>NC_060084.1:18300000-19550000 GCF_922984935.1 Meles meles | reverse complement strand
TGCACCAAGCTATTCTCTCACACCAGCTGTGTGTCCTGCAATTAAACTACATTCTGACACTATCTCTAGGTAGACCTAGGTAGACGATGTCGGATCCCCCAGGTTAAGGGCTCAGTTCTACAGGACTCCCCTTTGTCCCCGTTAGCTGCCAGTCACCAGCCAGATTGTCACCTGCACTTGGGACCTAAGAGCTCTAGATGGGAGGTTCCAATGACTCCATCCTAGGGTTGGATTAACTTGCCAGAGTCGCTCACAGAACTCAGAGAAATATTTTACTTACCAGATTACCAGTCTATTGTAAGAAGATATAACTCAGGGACAGCTACCCAGAAGGGACACACAGGTATGTGGGAAGGAGCGCAGAGCTTCCACAGCCTCCCTGGCAGGCCCTCTCCCTCAAATCTCCACTTGTTCATGGACCTAGAAGCTCTCTGAATCCTGTCCTCTGGGGTTTTTCTGGAGGCTTCATTTCACAGACACAATAGGCTAAATCACTGGCTATATGTGCTTGAGCTCAGTCTCTGGGAGTGTGGGACTGAATGTTCCAACCGTCTCATCACATGGTTGGTTCCCCAGCAGCAAGCTTTGGGTAGCCAATCACCTCCCCCATCCCCAGCATTAGGGGATTCCTAAAGTCACCTCATTAACATAGCTCAGGTGTGGCTGAAAGAGGTTTCCTGCGAACAAGACAACGGCTTCATTTTTCTGGTTCTGGGGAGATTCCAGCAAGAAAGGACAAAAGACCCAACATAACAACAGATAGTCCCATTGCTCTTATGGCTCTGGAAATTCCAAGGGTTTGGGGAGCGATGAGCCAGAGGCAGGACAAAGACTAAATCTCTCTTTCTTATTATTAATCACAATACCGCATGGCCTTACTTTATGCACTTTTTCATTGTATTTCACTTGGGATTTATTTGTAGAGAATGTTGTTATCTCTTTTGGAAATGAAATAATGACAAAAATTACAGTACCACCCACTGACTAAGCCCTTCTGGAAGGGGAGTTTATATGGGGATCATTCAGGCTTTTCAAACCTGTGGCTTGTGAGCCTGGTTGGCTTGTTAGAATGACCTGGAGGGTATCCAGTCATGCTCAGTGCTTTGACATCAGCCTTGGGGATTCTGAGTCAGAATCCAGGAGAATGCAGGAAAGAGAGGGCTCAGAAATTCAGACGGTTGTTTTTTTCTAACTTCCCAGGTGATTCCAATGTAGAACAAGAGTTCGGAACTATGGAGTGAACTGTGTGGAAAATGAGGCAGAGGCTACCTGCTCTACTGTTTAGTTGGGGAGCTTGGAGAGAACTTACAAGGACCCACCCTAGGTGACATGTCTCGGTGACTACGCCATTGAGGTTTAAACTCAGGTGTCCAGACTGAGTCAAGTACTCTGTTTGTTCCATCATGTTTTCAAGTAAGAACATGTAGCTAGACTTTAGCTAACGGGAATATTAATTAAGGAATATTTTATTAATATTTTTTAAATTGTTTTAAAGATTTTACTTATTTGAGAGAGAGTGAGCAAGAGCACGAGCAGGGTGAAGGGCAGGGGGAGAAACAGACTCCCCGCTGAGCAAGGAGTCCTCAACCCCGGGATCATGACCTGAAGTGAGGGCAGGCACTTAACTGACTGAGCCACCCAGGCGTCCCTAACATGAATATTGTAAATGGATGGAAGTCCTAGAGTGGAGAAAGGACAGTTAGGGTCTCCCAGAACAGGACCACAGGAGGGCCTCCTCGCACCTTGCGTGTGCCGCCATCAGGGTCTGGTTTGTGATAAAACTGCTTACTGTGAAGAAATCCGGTGAGGGGCAGAGGTTCTAAAGGGATAGATAAATCTATAAGCAAGAATACTGTGTTGGTAAAATGCCCAGCTCAGCAGTTGGAGCCAAAAACAAAAAGGCTTTGTGAGCAGGTGGGTACCTTTATTATGGTAATCAACTCTGGGCCCAAGAAGCAATGAGGTCACCAGGTTCCCAGGATGCCCTGACAGAAGGGAGGGGCCAGGCCGGGTGAACCCAGAAATATGCAGCTGAGGCTCATCCTGGGAAGCTAGCAACTTAGAGGCCTCTGCATTCCTGGCCTGAGTTTTAGCCAACTTGTGAATCCTTGTGGATTGATGGGGGAAATGCTGAGCTGGAAGGAATACACTTGAAAAGTCATAATATTTGAGAAGGAAATGGGAGTTCAAACACATGAAGCCAAACCCCTCATTTTACAGATGAAAGAAAATGAAGCCCAATGACTTGTTTTACGGTTGCAAAGCTAACTGCATGGCAGATCCAAACCTCCTGCCTGGTGGTTCGTCCACCGTCAAAAACCAAACAAATGAAAACACGGTCAGAACACAGACAAGCTCCAAAGATTGTCAAGAAGGAGAGATTTGGGGGTGGGGAGAGCACGAGTACATCATCACTCTCTGTCCTATGCTTCCACCCTCTCCTCCAGCGCCTGCCACTCTGCCTGTGGAGTGAGCTGCCGCTTTGGTTTATACTCTGTGTTAGAAGGATGCAGAGAACATTATGGATCTGGATTCTGGTTCTGGTTTTGCTGTGTGTCACTCCACCAATCTGGGTTTCAGTGTCTCCTTTAGTAACATAAGGAGTGTGAAAAGACAATTCTAATGAGAACCTGCCTGGTCTATTTTCTAGGGATCGGCAAACTTTGGCCAATTCTGGCCCACCAGTTGTTTTTGCAAATAAACTTTTATTAGAACACAACCACATCCAATTGTTCATGTATTGTCTATGGATGCTTTCCTGCTATAATGGCAGAGTTGAGTAGATACAACAGAGACCACCGTATGGCCTGCCAACCTGAAAATATTTACTAGCTGACTCTTTACAGAAAACTTTGCTGCTCCCTATGAAACCATACACGCACATTTCACCTACTACCTGTGAGATACACGAATGTGCATGCACGTGCGTGCACACACACACACACCCCGCTACCACCATATATTTATGTATTTCCTGGCCCAGATAATTTCTCTGCTATGGGTTTTGGTGGGAAAATATTTCAAATATATACGTAAGCATAGAAACCAGTCCAATCAATGATTCTCAAATCCCTGTCGTTTTAAAAGATGTTAATATTCAGTTAGAATTTATGTTTTCAGAATTCTGTATCATAGCAATCTGTATTTATAAATCATATTGAATTCTCTGAGGAGGAGGAGGAATGGACACACATGCCTGTACACAGAGCTAAAGGACCCAAAGGGTTCAGCCCGACTCTAATATGATCACTGCCATTCTATACTGGGGTTTTCAGAGGAGAGGCAGGCTTTTATTTACGAGATCCACGGTCTGAATTACATGAGGGATATTTTACCAGAAATTCTGAAAGTAAGCATGAGGGTTTTTTTTTTTCAATCAAATATAGAGTTTAATAGAAAAGTAAAATTGTGATTTTGTTTATGACATTTAATCAGAGTTATCTTAACTAGCCCCGCTTGACGCAGTGCTTAAATGCTCATACAAACAGGGCAAGATTTAAAGAAAAGAAAGCCCGAGATTGAGTTGAGTGCCCTTTGCCGGCTATTTTATTTCCTTATCTTAATCCACTCAGTGAGATCCGGTTCTCAAGAATCAATCTTAATCAGAACGTCCTTTTATAACCACTGATTCTTTTGTTAGGAAAACCAAAGCTTCTGAGACTTCTCTGAACTCTGGGGTTTGCACAACTTCACTGGGACTCGCTGCTCTGATAGCCATTCGGTTCCCTGGTGACCTGGCCCCAGCTCACAGGAAAACAAGGACAGATTTTTGTTTCCTCTCCTTCAGACACAGCAGAGATGGAGGAGGAAGTCTCTGCCTCTCTCATTTGACTTCCGTGGCATCAGTATTTGCTTTCTGCAACTTTGTAATATTCCTTCACTGTGTTCATTATCTGCTGCTTAGAGGCTCTTGCATGATGTGTGTGTGTGTGTGTGTGTGTGTATACACGCACACGTGCACGTGTGCCCACATTCTGATCTTCTCTCGCTCCTTCCAATCAATAACTGGCCTGGAAATGAGGTGAACATTAAAGGGCATCGAGGGCTCCCCCTTTGAAAACTCACCCTCACTAAGAGAACTTGGAGTTAAAACTGTTTCTGATACAGCCAGAAAAACAGGTTCTTTAAAAGATCAGAAAGTTTGCCGAGTTAGCACACAATTAGTTAAACAGCCACCGAAATAAGGTCTTGAGGCTGAAATATGTATCAGTTTTATGACGTGATTCCAGTTGTGTTAATGACTCCACAAGGCGAGGAGGGGGCAACGTGCTCAAAAGGTGATGTTTCCACCTGTCTTCCCGATTCTTGCCAATTTCACTGGGAGGTGCGCCTGTCTTGCATGCGTGGTTCCTCTCTGCAGATGAGGGTCACGGTATTTTTAAGCTTTGGGGTTTAATGCCTCTGCTTCCACCTTCAAAACAGCTCTCCCTAAACCCAGGGACAGATCTCTGGCCACACATCAGCCGTCCTGACCTTCCAAGCAGGAAACCGGAGGTGTGCTTGATGTGGAGCCCAAGGACATTTGGGAATGGTTAATAATGGGCAATTCTTCAGTATATCATAAATATCTATTACCAGGACGATTAATAATGATAAGAATGACCTTTCCTGAGTGTAAGATGTTTCTCTCTTGATACTTAACCTACCTGCGTGGATTGGGTTAAGCAACGCACCGTGATGGGGGGCTATTAAGACACCTGTAACTAAAATGACTTTTCTCGGGAGGGCTCAAGGAAAATGGTAATTTTTTTTCACCTAATGATTATGAAAACAGAATAACAAAATAGCTATAGCCGATTTGAAAAAGACACTCTCCCTCCTAATTCTATGCCCCTCAAAAAGGCACAGGGGAGGTGTCTCGATGTAGGACTGTTGCATGTGGGAGGCACAAGGACACCTGGAGAATTCACTTAAAATGCAGATCCCCAGGTCCAGCTCACATCAGCTCTGCTTCTCAAGATTTGGGGTCAGGCTCAGGATCATACCTGTTAGTAATGCCCCAGGCAATGTGGATGTCCACCGTCAGGCAAGATTTCAGAGCCATTACAAATGTAGCTACCACTCTTTTTCCTCCTGTAATATGTACCTCCCCCCCAATTCTCCAGCTCTACGTTCTAGCTGGTTATCCACTCCATATTTATTTACTCGCAGGTATGTTTTTCAGCCTAGTAAAATTGAGAAGATCAGAGTTTAAATCCCAAATCTTCTCTTAAACAAATTTGTGCGGATACATCCATATTAAACGGGCCACAGGGCAAGGATATATTTACAGCTTCGACTATGTGTTACCATACTGCTTTCTCCCAGCCTAAGAAACTTCTGTTTAAATTGGCAGCTTAAGAGGACCCAATATTCACCATAATGTCACCAGCAATGTGTATTTGAATTTATTTTTACTTTGTCCTGCTAATTTAGTCAGTGTAAAATGATATCTCAAGGTGGATTTAATTTGCACTTCCTGCATTTCTGGTAAAGATTAATATGTTTCCCTGTGTGTCTTTGCTATTTATAAGTTTCCCTGAGTTACCGTTAAACTTTTGAATCTCTCTTTGGGTTTGGGGCAAGGCTTTTTTGCTTCTTTCTTTATTGTCGAGGCAACAGAGGCTTCACAGAGGACACAAATCAGTAATAGAGCAGGGGCTGTGGCTAGAGGCAGCATTCCAGGAATGGTGCTCTGGGCCAAATCACCCTGTGTCCTGAAGGTTTTAAGACAAAAACTTCTAGATGGGAGGAAGGAAGGTGTTCCATGTCGGGTTCCCTGGGAAACAGAGTCCAAGACTGAGATTGTTCTGCCAGAGAATCTGGGACCGAGTCCTCAAGGTTAAGACCTAGCAGGGGGAAGGAAGCTGGAGCCGGCAGAGGGATGTGTTTAATAGGCGATGTGTCAGCAGTGGCCCTGGGGACCTCTAGAGCTGGCGTGACCCTTCACTGCTGTCCGTCCTGCTAGGTCATCTAACGCAGGCGGCCCAGGGAAGGAATTTTGAGTTCTGGTGAGGCGCCTCTCAGCGGGGGAGGCAAATTCTGGACAGGGGCTCAGCCATGCAGGGTCAGCCACCGGTGCCGCCAGCAGCTGGGGGATGGGAGCCCAAGTCCTGAAGAGGCACCACCTCATCCCCTGCTGATCTGATGTTGGCTGAGATGCTGTAAGTTCGCTAATGGATGCTGATGTTTGAGTTAGTTATGATGTATAACGAATCATTCTAAAACGCAGTGTCCAAAGACAAACAACAACATCTCGATTTGGCTCACGGTTTTGGAACCTAGGCTGGGTTCAGCTGTGGGCGTTTTTCCTGCCTGTCTTGCGTGAGACTCGCTCACTGGGAGCCGTGGGCTGAGCTCCATTAAGGGTTAGGGTGATGGGACTTCTCTGGCTCTCTCTGGGATTTTCAGGCTTCTTTTCAATGTGGCCTTCTCAAGGTCACCTCCAGGCAGTCTCTTTTCACGGTCTTTGTAGCAAGATAACTGCTTTTCTTCAGTGGAGACTGAGGGCCAGTTCCCAGTTGAGTCTCCCTCCATACGACTGACATTGGAGGTTGGACAATTCCTTATTAATATCCCCATATTCCCACGTGAAACCAAGCCTCCTTCTTTCCGAAACACAGAGTTAGGAAGTCACAGCACTGAGACCCAAGCCCAGGACCACCAGACACCAAACCCCACACTCTCTGCACAACCAGGAGCTGCCAACGGCAGGTTTCAAAGTGTTACTTTAATTTTTATCTATGTTTTTATTTTTTAAGCAGGCTCCATGCCCAGCCTGGAGACCAATGCCGGGCTTGAACTCACGACCCTGAGACCAAGATCTGACCTGAGATCAAGAGTCAGAAGCTTAACCAACGGAGCCACCCGGACGCCCCTCAAAGGGTTACTTTTAAAAATGAACTACCCTCAATCTCCTAAGAAGACATTTCAGAGGAAAGAGCGAGGTTTTACTTGGGTTTAGTTACGCTTAATGAAGAAAACATTAATCACTTGAAGTGCTATTTTGGAGCTCATGAAACTGAAATGAAGCGCCATATGAAATGTTCATTTATTTCTGAGGGGTTTATTTTGTTAACATTCAATCATTTAGTCCTCTCTGCCTTATTTATAAAGTTGGAAGGAAAGAACACTTTTTTTTTTAAACAAGGAAAATTCTTTAGTGATACAAGTCACAGCTTCCTTCTCTTACAGATGCGGAAGTCAGGAGTCATAGCCAGTGCCCAGACATGTCACCAGATGCCCCGCGTACCAGCCAGAGTGCCCTCTGGGGCAGAGCTCCAAGCTGGGAACTGCAGCCTTTGCAAAACCCCGACTCCAGCCAGGGTACGACGAGGTGCCTGGATTTAAGGCTTAGCCGCACCGCTCAAGGACTTGTTGGCTTTTGAAGAATCATTTATGTTTCCAGAGCATCATCAGTTTCCTTATCTGCACATTGGGTGAAATAACTCCTACCCCAGGGGGACTAGTGTTGAGAAAATGAAGTGAACGCACTGGGATTATAATCCTTTCACTGTCCCTTCCTGAGCAAGGAGGGGACTGGCAGTCCCTAAAAACATAGATAAACACAAGCAAGAGCAGTCTTTTGACTCATGGGCAGATTAACTCAAGCCTCCTCCTTATCAGGCAGCGAGCCCAGTGTAGAAGAGGAGGCTAGCGGTGGATTAGGGCTTATTCTGCCGTCACCATGACTCACGGATCCTGGGCCACCTCCCCTCCCACCCAGAAAGGGAGCAGGTACATAAAAGGCAAAAATGAGGTAGGAATAACATTCCTCCTTCATTCCGCTCCCACCCCACCAGACAGGAAATGGAAATTCTGGAGATGAAGGAAAGAGCAGAAGACCAGAAGTCAACTGTCATCCTTTATCAGGCACAGTCCCTACCACTACCGCCCACGTGGTTCTCAAAACACTGCGAGTTCTTCTCCACTGCATTCTGTCTGGGATGCCAGGACCTTAATGCTCTTCTCCACTGAATGGTCTTATTTGCTGGGAAGGTATGGCCACGGCCCGTGTGGAATGCTGGTTTTCAGTAACGGGACGTGGCAGCAGGTGTTCTGCCCAAAGTTTTGATCAAATGCAATTTTTTAAAAGATTTTATTTGTTTATTTGACAGACAGAGATCGCAAGTAGGCAGAGAGGCAGGCAGAGAGAGAGAGGAGGAAGCAGGATCCCTGCTGAGCAGAGAGCCGGATGTGGGCCTCGATTCCAGGACCCTGAGATCATGACCCGAGCCGAAGGCAGAGCCTTTAACCCACTGAGCCACCCAGGCGCCCCTCAAATGCAATTTAATATTCATCTGAGGGCTTGTAAAGCACAGCACCCAGGTATTGCCTCCAGGGCATAATAGGAAGCATCTGTTATCTCAGACTTACATTATAATGGCAAAAATGTGGATTATGGAAGGTTTCTCATTTACATGGTGGAAATGACATGGACTTGCTTCATAGTCCGACTGATCGGGGTTGAATCTTGGCTCTAGATTACAGCTGCCTGTACTCGGGCAGGGGCATCTCCACAAGCTTAGTTTTCTATCTGTAAATTTGCTATAAAGGGACTGCCTTAAGGAAACAAACGGATGATTAAAAGCCCGTGGCACAACCCTTCACTCATAGCAAGTATTTAGTCAAGTCAACTTTATTTTGCCCATTCTGTTCTTCTGGAGTCTATTTCAACTGCACGAAAAATAAACATGCAGAGAAAGAGCCAGGAGAAACTACAGAACGCCTCACTGTCCTCCTGAAGGGAGGTTAAGAAAGGGGAGCCTGGGTGGCTCAGTGGGTTAAAGCCTCTGCCTTCGGCTCAGGTCATGATCCCAGGGTCCTGGGATCAAGCCCCGCATCGGGCTCTCTGCTCAGCAGGGAGCCTGCTTCCTCCTCTCTCTCTCTGCCTGCCTCTATGCCTACTTGTGATTTCTGTCTGTCAAATAAATGAATAAAATCTTTAAAAAAAAAAAAAAAGCTGCTGATGGATGGTGAGGGTCTGGGAAGATGACCCGCACTTCCACCGGGGGGCGCTACAGGCCCCATCTTATTTAATCATGGTGGTCATCCTGCAGTGGTGGAGGCAGGCTCATTAGAGACATCGACGCAGGATGCCATCCTAACTTAGGAGTGAAATCCTCCAAGCCTGTGCTAGGGAAACCTCTGGATGAGAGTTCCTGCAGCTGTAAAGTCCCAGGCATATTCCAGTGCCTTCGGCAAAGTGCTGCAGGTCAGCCTTGGCGAGGTGAGTTAGGAAAGGAGTGGGCATTGGAAGAGGGCATTAGGCCCTTGCTGTGCCTCCTTATGTGGTCCCAGAAACACACGGAGGCTCTCCTCTGTCGTCAGTTACCCGTGGGCATCTGTAAGCACAACTATTTCTGTTTTTGTTTTTTTTTAAAGATTGTGTTTATTTATTTTAGAGAGAGTATGTGTGTGAGCAGGAGGAGGGCCAGAGGGAGAGGGAACAGGAGAATCTGAGGCAGATTCTGCCCTGAGTGTGGTGCCTGACTGGGGGGGCCCGATCTCATGACCCTGAGATCATGACCTGAACAGAAATCAAGAGTTGGGCACTGAACAGACTGAGCCCCTCAGATGCCCCTAAGCACAACTGTTTCTAAGAGATTTTGCTTCAGATACTGAGCCTATCATTGAACTGGTTTTTACGGAACTAATTATTTCCAAATGATAGCTAAGGGCCCCCTTTTATGCACTGGCCCATTGTCTGTCTTATTAGTAATGTGCCTCAATCCCAGTTGGGTCAGCAGATGGCAGGTCTTGGCTCAGACAGATGACTTTCCCATGAGGACTCCCTGCCTGTGTCTCAGCCACCTCGAGGGCTTTTCCATGACAGTTCACTGGCACAGGATGGGGTGAGCTGTCCAGCCAGCACCCAGGAAGCACGAAGTTGCCTGGAAGTGTAAACAGACAAGAGCCCCGGGCATCCATGATGTAAGAGACGCTCTAGCGAGAGGACACGGCTTCTGTTAGGCAGTGCTGAGGGCAGTCCTCTGCAGCCCAGGGGAAGTTGGGAGGACATGTGGTTTCTGGAGAGACAGAGATGAAGAAGGGTTTTGTTTTTAGTTTTTTGGTTTTGTTTGTTTGTTTGTTTGTTTGTTTTGACAGTTGCTCCCACAGTGACTGCTTTGTTGGTGTGGACTCTGCCCACGGTGCCTCCTGTTGGCTGCCCTCGCTCCAGGGCCCAGGATGCTGTGGGGGCTGAAGGCAACAGTATTCCCACAGCGTGGAAAGGGAGGCCCTGCAAAGGTCAGACCAAACCAGCCAGCAACCTCCTGGGGAAACACCTCGTTCTGCAGTCAAGCCGGAGAGTAAACCCACGAGGAGAAGTGGGGTTTCTAGTCTAGTGGGTTTCAGTCTGCAGCAGCCGTAACTGAAGACGAGGCAGGTAGAAGATGGGTGAGGCCTGGACTGGGAGGCAGCGTCTAGTGGTTCCCTTCTGTCTTTGCCTCCGGGAAGCGACGTGCTCTTGGGTCTCTATTTGATCAGACTGAAATGGGGAAAAGCCTAGGGACGTGGCAGGGAGGTCACGTGGTCCCACAGTAGGACACAGATGAAAGCTATGGTGTATCAGGTACAGCCCAACAAGATTACTTCCTTTTCTCGTCAACATCCTCTTTGTTTCCAAAGCCTTGACCAACGGTGGGCAATTTCCTACTAAAATCCAATCTCCCCTCTCCCTAATAACAGAACCCTGATTTCATGCAAGGGCAGCCATGAGCCTAACTGAGAGATCACAGCCAGTAACGTGTCCCGCAGGTTGAGGCAGCAGAAGTCAGTGAGTGGGGCTTTGGGGACACCCGCTTCCACCCTTGTCCAACCCCCCTCCCACCCAGGAACCACCCGGGAACCAGGGCCTGAGCTTAGCCTGGTGCCCAGGACACACTAGCTGACTGAACAGCGGGAAGAGTAACAATGAGAGAGACAACTGATGTTTATGAGTGTCGCGTGATGCCTGTCAACGTGCAACGTCTTTTACTTGTTTCATTTGATTTATTCTTCAAAAAGACTCTAGGAAATAGTTTCTACTATTAACATCTATTTACTAAAATTAGGGATCTAAACTCTAGGAGCCCATGAGTAAATGTGCGTAGGCAGGAGTGAAGGACCATCTGAAGGAACGTGTGAACACATGAGTGACAGGGCCTGCTGGTTTCAGGGAGGAACATGAGAGGTGGTGGGTAGGTTTAGTCTTCTGTCGCTGCTATGACACATGGTCATAAATGTGTTGGCGTCCAACGACACACATCTATCATCCTATCGCTCGGTACAGCTGAAGTCTAACACGGGTCTCGCCGAGCTAACATTAAGATGTCAGTGGGGCTGTATTCCCTTCTGGAGCAGAGCTCTAGGGGAGAAGCTGTTTCGTCACCTTGTCCAGCTTCTAGAAGACACGCACATTCCTGGGCTCCCGGCTCCTTTCCTCCATTTTCAAAGCCAGCAAAACTGGGTCAAGTTCTCCTCCTTCTGCTACACTGCTATCTTGGTTCTGGCCACTGCTTTCAGGGACCCACCTAAAGAACGCAGCATCGCCTCCCCACATTACAGACAGCGACTGGCCGCCTCACTTCCGTCTGCAACTCTGACTCCCTCTGGCCGCATAAGGTGGCATATTTCCAGTGTCCGAGGACAAGGACGTGGACCTCTTTGGGGACCGCTGTACAGCCTATGACGGTAGGTTTTTTTCAGAGGCTTTCTCCTCATTTAGAAGAAAATGTTTGCGATAGGAGCAGCTGCAGCTCGTACCTAACCCCACGGCAGGATGTCAGATCTCCACTTAAAGATTACAGGAAGACGAACCGATTTGGCTCATTTTCCTGGCAGGCTGGTGGGGAGGCAGCTGCCATCCCACAGTCTCCTGCTGTCACCTTCAGAGGCAGACTCCCAGACAGTCCTCTGGGGGGAGGATGAGGACAACACCGGCCACTCACAATGGTGGGGCACAGGATTTGCCTCATTTTGTAGCCAGAGGCCACTAGCCATGTGGGATTGATTTTCCAGAAATCAGGAAAAAGAGAGAGAGGGAAATGGTATTTGTGGAGCCAGGCTCAATGTCTTACTCATTTTCAACCTCACTTCTTCAACCAGACATAAGATTTAGGTTTCAGTGGGGGACCTGAAGGCCTTGAGAGGAGAGCAACCAGCCCCAGATGGCCTAGGTACTAAGTGACAAAGCAGACACAGGGACCGGGGACCTTCTGTCTAGCTGCTCTCTGATGAAGCCTGTCCACCCACCAGACCCCATGGCCAGACTGCTCTTCGGGCTTTTGAACCACAGCCTTTGATGCCAGAACAACCTCGTTATGCCCTGACCTGTTTGAATCTATCAGAATTCATGCTGGCTCCAGAAAGCAGCCTCCCACCACCCTACTCAAGTAGTCCATTTGGCTTCAGGTCCTTCCTTTGTCTACATCAGCCATTCCACGTCTGATACCCACATCTGGTATCTCTATGTCTAAGATGGGTCTCTCTCACTTGACCTTGGGTTTCTTTGTCCCTACCACTGTCTCTGCTCCTGCCACAGTATCTTTCCCACCACTGACTATCTCTAAATCTTCGCTGCTTAAAAGACAAATGGATGCTTTCAATTGACTCTAGTCCACAAATATTTTCCTTTTACTATTTTGCCTTAGCACAGCCTCAAAGCAAATCAGCTGCCTTTTCTCCAATACTTCAATGGAAAAAAAAAAATCCTTAACATTTTCTTAGGAACTACTGGGTCCCCACACAAGTTCCTGCCCGCAAATCTTTGCAAGAAATGCCTCTCTAATCTGCACCCAAAAGCAGAAGACAAATTTGTTGGTCCTCCAGCCACCTTGAAGTTTCCACAAGTTGAAGTAAGGTAACAAGAAAGCAAAGTCCATTCCTGTGGCTGAGAGTGCAGCGCCCCTCCCCCAGGCTCTGTCCGCTGAAACCCAAGAAGCAGATGGTGGTTTTTTGCCTAGCTGAGCATTGCTAAATACCATTGTCTGAACAGAAACACTCCTAGGTCAGATCTCCCAGATAAACAGGTAATTACAATTAATCCCTCCTAATTGCTATCCTCCTTCTGCCCAGCACACTGGAAACAAATACTCACTCATTCTTGCCAGAGTCAGGAGAGGCAGGCGAAGAATTTCCTGCTGCCTATGGAACTCTCTAGATGAAAGACCCATGTCCCCACTTTGTGGATAAGAAGGCTGAGAATAAACAAGGCACATGTTTCTGGAATTGCTGGGATAGAGGGAATATCTCTTTGAAGCTGCATCTCTGCATTGCCGGGAGAGATAAATAAAGGGGATAAGATGCCCGTGCGCTGGTGAGCACGAAACTAATCGAAAAGATGGTCCGTCTTTGTCTGAACCTCAGTGAGGGTAGCTGACTTTAGGAAAGCACCTGCTTTAGAGCAAAAACTGAACTAGACATTTCTATATTATTTAATCTCCATAACTTATAACCCTGTATATGTTATAAATTGCATTTGACAGCTGACAAATCTCAGACTCAAGGAAGTGAAGTGCCTTACCCAAAGCCCCCCCAGGTAGCAAAGGACACAAAACCAAATTCTGAATACAGTTTATTCATTCATTTTGATTTTTTCTTGAACAAGTACTTATTATAGAGTTATGGGCACTGTATGCAGAGACAAACCGGGCCACCGGGAGAAGCCAGAGTCCCGGCAGGGCTGGACGTTCATCTCAATCTGGCCTGGTATACCCTACTGGGCAGGACATGTTGAGTAGCTGGGGCCAGGTCCAAGGGGGGAAACTATGCCCTAGAAAAATCTCTCTTGTTCGGCATTATCCTCCTTCCTAGGGCAAAGGTAATTACAGGATCATGAAATGCAGTTGAACAAAAGCTTCCATTTTCCCCAAGCCTGGGAGAAATGCCCAGCACAGCCCCCTGGTCCACAGCCATGTCACCAGCAAGCAGCAGGACAGACCACAGAGAGATGGCTAGGAACTGAGTGGCTGAGCTGGGTAGACCAGGCTGTGGACTTCAAGGTTAAATCCTGGCTTCAAGCACTAACCAGGACATCTCCTAGGTTTGCAGATGTCATGTCACCTCCTGGAGCCTCCATTTCCCACACAGTCAAAAAGCAATTCCTTTGTGTAGACGTGTGGTTGGAATCAGAGGAGGTAACCTATCTAGCATCTAGAAGGCACTTCAAACCCACAGGAGAGGGGGAAAAAAAATCCACCCAGGGTTGGCCAGGCAATGTAGGAAGGTTGTAGAGGGAGTCAAAACAAAGCAGACTGCCCAAGTGAAAGAGACTAAGCCCAATCAAAGTAAGCACCACATCTGTGTCCCAGGGCTGAGAACATAGACTGGCATATAATAAGCATTTTCTAAAAACCTGTGAATTTAGAAGCAAAGGACAGAGGCAAAATTTAAAAAATAAAAAAAAATTGTGAATTTATGATGAATGAAATTTGGTTACTATCATGGTGGTATAAGAAAAGGCCAGTGATGGACACCCTGGTGGGCAAAACCCAAATCCCAAGCCATAGGTCTAGAGTCAACATGTGGCCAGAGAATGAGAAAAAGCCCATCATCCTTTGAGACCAAGTCCAGGAGACAGGCAGAGCCTTGGTCTCAAACAGGAGGAAAGCACCTGAGATCTAGCTATGGGACACTCGACTTGGCAAGACTGGCTGTTGGGATGAGTAGACAGGTTCCCTGGATCTCCTCCCTGGGATGAATAGACAGGCTCCTGGATCTCCTCCCTGAGCCCATTAGAACTAGGACCGTTTCAGACGTGCCCCATGTTTAGAACTATTCCTCTGGAAATTCTGGACCAATTTAGCAGAAAGTCAACCCCATGTGGTAGATTCTGGGTTGCAGACAGCAGGGGCTGAGACTGCCGGCCTGCTTCTTGCCCTGGCCAGGCCTGGGTGGCCTCAGAACATGGCCGAGCAGGGCTAGGGGAGGCCAACCTACCCCTCATCCCACTTTGCTCCATGACCTATGTCCATCAGCACCTGCCTCGGCCTAAGCTTCCATCAGGGTCTGAAATACTGTCATGATCCAGTGTGAGCCACGGCAGGCTACAATTAATTAATTAATCAGTTATACTCTATCAGCAAGTGCAGACCAGGAATGTTAAATAAACAAATTAAAGGCTATGTTTCACTAAAGCTCAACCCAATGAAATAATAATGAGACAAAGTTAACTGCTCTGAACAGAGCAGGGAGAATATTATAACGGAATATAGTAGTGCAGTAATATCCTAGAAAAATGCCAGGATGAGCCTGCTGCAGGGACCCTGCTGCCCCCATGCTGTCCTTGGGAAAGTGGCAGGACCCCAGAAGTGCTGTGTACCCTGCTCTGCGGCCACACGACCTGCACTTTGAATCCCAGCTTGGCCACTTATCAGCAAAAATCCATCCCAGCATGGCTATTTATCAGAAAGTCGCTCAGCTGGCTCAGTTTCCTAACTTAATAAAAAGAGGAGGAAGAGAACAGCAGTTACCTGCCGCTGCCCCCTGCATCCCGTCAGCAGTGACGTTTCCAGACACACTAGCAGAGCTTCCTCCCGTTGCAGGAATGTGGCTCTCTGTTCTGCTCAGGCCAGTGCGCTGAGGTTTGACACCCGTGGGTGCAAGTTTCCACCCACGATGAGCGTGGGGGTACCAAGACCTCAGCGCCTCACCCTGGAGTGGACAGGTCCAAAGTCTTGCACAGACCCCGTGTGGGTGGAGCGCCTGCTCGCTCTTCGCAGACACTGACTTGTCTTCCTTCCCACCCTGTCTCGCTTCTCCTCTCAACCTTCTGGTGCTTTCCTGATTACCTCCAAGATTAACCACTTACAATCAAAATCTGCTGCTAGGAGGAGCCTGACTGAGACTTGTTCCTTGAATAGCTTTTGTGAGTTACATTCCAGTGTTCGGCCCCATCCCCTTCTGCGACTCCATAGTCCCCAGTTACAGAAGCCACAGAGATCTAGCCTTCTCCAAGCATGGCAGAGCCCAGGAGAACTCACCTTTATGCATGTTCATTCATTCAGCAAACGTTTACTGAGAGCCCCATGTGGAAGACCTTGTCTAAAGGCTGGAGGTCCAGTTGTAAAAGGCACAGATAGACATCATCCAGCCTGCTGAGAGGCACAAACATACACGTAGGGCTTGCCTTGGGGGCAGGGAAAAGACACCATCACAGCACAGGACTAGGCGGGGGGGCTCCCGTGTTCTGGGCCCATGCTGGGAAGCCAGGCACAGGTGGCATGCCCCTCAGCCCCTGTAGCTGCAAAGTGAGGAAGTTCAGACCCTGCTGAAAAGAAGCTGAGTGCTTTAGAATCTTCAAGAAGCTGGCTCAGTCATTCTCACAGAATCTGTGCTTACTCATCCAGGAATTGTTATCTGGGCAATTTTCCAGCATCACTGCTGGATGATAATGTTCCTTCCCAAGGCTTTATCTATACCGATCAGCATCTGTGGCCATCAGGAAAGGTGTCTACTTCTCCTCTTCTAGGCCTCCTGCTTAGAACCCACACGCTGCCCCTCACCTGGACTGGGGCGGCAGCATCCTTGCTCTCCACTAATGACACTGTCGTGCGAGCACCTTGTGGGTGGTGGTGGTGGGTGGTGGGTCTCCCCATGGAAGACACCAGCTGTGGGGTTCTGGGACAAACAGGCAGATGGTGCCCCTGAAAGGCAAGGAACAAAGTTCCCAGAAAATGTTCTAGAACTCGGTGAAGAGGGATCCAGAGGGCTAGAGGTACAGATGGGCCAATCACGGAGTCGTTCCCTCCTCTCCCTCACTGGGGTCTTCGAGAGGTCGCAGGAAGGATGTCGGTGATGCTCGAGCCAAAGAGACTGCAATTATCTCAGGCACTCTAGTTAGGGCCCTTCTAGTGCTGATGGGTTTTCCTTGCCAGTTACAGGTAAAAAATGGAAGTGACAAAAGCTAGGAGGGATTTCCATTGCAGAGATTCTTCTGCCAAAGAGAATTATGTGCTCCTCTCATGCCCTCCCCATCACACACACGCGTGCACATGTTCACACACACACACACACATGCACACACACAGCTTTACCCTGCTGTGCGCTAACACTATCTCACCCAGTAATTGTAGAGCAGTCGCAGGGCTCTATGGTGTCACGGGAGGGCTGTGGGATGGTGTCTGTACCATCCACCAGGCTGTGCTGGATTTCTACTACCCTCATGCACTTGTTTCCTGCTTGGGACTCGGATCCTGTGCTCTGCTCTTGGATCCCAAATAGGACTAAGAGTAAAAAGTCCTAATAACGATACTAAGAACTGATAAACCACCACTTACCCGTGGCTTCCTCTGCACCAGACCCCAGAGTGCTTTACGTGCATTAATTCAGGGGTTAACAAGTGACAGCCGGAGGGCTGAATCCACACTGCTCCCCGCATATGGATGTAAATAAGTCGTTGGAACAGCCACACCCCTTCATGTAAGTATCCTCTGCAGCTGCCTGAGCAACGCAACAGTTATGGAGGTGAGCAAGTGAGGCTGAAACCGCAGAGCCTCTCAGCCTGAAGTGCGGCCCGCCCTGCCTTCGGGAAAACATGTTGCCAACCCGTCCATGAATTCTCCTGACCCATACGGAAGCCCTGGGACCTGGAGATCGTTGTCCAAGGACTTCACCCAGGGACAGAGGAGGCAGCAGCTCTCTGGGTCAGTGGACGCACGGTATCGGGAACGGGTGCGGGAACCTCGGGATATTTGGGGGACCTGGAGAAGAGGGATTCACCCAATCTACGGAGAGAGTCATGCCGTGGATCCAGCAGAATAGAGGAAAAAGGCATCTGCACCAGAGGCCCAGCAGGAGATGACAATATTCCTCTGTGCCACTCACTGAGCCGAAACTCCTGTTGCAGAGATACAAGGTAAGTGGGGCCTCATTAAATAAGGGCTCTCAAATTTAAAAACCATTCTCTCTGTGACCGTTCAGGAATAAATGCCACAGAGTATTGCTCCTACGTGGCATAATAGATCATGTTCTAGTCCCCTCTACCTTGGTCTGATTTTAAAACGAACACCTTCTTGACGTTAGTCCCGGTCACCATTATCCTAGAGATGCAGAAAGCTATAAAAACACTAAAGCATCCTTGGAAACTAAATTTCCTAGTAAATATCAGTAGGATCATAGCAGAGGGAAACCAACTAAAGACAGCTCTTAATACTGGCTGGCCCTCGTACATTGGACTGTTTGATATAGTTTGTATCCAAATGCATGGAGGCCATGAGGTTATAAATGATAGGAACACAAGGATACAAACCGTGGTTAAACCTGGTGATCCACAGACATAGCTAAAACTAGCGGAGGGAGACTTCGGCTCCTTTCTCAGTCCCTAGGACTACGTCCATATGCCCCTGGCCAGCGGGAAGTAGCTACAGAAGACAGACCTTCCCCCCCATGCCCTTCAAGGAGGAGGAGAATAAAACCAGAGGAGGATGGCTTCCTGGATGGCTCAGTCGGTTAAGCATCTGCCTTCTGTCCAGGTCATGATCCCAGGGTCTGGGATCGAGCCCCACCTCAGACTCTCTGCTTAGTGGAGAGTCTACTTCTCCCTCTCCCTCTGCCTGCTGCTTCCTCTGCTTGTGCTCTCTTTCTCAAATAAAGAAATAAAATATTTTTTAAAAATAAATTAAAATAAATAAATAAATAAAACCGGAGGAGGGATTTGTTATCAGCTAGGTCCCAAGACCTGGCCTTGACTGTCCACCTGCTTATACTGCTGACTTTTGTCTTGTATTATCCCCAAAGCTCTTCTTTCCCTGTTTTTTTTTTTTTTTAAGATTTTATAAAAAATAATTTATTTATTTGACAGAGATGACAAGTAGGCAGAGAGGCAGGCAGGGGGTGAGGGGAGCAGGCTCCCTGCTGAGCAGAGAGCCTGATGTAGGCCTCGATCCCAGGACCCTGGGATCATGACCTGAGCAGAAGACAGAGGCTTTAACCCACTGAGTCACCCCGGCGCCCCTCCCTGCTTTCTTTTTAAGGGGGCAAATGAAACCTGAAACAACCCTGATGAGTGGAAGGGCCCTGACAAAGTTTCCTGCCCTCCCAGACTGCCCAGAACTTTGCGCTAAACCTGACTCATTTCTCAGCACATGGACCATGGAGTGACCTCAGGAATGACCCACAATTACCTTCACCTCATTATAATACTAAAATCTGCCCCCAAGGAGGAGCCTCAGCCTCATTTACATAACACACAATGTCTGTCTAGGCATGGTTCCTTAAGGCACATGCAGGACCTCGTGCCCCGCCTCTGCACAGGATGACAGGGCTTCCCTAGTTAAATATTCATCATACGCCTAAACAAAAGGAACCCCCCGCCCCACCCCCGCCAGGGTCATGGTTTGGAAAGCCATTCCCCATAAACTCTTATTTGCAGCAAATAAAAGTTTTCTTTGTATGACAACTCAAAAAAAAAAGAAAAAAAGCATTTCACATAAAAATAAAGGAATTCAGAGAGGTTCAGTACTTGGTTCCAGGACACAAAGTTTATGAGCAAAAGAACGGGGACTGAATCCCAGGACTTCCTTTAAAAAAAAGCGAATCCCATGGTTGGGGTATGGACATTGGGGAAGGTATGTGCTATGATGAGTGCTGTGAAGTGTAAACCTGGCGATTCACAGACCTGTACCCCTGGGGCTAATAATAATGTTAAAAAAAATTAAAATTAAAAAAAAAAAAGCGAATCCGAGATGAGGAGCATGGTCCACAGGAGGCCCAGGCAGGAAGGAGCAGGATGGAGGTGGGGGGGGGGGGGGGCACTGATTAATGCGATAACCCAAAGCCCCAGAGCAGTGGGAGGGACAAGTGTCTGACAGGTGTTGTGAAATCTGGAAGGGATTTTTGTCCTTTCCTTTCCCCATCTATGTGAACACTTAGTGGTTTGTCTCTGCCAGAGGTATAATAAGATTCAGCATCATACGGAGCAGTTTGTCACCTGACATCATGAATTTGCAGAGCCTGGTGAATAGCAGATGCTTAAACGTATTTGCAAAGGTTGCCCTGACTCTTTTTAAGTCTCTTTTCCATAGTTGATGGAGGCTGGGGCAATGCTGTCTCAGTCCTAGAATTTCAGAATTTCAAAAGTGTCTCAGGAACTAAGAGGTCACCCCCACTCTAGAATCCCCGTCATCTCGGGAGCACCCCATCACTTAATTTGCCCTGGATCTCCAGGGCCCATCAAAGACCCCAGGCTGAGCACCCCCGCAACATGTTTCGACCGCCCTCGTAGGTAAGGGAACCCACCTGGGTCCACCCCAGCCAGAAGTGACTCCCAACTCCAGCTGACTTCAAAGCCTGCAGAGCTGTGTGCAAGCAGGGGCGGGAGTCTGACGCACCAAGCCTGATGCAGAGCTCGAGGTCTGCTCCAGTCCCAATAGGACCAGTGTGGAGTGCGGCCTGAGGGCTGGTGCCCTGTCCAGGGGTTGCCCGAGGTCACAGGCATGGCCCACACTAACGGCAGGGAAATCGTAGCCAAGAGGGAGCCAGCCAATCAGTCTGACACATCAGACATTCTAGTTTGGGGCGGCATGTGCTTTTATGGTCTCCTTATGGAAAGGGAAATTCTAGGGGCCCTGAGATGGGGTTTTTATAGTTTGACCGTGTTCAACATGTTCTAAGGTGCACTGCCTCAGCCTCTGCATGAAAAAGCACCTATGGCCCAGCGAGGATGATGTGACAAGTGCCATGCCTGGCCCAGTGTCCCCAACCTGTGCCCAGAGAACCTCCGAATACCAGCGTGGTGCAGGAGAAAGTCTCTGAGGTCAGAAGTCTGCAAAGGGCTCAGCCACACTGTCTTTGCAGAGTGGGGGCGGAGACAGGGAGAAGCCGCTGCATGCTAGGACTCTGCAGAGGAAAAGCAGTGTGCCAGGTACCAAGTTCAAGCTGCCATCCTGCCCCCGCCCTGCTGTTTTCTCTAAGAGGCCCCAGAACCTGTTGGCTGCCCTGAGGATCCACAGAACATTGTAGGACGGACAGAGATCGCCTTGTAAAGCAAGGTAGCTTCCTCGTGCACACGGGCCACCCTGGGCTCAGGATGGGGCGCAAGCCTCACCTTCCTCCTGTCTTCCCCCGACCTGTCTATTTCTAGCTGCCTGGATGCTCCTGGAGAACCATGGCAGCCTGCCGTGTGCCCAGCCTTGTGCTTCCCTATCCAGTTGGACTCTCCTAGGATTCATTTTCATGTTAACCATGTGAGGTAGTTAGCATCAGTGGTGTTGTATAAAAGAGGAAACCAGGACAGCTCCGGGAGGGTAAGAATCCTGCCAAGGTCCCACAGGAAGGACTGGGAGTTGAATCACACCTGCCACGTTCAGGTGGGCTTCTCAACCCCGTGTTGGGTAGAGACCCAGGGACAAATGCTCACGGCTTCATTGCAGTTGAGGAGAAGAGAAAATGTGGGGTGTAGAAGGTGGGGCTCTGGGGCAGGAAGCCTGAAACCCAAACACGGCCGCCACTGGGTGTCTGGCCACCAGCTGCATTTGAGCCGAGAAGGCGTGGGGGAGGTTTGACTTTCCAGGGCTGTATCGCTGGGGCATCTCACCCCTGGGCTCTGAGGCCTGCGGGTGAATCCCAGGAGGACCCTGGGGCTCAGTCTGAGTTATCAGATAATTGATTATGTCCACAGATGTAAAACCCCGAGGAAACTGAGTTTCTGTTAGCAGCATAAGCTAAAAGTTCTTATGTTAGCAGCATAAGCTAAAAGTTATGCGGGTTTATTTTCCTTTGAGTTTATCATTTCATCTTCTTATCTTATGCCTCCTTTATCTCTACTTATGAAGCAAACTCCAGAACCTCTATTCTGGAAATGAGCGTGCTGGACAGTTTGGCATTATTTTCATCTCTGATTCCTTCCTCCCTGCCTCCCCCACCTCACACCCCAGCCGGGGGTCAAGTATCAAGTTCTGACACTTCCACCAGTGGCTGTGTGGTCTGGGTCAAATTGTTGCTCTCCCTGAGCCTGTCTCCTCATTTGTAGTTGTAAGCAGAATAATGGTCTCCTAAAGAGGTCCACATCCTAATCCTTGAAACCTGGGAGTGTCACCTTACATCAAAAGAGACTTTGCAGATGTGGTTTAATTAGTATCTCTGAGGTCAGGAGATTATCCTGGGTTACCTGGGTGGGTTCAATGTAATCACAAGGGAGCAGAAAACAGACCCTTGAAGAGAACAGCAGCATGAGGACTCAGCCAGGAGTTGCTGGCTTAGAACAGAAGAAGGAGCCATGAGTTAAAGACTGTGGGCTATCTCCGGAATATGGGCTGTTTCCCGAAGCCAGAAAAGGCAAAGAAACAGACTTTCCCCTGGAGCCTCCATTGGGAACACGGCTCTGCCAACCCCACGATGTCAGCCCCGTGAGATCCGCATCAGACTTCTAACCTACGGAACTGTCAGATAACAAACTTGGGTTGTTGGAAGCCATGGAGTTTGTGGTGAGATGTTGCAGGGGCAAGTGGAGCCAGGACCCATGGATAAAGAGAAAACTGGTGTTCATCACCTCCAGTTAGAAAAAGGCAAATGTCCTTAGTCTCAGTTGGTGGGAACATCTCTGCAGCAAGAGCTTCCCCCAACAGCTGTGTGTCCCGGCCTCTCCACCAGGGCTGCGGTCTTCCATTTAGCTCTGTGACCTCGAGGGTATGAACAGTCCCTCAGGAGCCACAGCACCTGGACGATGGCTCACTGACTGCTCTGGGTCTGGGGTCACAAAAAACTGGCTAACATCGACTAAAAACAGTGTTTCTTAACATTTCCCGAGGCTCTACCTGGTGTCCCGCTTTTTGTTAGACAATTTCACAAGCCTTATTTTATTATTTTACTCATTTCCTAGGGGTTGCCTAATTATGATTATTCTCGTGTGGCATCTGAAGAATATGGTAAAGACAGTCGAAGCACCTTTCCCAAAGTTACCCGGGCAGCAAATGGCACAAGTGAACTCGAGCCAAGGTTTTCCAGCTGCAAATCCCATGGTCTGACCCAGAGGAAGGGGGGGATGGCGTCCAAGTACATTTGGGGTTGACAACAACAAATCAAACGCTCAGATAAATAGGTAGGTGTAAACCACTTCCAATTCCTTTGAAAGCCACAAGCGAAATGATAAAGTGCCTGGCATATAGTAGGTGATTGATAAAAATGAATTGACTTTCTAATAAAAGAGTAAATGTGTTTGGATCAAATGGGATATTCACTTTTTCCTGTTATTCATTTCAAAAATAAGGAAACTCGTAGAAAAGAGTCAAGGAGTTAAAAAACTGCACAATAGGAAACCAGCTTCCAAGAGCACCCTGGTTAGCTCTGGGGCATGGGGGGGGGGGGGGGGGCGAGGGGCTGGACTCCCGCATCATCTTAAGTTAGAGGTGGAGTGAGAGGAGTAAGACTCTGCCACACTCGAGTAAGGGAGCAAGATGACAGAAAAGACAGAGGAGGTTTCCGAAAAGGGAATTACAAAAAGATTGGCAAGGCCATCATAAAGGTCAACTAAGAGGAAAGTGTCATGGCAACTGGCTTTCAGATGTCAGTGACCAGAGCTCCTGCTGCTTCCAAGACGCCAGCAATCAGGGAGCGAGGGGCAGCAGGCTGTCCCCACGCCCTCCTTTCCAGGGGTCTCCATGGGAGACTCAGCAGACTCCGCAAGGAATTCCAAAGGTAGGAGGATCCTTCAGAGCTGTCCTGAGTTGGGTGACAGGGCCAGACCCTTAAACCTGGGTGGTACACCACAGAGGCGCTCAAGGACATACAAGGTCTAGGTTGTACCAGGGTTTTCAAGAACCCATCCCTGGATCATGTCAAGGCATGCCTGGGCTTATCAGGAGGCTGGAGCCAATCCAGGTGCCCTCAGATAGATGGCATCTTCAGCCCTCCATTTCCTCTTGACCCTGTGCCAGAGCGATGTCCAATAAGGCATGAAATTTCAGGTTCATGATCAGATATGTGCTACTCTCAGAATCTCAAGTCTGTTGTTTAATTGCCCAGAGTATTAGGATCCCAGGAGTTGGAGATGGACAGACAAGACAGAAGAACAAATCTGGATCTGGTCTGGGCTCTCTTTCCCCAGAGTCAGGTTTGTGAGATGAGGCCATCTTTAACCGCACACACCTCAGTGATGAATCCATTTCAGAGTCTGATGTCACCCAGCAGAGCAAGGTTGTGAGGGAGGGAGGCAGCCTCAGGCACCCTTCTGGCCCCATCACATGGCTTTCAATACCCAGGCAGAGCTGAGCCCACAGCGCCTCCCCCTGGCATCTCTGGGATGGTCCCCTGTGCTCAACAGCAGCAGGAAACCTCAGCCCATCCTGCCAGAGGAAACGCAACCAGGCAGGGAACATGGCTCTCTAAATGAACATTCGCTGGCAAGACATCCACCTGTGTTCAGGCAGCTGTGAGCCAAGGCTCAGGAGTCCTGAGTTCAAGGCCAGACAATGACATTCACTCATGTGGGAAAGTTGCTGTACATCTCTGGGCATGGGTTCTCACGGTAATATGTGTTTTCCTTGCCCCCAAACTTCTGTAAATGCTGTTCCTCTGCCTGGAGGGCTTAATAAATCAATGGGCCAATGCCATGTTGGGACCAGAGGAACAGTAATGTCTAGAAACCTGTGACTGCTTTGTGGAGGAAACATATTCTCCTTTGTGAGACTGAGCGAGGCCATTTGAATAGACACTTCTCTGAAGAAAACAAATGGTCAATCAGCACTAGAAAAGCTGCTCACCGACTCTAATCATTAGGGAAACGCAAACCAAAACTACAATGCGATAGGACTTCACATCCATCAGGGTGGCTACTATTAAGAAAGAAAACAGAGGCGCCTGGGTGGCTCAGTGGGTTAAGCCTCTGCCTTCGGCTCAGGTCATGATCTCAGGGTCCTGGGATCGAGTCCTGCATCGGGTTCTCCGCTCTGCGGGGAGCCTGCTCCCCAGCCCCCACTGCCTGCCTTTCTGCCTACTTGGGATCTCTCTGTCAAATAAATAAATAAAATAAATAAAATAAAAGCCCACGGATGGGCAAACAGATAAACAAAAACAAGGCATACACCATACAAGAGAACATTACTTCACCTTAAAAAGGAAGGACGTTCTGACCCATGCTACAACACGGACGAACCTTGAAGACATTAATCTAAGTGAAATAACCCAGACACAAAAGGACAAAAGATGGTATGATGCCACTTACAAAAGGAACCTGGAAGAGTCCAATTTCTAGGACAGAAGGTAGAACCGTGTTTACCAGGGGCCAGGAGGGGAGTTCAAGTTCGATGGGTTCAGAGTTACAGGCTGGGAAGATGGACGAATTCTGGAGGTCATAGTTGCATAACAATGTAGGTGTACTTAATGCCACCAAACTAAAAACGCTGTGTAAGTTTTATGGTATGTACATCTTATCACCATTAAAAAATCAAAAAAAAAAAAAAAGCTAAGAAAAGCATTTTTTTCTGGGGTAACAATGGCAGTTCAGCCACCATTTAGCTGGTGCTCATGCACGTGTGAATGCCCCGTGACAGCGACATTGTTCTCCACTTACCACAGAGGAGACGGACACATGGAGAATGTACCGATTTGCCAAAGTTACACATCAATGAAAACAATTAAGTCCAAAAGAATCCTGCTCTTGCTGATTCCAAACCTACAAGGCCCCATGCTGTTGACATCTGTGTGGATTAGGTCACCCCATCCCCTTCCTGGGAAGGCTCTGGGGTGGTGACCAGTGACCTGCCTCAAAGGATAGGGGTCTGATGAGAAAACTTGTCCATCCATGTGGTAACAGACCCTCTGGTGGGATCCTGTCTTTTTGATCAATCCTAGTATGGGTTTTCCCAGTTCACATTTAGCAAGAGGAAAAATAATTTCAGTTTCCCGAGTGTGAAACGTTGAAGCAGGATGATTTGTATACACAGAGTGGCATTCCTTAGCCACTGAAGACAAAGAAAGTCCAGAGATATCCATTAGAGGCTGTGTCCCAACCTTTGGTGGAAACTTGCCCCCAACTCTACATCCAGTGGGAAGTTAGGCAGAGGTCCCCATAAGGCTTCCCACGCTAGGGAGCTTTTGGAAAGCACAGCCTTGGAGACTCCCCAGACACTGCTCCATGGTTGTGTACCTTCCCCGAACCAGCTGGGAGGCCTGGAAGTTACCAGCAGCTGACTGGGCAGACGCACATGGTGGGTAATGAGTTGCCATTGTTGCTGGCGTCTTTGCTCATGAGGGATCAAGAGAAAGCACTATCACGGGTATCTTCTGTTTGACAAGAGGAAATGTTCCTGCTCCACCTATACCCCAGAATCTAACCAAGGGTGAGGCTTGAACAGTCTTGTTAAAATGAAAATAGTAGTAACAGTGGGTCAGCTTCTTTGAGGTCCTACTGTGTGCTGTGCATGGTGATGCCTTAGGCCCCGCCTAAGTGCCCACAAGGCTGTGCACAGGGCTCTGGGATCCATCTGCCTCTGGAATTTG
The DNA here is from genome assembly GCF_922984935.1 of Meles meles. Lineage (NCBI taxonomy): Eukaryota > Metazoa > Chordata > Mammalia > Carnivora > Mustelidae > Meles > Meles meles. The sequence continues at coordinate 19,523,606 of NC_060084.1, read as the reverse complement.
AGGACTGAGGCTGGGAGGGGTTAAGGAGCTCATACAAGGTCATATAATTTGTGAGGACAGGACAAGGAAGGAAACTTGGGTCCCCCAGCCACTAAAGGCAACCCTCTTATCATAGTGTCTGGACTCGAACTCTGGTCAGACAGATTCAAGGTCGAATGTCAGCTCTGGCATTTATTAACCCTGGGATTTGGGGCAAGTTACTTACTCTCTAAATGGGCAAAAGACATCACACTTTCAAACCGCTTGCAAGGCAGTGGTGGGGATTGGGGCAGAAGGAAGAGGCATATTTATATGGACAGGATTCAGACCAGGGTCTGATCGGGCCACAGAAGGATCTTGTAGAAGGGCTCAACATTTGTGGCACAGTGGGCATTTGACTTAATTTTTGCCTGTCTGCTCTCTGGACCTCCCCATCCTTCCTGGGCATCATGAGCACTTCATGGACAACGATTTCAAGTTCTCAGGCAGGACCTTGTGCCCAGGGTAGATTCGGGACTCACTGATGCGTTGTGTGGTTGCAAGGAGGTGACGAAGGTATAGCACCTAGCTCGCGGCTGGCACACACAGCAGGTGCATGCTACAAACGGTATAAAATGCAAATAAACCAAGAGTGGTGCAAGGCTGTGTTTCTAAGAAGACAGCTGGCAGGGCTGTTCCATCTCTGTTTACCGAGACTTTTTAGTGACGGATCTGGAACTGAGGTTGGAGCCTGATGAGTATTTCCTCGGATGCATTCGCCTCTTTTGGCCGGCTTCCTCTACCTCCATAGTCATGCCAGCCAAGTACCCAGATCCTTTATGTTTATGAAACCCTTCCCCTGCAAGATCTGACCAATGGTCACCTTCTCAACTAGAGCTGGCCAAGAACTGTCTATTGTCTCAATTCTTCAAGGAAGTTTCTTTTAGACTTTGTGTTCCTAGAGACTCAACTGAAAAGCCTCAGAGCCCAGCCGAACCCCTACCTGCTTGCACAGTGGTCCCAAGAGAAGCCAGAGGTCTGGGATACTCTTTTGATGGCCTGGGTAAAGGTGTGACTTCTGTTGGGGAAGTCACCGCTTCTGGGGCTGGCGGTAAGGCTCTCCTCTGCTTACATGGTCACTGTGCTGATCTCGGGCAGCTCAGATGAGTGACCAGCTTCCTGACTCAAGAGCTATGAGGCTCTGGGCAAAGGCACTGTAGGGCCAGTTGCACAGAAGAAGGAGGGAGCTCTGGGTTGGACATGCAGAAAAGTGGGAACAGAAAGCCGTTAACAGAGTAAGTAGAGATGGGAGTGGGGAGGACATCAGGGGCTGTGGAACAGTCAGCACGGTTTGGTGGGAGCCCTGAGCTGGGGAATGCAAGGCCAGGCTGGTAGGAACCGCACATCCCACACTAAAACTTGGCTTTTGTTCTAAAAGCAATAGCCACTGAAGGATACCAGACCGGAAGATGACATGGTTGGATTCTCTTGACAGTCTGACAAGTTATTTGGTTTGGAGACAGGGCAAGAATTCCAGAGAAGGTGTTGAAAGGACCAGTATTTTTACTACTAAGTGTAAATCCTGAGTTTTTTTCTTGCATGTTTATATGCACCCAAGTGCTTGTGATTTGCTGTTACCTTAATGCAGACAAATGCTCCCTGGGCCGGACAGTGGCCTAGAATGCCCCAGCCCCCAGCTCTTCCACACATAACACTCAGACTGAGCTCCTCAGAGTGCAGCTCGGACTGCACCATTTCTCTCCCTGCCCAAGGAGCCTCTGCTGTTTTCCATTGCCTAAAGAATCGATTCCAGCCTCCATCTCTGCCAAACTCGCAAAAGTTCCCTTGACTTAGTTCCACACTTCCTTTCTGGTCTTGGTGATCATGAGCCTCCACCCATGTGGTCAAAGTGTGTTCCTCACGCTTCCCATGACCTGGCCGCCCTGGGCTCCCTTCTCCAAGCCTTTTTACTGCCATTCCCTCTGCTTCCCTCCCTACCTTCTGCTCACATCTGAATTCAGGCATCCGAGGCCCAGCTCAAATGACACCCCCTCCCCCGCAGGAAGTCTGTCCCAATCCTCCCGATTCCTGATGGGGTTTCATCCACCTCCAGCCCCCATGCCGCACTGCCCCTAAAATTACTGCACTCTCTTGAAATTGCTGGTGAACTGGTTAGCAGCCCACTATTCTCCTGTGAGTGGCTAGCCGACAATAAGTCAACCTTATTCCCAAACAGAGGAGCGTTCTTGAACAGAGCCTTTTGTATAAAGGATTTTGAGTAAACAGATTTTTTTAGGTGCTATACACTCAGGCTCTTGATTCATTTCACTCCTCATTTCATCCCCCACAGTGTCTCAAAATGAGACACCTTGCCTGTTTCCTAAATGTAAGTCCCATGACCGAGCATGGGCCACAACATACACTGAGGGTAATCAGAAACCACAGATAGGACCAAAATCCACATTTATTGTGAGGCTTCCGACATAGCTGATTTCCTTAAAGATAGTTTAATGTCTAGCTGAAAGTGATTTAATGTAACCCTCTTTGGCTTATCATATAATTAAAATCACACCCCAAAATTAGGTTCTTGGGTAGATAGTATGTCTTGATCTTGGTTTTAGGAAATAAAGCGTGCTCTCCCATTTATCTCTATCAGGCTGGACACATGTACATTTTTATAAATGTTTTCCAAATTGAGCTGGTCTGGACAAGAATTCATAGGAGAGGGGATTAAACAGCATTCTGAGCACCAAATTTCTGAGTCCTGTTCTAGGCAGAAGAGTGGGAAGGTTTTGAGAATCCTGAGAAGAATCAGGGGGTTCTGGGAGTTGGGGTACAATGTAATGGTGATTCTTATGATAATTCTGATTCTGATTTAATGCAAGGAACAGAGACCTACTCTCACAGGGGAGTTCCCACTCCAATTCTTCTACTGCCTTTAGCTGGGGACAAAATGAAGCAGAGAAGTGTGATTGTTGCTTTGATGAATTTAGCCTTTATAAATTATAGATGAATTTATAATTCAGTTGTAAAAACCCAGAGTTACTCTCTAGCCTAAAGGCACCACCGTGGGTGACTGGATCTGAATGTCACCCCAGCCCCGGGCTCAGCAGTGGGGAGCAGGCACAGAGCAGAGCTGAGGACTGACAATCTGGGCTCAGCCTCAGATTAGCTCAGCCAGCAAGCTGTCGACGGGTGAGTTACTGAAGGACACGGATTCCAAGGCTAGCCCTTGTTCATCACTCTCTTTCTCTAAATTGTTCCGACCTCCAATTCACCAACTCTGTGACTGACATTTCCACTTGACCTGCAAATAGCTCTCTCCAACTGAACAATTCCTAAAGCAACCCCTTGGTCTCTACCGCGCAGCAAACCCCGCTGACCACACACCACAGAGCACCGCCACCCACCTTGTGCTCAGGCCCAATGCCAGGGTTAATGTTTCTCTGTCTCTTGCTGTCCCCCTCCCAACCACTCCATAGTCCTCTTCGAGAAAGTGTTGTTTCATAACCAGTTAGATGGGGCTAATCTCTCCCTTCCTTCGAGGATGTGAGGATGAGATGGAATGTACATAAAGCTTCAGGCCCACAGAAAGTGCTCAAATGACATCTACTCTGATGACTGTGCCCTCCTTTGCTGAGCAGACCCCCGTGTGCCCCTAAATATTCACGTAGGCTCTGAATATGCGCATTACAGAATGAATTGGAATACGCCCTGGAGTCCAGGCGTGGAGGGGCGTGGAGGGGCGAGAGCTCAGGGCTCTGGGTGGGTGTGGAACAGAGCCGAGGGTGAGAGCCGTGGGCCATTAAATGAGACCCCTCTCCCATTAAAGCTCCAAACCAACCCTCTGATAACCTCTGATCATGGCAGACAAATGGAGATTTAACAAAAAGCAGAAGGAAAAAAGAAAAGGAAAACAAATGTGCTATTCAATCGAAAGCCATTTTGCTGCAGTTATGCAATTTCAAGTTCAGAATCAGGCATTATGCTTATTTTCGTCTCTGATAACTAATACATTAGTATGCGGCGAGATGCGACTATTACGGGAAAACAAAATTCAATTCACCTGCATTTGTCACCAGAGCATTGTGTTTGCTACACAAAGGCAGGAGATTGAAATGAAAGATGCCTCTTATTGAATTTTAATTTCGAGAAAATGTGACCAGTTTCTGGGATTTTGCACACGCGATCAGCCAGATGGTTTGAAGAAGGCTCAGCGCTCAGCATACCATCCACACCTAAGGCACGGAAACTGGTCTGCTTAGGCACATCGGCACCCTGGCCCCGCCCTGTTTCATAGTGACACTCAAGATCTTTAGTCTTTCTTATTTGTAGACTGTTGAAGCAGATGTTTGCCCATAATGAATCCGAAGAGCCCCCATAGTCTCAAATATGACATTTCCCCTCACTGTCATGGCCCCCGAAAACCCCCATCTCAGAAGGTTTCCAGAAAAAGCCCGCCATAGGTCTCTATCCAACACAATATCGGGGGTCGTCTGTTACCACTTTATCAACACCAAATTCTTTATCAAATTATTTTGCTGTAGATCACTTTTTCTTTGACCTTTTCCTCAAGGCAAGGATAAAGCCCACACCAGAAGAGCCCTATCTGTTGAGAGTGATAAAACAACAGGAGGACTTCGAAGATTATCAGGAAAGTGTCTCTCTTAATTTTGCCTGAAAAATGTCAGAAACAAGAACTCAGAATCAAGGAGACCAGAATTGTGATCTTTGCTTTGCTTCTGGCTTACCTTGTGACATGGAGCGAGTCCAGTTTTTTGTTGTGCAGTAAGACTGGGGTAAGGACATTCACCAGTCTGGGAGCAGGGGTGGGGGGCGGGGGCTGGGATGGAGGTAAGGATTGTAGGTCCAGGACCCAGCTCAGGGTCTGGCCAAGGAGATTGCAGAAAAAGCTCAAACTTCCTGCGCATGGTGGGTACTGGACTCTTAATTTGTGTCTGTTATTTGAACCCTCACCCCCTTCCCGTGCTTGAGAATCTCGCCACTTTATAAATCAATGACAGCCTTTCAATATAGAAGGCAACAATGCAAGACACCTCTTTTTTTCACCACCACCATCCCCTTGCAGCTAGAGGGAGGTATGTAACCTAGGATATTCCTGGAAGAAAATGGGAGGTAGTGACTCAAACATTCGGAGCAGTAGAGCTCTGTTCTCACAGTAGGTGGCCACAGTCAAAGCCAATGTCGAACCTCCAAGGACAGTGGCGGCAGAGGGGGAACCTAGGCTCCAGTGACACGGTGGTGGCTAGGGATCCTCCCAACTGGCTCTGTGGCCTTGATTTTGGCCATCACTCTAGGAGCTACGCAGCAACCTCTGTTCTTATCCCTTTCTGAGTTCCTTCCACCCTTCCTTCCTTCCTTTTTCTACTTGTGAAATAGTTTCCTACTGTAAAATATTGAGATAATATGACAGACACCTGTTTCACAACCACCAGCTTGATAAAATCTTAACACTTTTCTAAGGAATAAAATATTACAGATAAACTTGAAGGCTCTCTAATCCCATTTCCTTTTCTGCCTTGCAGAGATAAACTCTAGTCTAAATGAGATAATTATCATGCAAAGACACATTTTCAGTATATAAAATATACTAATTTATTTAAATTTATGAATTTCATATACGAATGTGCAGTCCTCCCTCCACATACGTACACACACCAGTAATACATGAATGACTTCTGCTCCAGACAATCTGGCAAATAGATATCCTGAGACACCCTCTCATTATCAAATATGTAGATTAAAGATTCTTTTCAATGAATAGATAACTTCATTAAAAAGTGAGACTGAGTAAAGCAGACTGTTGTCTCTAATGTGGGTGGGCCGCATCCAATCGTTGAAGACCTGGAGAGAACAAAAAGGCTGAGTAAAAGGGAACTTTGCCTCTATGTGGCTTGCACTGGGACAACAGTCTTTCCTACTCTTGGCCGGGGAGCTAACACCAGCTCACCTGACTGTCAGGCCTTTGGACTTGGACTGGAACTAAGCACCAGCCTCCTGGATCTCCAGCTTGCCAACTGAGATCTTGGGACTCCATAATCACATGACCCAATTCCTCAAAATAAATTCTTGATAGACAGGCAGACACATAAGATAGACAGATGATAGATAGATAACAGATAGATACAGATTAGATAGACAGGTAGATGGATACATCCCATTGGCTTTGTTTCTCTGGAGAACACTAATATAGATTTTGGTACCAAGAGTGGTTCTAGAGAACAGAATTTTAAGGATGAGTTTTCTTAGTCATCTTCTGGGGTTTCTGATTAGATTTCAAGACAAGAGCGACTACTTCCAGTAGGAAAGAGAGCACTGGTCGTCCAGGGCCTGACCCGGTGGCCGAGAAATGCAACATTTCAGCATTGCATATTCCCAGTGAACCACTTAGAAGCAGCACAGGGCCGGATGGCTGTATATGTGGTACTTCTGGAAGTTTCTGGCAAACTAATGAATGTAATGAGATTGGCGGGTTACTCCTAATGTCACTGGACGAAATGGACAAAGAAAAAAAAGGTGGGTTCAGGGATTCAAATTCCCAGCTCCAGCACCACATACATAAGAATTCTGACTAATACAAGCAGTGAGAGGGAGGGACAGGCGACAGTCACAGGAATGTCCAGAGGAGGCTCTGGGTTTACACCGGAGTGCCAGAATGGCAGGGACTGTGCTTGGTGGGGGATGAAAACAACATGGCGGCGAAACAGACACTGGGCAAGGATTTTTGAATTGCTGTTACCGGCCAGAGACCCAACACCAAAGAGTTCTCCTCTTTCCTTTTATTGCCCTTAGATTTCTTGCTTTTTTGTTTGTTTTGTTTTTTAAATTTTATTTATTTATTTGACAGAGATCACAAGTAGGCAGAGCAGCAGGCAGAGAGAGGGGGGGAAGCAGGCTCCCGTTGAGCAGGGCTCGATCTCACGACCCTGGGATCACGATCTGAGCCGAAGGCAGAGGCTTTAACCCACTGAGCCACCCAGGTGCTCCAGTTTTGTTTTCGATTACTAAATGAAATGAAGTATGTAAAGCCCCCAGTTTCAAGAGAACAGCATTTCTCCTCACTGAGGAAGAAGAAACAGAGAAAGAGCAAAAAGCAGAACAGAGCATTTAGGGATGTGGGTCTATGGCAGCTTCAGAAAAGGTCATCTTTGCTCAAGGAGACAATCTGCTCCATGGAAGTCATATCTTGCCTTCTGGGCAGAAGGAAAAAAAAAAAAAAGACCCAAAACTTTGTCCAAATATTATTGTTATAAAGTAATACAGGCTCAGTAGAGAAAATGTTCAGAGTAAAGAAAAGAAAATTAGAGATAGAAAAATCATCCATAGACTCAGCACCCAAAGACGTTTACTGTTGGTAACATTTCAGGGTGTTTCTTTTCAGATAAAAAATGTAATTTTTAGGGATGTGAAATGCTGTCAGTCACACAGAGCTGTGGCCACAGGGGACACCGGGGAGCAGGAGCTGCCCATCCCACTCCCTAACTGCATTCCCAATGAAGTCCTTCCCATCCCCTGGATGGGGGTGGGCAGAGCTGCTCGGCCTACCCCTCCAAGCCCCTGGGGTATGGCCTCTAAAAAGCCCCCTAGGATTTGTGTCCAAGACATCTGTGTGCTAAGAGGAGCTCGGGCATGTTCCTTGCTGGAGCTCTCTCAGTTCCCAGATCCCGAGTCTGGCTGAGCGTTTCCTCCATCTCACATTTCTGCCTAAACACGTGGGTCTGGAATGCATCAAAGTGATGTGTGTGACACAGCTTGGCTTCCAGGGCTGGAGGCTAGGCAGGGGGACAGGGCCCAGAGGGCAGGGAGACAGGGCCCAGAGGGCAGGGAGATATGCATATAAACAGTACCCGGGAGGTCCTGTCACCAGGACAAGCCTTATCTCTCCCTGCCTGGCTCCCAGCCCTGAGTTCTGGGCCAGATTGCCAGTCTGTGTCCCTGTGTGTCCCCCTGAGCCACTGCTGTCCCCACCCAGCCAGCACTCATCCCCTGAAAACCAGTTAGGCAGCCCCAGCCTCTAGGCCTCCAGGAAGTTACTGCTGACTGGGAGGGACAGAGGTGAGTCTGGGGATGTATTTGGTAACGAGACGCTCGCACCTAACCAGGCCACCATCACCCTGCTAGCATTTGTCCCCATTCAGGTCATTGCTCAGTAAATCTTGGTTTTATTGTTCTACACTGAGAGGCCAGGAGAGGAGCAGCCTACTTTCCCACTGGCGCCCTGAAGATATGGACTCTCTTTCTTTCCATGGAATTCCACTTACAAGGGAGCCGCTGAGGATACAGACCATGGACAGCAGGACCCCCGGACGAGTCTCTGTCTCTCTCTGGATCTCAGTTTCCCATCTGGGAAGTAGGAGGGTCTGCTACACTAATGAACAAGAATCCTTTACTATTACCAAGGGTTCCACGACTGCATAAGGGATGAAGACTTGCTCATGATCGAGGCAGTTTGAACTGTGGGACCCCGTGGGACTAGAGGCCAAGATCTCACTTCCATTACATGCGATTTACAAAATTAGGACAAGTTTCTTGTAATGTAATAATTGTCTTGTAATGTGTTACTGAAGGGAGGCTCTCAGTGGAGAGAAATATGGACACATCTGACCAAAGAACCACTTTCTCACTTCCAAGGAGAAGGTCTAAACCTCTCCCATCACAGTGAGGCTGTGACTTCAACATCTTATGTCTACTCATAACAAGCCACAGGGGTTTCTGGAAGACTTGACCCTGGGCACACCAGAAGACCCCTCACCAAGAGGAGCCATGGGTTGGGCCATGGGCCATGCTCTCCCATAGAAACAGAACACAAACCATGTTTACCATCTGGAATTCTCTAGTAGTTCCAGTCTTTTAAAAAAAAAGTAAAAAGAAACCAGTGAAATTAATGTTAATATAACCTATTTAACCCAACATATCCAAAACATTATTTCAACATTCAAGGACTATAAAAAAATACTAATTTGAGTTTTATTCTTCCTTCCTTCATCCTCAATTTTCAACCTCTGGAATGCTTATATAATTACAGAATATCTCAACTCAGGTGGTGTATTTTTATTACTAACACCCAGTCGGTATTTAACTCTCATTTCTCTCTGAGCCCAGTTATTTGGTAACTTCTCGGAAGTCAGAAGACCAGACCCACAGTTTGGGTTGCAGAGGAACAGCAATGGTTTCCCCTCCTTCCGGAAGCATCCTGAGCCGTGGCCACCAGGTCGCACCTCAGACCTTTTGCCTGACCTTTGTCTCCCACCTGAAGCGCCTTCCCTGGTCCCCTCCACCTGCTTCAAGCTCAAACCAGCTTCAGACCCAAGTGCTACATTGTCCTCCCCAGGCCCTCATCCTCTTCGGTCCAAGAGGCCAACCATGCTCCCACATGACCTTGATTCAGCCCTGAAAACACCCTGCCTCACATTTGCACCATTACATTTTTCCCTTTCCAGCAAAACTGGATAAAAACTAGAACCTGTTTTGTGTTGCCCTCCATCTCCCAAGAGACCCCACGATGTCTTCCATTCTCATCGACACCTCACACGTGCCAATGGGGCAGACACCCTGTGTGAAATGTCGACCGAGACTTGGGCTTTATTCTCAGCGGGATCATGTTCCAGCCAAATGCCTTGCCCCTGAGAACACAGACACTGACAGTAACTCACTCTGTGAGCACTTGAAGGTTTAAAAGGCACTTTGGTGTGACAGTTTGATAATAATCTTCAGGCAGTTCTAACTCCTCACCTCGGAGACCCACCTAACATCTGCTCCCCGATACGCTCTTTCTCAGACCCCCATTTCTTTCCTCTATAGCATATACCAAATTTTGCATTGCTTTACTTTTTTTCTTTTGTCTGTCTCCCCGACTAGACGTCCCACAAGGGAAGAGAGCACCTGTATCTCCCCCTTTGTGAGCACTAGGCTCCGTCCCTAGAAAGCACCCGATACATTTGTGATGAATGAATGAATGAATTCATTAATAATGTGCCAAGCTTGGTACAAGGCTTTTTCTAAGTCAGTGCTCTCCAACAGAGAGAGAGTGGGAGCTTGTTGGTCATTTTAATTTTTCCGGAAGTTATGTCTCAAAAATGTAAGAAGAAGCAGGTGAAATTAATGATACTATATTTTATTTAGCCCAATAGATTCAAAATATTATTTTAACATAAAATGAATATAAGTAATATGATTGATTGATTTTAACCTTAATTTTTTCATCCTTTGTTTTGGAAACCGGGGTGTCTTTCCCCATTCCATCCCACCTCAATTCAGATGGTGAATTTTTGTTGGAAGTACCTGATCTATATGTAGATCTCATAACTGTGCAGTTGAAAAAGCAGATTCATATACCCAAGTTGTTTCAAACACACTTAAAAGTTTTCCAACCACTGAATCAAGTAATGATTTTTTAATTTAAATTTAAATCAATTCGAACGAAATAAAATGGAAAAACCCAGTCCCTCCAGCTCATCAGCCGCAGTTCCAGGCATGTGTAGCTTCCATGTGGGGCAGCAAGTCTAGATGGCACTGTTAAGACTAAGTCAGATCGGATTGTGGCAGTGACCTTAGTTCTCCAGAAGCGCCCGTGACACCCGGGGAACAAAGTCCTGAGAGGGTTCCCAAGGCCACCGTCTGCCCTGCCTACCCCTCCACCCTCCTTCCTGTTTCTCTCCCCCTCGAGGACTCCACATCCCCACTCCACCTCCTCATTGCTCCTCAGAACCCCCAGGCCTTCTCTCACTTCAAGTCCTTCACCCAAGCTGGGTCCTCCACTGGGAGGCCCCCCAACTCTACCCCAAGAGCATCCCGAGCTGCCCTGCCACTCCTTCGAATGCCACCTTCTCAGAGAGTCCTTGCCTCGCCAGTCTGTTCTGAATTGGTAACTGTGCCCCGATGCCTCCATTCTTTCCTCCCTGAACACTGTACTCCTTGGAAGTCAGCGAGCACAAGGTGACAAACTCTGCATTTTACTTTTTCGAGATATTTATTATCTTGCCCCTTCCCCCAATAGAAGGCAAGCTCTGTGGGGGTAACATTTCATCAATTTGGTTCACTGCTACATCCCTAGCCCTTAGCACCTCATTCGCAGAAGGAAGGAAGGGAATAATCATACATTTCTGTCATCTGGTGACATTATTATCTTCATCTCACAGATACAGAAACAGAATCCAGGTGGTAAAATGATGAGCCCGGGAGCAAAGAAACAGATAAAGGTCAAAATAACGAGAATGCAGGATTTGCTCCCAATTCCATGTCATTCCCATCATGCATCCTGCCTTCAAAAACCGCTGCTCATTGGTCACTTTCTGAAAGGGGTTTAGCATCTTACAGAACACTCAAGAAAGACAAATCCTTCAAAGAAGCAGGTCAACCAGCCAATTAAGAACTCTAAGGTACCGACAGGGAGGCCAAGTCCATTCCCTGAGTTGTGTATGGGCCAAACACACACTTTGGTGTCATAAGTTGCAAGGACAGGTTCACTTTGGATGTAATGTGTATGTGCCCCCCATGGCCCCTCACAGACGTACCTGTGACAGATGTCATGGGTAACTGGCTCATCCACCCTTCCCATCCAGCCCAAATCCTACACTTGTAGTCACACAGTTACATGTGTCGATGTTTATGTGAACGGTAAATTTCCTTTAAGAACAATATTGCTTCCAAGAGGAACAATCAAAAGACAGCTAAAGGTGAAATAATAAATACTAATTATCGGATGCTAATTTTTTTAACACACAATATCAAATTTCATCCCGCATCAATTCTATATGCACCATTGTGCCCATTTGATGGATGAGGAAACTAAGACTCAGAGAAGTAAGTGTGTCACTCTCACACTACTAGTGAGCAACAGTCAGAATTTAAATCCAAGCCTGTCTGTCTGTTATTTTGTCAATGGCAAACTGTTACCCACCCTGAGAACTCTGAGAAACCCATCATCGAAACATCTCCTGGCAACAAGATAGAATTAGTCCAACAAGCCAACTTAAAACCCATTCATTTCCCCAATAAATTCACAAATTCATTTGCAAATACGTAGAATCTTGTAGCAATTATGTTGCCTCAAATTTGCTTAATGAATGACAACTCAGCAAAGCGGAGATGCATCTCAAAGAATCTTTTATTAACATTTTTCCCTGTATAAATCTACCAATGCGTCACATTCACGGTAACAAATCATTAGTAAGACGCCACCTTCCTGAGTCTGCACAGTTAGGTCCTGACCTCGGGATCCGCAGAGCCCGGCATAAATGTACTGCCTTCGCTACCCTCGGCGTCAGCTGTGACCACCTGGCGAGACTAACTCAGCCCAGGCGCGATGTTGACGGTCATTTGTTTTTAAGTGACATACATATTTCATATTCTCAATGCACAGTCGACCGGCATAAGTATTGCCATTAATATTCACAACGTGGCTGTGACAAACAGAAGCACGTTCGCAGAGCTAGTCCCATTTTGAGCTTTTTAAGAAAAAAGAACTGGATGTTGCTTAGTAAAGCCCCTCGTGGTAACACAAGATAAACCCCCTTCAAATAAGCCTAAGTGGATAAAAGGAAATTCATTGGCATGATACTCTCATAACTCAAAATAGGCAACAAAGCCAGACCTCCAGTAGTCCTGAAAGGAGAAATGGAAGACTGGTGGGGAACACAGGCCACCTGAACTCCCCATCTTCGATTCTTTCCAGATAATCCCTCTGCCTTCTCTTTTCCCTCTCCCTTTCCCTCTACAGAGCAGCTCCCCTCTGCTCATACCCAGAATGGCCACGAGGGCTCCAGAGTTTAGGGGTGTGCAGCTTGATTGACAATCTAACAACTGCTAGGTACCAATCTTCAGAGAATGAATTGAGCTGACCCAGTTGTGTTCATGGGATTGTCCGTGGTCCCAGGAGATCATACCCGAGGAGTATCTGTGGGTTAAGGTCAATATGAGAGACATGTTTGGGCTCTGAGGCGATGAGCCCCTGAAAAGACATCTACCGCCAGCGTGACTGGTCTCAGGAAGTTCTTAGTCAACAATAATTTTCTCCAGATTGCTTCTTCTTCCCAGTACTCATTTTTCCAATAAACCCTTATTAAAAGCCCACAAGTGTCAAGCAATCAGCCCTACCCAAAGGACATGCTATCTAGAAGGAAAGACATTCAGGCAATTATGAGGCTGTGTGGAAGTGAATATAACAGGACAAATCATGGGATATGATGGGGTGAACATCTATAATTCAGCCCAAGATGCGGAGGGTAGGTGAGTGGGGTGCGGTCGAATGGCGATAGGATATTTCCCAGAGGAGGGAAGAGGGAAGACTGACCTGACATTTGGAAGATGAATACAGATTAACTAGGCTATGAAAGAGCAGAATGGGTGATTTTGGACAAAGGGAATGCAGACGTAAAGGCACCAAGTTGTCAGGAAGCAAGAAATTGAGAGAAGCACAGGGACTTGAACTAGAAAGATAAATAGGTCAGCACATGAAGAAGCTTGCATGCCAAACTAAGGAACTTGCAATGTTTCCACAATTCTAAGCATTAACTCAATAGAACCAAAGACAGCCTGCCAAAAACGTAAATTTAGTAAATGCTGCCTTTTGTATAATCCTTTTGGGGATTCACAATTCACATCAGCATATTAAAGGCTCTGAGAAGTCCTGTAACAAACACCCAACAAAAGTACCCAGTTAACTTTGTTTCATCCAGGGTTTCCCACATGTATTAAGCTATGAATGTCATTCCTAGCCCATACCCTATGAAACATGCATGAATCTAGTTGGAGATGATGGGCAATGGGGAGCCTACTGGAGGGCTTTAAAGAGCAGAGTAAAATGATTCTGTCTGTGCTTTCGGATTGGCCTACCTCCTGCTACACAGAATGGAATCAAGGAGTGTAAGCCAAGATGCCGGGAGACTTGTTAGAGGCTGCTAGCGTTATTGAAGGGAGAGATGATGGGGTCCTGAACTGAGGCACGGGCAGCAGAGATGCGATAGCTGGGAACAATCATGGTTGTCGAAGACCCTGATACAAATAGCTGTGGCATGGCAGGCTACATTTAGGAAGATAAAAAATGAGCATAGGACTGAACTTTATTATGGGAACCAAGAATGGAAACACCAGCAGGGGGCAGGACAATTACCAAGCAGTGACTGTTACTCTCCAGCTTCTAAAGGATCTGACATTTCACAAAGGACAATGCTCCTGTGCTCTGGAACTGCACACTCTGCCCTCAAGGAAGGACCCCCCCGGAGCAGCAGTCCTGCCTGCTGGCCTGGTTTACAGATCAATCCAGTTCCAGGGAGAGCTTGTCTTATGAGAAAGCAATCTGCAGTGGACAATCCAAAGTGAATCTGAATGCCAAGCTATAGAATTTACCCCTTCTGGGAGGTGAACCATAAGAGACTATGGACTCTGAAAAACAACCTGAGGGTTTTGAAGGGTCAGGGGTGGGAGGTTGGGGGAACAGGTGGTGGGTAATAGGGAGGGCACGTTTTGCATGGAGCACTGGGTGTTGTGCAAAAACAATGAATACTGTTACGCTGAAAAAATAAATAAAATGGAATTTACCCCTTCTTCCTCCTGTACATTTAATCAAACACTTATTATGTGCTAAGTTTATCCAGGTACTTTGCATTTTTCTTTTCTGGTGTCCGGTATTTTTTGTCCTATATTGATAGACAACAAGCGATCCCAAAACTTCGTGGTTTCAAACAATAAAGATTTATTATTTCTCATGATTGTAGGGATTCACTGGGCTTACTGGGTGGTTCTTCGGTCCACATGGCATCAACAAGAGTCAATGTCATCCAAAGGCTTGATGGGGGCTGGGTCAGCCATAATGATCTCTCCATGTGGCCATGTAGTTGGCAGCTGGTACTGCCTGTATGCTGGGAGTTCATCTGGGGCTCTTTTCTGGGGCATCTGCATTCTCTTCCATGCAGCCTCCCCTGTGGCCAGGCTTGGGCTTCCTCAAAACATGGTGGATGAGTTCCAAGCCCAACTCACCCATGTTAACTGAGATCTGCTTGCGTCATGCTTGCCAAAGGCCCACTGCCCAAGACACATCACATAGCCAAGTCCACCGTCTATGTGAGAGGCGCCATGAATACTGAGAAATGGTTTGTAACTATATGTACAAACGGGGTGTATGTAACAATAATACCACACTTCATAAATTAGGCAGGGTACATGTAATAAATCCTGTGATGAATTTCTGTATCTGTCTACATTAAGATTAAATAAGGGCCAACTGAAAATGAGTTCTTCTCAAGAGAAAGCAACACCAAATGCACAGATGTCAAAAAATAACTTGTGAATGCTTCATTTTTAAAAAGCACAGATTTGAGAGTCAGTAGGGCAAGGTTCATTCGAAAGCCTGCTTCATCTTTTCTTAGATGTAGTGATTTAATAAAATATTTGTGCCTGATTCCTCATCTGAAAAATGGAGGTATTAAAACCTGCCTCACAGGGATATTTGGGGGATTTAAAATATAGAAAGATATGTACATAAAATAAATTTAGGGTCACCAATGTAATAAAGCCCACATGTTCATGTCTTTTTGTTCCTTTCTGATCTTTATGTCTCCATGCAAATATAGAATTCTGCATTATTTTAATCAAAGTGTACATAAAATTATATTTTGATATTTATTTAAATCAGTCCCTGTTTCTACAGAGGCTTTGTGTTTAGCCTTTTTAATTGCTGTGAAGTATTCCATGATGTTGACATATTATAATTCATGTAACCTTTCTCCTATTTTTCTGCATTTGAGTTGCTTCGTGTTTTCACCCATGTAAATTACACTGATGCCTATTTAAATTGTCCCTCTTTTATGATTACACTCTTGCAGCTCTTAGAACTGGTATTCTAAGGCAAAAATAAGTGAAAAATTCTATTATTCGACATTTACTGCTCAATAGTCCTCCACAGTACGTGTGCCTGTGCCACCACAACATCACCAGCAATGGGCTTTTGTACTTTCCTTTGTTTTGTTTGGCTTTGGTTTTGTTTGACAGAGATACAATAGGTGCTCTACCTTCTGTCCAAATCTCGGGCTGTATTATATCATGTAACGATAATATGAGAGCGTACTAATGCATGTACTGTGCAATTTTTTCACAGACTTTTAAAGATGTATCAAGCAACTACTATTATTTCCATTTTTAATGAGAAAGCAACTACTGGAGACACTTTGGGTACGGAAGGAGTCTGGTTGGGCCTGGAGTAGCTTTAAGATAAAGATACTGATTTTTTTTTTTTTTTTAACGGAGAAGCACACCTTTTCCCCTTTGCCAATTTTCACCTTGACAAGTAAATAACCATTCAATCAGGGGGAAAAATATTCTAGAAGGGAGTTTAGTGAAGGCATCGGACTGGGTGCCAGAGGGATCTCACACCTGGGAGTGAGAACAACACGTGTGTATAACACACACTCGTTCCCATGTGTTGCAACAACAACACTGTAATTTCTAAGACTTATGTAGGAATCTAAAATTTTAATTGAACAGGTGCTATGTGCAAGCCACGGTTCCCCATCTTGGGGATGTTCAAGGTGGATGAAATGTCTTCCCAAGAAGAGAATGTGGAAGGAGAAAGGAGATTTGGGAGCACCTAGTATGTGCCTAACATAGGACAGGAACTTGCCTGAAACTTTCCTTCCATGGACAGTGCTAATCCCATGTAAATTCATGGAAGAAGGGTCCAAAGGCTCGTGGGCATGACATTTGCCCTCTGGGGAGGTACTAAAAGTCTGCTGTGGAGTGAAAGGGCCCAAGCAGGTCCTTAGGCAACAGGAAGGACTCGGCCCTGCAGGGACAAGAGGAGAGAGGCGGGTGCAGGAGCTCCTTCCCCTTCCGCTCCTGGAATGCCTCTCTTCGGAATGCACACACAGCCAGGCGACATCGATCACCAAACCAGCACCACACTGGCTCAGGGACAATGCTAAGTTAAGTGCCATTGTCTGGGCCTCCAAGGAGCTGAACTGCTGAGGAAGAATGACTTGGAGAAGATAAAGCACATACAATTCAGTGCTCGTCAGGTGGGCTGGACTCTCCATTGGCTTTTGCTTGCTTTCTGGATGATAAAATCACTCTCTCTCCCAAAAAGATTTCAATTCCGTGGGTCTAGGGAAGGAACAGAATCCCAGGCGCCCCCTGTGATCTGTGTCTGCACCTACGCAGCGCTCCTCTAAGCGGGACCAGACCAGTCATCATCACCCCAGGCCCGTGGCAAGTCATGCACCGCCGCTGGACCTTCACCAGAATGTCTGCTTGGGGAGCTCTGCCATCCTATTCTGGAAGAGCCCCTGAGACAACGCTCGTGCATCCTGAAGTTTGGGAACTACTGCTCGAGAACGTCAAGTGATCTTCCAGGAAAGCAAGACTGTGCGCGCAAAGTAGAGTGGCCATGGCGGCTGGTGCCCCAGCTCTTTCTCCCTGGGGTCACATCAGGCTTCTCCTAGCCTCAGTGTGTCCACCTGTAAAAAGTGGGAAATGACGGCTGCCTCCCAGGGTTGCAGGGACGGAGAAAGAAATGACGGCCATTGAGGCTCTGAGGCTATGCCAGGTGCGTGGGCATCAGAAGGCACGGGCAGGTAGGTCAGCACTTCCCAGGGGAGGGGGCTTGAGATGGCCTCGCAAGAGTATCAGACTTGAGTAAGAAAAGTGGAGCACATGGGGCGTTCTGGGGATGGGGTGTAGAGAGCTGGAGCGAAGCAAAGGTCCAGGGTCAGCAATGAGCATAGGACACTCCAGCCACAAGACTGGGAGGAAAGGAATAAGGAAACCAGAAAAGAGCCGTGTTAGCTCGGATCTTGTCAAGGTCGGTGCTGCACACGGAGACACTGGATGTCGCAGGTAAAAGTTTCCTCTCCATGCAGGTAGGGCCTCCACGCAGCCACAGTCACAACAAGAAAGCCTGACTACACACCCAGTAACCTTCGTCTTCTTGGTTTCAGTCCAGAACCATTAGCTGACCCTTCTTCAGCTGCTCTCCATTCTTTAGGCTCAACGACAGCCCAAGGAAGCATTCTACTGTGCTACGGTGTCCCTAACACAGGGCCACCGCTCGGCCTCCTCGGGATGCCCTTCCACCTGACCCGGAAACTTCTTGCTCATTTGGTCTCACACCAGACATGACACGGACACTTACACGGCACCTGCCTGCTGACCAGTTAAAATGTCCTCATTCTGGCATCTTCTTGGTCAGTCTGGGATCCTCAGGTGGGAATAGGATGGTGGCTCTCTTGTCCCCCTCTTGATGGAGGCAGAGGCAGGAAGAAGCTGTTTGGAGGGAGTGGTCCTGAGAGAAATCAGGGCATGAAGTCTTGCTGAGCACTGAAGTGTCTAGTTCCGAGGGGCTCCGAGGCCGGCCTCATCCCTGCCCTTCCCAGGTTGGGTTATTTATGGTCTACTAGATCATGAGCTCCACAACAACAACAACTGGGATTTCCTCAGTTTTGATACCTGCTGTGCCCCCACCAGTAAAATGATTACAGGCCTAGAGCGGGCCTTCAACAGGTTGGCTTTATTCTCTGTTATTATCGCGAAAGCAATCTAATACCCCATTTCCACCAGCAGCACTCCCCACCTCCCTCACCCGGAGGATTTTCTGTCAGTTCCAAGGGTTGGAATCAATGTTTCTCTTCCAACCTGGTATGACTTGGAGGCATTCTACACACTGACATGGCCAGGAAGTCCCCCTCTCTCCTCCCCGCCTCCGTGTGAAGCCAGTCGAAACTGCCAGAAACCAGCTTTGGGTGCCTCAGAGACAAGAGCAGACTGTAAGCCCTGGTGGGGGTGCACGGCGCGGTGCACGGCGCCCTGCACGTCACCACTACCGCCCCTGGGCTTCAAGGGGACTCCTCTGGAAGGGACGATGGCACCGAGAGTGTCTTCCACGTTAGGAGAACTAAGCTACTGCTCAAGGCCCCTGATTCTGGCTTCTGGTTTTGTTTTGTTTTTACTGGGTGTTTGCACTTCTGGCCCTTTTTAAAAATTTATTTATTTATTTATTAAAGATATTATTTATTTATTTGACAGAGATCACAAGTAGGCAGAGAGGCAGGCGGGGGGTTGGGGGGAAGCAGGCTCCCCGCTGAGCAGAGAGCCCGATGTGGGGCTTGATCCCATGACCCTGAGATCATGACCTGAGCCAAAGGCAGAGACTTTAACCCACTGAGCCAACCAGGCACGCCACTTCTGCCCTTTTTAAAGACAGTTTTTTAAATAAATGGGTTTGGGTGTGAAACCGAACCTAATCTCGGTGTCAGAACTTGGGGAGACCTCAGGTTAGCACAGAGAGGAGGAGGAGGCTGGGCCTGGAGAGGAGGATCCCCATTTTCCTTCCATAGGACGCCAGCATGGACAGGATGAGAAGAAATGGAAGGATCCAGATCCTACCTCTGCTGCCTGGGGAGGAGAGTGAAGCCTCCTTCGTGCCTCAGGCACAGCCTTCAAGACCAGAGGGGCAGAGGTGGGCTTGGCTTGGGAAGAGCGGCACCTAGGTCCCTCCCCGGCACAGCAGCCCCAGCTGAACTGGAGATTCCTGCTCTCTACCCCAACAGGGCCTGGCTCCTAGAGCTACCCCATTCCCCACACCGAGGTCAGGAGCCACTTCCCAGACCCAGCAGGGTTGGTGCTTTGCACTCGTCAAAGGGTTTCTGGATAGAATAGAAAGCATTTATGGAACGTGGTTTTCAACAGGGACAACCCAGTGCGTGTTTTCTGGCCTGTGTCTTCCAGACCTGAGTTCTGATGAGGCGCCTCCCCAGACCTGGTATTCCTGCAGCACAGAGGGGCTGCCTTGAAGACGGGGTGTTCAATTTTTCAAAGAGGCAGTGCATGGAATACAGGAGGCCATGGGCTGGGTTTGAAGGGTTCCCCTATGTCTGCAGAAGTAGTGGGTTTCTTGGTGATGGAAACTGGGAGAGAGGCAGGGAGGAAGAGAGAGACAGAGGAGGAGGAGGGAGGCTAGGAGAGAGGGAGGGAAAGGGGGGCAGGAGAGCAGGAGGGGGACCAAAAGGGAAGAAGCAGCTTTCAGTCGACCTATTTCTTGCTGAGCCCAAATTCCCTCTCAGAATTTACTTCCTGACAACCATAGAAGACCAAATTTCCCTTTCTAGAGTCATTGATTTATTTAATACACACCTACTGAACTCCCACTGCATACCAGGACTTGCGCGGGACTTTGAGGACAAAGAAGGCCACCAAGCTGCGCTGCTCCGGGGCAGGTGAGGAAGAGAGGCCGCCGGCAGGTGCCTGAAGGGCTGGCCAGCGTCACCCTCCCCTTTGCACAGAAGCCAGAAATTGAACGCCTCTTCCAGACTTCCGCGCAGCTGGAGATCCAGATGTGACTTTTTTTTTTCCTGCTCATCACATGCATGGTGTCAGAATTAAGTCCCCCTAGGAGAGACAGGAGGCAGAGCAGGAGGCCTGTCACTCATGTGGGTCAGGGTGGCAGGGGGCAGTGGGACCGCTGTGGGCAGGGGGCTCCCAGATTCCCCTAGCGGCTTCCCGCCTGCCATTCCCTGACTGTGGGAGAGGCAGCAACAGCCTCAGGGCCTCAGGTCGGTGAGGATGACTGGGGAATGGCCCCTGGAAGCCTAGCCTGTCAACTGTTTGTTCAGACCTCTTAATGATTTTGCAGGTCATTTAATACCCTGACTGCTAAGGCACATAATAAGCTACAATGAGGTACGTAGCAGGCACAGTCAGCGTCCTGCTGATCGCAACCCAGCCAAGGATGTTGGTAAATGTTTGATCACCTGTTCTTTGGAGGGGAAAAAAGAAAAAGACCTGACAGCATTTACCCGTTCCTGTGGTGTGACGCTTCCCCGAGGGGCTGACATCCCTACACGTCATCATGTTCTATTCTCACCCCATGAATAGGATAACCTCAAGAATGTAGAGAAAAGCAAAACGTAGTTAAATAATTGGGTAAAATGTATCTGTTACCTTTGCATTTCGTATATTGGTTTAACTATCGGTTTGTAAAATGCAATTTTTAATAATGGCTGTGTTTCATGACCAGCTAGCAAAAATTCTTGAAGAGCTGGCCATCAGCCCTCGGATATGGTGCAAGCTGATTCCAGCACATCATGGATCCCAGCTGGCCCCAGAGGTCCCTGGCAGGTGGTTCTGGCCTTCGGTGTCCCTCTGCATAAAGGTGTTCCCTGCCAAAGGCAGCCTGATGGGTCCATTCGGGAGGTACAAAGTGCCAGAGAATTCGTACCCAGAAGAGACTGTCCACCACCCAGGAAACCCTTCAAACCTGGCCCACGGCCTCCTGTATTCCATGCAATGCCTCTTTGAAAAATTGAACACCCCTTCTTTTTTTAAAATAATTTTTAAATTTTTTTTATAAAAATAAAATGTAATATTAGCCCCAGGGGCACAAGTCTGTGAATCGCCAACTTTACACACTTCACAGCACTCACCATGGCACATACCCTCCCCAATGTCCATAACCCCACCCCCCTCTCCCTACCCCCAGCTCCTCCCCACGACAGTGCAATTTTGACATGTGCCCATTTCTCAGTGTCCCCTTGGGGTTGTGTCCAGCACATTAATGCGCCCTTAATCATTCTCTCCTTCTCGGCCTCTCCTACCCGCTCATGCCTCAGGCTTCCTGTGACCACTCCCCAACTACTTGCACCAAAATCCTTGTTCCAGAGTCTGCTTTGGGGGAAATTCATATGAATACAAGGTGGGATTCATTCTAACACATGAGCCAAGTGCCTAGTACAGGGTAGGCACCAACAGTATAATCACATACGTTCTGTAATTATCTATGAACACTTACGGGGCAGGACAAGCACTGAGAGCCCTGTGCAGTGGGCGAGCTGTGGTGTTCTGCCCTCTGGATGCAGAGAGTGACGTCAGGCTCAGGGCTGAGTGTGGGCAGGTAGAAGACGGTGACCAGTCCCTTCCCTGATAAGAACCACACACTGTAAGCACTTCAAAGGACTTTGGAGATCTTTTGGCCCAGTGTTTGTACTTTTCTGCCAATTTTTTTTATTTCTTATTTTTTATAAACATATAATGTATTTTTATCCCCAGGAGTACAGGTCTATGAACTGCCAGGTTTACATACTTCACAGCGCTCACCATAGCACATACCCTCCCCAATGTCCATAACCCCCCTTGTTTGTACTTTTCTATTAAGGAAACTGAGGCACAAGGAGAGGAAGATGTTCTCCAACGGTCATTTTCTGAATCAGCAGTGGAAGCAGAAACTAGTCTCTCGGTCGCCCATGGAGGTCCCTGTCCACTGCGGTTCACATGGCCTCCCGGCCAGGAGGGAAGGATGTGGAGAAACTGTGCTTGTGATCCTCAGAGATCCCTTCTCTGGTGCGATGGCATCATCTCAGCCAGGGGGTTGCTAAGTGACAGCTCCCTGGGCAGTTCTGGGAGAGATTCTGAAGCTGGAGCCCCAACATGTAACAGGAGCGGATATGGTGAGGGCCCTGGGACCCCCGGAATTCGTAACCAGGTCAGTAGCCCCCGTGTGGCCGCAGAGGAGTGGGGCTCACATCCAGGAGCAGCTTCTACCTTCTGAGCCTCGGGCTCACTGACTATCGGGGGGATCGTGCCTGCACCTCCCCATAAGCAACTTTCAACCATCAGCATCATTTCAACCATCTGTGATGGGCAGAGAAGAGCCTTGTGCTAGCATGCCGCTGTGGGGAGGGGAGGGCACGTATTGGGCACTGTGTCACCGGAATCCCACTACAACAAAGTGGAGCTATTATTCTCATTTTCAGAGAAGTCTGTTGAGGCTCAGTGTGGTTAACTGGCATGCCCAAGGTCACATAGACGCTAGTAGTACTGGGCTTTGAACCCAGTGCTGGTTGTACAATCTGAATTTGAAGGACTCTCATACTCCACGGAGGCCCCCTAAAAAGCCCTGGAATACCACAATGATTGCCAAGTTCATGGTGTGCTCAAGAGCTGTAATGGTCACAGGAGCAAGGATGGCGTGGATTCATGGGCGTCGAAGTGAGAAGAGCCTCGAAGGCCAGACTAATAGGTTTTGTGTTGGCTTAGTGAGCAACAGGGACTCATATGCTGACACAGACTGGGTCCCCTCCCTGGGCTGAGGCAAACCCAGAGTCCATGCCTGTCATTGATTAACGGATGGTATCCAAGACAGGCAAAGCAGAGAGAATTACTCTGGAGAACCCAAGGTCTAGGAGGTCAAAGCCAAAAAGCCAGAGGTTAGAACTCAAATCAAGATTTGGGGGTGAGGGATAGATGCCAGACCACAGACAGGAGACAAGAATAGAGAACAGACACTGGGTAGGCAGGAACATTGTGGAAATGAGGCGCAAAGTAGGGAAAGGGGGATGGAGATGAAAGCTCAGAATATTGGCCATCGATGAGGCAAGGATATAACCAGCTTCTTTTTGTTGGCTGTTGGACACAGTTATGAAGCCAGGTTCGCTGGCCAAGAGACCCAGAACGGACTGGATGTACATAAGCCAAGAGTGGCTTCTCGGCTCTTTATGGGCTTTGCTGAGGGAGTCACATGGGCAGAAGGCTATGGACGTGGGACGAGTGTACAAAAGTGTGGAAGGAGATCCAGCAGGACTCAGAAAGGGAACCCGGTGTGGACTGAGCCCCAACAGGTCACGGCTCTGTGTGGATACATGGATGGAGTGAACCCTCCTGGGACTGCTCAGTGGCATGACAGTGAAGCCACAGGACCCAAGCTGAAGTGGGCACTGGCGTCATCTAACACCACGACCATATATCCTTGGATGAACACACCTCTCTTTGGATGAAATTTCTCTTTCTTCACTCAGAAAATGTAACCCTTCCTCATCTGGCATTTGCCCAGTAAATCTTACCACCAGGCAATCTGGGAAATGCTAAAGTCTCCCACGATTGCTTCTGGAAAATTCTAGAGGCTTCCTAAAGGCTGTCCATGCCTCCTGACTGGGCTTTGAAGGATGTAGAGTATTGGAACAGTGGGAATAGGGCCATTCCAGGCTGCAGAAAGAGCAGGAGCAAAGCAAGGTGATGAGAACACACCTGATGGTTTGTGGAACTAGGAAACTGACAGGTGAGCCTGGAAAATGGAGCATGGCAGGGCATGTCAGTGTGGGACGATGACAGAGAAGATGGGGGCAAGTTCAGAGAGGTAGGCACCTGTGGACAGATTGCCGCAGGCCGTGAGAATTATGTCAAAGAATTTAATTGTGTGCTTAATGAAGCATCGTGGGGGGAGGGAGGGAGCAGGGTGGACTGGAAGAACAGTTCCCAGTGTTTGCTGAGAGGTCATGGGGGCTGGGCAGAGATGGACCAGAAGTAGCCCCCAAGGCTCCGTGCAGTCCGGGGAGGGACTGGAAAGGGGTAGGGGGAGCTGCAGTCACTTAAAAAATAAAGTGCCCATGGCAGCAAGAGTGGCCTGGCCCCAGAAGAAAATTCAGGAGGTGCCCCTTCTTGCTGTCTCTATATATTCTGGGCGTCCATGTTAAACTTGGTGGTTATTCTGCAGAAATCCAGCAGAGCGACATCCTAGAAAATCCTCTGCCAGATAAAGATCTCAAGTGAAAAAGGAATTTGAACCTCTTTTCTTCTGCCTGTGTCCCACGGTGAAAAGCACCTGTCCAGCCCGAACTCAATTTCTGTCTTTTTAATTCAAGTGCAAATGGATAGAAGGCTCAGATAACAACATAAAATTTGTTAATCAACTTTCATCCCATATTTATACTGCAGCAGGGAGATTTTACAGTTTCCCACAGCTCAGCCCGGTGTCCTGTGAAAGCCAGCCAGCATTTTATGTCCCCTTAAAATTGCAAACCAAAGGCCCCTGTGCTGTCAGTGACCCGCCGCCCCTCCCGCTAAGCAGCTCCGCTGGCCTTCTGCATGGGCAGTGGGTTCAGTTTTCATTCTGCGCACAGAAGGCCCTGCAGGAATAGGTTTTATGTTTTGCTCGAGAAATGAAAATCGCTTTTTGTTCCCATCATCACATCACCACGGAGGGATGCCAGTGAAGTCATGGAATGAGTAAAATTACTGAAAATATTTTAAACTTAATTTTCTGTGTCAGGCAGACCCACACCGTGCTCACGGCAGGCCTGGTGAAATCTCGCTCTTGGCTTCCCATTGTTCACAGGATAAGGTCTCCAGCTCACAGCCTGGCACACGTGGCCCTCTGGAACCCAGCCCCTCATCTCCTCTCTCAAGCAGACATTGTCCGGGACCTAGGAGGGCCTGTCACAGGGCCAGGCACTGGGTGTACAGCTGTGAGCAAGACAAAGCATTCCTCCTTCCGGGGGGCTTGTCTTCTGATGAGGAGGACAGACCCCCCCCCAAAAAAAAACAAAACACATGGATCCAAATGCAAGAAATAATCATAAACTGTATACAGGCTATGCAAAATGAGAAGAGAAGAGAAGAGAAAAGACGAGACAACAGACTCCGAGAATAAGTGGGAGGAGGATGGGAGAAGGAAAGAGGAAATGTTTATTTTAGACAATGATGAGTTTGCCAGGCAGTGGGAACAGCATGTGCAAATGCTCAGAGGAGAGAACAAGGCTGGCAGATTTAAGGCCAAAGAGGACAGTGGTGGGAGCTTAGGGAGAGAGAAGGTGATGGACATGTCCTGAGGTCTGAGATGTTGGCTGGGGCCAGCAGATCTGGACTTGATCCACAGGGCAATGGGGAATGATGTAAGATTTGCCTTTTTTTTAAATTAACATATAATGTATTATTAGCCCCAAGGGTACAGGTCTGTGAATCATCAGGCTTACACACTTCACAGCACTCACCATAGCACATACCCTCCCCAATGTCCATAATCTGACCACCCTCTCCAGACTCCCCTCCCCCTGGCAACCCCCAGTTTGTTTTGTGAGATTAAGAGTCTAACATTTGCTTTTCAAAAAGACCCCCTTGGCTGCAACAAGGAAGAGAGGTGAGAGAAGGGAAGACCAGAAGAAGGGAGAGCCCAGCTGAGGCTTCTGCTCTGGTTAAGATGAGAAAAGAGATCAGGGAAGAGAGAAGGCGGTCAGGATGGATTAAGGAGCTGGCAAGAATATTACCATTCCAGCCTTGCTCTCCTGTTGGCCATGCTCTCCAGCCTCCCGAGTTTCACTCCGTCCCGTGAATGCCTTACACCCTTTTCTGACTCTAGCCATTTCTCCCTTCTCTCGCTAGTGAATTCTTATTTATCCATCAAAACCCAATGTCAGGTTCCCCTTTCCATGCTCTCACCCATGCAGAGGCTCACTTTCCCTCTTCTTTGTCCCTATTACCTTAAAGCACCACAGACCTTCATACACACAATTGTCAAATATCTCAGGATAGTTTAATAATTTAAAAGATAGTTTTCATGTATATCTCCCTTGCTTCATTTTAATGCAAAGAAGACGACTTCTAAATTTCTGGGTTCCTAACACATTCACATTTAAGGAAGTGTTCCTAGTTGACAGGGAATGAATATATTGTAACCAATGAAATGAAGCAGATGATTTGGCTTTAGAAAGAATCTGGAATTACCATATTGAGAAACGACTGTCTTTGTGTGACTTTTTCTCCCTGCACAGACTGCCCTGATATTTGGGAAATAAATGTTCACATACTTAAAAGGAAAAAAAAGAATTCTTCCAACTGTAGTATCCATTCTGTGGCTTAACAGTCATTTGTGGAAATTATGACCGACACTACCATGATAATTAAAACCAAATTGAATACCTATTCACTAGTGCTCAGGCTTAGTGGGAACAAAGAGGAACCTGGTGCATATCCATGCTGCCCTAATTATGTGTTCCTTGTAATCAACATTACTTTTCCTGGTTACATTTCACAGTTAATTTGTTTTTCCCACACAAATCGAATTCTGTACCAGAGATGCAAAGTTTATTGTATTACTGCACTTTTCTTTTCAGGTTCTAGTTAAAAAAAATACAGTCCCACAAGTACAATTAGTTTAAAAAAAAAAAAAAAGAAAGAAAGAAATTCTCCCCACGTGGGTTTAAGATTAATGATATTTGCTTATTATTGGATGATCTGCCTTCAATAAGTGGCATGAATAAGAATTGGCTCCCAATCTTAATGTATTTATTTTCATAAGCCAAATAGCTATAAACAACATCAGATGTAATTCTCCAGAATGGTAACAGGTTATTAACTTCTTAAGCCATTCCCTAATGGGTTTTAAATCTCTGAAAAAGAGTGAGTTCTAAAGCAAAGGAGACATAGTAAGATTCCTGTCTGCTTTGGAAAGCCAGCCAGCACCGGGCTCTCAGAGCCTGCAGCAGAGCCTGGCATAAGGTTATTTTCTGCATCTCCTCTAGGATTTCAGTCGCAATTACTTCCTCCCCACACCTCTGCCCATTTTCACTACACTTCTGCACCCCCTTTCCATAGTCAAGACAGACTTGGGTTCCATTAAGTCTTGGGTCATTATGAGTGTGAGCCAGAGCAGGGTGGGACAGTGAGGCAGGGGTCTGTGCCTCCTCCAGCCCCAGTCACCAGGATCCCAGGGCCCATCACACAAGGTCCAAAGCCTGTGCACAGCCTGAGCCTGAATATCTTCTGGAGTGATCGAGATTGGACCTACAATGATCCCATAGCCTCTGGATGACATCATTCTGAATGCAGAATGGGCCACCAGGTCACTGCCCATGAAGCTGAGAAGGGACAAATGAGGACTAAGAGCAAGAGAGCTGAGGTGACTGGTGGAGAGAGGGGACAGGGGGGCTCTGGAAGTACCAGCTGCTTTGAGTCAGATGGGAGTTTTCTTAGAGCAAAACATCTACTCTCCGTCAGCCCGTCTGTTTCTATGTGTTCTGTGCATTTTTCTTGCCCTCTCCATGTCTCCTTCTCTCTAAAGCATTATGGGGAGAAAATTCTGTCTTTGTTCACTCTAAAGGCAGTGAGCTTGGTTTCTTGCTGGTCCAGGAAAAGGGAAGGACAAAACCCTCTTGGCTTCACGCAAATGCCACCTGCTCCAGCTTCTCAGAACAAGGGAATCAGTCCCCAACCTCACAACGACTGATCTTCCTGCTCCTAGGTCTGAACACTCTTCTCTTCTCCTGGATCTGCTCATCCCTCAAGTGCAAGCTCAGTATCCTGCTCCAGGAGGGGTCTCGCATCAGGGAGGCGTGAGGTCCAGAGGCAGAGGTGAGGCAGGTGATCCTGGCAAGAGCTGGGCACAGATGAAATCCCAAGATGGGGAGGCTAGGGCAGGGAGGGGAGAATTCAGTGTGATATTCAGGGATAGCTACTTAGTGGTCACTTTCCATCTGGAGTGACCTTTGACCCTCCCTTGGCTCCATTCTTCAGGGGAATTTTTGGGGTCTTTGGTTCCCTTAGACCCATTTTCCACATCATCCAAGGAGCTTGCTAAGCATGCATATTTCTGGGTACCATGTTGGAACCACTGAACAAAGACATGGAGGTTGAAGTCCAAAAAGATGCAGATTCATGAGCTCCTCAGGGCATCCTAAGACCCTCCTGGGTAAGACCACTGTTTATAGGAGAAATTGCACAGGACTAGGAACTGATTGCCTGGGTTTAAAAGCATGCCGATGTATCTCTACTTCTTGGTCTTGGACCCCACGGGGCTTCGGTCTCCTAATCTACAAAATGTAAACAATGGATTTACTTAAAGGGCTATTGCATTCATGCTCTTAAAAAAGTCAGCAGATGTAAAATCGATGAGCCCCACATCTGGCACAAAACACACATCCAACTATAATGAGCCACCCTTGAAGACAAGGGAGGTGGCCTTTGACCTAAATCTCTAGACGGTATCTAGCAGGTGTTCAAAAGCCAATTTAACAAATGTTCCACAGTTGGCGATTCGGTGGGGGGATCTCCTACATTCAGTAGCAATGATCAATTATTTCTAAATAATAATACTGGCTGGTCTGAAGGTAAGGACATGAGTCTCGGCTTTAACTGCCTAATTTGTTTTTCTGTTGCATATTTAAATAATTGTTTAAAATATTCCAGGTTCAAAGTCCCTACACAACAAGACCGTTAGCTGACGAGGAAACCATCAGAGGATCAACAATCTCCTGGCACCAGGTTAAATTCGGGTCAGTGACAAGGGAGGGCTAACCTCCCCTATCTCCCCAGTGGGATACTGCAAAGGAGCTTGCAGTGAGCTCAGTCTTCGTACTTTCAGTCTGAGAGGCAGGTAAGACAGACAAAACCCCAACTCTAACCCAACCCCGAGCCGCATTCTTTGTAACTGGCAACTGAGAACTGGTTCAAAGCTTGCAAGACCACCCAAACTGAGGGGCTAGCTAGGATGTTGCCCACAGCTATCATGTAATTTAAACCTTTCTAAAGGGAAGCCATTCTGAGATTTTTATATTTTGGAAGGAACAGAAAGAAATGCAGCTTAGCTTTATTCTTTGTGGATTAAGCACACACATTAAACATTTAAGGGGAATGCATCCACCAAAAGAATAAAATAGAATGTATAACTTACAAACCCAAAGAGTAAAAATAAATAAATAGGGACGCCTGGGTGGCTCAGTTGGTTAAGCGGCTGCCTTTGGCTCAGGTCATGATCCTAGCGTCATGGGATCGAGTCCCATATCGGGCTCCTTGCTCAGCAGGGAGCCTGCTTCTCCCTCTGCCTACTTGTGATCTTTCTCTCTCTGACAAATAAATAAATAAAATCTTTAAAAAATAAATAAATAAATAAATAGAATTTTAGCAATTCAATA
Organism: Meles meles; assembly: GCF_922984935.1. Classification (NCBI taxonomy): domain Eukaryota; kingdom Metazoa; phylum Chordata; class Mammalia; order Carnivora; family Mustelidae; genus Meles; species Meles meles. The sequence continues at coordinate 19,493,967 of NC_060084.1, read as the reverse complement.
CAAACCAGGAAAAGAGAGGGAAAAAAACCCCCAAAACTAAATAAATACATGCAAACATACATACATACATACATAAGGAGGGTAGACGGAAAATATAAAATAAAATGGTGGAAATAAGTCAATATATATTGATGCTGAAGAACAGATTTACTCTTGTTTAAAAAGCAGATGTCCGGGGCATCTGGGTGGCTCAGTCTGTTAAATGTCAGACTCTTGGTTTTGGCTCAGGTCATGATCTCAGGGTTGTGGGACTGAGCCCCACGTGGGGCTCTACACTCAGTGGGAAGTCTGCTGGAGATTGTCTCCTCCTGTCCCTCCCCCTGCCTGTGTTCTCATGTACACTCTCTCTCTAAAATAAATCTTAAAAATAAAATATAATATAAAGGCAGATGTTCCCAGATTTGGTTGGGGGAAAAAAAGTCTACCTAAACACTTTACTGAATCACTGAGAAAATTTTAAAGTAAAGCGATAGGAAAAGGCATGCCAATCAAATACAGTCAATTTTCATTATTCCCAATAGTTACATTTTGTGACTCTGTTTATGTTTTAGAGAGTTAATGAGCAATAAATTAGCAAATACTGAATCTTTAGTCCCAGGGGACATTCAGAGTTAAGCTCCCGTGAGCCTCTGGTCACGACATTTTCATCAATCCGCCAATACATAACCTCATTTTGCATGTGTGTCTGTTTAAATACCTTATTTAAGATGTTTATTGTTGATTCATGAACATTGAACTCCTGACCAACAGCACTAAAATTTCACGTCTGAAGGAAACTAATCTATATTATATACTCTAATATGCATATTTTCCCATAAAGTACATCACAGTATTCTGAACTCAGGAACACTAGACAATACTTCAGCACTAGGTTTGGAGGCCATTCAAACAGCAAAATCACTAACTGAAATCATGAAAAAAGCAAAAAATGTGGCACTAAAAAGAGCGCAGAAAGGCCAGCTAGTTACAGTATGAGAGCGGCAGCAAGAGAACAGAGCATTGCCAGTGTTTGACTTCAGCTGGGATCACACATGTCGGAGGACCCCAAACTTTCACCACTCTGCAAATGTCTGTGAATGCTCATGAAAGTGCTACATGTATTGATCTGCGGGTTACAAATAACTTTTGGAGAGTCGACATATTCCCAAATACAGGACGCATGAATAATGAGAACCGACTGCATCAGTAACAAGAAAGGTGGTGTGGCTATGTTTGTATGCCAGTGGGAAGGGACGGCAGCCAGTGAATGAGGCTGGGACAACTGGCCGTCCTTACAAGGATAAATTCAGAACCAAATAAGATTAGATCCCAACTTCACTGCCACACACAGAATTAAATCCAGATGGTTTCCAATCAAAAACCCAAAAGGTGTGTGTGTGTGTGTGTGTGTGTGTGTGTGTGCGCGCGCGCGCGCGTGTATGTGCTTTGATAAGTTAATTATAAACTGGAAATATGAAGATCCAGGAAGATGGAAGATACCTTTGAAGAAGACTAAAAGGTAGAAAGTGCTCTGCGGGGTCTCCAGACTGAGTGCAAGCTGAACTAACAGAGGCAGCGTGGTGTTGTTGCAAGGACAGACCAGCATAACAAAATGAAAATCAGAAAAGGGCCCATATGTCATCAGACACTTTACTGATGACAAAGATGCATCCACAGAGCACAGGGGAAAGGACAATCTTTTCAATTAATTGTTGTGGGAGAACTGGATACCCGCAGGGGAGAGAAGGGAAACTGACTGACCCCTGTCTCAAACCAGATCCCAGACTGGAAAGAACCCAAATGTCCCACAAGAGTAGAAAGGACACATGCACTGCGGTATACCCCCCCAGTGGGGTAAGACATCATCCGGGCGTGGACTAAACTCACTATCTGGATATCAAGGAACAGAAGCCAGGCATCAAAGATTTCGTGCTGTACTATTCCATGTAGATGTAGTTTTTCAGATACAAGCAAAGCTGTAGGATTTAAAGACGCACACTTCGATTGGGAAATTCTAGTGAAAAGTAACAGCATGATTGCCATCAGTTAAGACAGGAATTCATTTGGGGGAGGTGAAGGCGGTCTGATGGACAGGGGACTTATGAAGGGTTCCTCTGGGCCTGATGTTTTACTTCTTGACTTATACTATGGTTAGATTGTGTTTGTTTTATAATAATTAAGCTGTACAATTTAATTTCATGAACTTCTCACAGTTAAAAAAAAGTTTTAATTTTTTGCTCCACCTGAGTTAGGGATTTAAATGTAGAAATAAAACCTTAAATCTTCTGCAGAAAAATACTGGAGAATATATTTATGGCCCCAGGACAGGGAGGATTCCTTAAAATATAAATGCACAACACCACCAAAGGAAAGATCTACAAATATCTGTAAAAGAGAAGTTCCTGGAAATAGTATTAAATGATAAACCAGAGATTTCTCTGGGAGAAAATATTTTCAATACATATCAGCAACAAAGGGCTTGGATGCAGAAAACACAAAGAATTCATACATATTACGTATGAAAACATAATAATCTTATCTATTAATCAGAGATGTAAATAAAAACCTCAGTGAGATACTGGTTCTTGCTCAGAAAATTGTCAGAATATTGCAATGAGTGATAATGCCAATGTTGGAAAAAGGGGTCTGTTATGCTGCTGATTTGAGTGAAGATGTGTACAAAGTCCTAGGGGAGCAATTTGGGAATACATAGTGAAACTTCAAGTGAAACTCCCAATTTCTAAAGACCCAGATAATCTATGTCTGAAACATGACCAAGGAATGCAAATGTGGAAGGAGATATAGGGAAGGATGTTTTCTGTAGCAACTCAAGTGTCCACTCAACGGAGAATGGACACATCATACTAATTTCAAACAGTAGAATACACTGTATAGCTTCAAATGAAACAACAAGATTCTACGTGATCCGTATGGATAAAATCTCAAAAACTTAATATTGAGAGATGGGGAAAAAAGTAAGTTGCAAAATGCATACATCGTATGATGGATGGATGGACAGGTGGGTGAGTGGATAGGTAGATGAGAGAACTGACTTATAGACAGAAAGATAGATGGATGTTGGATAGAGACACACACATACATACACACATATACTTTAAAGCAGATACCACATGCCTAGGTAGTACAAAAACACATACGGGATAAATACATATCAATTTCGAAATAGTGTTTGCCTCTAGGTAAGGAGTAAGGGAGGGAAATGTAATCCACGAGGGTTACAAAGATGACTTCACAGTGTAACATTTTATTTCCTTTAAAGAAAATATGAACCAAATGTGGCAAGATTGCTCCTTTGTTTAAATCTGTCTGGGGTATATGTGTGTAGGAGTTTTTCTTTTTTGCCATTTCCTGTCAATTTCTGCATAGCATATTTTAAATATTTAAATATGGAAATACAATAAAGTAAAAAAAAAAGAGAGAATTGTTATCAGTCTCTGCAGAGCGGTGATGCTGCCCAAAACGACATCTTGCACACATCGGAGGTTCAGTATCTTATTTTTGTAACATCCGTTGGCTCGACAGGGAACAACTGTGGGTCAGTATGGACACCATATGGGTTGGCACCCACACCCAGCCTGCTCCGCCACTGGCTGTTCCAGAAACGCCGCGCCCGTTGAGGTGTGCTTCTGAGTGCCCACCTGAGTTTAAGTTCCCATCTCCCCTCCCCAACCGGCCAGCCAGTGGCCTTGCTCCGGCTTCCAGGGTCCCACCGTGCACCACCCTCCAGAGTGACAGGTATTTTACGACGTGGTAATTACTGCGTGTTTGTCTGGCATCTTGGAGCCTGGGAGCTGAGGGCAGCGGCAGAGGCTTGTCTGTCCACTGGCACGTGGGAAGTGAACCAGATACAGGCTGAACTGAAAAGCACATGGTGCATGCCAGCTCCAGGGGATGCTGGAGGCTTTGGAGAGCGGGAGCCCGCTCCTCCTCGCCTGGGGGCATCTGGGAGCCTGCTCCCGGTCTCTCATCGGTGGGCCTCTCCCGGAGTCCAGGGGCTCTGTGCTCTTTAGAGGAGGGGGCCCAGAGCAGTGTCTGTGTTCCTGGCCTCTTCTCTCTAACCGTACATCAGGCCAAATGGTGTAAACACAAACACTGATGCTGTCCATGTTTATGAATACTTCTGTGCAGAGGCCCAAGGGGACCATAGCGACACAAACAGTCGTTGCATCAAATTGGAGAAATTATGCTTTTCTCCCTATTTTCCAATTTTTCTGCAATATGGTTTTATTGTCCTAATAAAAACTTATTAAAAAAATACAAAAACCCTCTTTCATCTCAGGATGGCAAGTGTTTTGATGTTTCAAAAGATTTAATTCCTTACCCTTTAAATTTTCCCTGTGAAATGACCAATAAATATGTAATTAGAATATATACACACATATATATATAAAATTAGGATACACATAGATCTATATCATTAGAATAAATAATACCTAAGTAATATAGACAATAGTACCTAAATGAGCCAAAATTAAGCACCATTTCTGCAAGAAATCCTGCAACAGGATTAAAAACATGGATTTTAAGCTCTCAGGCTCAGGTGGAGGAAGCTGCAGGTCTATCCTGGGTGATTCTGATTCAGACCACAGTTTTGGAAAACACCGAGACAGAAGAATAAATTAATCTAGGAGGTCAATGCCTACTTGGGGAAAGTAACACTGGTGTAAGTTCACAGAATGTCAAAGTCAGAGGGAAAGGTTCAGATAAATCAAGGGGGGACGAAGATGGTGGCGGCCACAATGTGGCTGGGAAGGATCAGGCTTCCTGACGCAGAGGGAGCTCCAGGGTAAGCGGAGACATGCAGAGGACAATGGGCAGGGAAGGGTCTGTGTAGAGCGGGACACCTTAGGCCACCTTCACAAACCTGGAAAAACCACCAGCACCTCCATCCCAAGATGCTGCTGGTCTCACGCCCATACAGACAGCAGGTCTCCATACTAGTCCAAATCACCCTCAAGAAACACAGTTTTCCGTTTTTCTGGGACCTAAGTATTTGAAAAAGACCAAATCAAACTCTGGCAGAACTCAATCTTCTCCCAACAATGGGCAAATCAACCTTCTTTCCAAGAGTAAGAAGTAAGAGAGAAATTACTGGATTTCTGAGACTATTTAGTAGTTTATATGACAAGGATCAGCCCGAGATATAAACACAACATAGACAGTTATCAAGAGAGAATTGAAGAAATCCTCCAATTTATATTCTCAGTAAGTTGGTTAGCAGTTACATAACTCATGTGGAAAAGGACTAAAAATATACTGCTTTTAAGTAAAAACACATTTTTGAAATAAAACATAAAAGACAGGCAGTGGGTCGAAGATCGTATAACGCTGAAAATCCAACTGGTCAAATTCACCCAAGTGAGATATTATCATTGGGGTTCTCTGCCCTGAGGATTAACTTTCCCCCATCTACCCTCTGTCACAAATTTGAGTCATCAGACGAAATCCAGCTCTAGCCAAGCCACACTCCTGCTTGAAAATTCTAAATGGCTCTCAAGTGCCATCAAGGTCCCGTCACCTGGGGGTGACTTGGAGCCTCCCGCCAAGACGTAGTGAAGCGTGTTCAAAGTCAACGCAACCACTCGCGAGTTCCTGCACCTGAGCCCTATGTCCCGCGGGATTCCTGTGAATTGGCTGAAGCCGGTCCCTCCTGATGCAAGGTCCTTCTCTCTCATCGGCACCTAATAATGAGGACATCCAGTGAACTTTTCATGCTCAGGTATTTACTAAGTAACATACATAGGTAAGCACCAGTAAATATGGCGCTTACACACATAAAACCAAAGCAAAAAATCACCAGGAATACAGAGAGCACCGAACACGTTGGGACATTTGTCCAAGCGCTTGTGAAAGAACAGGGAACGAAACTTTCTTCCAGGAGGAACAGCTTTCTTCCAGGAGGGGATAGTGATGCAGGGCAAGTGTTTAAATAATGGCAAATTTATATACAATTACACAGATTAAGTGTGTGTGTGTCTATAACTCATATATTGAAAGCCTAATCTCCAATGTGACTCAAATCCCCACGTGGAAACAGGACCGTTGGAAGATTATTAAGATTCAATGGGGTGGGGCGCCTGGGTGGCTCAGTGGGTTAAAGCCTCTGCCTTCGGCTTGGGTCATGATCCCAGGGTCCTGGGATCGAGCCCCGCATCCGGCTCTCTGCTCCGCGGGGAGCCTGCTTCCTCCTCTCTCTCTGCCTGCCTCTCTGCCTAGCTGTGATTTCTCTCTGTCAAATAAACAAAATATTAAAAAACAAACAAACAAAAAAAAAAAAACAATGCTCGCTTCGGCAGCACATATACTAAAAAAAAAAAAACAAACGGGGAAATCTTTTCTCTCTTTCCATGTGAATACACAGAGTAAAGGCCATGTGATCTTAAATATTTCAGAATTCCAATGAAAATACAATAAATTAAAAAAAGAGAATTATATCAGTCTCTGCAGAGCGGTGATGTTGCCCAAAACGACATCTTGCACACATCAGAGGTTCAATATCTTATTTTTGTAATGTCCGTTGGCTCTACAGGGAACAAGTGTGGGGTCGGTACATCCCCCACGTGGGTCAGCACCCACACCCAGCCTGCACTGCCACTGGCCATTCCAGAAACGCTGTGTCTGTTGAGGCGTACTTCTGAGTGCACACCTGCGTTTAAGTTCCCATCTCACCTCCCCAGCCGGCCAGCCAGTGGCCGTGCTCCGGCTTCCAGGGTCCCACCGTGCACCACCCTCCAGAGTGACGGGTATTTCATGACCTGGGAGAAGAGAGATGCCTGCAAGCCAGGAAACAGAAACTGAATGTGCCAGACCTTGATCTTAGACCTTTCCACCTCCAGAACTGTGAGAAAAGAATTTCTGTTAAGTCACCCAGTCAATGGTATCCTGTTATGGCCGCCTCAGCAGACTAAATAAATAAATAAATAAATAAATAAATAAATAAAAATGTATACACACACATACATGCACACGTACACACGGATTATAATTTGTATATAATTTTATAGTCTGCTAACTAATAAATTACAATAAACAGGGGTGCCTAGATGGCTCAGTTGTTAAGCATCTGCCTTCAGCACAGGTCATGATCCCAGGGTCCTGAGATGGAACCCCGCCATTAGGCTCCCTGCTCTGCAGGGAGCCTGCTTCTCCCTCTCCCACTCCCCCTGTTTTTGTTCCCTCTCTCACTGTCTCTCTCTCTGTCAAATAGATAAATAAAATCTTCTAAAAAATAAAAATAAATTTAAAGCTAAATTACAATACATATATAAAAATAATAAATGTATAGAAATCAAATAAAATACATAGACATGCATCAGGGGATTGCAAGCACTCCGAGGAGCCCTGGATCAGGGAAAGCGTGATGGAATGAGACAGGGTAGGGTGGTCGGGGAACAGTTCTCTGCTGAAGTGGCCCATGGGTAGAGACCAGAAAGAAGGAGAGGACCAAAGCTTGCATATTTCTAGGGGAAAGAGTCCCACCTCCTACAGCTGCAAAGCCCTTGATGCGGGGCATGCTTGGTGGATCCGAGGAACTCCAACAAAAGAGCCAGCATGGCCAGAACAGAGCAAGGTAGGGGAAGATGATGAGGAAGAAGGTCAGAAGCAGGGAGGAGGGCGCAGATGGTAGGGTCTTGTCAGCCATGGCCAGACTTTGGCTTTCACCCTGAGAGACTGAGAAGCCATGGACGGTTGGGGACAGAAGAATGACACACTGGCACACATCGTGAAGGGGGGCTGTGGTCTGTGAGGCCGTTGTGGCAGCAGGGTGGCATTTCGGGAACTATTCCACAGTCCACATGAGGAAAGGCAGAGGGTAGCTTGGGCCTGAGTAGGAGCAGTAGCGGTGGTGAGAAAGGGTCATACTCTGGCTGTATTTTGAAGGCAGAGCCCACGACACTGGCTGTGGCTTTCATATGGGCTAAGAAAGAAAGGAGAGTCAAGAATGACTGCAAAGGTGTCTCTTCATCCTCAACACAGAGGATGGAAGTGTCCAAAACAGAGATGAGCAGATGGGGGGGGGGGGGATGAGGGCTTTAGTTGGGGACATGTCGGATGCTCTTGAGACTCCCAGCACAGGACGTCTAGGGGCAGCTGTCTGAGTCTAGAGCTCAGGGCAGAGTCAGGGACAAAGACGTAAGTTGGGTTATCAAATGAGATCACAAAGATCACCAAATGTGAAAGCAGACAGAGCAGAAATCTTGGAATGGAACTCTGGGCCGGTACCGCATTTACAGGGAGGTCAGGGGAAGGGAGAGGAAACAGCCAGGAAGACTGAGAAGACACAACTTACCAACTGGAAAGAAACAAACAAGGTGTGATGTCCTGGAAACCACATAAAGGAGGTTGGGTCAACGACCCTAAGTAAGATTTGGATGAAGGACTGACCTTTGGCATCATGTATGTGATGGGTGACTGTGACCCAAGCAGATACAGTGGGATGACAGGACAGGAGCCTGCCCAGGGCTGGTGCAAGAAATAATGGGGGCCGAGGAGCAAGACAAGTAGACAAACTAAGTGAGGAGATGGTTCTAGGGAAAGGCAGTGAAATGGGTGGTAGCTGAAAGGAGATGTGGTTCAAGGGGAGGCTTTTGTTTTAACTGGAGATCTGATAACATATCAGATGATGAAAAAACCAGGTAGAGTAAGACTGGCTAACTGCAGGAGAAAGAACAATTACAGAAGACTACTGTAACCAATTTCACAGTGGAGGAAGTTAAGGTTCAGAGAGGTGAAGTGATTTCACTAAGGCCACACAGCTCATTGGCTGTGGTTCAGCATTCAGAACAGATCTGCCTGGATAAAGCCTGCATTCTTAATGATTCCCCCTTTTTGATTCAAATCTTCCCTCAATTCAAGTTCAAGTTCACCTCTTCCTTCTTTCTTCCTATAGCTTTCTTCCAAAATCCAAGTTCCTAGGGATCTCTGCTCCCCCCCTGACCTGTCACACAACCTAATCTCGATTTTTTTATTACAGCTATTCATTTTCTGTTTCCTACCATATTGTGAGTATCTGGAAGGCACAGAATAGGCATTATAAACCTCTTTATCCTCCCCATCTCCTAACACAGTGCTGAGGGCATGGTAGGAGCTCGATCAATATTTGCTCCAGGCAGGCAGGTGAGAGGGAGAAAGGAGAATGGAGGGGGAGGGAGAGAGAGATGCCTTTTTCCCAAAGACTCCTCACAGTTTTGACACCTCATATATTACGGACTGGTTGTTGTTTTTGTTTTTCTGCCCCAGACTAAGGGACTATATTTACTTTAAACTTTCCTCCTAGCAGCTGCTCTTTACTCATGTCTCTGACTGTTTTCTGGATCTGCTCCAGCCCCACCACTTCCTGTTAATAATAAATCAGACATGCAAATGCTCTGCAAAGGGGAAGGCCTTCCACGTGTGCACCTGTTAGGTCAAGAAACACCTGGAGAAGCATTTTACCATCTGCTAATTGTGGCTGGGAAGAAGCTGCAGAGGGAGTCCCTGCATTTCAACTCCCACGCCTCTGTTGTTCTCCTGCTCAGAGCCAGATCCTGTGCTGGAAAGAAGGGACAACAAGAGGAGTGAGACACGGTTCCTGCCTTCACCAGGCTCGTGATCCCATGGGGAGGTGACTGGTAACATGTGCTCTGAGGGGGAAATTCTGGCCTCTGTAAGTACAGACAGGACCAGTGACTTACCCCTCAGGAGAAGGGTAGTCAGGGAAGCCCCACAGTGAACACTAGCTTCTTCTCTTGGCCAGTGATCCCTTCCTGCTGTGTGGGCTCCCAGATCCCTATCTGCTAGAGCTCAAAGAGGGTCATCTTCCAGCTATCATCAACCATGGACACCAACCCGCAGAGAGCCTCAGTCTGGCCAGGACCACTGTCAGACCCAGAATAAGACCATGCCGTAGGAATGCCACCCCCATATCTCAACAAGGATGGAGACCCAATCTGGCATGATCCTGAGAATTAACAGCTTACTTATCATGCACTCCATAGAAGGCACAAGGAGAGAAGAAAGTCACTCCGGGGCTTCTCAGTGTTTCTTGGCCAACACAAGGAAGAACATGGTAGTAGAGAAAAAAAAGTCCCTGAGAAGAACCCTGGATCTTTCTGGAAATGCCATGAGGAGAAGGCCAAGAACTTGGCCTTGAAGAGAAGGGCTGCAAAGAAGTCCATCTAGAAAGACAGTCATCAAATTGTGCAGGCCCAGCAGGGTCCCTACAGGACAAGGGGTGGGGTTCCTCCAACTTCAAATTTTCTTTCTTACATGCAAGACTTCATAGGATTCCCTCCGGAGACACCTCTCCATGGCTTGTTTAAAACCATTTTTTTTTTTTTTTTTTTTTTTTTCACAAATTTGGAAACTCAGGAAGGACAAGATATTTGCTGAAGGTTGCGTGGCAGGTCACTGATGGAAAGAATAAGACTTTCGGATTCCAGCACAGCATTTCTGGATCCGGCCTCTAAGGTGGGAAGAGCCATCAGAGGGGACGGGTCTGGTGATCCTGGGGTTCCGGGGAGCAAGCTTGCTCTAACTAGAGTAGTCCAGAGGTTGAAAATGCCTCAAGAGATGAACCCAGGAAATGGTACCCTTGATGTCCTCTCAGACTCTAGGATTAAAAGAGCTTGCAACACTGTGAAGCCTAGAGGTCTTCCTAACACCCAGACCCAACACCGTTCCTCTGTTTAAAACCCTTCAATGGAGGATACTTGAGGTCTCTTGTAACTTTCTTTGCTCTGAAGTTTACTTTAGCTGATATTAACATGGCCACGCCTGCATTTCTTTGATTAGTGACCCCCCCTTTTTTTAAATGACCGATTTTTCTCTGTCTTTTACTCTCAGCCTGACTATACCTGTGTTTTTGAAGTGAACTTCTTATTGATGACATTGGGACATGGCTGTTAAGCTACTCTACCTATATCCCTTAATTGGTCTTTTTAGAACATTTACATGTAATATAATCATTGCTATTTCTTTGCTGAAAATCTTTTCATTAGTTCATATGTGTTTGCAATTTTTGACTGAAGCATTTTTTATTTATTTATTTATTTATTTTTTTTTTTTTTTTTTTTTTAAGATTTATTTATTTGGCAGAGAGAGATCACAAGTAGGCAGAGAGGCAGGCAGAGAGAGAGAGAGGAGGAAGCAGGCTCCCAGCCAAGCAGAGAGCCGGATGCGGGGCTCGATCCCAGGACCCTGGGATCATGACCCGAGCCGAAGGCAGAGGCTTTAACCCGCTGAGCCACCCAGGCGCCCCGACTGAAGCATTTTTTGATGCCTGCTTTAAAATCTTTGACATATCAATTTAACATCTCTACCATTTCAGTGTTGGCATCTATGAATTGCCTCTTTTTGTTCACTTTGAGATCCTTCAAGTTATCAGGATGGTTTTGGTTTCTGTTGAAACCTGGACATGTGTCAGGTATCGTTATGACCCTCTGGAGCGTATCTTCATCTGTTTTAGCTGGAGTTCTCTGACTCCACTCTGGTAAGGGAAGGAGGCCATGGTATCATTGCTGCCAGGTCCGGAGAGAAGTCCCGGTTTCCCACATGACTTTAGCTGACAGCTGAGAGGGGTCTCCTCATTCCTTTTGGATGGGTGGGGGGTTCCATCTCCCCAGTAAAACTCCATTGATATCCCTCAGTCTGGAAGGGGTAGAAGTGGCTCATTACGGCTCCCCATTTGACTTCCACTGACACCATGGAGTGTGTGGTCTTGCTGGGGACGGGCAGTGGTCAGAACCAACCATAGGAGGTCAGCCTCCTATGGCACCACCCAGCAGAGGTGAAGAGAGCCACTTCACTATTCCCATTAGAAATGCAAGTCTAGGTTTTCCACACGGCATCCCCTGCAGAGGAGAGGGCAGTCCTCAGTACCACCCAGCAGGGACAAAAATCCCCCCAGCTTTGAACTTCTCTGGCACTCCCAGTTAACGATGACTCCATACCCTCATCACAGCCTGGCAAAAACGGAAGTCTAGGTACACCCTTTGGTCTTTGCTGCATAGATGGGAATGGAGTCACTATTTTTTCTGAAGTGTTTGGCTAGAGGAGAACAGTTATTATATTAAAATGCGCTGCGCTATCTTCCCGGTCCTTGACTACAGAGAATAGGATTTTGTTAGGGACTTTTTTTTTTTGTCTATATCTAACTGTTTCTGAGTTGTCAGATTCACCAGCTACAAGTCTGGGATAGATGAAACAAACGGAAGATCCAAGGAACAGACGACTGTGTCATCCTCAGGTCCTAATGTCCCTGGCTGGTCTGCCTCCTCCTTTCCGTCTTTCGAAGTCTTCATGTGCTTATTTTATAATATTCAGAGTTTCTAGGTGCACGCAGCAAGAGAAACCAAAGAAAGTACATCTACTCTACCTTCCTGTGAGTGGAACCTAACTACATTGTGTTTAACAGTGAATATGCATTTGTTTTTAATCTGATTTTTTGTTGTTCTATCATGATGTAATTTCTTTAACTGAGACAGTCATTAAGAATTTTTCTTATGACATACACGTGACAAAATGTAGTTCCAATTATGTGGTGGTTTTCATGATGAACCTTCAGAGGCTACGGCTTCCGTACAGTTTCTCATTCTTCCCCACACTAAAGAAATTTCCTTTATTTTTCAATGTTTTTGCTAAAGCAGAAACACACGCAGTAGAAATGACCCATTTTCATGTATAGCTCTGTAAGTTTTGGCAAATGTACCCAGTCGTACAACACCAACACGTCCAAGATAGAGAACAGTTTTAATTCTCAGTTTAAAGTAAATCCACAAAGAAGCAAAAATGTCCAAGTCTTCTAAATACCTCCGCTTTTTGCCCAGGGTCTAGCCTCTACCCCCAAGAGCCTGGAGTCTGGTTGGAGAATAAAAGGGGTCAGGCAAATTAACTTTCAGCTTCTCTGAACTTTCAGCTTCTCAGACTTTCTCTGACCCAAGTCATCTGGGGTTGTTTTCTCACTCTAATTCAAGGTGGGCAGAACCTGGATGTGCACTAGAGGTACCAAAGACCATGGGAGCTTGGAAACAAGAAAGACTGTGAGTCCCCTCTGTCCATCTACCCTGAAATTCTCCATCATTTTACTGAAAAACAAACAAACAACTTCAAACCATAATGGCTGAACACAGCAAACACTGTTTCCCACGATTCTGTACATCATCTGGGCAGCTGTCCAGGTCTTGCTGACTCCGGTGGTCTCCGTGGCCAGCAGACCACTCCCCTGTGTCCCATGGTCTCAGATGGCTTGCTCACAGTGCTGGTGGCTGAGAAGGCCTCAAAGGCACTGCTCGGCCCGGCTCGGCTCGGCTCCACGGGGTCTCTCGGGCTACAGCAAGCTAGCTCAGACATCTTCCCCTGTTCCCCTCAGGTTCCCAAGGGCAGCAACAGGGGGAGTTCCAATGGGCAAACACTCCTCAAGTCTTTCCAACTTCTGCTGACCAGACTAAGTCAGACTAAAACAATATTCAGAGGGGTAGAGAAAGAAACTCTACTGGTTGATGGGAGGAAATAGAGAGTTGCATTGCAAAGAAGACCCGGTAAAGGAGGAGGCAGCATTTCTGCAGTCATTTTTGCACGCAATCAATCCTGCTTTCACAGAGCTAGAGGCAACAAAGTGCAGACACCATCCTGAATGATCGAGGGAGAAACCTACACCATACGGATAGGGCGTGGGCTTGGCCCGCCACTGCCACAGACCTGCTGCTAGGGTTTTCCAGGGGAACCCCTTCCAGACTGAGGCATGTGGGTGCCTGGGGAACTTCCTCTACCTGGCCCTGGTTCAGGCTCCTGTCCACCTGGCCAGTCAGCACAACTTCAACCCGGTCCCACTGTCTCTACCCTCACTCTCTTCTATCATCCATCCATGCTGCACCCAGAGAAAAGCCTCTAAAATGTTCCCCCTTTTTTTACATACTAGGAAGCTAGGATGTTGGGTGGTTCACACAGAGGCTTTGGACCCTAACGTGCCTGCTTTCAAAACTGGCTTCAGTTTCATGCTTGAGTTTGGACAAGTTAATTAATGTCACTAAGCCAGCGGGTCTCATATGTAGTATGTATGCAAGGGATCTTGCACAAGGTGGGCACGTGGTGCACGGCGCCTGGGATGCTGGCCCCATCCCCCGCTGCGGTGCAGGTGGAGTTCTGACCCAGAGGCAAGGAGGCCCAGAGCTCCCAGGGTGTCCAAAACAGAGGGGCATTGTTTTCTTTGTTAAGTTTTAACTTGCAACAGACAGAACCCTTGCTGAAAAGTAATTTATGTGTTGCCTCCAGGCTCCTGTTTGGAAGGGCTCCCTGTTCTGTCCCAGGCTGATTTTCCAAACATTAACATACGTCAGGAGCTCACACGAAGCCAAAGATGTAAAATGGTTCTTCAGGAGAAGAAAGAGCAAGGGCAGATCAGGGAGCCAGGGCAGAGACAGGAGGCAAGGACTCGTGAGCAAGCAGGGTGAGAGTGGGGAGAGGGAAGAACACGAAAACGGAGCCCAGAGTGGGAGGTGGGGGGGTGGGGCTGCCGGGGGGAAGCTTGCATTAGCCAAGGAGGGTGACCGCAACTATTTTTCAGGAACCACCTACTAGGTGCTACCTTCTTTATACACACCCCATTTAGTCATCTCGAATTCTCCAGACGGTATGCCCCATTTTACAGAACCCAGACCTGAAGCTCATAGATGTTAGGCAACTTGCCCAAAGCTCACACAGGCAGCCTGCAGCAGAGCTGGGATTCAAACATGGATCTGCCTAGTTCCAGACATTGAGGCTCTCCCCCAAGACCTCCCCTCCCTGGAGAATTCTACAGTGTCAGAGGAGGAAACGCCTTTACTCTTCAATGTGATGCAACTCTCGCAAGAGATTAAGGCACTGAGGATTGAAAAGATGAAGACAGATTCCCAGCTCACAGGGCTATCGGAGGGGAGACGTGACCGGGATCTGGGGCAGAGGGCCCCCAGGCGCCCAGATCTTCAAATCGGGACAGCCTGGCTCAGGGCTCTAGCTGCCTCTCTGCCTGTCTCTCCATCACTTTGCCGAGCCTGACAGATCTTAGCCAACTTACTGCCCTCAACATTCCTGTCACCTGCCTGGACCTCTTGGGCTCTGATTGCCCTAAGTCCAGCCTGTTTCCCCAGGTGCAGGCCTAAGAGCAGGTGACATCTTCTGTCTGCCTCCTACCATCCCCATCGGATGGGCGCCTCTTCCCAGCCTTGCACACGTATGTGCCCCTCATTCTTCACCAGTACAGGTCCAGATGTCACCCCCACAGCAGACACGGTGCAGGTTGCTGGGCACATGAAGATAAATAACCTCAGCGAGTTTGCATCCTTTGGGGAGGCAAAACCATGGGGAGAATGTTGACAGGCAATGGGTCCCCGCCAGTCACTTCCCCACACGGCCTCTGCTGCTTCAGGGAAGCCCTGCTGAGGTGGGACACTTGCACTTTCAAAGGTGCCTGGGTGGCTCAGTGGTTTAGGCCTCTGCCTTCAGCTCAGGTCATGATCCCAGGGTCCTGGGATCGAGTCCCACATCGGGCTCTCTGCTTTGCGGGGAGCCTGCTTCCTCCTCTCTCTCTGCCTGTCTCTCTGCCTACTTGTGATCTCTCTCTGTCAAATAAATAAATAAAATCTTTAAAAAAAAAAATCTTATCACCCGTGCTGTCGAACATGGATTAGAGCAGACACACGGAGTGTCAGGCTGCCAGGCCCATGAGGAGGCTGAGAGAATGTGCCAGGTGAAGGCAGATGAGGGACCTAACAAAGGAGGCACAGCAAGGACAGAGTGGGGGACAACGGAGGCACAAGTATTCAGAAGCTTGTGTGAAGGGCGAACAGCCCTTGGTGGCTGCCTGGCAGGTGTGAGAAGGCCCGGGAGGAGCCTGGGGGTGGGGAGGGGCTTGGTGGCTGCTCTCTGAGCTGAATGAAATGCTGGGCACAGAGCCCTTTGCAAATGTGCATCTTTGACTGGCTAATAGGAATCTACTGAAAAGAAAAAGAAATAATTACCACCTAGCTGCAGTTCAATACATCCCGGGCTCATTGCTCTGATAGGTCTGACCTCTGAAATGCAAGACATCACCATCACAAGGGAGGGGGTGGAGGTTACTTGGGGATTAAGATTCATAGGACCTGAATTCTTCGGGCTTTTGTCAAAGACAAAGAAAAAGGCATACTTAGTGTTTAACCAGAAATTTTGCAAACTTCTTTTTTAAACATGAAAGCAATGCATCTCAAAAAAATAATGGCATCGAAGGAAGAGAAGCTCAGGGGGCCTTTCAAAGTGCACAGAGACCAAGGGGTTACAAATGCTTCTGCACAAATGGGACCTCATGAGGAGTTTCAAAAGCTTGCAGGAGAGGAATTCCTGGGTGGTAGTGAGAGACAGGGAAATTAAGGTCTAGAGGGTAGGAGCTGCTCAAGAGCTCACTCCTCGCAGCTGGAGACACACTCCCAGTTGGAGTCTTCCTGGAAAGCAGGACAACAGAGGAGTCAAGTGTAGGAGACTCATGTGAGTCCAAAGCTAGATCTCTAGGACTCTGAGAGCCTTGTGTCCAGCCTGTTTCCCTCAGTTTGTACCAAAAGGAAGGGTCTAACTTCCATGGATTCATTCACCTCTGGTCTGACGGGTTCCTCTTCACAGCTCTGCACACCTTGTTCACAATTAAACGTCCAAACACATCCTCTGGCGCAGCTACAGGGCACCGGCACCTCCAAGCCTCCCCTTTCACATCTGTTAAATGGGATCACACTAGCGCCTGCCTCTGTCACAGTGGAGTTGTGTGAGTTGGTGGGTCAGTGGGGTGAAGCACTTACTACAGCATCTCATCGCTTCCAGCCCCCTCCCCCGTCACAGACGTGACAGACGCAGTTGTCCATCACACTTGAGGGAAAGCCTAGTGGTGGACTAGGCTTCGTTCGCGGTGGACACAGTTTGGCAGGCTGGGCAAAAAGCGTCTCTGCTTGAAGAGGTCTCCTGTACAGCGACTACTGGGGTCTGCTCCCAAGGAGTGTGTGTACAGGGGCCTGGGGGAATACAGCAGAGAGACATCCACAAAAGAGAGAAGAGTACCCCCTTCTTAATCGGTGAATTGTTAGGTCTCTTCAGACGCTAACCCTCTCAGGGAAGGAAAGGCAAGGCTCCCTCTGCACTTTGATTCAGACACAAGGACAGATGAGGGGCCAGGCTCTACCAACAGCCCTCCAAAGCTTCAACTCAAAAGGCTGACCAGCTGTCATCCTGAGGATGTCTGCTTCTCTACTGTGTACTAAGTCACCCCAAAACTTAACAGTGTAATCAACAATTGCTGAACATTCCCACAGGTTCTGGGAGGAAGGAGTTCAGATAGGGCACAGAGGGGTGGGTTATCTGTGCTCCCCAAGTCTGAGATTTTAGCTGGAATGACTCAAATGGCCAGGAGTGACTCAGAATCATCTAAAGGCTTCTGTGTTCATGTGTCCGTACCTCAGCAGGGATGATTGGAGGCTGGGCTCAGCTGGGATGGCCCATTGGAGCTGACGGCATTTCTAGCATGGTGGTGCCTGTGCTCTCAGAGCTTGTGTTCTAGAAAAGAAGAGGGAGGCTCCATGCCCTTTATCATCTAGTTTCAGAAGTCACATAGTGTCACCTCTGCCGTATTCTATTGTTTGAAGGAGTCACAAGAACTCATCTAGATTCAAGGGTCAAGGACACAGACCCCATCTCTGGATGAGAGAAATGTCAAAGACTTTGTATCTGTGTTTTAAAACTTACATGCAGTGAGGGGTTGGGCTGAGAACTTGGTTGGCTCTGTCAATAGAACATGTGACTCTTGATCTTGGGGACATGAGTTTGAGCTCTACATTGATCCTGGAGCCTACTTAAAAAAAATACAATATAATACAATGCAACCTACATAATGGGGATACTCTAGACGTCTCTCAAGGAGTTCAGCAATCTGAGGAAGGGTTGACTGAATCTTCAAAAATGCTATGGAATTTAAGAACTCAGAGGATGTTCAGGGACATTCTATATGTTAGAGATAAGGGCTCTCAGGCCAGGGGAGGGAACTGAGGATTGGAGCACTCTGGGTAACGGCTGGCCTCTTGCTGAGGCCAAGAAAAGAGCAGCGGCTTGCCCCATGGAGGATGGCACCCTTGGGTCTTCAAGTATTGCTGATACCAAGGACAGTTTGGATACCTGAAGCTCATGGGTAAAATGTACATCCCATTTTAGCCTTTTGTTTTAACCTTTCTACCCCATTTCTTGCCATTAGTTGTAGAATACAGGCAGGGGCTGGCATACAATGAAGAACCATGAGATGGGTGTGGATCAGCTCGAGACCTGGACCTGCTCACTGTTACTCTTTGTAAGGCTGACCCAGGGGTCCAAAGAAAAGGGACTGCTCATGAATCCACACCCACATTCAGGCTCTTTGTCATGAATGGGTCAGACAGAACTATAGCTATGTTTAAGATCATTTAGAGTAAACTTCATAAAGTGAATTGAATCTACTCCACTGACTCCACTGTGTTTCTTTTAAAAGATTCTAAATAATAAACACCTCTAGAAATTGCTCAAGTGGGCAGACTGCCCAGACACTTGAAGTCAAGATACTGGTGACCTTGGTTTGCAGTCAAAGCAAGGTATTCTAGACAGGTCCTAAACAGGACCTTTCCTCGTTCAAGTGGGCTATTCCTGTATACCACAAACAAAAGCGGGGCCAAGAAAAGTCCTCGTAAACAATTTGGTATGTAACCAAACACAGTGAGGATCTTCATCAGAGGTGAGGCTCCTAGCTCATTCTAGAAGTTCTGTAAGAGGGCAGTACACATTCTACACTCTTGCAACATCTCCTTCCCTTTCACCATTCCTAGAAGATCCTACCTGCCTAGAAGATCCATCCCCATCAGACCATGTGATCTTCAGGGATGATTCCAGGTCATTCATCCACAGCTAACCTCCACAGGGCTTGACAAAAGAGCTGGACTGAGTAAAATTTCTTTGCTGGGTGACTAAACACCACAAGTCCCGGCACATAGTAGATAATCAGTGACTGGGAGTTGAACCTGTGTAGTATTCATTTGCTGACAGAATCCTTGCATTTTGAGTTAAGAAAGGCACTTGTACTTTAAGGGGGAACTTGGACAAACACAGGCTGGGTCAGAAGAGGTGAGAATGATAAGCCCAACCTTACAATTCTCTCAGTCCTGAGGCAGAGGCCCAGGAGGCAGGCAGAGCAATAGAAAGAACTTGCCTTAGTGTTTGGGGAGGGAAAAGCTCATAACTGTTTGCTGCATTCTGGGAATGGTTCTATTTATCATCTTCCTTAGGGTGGGAAGAGGGACTCTTGCATTCATGGATTCCTTCAGTGGATTTAGTTAATCACCTACTCTATGCCAGCTGTTGTGTTATCCACTAGGGCTTCAGAGATGAAAAGGACACAGTACCTGACCTACAGGGAGTCTTGGGTTAGAAATGAAAATGTGGGAAGGTTAATATCAGGAAGAAAATCCTTGATTCTTTCCAGAGGTCTTAAAGCTCACACAGCTCTTTCTTATGTCCTAAGAGCTAAGGAAAATTGTATTAAGAATGAGGTTGTTCTACTTCTAGTAATTTTCTACCAGGAGTGTTGTACAACCCAAACTCAACAGAAATGCAACTATTTTTTTCATCTTTCTGCTTTGTTCTAGAACCTGGTTAACCAGAGTTCTAGGACTCTTGATATTAAGCCTAAATGCATAGAGGAAAGAACTAGGTTTGTAGCCACGTGGACCTTCCATCATGTGATTCCTGTTAATTCATTACTTTCCAGGTATAAATGTTTCTTTAATGTTATTACTACAATTTTTTTTTACATTTAGTATATGATGGCAAAAACATAAATGAATTGTAAATAAAGGCATTTGCCTAAACAGAGAGCAGAAAACCTAGTAAAATAAGGTTCAGCCTGAAACCCTAAAGGCATCTTGGTCTCTCTTTCGTGGGTAAAGAGATCAGCTATCAATAGTCATTAGTGACTTAAAATTGAATCATTTGCAAGACACCCGGTAAAAGGGTGATAATTTTTCATGCTCAGGAAAGATGACCCATTTGGGGCTTCAAAATTAACAGCAAGAAATAGTGTTGTCAATATGACACCAACACAGACCATAATTAATCAGATCCCAGCCCCTCTGTCTGCTGGGAAACCTCCCGAGCCCATTCCAAGTGCCTTAAAAGATAAAGGTTGACCTTGCCCCACTTGCCTAATAATAATTTATAGATGCGTAAACATTTACCACAACAATTACAGGCCAGCCTAATGAAATTCCAGGGGCACGAGTCACCAAAGACCTGAGTGTGCATCATAAATTCAGATCAGTCCCACAGGCTGGGATCTGCAGATCAATTACAAGTCAAGGCAAATCCTTAGAAGAACAGAACTTTTCCGGGGCCCAGGGCTGGGGCGGGGTTGTGGCCTGACTCCCTGAAAGGATCTGGACATATATGTGTTAGCTTCCGGATGCTAACTCTGTGATACTCCTTATTTGGAAGCCAGTGAACCCTTTGAACCTTTGCTTCCTCATCTGTGAAATGGGTGGGTCAGGGCAGCTGCCTCGCACAGTAGTTGTAAAGAGAACTTCCTCATTCATTCACCTGGTAAGTACTACTAATTATCTCCTCTATTCCAGAAATTTAATTGTAACACAGCACCAGGCTCCTGGTAGACAGGAAATAAAAGGTGGCTATGACACATTTCATTTATCATTGATTAATCACCGGCTGTATCATTACTGTTGGAAATTTCTCTCTTGGGGATTTTATTATGATTGCAACAAGTTTGCTCCTTAGGAAGCCAGAGGACTGGAAGAAAAAGAGAGTAGTGGGAAGAGGTAAGAATTTGCTAGTACTACTTCCAAGCCCCTAGGAGATGGGTGTTGGGGTTTAGGCAAGGGAGAAAAATGAAGGAAAGCACCTCTCTCTTGCTTCACACAGAATTGTTGAAGAGGAGTAGACCGCCATGAGCTGAGGGTCGCTGCCATCCCAGGCCCTTTGCTAGGGATGTGTCCGAGTCACATCACTCGCTCCTTACGTCATTCTGCGGAGTTCACAACTGGAATTCCCGCTGAACAAGAAAGTAACTGAGATTCCAAGAGGTGAGTCCCAAGAAAGAGAGATAAATGATAAAGACTTTTATTAAAGACTAATGCATCTGGGGCACCTGGGTGGCTCAGTGGGTTAAAGCCTCTGCCTTCCGCTCAGGTCATGATCTCAGGGTCCTGGGATCGAGCCCCACATCAGGCTCTCTGCTCGGCAGGGAGCCTGCTTCCCCACTCTCTCTCTCTCTGCCTGCCTCTCTGCCTACTTGTGATCTCTGTCTGTCAAATAAATAAATAAATAAAATCTTTAAAAAAGACTAATGGATCTGGGAGGAAGGGAGCTGTGAGGACATATGAGTCCTGAAGTCTTGAGGAAAAACAGTTACCCATCTCAGGTAAGGACATCCCCATTCAGAGAGCAGGAAAGGGCCAGCACCTGCCAGCCTCCCCAGGAGGCTCGGGAAATGGATAGAGGTGGGAAACGCATAGGTGCCACCTGCCTCCTTCTCCTTGCAGCGGCACCTTCGGACATCGGCCTACGTCGAGAATGGGAATGTTCAGGAAAGGGATTGTCTCATCTAACACTTCATGGGCTGCCATTGTTGTCTGCTCTTAGCAAAACCTGATCCTATTTTAAAAAATGCAAATGCAAGACAAGTACCCTGAATGCTACACTCAAGGAACACTTTGTCTCTGATTAATCCTAAATGTGACTATTCGATGTGTACACTTTTCTTTTCTGTAAGTATAAAGCCCATTTGTGAAGAAAGATTTGTTCCAGCTGATTGCTTGACTACAAATCTCAGCCCAGATTTTTTTTTTTTTTTCTGCTTTGTTACTTAAAAGAATCAACTCCAGGCCTCTGATTTGTTAAGAGTATTTGGGAGTAGGGAATGTATGCTTTGTTCAGATGCTCTGGGTCCCGGGTAAACCATACCCTATTCCAAGCTACCTAGATTTGGGGGTGCTTTAAAGGAAATGTCCCCCCATTTGGTCCAGTGGTAAAAAGTCAAATTTGTGAGGCAGACCTCCCCAGATAGAACCCCAGTTAGGATTTAAAGTATTTAAACAGAGTACTTAAAAACGTGCCTGACACATACGAAGTCCCAGCAGACGTCAGCTAGAAGGATCATCGCCTTTGCAGAGGGGGAGGGGCAGCTCACAAGCTCCCTTCACGTGCTCCCCTCCACTGGTAAGATCTCTTTCTCCAGGGCTCATCCCCGTGTTCTCTCAGCCTCTCATACTAAAACAAAGGCTGAGCACTTCCTCAGTGCCAGCCACCCTGCTAGGGATTTTGCAAGCATCATTTCACTATAAGTTTCCAGAAGGAAGCACAACAGCACGATTCCCCTTATATGGAGGGCAGGGAAGGGACACAGAGAAGTGACATTGATGAGGGAGTCCAGAGTCTGAGCCATTCTGTCTTGGGCCCTGCAAACTCTCTGGGCTGTTGCTTCTCAGTAGCCCCATGACCTGCCATCCCCTCTGACCCGGCTCAGGCAGGAGGCTGCTAGAAGGGGGAACCTCAGAGAAGGGACACTTGGGCACGATGAGTCCCCAGCAAACTTCTGGGAACTGGAAGAGAATCCTGGGAGGCTTCCCTGTTTCCTCTAGGGCGAAGGGGGAGCAAAGGACAAAGATAGCAACAAAACCAAAGGGTTAGATCCCAAAGAGGAGGTACCATGTGATTCAGTTATAAGAGGTTCACAGAGTAAACATCATCAGAAGAACAGTGGCCTCTGGGGAGCATGGCTTGAATGGAAAAGGATGGAGGCAGCTTTCTGGGGAGGATGGAAATGCCGTATACCTTATTGGGGTTCTGGCTAACCTGGTGAGACAAGAGTCAAAAATTGTTGAATTGCATTTCATCATGTGTGAAGTTTATCCTCAAGCGGTACAAGTGTTTTAAACGATGCAGAGCGTAGCAGAGCAGAGCAGGAGAGGGGCTGGCAGGGGCCACAGGAAGGTGCTCTCGGGCGCAGGGCGGGGGCGCTGGAGCGTGCATGGCGGTGGCATGGGAGGGACAGCCTGAGCGAATGCCCTGGACTCCCAGCGTACCCAGGGCAGCGGTCTGTCCCTCGCAGGGCCTGATCTGAGCCTTGGGGGCCCTTAGTTGTTCACGCTATGTTGTCAGGACCCCATCTACCACCCCGTGGTCCCGGCTCCGTTCACATCACGTTGGCTGGGGTTGAAGGGAAACTCCGACCAGCGCGAATGCTTTCTTAGCTCCCACAAACGAGGCCCAGCGCATGGATTCCCTGCGAACGTCCCCATCTGCTAGCGGATGCCCCGTGTCCGTGGGAGCTGAGGCGAGTGCCACTCGCCTCCCCGCCAGCCCAGGAGCCAAGAAGTTCACGGTCTTGGCCCCACTGTCCTGGGTGGGCTCTGGGTCACCCTGGCGTCCAGTGAGGATACCAGTCCACGCCCTCCACCCTTATGTGGGCAATCAGAAGTCTTCCCAGAGGTCGGGCTCCCGCACCATGCGGAGCCCAGGATCCTGAGCGCTCAGCTTATGCTCATTGTAGTTTTCTAAAAAGACTGAGTATGTATTGTTCCCTACCCCTCCCCAAACTCACCCCAGCCACCTGAGTCCTAGCCCTACTTGCCCCTGGGGGTTACCCAGCCGCACGGAGCTCTGCCTCCCTCCCTCCCCGTGCTTCTACAGCTGCCGTTCCCTCTCCAGAGGACCGTTCTCCCTACTTTATCCCCCCTGCAAGCTGCTAACTCCTTCAAGCCGCAGCTCATGTCCCGAGGTGTGCAAGTGTCCTCAGTGGGGCTGCCCCTGCTCCCCGCCCGAACAGCCTCCGCCGCCCCTGGCCTCCCTCAGGAGCCAAGAGCGACTTCACAGCAGAGGGCGGGCTCCTTCCGTCAGGTACTCAGCCAGCAGTGTGTAAATGGTGGTGTAGACTGAGAACACATGCACAACGCAGGCAGCAGGGCTCTGCCAACTTCTTCCTTCTCCTGGCGCCCTGCTGTCGTTAGGTCTCTGGGCTGGAGCTGGGGCAAGCGAGCATTCTCCCATCATGTTGTCCAGGCCCCAGGCCCTCCAGGTCTGTCCAAGGCAAGGCCTTCTGCCCCCACAGGGTCTGAAGCAGGAGAGCCTGTTGTACCAACTGTGGCAGCAGAACTGAGAAGGAAAATGATTTCCCCATGTGTTGGGGGGAAAACCCCATTTTTCTTCAGCCTGCAGCTTATGTGGCTATATTTCTTCTTTCCTTCTTTCAGTCATTCATTCTAAACTCCTGAATACAGAGGGGATCCAAGTGACCGACAGGAAGAGTAGAGTCTTGTCATACACTGGAATTCTGGGCCTGGGCTGGGTACAGTCAAGTCAAGCCCAGGTTAACCCAGAGGGTAAGCGGCCCCACCCCAGAGTCCAGGGAAGGCCTTGACGCACGGTTGCCATGGCGACAGAGCAGTTCCCAGGCCCAGGGCCTTGCTGGGTAAGCACAAATGGATGGCATGCAGGAACCCTCTTTTCAATTGACGATTACCACTAATTTGCAATTAGGTGGAGGAAAATTGGAGATGGGGAAAAAGGAATTGCTCCTTTCAGCAAACAACCACAACTATCGGAAACTGACTTTTCCCCTGAGTCATGGTAAAGAGGAAAGAAAACTTATCTAAGGAACGCACGTTTGGGTGCCTGGGTGGCTCAGTCAGTGAAGTGCTGTCTTTGGCTCAGGTCCTGATCCCTGGAGTCCTAGGATCCAGCCCAGCATGGGGCTCCCTGCTCAGCAGGGAGTCTGCTTCTCCCTCTGCCCCTCATCTGTCGCGTGCTCGCTCTTTCTCTCCCTCTATCTCTCAAACAAACAAGTAAAATCTTTAGAAAAAAAAAAAAAAAAAGAACATAGGTTTTTGGAGCTAGACAGAAGGGCTGAAACCTGGTTCTCTCATTTTGGGGCTGTGTGACCTTGGAGAAGTCTCTTAATCTCTCTGACTTTACTTTCTTCAGTTACAAAACCTGTATAAAAATACCCACCTGCCTGGCTGATGGGAGGGTTAAACGAAAGAAGAGTAGGTCTGTGCCCAGGTAATGGGGAGCCTTGTTCTCACTGCTCAAGATGTTTATTCATTCGCAAAACCTTCTCTCCTTTCCTTGCCATTCTCTTTATCCAATTCATTCATTTCACTAATACTTTCTAATCACCCTTCAGCCCTAGTGTAGTCCAGAAACTGCAGCTCATCACATCAGAGGCCCATCAGTCAGAATCACATCCTAGCTACAGCCCTATCTGGCCCTTCACACTCATCATCACCTTCTCCATGATGCCTTCCAGGTCCCATCTGCTCCTTCTCCTCTGCTTTCCTGCCAACTGATGCCAAGACTCTCCCATGACCCTCAACACAAGATCTTCCTTGGTCCTCAGAGGAGCTGGAAAGATTCCAGGAGCAGAGGTTCCTAGGGCCCATAGCCCGGGGCCACACCAAAGGCAGGGACTGTGGGGAACACAGAGTCAAGACTTGCCAAGTCTGGGTGTCCCTGGGCTCTGAGATCTTCCCTGAGGTCCTACTCCCAGGATTATCATGCAGAGTGGGCACCAGATCACTGACCTGCTGAGGAAAAGCTGCAGGAACAATGGGGACAAACTGAGCCATCCACTCTGCTGACAGAGCCCTTCCCCCCTCTTGCCTGGCAGAAATCCACAAGTCAGCCCTCAAGTCCAAGGACCCAGGGTGTACGTGAGAAAGAGTCTCTTGCTCTTGCTTTCTGTGCATCCAAACCTATCCCACACCGTCCGAAGGAGCTGAGAACCAGTCCAGAGGGGAGAAGGGTTGGAGGCCTGTCAAACAAGCCCCTGATCGCCCTCCTCCCAGAGGCTGTGTGGCACGGACGCTAGAAGTACGGACTGTCCCCAAGCCCTGCCTTTCACTAACAGCATGACCTTGCATAAGTTACCTCTGGAAGCTAGCTACCTTTTATTCCTTTGCAAAAAGCAAAGGAATGGCAGGGCCAGGAGCAAAAACTGTTCTCTCTCAAAAAGCAGGACACGAACAAGCCAACGGGGCAGGAGCTTCACAGCGATGGGAGGAAAGCACACAAGCCCCCAGCTGGCAGGAGCTGGGCAGGACACCAGAAGGAAACCCAGACTGGCATGCCGCATACTGAGCTGCCATCCCCAGCTCGCACTTCCAGCTCACCTTCCTCCCACCAGAACGGATGATGTTGACTAATGAAGAAGTATCCACCCACATGGCAAGCCACAAGCAATTATGAATTCCATTACCCAGCAATGTGGCCGAGATGCCTCCTGGCTCACCCTCTGACGAGAAGGCTCACCCAGCAAAAGGAGGTCCCCAGGAAGCAGAACGGTTTATGGGGATGGAAGGCTGGCTAATTAAGTCCTTCACGAGTACCAAGCTGTGCTCTTCTCATGATGCCTTACTCCTTTATGGGCGAGCAGGAAGAGGGCAGAAAAGGTAGGAACAGCCATGTTCTAAGAACTGGTCCACTGCGGGAGCCCGGAGAGGGGAGTGAACTTCTTTGAGCTCTGTTTGCCTTCACTATCAAATGAGACTACTGCTGCTTCCCCTAGGGGAAGAAACATACATGGGGCAGCTGGAGAAGCCCTCTGAAGCCAGTATCACTGCTGATGGACGCTGGCCATCACTGGTGACCATGACCTGCATACATAAAGCCCTATCGCCATCCCCATAGCAACAGCTTTCGTTTTTCAAACACGGGGTCTACCAACCTTGAGGACTTACCATTCATGATTTTGTGTAACCCTCAAAATAATGGACAGAAGTATTCTTAGGACTCGTTGTGACAGCGGGGTGATTGAAGCTCCGGATTAAATGGGACTTGCC
This sequence comes from Meles meles, assembly GCF_922984935.1. Lineage (NCBI taxonomy): Eukaryota > Metazoa > Chordata > Mammalia > Carnivora > Mustelidae > Meles > Meles meles. Next base: position 19,467,130 of record NC_060084.1, on the reverse strand, counting down.
CATGGTCACACCACCTCTTAAATTCTCAAGACGAAATCGGATCTAGCCCTCTGACTCCAGAGCCTGTGTCCCCAACCCCATCCCACACTGCCTCCTTTCATCTAGACCACTTCCTGAACCTGAGGAAGCTTGAAGGGCCTGGGTCTGCATTTTTCAGTAGGAATTCAATAGTATCACACAGATGTTAGGTAATACAAGTCTGCTTTCTCTTAATAAGGATCACGGGGTACAGGGCACGTGAAGGAGGATTTTTGGCCGATCCCTGCCTAGTGCTGGTCTCAGGCTAAGATGGGCTCCTGTAAATAAGTCAGCTGCCCCCAAAACTCTTTCAGCAATAGCTCTCACCACTAAGCACCAACTAATACTGGTACTTTTTTTTTTTTTTTTTTTTTTTTTTGGTTATAGAGCATTTATTGCAAACAGAACATCTGAGGTATGAGAAGCTGACCCGGAACCACAGCTGCTCAGGCTACGATGGGGCAGTCTAGCCTCACCCCACGCCAGGCCCCCGGCACTATGGACCCAAAGCAGCCCAAGGGCAGGGCCCCATGCTCTGAGGTAGCTGCATCTTAAGCCCCCATGAGTAGAATTTCCAGGCTTGCCCAACTCCCACGCAGATCCAGGCCTGGAGGGGAAGAGGGGGGCGGAAGGCAGGCCCCAGACAAACACCGCAGCCTCTGAGGAAAGGCACCTTCCTGCCTGCCCATCCCGGGGACAGCCCAGCTGGCAGCGCAGGGAGAGGGTACCTCGTGGCCGAAGGCAGGCAGGTGGGGCAGGGTGGGGCCTGGCCAGGCTTGGGGGGGTTCACTGCTGCTCCAGGCAGTGCTTGGTCACCCCCTGGGCCGCCAGCTCAGCCAGCACATTCTGCAGGTAGTTGGGGTCAGGGTAGCCGTGGCCTGTCACATTGCGGTCCATCTCTGTCTTGTGGTGGATCTCATTCCACACCACCGTGTCCGTCTCTCCCGTGGTGCTGGACGTTCCCACTGTGAAGATGAGTCGCCTCTTCCAGGCCACCTTCAACAGCTCCAGGACCTTGCATTGTCTGGAAGGTAGCACTGGCAGGGAAATCCCCTGGCGGTGAACGGCTTCCCAGGGTTGGGGTGTTCCGGGCCCTGGATGCCATGAGGAATGTTGTAAACTATAAGTATAGTCCCACAGTCCTCATGGCCGGGGAGGGACACCTGGAGCTTGAACACCTCCATCTTCCCCCAGGGCTGGGTCCCGTTTTCTCCTTGTAGATGGTCTTACAGGAAGGACACTGCAAACTTCCGTCCTTGTTCCCGTTACAGTACATGGCCAGCAGACATAGTAGGTGGAAGGCATGGCTGCACTTGGCAAGGTGGCCCATGGCCACTGGCCCAATGGTCCTGTTGTCGGTCACGTCACTGTAGCCGGACACCACAGCCAGTTTCTCCATACAGATGACGCAGTCCTCATCTGGGGCCGCTTTCAGCTCTTCTGTGTACTTCTTTATCACCTGCTCTGGCTCCGGCTTTGGAGTCCCTCCTGCAAGGGCTTGCTGGACCCGGCTGGGCTTCGGCATCTGCACGGGCACCGAGGCGGGGATGCTCCCAGGGCTGCTCACAGGACCGCTGGGGAGGGAGGCACTGGCTTCACCGGCCATGGACATGTCCAGGCATGGCTTTCTGAAGCGGAAACAACCACGAATCCATAGAGGTAGGCCGAGGAATGTGGCCTCTTTACTCATGGCTCATGGGCCAACTTTCTCTACCTTGCACATCAGCCCAGTCTGCCAGTGAGAGCTCCAGTTTGGCTGGCCAGGATGGGTGACGATCGACGCATGGTCTTTACGGCTTACTGCACATCCCAGAAGCACCCTACACTGCGTGCTGTTTACCTTTTGTTTAATAAACATGCACTTAAATTAAACACCTGCCACAACCACGTTCCCACCGCCAGGCTGAACTGCAGAATCATCTAGCAAGCAGATAGACATAAGTGGATACCCGAGGGCCAACCTTGCTATGTTGAACCAAAATCTCACAGATGAAGTCTGAGCAAACATTGAGAAAAGAGGTGCTCAATAAATATTTGTTCAATGAATTCATAGCAATGACAAGAGCTGCTTCCTCTTGGGGTAATACTGTCTGATACTGCATAGATCCTGGCTTCACTTCTTACCCGTGGACATGACCATGAATATGCTTCTCGCTCTTTCTGCACCTTAGCTTGCTTCTCTGTAAAAATCGGCAAATTAACAATACCTACTTGGGGGATTTTTAGCAGCTTTTCTGAGATATAGTTCACATGTCATAAAACCCATCCATTTAAAATGTACAGTTCAGAGGCTTTTAGCATATTCACGGAATTGTGTACCCATTGCCACAATCAATTTCAGAATATTTTCATTACCCCAACAAGAAACCCCACACCCCCTAGCCATCACTAACCCAACCCCCTCTCATTCCCCTTAGCCCTAGGTAACCCATTCATCTGTTTTTTTCTCTATAGATTTGCTTATTCTGGACATTTCATATCAGGGGCATCATGCAATACATGTCCTTGGTGACTGGCTTCTTTTAGCCATGTTGCATTATGCACGAGTACTTCATTCCTTTTTATTACTGAGTACATACCACTAAATGGATATGCCACATTTTGTTTATCCATTCATCAGTTGATGGTTATTCAGCATTTTTCTTCATATACTTAATTGGCTTTTTACATATATTCTTTGGAGATATGTCTATTCAGATCCTTTGTCCATTTTAATTGGTTTGTATTTTTAACACTGAGTTGTGATGTAATTTATATATTCCAATTACAAGCCCTTTTTAGTTTTAATGTCAGTTTATATGCATATTTCTTAAAAGATTTTATTTACTTATTTGAGAGAGAGAGAGAGCACGAGTAGGATGAGGGGCAGAGGGAACAGACTTCCCACCGAGCAGGGAGCCTGATGTGGGACGTGATCCCAGGACTCCAGGATTAGAACCTGAGCTGAAGGCAGTCGCTTCATGGACTGAGCCACCCAGGTGCGCTTATTTCCTTTTATTGCTTGGGTTTTGTGAGTCATACCTAAGAAGCCATTGCTTAATCCAAGGTCATGAAGATTTGTACCTATGTTCTCATCAAAACCCTTTACAGTTTTAGTTCTTATATTTGGATCCTTAATCTGAGTCAATTTTTTAAATGATGTGAACTAGGGGCGTCTACCTTCATTCTTTTGTACATGGGTGTCCGGTTTCCCCTGAACCATTTATTAAAAAAACTATTCTTTCCCCCACTGAATGGTCTTGGAATCCTTTCTAAAATCCAAGGGACCAAAATGTGAGACTTTATTCTGGACGTTCAATTCTATCCCATTGATCTAAACGTCCACTCTTATGGCAGCTCCACACTCTTGATTACCATAGCTCGGTAATAAGATGCGAATTCCGGAAGTGTGAGTCCTCTAACTTGATTCTTTTTCAAGATTCTTTTGGCTACTCTGGGTGTCTTAAATTTCCATGTGAACTTTAGGAACCATTTGCCACTTCCTGCAGCGAAGTCAGCTGGGAATTTGATAGGAATTGCATCGAATCTGTAGATTACTTGGAGTGATATTTCTGTCTTAAAAACAGTTAAGTCTTGGGGCGCCTGGGTGGCTCAGTGGGTTAAAGCCTCTGCCTTCAGCTCAGGTCATGATCCCAGGGTCCTGGGATCCAGCCCCGCATCGGGCTCTCTGCTTGGCAGGGAGCCTGCCTCCCCCTCTCTCTGTGCCTGCCTCTCTGCCTACTTGTGATTTCTGTTTATCAAATAAATAAAATCTTTAAAAAAAAAATAGTTAAGTCTTGGGATACCTGGGTGGCTCAGTGGGTTAAGCCTCTGCCTTCAGCTCAGGTCATGATCTCAGGGTCCTGGGATCAAGCCCCGCATGGGGCTCTCTGCTCAGCGGGGAGCCTGCTTCCCCCCACTCTCTGCCTGCCTCTCTGCGTACTTGTGATCTCTCTCTCTGTGTCAAATAAATAAAATCTTTAAAAAAATAATAAAGTCTTTTTGATCTTTGAACGCGGGGAGTCTTACCACTAATTTAGGTCTGTAATTTCTTCCTACAATGTTTTCTAGTTTTCAGAGTATAGTCTTCCACTTCGTTTGTTAAATTTGTTCCTAATAATTTTATTCTTTTTGATGTTACTTTAAATGGATGCTGTTGCTTAAGTACAATGTTACAGAGGAAGGGGCAGACATCCTTGTCTTATTTCTGCTTTTACAGACAAGCATTCAGTCTTTTACCATCAGGTGCAATGTTAGCTGTAGGCTTTCATAGATCCCCTTTGTCAGGGTGAAGAAGTTCCCTTCTATTCCTAGTTTGTTGGTATTTTTTGGTTTGTTTTTTATCATGAGGGGTGTTGAATTTTGTCACATGCTATTTCTGTACCTTTTGAGATGATCATGTGGTTTCTGTTCTTTATAAAGTAATTGACTTTGGTTGTTAAAGCAACCTTGCATTCCTGGGAGAAATCCAACTTGGTCATGGCATATAATCCTTTTTATATATTGTTGGATTTGATTTGATACAGATTTTTGCATCTATATTCATAAAGGATATTATGATTTTCTTTTCTTGCAATATCTTTGCTTAGTTTCAATATCCAGGTAACAACGGCCTCATAGAATGAGTTGGAAAGTGTGCCCTCTTCTAATTTTTAAAAAACTTTGTGAATAACTGGTATTAATATCCTACAAATGTCTGGTAGAACTAACCGGTGAAGGACTTACCATCTAAGGCTAAGCATTTTCTTTGTGGGAAAGTTTCTGATTACTAATTAAATCTCTTTATTTGTTAAAGGTCAATTTGGACTTATTTCTTATTGAGTCAGTTTCAAGAATGTCTATAGAAATGTTTCCATTTAATCAAAGTAATCTAACTTATTGGCATACAGTTGTTCATAGAATTCCCTTATATTTTATTTTCATATTTCTGTAAGGTCGGTAGTAATATCGCTTCATTCATCTTTTATTTTAGTATTTTATGTATTTTTTTCTTAGCGTAGTTAAAGGTTTGTCACTTTTGCTGATCTTTTTGAAGAGCCAATGTTTGGTTTCACTGATTTTCTCAACCGTTTTTCTATTCTTATTTTAATTAGTTTCCACTCTACTCTTTGTAAGTCCTGTCCTTCTGCTTGCTTTGATTTTAGTTTGCTATTTCCACTGTTTGAAGATGGAAGGTTAAATTGTTAATTTGAGATCTTTTCTTTAAATTATGGGTAATTTTAGCTATAAGTTTCACTCTAAGCACTGATTAGCTATTTCCCGTAAGTTTTGGCATGGTGTGTCTTTATTTTCATTTACTTCAAAGTATTTTCTAAATTCCCTTGTGATTTCTTCTATGAGCACTGGTTATTTATAGTCTGTTGTTTTATTTTCACATGTTTGTGACTTCCCCAAACTGTTTTCTGTTAATTAATTTCTAGTTTCATTCCACTGTGACAAAAACAATTCTTTGTACAATATTAATCCTTTTTATGCTATTAAAGACCATTTATGACTTGTAATATGGAATATTCTGGATATCCATGTGTACTTGAGAAGACTGTATTCTGCTGCTGTTGAGTGGATTTCTATAAATGTCTGTTAGATCTAATTTATGTTTTGTATTTTTGAAATCTTCAATTTCCTGGTTTGTTGGCATACAGTTGTTCGTAGTATTCCCATATACTTTTAAAAAAAAATTTCTCTAAGGTCAGTACTAATATCCCATCTCTTTCATTTCTGATGTTACTAATTTGAATCTTCCTTATTTTTTTCTTAGTGGGCTACTGACATCTACAACTTGTATTTTTAAACTATCTGTTTTTCCCTTCAATTCTATCAGCCTTTGTTTCATGTATTCTGAGACTGCAGTATTAGGTAAATATATGTTTTTAGTTACGGCTCTCTGGTGGACTGATCTTTTCTCATCGTAATATGTTCCTCTTTAATTCTAATAACATTTTTTTACATTAAAGTATACCTCATCTGATGTTAGTAGGGCTACCATGGTCAGTGGGGTTTTATGAGGGGTTAAATGAGCTAATCCGTACAAATTATACAGAAAAGCATGTGGCACAGAGCAAGTGTTTGATAAATATTAGCAAATACTGTTACCCTTGGGCCTTACATACCTGAGTTCAGGTAAGCCTCACATCCAAGCCTGTGGTACATACAGTTCTCTATATTTTATGGAAAAAGAAATTGAGGAACAAAGAGTTCAAGGAGATTGTCCAAAATCCTCAAGCCAAGACAGTGATCCAGCTAAATCTTTCGGACTCCGAAGCCCATCCTCTATTCTGAATGTTCTGCCTGAGCTTCCAGGGCCAAATAATTTATCTACAAGATTTTAACTTCATAGTCAATCTGAAAACAAATGGCAGTGGTCAATGGACTGGAAGGTCCTGAGAGTTTGGAATAAATCTTGGAACCACAAATCACTGGCTGGAGGACTTCCAACAAGTTCTTAACCTCTGTGTGGCTCAGTTTCCTCATCCGTAACATGGTGACTAGGATGGTGCCTCCACCAATGGGTCATTATGAGGATTAACTGAGATGATGCCAGGAAATTGCTTGGCACCTACAGATCAGTTGATAAAAGTTGGCTGTTATTAATGTTATAAAATGTTACAGTGATTACTACGGTTAGCTACCGGGAGAAGATGTGCATGAACATATCTACCAGAGTACGTAAGAAGTGCCACAAGGTAGATAAAAGGAAGAGATGTTGTGTTTAGAGCAAAGGACCAGCGTCTCCTGACTCAAGGGCCATCAGAAGATTCCAGAGAATGAGAGATGAGCCAAGGATGACCGGCCTGGTAAGCAGCAAAGCCCAGGTGCCGAGGTGGGCAAATTGTTACATGACAGGCAATGGGGAACATGTTGGAATTCCTGTCAGCACAGCTCTGGCCTCCTTCGAGAGTGCCATCCTAAATTCATGGTGCCATAAAAGTGAAAGTACCTCAATAAAGGAAGAACAGGTGGCCCAAGATATAACAGAAAGGAGCTATGTCACGAAGCAAGAATCTTCATTTTCCCCTTACCCCGCCACTGTCTCACCCCTCTGCTTGCCTTTATCTCTTATGAGTTTATTTAGAGACCATCTGCCTAGTGCTAAAAGCTCTGTAGGGTACAGAAGACTGGTATGGAGAAGTAGCATCATGGAAAACTCAAAGCTCCCCTCAGTCCTGTGCTCAGCTGAGGACACAGATTTCTTCGGCCCAGGGCTGCTATGTCATCCCTTGAGTCTGGAGTGAATGATCCAGCTGAACTCTGGAGGTAAGAGGCATGAGAAGATGCCAGGACCTTGCGTCCTTGAGCACTGCCCTGAAGAACAATGGACTATGAGCACGGTCCCCCAATGTCACCTTATCAACCCTGCCATTGTGATCTCCCTCACCCAGCACCCTGACCTCCAAGCTGGGGAAACTGAGGGATATCAGCAGGATGGCCATCAGCGTGTACTACCACTTTCTGGAACAAATCCTCCCTCCCACCTGCTCTGCACTGGGCTTTGGGCTCAGCAACTGCACAACCGTGATTTGACCATGGCTGTGTTTTCTCCTAATAGTCTGTGTGTTGACTTTTCTTTCTATAGGATTCCTAGAGTCCAAGTGAGTCTCAAAGAGGCAAGGCCACTTGCCCAAGGTCACAAGATAATAAAGAAAGAAGCCAAGAGCTACACTTCCCCCACCCCCAGTGCTGTCCATACTTTCTGTTTAGGTCCATGGGATACCAGGCAGCTCAGGGGGCTTCTGAAGTATACCAGGGGTGGCAAAGCTGAAGCGAAGGAATCATGGATTACCTGCCAGCTCAAATCACAGGCCCAGCTCGGGGTAGTGAAGCAAGCAAAGGGAAGGAGACAGAAGCAGAAGGGAAGGGTCAGTGGGCAGGTAGAAAGTCTCCCTGACAGTCTCCATTGAGCTGGGCAAGCAAGGCAAGGCCACCTTCAATGGCAGATCAGAATGTGGAAGGCACCCTGTCTCTATCCCACCCAACACAGAACCCAGCCATCAGGAGTCTAGCCACATGGAGCTGGGGGAAAGTGGAGACTCAGACTTGAGTTCAAGGCTCCAGTCCATGAAAGGAGGGACTGGCAAAGCCAAGGAAGCAGGAATGACATGAATTTAGCGCCTACTGTTTGTCAGAAGTTCTTATACATTTCATTTCCTTATAGTCCCTGCTGTGACCCAATAAGGGGGTAGTCTGTAGCCCTATTTTATAAATGAGGCCTTTCAGATATGTGTGTGCTTCTTTAAGCAGGGGAGGCAGAGGGAAGATGGTGGGGACTTCTCTTCCCTCCCAGCAGTTCTGCTGCCAATCTTTGGGGCCATCTGTGGGGCCTGGGTGGCACGTCCGCCAGGACACAGAACACCATGAAGGAGTGGTGCCCATCCCCTTTACAGGCTTCCCAGCATCTCACTGATACGTTCCTCATCTCGACCCCCAACAGGTGTGGCCCACTTACCTCCTTAGGGAGGCGTCACCGCGATGACATCACGCCCCATCCAAGCCTCCCTGCCTCCTGTGCCCTGAAGGTCCAGCAACCAACCCCCTCCCCCAACCCCAGGGTGGCACAAGCCTAAAGGATACCCATCTTTCTTCCTTCTTGCCTGGACACTCCCTACAGGGCAGTGACATTTCACTTTCCACGGAGGCTCTCAGCACTATGCTGGGTCCCTAGAGACGTGCACAGAAGGTGACAGCTGCCTGCTCAGGGCCATGACGGCCATTTCTGCCACCAGAGTCCTAAATAGGGGACATGCCTGGCTTCCTAAAACCCTCCCTCGGCTATTTGTTGGTGGTGTTCTCTCCTCCCCGGCTCGCATCTCCGTCTCCCTTGGTGAAGATCTGTCCTCACCGCTCACTCTCCGGAGGCATTTGTCTGCTGGGAAAACAGCAGCTGACAGCAAAGGTCACTGCGGCCAGCTCTGGCTGCCCGCATACAAATGTGCCTTTTAGCTGCGGGCCCTGCAAAGAAGGACCCGGGCCTATTATTGATAAATCCTTGGAAAGACTCTAATGTATCTTCATTTCAGGGAAAACAACTGCCTTCAAGGTTGCACCAAGAAAATAAAGCAGGCGGCCTGGTGACGGATTCGAGAGGCTGGCATTTTCCCGAAGATTAAAAGATTATAACACTTCTATTAGGATCACTCCGCCACGCTGTATTGATCTCATCAGGGAAGCCACTGCAGGTCTAATATGAACAGAGTGCGTTCGGGAATTAATCACGGGGGGTTTTATTACGGTTCATAGGGCGCTGCGTTCAAGCCGCATAGTTTGCAATATTTATGGCCCCGCTCCCTGGCCGTTATTAAGTGCGCGGAGCTAGGCCTGCTGGGTTAGAACACAAAGTCATTCCTCAAAAGTAAATCTTATCTAAACTGTGCACACAAAGCCAATTATGTTTTGATTTACATTTTAATTCTGCGGCAGAGGCGCGTGGGGGAGTGGGAGGGGCCGGAGATGCAGATCTGGAGGGACCCGCCTCCGGCGCAGACCCTTGTTGAGATGCAACCTTGGACATTTCTCCTGGAGCCCCGGCTTCTAGAGCTAGAGGAGGAGGGGGCAGCACGTAACTCCCCACGTGAGAACCGAGGAGATGGCATCCCGGCATCGCGCAAGCATCAGACCTGAAACCTGACCCTCCCCAGGTGGGGGAGCGGGGTACACAAAAATCAGCGCCCTCCTGCTAACCGATGGCTGCGTTGTTTCTTCTTCTCTGAGACCCTACCCGACTTGAATTCTGGGGAGACCAGTCTAAGCAGAGAATGCAGGGAAAATAGGCTAACTTTTTTTTTAAACTCAAACTTAAGAGAAACTCAGGATATGCTTTATGAGCCATGGAAACGCGTTTCTAATTCACGGGTTTCTACCTCCTTTTCTTGGGAATCGAGGAGGCCTATCCTTACCCCACAATATGGGGCAAACCATTGGCTTTTGGGTAAAGACTGTATCGCTGAATTTTTGCCTCGCTGAATTGTAAAACTTAAATAAGACAGATGAGAGGGGGCTCGGTCCAGGATCTCACACACACTGGCCACTTAGTAACTCAGTACTCCGTCATCAGAAGGAGGCCATGCAAATAGTAAGGGGTACTGTTAGTGCAAATGATTGGTGTGACGTGGTGGGCTCCAGAGCCCCGCCGCAGAGCCCTGCAGAACCAAGAAAGAATTCTTGAGAGGACTTTGGTGCAAAAAGGCAGTTTTATTCATGCCCAGCAACAGTACCGCAGGCAGAAAGAGCTGCATTGGGCTTGTGAGGAGTGGCTGATTATATAAGATTTTCTATCCCGCGGAGGGGAGGGTGACATTAGGACTCCAGAAAATTGAGTCTATAGGTTTCTGGAGATGGCTTTTTTCTTGTAAATCCTTAAGATGGTCGTGAACTGATGGCAACTCCCTCCCTGCAGGACTGTGACCTCTATCCGTTAACCACTTGTGTTCCCTTGCCTTTGTGCTGGGGCAGCCAGGAGTGCCTGAGGAATGTCACATATATCCCACCTCCTAGGGCTGGGGGCAGGGGAGAGGTTAGCTTGTGCTTTGCCCTCAGCTTTCCTTCTGCGCCCTCATCACTAGTAATCACAGCTGTAGATGTAGTCACGGTGGCGGTGAGAGCAGCAATCGTGGTTGTGGCAGTAGCAGTCGCGGTGGCAGTGACAGTAACACTAGCACGGCGGTGGCAGTGAGCCCAGCAGTGGTAGTGGTTGTGGTGCGGAAGGAGCAGCCCGGCCCCAGCTCTCACTACCCTGGGACAGTCAGCAAAGCCACTGAACTTCCCTAAGCCACTGCCTCATCTATTGTAAAGCAGCCAAAAAAGCATCTCACCCTCGCAGATCCTGTCCACATAAAATCAGGTGTCATACAGAAAGCTCTGCCGGGTCCTCCTGTCCGCCTCCACCTGTCCCTAATCTCGTGTTCTCCCCATCTCGAACTTCTGAGTCCTGGGCACCGCACAGCCACAAGTCTGCAGTTCGTCTTTGTGACCTGCTCTGCAGGGAAGACCACTAGATCAGGAGCGTGGGGAGTGGTGTGGATCCTGGATGAGAGCGCTCATGGGTGTACCTCATCCCAGACTGACGGGAAGACCAGATGAGATGGGGTCAGTAAGGCCTTCACACTGTCTGGCTGCTGTGGGCATTCAATGCTTGGTGCCACCAGAGAAAGGCTCTTCTGTTCAATAGGGACCCCCAAACTCAGCAACCCGCTAGAGCTCCTTGAGGAGAAAGGGCTTCAGTTTTCCATTCACAGAGCTTCTTAGAGTCCCACGCATACAGTAGGCATCCAACCAACTATGATTGCATCACTCCAGCCACATAAAAATTTCCCTTCCAGGGTAGCAATCAGGAGGTCACATGGCGTCCTTCACTTGACCTTCTGTAGCCTCGAGCCCATTTCCCTAAGAAATGACTGCAGTCTCCTGCTGTGGAAGTGAAATCTGCATCCCCAGAACTGCCCCCCTCATCCCAGGTCAGGCCTCGGGAGCCCGTGAAGCACGTGGATATGACAGTGCCTCCCAGATCCTGTTACATTCCCTTAGTCTTGCATTTTCACCAGCGGGCTCATCCCGGCCCTTCCATGGTCCAGCCTGTAATAACGCTCTTTGACTTCCCCACCCAGCGAGCACCGACTACACGCGCAGCTCAACACACCTGCACGGGAACCCAGGAACACGGCGACGGGAAACAGCAGGACCCTGGAGCCGAGCTGCAACTCCAGGTACAGTGTGACTGATTCACAGGGACACCGTGGCCCCTGGCCCAGCACCTGTAGTAGTAACTGCCCAGGGAGGTATGTTCAGTGAACATACAATCCTAACTGGATATCAGCTTCCTCCTTCTAAGAGTATATGGTTACTAGTGTCGTTGTCTTTTTTTTTTTTTTTAAGATTTTATTTATTTATTTGACAGACGGAGATCGCAAGTAGGCAGAGAAGCAGGCAGAGAGAGGAGGAAGCAGGCTCCCTGCAGAGCAGAGAGCCCGATGCGGGGCTTGATCCCAGGACCCTGGGATCATGACCTGAGCTGAAGGCAGAGGCTTTAACCCACCGAGCCACCCAGGCGCTCCAACTAGCGTAGTTGTCTTAAGGAGAAGGCAAAAGGGGACCCGGAATGGGCCCCATAGGATAGAAGCCAAGAGTTTGAGCATCTGGCCCAGTGATGAAGCTGGACACAGGAGTGTGTAAAGCCAGGACACGAGAGTGCAAGAGTAAGGTCTGCCAGACAGAGAGAGGACCATCAGGTGTCTCACCCCAGAGGGACAGCTTGAGATGAAGTCCCTTTCAGGAGGGCTGATGCCAGAATCCTGGGGGGGTGGGCGGTGGCATGCCCACAGAGCTACTTAGGCACAGGCTCACAGAGCTAGGACAGAAAGCAGAGGGGGAAAGTCAAGGGCACATGTTGGAAAGAAACACTAAACCTACAACTGGGACAGGGACAGAGGTACTGACAGACATGTGTCTCTTGCAGCCAGGCACGGGGACAAAGGCCAGAGGCACAGGAGCTTGGTCTGTGGCAGGCAGCACCCCTGCTTCCTGGGACAAGTAAGGGAGCAGGAGAGAAAAGGAACAAGTGGGAGCGGGGAGAGCAAGAGAGCATGAGCATAAGGGTGAGAGTGGAGAGAAGTAGGTGGAAAGAGGGTGGGCCAGAGGAAGGGGAGGCACAGCATATTCGAACCTCACGAACACTTCATAAATGTGGCTTACTGAAAAGGGATCTTTTCAAAACAGATTTGCATTTCCATCCACCCCCCCCCCCCCCCCCCCCGTCTCCCGCCTCCATGGCCGGAGAAACACAGCGGTGTGACCACCTCGGTACGCACCTCGTAAACCCACAGGCCCCGCTGCCTTCCTATGAAGCCTAGGGAACACTTCCAGAAGGACCTGTGTCTGGAAGCCCCGAGAACCCCCACCCTGCCCAGAAATAGATGCAAACGTCTGTGCAAGAAAAGAGCGCCTGTCACACGGCCGCTTTTTAGCTGAGAAAACCCACCACTTGAGGAAGTGACATAAATACGGCATTATGGATTTTGGAGAAACGGGCAGGCGTGCATCACGTAAACAGCAAAGCACTGGCCCTTAGTTTTTTGTCCGACACCAGTGGCCGGCTCAGGGCACAGAGACCAGAAGGGTTTTCCAACATAGGATTAGAAGCGCACCAGGGGATACCGTGAAAGACCAGTACATTAGCTGATTCCAGAAGCTAATTTTCAGGGGTTTATAAACCGACTGCAAAAATGGTTTTTGATTCACCTGCTCTCATGCTGGCTCATCTGAGAAGACTCATGCTAAAGCTCTAGGTGCTCCTCTCCCCCCACTGAAGTCCGACACACGCAGAGTTGAAGATCTCCGTACGTGTGCACATGCATGTCCACGAATGAAATAACAGCAGGTAATGCATCTGCTCACTGGGCGGAGTTTCCAGCGCAGGCTGGTTCTGCAAACGGTGAACGAGAAGGGGCCGGTATGCAGTTGCCATGCAGCACAAACGTGCGAATGTGGGTCTGACTGTTGGCTGTTTGGGCTTATGAAGTCATCTAGGAAAACAAAAAACCATTCATTCATAGAGGCTAAAGAGAAATCCCAAAAAAAGAAACGCAAACGACCAATCAACATATAAAAAATTGCTCCGTCTCTTGGGTAACTAAAGAACCAGGAATGACTGTCTCCTAATTTGGCAAAAACTAATTAGGAATCCTAATACTCAGAGCCAGCAAGGCTGTGGTGAGACAGTTCCTTTCATTCATCGTGGGGCAAGTGTAAACATAAATCGGGACACAAGTGCAGTTTGAAGTCTACTAGTGGCCTTGACATTGTTTCTGTGACACAGTCAAGAGAGAGGTTTTGTTTCTTTGGTTGTGGCTTTGGGATTTTTGTTTGTTTGTTTCCTTTTGTTTCATTTGCTTTTGCTTGTGTGATCACAAATTCAAGATCTGCGGATTACCCTAGACAAGAAAGGGATGTTCTGATGTGAACATGAGGAAGAGGAGAATCCGGGATGAGAAGAAGCTAGGACAGTACAGAAGAGGACCTGAGCAGCCCAGAGAAGACACACCCTCCAGGACCACTGCTTCCGGAGGCTTTGACCAACTGTCTCATGAAGATGGTTCAGAACACAGAAGCCCCATATCAAGTGTCTGGGGCAGGGGAGAGGAAGTGTCCCCAGGCAACCTCAACCAGTCCGTGTTTTCACAAAGTAAAGGAAAACCTTCAGCACCAAACGAAGCTGGTTTTATGGAGAGTCTAGAGACTCTGGGACCTGAGCAGGGTGAGCAGGAGAGCACTCCCATAAAGCTCCCTAGGAACCCCACATAGAAGGGGGCTCATTGCCATCTGAGACAGACGGCACTTCCTTCCTCATAGGCTTCTCCACAAGCCAGTGAAGGCCTTTCCGGCCACCAGTCTGTGTTCTCAGCTCTGCACCCAATCACCAAGGACAGACAAGATGTAGATACCTCATCTGCCACTGGACTCAGACTTTCCCACAAAAACTGTCTTCTCCGAAACAGACATGACTGCAGTTGGGGCAAGGGGAGATAATTTAGGAGCGCTTCCCAGGTGCCCAGTGACACATCTCTGTGCAAGTCTCTGGTCCTGTGCTTCGATGGGTTGTGAGGTTTTCTCACTTTCTCCTGATATCAAAAAAATAATAATAAGTTTGGGGCACCCAGGTGGCGCGGCAGGTTAAGCACCTGACTCTTGGTTTCGGCTCAGGTCATGATCTCAGGGTCGTGAGTTTGAGCCTTGTATCAGGCTCTGTGCTCAGCAAGGAGTCTGCTTGGGACTCTCTCCCTCTCCCTCTACCCCTCCCACTCGTTCTCGCTCTAAAATAAATAGTCTTTAAAAAACTTAATTAATTCAGGTTTATAAACAAAGATCCTAATGATGGCTGCATGGTGTTCACCCTTGACGCTATGCACTATTTTGAGGGTTTTCCAGTCTTATTTGGCCGAAGGCTGTTCAGGAATGTCCTCATTAAAGAAGCCACAAGCCTCGCCCTATTCCTGGTACTTACCTCCACGAAGTCCCAGGATCCGAGGGCTAAAATAGAAAACCTCTGGCTAAACAGAAATTAACCACCCAAAAGGGCCCAAGTTGTTGGAATTCATTTCTATATTTGAATCTGCTGGGAATTTATTTCACCAGTTCAATACACTCATCCCACAAATGTTTACTGTGTTCTCACCAGGCACGGGGCTGGGTGCCACGGGTCAAGCAGCAAAGAAGGAAAGAAAGAAGACATCCTGGTCTGCATAGACTGCGCTCGGAGAAGAGGGGGGACGCACAGAATGAAAAAGTCAAGGTTCAGAGCTTGCTGCTTTGCCAAGCTCTCTGTCTCTTTTGCCTGCTGGTGGCCCGCTGCCCCAGCTCCAGCTAAAGTCACCGAGGCCCCGTCAGACTCCAGGTCAAGTTCTGCAGCCTCCCTGAGACAGCCTGACTTCTGCCTCGCTCAGACCTGATAGAGCCGACTGGCAGGGCTCTGGCATGCTAAAGGATCTAGGAGTAAAACTCAGACCCGTGTCATAGACTTGGCCCCAGAAACCAGGCTGGAGCCATGTTCTAGGCCCTCAAAATAACAACAACAATAACAACAACAACAACAATAATAATTTTTTAAAAATACCCTCATGGGAGAATTCAAAGCATTTGATTTCAGACATAGCATAGCTGAGGTGCATAGGGACATGAGGGTCTAGATGTCGGGTGAGCTGGGAGGCCCCCAGTTCTAAAGGTGAGGCCCTGGTAAGGAGATGACAGGACCACCCACATGGAGGTCTTTCTTGAAACCCAGAGATGGCATCAACCAGGGAAATGATGCACAGAACGAGAAGAAAAGGACCAAAGATGTTCAGCGGAAGACGACTTTGAAGCTGGTGAAGGAGGAAGGCACCCAGAGCTCAGATGCGACACACGACCTGATGCATCCACAGATGCCACGGAGGAAAGCTCAGGGGACAGAGGGAAAGTAGAGAGCACCAGGTTAGGGGGGTGGGAATGGGCCCACAGGGTTTGGCAACTTGCACATTTCTAATAACTCCCAAGAGAGATTCCAGTAGCAGGACGGGACTTTTACTCCAAGAGAAGAGATGACAACGTATTAGGTCAAGGAGGTGAGTGTGCAAGTCAACTTGATGAGTTTGGGGTAAGAAGAAGGGGTTGCTGGCATGGGAGGAGGTGGGATGATCAGGAATGTAAGCAGGCTTTCAGGCTGAGACTTTGAACAAGAGGGAAGATCTGCTGAGAAGGAGGTCCTACACAAGGCAGCAGTTGTCTGTAAGGGCATAGATGCTTTCAGCTCTATGTCACAAATGTCCCATGAGTGGCTTCAACAAGAGAGCCTTACTTATCACATGTAAAGTACCAAGTGTCGGCCACATGATTTACGATGGAAGAGCTAGAACAAGAAGTAGTTTCCATGCAATCAAGATCCAAGTAACACCAAACGTCCACAGTTGGCATGGGAACCGGAAAGCTCGAGGGACTCAATTTTCAAAATTTATTTTACAACTGTTTCTGCATCGTGTGTGAGTGCTAATTGTGAGGCTTAGACCAATGCAAGCGCAAAAACATATTTCTTAATGGGTTTCCTAATACTTCCTTCACCGAATCGTCAGTGCTTCTGTTCTTGGACATTAAATATATGCATGTCAATCATTTTTCCTGCAAGTATAACCTATAAATGTTGCTCAGTGACACCTTCATTGCCGAGGGGCCCATTTTTCACGTGCAGGGGCATCAGAAGAACTAAGCTGAGGTCCCACATGTATTCACATGGTCCCCCTCCCCAGGGAGCCCCATCCCTGCTAAAGGACGTGATTCCAACATGTGGGGCCAATAGCACTTTGCTTGAAGTGATGAATCACTCTCATTAAATAAGGGTTGGTCACTTTCATGGGACTACTCATTTTGCCCTGTGCCTATCGCCCATAGATTTTATTGAACTAATTTCAGTTAAAATAGGTCTCAAGCACCACAGATTCTGCTCCCTCCACCAATGCTGAGGGACAGAATAGGGACCAGTACGTGGAAGGCATGGGATGGGAAAGACTTCTAATAGTCAGAAGGACCACAGAACGGGACCAGTGATCTCTAGAGGAAGTGATACTTTATCGCTAGGTTTATTTACACATTTTAATGTCCTCCTAGTTTGTCCTAGTTCCCTCAGAGCCAATGCAACGCAGGGACTGGGCAGCGATGCCGGCCTCCCATGAAAAGCTCATTTTCCTACTTGGCTTCAGGGAGCCTCCGTCACTGGCAACCCTGGTCTACCTGATGCCAGTGGACTCAGCCGACCAGTATGTGACATCCAAACCCCACATTCTCCTGATTCTGCCCACAAGGGTTGCACAACCCAGAGCCCTGACCCTCCTATGGCCCTGCCAACCATTTCTCACTGCCCCCTACCCAACTGAGAACTAGCATCTAGACACTAGACAATAGTGTCACCGCTTCTAAAGCTCCCCTGGAGATTCTGATGAACATACAAGTTCAAATGACTTGTTCTCAGGATGAATGATAAATCCTACAGGTATCATTGCTTTCCTTGGTGACCTGGGACCTACCTGGGGATTCAGTTACCTGTCTTAAGGCTCTGCTTTCTTCAACTTCTGGCAGCACTAAATGGTTTGCAATTCCCTGTGGGTACCTGGTGTCCAGAGAGGGAGAAATCTGAACCTTGGCTTTGGGCATGGGAGATGCTGGGACAAAAGAGACTCCCAACTTGCTTTCATGTGAATCCTTGGTATGTAAAGAAATAGGGGAACTCAGCAGAGCTCAGTCTGCTCTCCTGGGTCTTCTCTGCCCAGTTAAGAAAACTGTGACACTCTGTGGCCTTCTGCTTCCTTTGCTGCTATGCATACACCTTAGTGGGGAAGGGGTGGCTACAGGCCTAGGCCTTCCACAGGCATTCTTCAGTTCCCTAATCATAAACCATTTTTGTGTCTGCCTCCCACCAGAAGCTGAGAGCTATTCAAGCGTTGGCCCATGTTTGTTTTCTGTTTTTCCAGTTCTCAGCACAGTACCTGGCAAAAAGAATGTGCTCAAAGAATTACTTATTCATAAGAAATTAATATATGAGGAATGTAACTTTCCAGAGGCTGTGTGGGATGGTGGCAGGACAAGGGAGATTTTTTTTCAATTCCCATGACAAATATGAGAAATAGGGGCTTTACTTTCCATTACACAAATTCGTGAACTCAGAGGAAAGGAATTTACTCCAGACAGAACCTGGCAAAGAGAGGCTTCAGCCCAAGACTCATGGTGCTCTCTCTAGTTCGCCTCCTTCCTTCCCAGGTGCTATTTGACTCAAATCCATACCGACACATTCAAGACCACACTACTGTGTGTAACCATGACAATGATGTTTTCAGTTCTCAGAATCAGTTGTATAACTTTCCAAACTTTATTAAAGAAATGTGCTAGAGATGTCTGTTGACTAATGGGCCATCTAAGTGTTTCCTGACTTCGGGCCCAGGGTCCAAGAGGTCTCTTTGTCCAGATAACTGGGTAACTACATCACCCTCCACATTTGAGCACACCTTGGGAAAGTCAGTATAAGATATCATTAGCACCATCAACCAAGCCTTGAATGAATTCTGCTGGGGGTCTCTAGAGCCAATATTGTATGAACCTGGGTCCCCTTCTCCTACCATTCCCACACTTGCCTTTTTGTATTCAATCTATACTCAACCCTAGTTCTTCCCAAACCAGACCAGAGAGCACAACACAAAGGCAAGGGTCACAGGCTGAGTAAGCACTGAGATGTTGATCATGCCAGAGATCTATTAAGAGTGCCCTTCAGATCCAGACTAGGGGAAGGGAAGGGAACAGAGGTCAGTAGCAGAGAGAGAAGTTCAATTGTACTGCAGACCCCATGGCAGATTGGCGAACTCCACAGAAAGCTCTGGAATTAAAATGAACCCTTCAGCATTGTTCCTAGTTGAGCAAAAATACTTCACACTCCCACATCGACCATTTAATATTAGATCAGCCACCCCAAGGAGGGGAGTGATCGTAGGTGGTTGGCTTTCTGCAATCCTGAAAGAGGCTGACCGATGTCGAGGTTGTCTGCGAGTCCTCTAGCAGCTGGGGCAGTAAGTCCTCATGGAAGGGGACATCAGAAATGTATCAACAGCCTCTACCATAGCGTAGTGAAGGGTGAGTTTATCTCTCCCAGTGTGAAGAACCAGCACACGCTTCACACCCACGACTCAGAGCAACCAACACACGAGATGTGGATTCCGAGAAGGGACTCTGCCTGCTAAGAGCCCCTCCTAATCCCTGTCTTCCTGGGCCAACTCTGCCAGTGGGGTGCTGCCCACATTTCCCTGTCCAGCTCTTCTAGTTCTCAGCTGAGACTAGAGTTGAGTCCTGAATCCTCATCTGCTTTGAGGGGGCTATAATCCCTTGCCAGTCCCTTCTCAGTCCTTATTCAGCAGGTTTATTCTGTTTCCATTCTGCCATAGACAGATGAAGGACAGGGAGCCATGTCTCTCTCCCAGCTGCCACTGACTTCCATCTACTCCTTGTAGCCAACGTTTCTACTGCCAACCCTTGTCACATAACAAGGCCTGCTTGGCCCCGAACAGAGCTCCTTCCATCACACTGACAAGGAGCCCCTGAGCATCGGTGGTTGCGGCAGGGCCAGGCTCCCAGTGCCCACTTCTGGCCACATCCCATTGTCCACAGGGCAGGAGTTCATTTTGGTAAAAACAACTTCATGATGGATGTGACTGAAGATGAAGTTGCATGAGAGTCTGAAGGGGCTTTCAGGGACCAGCCTTTGAAGTTAAGAAGGAGTTACATGGATAATACCACTCAGGCCAAGGATGTTAATCAGCGACTGAGAGAAATGAGGAAAGGTGCACAACAGCAAACCTGTCAGCGACTGTTGCTTCTTAGCCATTCTCCCATTCTGTCAGGAAGTGTTAAGAGTACCTACTTTGGGCCACTCTCATACTGGTTTCTGGGGACATGAGGGTCAAGAGGCTTGAATGAAAGTCTTGTGTATTCTTTCCCCCATGTTTCCACTTAACCTCATAAAGGCTACTTTTCCATCTTTTCTTTCGTAGGAAAATGCCTTAGAGGGAACTCTGGTCCTCACTCTACCCGCTTACTCTCCCCTTCCTGTGCAAGGAGGACAGCTAACCCAATCATCCAGCTGAGATTCAATGAGCTACGTTCTCCTAGCGGGCAGGGGTCCTGGCCCAGAGACACACAACTCTTCCTTCATTCACTTTTGCCATCCGCTTTGCCATATGTTCTCCATCCTCCTCCCTCCTGCCCTGCTGTTGTGAAGCCAGCAGAGCAGGACCCCTCTCGGGAGAAAAACACACCATTTCCCTTCCCTCTTTCTCTCTCTCCTCTACTCCACTATTAACTTTCACAGTTGATGCAGGAAGGCCAATGGTTCTATTTCACAAGGCTGAGAATTTTCAGTCTCCAAGTTATACTGTTTTTCTTGCGATTTGCTCAAGTTTGCAGATCCTCAAGTTTAAATATAGGGTTGCTATTAGGAGATCTCACTGGGCCCCAGGTCTAAGCCACAAGCCCCTACACAGTTTACTAGAGTCTCTAGGTGTGATGACTTCTGACTGTACAACACTCAGTAACACAAAGTAGATAAAGGAATCCCCACATAGTAACCTGTTCTTTGTGTATATATTCTTTAATGGTCAACTTTGAATGGGAAGAAGAATGAAGTGCTTCTTTGGCTCCAAATCCCGAAGAAGACATAGTTTCTACTGTCCTGGAGTTGACTATATAGTGGTTGAAAAAGAAATATTATAAAAATACAGTAAAAATACACCTTAACCCAGCCTAAGGGAGTCATCAGTAAAGGTCCTGGAAGCAATAAATGCAGAATAGAGACTTCAGTGATGCATAAGGTAAACAAAGGTCATGGAGCAGGAGGGAATATAGTTCAGACGGAAGAAAGTGCATTAGCAAACATTCAGGGTCCAGCTGGGGCACAACGTGGGGCAAGAGCCACAGGTAGCTAGGGCTGCTGTGTGACAGCTTGCTGCTAGCCAGACTGAGCTCACGAGACCCTTGCAGGGGGTAAGGAGAAAGTGCATATTTTATTCTCTGATTCATCTCTCCATCCCTAAGGATGTACCAGAACATTAAACCCATCTTGACTGGTTCTCACATCCTGGAAAACAGACCAGACTTGAGCTTCCTTCAGTGCTCTGGGAAAGAAGTAAATGCCAGTCAAGCCAGGACAATGCATTCCATATGTTGGAATGGCTTTGAGCTACCTGGCTTCCAGAAGAAGCTTTGGGTGAAGATTAATGATTTACAACCAGGCTTCTAATTACCTTCCCTTTTAACTACTCTCCACTCTGTCTAACTGGTCTACCTGCATCAGTCTGACCCTCATTACTTTAGCCTTCAAAGAAGTCATACTACAAATCATACCACCTCTAAATGTAATGCCTCAATAGCTCCCCCAATGCTTTCTGGATAAAGTCTAATTTACCTATTATGATGTCACAGGTTGCATTCCTCAAGAAGTAGACCCTGAGACAAAGGTTAGCATATAGGAATATATTAAGGAGCAGTCTTGGAATCCAACCATGTGGAAGGGAAGGGATGGGAAGGGAGAAGAACTGAGAAGAAGCTGAAATGCAGTATCTCAGTCAACCCCAAGGGAAGCTCTGAAGCCAGATGGTCTTTCAAAGTCAAACCAAATTGGGCAAAGGGACCAAGCCTTAGCAGACACGTTAGCAAGTCTTGGATGCAGACTGCCCTGGGGGAAGCGGGCATGACTTTGGACAAGGCATCTTGATCCAAGGCAAATTCCTGGAAGAAGCCAAGAGCTGAGGGCAGCCAGCCTGCAGCATTCCCAGCACCTGGAGGAATAAGGCCGTCAGATCTCAGCGGAGATGCGAGGGACATCTCACAGCATCTAGTACATGTGGCATCCAGTGATTTTTATGGTTTTTCATGACCTACTATATTTCTTTTCCAGAACTACCATAACAAAACACCATAGGCTGGTGTCCTAAATGAGAGAAATGTGTTTTCTCACATTTCTGGGGGCTTGGGAGTCTGAGTTCGAGTTGTCAGAAGGATTAGTGTCCTCTGAGGCCCCTCATTTTGGTTTGTAGATGGTCATCTTCTCCCTGTGTCCTCCCATGGTCTTCCCTGTGACCTAACCTCCTCTTACAGGGACAGTAGTCACAGGGGATTTAGGGTCTACCCTAATGACCTTATTTCAACTTTGTTACCTCTTCAAAAATAACTTATCTTCAAATACACTCACAGTCTGAAGTACTGGGAGTTACAACATTCATGTGAATTTTGAGGAGGCACAATTCAGCTTTAACACCTACCTACTTTTTGTTATTCCCACTATCAGCCATTCCCCCAACCATCTCTAGTCAAAGCACATCTAACAGCTGATTCTTTTTTCCCCAGAATTTTATTTGTTTACTTTTCAACAAGCTAAATTACTAAGGGATGCAACATCCCACAGTTTCTGTGTCCAATGCCCTTTGTTGCTTCAGAATTTGACATAAACCATGCTACTCTTCATGGAAGCAAGTTATTTTTTCCTGGATTACTTGGACTTCAGTTTCCAGCCAGGAGTCACTTTTTTTGTACATGGAAACATATGTCTTGCCTACATAAAATTCAGTTTCATCTCAGGCATAAACACTTTTATTTTTGAGAAAAACTTTATGTTTCCTCTGGTTTAGAAGGCCTTACTTATAACTAGCAACAAATGGCCTTGGGCCACAGCCTTCAAGATATAATTGGAATTTTAGGAGTCATGATCCCAGCGGGCCTCCATCAGCTCCAAGATGGGGAGGTGGGGAAAGCTACTGGCTGATTCTAGAATATGCCATGCTGGTCTACACCTTTATGCTTTGCCAGAAGTGCCTTCCCTACTTTGCCCATGAATACCTTTGTTGTCTCCTTCAAGAGTCAGCCAATGTGTCCACCCCGCTCTGAATCCTTCATCAGTGACCTTCCTCAGGAGAATATTTTCTCTCCTGCCCCAGGATGAGAGACAGTTATCTCAGGACTTCTAGTGTGTGTGTGTGTGTGTGTGTGTGTGTGTGTGTGTGTGTGTGTGAGTGTGTGTGTGTGTGTGTGTGTAGCAGGCACCTGTAAATGTGTGTTGAGTGTTTGGTTGATAGTTGGTGTGCTGAGTGATTTGCAAGGGTTCTATCATGATCGTGGCTTGTATTTTCTCAATGGATGAGACATCAGCGTAGGCATATAGGATGAAGGAAGAAGGGTCAGAGAAAAGCAATGTTGCTGGCTTTGAAGCTGGGGGAAGGGGACCATGAGCTGAGGAACATGAATGGTCTCTAAAAGTTGGGGAAAACAGGAGAAAGGATTCTCCACTAGAGTCTCCAGAAAGGAATGCAGCCCTGCTGATTTTAGCCCAGTGAGACTTTTTACTTCTGAACTATAAGAAAATAAATGTGTTGTTTTAAGCCACTCAGCTTGTAGTAATTTGTTACAGCAATAGAACACTTGCACAGCAGTCCAAAAAGACCTCTTCCTATTCCCGCCCTCATGCTCTAGACCTACTTCGTCTACGCCAGAGAGGGTATCCTAGGTTACCAACACTGGGGTGTTTTCCTGATTCAACTATCTGGGCTTCTGAAGACTCAGGAGAGCTTAATATTAATGCAGTTGGTGAATTTTCATGAAGGTGTGTTCTGTATGGACACTGTGGTAGGAGCTATGTGATTACACGGGGTCAAATATATGCCAGCTTGCTCGCAAACGACAGAATAGATGGGGTTATGTGTGCGGTGACCACAAGCAGGTCAACCAGAGGAACAGAAGGTGGGGCTAGCCCTGAGTAAGGTTGAGAAGGTAGGTCATTCTGACAGGACAAATGGCATGAACCATCCCCACGGTGGCACTCTGCCCTCTCTACACCCTAAGGTGTATTTTTACAAAAATTAGCATTCAAGTTGACAATAAATCTTGAGATCGCAGCACAGAAACACTGGAATACAGATTACACATGAGAAAGAGCAGGGGAACACTGTCAGAGAGAGAGAGCGCACAATCTGGACTCTGAAGAACCCACCACACGTTAGGGAGCCATGACACGTTCTTGAGGAGAAGCAGCTACAGTGAAGCTGGCGTGTGCAGGGTGAGGTCTGGGGTGGGACACAGACAAATGAGAAGGGAACCTGGAGTGATTATCACGTTCAGCTCTGAAGCCAGATCATTGACTTTTCCTACCATTACCAACACAGTGAGTCTGACAGATCTGAAGTTGTTTTTGTTTTTGTTTTTTTAATTACCATTGACAATAGTGTGAACTTTGTTCACTTACTCTCCATTAAAGTCATTGAGGATGATGCACTGACTTTTTAAACAACTAAAAAAAAGGGAAAAACCCTGAAAACAGATTCTCAAAACTTCCCTATCAGAAGCTCATCATGCCAGACCAACAAGTACCACTGTTAAAGGTAAATACTGAGGGCATAAACACGGAGCCATTTTTACTCCCATTCTCTATTAATTGCCTGACATATTAATGATACTCTAACAAACCATCTGTGACATTCTTGCAGCCTAGTCTCCAAAGGCAGGTGCTGGTCTATAAATAAAGGATAATAATAAATAAAACTATAAATAATCTCCATCTAGCTTTTTGCATTTTTCATGGCATTTTCACATGCATTATGCCACTGGACTTCACACCCACTGTGTGGAGTTGGTCTGATAGACACTTAGAAAGGGTAAAAGCCAGGAGCCCACCCCAGGCAGCAAAACTCAAAACCTTTGCTCTTTCCAAAGAATCACAGTGCTTCTAATGTTAGAACAAATGGCATGACACGTGTGAGAAGAGACAGGACGTGAAGCCGGATGATAACACATCCCAGCTGAAATACCCAGCAAAGCTAAGGCAGAACCCTGACTTCCCCCAAAGCCAAAGCAAGAATGAGCCCCACCAGACCCGAAATCCTTATTCTACATCCAGAAGCGCTGAAACGGAGGTTTCCAGGCAGAGAACAGGCCGGGATTACCCAGGAAATGTACCTCGTTTGAAGAGTGCAATTTCAGTGTCTTAAGTTGTAAGATATTACTGACTTTTTCCCACCTGGTTCAATCTGGGCAGCAAGGACTGTTGTACAAACACTGAGCCAAGCAGATGCCACCATGTCCCCTGACCGGCCTCATTCCAGACCAGAAAACTGGGGAAAGAGGAAAGCTAGGTCTCTGCTGATAGGAAATTTAAAAATGAGCCCTGGAATGAGCTCTTTGAAACTCTTTCTTCTTTTTCCACTCAGAGTGTCCATACCTAACAGCTGGGTTAAGTGGACTCATGGTCACCCACAGCTGCAATGACCTTTGTCATCAACATGAACAGAGTACCCACGATGCAGATACACACACACACACACACACACACATACACACATTCCCTATACAACCAGCACATCTGTTCATCTAGGGGAATGGCATTTCTGTGTCACTTAAAAAAATACATGGGATTTGAGGGAGGAGGAATCAACATATTTGGATGAAGCCATATGCCAGGCACTGCACTGGGCTCCCCACAATAGTTTCTTACTGATTTCTCATAAACACTGTGCCAAGCTGATAAAAAAGCCCCATTGTACAGAAAAATAGACTAAAGATCCAAGAGTGAAATAAATTCTCCCAAGGTCACAGAGTGCCCCTATAGTTTACAGGTTAAAAATGGCTCTTTTGTGAAATCCCTAATAGGTTATGATGTGCCACCTGCCTACACAGGCAGCACATGGCTAGGGCTAAATCCAAGCCCACCTTTCTCCAAAACCCCTGTTCCTGTATTTGTTGAAGAATCCACTAAACGGGAGCCAGATAAACAGGTGAATACGGATAGTTCTACCACGCCACACTACCCTGTTTGTGATGAGATAAGCCGTGAGGAAAAAGGATTTAAATTAGAATGAGGTAAGGACAACAACCACCAACTGGGATAAATGGACAAGCTTGGCAAACAACCAGAGTCTTCACAACAACACTCCCCTGGATCCAGACTGCCCTAGGAGTGTTATTCCAAGGGAAGCAACCACATAATTTAAGGTGCATCTGGGGCACTGACCTTCCTTGGAAAACATGGCCCCCAGGGAGACTGTGCATCTTGATCTGGCTGGGAGTGTGGAGAAGAGCACAGAAGCTACCCACTCTCCCCAGTCAACTCACAGGAGTGCACAACAGACTTTTTCTTGGGTGACTCTCCTCCTGAGACCATAGCAGTGACAATTCAAGGCTAATCTCTCCCATGCTCTACTTCCCACCACTGATGGCTGGAACAAGACTTGGATCCAATGCCAAGGTCAGCCTCCAGTAACCAGACACAGAGCCAGGGCCTCAGGAACCTGAGCATCCATCACAAGGTGACAGATGGGCCCAGGAGGAAGCCAACAAGCCTTTGAAGCACAGAGCTGACTTGAACCATGTGGGGTGTGGGTGGTGGAGCCCAAGGGCAGGTGGATTCTATCATTTTGATAGAGCTCAACATCTCATGGAAGATTCAGTCCCTATTGTATTATCTTCCTCTCCACTCCAACCACCGGCATCATCCCGAGGAATGTTAATCTGTACAGCTGACTCAGCCAACTGCTGCCAAGGTGTGATGAGAAGCAGTTGAGAATGGAAAAGATCCCCTACCTTCACATCGCAGCCTGAGATGATGACTCACTGGTGGCTCCTTCATCGACCTTTCTTCCCTCTCTGCCTCAGTTTCTTATCTGTAAAACAAGGATTGCCATGAATTTGATGGCAAAATTCATCTTAAGCACTTAGCATCATGCTTAGCATAATGTTCATGACCATTTTCATCTCCCCATCAGCAGCCACACCCTGGATGTGATGGTCACTCAGAAAGTTTCTGGCTTTGAAATATTAAAATCTAACATCTGAACACAGCCTAGGTCTGTGCCTTGGTTCCACAGAGGGACTGAAGGACTTGGGGTATAAATTATCCTGTGTCACGTGGGATCTCTGTGCAAAATGGAGCATGAGGAGCCGACTGCCTGGGGAGAAGAGCCCCCGGGGTGATGAACTGGGAAGGTCCTGCAATTGATCCATCCACATTCAGTCCAGCGGGTCCAGCAGGCACAGACTATCTGAGCCACGCCTGCTGTGGGAATGCCAGCTGCCCCTCCCCCAGCCCATTGCCACCCCCACAAATTGTCAAAAAGGCGCCGTGATAGATAGAGCTCCCACATGCCACAAGGTAAGTGTTTAAATCTTTTATAAGACAGTCAATGGCCTTTATAAACCCTCAGACAAGAATTACACTGTGTCTGAAATGGGGCTGAAAGTCAATGGGAAATTGATTCTGTCTAGCTGGTGCTGTTTCAAGGAGGAGGCTTGCTGGGTGCCTCTGGAACCAAACGTGCCATCTCCCATGTGCCTCAGGGTGTGGCCTGTCACATGCTGAGAATACTGAGATACCGGGGCCCATTTCTGGGCAGAGGCTCGAGGTAGCTGTGAGTTCCCACCAGAGGAAGACCCTGGAGGGCATCGACCAGCACCCGAGATGGTTATGGAGTGTGTTTACTTCCCAGGAATTGATGCCAGACCAATGTGATGCCATTCCCTGCACCCCAGGTGGAGAAGCCAGAGGATGATAAATGGCCATGGATCTGGAGGTGACCACCAGGGGTGAGGCACTCCTGCAGTTACTCTCCTTTGCTAATGACCCCATTAGCCATCGGATCAAACACAGTCCAAGGTCGTGCGGATGCTGTGGTTATTTTTCTGCCAGTACCCATCAGCCTGATCCATATTGCCTTTCCGGGGATGCCAAAGTGGGCAACAAGGACCCCCTGCTTGGGACTGTGGAGCCCAAGGGTCCCCGTGTGCCCACTCTGTCTGCAGCTCAGGTCTGGTTACGACAAGGATGGCTCTGGGTCAAAAGTGAGCCAGGTCCAAAAGGATGGACCTTGGCAGGTAACCAAACAGCCCCCATCCCGGCAGGGAGCAGGGGCAATGTAGAAGCTCCCACTGGGGAATCAGGCAAAGCTGGAGTGGGAGACCTGGCCCTGGCATTTCCTGACCAAGTGACCTCATAGAAATCCCATCCGTGCCCGGGGCCAGTGCGGATGATACTCAGTCTGTCTCACGGGCCGCTGGGAGGATGCAGTGTGATGGCACAGGTCGCTCACAGGGCACAGACAGGCGTGCGGTGGCTCTCGGCTCTGCTCCCCAAACCGGCACTGAACCCAGAATCTGAGGAGCAGGCAGAGCTCTCCCTTGGGAGCAGATGGGCTGGAATCCAACTATGGACATGGGAACTCGGTCTCAGGTACTAACCACACACAAATACCGGAACCAGTGATCCATCCTCTGGATCTTTCTTTGTCCCCATTTTATAGGTCAGGACACTGGGGCCTGAGGAGTGTCAGGAGGTCAGTTCATCCAACAGCAGCAAACACTGAGGATGTGGTGACTTGGTGACTGAGGGCCCACTCCGCACCAGGCACCGTCCACGGGACACGGTGACAAGGCTGAGCGAGACAGAGGCTGCTCTGAGGTCAGGCGTAGGCCAAGCCCAGACTAGAATCGAGGTCTCCTGCCATCAAGGGCTGGATCCTTCTCTGTCCCCTGTCATTTCTCCCCCTCGAAAGGACTTCTCAGAGAACCAATGCATGTCCCCGCTCCAAGTGTCCTTGACATTCCCTCAGACTCCCCAGCTTGCTTTCCAGACAACGTCGTGTTTTCCAAGGCCATACGGTGATGGGGGAAGGGAGCTGCAGTCTTGAGACGACTAGAATGGTCAGGCTGCTCATTTTCTGGAATGCTGCACTTTATCCCCGCAGACTGGTCTATAGGAAACCAGCAGTCCGGAGTGTGCCGCGGCCCGTGGGAGGGAGGCAGAGGCGAGGGTCTCTGTGAGCATCAGCTATTCAAAAATATTTGCATAGCCCACAAGGAACAGGCTCACTGGGCTCAGATCAAGGGGCAGAAGGCAACGGCAGCCTAACATCCCTGCTCCCCTCTCTCAGGTTAAGTAACACCACCAGCACTGGACAGTCAGGTAGCTTTGAATTGAAAGGAGCTGGATCTGAAAACCCTTCAGGATGTCAGAGAAACAGTCCTTTTCCCCATCAGCAGTCTACCTAAGGTAGACTCGGCAAAGACCAGCAAACATCACCGGCGGCTACAGAGGAGTGGGGGCGGGGAGCAGGGTGGGGGGATTAATAAGGATGAGGTCAGCTGGGAAAGGACGGCAAAGAAGAGCCTCCCTGTTGTCAGACAGAGTCACAAATAAACGCTTGCTGGCAGCTGGAAATTCAGCTCTTAAACCCTGCCAAATGAGAAAAACCTGGCATGGTCAGAAACAGTATATTGTCTGATGAGGTGAGACAGCTCAGAGTGGAATTCAGGCCAAGAGACACTCGGCCATTCACGTGAGCATCTAGAGCTATTCACACGAGCCTCAGCCTTTCTTACCTGGAAAATGGGCATAAAGCAAATACCCAAGTGCTTCATGGTGATGTGTCCACGCTGCTAGAAAATTAAAAACTCCAGCATATCGACTTCTATTCATCTATCAGACAACTTCTGAACACCAGCTACAAGCCAGCATCATGCCAGGCTCTGGGAACTCAGCTTTGAGTCTTCTTCTCTGCCTTTACAGAATTTAAAATTTAGCAAGGAAAACAAACATGGAAAAACACAGCTATAAAAAGGACGGTAGTAGTGGCCTGTGTTGCCCATGAGGCCAAGGGAGGAAGAGGCAGAGGGCTCCGGAAATGGCACTGGAAGGTCGGAGAGGTTGCAAAAGTGACCAGCATGGTAGGGAAAGTGATTACATACAGGAGCATTAGATAAATAACTATATTGAGGACAATGGGAACCAGGTTGCCGAGGGTCAGAGAAGGATTTACAAAGATGGAAACAGAGATTAGAATTGGAGGTATTGGGGTGCCTGGGTGGCACAGTGGGTTAAAGCCTCTGCCTTCAGCTCAGGTCATGATCCCAGGGTCCTGGGATCGAGCCCCGCATCGGGCTCTCTGCTCAGCAGGGATCCTGCTTCTCCGTCTGTCTCTGCCTGCCTCTCTGCCTACTTGTGATCTCTTTGTCAAATAAATAAATAAATAAAATCTTTAAAAAAAAAAAGAATTGGAGGTATTTGAGGCAGTGCCTTGGAAATAAAGATATTGGTATCAACTGAATTTTAATAACTATATATGAAAATCGATATGGAAATCCATATTGATCAGCAGCTATCAGCCAGGAGGGATTTTTGTCCCTCATGGAAGACTGGCAATAGGAGAAGATATCTGGGGTTGTCACAACTGGAGGAAGGGGTGCCTACTGGTATATACCAAGCTCAGGCAAGGGATGCTGCTAAACACAGGGCGTCCTCCGCAGCAGAGAATTCTCCAACCCAAAATTCCAACAGTGCCACGGTCTAGGAACACTGATATAGATGTGTATGTGCATGTGTGCATGTGTGGATGGATGGATGGGTGGGTGGATGGATGGACGGATGGATGGGTAGATGGATGGACGGATAGCTAGAGACAGATAAAGACATATGTTTGTGTATGTAATCATATATAGATTTCCTTGCTCAGTTGTTTGAGAGGACCAGAACCAATAACAATCCAGTAGCTATGAACATATCCATTGCCTAGAGCTTGGCTTCTAAGTACCATTACCTGCTAAAAGGAACCAAAGTTCCTTTGGCTGGAGAAATAGCTAATTCCAGAGGTGGGGCAGGAAAATTACAAGGTGAGCTTGGAATATTTCTCTGTGCCAGAATATAGAGAAATACCCAAAGAATGATGGGAATATGTTCAAAAGGGCATAAGGCTCCAGCTTCAAGAATCTCCCACTTGCTAAATCTGAGACAATTTGAACGTCAGAATAAATACTAATAAGAACATATTTAACTCACTGAATAAAATAAGAATCCATGCATTCATACTGATAAAAATAATTAAATTAGCAAATGAATGAAGGAGAAAGGGAAGCTCTTTCTTATAGTAAAATACAAACTAAAAAAATGCAGAAAAAATATGAAAATAGAAAATCCCCCTTTGGCAACCATCTCAGTGGTGGTAAACTTCACTTCCATAGCAGGAAGCATCAAATACCAAGGCTAGTGGGCAGAGATTTGATGAGGTACAGGATATTGATGTCCTTTCAGAGAATATTCCCATAAAAATACTTTTAAATTATAAAAAGAAACTGGTGACTTGGTAAAAAACCCAACAGACACCAAACTTGACCAGGTGATCAAAGCTGGCAAAAGGGCAGGACAGACTGGCACAGGTGTGGTGCACTGAGAAGAACGCAGCATCATTTCCATGGCGTTTCTCCCAAAAATGGATAGCTGAATTCTAATCATAAGGAACCGACAGACCCAGACCCAGAACATCCGACTGAGGAGTCCTCTCCTACTGAGAAATGTCAAGTCATTAGGGACAGGAGATGGAATGGCTCCAGATTGAAGAAGACTGAAGAAAGTGTGCAATTCATGACAGCGGATTAGATTCTGGACCAGAAAGGAGGAGGATATACTAATGGGGCGATGGGGGAAATTCGAAGAGGGATGGATGACAGCCCTCTCTCAGTGCTGATTTCCCGATTTTAATGGTTGTACCGGGGTACATTACTGAGTTCTCTTGTTTTAAAGAAACACATACTGATGTTTTCAGGGAGGATGAGGTGCGCTCCAGGGATTCAGAAATGAATAATAGTAATTGGTACATATATATGCACATACATGTATGCACATGCAGAGACAGAACAATAGCAAGAGAGGGGAAAGGTGAGTAATGGAACAAATGAGGCAAACAGCTTAAAAATTTATGACTTTTAGGGAGTCTGAAATTACGTTTTAAGAAGAATATAAGAATTTGTGCTACATAAACGATTATACTAATACAAAATCACACTCATACAGTAGGATACCCACATAATACACATCAACCCGCCGTGCACACACACATGTGAAAAATACAAAGGAAATACACAAATATGTTGCTCATGGTTATCTCTGGATGATTAAATTATGGGGAATTTTTTTTCCTTTTTATGTTTCCCCATATGGTCCAAAACTTTCCCCTGTGAACATACATTATCTACTGCTTTACAGTTGAAAAAGAGCATTATGCTTATCATAAAATAATCTGACAAAAAGAAATAATAAACTTAGGGCCCCTGGGTGGCTCAGTGGGTTAAAGCCTCTCTGCCTTCAGCTCAGGTCATGATCTCAGGGTCCTGGGATCGAGCCCCGCATCGGGCTCTCTGCTCAGCCGGCAGCCTGTTTCCACCTTTCTCTCTGCCGCCATCTCTGCCTACTTGTGATCTCAGTCGGTCAAATAAAAAGAAAAAAAAATTTAAAAAAAGAAATAATAATTGGAAGGGGAGGTGAACTATGAGAGACTATGGACTTTGAAAAACAACCTGAGGGTCTAGAAGGGGCGGGGGGTGGGAGGTTGGGGGAACCAGGTGGTGGGTATTAGGGAGAGCACGTGTTGCATGGAGCACTGGGTGTGGTGCAAAAACAATGAACACTGTTATGCTGAAAAGAAATAAAAGAAATTTTTAAAAAAGAAATAAACTTGAGTTCTAAGACCATTTTTCCTCCATTCAAAACTGCCCTCCCCCAGTCAACTACACCACAGAACTGCCTGGCAGCTGCTCGAGGCATCCCCCTGGCTGGATGAGGGAGAAGGCGCACAAAATCAAAGTCAGGCAGCTCTGACCTGTCCACTGGTTAGGCTTCCCTCACCCGGGTAATACCACTCATGGTCTATCCCTTGGAGCATCATCAAGACTCAAAGAGACTTGAAATGTAGACCTTTTTAACCTGTAAGCTGCTTGTGTGTGGGAGGTGATATGAACACACAGTAAAGTAGTCATCATTACTCTTGTAATTAATCAAGAATTACCATCATTGGGGCATCCCTTTACCACCTTTACCTCACTCAATTCTCAACACCCATACCAGGAAGCATACCCGTTCTACAGAAAACGAATGTACAAAAACATTAAACGTGCATTTGTCCAAAATCACACCTGCAAGGAGTAGAGTCAGGATTCATACTTGGTGCTGACCAGAAGACACTGGACCCACCCAGCTTCACCACAGCTGTGATGCCTGCCTTCCCCTGGGAAAAGAACGGTTGCCTCATCCGAAGATGCCTTCTAGGCAGAAAAACAAAGCAACTCTAAGTAGACTGGATATTTCGGACCCTCCGGGCTCAGTGACTGTTGCTCTTCCAGGCTTTTCTCCCACTGGGAAGAGAGCCTCTGGGCATCGCTTTACAGGGCCTCTGTGTGTTCCCACGCTCTGTTTCGGCTCCAACAGTGCCCCTTAGTGCGGGACCCTCCACTTCAAGGCTGCCTCCGTCGGTCATGACAACCCAGGATTAATTAAATAAAAATGTTGAGGTGGAAGAGGGAATATCCCCATGACAGCTCCCCTGAGCCTGGCATCCCACTTGATGGCTGCCGGGTCGCTGACAGGAAGGCACATTGCGCCCGAGGACACCAGCTGTGTGAGCGGTCACTTCATTTAAGACCAGCAACACACAGGTAATTCCCAGGGATCACTGGTTACGTGGGTTCCTTATCTTATTTGGTGTTTTTAATTGTTCTTGTTTGTGAAAAACAAACCAACCTTCAGAGACTACACATGATATGAAAAGCCATTTGTTTCCACCTGTCAAGTTGCTTAATTTCTTTCAGGATGAGATCTTCCCTTTGACTTTTGCAACACTGTGAAGACTCAAAGTATATGAAAGTGATCAATAGGTCTTCCCAAGTGAAGGATTCTGCTTAATAGTATGGCTGTCCTCGCTAAGCCTCAGCTGTTTTATTCTGTGGTCTCTTTTCTTGAAATTGATTTAACAGGCAAACAAAAATGCCTTGAGAATTAGAATCAGATCAAGTTGGGCTTCTAGGGACGTAACGGCAGCAGAATCCAACAACGTCTCTCGAAAAAGGAGAAACCAAGTCCTAGATGGTGGCTGCATCTCACTTGGTGTCACAGAGCCACATTGTGGAACAGCTGGAACTTGAAGTCATTAGCCCAGAACAGGCAGTATTCAGAACGCATCAGACAGAAACCATTCCAAGGGCTGGCGGTCACCAGACTGTAAGCCCACTGAGGGCAGACACCATGCTTCCTCCAGAGGCTTAGCCAGCAGATGGCAGCTGTGCATACCCAGCAGGCATCTTTCTTCTTCTTTTGAATTGATGCGTAATTAACATACGGTGCCATATTAGTTTTAGGTGTACAATATGATTCAACCAGTCTGTACATTTCTCAGGGCTCAGGATTAAGTGTTCTCTTAATCCCCTTCAACTATTTCACCCATCGCCCCACCTACCTCCCCTCTGGCAACCAGGTCTCTCTGTATTTAAGAGTGTGATTTTCCGTGGGTCTCTTCTGGGCGTTCGTTTTGTTTCTTAAATTCCACATCTGAGTGAAATCATATGGTATTTGTTTTTCTCTGACTTATTTCACTTAGCATTATACCCTCCAGGCCCATCCATGTTGCCACAAAAAGCAAAATCTCACTGTCTTTTATGGCCGAGTACTAGTCCATTGTGTGTATGTGCGTGCACTCCTCATCTTCTTATGCATCCCTCCTTGCATGGACACTTGGGCTGCTTTCATGTCTTGGCTCCTGTAAATAAAGCTGCATAAACATGGGGGGTGGGGCATATAGCTTTTTGAATCAGTGTTTTTCTTTTCTTTGGGTAAATACTCGTAGTGGAATCACTGGATCATATGGTAATTCTGTTTTTAATTTTTTGAGGCCCCTCTATCCTGTCTCCCACAGTGGCACAGGGCTTAGCCTACAGATGGCACTCGTAGGTACCCAGCAGGCATTTTTAAGCAAAGAAGTGAACAATTTCCAGTACCATTTCAGTGGAATTCTAAAAACATTTATAAAAGCATCTATTTTAAAACATTTTTATTTGCATTTAAAATAAAGTTCTATATGGCCAAACCCAGACGGGTCTCATGCACATGTTTACTAAACAAAAGATGACTAGTGCTGTGATAATTAATCAGTTGGCATTGACTGAAGCTCTTAATGAAATGAGGCATGAACTGTTTGAGAAAGCAATTGAAAGCCATCATACATGCCATGAATCATCTCTCGAATGCACATTTATTAAATCAGAATTCATAACTTTGATATTTTATCTAACAGGTTTGTTACCCTTTCGAGACTCTATTGGTGAATAAAAAGACAGATGCTTCCAGAGCTAAACTGGAGGAGGGATGAGGGAGGGTGAAACCAGCCAGACATCAATTAAAGGGAACAGGCAGCAAAATACCATTACCCAATGTCTGGGTTGTGCGCCATCATCTTGAAATAAAATCAAAGAAACCTTTGCAAAAGAACAGATACAGAAGCAGGATGCAACCTGAAGGTTTCTGGGGCCTGCCTGATAGCAGGCAGATGTAGGGATGGTTCCAGGGGTGGCAACTGGTTTGAGGGCATCGCAGAGTGGACTGTCCTTAAGGGAAACACCGGTCAAAGAAGAGTCAGATTAATGCAAAACCCTATTTTTACTTCCTGAGGGTGCCAGAGAGCTGGAGGGGAATCAGAATCCTCTCCCATTTTCAGGATCTTCAAAGGCACCTGTTCCTTTTAGTTGAAGCAAATATATATCACATCAGTGTCACAGCCCGCGACTATTGTCCCAGGCACCTCTTTGGATGGTCCAATAAAAGTGGATTGGGAAGCGTGTGAAGATGTTTAGCTCTTCTGACGGCGGTCGGCAGTAAATTGGTGGATCAAGGTGACACGGTGCCCCACGGCTCACAACTGCAGCACTTCTTAGAGTCTCATCTTCATAAAAGCAGACCCGGAATCCTTCTAGGCAGTGCTCCTGTGCTTTTGTGTAAAGGAGACCTTCCCTTTTAACTGCTTTGACACAATGTGGCCATTCTCCTTCAAAGCCCTTCAGACCCACCCTTTCGCCAGCCAGAATCATGGTCCAGCTGCTGAGCTACACACCCCAGGAGTGTTCTGGCACTTTCTTTCTGCAGAGCAACACACAACACACAATAATAACTTTTCTCCATTGTAATCTGATTAGACTGCTGTAACTACATTGCAGTAAGCCAATCACAAGAGTGAACTTGAACATCAGCACATCTAGAGAAAAGAACCGCCCCAGTCATCATAGTAGCAACGGCTTCTCCGTTTACCAAAGTGAAGCAGAGGACATTCAATTCTAAGCCCATAAGCAAGTAGAAGGTGTACATGATGTGAGCAAGGCAGCCTCTGCCAGCGAGTACCCAGACATCTGCTGCCAACCTGTCTTCCATCTCTCTTTTTCAGAAAACTGGAAAACGAGGCGTTCTGCGGAACACAGGGCCTTGGCACTGATGGCAGCTCCTAGTGTCCCGTCCGGATCGGGGCTGGGAAGGAGCTGCCAGGCACAGCGCATTTCTCTGGGTCAGTGGTTCTCAAACTGATGCGTCACAGCCACCTGACAGGTTATCAGAGCACCAACTGCGGAGGCCCACCCCAAGACTTTCCAACTCCCGGAGTCTGGGGTAGGGCTCCAGAATTTGCATTTCTAGCAAGTACCTTGGAGATGCTGAGCTTGCTAGTCCTGGAGCCACAGTTGGAGAACCGCTGCTCTAAGCAACGTCTCCCTGGCAAAACCCTGCGGCTTTCTACAAGGCAAGGTGGATGAGATGGAATTCTTGGGCCTTCAGACCTATGTTCTCATCTTGTTTTAATGCCTTGAGATAAACAGATCCACTGGTTTGTTTTTTCTTTTTCTTTTCTTTTTTTTTTTTTTAACTTCTCTGTTGATCTACAGTGCTAGGCCAGCCTTC
Organism: Meles meles; assembly: GCF_922984935.1. NCBI lineage: Eukaryota > Metazoa > Chordata > Mammalia > Carnivora > Mustelidae > Meles > Meles meles. The sequence continues at coordinate 19,430,352 of NC_060084.1, read as the reverse complement.
CAGTTTGAGACAGAGACGGAGTGAGGCAGAGATTCACCTTCATGTCATTGGTCTTCTTAGGATCATTAACATAGGAAGGGGAAGGTCACCCCGGAGATCCTCCAGACCCCTCACAGCACTGGGTCCCAGAGGAAACGGAGATCAGAGAGGCTGAGACACTTGCTAGAAGGCACAAAGCAGAAACGCAACCAAACCCAGGGTTGCAGACCCCCAGTCCCAGCCCTTCCCTCTAGCTCAGCCCAACGAGCTCCCGGAGGCAGCTATTTGAAACATGCAGCTGATTCCAGGGGAGTGATTGTCTGTTTACAAGACTGCGCCTGCCTGGACCAGTGGTTCTCACCCCTGGCTGGCTACACTTCAGAATCCCCCGGAGAGCAAACAAATGTACTGACAGCAGGCCCCACTTCGGAGACTCTGATTCAGTTGCTCTGGGTGGAGCCCAGGCACCGAATGCTTCTACAGCTCCCCAGGTAATTCTAAAGTGTAGCTGAGCTTGAGAACCGCTACCCAGGCTGTGGGGTTCTTGAAAGCAGAATGTGCGCTCGCTAGTGCAGTGTTTCTCAAACAGCAATGAGCATGACAGTGCTCTGCCCCCTCTGGAACAGGGCCCTACGAGATTCTTAGCAAATGTATGTTGAGTGGAAGACTGGAACAGAGCTTTTAAAAAGCCCAGACCTGCATCACTTGGAAACATGCTAGAAATGCAAAACTTTAGGTCCCCATCCCACATGCAGTGCCTCAGAGGCCCGGGGTGTGGGGGGAGCCCACCAATCTCTATTTTAGCAAGCCAACCGGAACCCTAGAAGATGCTACAGATGCTACCCTTGAGGGCTTCTAGCCTAGAGGAATGAAGAAATGGATGGAAAAATTTAGTCTGAAACATAAAACTAAAATTAAACTCTATGAGAGAATAATGACACATTGCCCTGAAGGGCAGTGATGGTTCATACTTGGGGGAGTTCAGGGCTTATAGGGAAAGAGGGAGCCTGGCCCCGTTAGAATGGATGATGTGTGAAGGGAGGATGGGGGACTCACTGAGACCCTAAAGGCAGATTCAAGCGTGGTGGTTACCCAGTCATCTAAGATAGAAGGGGTTGGGGACAGCAGGCATCTCCCTGGAAAACAAAAGGCCATCACCAGGCATGTAGGGCACAGGCAGTCCTCTTGATTCTTACAAGGATGCTGAAGATGACATACTGCAGCTAGGAGAAGCAGGCGACCAACATGGGGTCTTGGAAAACACGGACTCAGCAACCACCCCCCTCCCGGCTATGTGGCACAGTTGCCATGAGTCCTTGGGCAAGGGACTTCCGTCTCCCGGACTTTAGGTTCGTTCTCTCTGAGATGCGCACCATAGCTCCTTAGCAAGGTTGTTACAAAGTCACAAAGTTACCTAAGCTTCTAGCACAGCACCTGGAAGGTAAGCGTTGCTCAAGCATGACAGCTGTCATAGTCTCCCGATGAGGAAGCAGGTCTCCAACTCAGTGTTCTTGAAGTGCAGTAAAGGGAATGGGACTGTAGCTCCATCACAAGGGGGAAGTGGCCCTCTCAGTGAGGACAGCACAGGGAAAGCGCGTTTCATCTTCAAATCCTTCTAGCACCTGTTGCCGAGGCCCCAGGCTTGCCCACACCCAATAGCCTGCGAGGAGGGAGCCACTGGCCAGAAGACATGGGGGCATTACACCTGCTCTGTAGCGCTTCTGGCCTCTATCCTGGCCTGGGGCCACTGCCACCAGCCCCATGGCAGTGAGGGAGTCAGCGTCCACGAGCTTTCCCCAGCCCACCGTTTACCCAGCCTTTAAGCCTAGGTATGCTGAGCTCAGAGTGGCTGGCAGGAAATAAAACTAATGGAGACATTTTTTGGAGTATTGTTTAAAAAAAAAATATATCAAAGTGAAAGAACTCCACCTAAAGAAATTAACTTAAAAGCATATGGAATCCGCCAAAGCCCTCTGCCTTCATTTCAGAACTGAAAGGGCACAGTCTGCCTTTGAAAATGAGCACACGCAGCAGGCATGCACGTTTCAATGAAATGTGAACACAGTCCCAGCTCCACCATTAACTGATCATAAACCTCGGCAAAGTAACACTCGGTGAGTGTGCTCCATGCACCAGGCATGGCGAGACCCACTTTCCCCAGAATTATCCAGTGATTCTTTATTCATAAGTGGCCTTTGTGTGCCGAGCACTGTGCTGAGTACTGAGGAACAAAGATAGATAATTGGGGGTTGGGTACCCCACCCACCCCTCAAGGAGGTCACAGACTACATTGCTGGAGACAATTGTTCCCCTTTGAGCCCCACAGTGGCACGGCTCACCTTACAGATAAGAAAACTAAAACTAAGGGAAAATGACCTTGATGTTTAAGTGGCAGAGCTGGGATGTGAACTCAAGATTTTGGGTCCCCACTGATAAGGCTAGTTCCATATATACCAGGGGTCAGGGGACAAGTGTCCTCTTCCCAGCCTTCAGAAAGGCTAATAACACAATGAAATAAGCTTTTGGCTCCCCTCCGTCTCCATCTCTGCTACTGGTGGAGAGAATCCCCAGGGTTCAAAGCATATACAGACCCATTCATCGCCCACTGCATGCTTAAGTCAATTTATCCAACCCTGTCATTTGAGACCCTGAGAGAAGGGAACTGCCTGGAGTCACACAGCAGAGCAAGACACAGCAAGGACTTGAAAGCCAGTTCTCCCAATGCTTGGGTCTTGCCATTTTTTTTTTTTTTTTTTTTTTTTTTTTGCCATTTTTAAACACAGACACAGACATACATTTAAACAACTCAATGTCTTGCCATAGCTACCTTTACTAAGACACAACAAAGGAAGAAGGGACTCTGTCTTCGCCCTCCAGCTTGGATGCTAAGCATGCTCCCGGGGATTAGGGGGAACCTCTGGAAAGCTGCACCCAGCTAACAGGAATCCCAGACCCCCACCCACGGAAGATTAACAGACAAAGCCTGGCTCTTTCATTCCCCAGCCACAGACAGAGGAAGGGGTAAAGAAAAAGGCTGTAAATCAACTACCACATAATCATGCATATTTAGAGTTTGCTTGTAATTAGTCTGTATTCATAGTGCTGTGTGGGTAGAGAAATCTGTACCCAAGGAAAATCTGAAAACCAACATGTTTGTTTCTAGTGATTCATCTATAGGAACCATATGCCAAGTGACAGACAGCTGAGTTCCTCCACCGTCTGAGACCAGCAAGAGAACCTTAGGTCATGCATGTGCATGCACACACCTTGATACAGCCTCTCCTGCTTCCCCCAGGCTCACATTACCTCACCCGCCTCTAGATTTGCTAAGGTTTCCTCTCAAGAAAGCAAGATTCTTTATCCACATAGCTGATTTCTCAGGGACAGGCAGTAAGTAACACTCATCCCTGTGTTGGGAGTAGGGAGACATGGCCACTGGCCTGTATGACACCCTCACACCACAAAGTATTTACTTGCATTCAGTCCTCCAAGTGGCCCTGGAGAAGAATCACTAGATTACCTGAGCCACCTTATGGCACCAACTTATGCTATGTCTATGCACAGAGTGGATTCAATTGTTCAGCTAAGATTAGATTCCCAGAACCATCATCTTTTTACCAGTAACATTAATAAAAATCACCGGGGCACCTGGGAGGCTCAGTTGGTTAAGGGTCCAACTCGTGATTTCAGCTCAGGTTATGATCGCATGGGCCATAGAATGGAGTCCCACCTCTGGCTCCATGCTTAGCGGGGAGTCTGCTTGAGAGCCTCTCTTTCTCTCCCTCCACCCCTTCCCCAACTCCCACACATGCACTCTCTTTCTCTCTCTCTCAAATAAATAAATTAAAAAAAATAAAAATCATGAATACTAAAGACCCAGGAGTCGCAGTTTCCAAACTATGTGCACGCTCCACACTGCACTTGAGCCATGTGCAACTTCAGCTAGTGATTTTGGCCTCATTTTGACAACATCCATATGCCACGACCTCCCAGGAAAAGTCAAAAACAACAGTGATCTGACCTGGCTGAATTTCCATGTATGAAAAATCCCAGACTGCCCTCTCTTCCTTTCCAGAGAGCCTTGACAAAGCACGGAGAGTGGGGACAACGGGGGTTAAGGAGTTTCCTCTTCGTCCTGGAGAAGAGATAGGTTCTCCCAGCTTGAAGGACAACTGTTGACCTCATCAGCCTTCCCCACCAGCAACCTGCCTGCAGACCCAGCTCCACACCACTGGGTAGGGGGACTTAGAAAGACCCTATGCACCTGTGCCCATTATGCAAAGAGCAGAAAGGTTAGTGGAGAGTGGATGGAATTACATTACATGATAATCTACACACGCATATTAGACATTGAACTCAATTCTACATGGATCTCCTGCACCTGAAAACGCCCCCTGGGTGACCACAGCAGACCTCTGTTGACTGTTGGCCACCTAGCTGACTTGGGCTTTCAGCTCCCCTGCTCGGCTAATTCCTGGCACACGGTTCAGTTTCAATAAGTATTTGTTGGCTGACTCAACAAATCAAACAGAAGGATTGGGAGATTTATAACTCCTTTGTGGATTTGTCAGGCTCCCCCTTCAACACACACCCTAGAGTCTAAGACAATAATTCTCAATCCTGGCACCAAAATCACAATCAGGTTATCGAGGATTGGAGATAATGAGCTGGAGCTTTGAACACTAACTGCTGTCTGGCACCACACTCCATCTGGTCCCAGACAAAACTCCGGCTTCTGTATGTTCTAGAGACATCTCGGGTGACTCTTACATATGGATAAGAGAGGGGGACAGATCCTATCGTGGTGCTTCTCAAGGTGCATTTCCCCAGAAGAACAGCTTCGGCATCACCTGCATACTTGTTGAAATGTGGCTATTTGGGTCACCTTTCAGATTTACTGGGGAAAAAAGAGAAAGACAGAAAACCGTGGAGGTAGGGTTTTGTTTTCGGAGGTGCTCCAGGTGACTCTCGGACGCCAGAACGTGAGACCTGTAACCATGGAGGCCGGAGGCATGTTCCCCGGGGCTCCGGGCCCCAGTGTGGGGTGATGGGGTAAGACCCCCTCATCTGGCTCAGAGCCTGAGATCCAGGATCTACCACTCAGGACAGCAGCAGCCATGGCAGTTCTTGGGCATCCGTCACTATTCTCCTGTTCTAAAAATTGCTACATCTGTACATGCAGGAGCTTTAATAAAAACTTCTCCACAGGGCTGAAAGCTTTATTATGCCTGCCCCCATTCTTCCTAACCTTCTCCGGCCAGCTGACTACAGGCTCCCCTAGGGCAGGCAGACACCCCAGCTCCTCTCCCCTCCCGCCCCAAGCCCATCGGGACATCGCCCGCAGCCTCTGTCATCTTCCACCAGCTCTCTGGGCTCTCCCTTCGTCCTTGGGGTCCTGCCTGCTTCACTGGTCCTCTTCATTCATGGCATTCCCCACTTCCCAGCAAGGCTCGGCCTCCTACAGCCTTTATGGGCCACTTTCCAAAGACCAGCCCCTGCCTGGTCCTGCCTGCCTGGCCTCAGGCACAAGCCCCAAGATAGCTCAAGGACTTAAGAGTAGGGACAGAGGGGAGAGGTGTGGGGGTCCCCTCAGAAAGACCCAAAAGGAAAGCAGGTTAATCTCCTAATCTGGTGGGAAGGAGGAAGTGCAGTTTCAGGGTCAGACAGACCTGCTACGGTCCCTGCTCCCCTCTGATGAGCCAAAGGAGATAATCACATTGTGTATCTGAGACACAGTTTGCACTTCTACACAACCAGAGAAGAGAATCCCCCGCCCGCTGGGGAGGGACTCTGCGATCTGGGAAAGTATCTGATGGCGCGTCCTTGTTCTCCCAGGCTCTGTACAATGCCTGTGGGAAGGGAGGAGGGGAGGGAAGAAGGAAGAGAAGGAAGAAGGGAGACAGGGGAAGAGGGAGCCAGAGGAGGAGAGAGAGAGGGGAGGAGGGAGGCCACCTCCTGACATAAAGCACAGCCATATTTCTCCACCCATCTCCTGGGATCTCATTCTGAGCCCAGTGTGGGCTGGTCAGGCCGAATGTGAGTGGGGAGCTTTTTCCAGATACTTGTGCTTGGGGGAACTCCCAGGTCGGTGATGGAGGCCCTTGCGCTGCTCAAGGGTAAGGAGAAGACAGGGACAGGAAGATGGTGTGACAAGGCAATTCAACAACAACGGTATAACAGCTAACGTTGGTCCAGGGTCCCATAGACCCTGCACCAGGCTAAGGCTTCCTGGGGACCATCTCATTCACCCTCAGAGAGCCTATGGGGGGGTTCTAACAGATGGGAGCTGAGGCTTAGGGACATGTGACCAAAGACCCACTGCAGGCAGGAAGGGCTGCGTGCATCTGGGACTGGCACTGCTCTAACCGCTTCCCTTGTGTCTGTGACCACAGAGCGAGTCCCTCTGCGCCCACGTCCCTCTGAGGACAATGGCAGTGGTAACACCCATCCCTGCTCTGCTGCGGCAAGGATTAAATACATCTATTGACAGCAGAATGGAACGCAAAGCCTGAAACCTAACAAGAGCTCGAGCCTCAGTGCTCCTGATGAGAAGGCAGACGAGCAGCAGGAGGCAGTGCTGGGGTGTCTCCCTCCCCCGGGAAGCCTCAGCACCCAGCCAGACCCGGCGCCTCGCTGGCTTGCGGAAAGTGGGCTTGGTGGAAGGCAGGCACGTGGGAAGGCAGGTCTGAAGGCGGCCCCAGCCTTTCCTACTGGGCATCCAGTTTCAGAGCACAGGCTATAAGCCCGCAGGGCCCCCATTAATGCTCGCCCTGCCCTGAGGGAAGGGTTTTCCTCTCTAGCAGGAGTCATCCAGGAACTGCTTCTTACTGCCCAGAGCACAGAGATCACAGCACTGAGGCAGAATCATCCTATAAGGGGATCCAGGGAGGGCCAGACCCCTCTCCCCACTGGAAACACCGACAGACTCTGCAACTGGCCACGAAGACTGATTCCATCCAGGTGCCCAGCTGTCAATCTCTCCAGCCTCAGTTTCCTCTCCCAAAACATAGAGATAATAATGGCGACCACGCCGTACGGGCTGAGGAATGGGTGAGCAGGCGTGCGGAAGCTCAGTGAACGGAGCCTTATCCCCGTTCCTTCCCCACACCAGCACACGCACAGACACGGCTCCACTGCACCCTGCACCCATCTAACCCGGTGAGCTAGCTCTTCTCATTCGCCCTCTGGCCCTTCTTTCCATCCTGCTCTGGGACCTGGGATGCTGGCCTGCGAGAACAACGTCTCTCGGGCCCACCCAGCAGAAGGCACCAACCAGAGACTGGACGATGGAGGAGAGCAGGGTGAGGGTGTGGACTCCCAGCTCACCCCCACAGGGGCATCTGTGGATGGCTGCACTCTGGTCCCAAAAGCCGCAGCTCCTGTCCTAGTCCCCTCTATAGCAACAGTTCCCTCTTTTCTCTGGCAAACCCTCCTTGCTGTACCCCTCCCACTCCCCTTCAGGTCCGGGGTGATAGGTAAAGGCTCCCCAGTGTTGCTGGCCCCAGAGTGCTTCCCTACCCCTTGCTGATTTCCCCTTAAGCCCTGCAAGCTGTTATTATTGAACTCAGCTCAGCGGAGAGCACCGTCTCTCTCCTCCTGGGACTGGCACAGCCCAGGCTCCTCTTTGAATTCACAAGGTACACCATCCCTTGAAGCATGTTCTCCATGTCCTATCTTCTCCCAGAAACCTCCCCAGATAGGCTGGAAAGTGGATCTCCCAGCAGCCTTTCCTCCGCCCACCACCTACCCTGTGGCTCACCGTCAGACCTCGCTGCATACCCACAACGTGCCCACCAGCCAGAAGAGGACACAAGCTCCCCCCCCCCACCAGCCCTCCACACTGCCCGAGGGCCTCCAAGAGTTTCAGGAAACACTTCCTCCCATGTTCACACCCAGGGAGCATCGCTTCAGCTTCTGTTTTAAACACGAACAATTTTTTACACTAACCTTTTCTCAGTCCATGACTCATGGGAAGGGCTGGCTCGGAAAAGCGCCTCCCACAGTTTCTATCCCCCTCCGGGCCTTTGGAAACCCATAGACAACGGAGGCTAAATGAAGATCATCTGTCCCCAGCCCCTCATCTTGCTGATGGGGAAGCGGAGCCCAGACTGCTTATACCACAGGTGAGTTTGTAACAGGAGGAAGACCAACGCAGCCCACTGCCCTCTAAGAGCCCCTGTGCACTTGGCCTTGTAGAGAGACCCTCATGTATCTCGGGCTTTTTCAGTGAAGAGAGTGCAGAGACGTGCTCCGGGGTTTCGGGAAGCCAGAGGAACACCATGCTGCACTTTCTTGGGCGGTTTGTCGTCTTTTGAGTTTCAGTGGAGGGGAGTGAAGGAGATGAAGTACACTCAGGGCCAGGACTAGGGTAAGGCAAGTGAGGCACTTGCATGGGGCCGGGGGGTGGGGTGCAAAATTTAAGAAGGCACCAAAAAACTCAGCAATCAAGATACTGAAATAACATTTTAATGCAATGTCTTTTAACTGAAAATTAATGCCAAAAGATCCATGGCAAACAATATATCACAATTTCAAATAAAGGCAGAGCCCAATTCTGCATTTGGGTAACACTGGCCTCACCCTAATCCTGCAGCCAGTTCTGCTCAACCCTTATTTGCCTGAAAGGGGTGGTCAGGTTTGCAATCTGAGTTGTTTTTTTTTAAAATACTACATTAAATTGTTATTTATCTTGGGGCATATGGATGATTCAGTCAATTAAGTGTCCGACTCTTGGTTTCGGCTCAGGTCACGATCTCAGGGTCATGGGATTGAGCCCCAAGTCTGGCTCCATGCTCAGGGCTCAGCAGGGAATCTGCTTGGGATTCTCTCTCCCTCTGCTCCTCCCCCCGGCTCATGGTGTCCTCTCTCTAAAGTAAAATAAATACAAAAATTTTTCTTTAAATGTTATTTATCTTGATGACTGAAGTTTTTTTGGTGTCTTCTTAAATTTTGGGCCCAAAGCAAGTACCTTGCTCTTCTCAGGTTAGTCCCAGCCCTGCTAAAGCAAACAGAATTATATTGCAGAGTAGAATAGAAACCAAGTGATTTTTTAAGGTAAAAAAACAGATTTCAAACCTATTTTGTGGATGATACCATCAGCCTCCTGGAGGTCTGAGCTTGCCCTCCCTGGATTTTGGGGTCCTTGCTACAAACACCATCGAACAGGACTCTCCTGGTAAAGTCGGTGAGTGGTTCTGTTCCACTCTGGAGATGACGAAGCTGATACCGAGGTTTGCTGAACTGTCTCATGCCACCCTGTGGGTGGAGAATGGAACCCAGGCCAGCCACCGGCTGGTTAAACACAGGAAAGGCTCTCTTCCACCTGAACCCCATTCTCAGTGTTGTTAAAAAGAGCCGAGTGACCTGAATATGCCTCAGCTAACCTGTCAACCCACCTCCACCCACACCAGGTGCGCCAAGCTTCTGAAATAACAGGTTAGTCACCGTAACTGTCACAGTGGTAAGAAATTCCAGGGGCTTGGTAGACCTCGAACAGCATCTCCATTAGAGGCAGTCAGCAGCTTTTTGGAAGCGCACACAGCAACACAGAAGTCCCAAAAATGATCGAATTGGGCCCGAAAGGTGACAAGCTAAAACTGAAGGTAGGCACTCTGTGTCAAATGTGTCAGCCCTCCCCCTCCCTATGCTGCCTCTTCTCTCTGGAACCATCACCCGCCCTCCCCCCAACCCCAGCCAAGGTTGCCTGAACTTCAAGGCACAGTTCACACATGAGCCCTTTGCAGAAACCTCTCTAGACACCTCTCCTGCCTTTATTCATCCATTAACACCTTCATCCATTCCCTAAATACCTGGTGAATTTATTTAGCCCAGCACAGCAAGAGGCTCTAAGGATACAGTGGGGAACAAAGAGACAATGCCTGAGCCTCCCAGTGCATTGTCCCCAGGCCACTCTCGGTCCCTGGTGGTAGGATGGCTTCACACAGAACATCTCTGCTCTGATCCCCTTCTGTTCTCCCCCAAAGCGTGTCTTCTCCATCTAAATCCCCAGAACATAGCAGGCCCAGGCCTAGAACAGATGCTCAATAAAAACGGGAGTGAGATACCGGAATGAACTTTCTCCTGCACTGGTGTTTCAGGTGGAACGTCTGGGCATCGTGCCTGCGAGCCAGGCTCTCTGGCCGTTCCTATCTTGGCCCACATTCTGACTCGGGATGTGCACCATGAACAGAGCTGCCTGTCCCTCCAAGAGTCAGGGTCAATAGGCTGGCGCAGGAATGTGCTTTCCACCTCTAATCAGCACACACTCCGGAGCCAGCGAGCCACGGGCTGCTGAAGGGTTTCAAAGGCAGCGTGACTAATGTAATGTTTCTGATTGGAAAGTGGGGAAAGGGCTCTCAGCAAACCACTCTCCTTAATTACATGAGGCAAACACCACCTCAAGTGTGGCCTGTTTCTGTCTCTGGCCCCAGCCCGCCTCTTGTTCTGCCCATGACCTGCACAGACAGGTGAAAAGCCCATGCTTGCTGGATGAATAAGCAAAAAGACCTCTAAGTTCATCCACGTGGGACAGTGGGATTATGTGTGATTCTGTAGCATCAATTCCTAATTTATGCTCCTATTCCCAGATCCCTCATATAAATCTGTAGACAGCGTTTGCCTCAAAGCCCAGTGTGCAGCTGAATTATGGAGCCGCTCAGGAGGGGCCAAGTGGCACCAGGAAGCCCCCAGCCAAGTGCAGGGGCCTAATCTCGCAAGGGAGGCCCACTGGGGTAGAGGCCCAGACCGCAGATGATCCCATGGTGATTCGGGGCATAGCACCCATTCCTTTCCCTCCACTGGCGTCCTCCCTGGCCTCCCAGCTCCAGTCCAGGTAATGTCCCTTCCTCAGATCAGCGTTTGCCAAGCATTTCCCTAACCTACCTTTTCCCATAGGCTGACCTTGGTCTGGGAGGACTTTCCCAACTCATCCCTCTCCCCCAAAACAGCTGCGTTTCTGAATGTCCTCCAAATGGAAATCGCTGCATAGATTCAAAGACACCTGCAAGCAGAACCGTCTCTTTTGTAACTCTTGTCCATGCCCTGGGCCCACATCCACTTACACACAGATGCATCCAGCCCCTGAGCGCCCACAGAAGGGCCCTCCCTCTCCCTACACCCTCCCTCCCCTCCAATCCCCTTGGAAGAATCACCACTGACCCAAACCAGTAGGATGGCAGAGGGCGAGAGAGGTCAAATGTTTCAAGAAGATTATCCTCCCAAGACAAAATGTCCCAGGACAGCGACATCCACCACTGTCCAGGGGAGGAGTTCCTGCCCGCGATCCCTGGGATACATGGAGCAGCAGCAGCAGCCACGGCACTGGGCCGGTTCACATCAATTTCATCGTCTTCTCAACCAAGCCCTCTGGTCCTCAAGTGCCAGTTTGTGATCCTAGTTTCTTCTTCCACTGCCCATTCTGCACCCCCCCCCCATCCTCTGCCAGGAAGAGCTCTGGCCCTTGGATGTCAACCATGAGCCTCATTCCTTTAAGGTCTAGGTCCTGGAGGCCTTGTTTTTACTGGCTTGCCATGGGTAGATCAGTCAGGACTTTGAGAAAGGGAGCATTAAAATGTATCCCAGCAAAGCCTCCAGGTTTCAAACATAATCCTCCCGTGTACCCCCTGGGGGAGAGCAATGGTAATTGGGATCATTTTTCTCCAGTAAAGCTCAGCAACCCCCTTCTTTGCCTGTGGTTTAGTGGCACAAAGAACCCAAAATGTCCAGGAGATGTTTCAGCTTCCAGTTTCTACAGGCATGCTTGTGTTCTGGTGGAATGATTTGTCCCCTCGGCATGGGGGGCTCTCTGTTTAGAATATTAAGAGTAACCTCCACTTAGGGTGACAAGGCATCATTTGCATAAATTACCATATTTAATTCCTGGGGTAACCTTGGGAGGTGAACAGCCACCATTCCAGTCCATAGGTGGGGAAGGGGATGCTCAGAGCAGCAGATTCATTTTCCCGTTGAAACAAAGAGTTCTGTTTGAGCGCTGGTGTGGGACTCTCACGCTTGGGTCCCTTCTCCTGCCCCAGGCTCTGCCTTCAGAGCTGCACTGGCCACCAGCACCCTGGTAGTGCCAGGGGTGCATGGGCAGATGGACACACAGACAACCTTTTGGATTCCTAGGGGCCATCATCTGTTTCCTTCCATGCCCTTGGCTCCACAGGCTCCAAGCATTGCAGAACCGTGGGAGCAAAAGGTCCTCTTAAATCTTTCGCCAGGGACCTGGCACCCCAGGACTCCTCGTCTGGACTGACCCAGCTCCAGCAATCACCTGAAGACCCTCAGCCCTGTGGGGAGTGCTGGAAGGCAGAGCCCGGGAATGGCAGGCACCTCGCTGGGGCTGGGTGGGTTTCACCGCAAATGAAGCCTCCGGATAAATCACCTTCACAAAACCCCACAGCCTCCTTCCCGTGCCCCTTCAAATTAAGAGTTCTCTCTACTAATATATTAATTAAAATGAAATATTAATAGCTGACCTCTATTATTTATTGGCTGTTTTGGGAGAATAAAATATTGAGATCCAAAGAGGAATCAATTCTGATGAAAACTCCCTCTCCTGAGCAGGCTTGATTCGTGTCACATAATAAAGAGATAAGCTTATCAGCTGCATCAGTTCAAAGACATCTGCTGTAAATGTTGATTTTAAACCAATAAGAAGATTATAAGCACTGTCATAAAATATCTTTCCAGGATGTAAATTATTCAAAGCCCTTCGTGGGCAGACACAGTATCTCATGCCTCAGTGAGTCCCGTTCTGTGCAACGCATTTCATTTATTAAAGCCAGAGAGGGCCTCTGTTGATAAAGCCCCCTAAATAAATGATAACCTTCATCTCCTTCTTCCAAATTATTTCCACGATTAGAATTCGAAATGTTTGTGCCAGAGGTGTCAAAAGGCACCGCTTCCGTGAGTGACGCGGACGTCTTCATCGGGAGGCTCAGGCCCGCAGGGCATCGAAGTAAGCCCCATTCTGGGGAGCCGGGCAGTGTGTCCAGCAGCGAAGACAAGCACCCAGGGCTCAGCCTCACAAAGCTGGGGCTCAAGATGAAGCGGGTGACGTCATGAAGGACTGGGAGTCCAAACCTGCTTTGCCAGTCCGGCTGACCCTGACCCTGGGCATGGGCCTCAGCCTCTGTACAAATGGAGTCTTCATTAAAGGCTGGGCGTCAGGGGGGGGAGTCCTCCCTGCGCCCCCATTGGCCACTGAGACTGGTTCATGGTGGGTTCTCAGTCAACAGCAGCCGGATCGATGGCCATGCTACACTCCCCCCTGGGGCAGGCCACTTCTCATCTTCTATAAGTCTCCTGGTGCTTGGGAGACTGTCCTGGGCAGTTCCGCCTGCCCCAAAGGGCACATGAGCAGCGGTCCTGCACTGACCTGTGGCCTTGGTTCTCAATACCAGCTGCTATTGCTATTATCTTCAAGGTTTCCAACTACTCCCTTCTGACTCCAAATCCATGCTTTCTCCCATGCTGCACGGAGCACATGCATCTCCCCAGCAGAAAGCTTGGCAGAGAGCAGCTGGGCAGCCAGTTGTGAACCGCTGGTCAACTCTTTCCTATTCTCTGAAGCACGTGCCCGTTAGCATCAGGTGCAGCTGTGTGGGAGAGCAGCGGGTGCAGGGGCTCTGGAACCACCCAGGCTGGGGTTTGATGCCTGTGTTGACACCTTCTAGTGGAAGGGCCTGGATGAGCCACTCAGCCCTCCCTGAGCCTCCGTGTTCACATTTCTGTGGGGCTGGGAGACAGAGCCAGATGCCAAAACTGTATGGTCACTGTCACTGGAAGGAAAATGTGTCTATAGAGTCCCACACATATTGAGACACTGTGTCTGATGTGTTGGGGGGGGTGTCTTGTGTTGACCCATGAATGATTTGGTCCTCATCTCCCCAGGGGCACAATAAATGTTTCAGAGACAAGGATCATAGTCTCCATCACCTTGAGTAACAGTAGCTACTGAGTCATGAACCATAAATGTCCCTATCAACTGTGAAAGGGGACATCTGCCAAACAGGAGGGCCCCCAAACCAAGCCATAACACTCTCGATTTCCTCCCATGCTGCCTAGATTATATCCCTTAATCTAATAGGAGGAAAACAAAACGGTGACTCACAGTGACGATGGTGTCAATCAAGGCTGAATAACTGTCCAACAGAATTTTCTAATGTTTCCAACAGAATAATCTAATGTTCCTAATATGCAGAACAAAAGAACACACAGACACCCACCATAAAACAATGCAAGAATCACCGGCAGTGTGCATGGAGATGGAAAATTCCCTAACAAATTCATCAGAAAGAATGGGTTCTCGGAATCCTCTCCCACCCAGGATGCAGGCGCCGACCGATCCATTTTGCTCTCCTAGCAATCCTGTCTCGTCAAGAGCTGACGATCAGACATGCGAAACAAGTGCTATCCATGAATCTTGCAAAAGTATCACCTTGGGAAAACAGAACCAAAACAAATTGAGAAATCATATAAATAATTACTCTGAGCTTCAAGTCTAACATGGAAAAGGAAGGCACACAGGCATAAATGCTAATTAATATGACTGTTTAATTACAGGGGCACAAATTAATAAACCGGAATTACTCCAGATTTCCAGCAGGCATCCCATCTCTGCATGTGATCTCAGAGGTGTGGGCACAGGGAGAGAAATGCTTAGCTTTCCTTGGCCAGGTGCCCAGCTGGAATGGCATCAGGAACGGGGGAGGTGAGGGCCCTGCGCCAAAGGACCAGCGCCTCCAGCCCCCACCCCTCTGCTCAGACACAGGGAGCCCTCATCAGCGTCAGCAGATGCAAGCTTCCACCAGGCCATCTTCCCTAATTAGGAAGTCATTCCTCACCCGGCTACAAGGACTGCCCCCCTCTGCCCGGCCATAACCTGCTAAGGACAAAATGCAACCCAACACAACCAAGGGGCACGATTTATTAAGTAGCCATCGGATATGCCAGGTTCTCTGTGTTTCTCTCTATATATATTTGTTTTGGTTTTTGATTTCCCAAACTAATGCTTTTGAAAAATTCATATACATCACTCATTTTGCCTGATTGTCAGATTTTGACAAAGCAGGATGCTGTGGAAGCAAAATGCATATGAGACTCAGTTCAGGAGATGGTATCATCTGCATGGGAGGAATCATCCCATTATACTGACAGGAAAACTGAGGCTCTCAAAGTCGGTGAGTCTGATTTTGCCGAAGCTACATAACTAAAGCACAGAAGGTTCTGGGTGTCCGAGTCCAAATTCTGTGCACTTCTCCTTATAGCCAGCTCTGTCTAGAAATCAAAAATGCTTCCTCTTCTGCAACTTACGCTACAACATTCATTTGACCATCTTCTCATTCAGTACATCAGTCATAGACCTACTCCGTGCCAGCTTTGGATTATGTTCTGGGAATACGATGGTGAGAAAAACCTGCCCCAGAGCCCCACTTCTGAGTGACTTACACAAGAAGTAGCAGAGGATGCCAGAGACGAAAGAATCATGCCAATAAATACATTTCAATGGTCTTTGGCCAGGGCTCCATAGGGGAGAGAATACTGGGACTATGAGAATTCATATAAGTAAGGGCTGTGTGGTTAGGGAGAGCTCCCCTGAAGAACTAATGGTTGAAGGGTGATCTGAAAGATGAATATGAATATAATATAAAGAAGAATTTGTATGAGTATAGAATTCACTCTACTCGCTCTGTTGTCTTCCCCTCCATTCACCTTCCACCTGCCCCAACCTAATCCACCTTATGCTCCCATCACTCTGCCTCAGGAATTCATGGGATGAATTTCATGGACATTTTCAATCCTCTATTTACCTGAGCTCTCAGGCATCTTGGACAGAGTTGATCACCTCCTTCCCCTTGAAATCTTCCCCCTCTTGGTTTCTGAGCCAGAAATGTACTTGTTTCCCTCCTGCCTCTTTGGATCCTCTCTGAAAATCACCGTGACATTTTCATTCCCCAAGTGTTCTTATATTCTTTCCCTGGACAACCTCATTCCTCTCAAAGGCATGACTGAGCACCCCACTGGTGATTCTCGTCTTTGTATCTCCAGCCTAGACCTTTCTTCTGGACTCCAGATCTGTATTTCCAAATTGCCCGATGAACAGCTGCTCTTGGAGGTCTCAAAACCACCTCAAACTCAGCATGATCAAAACAGAGTTCGTCTTGCGACCCCAACTCCATCTCTAAGCCACCTATACAACTGGCAAACCAGAACCCCAAGCATCATGCAAGATCTCTTTTTCTCTTTGCCTATGTGATGATATCCTGAATGATGGCTCCCAAAGATGTCCAGGTCTTTTTCCCTGGAACATTATCAGCAAAAAAAGGGACACTGAAGATGTGATTAAATTAAGGAAACTGAAATATCTTAAGCCTCAAAGTAAAGAGATTATCCTGGATTATCAGGGGCCCTAAATGCAATCGCATTTATGTGAGAGGGAGCCAGAGGGAAGTAAAATAACCAGGAACAGAGAGTAAAGGGATGTAGCCACAAGCCAATGAATGCCAGAAGCTTTAAGAACATGGAAGAAGAGAAGAACAGGTTCTCCCCTGGGGCCTCAAGGAAAAACCAGCCCTAACAAGACTCTGACTTTTAGCCCTCATTTCTGAGTTCTGGCCACCAGGACTATAAGGAGACAAACTGCTCTTGTTTTAAGCCATAAGTTTGTGATACATGTTGCAGCCGCAAGAGCAAACTAATACATCCTACTCTAACATACATGCTACCAAACTGCCTTTATTCTGCTGTCCACATGATTCCCAAATGTGGCTGCTTTTGCCCATCTCCACAGCCCCTTCTCTGGGACAGTCTCCAGTCATCTCTCAATCTGTAAGCATGTGCCACAGCCTCTGTCTTCCATGGCTCCTAGGATAAGAAGCAACATCATTGGCACAGCCCCTCATAAACGTGTTTGTCCTCATCCCAGCCTCCCTTCCCAAGCTTATCTTGTACCCAGACACAATGGCTTTCTTTCAGGTCTTGGAGGGTACTAATTCCCTAACCACCACATGGCTTTTGCACAGCCTTCTCCCTTGGCTTGGGTGCTTATTAATTTCAGATAATAGCTGACATGTCATGTCCTCCATCCATTTTCTCTGATCTCCCAGAATTGGATTCATCCAACACATACAACAATGGAAATTTTACACTAATTTTTAGGACTTCATAATTTACGTCTAACTCCTCAGGTTGTCAGTAGGTCTTCAGAGAACAGGCTAGTTATGACTTGGTGTGCCCATCGCTGCATCCTCAGCATCCAGCACAAAACCTGGAGGAGCACAAGTGGTTAACACACCTGTTTGGTTGACTCCCAGAGCCCAACAGAGTACCTCTGGGCGTCTGTGTGGACAGGAGGGTTGGTCTCAGTGGTGGGCTTTGTCCCAGACTTTCTAGCTATTCAGTTAGAGAAAGGGGGGAGGGGTGTCAGGAGAAGGTCTTGATGGCACTCAGCAGTGGCCAAGGAAACTCCAGAATGAAAACTTAGACCTCATCAGTGACATCTTCTTAAAACAGGCACTGGGCAGAGATCTCAGTTAACTTAGTAGTCACAGGAGGGAATATGGGGAGTTGAGGGGGATTTTTGCCATTAGCCTATACGGAAATTATTTAGTAATAGACCAGAGTCTTTAAATAGCATTCTGTGCCAGGGGGCTTACCTGAAGGCACATCATAGGCCACTTGGGGCTGGAAGTGGCTTTGCATTGCCCAAAGTCCCTCTTCATCTATTTTGGGGACTGGGATTTCACACAGGAACTTTTAATGAAAGGTTCTTGTGACTAGAAAGAAATTATTTTATAAAAGGCACAATTTATGTTATTTGCACCACACCTCATAGTTTTCAACAAAATATTTGATTTTTTTTTCCATTCATTTCTCCCATAAGCCCATCAAACTAGAAGGAGGTAATTTACTCCAGTGGACAGATGCAAAAAGGGCTCAAGGAACTTGGGTAACCTGCCCAAAATCACAGATCTGGCAATAGGGAAGAGTATGGACTCAAGTCCAGGACATTGGACTTCCTAGAAGCTATGGATTAGTACTTTGAGCCCATTTTATGGACTTATTTATTTATCCATTAAGGAAATGACTTCACTGAACATTTGGATTTCCTATGTAAAGATGAAATAGCCCACCATTTTAGGTGTGGCAAGGTTAGGTGGCAGGATTAGGGGTAAATTTATTGCCTT
This sequence comes from Meles meles, assembly GCF_922984935.1. Classification (NCBI taxonomy): domain Eukaryota; kingdom Metazoa; phylum Chordata; class Mammalia; order Carnivora; family Mustelidae; genus Meles; species Meles meles. Next base: position 19,412,182 of record NC_060084.1, on the reverse strand, counting down.
CTTTGTGCTTCTCTGTAACTTCTACAACTATCTCATATTTAGAAAGCATTAGGAAGTAAGTATTCATTTGAAGTAAATCAAGGGGTAAATAAGGGAAGGTCAGCTACTCACCTTTGGAAGGGCAAGGGAGGTAACTGGTTATTTGCAACTGGCTCTGGGCCTTGATGACAAAAAGCAAACTTTATTCAAGCAAGGGAGTGGGCAGGGATGTGATACTGGGTAAAACCAACTCCGTGGCTTCTGCCACAGGTGGACCTGCTTCTCCAGTTACTGTTTGTGTGAGTCTCGAGTCTCTGGAGGAACAGAGGAAAGAAACCAACCGACCTTTATTGGCCATGGCTCTTGATCAGAAGTCGCAGAAACACACAAGTGAAACTAGCTCAGAGGGCAGAAGGAATTCGCTGAGTTACACAAACGAGGAACTAAGGAAGCGCAGCCACGGCTCTTGTTCCATCTATGAACTCGGCCTGTCCCTTCTTAGCACTGAAGCACACTCGCCCCTTCTGACCGGGAAGATGGGCACCAGCAGGCTTGTTCTTATCTTCCCAGAGTGGCAAACCCAGTGGGAATAAAACCTCTCTCAGAGCCCTGGCACTAAGACTGAGCTGATTCTGATAGGCCATGCTTGACTCCCATGGCCCCACCCCCTTTCTCAGAACCAATCACTGTGGGGCACCTGGGTGGCTCAGTGGGTTAAGCCTCTGCCTTCTGCCAGGTCGTTATCTCAGGGTGCTAGGATCAAGCCCCAAATCGGGCTCTCTGCTTGGTGGGGAGCATGCTTCCCCTCCTCTCTCTGCCTGCCTCTCTCCCTACTTGTGATCTCTCTCTATCAAATAAATGATTAAAATCTTAAAAAGAAAAAAACAATCACTGTGACCAGGTAATAGAGAGTAGGATGGGCCCAACCAACCCCGTGTGCCCACCTGGGTGCCCAGTGGCCCTCTTCCAGGAGACCCAGCTCTCTTGTGACAAATACTGAGCAAGGCAAACTCCTGACTAAGCCAGATGAGCTGAGCATTTCCCTTGGCCAGAGGGTCCAATTTATGTGTGCTGCTGGAAGGTTTAATTAGTTTGTGAAATGCATTAAGTGATAAGTAACTTTCGCTAAGCAACATTTCAACACTTAGCGGGGAGGGGAGAAAAACTTTAAAATCAAGGTGACAACACAAAAACAAAGGAATTTTTGGTCAGGAAAAAAAAAAACCAGGACCATAAAATGTTAGGGTCTAGAGAAAATCATCATAGTACAAGGTTCTGAGAAAATAGGGATGTGGCCCCCCGACGTGGACTAAACCCTGGATGGCCACCAAGTTCTTCCCGATGATTTCTGCTTCTCAACTACTCTTTGCAGATTGGAGTCAAGAATTGCAGAAGATGCTCCTCCTTCAATAAAACTCCAAATAAATTAGATATTGAACAAGACACTGAGATCCTGGCAAGAATACACAAAAAACTGGGCCTCGAGCTGTTGAGAGATGATAAATTGTCAGTTTCTGTTTAATAAGATTGTGTCTCATCACCATCTCCTGTAAGGCGTTTGATAGCTTTTGTTTTTAACCTGTGAAGACGAAAATCAATTCCCAACTAGAGCTGGAAGCCCCAAACCATATGGCTGCAAATATATCAATTAATCAATCAATCAGTCGGCCAGCAGATCAGCAAGACCATACTGAGGATCAATTCTTGCTGGGCATCTGGGGCAGGGGAAAGAAAGAAAATTTGCCCCTGCGGACACTGGATGAGGGAAGCCATGATCAGAAGGCACTAACTCCAACTTTAAAGGTCAACAGTGAACCTCTTTCCATTAGAATTGTTGGGTGGGCATGTCCCACATTCCCATCCGTATTGTCTCATAGATATGTTTGACATTAAACCCTGGGCTAATCCACAGGCTTTGACTTACACCTTTGCTCTACTCAGGTATCCACACCAGCAACAACATTACTCCTTATAATATCAACTGATATTATAATATAATATATTATATATTAATATTAATATAATTAATTAATTAATATAATTAATTAATTAATATAATTAATATAATATCAACTGATATACCCAGTTGATAATATATCAACTGGGTTTATGGATCCTACCTGTGCTCCCTGGGCATTTTATGAGACAGACATGGGGATGAGGAACCTGGAATCAAGCTTGAATTCCATCCCTACCCTTAAGTTATTCACCCGTCCTTGGTCCCAGTATCTTTAACCACCAAAGCAGAAATAACAACATGTGCCTTGTGCAGCCTGCCAGGATTAAATGAGATCACAAATGAGGAGCGTTTAAAGTAAGACTGGGTTCAGAGCTAATGGAATTTTGTTAACATTACAATCAGCACTGGTGATAGTGGTGTTATTTCAACCATCAGGTGGGTACTCTTAGGTTAGTTTTTTGGGTTTTTTTGTTTTTTTTTTTTTTGTATTCATAAAAAATGAGTATAGGCATGTTTTGTTCCTCTGCTTTTTATCCCTCTCTAAATGGACTTCCTCACCCTACAATAATCCTATTAAATTCTACAGACTTTCACTTACATGACAAATATCCCACTGGTTTCAGCCCAAACAAAAAACTAATTGTCCCCTTGTTTGTCTGTGTGTGAGTTTGTTTTTCCAGATGAAACCCTTCAGACTCTATTTTCTTGTCCCTTCCCGTTTTTAACAACCACCACCTTATGAGTTAGCCACAAAGATAGGGCTTCTTGGAGCAAGAAAGTAAGGATGTGTGAAGCCAGTGGCTCTATTTGAAGCCACAGTTCTTAATTTCAGCTAAGAAATGGCTGAAGGAGTGTGATATAGAGGAGAGAACATAAACTTGAAGGTCAGGAGAGGCCGTATCTTAATTAATCCTGCCTCTCCACTTCCGCCTCCTGGAAGTTACAGGACACTGGCTATGTTTCTAAACCAGTGCAAAAATCAACTGTTGTTCTTGCCCTTCCAAGAATGAATTCGGCAAGATTTATAGACATTATTTCCTTACATATTCCTCACAATGTCATTAACAAGTCAGAGGCATCATGACCCTTCGGGGGAGGAAATAAGTGGAAGTATTTCCATGGGAGGGTCTGAAGAAAGAGGCTGAAGGCGGAAAAGTCAGAGATTCAAGTTCAAGTCCCAGTCCTACCATCATGATCTGATGTGGGTGACCTTCAAAAAGCCTCCTCTTCGTGCTGGCCTCCCTTCACTCTTTCGAGAATGGGGAGATGGAGACTAAAGGATCCATTCACTGTCCTTCCCACTCTGACACCTGATCACACTCCATTCTAAGACTTGGCATAGAACAAAATCTTACTGCTCTCCCTCCTCTCTCTGCTGCCTTAACAACCACACCTGCTACCTCTTGCTTTTCAGCAACGACCAGTATTTGTTGAACATCAGATATGTATCAGACTGAGCCAGATGCCGTACCTTATCCTCGCTCCAACCCTCGGAAGCAGATGTTGTCATTATCCTACTTGATAGCTAAGGAGTCCAGGGCCATGAAAACTTGAAACCCTCCTTATTTAAGAAACATTTCTGGGGCATAAGATACAGACCCACGTCACCGTATGGCTTCTCAACAAAATGACCTCAGCTTGCAAGATACAGGACTTGCAAGATAAGGTCACCCCTTAGGTCAGAGATCCCTGGGGTCTCTAAGGCATCTCCCTTTGTTCAGTAGTTCTTCCTGCCCGCGCCCCCCCCCCCCCCATTTCTAGTTTGGGCTTTGATTTAGGTCTTTGATGGCGGAAGGGGCAACATGGGTTAATGAATGGTTCAGAGTTTTGGCAGGCTGAGCGGAAGAAGAGTCCCTTGTCTGCCCTGCAGAATGCATGCCCTCAGTGGACCTGCCCAACCTGTGGTCCCCCTCCAGAGCATTCCTGCCTATGAGGCTATTGGGCAAGTTAAGTGGGATTCTATAGATTAAACTCCAGGGACAACTGCTGACACACCACTGACCTTACTCTACCCCTACTCCTACCCCGCTTTAAGACCCAACCCTTGAAAACTGCTTTTCTATCTTTGGTATTGATTCACCCCTCCTTCAATCAATCCAGGTCCCAAAAAGAAAGAGATTGCATTCTGCCTGTGTTCTCCTCTAGGGTTTTGATAGATTCCTATCTCACATTTAGTTCTTTCATCCATTTTGAGTCTATTTTCGTGTATGGTGTAAGAAAATGGTCATTTCCTTCTTCTGCATGTGGCTGTCCAGTTTTCCCAACACCATTTGTTGGAGAGACTGTCTTTTTTTCCATTGGACATTCTTTCCTGTTTTGTTGAAGATGAGTTGACCATAGAGTGGAGGGTCCATTTCTGGGCTCTCCCTTCTGCTCCATTGGTCTATGTGTCTGTTTTTGTGCCAGTACCATGCTGTCTTGATGATGACAGTTTTGCTGAAGACAGAGTGACTCAGGAGAGTTTATTGCTGAAGGGGCTAGGATCCAAGGCGTGGGTAGAGGGCACTGATGTGAGAGGACAATAACCAGAGTCTTGGTAGCAGAATTTTACCACCCCTAGGACCAAAAGGTTGAGAGTGGAGGGGTAGTTACTAGACATCAGAGAGAAAGAGAGAGAGGGAGAGGCACCAAGGACAATCGCCTTTCTTCGGAGGAACAGTCTCTCGTCAAAGGACAAAGCTAGCCAAGAGGTGACCTGGTAGGGAGGCAGTTAGAGGATAACACTCTGACCTCACTCTTGGCTGTGAGGGTTGGTCGCAGAAGTACCTAACTGGCTTGAGCCATTTTGCAAAAATACTGTATAACACAGCACTGACCCTTGGCCAGGGCATGAAATGTACTGATTAGCAGTGTTGCTTTGTCACTGTGGGTACAAGGCTTTCGGGGCTGGTTTGCACCAGCTTGGCAGCACTGTTTCTTGGCAATGGTCATATGGACAACTTGCACTCTCTAACCTCCCTGCGAACAGTTTTTGGGACTCCTCATGGGCCGGGCCCAGTGGGAAGAAGCAGGCAGAGGAACTCCTTGATGTCCTGCATGTAGTTCAGCTTCCAGGGTGGAGTACAGGCTGGAGAAGCGTGGAGAGGAGGTCTCGGGGTCGCACCTGTATGAAGGCTGTGTGTCCCATGCATCACACTCACCAGGTTCTCTTTTACATCAGAACATCAGAAGCATGGCCCAACCAGCTGACCATGAGGCCCCTAAGCATGCAGCCCCCCTCCTTCCCCTGGGCATGCCCCCCGCCCATCTCAGAGCCTGGCACGGAGGAGGTGCTCAGTGAGTGTGACAGGACCTCCAGGGCCAGCAAGCCACATGGAGAACCAGCCAGCTGCCTGCCTTCCCCCAGGGTCCACCCTTTTCTGTTACGACTGCTGCCGAGGAAGCTCGCCAGTTTCCCAGGGGCGACAGACACACTCTGGAAGGCGGGGAGAGACGGCTGAGCGGACAGAGCAGATGCAGGTGCAGGTCGGGCCATAGCTGGGCTCCGAGTGCCTCCCCCAGTGACATTAGATAAACAGAGATGGGAATCACATTTCAGTGTGACAGCTTAAAAGGCATGTCAAGAAACAATTAAAAAGATGTAGAGCAGCCGGGTCCTGAGAGACTTCTGGCAGAGTGAGACTGCTTCCCGTCCTCCGATGTGGGGGCGACATGGCCCACCGCACGTGTTCGGGGCCTTGAATTCTCAAAGGCAGGTCCTGGGAGGCCTGAGCCTGGAGAATTGGACCATCTACTGCTTTGAGGTGTTGGAGAAATCACCAGCCAGAAATCACCAGCAGCACAGAGCATCTGCCCCACGCATCCCCGGCCAAGCTCGCCACCTTCCGATCCTTGTCACAACCCCGGCTGTGAAGAATAATGTCTACAGAGTACTGTCTGAAAGACAGTCTGTCCATCACTCCTTCTGATCCAGCTTCTCAGATGATCTTCCCCGGAGTCCTGGAGCTCCTGAGGCTGCTCCTGGGGCTCCCTAGAAACCCATGCCCTGCCTCCACCCCCATCCAGAGATGGCCAGGTCTTATCTGTCACGAGTGGGATCTTGGGGTTGCAGATCAGGAATTGCCTTTTTAAAAATGCATGCTGGAGCCTTAAAAGAGCAAAAGCCATCATATTAGCCCGAATCTCGTTCTGCGATCAAGCCAGACGAAGCCTGGGTCATGTGTCTCTGCTCTGCTGCCCTTAGAATGTCTCGTGCTAAATGGAGCTTCAGAGGAATCCCGTCAGCCCACTTTGTGGGAGCCCATAAAAAACAGCTTATTGAAATTCCTGAAATGCCTCTTAAAGGACTTATTCTGGTGAATTCATGAGAGCCTCTCCTCTTTTGTATCAGGAAGAGTCGTTTCCAGTGTGATCGGGCCGTGCGACCCACGGGCTGGGAATCTGGCTCTGTCTCCTTGGCCTTGGCCTCTGTGAGTCTCAGCGCCATCCCCAAGGCCCACTTCCAGCTGTACAGAGCCTGTGCTCTTAGAGATTCCAGTCCCCGCCCCCACTCCCTCACTTACTTACTTTATCACGTTGACTTGCATTTCCTTGTGTGAGTGGATACAGAATGTGTGTAACCTCCCTCCAAAAAGAGAGGGAGAAGAGACTATGAATAAATGAAAGTATGTGACCCTTAAGGAAAAAAGAAGCACCTCAGTCCATTGGTAGAGCCCCCCCCCCACAAAACATGTTCTAATTCTGATCTCCCATGAATGCACTGGTTTTCCCAGGCTCTTCTTATAAATGTTGTTGGCTCCCAGCCTCCTGGCTATAGGACATCAGGCTCACCCAGCTGGAATTCTAAAGCCTTCTCGTTCTGACCCACCAGCTCGGCCCTGTCCTGCTCCTGCGTCCTACACTCCCAGCATTAAGCTAAAGTGCTCACCGTTCCCCCAAATCCATGCAGCCCCTTCCTCTCCCAGTCTTGGGCACACGTAGTTCCCAAGCTTGTAATGTCTTCCCCCATTTCCCCCATGGTAAATTCAAGACCAAGAGTATTTCTCCCCCTAGTCATGCCTACTCTGGTGCCCAGAGCAGACTGCTACCCCCACTCCCTGTTTCTTCTGTCCGAGTCACGTCTCTGTTGGTCACTCACAATATTCCATCACGAATATACCAGGCTTCTGGTAGTCTCTCCCACTGGACTTCAAGCTCCCTAGGTACGGCCACGGGGGGAGTGGGGGGCACAGTTGACTAGGGAGTCTACACTGGGGACAGAACACCGAGAGGGCTTGGCACAGAAGAATTAAGTACTCTTTATGCCATGACAGACAGGCAGGGAGACCCCCAAGGCATCGTTCCACAGCTGTCCACACAGGTTTTAGAAATATTGATGGTCCCTCTCAGCCTCCCCCAGTCCTGCCCTCCTCTGACCTCCCTGAGCTCTTCCCCTCCAATCTCGGAATCCACCTGCGGGTGGGAGATCTCAGATTTGTCTTGTGGTCATGGACACTCAGCCTCAGTCTTCTGATGTTTTAAATTCCTGAGGTGAAGAATCCTTATTGGTTTTGCTAAGAAGAGAGAGCATCATCTAGGGCCCCAGGCAAGCTTCATTTGCATCCATGATTCCGCTCTCCTGAGGGATGACGCACAGCAAGCCTCCCAGGACAGCACTGCACAGCAGCAGAGCCGCGCCTTCGTGTTTGCACACCCGTGGCACACGCGCGGAACCCCACCCCATGCCGAGATGGAGCAAACATGGAGTCAGAAAGACTCAAGTTAAAACACTGGTTCAGGGGCGCCTGGGTGGCTCAGTGGGTTAAAGCCTCTGCCTTCAGCTCGGGTCATGATCTCAGGGTCCTGGGATCCAGCCCCACATCAGGTGCTCTGCTCAGCAGGGAGTCTGCTTCCCCTCCCTCTCTTTGCCTGCTTCTCTGCCTACTTGTGATCTATGTCAAATAAATAAACAAAAATCTTAAAAAAATAAATAAAAATTTTAAAATGTGTTAAAAACAAAACACTGATTCAGCTACTTACCCAACGTGTGTGTCTTTGGGCAGGTCTCACCTGTACAACCACACTTTCTTCCATAGGGTAGGGAGAACACACTTTACTTTATTTTCCCTACAAGCCAATAAGTTTACGGAATAACTCCAGTTTGACAAGTCACTTAACCGCTCCATGCCTCCGTTTCCTTCCCTAGGGGGAAGGGACATGCCTACTTCGCTGGGCTACTAAGAGAATTCAGTAAGAAAGCGGACGCACAGCATTCTGTACAAAGCCTAGATAATGAATACTTGCTTATTGTCTATGGCCATGTCCCTGGAAGATGAAAACTTTCAGTCTTGCCATGTATCGTCTACCAATCCAAGGGAAATGTCACCGACAGCTCTGGTATGTGTTGTGCTTGCTGGCTCTAAGGATATTCTTGGGAAGGAATCTCATTGCCAATTCGAACAGATTCCTTTGATGCTTACCCATGCACTAAAGTCACTCTCGTCGTCTGCCAAGGAGCCTCTTGATGCCTACATACCTGCACAGTTCTCTCGCAGGTAGCACTCCCTTGCCAAGCTCTAAGTTACTGTTGGGAACATGCCCCTTATTCATCCTCTGTGCCCCCACCTAAGGCTTCAGGGACATCCTTGCACCCAGAGTGCTGGTCACCACGCTCTAGACACTGTGCAGTCAACCTGTCAATGGTAATCGCCCCCATCATCTGCCCCTGTAGATGCCAACACCCGTTCTCACACCATCACTCCACTAGGGGGCCCCAGACTCACTCCTGGTCCCTCTCAGTCTGCTCCACCCCTAGGCGACCACCTGCCACCTACACAGCCACCCTTGGGAAGTGACCAGCGTGCAAGAAGCACTGACGCTTTAAGAAGGGCCTTCACTCTTCCTGTGCTCAGAGAAAGAAGGAATTTGCCTGAGGCCAGGCCTGGGGAGGCTGCCATTTTTCTTCCTGAACGCTCCCCACTCCCAAGGTGCCACATTTAATTCATGATGCTGGAGCTAGCCCCATTGCCAGATAGATTTCCTTGATGATTAAACATTAAACACACAAGTATTTGAAAGCATTTGAAATAACTCAGAACTAATGAAGGACTAATTGCTTCACTCTGTGTATTCAAATAGTGATGTTATTTTAAAAAAATGCATTCTATGTCAACTACTGCATCCATTAATAGCACGTTTTCCAACAGTTGGCTGTGGTGTGATTAAAGCATATGAAAATAATCTTTTAATTAGCTTTCATTTCGAAACAAATAGACAATTAAACCAAGGAAGTAAGTGTGAAAATCCTGTTGGTCTGTTTTTGGGGGGGGATGCTTGTACAAATAATGACTATATCACTGGAAATTATTTCCTTGGCTGGTCTAATGGCTGTTAGAGTAATTTCATCTTTTCTCTATTACATCCCTTCTATTTCTTATAATCCTATACCCCTACTGTTATCCCCAGAAGCCTAAAATATATAACTAGAGGAATAATAGTCTTTTTCAAGAATGTCTTTTTGAGTAGAGCTCTTCAAAGTACCAGCCAATTCTTATTAAAAATGTCACTGTACTCATCACGGGTGTTTAAAAAGAGGAAGAAAAATCCATTTTGGCCACGATGACGTCATTAATACTCTCTCCCACCCTGGGAAGCAGGACCCAGACCAGGTGATGGAAGAGATCCCCGGAGCACAGGATTTAAGGAGGCGCGCATTCCCACATGCCAGTCCTTCACTCGCACAACCCTCAGAGTGTGTGTCTCCTTAAATTTTGTGACCTCAGGGCCCTGCTTGTCTCACTCTAGACCCAGCCCTCATGATAAAGAGTCACAGGGTTTCCACTATGTGCTTAGTGCTATTCATATAACTTTCTCATAACAAGAGAAAGGAACTGTAGATTTAGTCCAAACCCTCTTCCATCATGTATAAGGAGACTGGGGTCCCCCCAAAAGAGGAAGGAACATGCTCAATGTGCTATGAAGAAAAGCAAGATGCAGATGGCATGGGTCCTTGTCCTTGGTCATTCGGTCAAGAAGCATCTGCTGGGCCTGTGTGTGTGGCATGTGTGGGGGATCACCAGTCTCAAATGGGCAGTGTTACCATGAAAGACACACTCTGCAGGGCAGAGCAAGAGAGCTGATCCTGAGGAAACAGAGATGATGGGCCACTCTTTGAGCTGAGTAACCAAGGGCTAGTGACTTCAACTCTCTGAGCCTGTGAACCATTTCTTTAAGTGAAGGTAATATTTATGTCACTGTGAGCACCAAGGACCATAATGGGAAGAGTGTTGCACAGTGACTGACACAGAGTAAGGCATAATAATGACTACAGATACCATTTTACAGGTAATTTAGTATGTGTTGAGAACTATGCTAAATGCTTCATCTGCTTTATGGCATTTTATCTGCCTAGGAACCCATGGGATAAGTATCACAAACTTCATTTTATAGGTAATGAGAAGGGCTCAGAGAAATGAAAGGACTTGCCCAAGTTCACCTAGATGGTAAGTGGCTAAGTAGGGATTTGAACCTTTCCATCAATTTCTGGTATCTGAGCTCTTCCTTTCTTAAGAAAACAGAGCTCAAATTTGGGAACATACCCATGGTTAGCAAATTCTTAAGGCCAGCCCTTCAGATTTTAAATCCATCACCCAATCCCCTAAGCTACCATCACGAACTCAATTAATGGGGTCCAGTGGCACCAAGAGCAACAAGAGAAGTATTGTAATCTCATCATGTATAAGATATAGAAAATATCACTTCCCACCTGATGGGACAATTGCACTGAGATGCTTAGGGAACTTGGGAATGGAAGCACAGCACATAGGAGAACCACAGAATTTAAGAGTTTAGAAGGGATCTCCACTTGTGTTATCCAACGCCAACCCCAGCCCAGCCCACCCCCAGTGCCTCTGTCATAAAGTCGCACAGCCTCGTTCACCCCGATTCATTTCATCAACAAACGCCTTCATGATATTGGACTAAAACCTGCCCTCAGTCTCCTGGGGCCATGCAGACTCACAGCACCCCCTCCAGGTGCCTCTTCTCCAAGGCACAAGACCCCAGGCTTCCACCCATCCTCCAGAGGGCGCACTTCCTATGTGCCTTATCAGCCCCACAAGGCTTCCTGTAACCTCCTGGATTCTGACAGATGTGGGGTTACATCCCAGCTCCGCCACCACGGCTGACCTCCAGGAAGCCAATTTGCTCCTCAGAACTTAGGTTTTCTGTTCTATAAAGTAAAAGCTGTAACGGCTACCTATTGTAGAGTGGTATTAAAGGAGATGAAGCATATAAGCACATTATCCGCTCTATACAAGCATTCGATAAACACTAACCTCTGTCATCATCACTGTGATGATTTCCGGGGGGAGCAGGAGAGCATCTGGAGACCCGCGGCAACGGAGAACAGGAAATTAAGGGTGGGGGGTGGAGTCCTGAAGGCCAACCTGAGAGAGACCCAGCAGAGTTGAGGTCAGCCCCCCTGCCACCTTCCCAAAGGGTAATCAGTAAACAAACCGTTGTATTGAGCGGAGCCCCTTTTGGGACTCTGTGGAGCTGGAGGGTCTGCAGCTCCATTCAGAGATCATTTCGGTTCTGCTAAATTATCACCAGCATGTGTTATCACAAATCATTCTGCGACTTGGCAGGATTGAGTGAAATGTGATCCCAAATCATACATTAAAGGAGTAGGGCATTTGCAATGGCACATTCATTTACACCATTCCATTTCGCTCTCTGAGCTGCAAAGACACTCAAAACTCCCAGCAGGGAGCACTGGCCACAGCAGAAGGAAGACACTGAGTTATGACACGTCCTTGTCAGTCTTCCCCGTGAAAGGAGGAGTGAGCATGTATTGCCGATGTGCTGTGACTGCTGAGGACCAGAGGGAGGCGGGGGCGGCTTAGCCTTGAAGCTTTCAGAGGTCAAAACACGGACAGCAAATTATAAGGACCCCAGGATGCCTCCTCTTTTTCTGCATCGAGTATCGGTGAGTACATGGATCCAAAGGTGAATTAAATTGGAACTGTCCACTTCATCCTCCCTCCCGTTCCTACTCTAGCTGCGGGGATAGACTCTTACCCGCCCAGCCTAGGAGGCAGCGAAAGCCAGGTCTGCCGGTAGATAATGCAATAGGTACATTTTCAAAAACCCAACACACAAGGATCTGAAAAGGCTTCTGCCTTTTTGTGATTGCCCAGGGATAAGGAGAGCATCGGGTACCCAGGGATCTGAATCTCAGACATTAAAACCCTCATGTCAGTTAAGAACTTGACCCTTCCAGAATCACCAATCCCCACCCCATCTCTGGAGCTCTGATTGAGATACTCCCCCAGGCTCGTCTATGGACAGCATGAACCATGGGTGCCATGCCAGTGAATAATATGTGAAACCGTCTCATCTGAGGATCAGTAGAAGATTTCCATAAGGAAGAAAATAATTCTGGAGGTCTGAAAAATGAGTTGGTATGAAACAGCCAAAGGGAGGTTGGAGGATTGGGGCTCGTGTTCTGCATTAGGGCTGACTCTGGCAAATGCAGAGGACTGATGGACACCTGTGAGCTGGGACAGACCATGGGAGGGGGACTGCAGGGTGAGGAGGCCAGAGACTGGGGTGGCCCAGACACAGAGCGCCCAATCCATGGTAAGAATTTTGGTTATGGTAATAGGTAGACATAATTAGATTTAGGTTTTAGAGGAAAAAAAATGGTTTAATGCATCCGCTGTGTGGGAATTGGATTGTAGTTTGTGCCAAGAAGGGAGGGAGAGAGATTGAATAAGAGTCATCACCATGGTCTCGATAAGGGGGAGGAACTGGGCTTGGGGCAGGACAGCTGCTGGACATGGAGTGGGAGATATCGAGGAAGTAAAATCAACAGAATTTGGCAATATATTCTCTGTGGTGGAGAGAAAAGACTGGGCAGAGGGTTTGGGCTTAGTATTTATCCAAGTGCTCCCCTGTGCAAGGTCATTTGAAGCCTAATAAAACAGCTTTCATGAAATTAGATTAGTCAAAAAGCCCTGTGGTAGGCTGCTCATTGGAACAACATTGAAAAATATAATGTGTGGTAGCCATACCGATCTTTCTAGAATTTTCAGTGCTGTGAACTGGAGCACCGTGCTTGGCATCTTCAGACATTTTTTTATTTTCCTTCATATCTATCCTAGAACCTGTCTGAGGCAAAGTGATCCTAATGCTAGTCTGTGAGAGAAAGAACTATTGAATACTGTGTGAAATGGAAATTCAAGAATATTTTTTTCCTTTAATCTCATCAAAATCTACATCAGGATACCTAAACCAGTTCCAACTTTGCCACTAACTTGCTCTGTGACCTCAGGCAATTTTCGTTCCCTCTCTGTGCTTTCATCTCTATTTTGGGAACGTGGAAGAAAGTAATCTGTAAAGCAACTTCTTACACTAAAATCCTTTACATAGGAGACGCCAGCTGCACACACGTGGAGGAGAACATACTCATAACTGCAGGTAATTGAACTTCTGTTCCACACTGAGTATTGCACACTGGATCCTGATTTTAACTGTTTTCTCAAACAAAGCCCAATATAATTTACAGTCCATTTTGAAACAAATTTGCTCTAATGAAAAATGTTCCAAGAAACAACATCGCTTTTATAAGAGTTACATTTTCCTAATGGGCACCAGGCAAAGGGAAACATCAAAATATGTTCCAAATATGCAAACCCGGAGAATACACAACACTTAAACATTGCTGTTTGTTCCCAGTAAAATTAGCTCCGCGTTACCTGCGCGGTCGGACTCCGCAGGTGATTTTCCGGAGTAGTACCAATCTATACCCCGGGCGTCCCGAGTGCGGCACACCTGACTGCCACCTCTGCCACGTCCTGCCAAGGAACATCTGCTCTTAATGTCTCAGAGCCGTTTCCGTGAACATACTCACACTCTACACGCACAACTACAGACTCAAATGCCCACCGCCCACCGTGACTTTTGCTGCCAATACTTTAGATTAGATCATCCTCATCCGTTTTGCAGACCACGGCCCTAGGAGAGTAGCAGGTCTACCTGACTCCAGAAGCACCCCTGCACTCACACTAGTCCACGCTCTGTGTCAGCTTCCAGTATGTTCTCTGTAATAGGAAAGCCTGTCCTTCTTGTCCCCCTTGGTCCATAATCTCTCGAGGTGAAGCCCAAAACCCAGCCAGGACACAGCAGGTCCTTCTGGAACCTATTCCAAGCTGGTGTCAGACTGGTGAGGTCAGGAAGGCTATGGCAGAAGGGTGCTTGCCATGAGCCTCAGAGAGTTCCGTTGAATCAACAAGTGAAGGAATGATTGAGTCATTCCCTTTTCTGAATCACAGTCTTCATTCCTAATCTTACAATTCGATCACAGAAGCAAGGCCATCTCACTGCTTTAGGTCCCAGCAAGCTGAAAAATATCAGGATTTACTAGATTGTAAATTTCTACTACCCCTAGGAGGGCTGATCTGCCTAGAGCGAAATCAGCAACAGTGAAAAAAAAAAAAAAAAGTGGCCACAAAATGGCAAGATTGTCAAACCTTGTCCAGGTTTTCAACCCACTGAGAGCATCTGTACAGGCACCCCTGCTCATCACCTCTGCACCCCCGGAAGGAGGCAATGCGGACCCTGCAATCGTTGGCTGCAGGCCATGTTCTTGGCCCACTGAGGCTTGTTTCCAAAGGAGTCCATGGACTTTGGGTTGGTCCAAGATAAAGTTTGCATTGGGATACAGCAAATGAGGGGGGGAAATGAGGAGTATTTGTTCACTTTAATGGAGTTGCCTTTATTCTGAGATTACATACTTTATATCTACCAGGTGACATCAGAATGTCCTTTAATGAAATAAGTATGAGGGTAGAAGGTGGAACATATTTCATTGTTATCGTTTTATTTTATGTCCTTACTTAGCCAAATAAGAAGTTGGTTATTAGCATATGCTCAATAAATACTTTCGGACATTTGAAAGGTTTATAAAATCCGAACATTTGGGGTCTACTGTTCTATGCTATGTACAGGTTCTGTGCAGGACACACTGAATTAAGGTAAGTGGATGTTATTGAAGGAGTTTTATCCCCTGAGCGGACACCAACTCATTGGTAATTGCTGCCTGGAAAATGTATTGGAAAAGATTCTAAGCCTCATCTGTGCTCAAAGGGGAAGAATGTTCTAGAATCCATTAGTAAGACCTGCCATGGATGAGAGGGGGAAGCGGTGATCCATTCACAGTGGTGTGCTACTAAATATTTAACAACTGTTCTCTAAAAAGAAGAAAAGCCCTGTGTCCTTGGCCAACTTCCACGTAACAGTGATCCCACCCTAGTCAATTTCCAGCCACCAACATGATGTCACTGGAAGCAGAGTGGAGAAGGGATGCACATGATCAGCTAGCAGGAGAGGGGATGGGCCAGCACCAGGGCATTATAGCACACTTGCCCTGAATTTGCTTTTCTGATTCTACCCGGCAGGAAGGCACTGCATGTGTGTGGCTCGATGTCCCACTCACAGACCACAACTCTCCTTCACTTAAAACAATACATTCCTTTGGCTGGAAAAGGATAACACATTTCTGTTTCTTACATTCAATATAGTTAATTTATCAATTCTCATGTAGGTAATTCCAGCAAGAGATGAAATGGGTGGTCTTGTGCACTCCTTGCTGACAAAAACAATGACATTGCAATGAGAATATTGAAACATGAACATCAAAATAGAAACAGTGTTAGCCAAGCACAGCTACCCAAGTCAACTCTATCAAGGTGACCTGGTATTAGGTGCCATGGCTGATGGAGGCGTCATGGCTATTTGCCCTCTTGCTATGGATACAACATAAACAAAAGTAAAATGACCAGAACTTGTTACCTACTGACCAATTAGTTGGTTCGAGATGGTATTTCTAGGCTGAGCAACAGAGCTTTCTGAAGAGCATCAAATCCTAATTTTATTAAAATAATGAGTCATGGCATTAAGCCTGAAATGTAGGACCCAACAAAGGTTATAGTACTGAGTGCTGGTTTTGTGATCTGGCTTCACTATGAAAATCGCACCCTACTTCCTTGGTGTTAGCCCAGCCTCCTCCAGCTTTACTCTGCAGCTCAACTCCCTAGGTTGAGAGAAAGCCTGGAGGTTAGTCCATAAAGGAGGGTGGGGGTAGGATATGGGAGTGGGTATGGGATGAGTTTGGAAACTAGAATATGGAGAACTGTGTTTTTTGGAGCAGAAGGCTCATGCAAGTTTACAAAGTACATTTGTGCAGGCTGTGCACTGAACAACTCCAGAGAGTCACCATTTTATGTAACTATGGCAAGTCCTGCCTCTAAAGGACCTATAAGTGAGGCAGGATCTGAAGCAAGAATCAGGGTCTTCATGGTCAGTGGGGAAGAACAATAACAGTGGTGAAGAAAAGATTGATGGAAGGAGTTCAAAAAACAAAAACTGTATTGGGACTGCTCTAGCTATTAATGGGGAAAGGGCTATAATGTACACAGATCTTGCTTGAAGTAGACTCAGTGTTGTACGGACGGGGAAACTGAGACTAAGAAAGAGAATTGCTAATTGCCCAAGAAATGAGGGGACTGACAGAAAGAAAGAAGGCTGTTGCCTGGATTAGAGCATCTGGGGACAAGCACCCCTTGTAACTCAAGCTCAGGGATGCTTATAAACTGAGCAAGTCAGTACACATGGGGTATGGGACCAAGTACAGAAGCAGAAGTCAACACCCAAAAAAGCAAAAACTCCAGTCAATGAATGGGCAGAAGACATGAATAGACATTTCTCCAAAGAAGACATCCAAATGGCCAACAGACACATGAAAAGAAGCTCAGCATCAGTTGGCATCAGAGAAATACATCAAAACCACAATGGGATACGACCTCACAACTGTCAGGATAGCTAAAAGTAGCTCAGGAAACAAGGTGGTGGCGAGGATGTGCAGAAGGGGGGACCCCCTTACATTGCTAATGGGAATGCAAACTGGCACAGCCAGTCTGGAGGTTCCTCCAAAAGTGACAAATAGAGCTACCCTATGACCCAGCAATTGCACTGCTGCGTATTTACCCAAAGGATACAAACATAGTGATTTTAACAGGGTACATGCACCCCAATGTTTACAGCAACAACATTCACGATAGCCAAACTATGGATAGAGCCCAGATGTCCATCAACAGATGAATGGATAAAGAAGATGTGGTATATATACACAATAGAATATTATTCGGCCACCAAAAAGAACGAAATCTTGCCATTTACAATGATGTGGATGGAACTGGAGGGTATTATGCTGAGTGAAATAAGTCAATCAGAGAAAGAAATACTATATGATTTCACTCATATGTGGAATTCAAGAAGCAAAACAGATGAACATAGGGGAGGGAGGGAAAAATAAGGTAGAAACAGAGAGGGAGGCAAACCATGAGAACTGAACTCTAGGAGACTGAGGGTTGCTGGAGGGAAGGTGAGTGGGGGATGCGGTAACTGGGTGATGGGCACTAGGAGGGCATGGGATGTAATGAGCACCAGGTGTTCTACACAACTGACTCTATCCTGACCCTAATACTACACACTATATGTTCACTAACTTGAATTTAAATTAAAGTCAGCAGAGATGCAAGAAGTGAATTCCAGGGAATGCTGCATGAGCAGGGCCAGGGTGGGATGACCAGATCCCCCACTTGACCCCACAGACCAGGCTGAACTCCTAATCCCACTTGTTCTATGAAGTCATTTTCCTGTTTCTTAATGGCAGCCATACTTGCCTTCTTGCCTGCAGTGACGAGCACAAGATTACACAACAGCCCCCTAAGAGCCTGCTTTTACAACTTTAAACTTTATAACTTTAAAACTTATAAAAGTTACCAGCTATGGGCACCTGGGTGGCTCAGTTGGTTAAGCAACTGCCTTTGGCTCAGGTCATGATCCTGGAGTCCCGGGATCAAGTCTCACATCGGGCCCTCTGCTAAGCAGGGAGTCGGCTCTCCCTCTGGCCCTCGCCCCTCTCATGCTCTCTCTCTCTCAAATAAATAAAATCTTTAAAAAAAAAAAAGTTACCAGCTTCCCTGTGTCCACCAGCCCTTCTGGATGTGAAATGAAACTGGCAGATTCCAAGGCCCAGGGTGGAGAGATGACCAGAGGAAGATGGGAAAACAATGTTAGGTGAGGGGAGTACAATGTAACCATGGTGTAGAATGTTCCAGTAGTCGTCACTGGTACACACCATCCCCTCACATCATCATGGTAACCCTGAGGGATAAGAATTCTGCTCCACATTTACCATATGGAAGAACTGAAGCTCACACAAATTAGGTGGCTTTCCCAACTTCGCAGCGCTAGGAAGCAGCCTCGCTGGAATTTGAATCCAGTTCTGTCTCAATGTAAAGGGGCTGTCCTTGCCACTCAGCATCCTTGGATTGGCCACACAGGCACTACTTTGGAGCTTGTTAGAAGTTCGAGCTTCCAGGGCGCCTGGGTGGCTCAGTGGGTTGAAGCCTCTGCCTTCGGCTTGGGTTGTGATCTCAGGGTCCTGGGACTGAGTCCCACGTC
The DNA here is from genome assembly GCF_922984935.1 of Meles meles. Taxonomy (NCBI): domain Eukaryota; kingdom Metazoa; phylum Chordata; class Mammalia; order Carnivora; family Mustelidae; genus Meles; species Meles meles. Next base: position 19,393,794 of record NC_060084.1, on the reverse strand, counting down.
GGGCTCTCTGCTCAGTGGGGGCCTCCTTCCTCCTCTCTCTCTGCCTGCCTCTCTGCCTGCTTATGAGCTCTGTCAAATAAATAAATAAATAAAATCCTAAAAAAAAAAAAGAAGTTCGAGCTTCCCTGGCTCCCAGACCTGCTCAGTTAGAACCTGCATCTTAGCCAGATCTCCAGGTGACTCGTGAGCTTGCTGAGGCTTGAACACCTTTGTTCTAGAAGAGCCCGTCCCGAGTGTCCTTCAAGATGTTTCTGCTTCCAGAGTATGAAATCTTGACTTATTTTTTTTCCACTGGATTTTGGCCAAAATGTTCTGCCACCCCTAGCTGCAATTACCTTGTTAGCTCCCCTTCCAATGCTCTGCAATGGAGAGAGCAAATGGCACAGCCTGGTGTGACTTCTCTCATGACGATGACAGAGCCAAGATGAGGTTTGTTTTAAGGTGAACCATGGTTCTGGGCTGACCACCATCCCAAGGCTTCATTTTGGTGTACGTGACTTCTCATCACCTCACCCGTCGAGTGGGAAGAATCTCATCTACACGGGATTGATGTAGATGCTGGGAAAGAAGGGACAGGACTGAGACCATCTGATTTCACCTCTATTCTCAAGCTGTCAGAATAAATCCACTGGGGGTGCCTGGGTGACTCAGTGGGTTAAAGCCTGTCTTCAGCTCAGATCATGATCCCGGGGTCCTGGGATCGAGCCCTGCATCGGGCTCTCTGCTCAGCGAGGAGCCTGCTTCCCTCTCTCTCTCTCTGCCTGTCTCTCTGCCTACTTATGATCTCTGTCTGTGTCAAATATGAATAAATAGCCAAAACAATGAACACTGTTATGCTGTAAATAAATAAATAAACGAATGAAGATACAAAAAAAATATATGAATAAATAAAATCTTAAAAAAAAAAAAAGAATAAACCCACTGTACCACCATAGCCCATGGGAAATTAGAGGTAAGATATCTAAGGGGACAAGTCTGCAGGCCATGCCGATGAGCGCTCCCCTCCATCAGCCCCAGGTGGAACATGCCCCCCCCCTCCCCTGTCCCGGCCACAGCTGCTCGGACCAAGAACAGAGCGGAGACACCGTGGCTCTCCCACACTCATACATTCGTTCCCATTCTCACTCTACTCCCTGACCTTCTCTCCTCCTTCCCTCCAGCTTTTCTTTGCCTCCGTCCTTTACTCTCAATGGGCTTCTCACTCTATTTCTGCCCTCCCACACCTTCTCCCTGGAGCTGTGAAAGAGAGGCTCTCCCTTAGCAGTGAGGGCTTAGAGCACGTGCCAGGGTGCTCCCTCCCATGCCCTCTGCGTGCCCACATCTGGACACTGGACGTCACGTTCTGCAAGCTCCTGCTCCCCCTGCAGGATCCAGCTTGGCCAACACATAGAGGAAGATGGGAGTGATGAAGAGCTGACACCCCACGGCAGCCTGGAAAGACAACGAGTGAGGCTGGGTATTTAAGTACCTCAGCTCTCTTGCCCCTCGTGTAGACCGCCGTGGAGGCTTGTTTGGCACCAAAGACCCAAGCTCCCCAAAGGGACTGGGCTTCCGTTACCGCAGGTGGTAACTTGCTTGATGACACAGTTTTCTGGCTGCCTTGCTTGTCCCTCCCCTGCACCTTCCCCCACTTTCTCGTATTTCCTGGAACCACCTCCCTCCACATCACCACTCATACTTGCGTGTTCGTTTCAGGATCAGCTTCCGAAGCCCACCTCAAGGAGCTCCACAAAGCTGAAGCAAGAGATCACGGACAGAGGGGGAAACCAAGATGTGAGGAAGAACAAGGGACAGCGGCAGAGGACAGGGTGAAAAAGTCAAAGGTCCAGAGGGGAGAAGTAGAAGGAAAGCGCAGGGCGTCCACAGTGGGTCCCAGAGCAGACTCAGGCCCAGAGAAAACCCTCGTCCTTACAAGGCTGGAGGGAAGACCTGACCCTTCCCCCCCGGACAGTCTCATCAGACCAGCAAGCCAGACCAAGACCAAGGAGGGGCAGTGGGATAATGTGATCGGGACAACGGTAAGAGTCGGCACTTCTGGAACACTTCCTGTGCGCCTACGATCCTCCTACACACTGCGTGCATCTCGACAGCCCTCAGGCAACACTGTCAGGTAAGTGACAACATCACCATCAGGAAGGAATGAGGAATGACGGGGAAACTGAGTCACAAAGAGGTGAAGGGGAGTGGTTTGCCAAAGCCATTAAGTTGTAAGGATCAGCTCAGAAGGGGCTCAAACCTGCACAGTCCATCCACTAAATGCCACACCAGACTGGGCCACACGCCACGCACCGGGGCACCACCCTTCTTCTAGAGGTGCGGTTTTCACATTTCCAGAACATGTTTATTTTGAGGGGAAAAAAGGTCTCCAAAAATCTCCATCTCCAAAAGCTTCCGGCTCTGAACCTCATCATTTCTTAACGTGGATTCAGTCCCAAGCAATGCGGGGTCTGAAGAAGACCGGGTCCCATGTGCTGAACACAGACCCGGGAGCTTCATCTGTTTAGTGATTTAATGTGGACCCACTCCTGTTGAGGTCCCTGCACCTGCCCCATTTCTTATCTGAGGAAGTCGAAGTTAGGATAAGCATTAGGGCTTGCTGGAACCTGCGGGTCTTCCTGACTTCTAAAAAAGCTGGCGTCCTGGCCCAGAGAATCTGGGCTGACTGTGGTCCGGCTCCGGTCACCCGAGGTACTCTAGCGAGCGGCAGGGACCTGTGGGCGGGACTCCCCAGACAGAGGTGATCAGTGGAAGGACACAGGGCCCTCAGCCCAGACCCAACAGGTTTGAGAGGCTCTGCTCTCAGGAGGCCCCAAGACTTTTTTCAGAGACCCACCAGCATCTCCGCTCACACTGCATCCCTCCTCCCTCCCCACCAGGTCTGCCCTCCCAGGCCCAAGGAGTCCTCTTCTGATTCTAGAACAGAAAGTGCTGCTCAGGGTCACCACGAATTCTAGGTGTGAGTTCCTTCTGTTTCCTGCAGGGCCTGTGTTTTTTAAGTACAAATGCCAGGAGAGAAATGGATGATAGGCAAGCACCCGAAAGGCGGGAAACACCGATTAATGCTTCAAAACCGCATCACCCCCAAAACACGTCACCTCAGTAGTTAAATGCCACTTCATCCACCATAAGTCCAAAACTCCACTTTTTCTTTCTTTTTTGCGGGGGGGGGGGGGGGTGGTGGTGAATAGTTCTCATTTTTTCCTCTCCTTTAGATTCTAAAGGTTTGTGCTGGTTTCCTTTTGCTTGTATTTTTTTTACCCCCCAGAGATCTAAGAAGTCAAGATGGAACCTAAACCAGATAAAGTCTGATTAGAAGGTGCCCCCACAGGACAGGCCAAAAAGAAGCTTTTCAAGAAAATACAAAAACAGAAAAAGCAAGAGGGTGGGTCTAGGCATTTCTATCACTAAGAATAGCAGCGGTGGGCTGCAGGCTCTCCAGTGTGCCTCCTAAAGCTCACTGGGGAGAGGAGGTATGGGGGGGGGGCTCTCAAATCCATTTTCTGTTTCAATTGATGTTAATTTCATCCCAGCATATTTTAGGCCCTCTCATCACAGGATGATTCATTGCTGCGTGGAAGCGAGTACAATCAGCTCAAACATTTGTAGTCTTCGTGCAACTGCTGTATGGAAAAAAGGGGGCTGCCCCCTCCCCACCCACCCGATCGCCCCTCCCGACCACCAGTCGGCTGGGATGACAGGCTGCCGCTGCCTGCTGGGGCTCCCTCTTCTGCTTTGCTGACTTGGAACGACACAAAGCATTTATCCCCCTGGAGACCAGCCGCTTCTGGCAAGGAAATATTTCGTGAAGAGGGTTATGCTCCTGACAGCTTGGGCCGGGAACGTTTCCAAGGGCAATGTGGAAGAAACTTTGGCAGGTCTTGTCCTCACAGAGCTTTCTAACCTTTGTGCCCAAGAAACTCTCAAGATACGTTTGTTTTGTGATCATCTCAGCATCTAAGAACTACCGGGCAGGAGGAGGCCTCCAACCTTTTCTTTGCCATTCCAGGAATTGTGCAGGGAGGACACTGAGAAACAGTAGACAAGACTCACTGAGGGCCATGTGGCAAGAGAATCCAGATTAGAATCCACATCTCTCATGGTCCAGAGTACACACAGCCATTCTTATTCTATAGGCACTGTTTAAGAATAACTCTTTCCTGATTGTTAAAAGGATTCCTATTTATTATAGAGAATTTTCTACATATGGACTATATTACTCCATAATCCCACTCCTCAAAGATAATCACCATCAAGACCCACTGAACGGACATTCACCCCCAGGCATTCACAACGGGCTTCGCGCTTAGAAGAGTCCTGTGCTTGATTTAATGCTCTGCTGTTGCCGTCTTGAATCTCTTTTAATAATTTTCTAATAAGGCGGCATGAATTTTCATTTTGTGCTGGGCCTCATTCATTATGTAGCTGGTCCTAACTACCATTAATATTTTAGTGCCTTCCTTTCTAGTACCTAGCACCCTGTTTTATCCCATTCATTTGTTCTTTTGACAAATGTCATTTGAGCACCTACTGCATGCAAATGATAGAATCCTGTGAAAAGAGCATTCAAGGGAAGCCCTCCTTTATTGCTGGGTTCCAGGAACACAGAAGAATGCGTTGGCATTGTTGTTCTAGGGGGACGGAACCAGCTGCCCAAGGGGAAAAGACTAACCCATTTGAGTCTTAAAAAAAATTAAAATAAGGGAGAGGGCAGGCTGAGGGAATAAGGTGAGGCATGGTCCTTGGGCCTCCATGCCAATCTACTCTGCACTTCTGCGTGGATGAGGGCTCTGACCTAGGCACCAGGGGCCGTGTTCCACGTGCAGACAGGCATGAGTTACACACAAGCGACGACTTGGGGAACACACCTGCAAGTGCAGATACTCTGACAACCTGGCAACGGGAGCAAGACTAGACTCTGTCCACTTCCGAGGAAGGCCAACTCCATCGCCGTGGTTCAAGCCCTTCCGGTGAAAATCATCACATTTGGTAACTGCTCTCCACACCCTGATCTCTCCCGAGCTCCCAGCACCTTTTTGGCCAGGGTGTGGCAAGGGATCTCCGCCCTTAAACCTAGGGAAAGATAATTTACAAAGCAATGAAGAGCTTTTTCATCCAAGCGGCAGGGAGGAAACCTAAAAGGAGGAGAATGACCCCAGTTAACGTGGTAGACACTGGGACAGCAAAAGACCAAGCTCTGTATGGTCAAAATGTTATTTCCCCACAAGAGAAAAAAAAAATAATGTAACCTTTCTTTCTCCGAACCAAAGGCATCAGATAGGGATGCTTCCATTTACAGCAATATACCCCACAGGATATTTGAAAACTCTGATTTAATCTTTAATTTCTTGCCAATAAGGTGAGTGCCTGAATTCAACTGCTGGAATAAGATAGAAGTTTAACTCTATAACCAGGGTCCACAAATATGTACCTGCCTTCTAGATGTTCTGGGAAAGGGGAATGGTCAAAACTTCAACTGCCTCCTTGATATCTGACCCACTTATCTTGCTGGTGAACACCTCCAAGGATAAGATCAAGACCCAGTGAGTTCAGAGACAAATAACCTTTAATATAAACCAGGATGACTTTGCCTCCTCACCCTCAATGTGCACTAGTTCCCTGGGTTTCTCTTAGAGAAGCACCAAAACTGAGAAAATTCAAGCCACGGAGCTTTGACTGAATGAGAGAATGTGTCCCATAAAAATGTGCCTGTGACTGCCAGTCCTTCTCCCTCCAATCTGAGACCAAAGTGACATCCTAAAAAGTAGGTCAGTAGCACGTGGGTGGCTCAGTCGATTAAGCATGTCACTCTTGATTTCAGTTCAGGTCATGACCTCAGGGTCATGAGATCGAGCCCCGCGTGGGTCTCTGCACTGGGAGTGGAGCCTGCTTGGGATTCTCTCTCCCTCTCCCCTCTACTTGTGTACTTGTGCTCTCTCTCGCTCTCTCGCTCTCAAAAACAAAAATAATAAACATAAAATAAATAAAAATAAAAAGCAGATCAAGCCATGTGCCCCGTAGATATCCCACGTACCCGAAGCCCACCTGAGTTAAGGGTGCTCTAACAAACAGTCTCATACACATATTCAATAGCCCATCTCCAGTGCACAGTTTTCAACTTCTGAGCTTTCTCTCAAGTTGGAATAGCTGGTTGAAGCCACCATTAACTAAAACTCATTCAACTCTAAAAAGGAGCACCACAAAAGGCAGAGGTCAGGAGGAGGGAAGAAGGTTAGGCATGATCTCCTGGCATCTAAGGTAATGCGTCCCGCACATCCACAGTCGGGAGTGCTCTGCTGGACAGCGAGAGGGTGGGGCCCGAGGTGCCACCAGACGTCATTTGTGTGCAAGCAGCCTGACGTGAAATGAGTCACTGCCACTTGGGGCAACCCTCAGCTGAGAAAGGATGGGAGTCAGTGGATAAAAGCCCCCGCTCCCATTTTCAGGAATATAATTCTGGGGCATGTTCTCCATGGTTCTTTTTATTTTTTAAGATTTATTTTTAGAGAGAGAGAGTGGGAGGGTAGGAGCAGAGGGAGAGAACTGTCAAGCAGACTCTCCACTGAGCACAGAGCCCAGCGCGGGACTCGATCTCATGACGCTGAGAACACACAGTGAGCCAAAACCAAGAGATGGGCGCTCAACCAACTGAGCCACCCAGGCGCCCCTCTACCTGACTCCTTAAAGGAACCCCAGCAAGGCTGAGCTCTGCCTTGCCCATAGCGGTGACCAGCTCAGTCACACACATGGTTTCCTCATGGTTCCTTCCTGCCCTGTATCCCATTTCCACACTCTTTCCTGTTGGGGGTTGAAGAAACGACGTCCTCCTCATCTGAGGCTCTGCTGTCAGGGGAACCCAAACTAAGACACCATCTCACTCCTCTCTTAAGATAAAACTAGAGCCCCTTAGCTTAACGTTCAAGGCCTTTAAGAAATCAGCTCTTGACTGCTCGTATTCATTTGGATCCCAAATGCCAGCGGCACTCATCCACCTGTAGCTAAAACCCGCCTCAGGAGACAGCCTTCCTCTACTTCCTCTCCTGCAGAGGAGTCCTGTGGAGGGACTCCCTGCAGAGTCCCCTCTTATTTCCTCATGCCCATCTTGCCAGAGTTCAAGACCCTGGCTATACAGCCCCCCAGCTGGGAGCCCCTCCCCGCTCCATCTCCTGCACCTGGATGCGTTGTGATGAAGCATCCTTCAGAGCATCAGGACTGGTGCTCAGCTCCCCGGAAGAACGCGCACTCCTCGTGGGCGGGGCCTTCATCTGGCAGCAGAGGCTGGGGCTTCATGTAGAGGTTGGGGCTTCATGCAGAGGCTGGCATACTGCAGGTGTACTTAGACATTTTTAAAGGGCCATGTGGCTTTTCCTTCTGTTCTCAGCTAGATTTGGTGTCCTCTAAGTATCCTGGGTACTGGTGGCCTTTTATGTGGGCAACAAAGGGACTTTTTTTTTTTTTTTTTAAAGAAGTGGCATAAAGTTGTTCTCCCGTGCAAAATTCTCCCTCCTGGAGGGAGGCATGTGGACAGCGATGCTTCACAGGTATCAGCACAAGGCCAAGGTCCGCAGACACACCAAGTGGAAGGATCTCAGGGCTTTGAAAGGTGAGGGGTGGGAAAAGATGGGAATGGTGTAGTCTGCCTCAGGGACTTGCTCAAATGAACCGTGTGAGGACTGAAGTCCAGGCTCCCAAGTCCCAGGTAAGCGTTCTTTCCACTCAGGCACGTCATCCCTCATCAGTGCGGAGTCGGACCAGGCCGACAGGGCCTCAGCCTTTTCTAGCAGGTCAGAATGCAATATTTTTTGAAGGGTGAGGAAGTAGCAGGGAAGCAATACTTCAGGGAGAATAAGTGTTCTGAACTCCCCAATTCAAGCTAAATCTGGCAAATTTCCCCCAGAAAAATCAAGCACTATTTGTAGAATTGAAAGCTCGGGGGGGAAACAAAAGCAAAGGTAATTGAGTTGGTGGATCAGGTTTTCTAGTATGTGCTATGTATTATTTCTTCTTGTTTTCTTATTTCTGTCAGTGTGGTCCTTTCTCCACTGTGTGTTGTGCAAATTAGAGGATTGTGAACTGGGCGAAGTAGACAAGGCCTTGTCTACTTCAGCTCCCTTTCTCCAGCACTGACTTGTTAATCCTATCCCCACCACAGACCAGGAAAAGTGAATTATGTGTGCAGCAAGGCAGACGCACAGAAGGACGGATAAATGGATGGTCGATGGAGGGACACAGGGTTGGGGGGTGAAGGAATGCGTTTCCTCTTTAGGGCTTCCTTTCCTGCCTACTTCTTTCATGACCTCTCCTCTGTCTTAGCACCCCAAACTCATCATCTTGCGTTTTTCTAGGCCTACTCTAAAGACAGGATGGGATGGTTTCCCCAGCAAGTAGGTAGCATCTATATGACCCAGAAGTTTGCCAGGCTCTCCTCATCTCCTGGACTGAGGAGTTTCTTCCACTATAAAAGGCCTTTCCTCCTATCGTTATAGGCCAGTCTGCAGAAGTCTGTTAAGGTTGAAGGACGTTGCCAAGATGTCCCGCAGGAGAGCAGACCTGAGATTCGTCTGAAGACAGACATCCACTGTGGACCATAGATGACACCTCCTGAGGCACGTTCCCCAGAAGATGCAGATTCCTCCCTTCACCATCTCCTCCCCATTCTGTTCAGCATTTTGCGTAATGTTCATTTCCCTAGACAGTTTCCATCATGTTTATTTCAGGAACTCCAGCAGTCACTATTAGCGTGACCTACATATTTTTTTGATGTCCTAGGTGTTCTCCAATTATCATTAACCCAGTATGTTTTAAAACCAGTCTTAGAAGTAATTATAGCAGGGAACTAGTTTTGCTTCTTTCCAATCAACAGGAGGAAATAATAAGAGAAGGATTTCAATCATGAGCAGAGAAATCTGCTTCTTAAGCAAAAATCCAGGAGAAAAATTGGCCACTTGGGAAAGAAAGAAGCAAAAATGTCTTGATCCCCTATTGTGCACTAGATATTTTCATCCGTTATATCCCACCATCTTTATAATATCTTACAAAATAAGTATCAAAATTTCCACTTTTATAGATGGGGGAACGAAGGCTGAGATAAATGAGAACTACTCTTGAGATTAAAGAAGTAGAACGTATGGAAGCAGAAATCCGAGCTATGCAAGCACACGTGACAGGTCCACAGTTGATCCAGAGGTTGCCTCTGCCTAAGTGGGACCACCACATCCGACCACCACCTTCTTTGTACACAGCAGCCTGTGGCTTCAGAGGAAGCAGCCATATTCTTCCCTAGCCTCATCCCACCCCACCTCCACTGCAAACAGGTGACTGGTCCTAGGCTGGACATCCAAACGAAGCCCGGCCAACCTGATTGGTCCAGAGTTGAACATTCAACGCAAGTCCAACCAATCAGAGTCCTTTTCTGGGAATCCCCCCCCCCCCCCCCCACTGGAACAGGCCATCAGAACCAAGCTCTCTCTGCTGTCTGGCAGCAGACGAAGTGAGATTGAGACATGAAAGCCGAGAGCTGTGAGCACCCGTTCACACGGGAAAGAGAGATGAGAGACACAGAGAGATGGCAGAGCCCCTGGCACAGGGAGTACCCAAAGCCTAGCAGCATCTTTGACCTTCCTGGTCCAATCCCATCTTATCATCCATGAGTCAACAAACATCCATCTGCCTCCGTTGGCTCTGGTCAGATGTCAGTCTCAAACAACCAAAAAGAGTTCAGACTGATAGAAAGGTCCTATGTGCATGTTTCCTAGTCCCTGGTTAGAGACCAGATAAGTAAGGCTGGGCTCAGGCGAAGCCAAGGTTGTCCCTTAATCCTGTAACATGAATGAGATTCCACTGAAAACATTTCCGTGCCTGAAGATTGGAGTCTTGGCTTCTAAGGAGCCCAGAGGGCTGCTCCCAACTCCAAACAGCACAGTGTGTGAGCAGGGGTGCTGAGCAGGGGGCAGAGAGTGGAATCTGCTTCACAATTACACCCAACCCACCTCACCCTTCTTCCCGCAGCCTCAGTCTCCTCGTGTCTACAATCACCGACTCTACCCAGGCTTCGCAGCTCACCTACCACCCCCCACCCCCAGAGGCACCAGTGTTCACGCAACACTTTTTAAAAAGTGGGTTTGCTTTGTTGTCCTTCATCTGTGAATCATGGATTTGATGGGCCAGCCATATTTTTCCAGCACATATTAACATGCATAACAACTCCCATAAAATGTGTTTGGCTGGGCACCACTCAGATCCCCTTGGGTCCCACATTCTGGGAAAAAATGGAGCAGACGACCTCTAAGAAGCCAATGTCCATGTCATAGAAGGTGGCGACAGCAGGCCAGTCCACTCAGTGTCCACTGAGCAAACATTTCTGGCGTGGGTGCTCCAGACCGACCACTTGGAGAAATAGCAACAATCCTTGTGGCTTCTGCCTTGTGGCTTGAGCCAGCATTCACGACGGGCTGGGCACTGGTCTAAGTGCTTTACAGCTGCGTTCTCATTTTTTATACACGGAAAAATCCCATGAGGTAGATATAACTCATTTCTGAATCTCAGAGAGGTGAATTATTCATCACTTAATCCCAAAGCTAGTGTATTAGTTTTCTATGGCTGCCATAACAAATTATCACAAATTTAGTGGCTTAAAACACACATTTATTATCTTCCAGTTCTGTAGGTCAGAAGTCCAACACGAGTCTCAGTGGGCTAAAATCAGGCTGCATTCCTCGCTGGCAACTCTCAGGGAAAGCCTGTTTCCTTGCTTTCTCCAGCTTCTGGAGGCCACCACGTGCCTTGCCTCAGGGCCCTCTTCCTCCATCACGAAAGCCAGTGACACATACCCCATCCTTCTCACGAGGCCATCTCTCTGGTTCTCTGCAGTCATGAGTGTTCTGCTTTTAACTAGTCGTGTGATTAGATTGGGCTGTCCAGCATAATCCAGAACAATCTCCCCCACCTCACAGTCCTTAGGCTTAATTTCATCTGCCAAGTCCCTTTTGTCCCTTATGGTGACATAGGCAGGGGTCTCGGTGATTGGGACACGGACATCACTGGGTTGTTACTCTGCCTGTGACAGTCCGTCAGGGGCAGAGAGAGGCACTCCCTCATCGCAGGGTCTTCACCTCTCCCGAGACACAAGGCAGCATACCGGGGACTTGCCGCTGAGTGAACACGGGCACAGCGACCCAGGAAGCCTACCCACCTGGGATGCAAGGCCATATTGCTTTGGGTTTTTTTTATCATTTCTTTCCCCAACTAGAATGTTAACTCCATGAAGGCAGGGATTCTAACGGCCTGGTAAGGGCTGGATCTCATCACCTAGAGCCGCACGGAATAATACAGCAGTCACAAGCCACACTGAGCCCTGGAAATGTCCCCAGTCCTAATGGAGACTTGCTGTCTGCATAACATATATGCCGGATTCCAAACACTTAATACGATAAAAAGTTTACAAAATATCATTAATGCTTTGTACCGATAATATGTAGAAATAATTTAGATATATCAAGTTAAACTTACTTTCGCAATGAGATATCACTCTACATCTGACAGAATGGCTAAAGAAAGAAAAGGAAAGAAGGAAGGGAGGGAGAGAGGGAGGGAGGGAAAGAGCACGTGTTGAGGAGGATGTGGAGACAGAGGAACGCTCCTGCACTGTTGTGAAAGTAAGTTGGTGCAGCCAGGGTGGCACAGTATGGAGTTTCCTCAAAAACAGAGATGCCACATGATCCAGTAATTCTACCATTGGGTTTTTACCCAAAGAAAATGAAAACATTAATTCAAAAAGATACATGCACTCTTATGTTTATTGCAGCATTATTTACAATAGTCGAGACATGGAAGCAACCTATGAATCTGTGGACAGACAAATGGATAAGGAAGACATCACACTCACACACACACACACACACACACACTCAGGAATATTATGCGGCCCCTACAAAGGATGATATCGGGCCATTTGAGAAAATACAGACGGACCTAGAGAGCATCACACTAAGTGAAGTGAGTTAGACTGAGAAAGACAAAAACCATACAATTTCACTCAAAAATGGAATAAAAAATGCATGAACAAAAAGCAGAATGAAACCTATAACTACGAAGAAGAAACTGATGGTTCCCAGAGGGGATGGGGGTAGGAGGACAGGCATGATGGGTGAGGAGGAGTGGGAGACACAGGACCGCAGTTCCAGAATAAGTAAGTCTCGTCTCGGGAGTGAAAGGCACAGCCTAAGGCATTTAGTCAGGGGGTGTAGTCCAATACACGGAGATAGGCATCCGCCACGCGTGTGGTGAGCCCACCGTGAATTACAATCTCATGCCATCACTAGGTTGTCCCCCTGACACTAGGGTGACCCTGTGGGTCCACTGTACAAAAAAAAAAAAAAAAAAAATGTAATCTCACCTGAATTTTCTTTTTACCTGTTGTAGTGTAGCTCTTGGAATACTTGACATTACATGCTGTGTGTGGCTCTCGTATTTCTGACGGCCAGCTCTGATCTAGAAGACTACTCGGTGCCTAGCAGTCACCCAATGAGTGAGATTGAACAGAGGAGTGGGAGAGCAGGAGATACTGGGCAAGAATGGAGCCTAGCACTTTCCAATGTGCCCTCTGAGGCTAGGAGTCTCGGGCTATCAGCCGGGAGAGTCAGGCGGGGCACAACATAGGTTCTCTCTGGTGAACCAAGGTTTCTTGAACACCAAGCGTGAGTTTAGAACCAGTGAAGGATTCTAAGCTAGAAAGGGACAGGTCTGCATTTCTGGGTGAGAGAGAGGGCTCCTTACCAAGTTCTACAGGCTGGATCAGGACGAGGACTGGGGCCGCACTCGAAATTCAAGCGTGGGGAGATGGTGAACATATTCCCTTGAAGAGGAAGTATCGAAGAAACACAAAGGAGCTTGTAGGAAAAAACAACAGGGGCTGCTGCTCTATGTATGTCCAAATCAAGGTGAATAAGAAGCAATTAAACGGAATTGGGTAAAAGTGTAAATGGAAAGTTCCCATCACAAGGAACCTCGCTGTTCCGCCCTGTGAGATGCTCTAGTGCAAAGCCCGGTAAATCCAGAGCAGACAGCGGGGAAGAAGGTTTCGTTCTGGAGATCACAAAACCGCAGAAGCTTCTGCAGAAAAGATGCGGCCGCCCACGAGCAGGGCAGTGCAGCGCCGGGCAGCAGGCTCTGGAAAGGTCAGCACCAGCCTGACCAAGAGGAGAGAACACAGCGCCCCAGGGACTCCAAAGCACCAGCCAGCGCTTCTGGCGAATCTGAGCTCTTGGTTACAGAACTGGGAGCAGTGTACTTTAGAAGGGAGGCTGAGAGGTTCTGAGGCCTTCTTAAGCCCCCTCTGCAATACGCCCTCATTAAATATTTCACAGAGCAGAAAGCCCACTTCAAAAGAGGCAGCTAGCAAAAGATGGAGTTTCCCCGGTCAAAGAGGGAGTGGGGCCCCACAGCAGCAGCTCGGGCTCTGCTCTGTTTCACCCCTTGACCATGCCAATTAGTTTCCAAACGGAAATGTCACTCACAAGCGTTGGATCCATTCAAGTGGGGCAATGGAGGCACCATGCAGGCTCACACAGGGAGGGAGGGAGCCGCACTTGGAGCATGGGAGGGAAAGAGCAGGTGATGGGGGACCGAGGGAGGTCCGCAGGTGGGAGGCCTGCTGGCTCACTGGGCAGGTGCGGGAAACCTATGGAGTCCCATACCTAGGAGCCAGGCTGAGCCCACATATGTGGTCGCCCCCTCCCTGAGCCTCCAAATGCCCTGCACAGGCAAGGCTTTCCTGTACAAATAAGACTACAACAGAGCCAGGGGAGAGAGAAAAATAATTTTCAATTTAAAAAAAAGTGACTTCGGGGCGCCTGGGTGGCTCAGTGGGTCAAGCCGCTGCCTTCGGCTCAGGTCATGATCTCGGGGTCCTGGGATCGAGTTCTGCATCAGGCTCTCTGCTCAGCAGGGAGCCTGCTTCCCCCCTCTCTCTCTGCCTGCCTATCTACTTGTGATCTCTGTCAAATAAATAAATAAAATCTTAATAAATAAATAAATAAATAAATAATTTTAAAAATTTTAAAAAGTGACTTCTGGGAAACAAGGGGAGTTTTACACCCATGAGTGCTTTCTCTGCCTTCCTAAACCTCACTGAAATGACAGTAAGAGGACTTTAAAAGCACAACATCAAGAGTGAACCGTGGTATAAGCTCTGGGCGTCAGGCAGTGGTGCTCTGAGGCAGGTTCATTGGCTGTAACAAGCAGACCTGGCTGGGGTCACTGATGGGGGGAGGGTATGCATGTGCTGCGGCGGGGGGCACATAGGACCATAATTTTGTGGTGAACTTAAAACTGCTCAAAATATAAAGGTTTTTGAAAAATTAAAAAATAAAATAAACCAGCAAACATGAAGAGAAGGAGCAAGGAGACAGCAAGGACAACATCAGAAGGAAGAAAGCAAGTAGATGGGAAGTAAGTGACTTAGAGCCCCAGGCACGGACTCCTGAGCTCCAGAAGTCTGAGAAGCAGGTGCACTTACAAAACAGGGGTCCCCAAAGGCTGTAAGCACTAGGAGCCCCTGGAGCCTTTCACAAACCACCCACCCCCAAGCTTGTGATCAAGTAGACAGAAGGAGGGGTGGCGGGAGGGGGAGGGGTATTCTGAGCACCATCCTGCCCACCCTCAGGTTCCCCACCTGCTTGAGACACACCTGCTCTCTTCACACAACCCAAAGGACTAGTCTTTATCTCCAGCCTCATTTCCTCCAAGCATTTCCTTTGAAAATATTCAATCCTACCAAAAAAAAATAAGGACAATGAACTCCCACACCCCCTTCATCTGATCATGAACATCTAATATTTTACACATCTTCTTTGTGCATGTGTGTCTATGTGCCTGATGTAAACCACTGGCAAGTAAGTAGTTAAGCCCACATCTCGAAAGAATCAGGACGTTCTTCTAGAAAATCATCTAAGACAGTTAATAATAAGTTTATAATTTCATCTAATAAATAGCCCACATTCAAAGTTCCCCAATTGTTCCTTTTGGAAAACTACAAAGTATCCTTTGTAGTCTTATGTGTTTGTTTCTCTGAGCGTAAAACCAAGGAAGGTTCGGGACTTGTGTTTTGTAGTTTCGTTCTTTAACCTCTTTGAATCATGACTTCTTTCACTGAAACTGCAGGCAGTCGGACCAGCATTAGGATCTTACCAGATCTTATTAGAAACCGAGTCTCGGGCCTCCCCCCACCTGACATTCTGAATCAGAATCTGCATTTTAACAAGATCTCCAGGTAGTTGGTGGCCAGGTGAAAGTATGAAAAGCACTTCCCTCAAATACAAACACTAGTGCATACATATACACACGTCCACACACACACACACACGTGTGTATAGACCTATGTGTGCATATGCACGCATGTGGGCATGAGTCCACACACCTGTGCGGTACATGGATAAACCCATGTGTACGCAGCCTGCGTACACGCTCTCCACCAGCACGCACAGACACACATGCGTACACTCCCACACAAGCGCATACACAGGCAAGCACGGGCATGTCTAAACACATACATACACACGGCCACACCTATAAACATACACAGCTATATACACACCCACTACACACACAGATAGGCATATGTACACATATCCTTTTAGTTTCTCACGGACAATGGTTTTTTGTTAGTCAAATCCAGGCCAGCAATCTTGCAGAAAGTCCCACGTCGTGGATTTGGGCATTTCTTCATGATTTGTTTCAAAGTAAACGTTTTTGGCAAGAACATGAGGTAGATGACATCACGATTGTACTTCTTACTCTAGCACCCAGTAGGCCCATAAGGTCACCTTTTCCCATTCTTGGTGATGCTAAGTTCAACCCTGTAGTTCAAGTGATGAGTATCAGGTACCTCCACCACAAAGGCCCATTTTTACCTCTGTATATGCAGTTCACCTGAGGGGTGATTCTTTGAGATCATGTTCAAATGCTGTTTCCCAATATCTTTTATGCAATGGTTTCACTACCCTGTGCTCCTTGTCTGAATCCTTTACTGGACTGGATGTTGCAGATTGGTGATTTTCTTTTCTTCTACATTGAACCCTCTTCTCTCTCCTGGACCATCATCAACCACGAACTCATAGAATCATTCTGTTTGGTGCTCAAATGATCCCTGCAGGAGGACATGTAAGCTGGAGCCATGTATCTTATTCCTTTCTACATGACTAGTAGCTGTGTGACTTTGGACGAGTGACCTAACCTCTCTGTTTCTCAGTTTCCTCATCTGTTCAGCATACCTGACCACAACAGGGTGGGTGTAAAGATGAACGGAGTGAAGACGTACAGACTACATGTGCTGCCGCGTCTTCAACTCCATGTAACCGTTCTGACCTCGTCGTATTCCCACCCTAATCATCACCACCACAACCAGCACACCACCATCCAGCCCCGACGTCGGCACAGAGTTAGAGCGCCACAGACAGTTTGGGAAGGAAGCAACGGGGTATGGGAGGAAGGGAAGGAGGCTGGAGTGAGAACTTTTGACAGAAGGTGTATGAGAAGATGCTAGAACCATCTTCCTCCCCATCCCGCCCTGACCCCTCCCCCACGACCACTTCCCTGCTAATATCCAGCTCCCCGTGTAGGTGTGCAGTCGAGCTACCCACCGCTCCTGGAGAAACATTTGGTGAACCCACCCAGAGCTTTTGGATAAACCCAAGTGCTGGCTAAGGATCTGTGCACTCCTTCCCATCTGCTGCAAACAATGCTGGTCTTTCTACTTCAAATGACACGCACTTCCCTCTGTAAATCTGCTCGCCGTGCCAACTCAGCTTCTGTGTGAGTGCATTTCTCATTTCATTCTCCTCTGCATACAAGTCACCGATGCCAGGCAGTGACACCCACGTCTGCTGCCCTCCCTGAAGGATGACCCAGCCGAGGTCCTTGTCCTCAGCGGGCACCTTGGTCCCATCTGTGGAAACCACGAAGAGCCTCTGGAAGTTGCAGGCCAGAGGCAGTAAAAGAGAAAGGAAGACCAACAGGAAGTTGGTGTCTGCTGAAGCTGGTGATGAATGTGTGAGCTGGTCGTATTCTTCTAATTGCATGTATTGGGAATTTTCCATAATAAGAAGGGGAAGGAGAAAGCCTCTGAGAGTTGGGCATCCGCTCTGAGTTGGATGACTTCACCTCTAGCTTCAAGTCACTTCCCAAAGGTCAGTCAGGTTCAAAGCCCCAACACTCCCATCACAGAACTGGTCTTTCTGGGGACCAGCGCCCACCCTGAGTGGTCTCATCCCCTTAGCATCAACACAGCTGTGATCTAAGAGGCTCAAGAATTACCAAGATACTCTATCACTTGGGAATTCAAAGGGTTTTAGAGGCTCTGTGCTGGTGACCCAAGGTGAAGATCAGACAAATTCCTTATTATGCAACGAGGAGACGGGCAGGAAAGTCAACATGGCAAAGGGCTTGTGCTGAGCCCCCTGCCCTCTGTGCTCTCACCCGCTCTCTCTGCCACTTAATTCTCCCGACTCACCATGAGGTCAGTGTGCAGGGAAGGGAGAGCCAGGAGGATGGGGAGAGAGAAAAGAAAGAGAAAGAGGGAAGGAGAGAAAGATTTTAACTCTGTTTTACAAGAGGCTGAGCTCCAGACATGGTGGTTGTCAAGCTCAAAATCAGATGGGTAATAAAAGGAAGCAAAAAGACCCAAATCCAGGCTAATCGCACTCCCATCTGTGCCATTTCAGTCTGGAACAGAGAGCAAAATGAGCTTATAAGGGATCACACCTAACAAAGCCAAGTCGCTGAAACTTTGTGCTGGTTACACAGAGTGGGCAGATGTTCATAAGCTGTGGATGGAAAAGACCTGCCCCCACAGCTCTGCCTCTGTGGGATGCAGACAGGAGAGAGGCAGCAGATGGGGGGAGGTCCCAGGGAAAGGCTGGGTCCGGTCAGGTGAAGATGTGACCCAAGCCAGAGGAGTCACAGAGTGGGTAGCATGGGACACAGAAGCAGGAATGCGCTGCTGGCTGCCCAGCTTCCTTTTAGAGGCAGGGGGCCATTCCCCTGCTGCCTGAACACCGGGGGTCTTCTGTGTTATGCAACACCCAGTCTCTGCGTGCATGTGTTGGGTGTATTCCCCATTTATACAAATGCGTGCATAATTCTCTCGTCATCCCAGATGTCACTGGTGCAGTGAGTCCCTTGGCACTACATATTTGCCATTCCTACAGTGAAGAGCCCCACTGAGGCTTTCTCCCCAGCCACGGCTCCAATGGAATCTACAAAGAACAGAGACAAATGATTTGGGGCTTCTGTGCAATGACCTGGACGGGACACGTGGAGCATTCGTGGGCAGCCCAGCGCATCTTTGGAGCACTCCTCTCCCACCTTCCGTTCTAGAGGAAATGCTGGGGACAGTACACCTCACACAAACTTGCCGCAGTGATGGGCTGACACCCAGGCCCAGCCCCACTCGGTTCTTCATCCCACACACACAAACCCCTCGCCCCCCAGCAACAGTGATCTCAGGGCAGCCAATCAGAATCCTTCCTTGGAAGCGAAGGGCTGGGCTATTTCAGTTCGGGTCACTGCCAACCTCATTCTGTAAAGTCATGGAGGACACCCTACAGACAGCACAAAGAAGGGATGGGGTTGGAGGAACAGGGACAGGGACAGAGAGGACAATGTGGCTCCACCCTTGACCTTCCAAGTTAAAGGGTCAGTGATTCTCTTTGCTTTTGGGATGGTCTTAAGCAAGTTCCTCCCCTCATTCCAGAGACAGTCAGCTAATCCATGGCTGGGCTTTGAAGTCCAATGTTGTCCCATTCCTACCACGTTCTCTAGGACCTCTGATGGCTGGGGTGGTGCTCTGACCCTTTCATTACCCAAGCATTTACAACTGGTGGCCTAGGAGAGGAGACGTGGGTGCTACAGAGTTTAGAAGCAAACAGGAGCACAATGCTGGCAGAGAGAGGGGTCCCTCTGTTTCAGCAGAAACCCCCTTACGAGCATCTTGCAGGTAGGAGATCAAGAACAGCCTTCTGCCCAGTGATGAAAGGCGTGTTCTCAGGGCTAGGGATGGGGGACACACATGCAAACTGGTTGTGAGCAAAGAAATCAAGAATACAAATCTAATGGGGGGAGCCAAGGGGTTGGGCAGGGAATCAGATGGTGGAACAGGACATGA
Source organism: Meles meles (assembly GCF_922984935.1). NCBI lineage: Eukaryota > Metazoa > Chordata > Mammalia > Carnivora > Mustelidae > Meles > Meles meles. Next base: position 19,374,638 of record NC_060084.1, on the reverse strand, counting down.
GGTACTAGACAGGAAAGCCAAGCACTGTGCATTTCTGCTAGAATTAGGGCCCCTGCCCCAGATCTCTGTGTGCCCGTTTTTATCCCCAGCTCCTAGGAGAGAATCCCAGGCCACACTGTTCATTTATTATTGTTGTTGATGATATGTATGAACAGCAGGCACCACAACGAACACCCACTGGACTGTGTGCACCAAGGAGCGTGCTAATGGCTCCCGTCGTCATCCCGTCAAGTCCTCCATTAGCTCAGCCTGGTGGGCAGCAGCATCCCATCCTCCAGAGGAAGATGCTGATGCAGAGAAGTTAGGTAATTTGTTCCCACATTCTCAGTGTGCAAGTGGTAGTGCCATTACACAGATGGGAACACTGAGGGCCAGAGAGAGAAAGGGACTCACCCTCCATCGCTCGGCGTGTCAAGCTAGCAACCGGATTCAAACTCAAAACTGCTTCTCCATCTAGTCCTCTAGGTCAAATCTGAACTATTTCAACAGCACAAAGGACCACTGCCCAGGGAACAGCAGGGGTCATCAGACGGACTGCTATTCTGCATTCTTCGATCCTCCCATGAGAATTTTAGTCAATGCCCAGAGCTTGGAGGAGGGGGCCGTGCAAGGTGGACAGACCAGAGGCTGCAAACTGGGGATCCACAGGCTGGTCAGAGAACGTGCTTCTGTTTTGCCTGCAGAGTGGTGTGCAAGTTTGATTCACTACTTTAGAACTGAGAGATGGCACACACCATTCTGGGCTGTAACTCGCCAGTAGATTCCACTGGATTGGAGAGGGATTAAACATGGAGCTTGGATGCCAGACTGGGAGCATGGTGCCAGCCACACATGGCTAGCCCGCCAGAGCTTACCAACCCCCCATTTCCATTTGCATTAAGCCAACTGTTTCTGGTGTTGCTACTGGGCTCCTAGTAAGCATCCAATGAAGGTCGCAGACCCTGCACTAGGCTGACCCCTCGCCTAGTCAGATGGTTTGGGTTTGGGTTTGGTTTCCTCCTAATGCTATCATGTAACAGAGAACTCCAAACTCTCAGTTAGGAAACAACATTTTCTGCTCTTAGATCGGTAGGTTACTGGGAAAGCTTTACTTCTGGCCAGTTTGGGTCTCTCTCCAAGACCAACAGCTACTCTGAGCATTCTCTTCTCACAGCAAATGGCAGAAGGGCAAGAGTCCAAGCAAAGCTGCACAAGTATAATTAGGACTCTGCTTGTGTCGCCTTCCTAGCTTCGGAGTGGCTCAAGTCAGTCTCATCGCCGTACCCAAGGTCATACCCAAGGTCAATGGGGGCAGAGATACACACTCTGCCTTGCCTACAGGAAGACACCCCAAAGACAGATGGTGAGGGGTGTGGAGGTGTCCTCCTAGGACAAGGAGGGAGTGAAGACTTGGCAATCGTCAGCCTCCTAGACTCACCGTGGATTTGTCTTTTAAGGGATGGTCTGTGGCTCTGCAGGGCCTGTGGGAAAGGCAGGCAGAGTGGCAGTGAGGCACACAGGAGTTTGTCTCTGCACTAAGACAAACCACATGCTCAGAGCTAGAAAATTTGAGGCTGCCACTGAGAAAGCCCTGGACAGTGGAACAGATCACATGTCTTGGCCTTTGGGGAAAAGGAAGAACAGCCAGGCCTGGTGGTCCTGCGATCCACGGCTGGAGGCAAGCGTCAGAGCATCAAAGCTCTGCTCCTCTCACTCTGCGACACCAGGTCAAGGCTAACGAGGAGGAGGTCTGGCAACGGGCCCCAGTGGGCAGGCACGGCCACTCTACCTAGAGGCAGTTCTCACTAATTGGCTTGCTTTGCCTGATGCCTCACCAAACACAGGACTGGATTCCAAGCCCAGCGAGGGTCCCTCAGCCTTCAGGTCAGAGCTCAGAGGTGGGCCGAGTCCTGGACAGCTCGCCAGATCAGATTCTGCCTGGGTGTATCAGAAAACCTCCTCCAGCCTCAGTCTGAGGCTCTGGAAATTCTGTGTGAACCCACTTCAAGCCTCAGGCTTTGAGAAAAATTGTATAAGAAGAGGAAGAAAGAAAAGATGGTGAATAGGAAGGCATTTTTACAAAGATTGGGTCGTTTAAGGAGTTGGAATCCTTGGTGGGCATGGTTCTCCCAGGCTAGACAGACCACCATCTTCTCTGTCCAGCCCCCTAGCTCTAACTCATTAGAGAAGCCCCAGCATCGACACTTCCTTAGTGACACCGACCAACGAGAAGTGAATTATGTCTCCCTCAACAGCCACGTCACATCCATAGACCTCACTTGGGACTGTGGTGGCTCCCTGGGGTGGACTAAGAGGCTTCTCTCCACCAGATGGGCCCCCGCAGATGGGAGTCCCACCTACCTTAAGCTCCAGCAGCCAACTAAGCCTGAGCACATGCTCAGGAAGCAAATGCAGAACAGATTTCAAAGATGAGCTCCCTGCCCTGGAACTCAAAAATCACCTAGATGGTCCAACCTCATGAGAACAGCAGAGATATACAAGTTTGCTTCTATAGCTTTACAGACAGAGAAACTGGGACTTTGGGTGTAAGCAGGTCCTCAAACATTAGCTTTCTTCCTCAGAAGAGCAAAGAAAGTGAGGACTAACCTCCACACCAGGTGCTATGCTATGGACAAGGGCAACTGCCAGTCTGGACTATAACTTGTTAAGAGTAAGCAAAGGGGATCAGGTAGATGCAAGCCTGAGGCAGATCTGGGGGTTTGGTGAGTAAAGCCTGGGTTGGATATCATCCTTGATTTGCCCCCCAGCCAGGTGCTCTTGTGCAGTGCACAGTAAGCACAACCATACACAACCAACCTGCTCAGCACTACCCATGAGATGGATATTATTTGTAGCATCAATTAACAGGAAAAATTAGGGTTAGAGAAAGTAACTGAAAGTAACTTGCCCAATTGTGCAGAACTAATAGCATGGAAGACTACAGAGTTTGGGGTCTTAGAAGATAGGACAACACAGTTATTACCTCCTTTCCCTCATTTTGTTTTTGGGTGGTTAAATATTTTATTGGTTGGTCACTTGTTAGTTGCCAAAAATTGAGTTGCTGAGAGTGGTTAACAGTGCATTAAACTAGTGCAATGATGAGCTAGTTAGTGGTTTAGAAGCCTGACATCATGGGTGGGCAGATCCAGGAAAGACACTCCATTTAGCTTCATCCCCTACCTTGGGAAGTAGATAGGCAATTTTCCCAGGGTCTCACCTGGAAGCAGGGACTGAACCAACCCTGGAACCCAGGTCTTGATACTCAAGCCACTGGCCCCCACCTTGTGAGGCCAAGTACAAGTGCAGATGCCCCCTTCCCAGCTTTGTACTCTGTCAGCAGACAGAGCTTCAGAATGCGGAAGTGTGGGGGCATCCGGGGCAGTGGTCTCTGGAGCCCAAGCCCTTGAGCAGAAGCTCAGTGGCAGGGCTGGGAAGGAGAAAGGGCTGAAATAAATACCCGTCTTGGCCACCTTCAACTGAGCGTCCTGCTGATTCCTTTGGATGAAAGGCTCCAGGTATCATAGCCCCACACCCACCCACAGTCCTCGGAAGGTCTATTCATTGTTACTGCCACATAAGAGAAGGAGCAGCCTGCCAAGGGAAGCTATCCTATCCTCCTCTGCTGACACACTCTAAACAGACCAGTTACCCCCAAAAAGCCAGCCTCCCTGCATGCCCTCCCACACAACTTGCCAAGCCGCCATGCCCTCCCTGTGCTGGCGCTCTGCCTGCTCACCCTATGTCATCCTTCCTTCCCTCACCATCCTCTGCTTGACCAGATCCTATGGATCCTTCAAGACTGAGCCTAGGAAGGCCCTCCCCTGGGAAGCCTACCTTATATCCCTGCCTTACCCTCCAACTCTCGGCTCTCCTTATAGACTCCCCCAAATGCCTTCCTTTCTCATTAATGGAGATAACACATCCATTTCCTTTCTCTCATAAACCTGTAAAAGGCAAGAACCGTTTTGCATTTTATTAGCACAGGAAACACATAGCCCTTGAGTGCTCCGTGCTGTATGGTCAGAGCTCAATACATGTGCTACAGGAATGAACGGGAAACGTTCGTAATGCATGCGATGAAGAGCAGACTTCATACGCTGTAGAGTGCAGAGCCACGGCCAAGAACAACTAGAGAGCGCAGGCGGTGGAGTCAGAAACTCAGCCTGAATCCAACTAAAAGGCCATCCAGGCCCCCCAGATGGCGGGGGCATCCTGATGGCACCCTTGGGCATCTGGACTGAGAGCACCGTTAAGCACATCCATCAATCCAGCAGCGTGTCCAGTCTCTGCCCACAGAAGTTCATGCACCCCCGGCTCAAGGATGGTCCCACAGGATAAGGACAGTGGACAAGGAGAATTCAGGAGTGGACACTGGGATAACTGAGTAGCCATCAGGTCATCCCCAGCACTGTGGGGAGGTGCTGGCCCTTGAGACGGGGCTGGGAGGAAAGCATCTGTAGAAATCACAAGGTGTTGTGAGAAGCCACTGGTACGCGGAGACGTCCAAGTTTGAAAGGAAGGGCTGTTTTTCTCCTGGGAACGTCCAGGTGCTCCTGAGAGGGCCATCACAATGATGCATAGCCCAGGGGCCCTCGGGGATACCGCCTCCTCTTGAGAGCAAAATATTAAGCCATCGGTCAAATTTAAACACCCTCTCATCAGGAGTCTCGTTGAGCATAAAGGACTGTGATTCTATATCATCCACAGTTGGAGTAGGCCAGGCGGGAATGCCCAGGAGAAGGACACTGGAGAAGGCGCTCAGCTGAGGATTTAGGGAGGCACGGCCAGGAGGGCAGCTGTGTCCCATCATCGGGGACCACTAGGTTATAGTCCCACCCCAGGGAAACATGAGGAAACAGGCAAGACTTATTAATCCCCAAACGATTAATCCCCAAATGAGAATGCCAGACAGCCTCCAGGGCTGATCCGTAGCTCACTAGCACTACTACCGGGTACTGAGTCAATCCCACACGTTCGACTTTTCAGAGCCCCATCCTGGCCTGCTTTTCATTTTTGACTGTCACTTGCCAAGAGGCTGGTAGTCAACAGGGCTCACCGCCAGTATCCTGGCGCCCTTCCTCAGGGCACGTGGTTTCCCCACCACCTGCAAGCTAGGTGTGGCCGTGGCACCTGCTTAGGCCGATGCATGAGAACCTTAAGGGCCAAAGCGTGCTCCACCTCATTTTCTTCTCCCTCTGGCATGGCCAACAGCCAGGGTAGGCATGGAAGGAGGGAAGTGGGAGCCTGCCCCGGCAGCCTGTGTTTCTAAATGAGGAAAGCAGCAAGGAACAGCACACAGCTATCCCACTGGATATCTACTGTGAGCAAGAAATAACCTTCTATTTTCAACTGTGAAGATCCTGGGCCTGTTTGTTGCTCTCCTGTTACCGAGCTCATCCACATGGGCCGATACACGGACATTATTAAATCACAGCCTCCTCGAGACTTCATTTTTGCACCTGTAAAATGGAGACAGTAGCCCCCCAAAACTTGGTGAGTGAGATACTATGTATCATGCTCGGGATGTGGCAGGTCTGTGGCAAATGTGAGCACTCTTTTCTCTGCACTGTTTGGCCCCCAAATCCCCCAATACAGGGATTGGCCATTTTGAGACATAGTTCTTTTGGATTGATTTCAGGCACATTCCATCGATGTGTCCCTAGTACTTTGCCCTGGGTTGGCATCACAGCAGGACCTCCGTGAAGACGTATAGTGGGGCACTTATACACACCTGCGAAGCCCTGAACAAGCTTTTCCTCAGTGCTACGTGCCAGAGATCAAGATCTTGGACAATACCTCCGGCTGCCAACTACTGGGAAATACATTTTTCCTCCTTCCTACATCAAGACAGCACATAATCCTGCATTCTCAGGGCTACAGGATCAAGTCCCCTTCTCCCTTCCAGGAATGGAACCCCCCCTCAGAAAGATCCCTGCTCATCCCTCTCTTAATCTCTGCTAGAACACTTGCAGCGACAGAGAACTCCCTGTGCACAAAACACTCTTCTCTGTTTAGAACTACAAAAGGTGGGCAGGGTTCCAGGCCACGTCCGTGAGCCCTTCCAGCAAGTCTACAAAGCCTGTACCATTATCATCACTCTATTCGACAGATAGGAAGCCAACAGTCAGAGAGAGAAAGCCGTTTCCCAAGGTCACACAAGCAGTGAGTTATGACCAGATTCTTGACGCCATGTGAGAGTTGAGAGCAGGCTGATGATGGCTGCATGCCCGGGACGGGCATTCCTCGTGCCTCCCCATCCCCACACAAACCCCACCCCACCATTTCCAGCTTGGCTTGGGGAACCTGACTATAAACAGCCCTTCATCTCTGTTAAGACATAAATCCCAATAAAGGATTTCCGATAACACAGTCCTTGCCAGGAAAGGAAACATGTGCACTACTGCTTGTGCATAATACAGGTTAATATTTCAGGATGCATTAAATAAATAAATGCTTATGGTGAGGCAAAGCTCCACTGTGAGCCGGGTCACTGCAGAAAAGACGAGATGCTGAAGGGAAGGGGGCATTTGTAGACTTGGATCCAAGGGGAAGCTCCCCAGGAGTACTTTCAGCGGGCATGGCACTCAACCCTGCTACCGATGAGCAGGCAGGAGAATAACACGTTGGTTTCCAAGGAATGCTCAGGAAACCCTCCGTGGAAGATGGCGGCTTCAAGATGGGCTGGTGGCTTTGTGGCTCCTTCAGAGACAGTTGAAACTAAGATTTGACCAAGTGCGAAAATCTGCCAAAGACGTGCCTAACTAACTAAACTAAGGTCAGATTAGCCATGTGCTAAAATCCAAGGCACATGCGGGAAGCTAGAATACTTCACTGGCATTTGGAGGAAGCATGAGGATGAAGCCAAGCTGGGGGAGGGGAGGAGAGTACCCATGGGGCCATGTATTTTCAATCAAGAGGAGACTGAATCATATGAAATTGCCGATATTTGATGGCGACTGACCAAAAATATGGCACTTTATATGGATTAATCTCATAAAAGATCTATTGTTTTTTACTAATGTTCTATCATAAACATGCATCGCAGGCCAACAGACCAGTGAGGGGGCAGAAGTCACAACCAGGGACAAGGGAAGATGTGGGCCACAGCACGGAACACCAGCCGCATAGACTTTGGAGTTTAGGCTGGAGGGAAAAAAGAAAGGTTTTTGCCAAGATAGGAGGGGGTAAAAAACAAGACAGGATACACTGTGATCTGAGTGTTTGTCCCCCCGCAAAAATTCCTATTTGGAAATCCTAGCTCCCAAACATGACAGTATCAGGAGCTGGGCTTTCTGAGAGGTGCTGAGGTCATATGGGTGGAACCCTCATTAATGAATTGCGTCCCTATAAAAGAGCCCCCCAGACAGCTCCCTTTTTTCCTTTCACAATGGGAGGCCACAGTGAGAAGGGACCAGCTGTGATCCGGGAACAGGGGCCTCCCTAGAAGGCAACCATGCTGACACTTGACCCTGGTCTTCCCTGTTTCCGGAAATAAGCACCACCTTTCTATTGTTCATAAAGCACTAGTCAGTGGCATTTGGTTATAACTCCCAGATGGACTCAGGCTAGGAGCACCCTGAGGGGACAGACCCACTGAGACCCCAGCCAAGCGGACAGCGGCTGGCATCCCGTCCAGCTTGTGCCGCCAGTGCTCCGGCCCATTAGCAAAGGGGAGAGGAGTTGCAGCAGGACCAGACAGCCCCACATCTGCACCCACACTCCTGGACTCAAGTCCTGCTGTGCTCCTTAAAACCTGTAATGGACTGAAGGGCGACCCCCAGGAAAGAAGGTCTATGTCGTCACTCCCAGAACCTGGGAGTATTATCTCATGTGGCAGCAGAGTGGAAATTATACCTTATATGGAAAAATCTCCATGAAGTTAAGGACCTCGAGAGGAGGCATTTATCCTGGATAATCAGAAGGGTCCCAAATCCGATGACAAGTCTCCTTATGGAGACAGGCACAGAAGATGCCTCGCATGAAGAGGGGGAGGCAACGTGACCACAGAGGCAGAGACTAGAGTGATGTGACCACAAGCCAAGGAGCCAAGGGGTGCTGGAGCCATCAGAAGTTTGAAGAAGCAAGAACAGATTTTCCCCTGGAGCCCTTCAAAGCACAGTGCTACTGATACCCTGATTGCAGACGTCCAGCCTCCAGCCGTGGGAGAGTATCATTTCCATGAAGTTGCCAAGTTGGAGGTCCTTTGTCACAGCTCCCGCCCCCGGAAACTAATACACAAACCCCCGGCCTCAGCTCTCTCAGCTGTACGACAGACTAATAACCTCATGAGAAGACACACGTGAGGGTTTCCCATGACCTGTAGGACGTACCAAGCACTCCATAAATGTCAGATGTGACAAGCAAACTGCAGGAGGGACAGAGAATCACATCAGACCCAAGAAAACGGACATAGTGGCCTGCCGTGTATAGATTTGGTGCCTAAGCCACGAGACCTCCCCCTGGGAGGCGCGAGGTGTTCTGGGCGAAGGCCTGACTCCCCTGCCCCAGCAGCCATCTCAGCTCACAACTGGGAGCTTAAAGCTCTTTTCCGGTAACTCTGGAACCAGCAGCAGCTTTGGTTGAAATGTATGTATGTGAAAGTGTTCTGGAAGAGTCCATTTTCCTTCCAGAATAGCAGACTGAACACAATTTCAGCAACTGGGAATCTGGCATTTTGAGATTGTTCAACCACTGGAAAAAGTATCTTTCAAAAAGATAGTTAAAAAAAAAAAATAGGACGCAAGGGAAGAAAATGGTTATTAAAAATGCTTAAGAGCCTTCCTGAACTTCAAATGGGCTCTTTACAACAATAATACTGATGATTTAAGGGAAAAATGAATCAAGACTCTATTGATTAAATGTTCCTTAAATTATGTGTGGGTTTTAAAAATGTGTGGCAGTATGCAAAACACGTTGGAGGTAAAACGTTTGAAAAATCACCCAAGACATTTAGAGAATCGGGAATGTAGCTGCTGCTTCCAGCCCGGGCATGAGCAGTCCGGCAAGAGGGTGGAAAGGTCATCCCGGAGCCCTCAAGCCCGTCGGCGACCCGGCGCCAGTGACGCCTCAAGCCCATCGGCGACCCGGCGCCAGGGACGCCCTACCCCAGAGCCCCGCCAGTGAGCAGCGCTGTCGACTTCATGCTGACGGGGCCCTGGTCTCCCTCATGCCCCTGTGGTCTCGGCTTAGCACCAGTGACCTGAACACACGGTTCACTCCAGTTACACTTACTGAGCACCGACCAGGTGCCCAGCCCTGTGCTCAGAGCCAGGGAATTCGAAGGGCACACAGCCCCGGGTAGCCACAGGTGTGCAAACAGGCCGTTATGGTTCAGCGGAACCAGGACAGGAAAGACACGGTGAAGGGGGAGGGGTACAGGACTGTGAATACTCACTGGGGGCCCATCCAGGGAGGTCAGGAGGTCTTCGCAGGGAAAGGAAATCTAAGTGAAGAACTAAAGGGTGAGCCAGAATTGGCCACATCGAAAGAAAACACAGGGAAAGGGAGAAATTCAGAAAGGAAGTACCCGAGTGGCCATGGCACCTGCAAGGTGCCGGAGGCCAAGGATGGTTCAGAACAAAACCAGTGATTCCCGGCCTGCTGGTGTGCCCTCCACCCGGCCACCTGCTCGGCCTCCCCTGGGCAGGCGCTAGACTCCGCTCCCCATGGGCTCCCCGCTGTGTTCACCCAACATCTTCAGGATCTCTTGAATTCTTTTTTTTTTTTTTAAGATTTTATTTATTTATTTGACAGACAGAGATCACAAGCAGGCAGAGAGGCAGGCAGAGAGAGAGGAAGGGAAGCAGGCTCCCCGCTGTGCAGAGAGCCTGATGCAGGGCTTGACCCCAGGACCCCGGGATCATGACCTGAGCTGAAGGCAGAGGCCTTAACCACTGAGCCACCCAGGCGCCCCAGAATCTCTTGAATTCTTAAGTGAGAGACTCCTCCCTCAGAACCTCGCTAGCCCAGGCCAGGCCCCGCTGGGGGAGGACAGCCAGGCAGCTTGCAGGGAGGCCCCAAAAGACGTCATGTTTGAGGATTCATGCGCAAAGTCAGCGGGCAGGGCAAATCTTCTCCCAAGCAACCCCGCCTCATCCTTTGACTGCTCACCTCCCCCACCAGCATAATCCTTCCCCTTCCTTAGTCAAAGCCCACCCGAGAGCAGACTGTGTTCATCCTCCCCCCTTCCCTGTCTCAGATTCATGCTTAGCGGGGATCCCTCCTCCGTCTTTCTAATCTGCTCCATGGAGAACACTGAGGAGTTAGGATAAGCACAGAACTTTCAGGAACTACTAGAGGGACAGGCAGAAGCTTGAGGACCAGGCCCTCCCTGATCAGCCCTCATTGCAGACAGGACCCATCCCCTCGCTGTCCCCAGAAGCAGCATCTAGAGCTCCAGGAGTGTCCTGGCACAAAGGCAGGAGAAACGTCTCTTTCCTTGATGTACCACACCTTCCACGCAACATTCCGATTACAGTTCAGCCGAACATGCTCAGGGACACACAGCCATTGCCCTCGCTCATGTGAGATGGTGCTTAATCAGGGTAATGAAGGAGGACATGTAGATGCCCTGATTCCTAAGTACTGGCCGATTCACAATTCCTCTGAAGCTCACCTTGACCTCATAAGATACAAAGGGCCATGCAATGAGACTCATCAGAGACTTATCCAAAATGGATTGGTCTGAAGTCACCCAGCACTCAGAGGCAAAGTCAGGACATGGCCCAGGCCTCTGGACAAACCGCACCAGGCTGGCCTCAGTTTTCCTCTACATACCACCCATCTTCGCCCAGATCAGTCTGAGCACCCCGCAAGGTACATGAGAGACAGAGGAGGAGAAAGAAGGGGAAGGCAGAGTAACCCGCACTTGCCAGCCGCGGAGAAGTTGGCTGCCTGCGCTCACAACTTACAGATTTGATTTAAAGATATTGTTTCCCCCTTGTCTCCTTCCACAAAGTGGTACATGGCCCACTTATATATTTAATTAGAATGGATTAAAATTAATAACATCTTGAGTGGTTCCTGACCCTTCTTGAGATAATTGGAGACACCCCGGGGTGAAGGGAAACTGGGAGGAAGAATTGCTGATCTAACTACCAGCTTCTTCATGTGCATGTAATCAGCGCATCCCTTAATCACCCTCTGGAGAGATATACAGATTTGGGTTGTTTTTTTTTAACAACAAAGCTAGGTGTCCCTAGGATTTGGAATCATGCTCTGTCCCTTGGGCTAGAGAGCTAAAGGCATGCTCATGGCAGGAAGACCAGCTAAAGTCTGTCCTGGCTACATTCGCGGACTGATACACGACTCTCATACATGTTTTAACACTTGTGTGCGTGTGTTTAACAGATTTTTATGAAATTATTTGTCTCCATAGGTATAAACAGAAAAACCCATTTCTGAGCACTTACTGTGTGCCAAGGATTGTGGTAAGTATGTTCCCATCCATTACCTTGTCTGTTCTTGGCAATTTATCCCATGGATACAGGACAGATGGGAGCAGGGGGATTCTCTCCCATTGGACAGTTGAAGAAAGATGGGATGGGAGCTAGATTCAAAATGAAAATCCAGACCTCAGTGGTCGACAACCACCCAAGACGTTTGCAATGATGAACGCGTTCTTCCCAACCCTTAGCAAGGCCTCGAGAAAGCGCCGGCACTCAGGACTCAGCTTCTGTTAGTGCGACCACTGCAGGCAGTGACGTAGGCCTAGTCAGACCTCACTGGCTGTCTGAACATCTCCCACTTTCTTAGACCCAAGGAAAGAGGGGTGCCAACAGCAAGGAGTAAGGTAGAGCTGGAGAATAAGCCATAACCATCCCTAAGGATAGGGGGTCAGAAAGCAGTGAACCAAGCCCCCCAGGACACCTGCCCTCCGGGGCTCTGAGAACACATGAAGACAGGGGAGGAGAGAGGACCAGAGACCCCCTCAGGCAGTGCTGGTTTCAGATCCTGCTCCACCACTTACTGTGTGAGACAAAGCTAGGCCCCCAGCTAAGTATACCAAGTATCAGCCTTTGCACTTATAAAACGAGCAGGTTTGTGCCTGTCCGTCTGAGCCTGCGTGGTACCAAACCCGGCACTGGGCGGGCACCTCACAGGAGAGTCATGGTCTGTGCAGATGCGGTGACAGGTTCGGCGTCACACAGAGATACCCATTGGTTTCCTTGGCACCTCCAGGCTTCTCGCCTCCCCGGAGCTCCAGATCTCTAGGCCCATATTGATAACAACGATCTTTAAACAGTCATCGAGAAAGGGAAACATTTGCTCATCTTTGGGGTCACCCCAAGCTTCAGACATCAGTAACTATCATCCCCTCCCCTGGGTCATCCCCACTTCTGTTTGGCAACAGCCTTCATCCTTTCCAAGCATCTCTGTCCCCTGCTGTCTCCTGTATGGTAGGTTATACCGCACTGATTTCCACAATGAGGACTGTGCCTATGAGTGGGACAGCATTTTGGGTCAAATTAGGTCAAGCCCGTTCAGCGGTGCTAGAGCTGCTAAGGCATTAGGTAATCAACTCGAGGCTGGTTCCGCCCGGAGCCATTTAATTTTGGGGAGGCAAGATTTAGCTGACTTGAAAGAAGGGGGAAGCAAGCTTGCAGAAAGAGATTGATTTCAGCGAAACACAAATTCATACTCACTAAATGCCTTACCACTTCGGAATCAATTAAAATGAGTTGGAGAAAACGGCACAGAGAAATAGAGAATGACAGAAAGCCCAATTGGGAAAAAAAAAAAAAAAAAACCACCAACAACAACAAGAGGGGAAAGAGCCTTATGAGAGAGCAGAGGAGACAGGATCTGAATCCAAGGAGAACCCCTTTAAGCAGGAGGGGGGTTGTTCTGGGGCTCTGAGACCCTTTCTTGTCTAGTCCTAGGGATCTGGTGAGCAGTCGACCCAGAATATGAGTCAGGGGCTCTCAAAACTCAGTGTCAGGATCATCTTGGGGGGAATAAAGGGAGGGTCCCACATGTACAGTCCTGGGGCCACTTGTCCAGCTTCTGATTCATTAGGTCTGCGGTGGAGCTGCCCATCTGCCCCTCGAACAGACCCCACCCCCTGCACAGGTGCTCTGGGACCATACTTTGAGGAGCAAAGCCTAGACTAGAGAGATTCCATGATGTGCCCCTCTTTTCTGGTTACCATGGTGTGACTGCTGCTGCGACTACTGACACCACATGTGTCACTCATCCCTGGGATTGTGGCACGAAGCCCAGAGAAAGACAGTGGAAAGATCTCTGCACTGGCCCCTCCAGAGAGGGTGAAGACTTTGGAAATACAGCCCTTGCAAGCTGTGGGTGATGGGGTAGAGATAAAGTCCCTCTGGCTCCTGGCAGGGACAGTCCACTTCCAGAGAGGACTAGACGGGACCCCTAACAGTGCTGGACCACCCTGGAAGACAGTTGGGCAACACTTTTTTTTCAACAACATAAACATGCTCTTACCATATGATCCCGCAACCAATGCTCCTCTTGGTATTCACCCCAAGAAATTCAAAACTTATGTCAACATGAAAACCTGCAAGCAGATGTTCATAGCAGTTTTATTCATCACTGACAAAACTTCGAAGCCGGGGAGGAGTCAAGATGGCGGAGAAGTAGCAGCCTGAGACTACATCAGGTAACAGGAGATCAGCTCGATAGCTTATCTAAACATAGCAAACACCTACAAATCCAACGGGAGAGCGAAGAGAAGAAGAACAGCAACTCTAGAAACAGAAAATCAACCACTTTCTGAAAGGTAGGACTGGCGGAGAAGTGAATCTAAAACGACGGGAAGATAGACCGCGGGGGGAGGGGCCGGCTCCCGGCAAGCGGCGGAGGAACGGAGCACAAAATCAGGACTTTTAAAAGTCTGTTCCACTGAGGGACATTGCTCCAGGGGCTAAACCGGGGTGAAGCCCACGCGGGGCCAGCGTGGCCCCAGGCCCCGCAAGGTCACAGAAGGATCGGGGGTGTCAGAGTGTCGGAGAGCTCGCAGGTATTAGAACGGAGAAACCGGCTGCAAAGACAGAGCCGAGGACTGAACTCTCAGCTCGGGGTTACCTTGAACTGGTCGCGGGCTGGGTGAGCTCGGAGCACGGCTAGAGGCTGGGGATACGGGAGTGATTGGGTGCTGTCCTCTGGGGGCGCACTGAGGAGTGGGGCCCCAGGCTCTCGGCTCCTCCGGGCCGGAGACTGGGAGGCCGCCATTTTCATTCCCGTCCTCCGGAACTCTACGGAAAGCGTTCAGGGAACAGAAGCTCCCAAAAGCGAACCCGAGCCGATTACTTACTCCGGCCGCCGGCCGCCGGTAAGGGCGGTGCAATCCCGCCTCGGGCAAAGACACTTGAGAGTCACTACAACAGGCCCCTCCCCCAGAAGATCAACAAAATATCCAGCCAGGACGAAGTTCATCTATCAAGGAGAAAGCAGATTCAATTCCTAAGACAGCAGAGCAATTCCAGAGGAGGAGAAAGCAAAGCACGGAACTCATGGCTTTCTCCCCATGATTCTTTAGTCTTGCGGCTACTTCAATTTTTTTTTCTTTTTTCAATTTTTTATTTTTTTTTCTTTTTTCAATTTTTTTTTCTTTTTTCTTTTTTCTTCTTCTGCTAAATTTTTTTAAAAACTTTTACCCTTTTCTTTTTTAACGTTTTTTGACTAGTTCATCTAAATATATATATTTTTTCTTTCTTTTTTATATTTTTTTATTTGTTTTATTTTTTAAATTTTTTTCTTTTTTTTTTTTCTTTTTTTTTCAGAAAAAAGTTTTTTATCCCCTTCCCCCCCCTCCACAATTTGGGGTCTCTTCTGATTTGGTTACAGCGCATTTTTCCGGGGTCTTTGCCACCCTATTAGTAGTTTATTTGCTCCTTCATATCCTCTTATCTGGACAAAATGACAAGGCGGAAAAAATCACCACAAACAAAAGAACAAGAGACAGTACCGAAGGCTAGGGACCTAATCAACACAGACATTGGTACTATGTCAGATCAAGAGTTCAGAATGACGATTCTGAACATTCTAGCCGGGCTCGAAAAAGGCATGGAAGATATTAGAGAAACCCTCTCTGGAGATATTAAAGCCCTTTCTGGAGAAATTAAAGAACTAAAGTCTAACCAAGTTGAAATCAAAAAAGCTATTAATGAGGTGCAATCAAAAATGGAGGCTCTCACTGCTAGGATCAATGAGGCAGAAGAAAGAATTAGTGATATAGAAGACCAAATGACAGAGAATAAGGAAGCCGAGCAAAAGAGGGACAAACAGCTACTGGACCATGAGGGGAGAATTCGAGAGATAAGTGACACCATAAGACGAAACAACATTAGAATAATTGGGATTCCAGAAGAAGAAGAAACAGAGAGGGGAGCAGAAGGTCTCTTGGAGAGAATCATTGGAGAGAATTTCCCTAATATGGCAAAGGGAACAAGCATTAAAATCCAGGAGATGCAGAGAACCCCCCTCAAAGTCAACAAGAATAGGTCCACACCCCGTCACCAAATAGTAAAATTTACAAGTCTTAGTGACAAAGAGAAAATCCTGAAAGCAGCCCGAGAAAAGAAATCAGTAACATACAATGGTAAAAATATTAGATTGGCGGCAGACTTATCCACAGAGACCTGGCAGGCCAGAAAGAGCTGGCATGATATATTCAGAGCACTCAACGAGAAAAACATGCAGCCAAGAATACTCTATCCAGCTAGGCTATCATTGAAAATAGAAGGAGAGATAAAAAGCTTCCAGGACAAACAAAAACTGAAAGAATTTGCAAACACCAAACCAGCTCTCCAGGAAATATTGAAAGGGGTCCTCTAAGCAAAGAGAGAGCCTAAAAGTAGTAGATCAGAAAGGTACAGAGACAATATACAGTAACAGTCACCTTACAGGCTACTAATGGCACTAAATTCATATCTCTCAATAGTTACCCTGAATGTTAATGGGCTAAATGCCCCAATCAAAAGACACAGGGTATCAGAATGGATAAAAAAACAAAACCCATCAGTATGTTGCCTACAAGAAACTCATTTTAGACGCGAAGACACCTCCAGATTTAAAGTGAGGGGGTGGAAAACAATTTACCATGCTAATGGGCATCAGAAGAAAGCTGGGGTGGCAATCCTTATATCAGATCAATTAGATTTTAAGCCAAAGACTATAATAAGAGATGAGGAAGGACACTATATCCTACTCAAAGGGTCTGTCCAACAAGAAGATCTAACAATTTTAAATATCTATGCCCCTAACGTGGGAGCAGCCAACTATATCAACCAATTAATAACAAAATCAAAGAAACACATCAATAATAATACAATAATAGTAGGGGACTTGAACACTCCCCTCACTGAAATGGACAGATCATCCAAGCAAAAGATCAACAAGGAAATAAAGGCCTTAAATGACACACTGGACCAGATGGACATCACAGATATATTCAGAACATTTCATCCCAAAGCAACAGAATACACATTCTTCTCTAGTGCACATGGAACCTTCTCCAGAATAGATCACATCCTGGGTCACAAATCAGGTCTCAACTGGTATCAAAAGATTAGGATTATTCCCTGCATATTTTCAGACCACAATGCTCTGAAGCTAGAACTCAATCACAAGACAAAAGCTGGAAAGAACCCAAATACATGGAGACTAAACAGCATCCTTCTAAAGAATGAATGGGTCAACCAGGAAATTAAAGAAGAATTGAAAAAATTCATGGAAACAAATGATAATGAAAACACAACAGTTCAAAATCTGTGGGACACAGCAAAGGCAGTCCTGAGAGGAAAATATATAGCGGTACAAGCCTTTCTCAAGAAACAAGAAAGGTCTCAAGTACACAACCTAACCCTACGCGTAAAGGAGCTGGAGAAAGAACAAGAAAGAAACCCTAAACCCAGCAGGAGAAGAGAAATCATAAAGATCAGAGCAGAAATCAATGAAATAGAAACCAAAAAAACAATAGAAAAAATCAATGAAACTAGGAGCTGGTTCTTTGAAAGAATCAATAGGATTGATAAACCCCTGGCCAGACTCATCAAAAAGAAAAGAGAAAGGACCCAAATCAATAAAATCATGAATGAAAGAGGAGAGATCACAACTAACACCAAAGAAATACAGACAATTATAAGAACATACTATGAGCAACTCTACGCCAACAAATTGGCCAATCTGGAAGAAATGGATGCATTCCTAGAGACATATAAACTGCCACAACTGAACCAGGAAGAAATAGAAAACCTGAACAGGCCCATAACCAGTAAGGAGATTGAAACAGTCATCAAAAATCTCCAAACAAACAAAAGCCCAGGGCCAGACGGCTTCCCAGGGGAATTCTACCAAACATTTAAAGAAGAACTCATTCCTATTCTCCTGAAACTGTTCCAAAAAATAGAAATGGAAGGAAAACTTCCAAACTCATTCTATGAGGCCAGCATCACCTTGATTCCAAAACCAGACAAGGATCCCACCAAAAAAGAGAACTACAGACCAATATCCTTGATGAACACAGACGCAAAAATTCTCGCCAAAATACTAGCCAATAGGATTCAACAGTACATTAAAAGGATTATTCACCACGATCAAGTGGGATTTATTCCAGGGCTGCAGGGTTGGTTCAACATCCGCAAATCAATCAATGTGATAGAACACATTAATAAAAGAAAGAACAAGAACCATATGATACTCTCAATAGATGCTGAAAAAGCATTTGACAAAGTACAGCATCCCTTCCTGATCAAAACTCTTCAAAGTGTAGGGATAGAGGGCAGATACCTCAATATTATCAAAGCCATCTATGAAAAACCCACCGCAAATATCATTCTCAATGGAGAAAAACTGAAAGCTTTTCCGTTAAGGTCAGGAACACGGCAGGGATGTCCATTATCACCACTGCTATTCAACATAGTATTAGAAGTCCTAGCCTCAGCAATCAGACAACAAAAAGAAATTAAAGGCATCCAAATTGGTAAAGAAGAAGTCAAACTATCACTCTTCGCAGATGATATGATACTATATGTGGAAAACCCAAAAGACTCCACTCCAAAACTGCTAGAACTTGTACAGGAATTCAGTAAAGTGTCAGGATATAAAATCAATGCACAGAAATCAGTTGCATTTCTGTACACCAACAACAAGACTGAAGAAAGAGAAATTAAGGAGTCAATCCCATTCACAATTGTACCCAAAACTATAAGATACCTAGGAATAAACCTAACCAAAGAGACTAAGAATCTATACACAGAAAATTATAAAGTACTCATGAAAGAAATTGAGGAAGACACAAAAAAATGGAAAAATGTTCCATGCTCCTGGATTGGAAGAATAAATATTGTGAAAATGTCTATGCTACCTAAAGCAATCTACACATTTAATGCAATCCCTATCAAAATACCATCCATTTTTTTCAAAGAAATGGAACAAATAATCCTAAAATTTATATGGAACCAGAAAAGACCTCGAATAGCCAAAGGAATATTGAAGAACAAAGCCAAAGTTGGTGGCATCACAATTCCGGACTTCAAGCTCTATTACAAAGCTGTCATCATCAAGACAGCATGGTACTGGCACAAAAACAGACACATAGACCAGTGGAACAGAATAGAGAGCCCAGAAATCGACCCTCAACTCTATGGTCAACTAATCTTCGACAAAGCAGGAAAGAATGTCCAATGGAAAAAAGACAGCCTCTTCAATAAATGGTGCTGGGAAAATTGGACAGCCACATGCAGAAAAATGAAATTGGACCACTTCCTTACACCACACACGAAAATAAGACTCCAAATGGATGAAGGACCTCAATGTGAGAAAGGAATCCATCAAAATCCTTGAGGAGAACGCAGGCAGCAACCTCTTCGACCTCAGCCGCAGCAACATCTTCCTAGGAACAACGGCAAAGGCAAGGGAAGCAAGGGCGAAAATGAACTATTGGGATTTCATCAAGATCAAAAGCTTTTGCACAGCAAAGGAAACAGTTAACAAAACCAAAAGACAGCTGACAGAATGGGAGAAGATATTTGCAAACGACATATCAGATAAAGGGCTAGTATCCAAAATCTATAAGGAACTTAGCAAACTCAACACCCAAAGAACAAACAATCCAATCAAGAAATGGGCAGAGGTCATGAACAGACATTTCTGCAAAGAAGACATCCAGATGGCCAACAGACACATGAAAAAGTGCTCCACGTCACTCAGCATCAGGGAAATACAAATCAAAACCACAATGAGATATCACCTCACACCAGTCAGAATGGCTAAAATTAACAAGTCAGGAAATGACATGCTGGAGAGGATGTGGAGAAAGGGGAACCCTCCTCCACTGTTGGTGGGAATGCAAGCTGGTCCAACCACTCTGGAAAACAGCATGGAGGTTCCTCAAAATGTTGAAAATAGAACTACCCTATGACCCAGCAATTGCACTACTGGGTATTTACCCTAAAGATACAAACATAGTGATCCGAAGGGGCACGTGTACCCGAATGTTTATAGCAGCAATGTCTACAATAGCCAGACTATGGAAAGAACCTAGATGTCCATCAACAGATGAATGGATCAAGAAGATGTGGTATATATACACAATGGAATACTATGCAGCCATCAAAAGAAATGAAATCTTGCCATTTGCGACGACGTGGATGGAACTAGAGCGTATCATGCTTAGTGAAATAAGTCAATCGGAGAAAGACAACTATCATATGATCTCCCTGATATGAGGACATGGAGAAGCAACATGGGGGGGTAGGGGGATAGGAGAAGAATAAATGAAACAAGATGGGATTGGGAGGGAGACAAACCATAAATGACTCTTAATCTCACAAAACAAACTGGGGGTTGCTGGGGGGAGGTGGGATTGGGAGAGGGGGAGCGGGCTATGGACATTGGGGAGGGGAGGCGAACCATAAGAGACTATGGACTCTGAAAAACAACCTGAGGGTTTTGAAGGGTCAGGGGTGGGAGGTTGGGGGAACAGGTGGTGGGTGATGGGGAGGGCACGTTTTGCATGGAGCACTGGGTGTTGTGCAAAAAGAATGAATACTGTTACGCTGAAAAAAAAAATAAATATTATTAGTATATTAAAAAAAAAAAAAAAAAAAAAAAACTTCGAAGCCACCAAGATGTCCTTCAATAGGTGAATGGGCTAAGTGGGGTAGATCAGGACAATGAAATATTATTCACTGCTGAAAAGAAATGAGCTATGAAGCCATGAGAAGACGTGGAGGAACCTTAAATGCATGTTATACGGTGAAAGGGGGCCAATCCAAAAAGGCTACATGGTGCAGGATTCTGGGAATGATAAAGCTCGGGTGACAGTAAAAAGATGAGTGGTGACAAGGAGGGTGGCAGGGAGAGGAAGGACTAGGCAGAGCACGGGGGATTTTTAGGACAGGGAAACTACTGTATATGAAGTTAAAATGCTGGATCCTTGCCATCATATATTTGTCCAAACCCACAGAATGTCCCACACTCAGAATGAACACTGATGTAAAAATGGATGGGGGAGGGGTAATGATAGATCAGTGTAGGTACTTCGATTGAAACAAACGGACCACTCCGGGGGGAGTGCTGATAGTATGGGAGGCTGTGCATTTGGGCACTAGGGGCTACATAAGAACTCTCTCTTCTTTCTGTCCAACTTTACTGTGAGCCTAAAACTGCTTTAAAAAACAAAGACTATTTAAAAAAGGGGGAGGGAGCTAGAGATTGCCTCAGGTCCCATGAAATATGGGATGAGCTGGGAAGGCAGACTATCGAGGCATGGAGCAGGGACTGAAGCCATCGGGGATGTGGCAGGAGTAAATCCAGGCTGCTGGCCAGGTGCCAATCCTGAATAGGTGTGGGGGAGGGGCTATAAACTCAGGACAGGAAGTAGGGGTCCCTTCTCTTCCCACCCCTCCTGCCAGCAAGGAGGATATCGCCAACAGCATCAAGATCTCAACAAGAGAGCGGTCTCTCTGTGCTGTTTGAGATTCTCAAAGATCCCTTAATCCTCCCTAAGAAAACAGTTCCAACAGGTGTATAAACCAGCGAGTCAAACAGGGAGCCTCCACGTCATTATCCAGGCCTCCTAATACCCCTTAATGCAGAATCTCCCTGCCTGCACCTAATAAGGGCTGCTCTCCTTCATGAGAGTCCTATAAAATGCATAAATATTCCTCAAGGATCCAAGAGAGCTCCTAACAGTCTTTAATAGCGATCATAAAATGAAGGATAAAATGTGTGAAAGGAGATTGGTCATGATAATAGTGCAAGGTTGGAGAGCAGTGAATTTTCTAACCCCTCCCTGGCTGGGTTTTACAGCAGAAAAGATACTGCCCAGAGTCAGGAGCATGCCCAGAGGAGGCCAATGGGGGAGGGGCTGTTCAGTCTCTGGTCAGAGAATTCTAGACAAATGAACTGGAGAAACCAAGGGCCAAAGCCAGGAGGAGACTTGCCTAAGATCATACAGCAAATGGCAGACTCCCATCCAATCTGCCAAGATCCTGTGTGGCCCAGATGGAATGGGTCCTAGAAATTTACATTATTCATTTATTCTCTGGGTGATTGAGATAAAAACTAGTCTATACTAAATAAGCTTGGGACGGATATAACTTGGCCCTGGCTGCACAGCTCCTCCAATCCCTGTGGGAGAGAGAGATTGGTCTGTTGGTAGAGCTTATAGCCTGAGCTCTGCCCAAAAACTGGACAAGGACTCTAGAGCATATCAAGAAGGTGGGTACCAAAGGCGGAGGGCACCGCTGAGGATCCGCAGACCAGGAAAACCAGGGTTTGCTCTAAAGGACTATATGCTACAGTTGGTGCCATAATGGGCTTGCCGTGAGCACCTCAGGGTCATGGCACGTGGGGGTGGAGGATGACCCAGTTGGCAGGAAAGCCCACATCTAACAGACAGCAAAGCCCCCTAGCTCATGTCCTGGCATGCAAAAGGAGCGCAATAAAGAGCAGATCCTGGCAAGTACAGCACTAAACATCTACAGGTGCACCCACCAAGAACTGCTGTTCACTGAGCTCTTTTGCACACCAGGATATGAGCCAGGGGCTTTGCATGTCTAACCGCACTGAGCGCTCAGAGCGTTCAACTTGACTCTTGCTGCGCTGAGTAGAGACACCCAGGTATATGCACAACCGACGGTTGACAAAATAACATGAGACAATACAGCCTGGGTCTGGCACTTGTTCCTGCTTCCCAGCACAGTCCAGGGCCTACAGGTCACCCTATACTTGGGTTTTGCCTTATAGTCTACTGCCTCTTCTTCCTTGATGAGAGTGGAATGGCTTCTTACACCTGATCCTCAAGACCCCCAGGAGGTAGACTCCTGTTCCTCAGGCTCACCCCATCCCCTCATTCCCGCTCTGATCCAGGGATCCCTATCCAGGGTTTTCCTGACTCCCTGGGGCCTCAGCCCAGCCCAGCCTGCCCAGGATGGCAGGAGGTCCAAGAAGCCACATTTCCCTCTGCCCACCCAGGCTGACTAAGCAAAGCTACAAGGAACTTCATGGTGCAAGTCAACCTGAGAACTTCAGGCAGGTCTTGGCTGCACATAAGTTCAGTCCAAACAGAGATGGGGTATGGACAAGTAGGAAAAAAATAAACCTTTTCTTATAAGTTGTACTTCCTGGTTAGGTGGGGGACACCTAAAATTCTGGAGTGATCCAATGTTGTCCTAATGGCATTCAGCAGCAGACTAAAACATGAAGGAGTCAAATGTAGGAGGACTGAAATCGAACTCTAAAACCACCAGCATTCCTAGATGACGGGCTTCATGGAAAATCTAATGGAATCTCTAATTAGAATTTTTAGAAAAGCTAGCAAAATCACCGGACGTCAGAGCAACGTACAAATATCTATTATATTTATTTCACCATCAAGTAGATATAAATGTACTTTTACAGACACCTTTTTAAAAAGCAACAAAATGCGCGAAGGGCCTAAGAGTCTAACAAAAGATGGTCAAGACCTTTGTGGAAGAGATGAGAAAGATTTATTAGAAGACACTGAAAACCAAAATACATGATGAAATAGACTGAATTCATGGGCAGAAAGATTCACTATTATAAAAATATCAAGTTGAAGAAAACTGGCCTATAGATTCCATGCACTTCTGAGAGAACATTCCCAACAGGGTTTTATGTGGAACTTGACAAGTGACTTATTTATAAGTAAATATGGTAAAATGTATATATGTGTGTGCATGGTTTGTGTATATACAAACACACACACATATATGTAATTTTTAGCTTACAAAAAGAAAAATGTGGGGCACCTGGGTGGCTCAGTGGGTTAAAGCCTCTGCCTTCGGCTCAGGTCATGATCTCAGGGTCCTGGGATCGAGCCCCGCATCAGGCTCTCTGCTCAGCGGGGAGCCTGCTTCCTCCTCTCTCTCTCTGCCTGCCTCTCTGCCTACTTGTGATCTCTGTCTGTCAAATAAATAAATAAAATCTTAAAGAAAAAAGAAAAATATAAATTGAAGCTACACTGTGATGCCAATTCTCATTCAAAAGTTTTCCAAAAATAAATGGGGGAAAAAGTACTGTTATACACTGGCAGTAAGAAGTCAAAATGGTATTAACACCATGGACGAGAGAGGCAAGATGGCAGAGGAGTAGCAGACTGAAATGACATCAGATCCCAGGAGTTCAGCTGGATGGATATCAAACCATTCCAAACACCCACAAACTCAACAGAAGACAGAAGAGAAGAAGAGCAGCAATTCTAGGAACAGAAAATCAGCCACTTTCTGAAAGGTAGGACGAGTGGAGAAGTGAATCCAAAGCAACAGGAATATAGACCGTGGGGGGAAGGGCCGGTTCCCAAGAAGAGGCAGAGCAGCAGAGCACAAAATCAGAACTTTTAGAAGTCTGCTCCATTGGAGGACATTGCTCTAGAGGTTAAGCGGGGGTGGAGCCCTCACAGGGACAGTATGGTCTCAGGGCCCACGAGGTCACACAAAGATCAGGGGTGTGCCAGGTATTGGAGCAGGGAAGCTGACTACAGAGACAGAGCTGAAGAGTGAGCTTTCAGTTCGGGGTTACCTTAAGCTGTGATTCAAGGCACAGTTGAGCCACTGCTCTTTGAGCAGGGATCCCACAAGTGGCAGATCCGGGGAGGCTCACCTTCCTCCTCTGGGAGGAGCAGCGCAGCAGGAATCTACTGGGTTTGGAGACTCCAAACGGGGCTGTGCACCAGAGATGGAAATGCTTGGTCACAGGCTGGGTGAGGTAGGAGCATGGCAGGAGGCCAGGGAAAAAGGAGTGATTGACTGCTTATCTCTGAGGGTGCACTGAGAAGTGGGGCCCCAAGCTCTCAGCTCCTCCAGGCCGGAGATTGGGAGGCCTCCATTTTCATTCCCATCCTCCAAAGCAGTACAGAAAGCATGCAGGGAACAAAAGCCCTGAGAGCGAACCGGAGCAAATTACTTAGCCTAGCCCCTGGCAAGAGTGGTGCAATTTCACCTCAGGCAAAGACATTTGAGAATCACTGCAACAGGCCCCTCCCGCAGAAGATCAGCAAGAACATCCAGCCAAGACCAAGCTCACCAATCAAGGATAACAGTGGAATTCCAGAGCTAGGGGAAAGCAATGCATAGATTTCATGGATTTTTTTCCCCATCATCCTTTAGTCTTGCAAAGTTAAATTTTTTTAAATTTTTTTTCTTATTCTTTTTTTTAAATTTTCCTCTTTCCTCTTTTAATGTTTCTTAAGTAGTTTATCTTTTTTTTCCTATTTTTTTATATATTTATTTAAGATTTTATTTATTTATTTGTCAGAGAGAGAGAGAGCAAGAGAGCAAGCACAGGCATATAGAGTGGCAGGCAGAGGCAGAGGGAGAAGCAGGCTCCCTGCCAAGCAAGGAGCCCAATGGGGGACTTGATCCCAGGACGCTGGGATCATGACCTGAGCCGAAGGCAGCCGCTTAACCAACTGAGCCACCCAGGTGTCCCTCTTAAGTAGTTTATCTTAACAATACCTTTCTAAAGAAAAATCTTTTTAAACTATTGTTATAGTCATATTTTATCCCATCATCGTATTTAACCTTGTTTTTTGTATACATATAAGTTTTTTTTCCCCCTAAAAAATTTTGGCATGGAATTTCTTCTAATAGATTAAAATATACCCTAATCCAGCAAAAGGCCTTGCTCTAGTCTCTAGCCTGAGCATATTCCATCCTCTTCTTTTTTTTTCTTTTTTCAACCAACTTATCTTATCAATTCCTTTTTTAGAATTTTTAAAAAATGTTTCATCTTTACAATCATATCTCATCCCTTCATTGTGTTTACATATATATATATTTTTTCCTTTCTTTAAAATTTTGGGAAGTAGTTTCTTCTAAGAGACCAAAATACACCCAAAATCAAGTGGATGGCTCTGTTCCATTCACCATTATTTTATATATATATTTTTTTAATTTTTAAAATTTTATTTCTTTATTCCCCTTTTCTTCTCCCCCGTTTTGGATCTCTTCTGATTTGGTTAGCATACATTTTTCTGGGGTCTTTGCTACCCTGTTAGTATATTATTCCCTCATTAATATATTCTTATGTGGAAAAAATGACAAGGCAGAAAAACTCAATACACACACACACACAAAAAGAACAAAAGGCAGTACTGATGGATAGGGACCTAATCAATACAGACATTGGTAATATGTCAGAATTAGAGTTTAGAACAATGATTCTCAAGATGCTAGCTGGGCTCAAAAAAGGCATGGAAGATAGTAGAGAAACCTTCCTGGAGAAATAAAATCCCTTTTTGGAGAAATAAAAGAACTAAAATCTAAGCAAGTTGAAATCAAAAAAGCTATTAATGAGGTGCAATAAAAAATGGAGGCTCTCTTGGGGCGCCTGGGTGGCTCAGTGGGTTAAGGCCTCTGCCTTCAGCTCGGGTCATGATTCCAGGGTCCTGGGATTGAGCCCCGCATCGGGCTCTCTGCTCAGCAGGGAGCCTGCTTCCTCCTCTCTCTCTGCCTGCCTCTCTGCCTAGTTGTGATTTCTCTCTGTCAAATAAATAAAATATTAAAAAAAAAATGGAGGCTCTTACTGCTAGTATAAATGAGGCAGAAGAGAGAATTAGTGGTATAGAAGACCAAATGATGGAGAATAAAGAAGCTGAGCTTCAAAAAAGACATAAACAACTACTGGGCCACGAGGGGAGAATTCAAGAGATAAGTGATACCATAAGACAAAACAATATTAGAATAATTGGGATTCCAGAAGAAGAAGAAAGAGAGAGGGGGCAGAAAATATATTGGAGTGAATTATGGTAGAGAATTTCCCTAATATGGTAAAAGGAACAAGCATCAAAATCCAGGAGGCACGGAGAACTCCTCAAAATCAATAAAAATAGGTCGACACCCCATCATCTAATAGTAAAACTTACAAGTTTTAGTGACAAAGAGTAAATCCTGAAAGAAAGTCGGGACAAGAAGTCTGTAATGTACAATGGTAGAAATATTTAATTGACAGCAGACTTATCCACAGGGACCTGGCAGGCCAGAAAGAACTGGCATGATATATTCAGAGCACTAAATGAGAAAAATATGCATCCAAGAATATTATATCTAACTAGGCTATCATTGAAAATAGAAGGAGAGACAAAAAGCTTCCAGGACAAACAAAAATTAAAAGAATTTGCAAGCACCAAACAAGCCCTACAGGAAATATGGAAAGGGGTCCTCTAAGCAAAGAAAGGACTTAAAAGCAGTAGACGAGAAAGGAACAGAGATAATATACAGTAATAGTCACCTTACAGGCAATACAATGGCACTAAATTCACATCTTTCAATAGTTACCCTGAATGTTAATGGGCTAAATGCCCCAATCAAAATACACAGGGTATCAGAATGGATAGAAACCAAAACTCATCAATATGCTCTCTAAAGAAATTCCTTTTAGACCCAAAGACACATCCAGATTTAAAGTGAGGGGCTGGAAAACAATTTACCATGCTAATGGACATCAAAAGAAAGCTGGGCTGGCAATCCTTATATCAGATAAATTAGATTTTAAGCCAAAGACTATAATAAGAGACAAGGAAGGACACTATATCATACTTAAAGGGTCTGTCCAACAAGAAGATCTAACAATTTTAAATATCTATGCCCCTAATATGGAACCAGCCAACTATATAAACCAATTAATAACAAAATCAAAGAAACACATCGACAATAATACAATAACAGTAGGGGACTTTAACACTCCCCTCACTGAAATGGACAGATCATCCAAGCAAAGGATCAACAAGGAAATAAGGCCTTCAATGACACACTGGACCAGATGGACATCACAGATATATTCAGAACCATCCCAAAGCAACAGAATACACATTCTTCTCTAGTGCACATGGAACATTCTCCAGAATAGATCACATCCTGGGTCACAAATCAGGTCTCAACTGGTACCAAAAGACTGTGATCATTCCCTGCATATTTTCAGACCACAATGCTCTGAAGCTAGAACTCAATCACAAGAGCAAAGTTGGAAAGAACTCAAATATATGGAGGCTAAAGAGCATCCTACTAAAGAATGAATGAGTCAACCAGGAAATTAAAGAATTGAAAAAATTTCATGGAAACAAATGAAAATGAAAACACAACTGTTCAAAATCTGTGGGACACAGCAAAGGCAGTCCTGAGAGGAAAGTATAGAGTGATACAGGCCTTTCTCAAGAAACAAGAAAAGTCTCAAGTACACAGTCTAACCCTACATCTAAAGGAGCTAGAAGAAAGAACAGCAAAGAAAGCCTAACCCCAACAGGAGAAGAGAGAGAATAAAGATCAGAGCAGAAATCAGTGAAATAGAAACCAAAAGAACAGTAGAACAAATCAACAAAACTAGGAGCTGGTTCTCTGAAAGAATTAGTAAGACTAATAAACCCCTGGCCAGACTTACCAAAAAGAAAAGAGAAAGGACCCAAATTAATAAAATCATGAAGGAAAGAGGAGAGATCACAACCAACACCAAAGAAATACAATTATAAGAACATATTATGAGCAACTATACACCAGCAAATTGGACAATATGGAAGAAATGGATGCATTCCTAGAGATGTATAAACTTCCAAAACTGAACCAGGAAGAAACAGAAAACCTGAACAGACCCATAACCAAGTAAGGAGATTGAAGCCCTCATCAAAAATCTCCCAAAAAACAAGAGCCCAGGGCCAGATGGCTGCCCAGGGGAATTCTACCAAACATTTAAAGAAGAATGAATATCTATTCCCCTGAAACTGTTCCAAACAATAGAAATGGAGGGAAAACTTCTTAACTCATTTTATGAGGTCAGCATTACCTTGATCCCAAAGCCAGACAAAGACCCCACCAAAAAGGAGAATTACAGACCAATAACCTTGATGAACACAGATGTAAAGAATTCTCACCAATATACTAGCCAATAGGATCCAATAGTACATTAAAAAGATTGTTCACCACGACCAAGTGGGACTTACTCCTGGGCTGCAAGGTTGGTTCCACATCCACAAATCAATCAATGTGATACAATAAGTTAATAAAATAAAGAATAAGAACCATATGATACTCTCAATAGATACTAAAAAAGCATTTGACAAAGTACAACATCCTTTCTTGATCAAAACTCTTCAAAGCAAAGGGATAAGGGATACATACCTCAATATCATCAAAGCCATCTATGAAAAACCCACAGCGAATATCATTCTCAATGGAGAAAAACTGACTGCTTTTCCCCTAAGGTCAGGAACATGGCAGGATGTCCACTATCACCACTGCTATTCAACATAGTACTAGAAGTTCTAGCCTCACCAACCAGACAACAAAAAGAAATAAAAGGCAACCAAATCAGCCAAAAAGTCAAACTCTCACTCTTTGCAGATTATATGATACTTTATATGGAAAATCCAAAAGACTCCACTCCAAAACTGCTAGAACTCATACAGGAATTCAGTAAAGTGTCAGGATATAAAATCGATGCACAGAAATCAGTTGCATTGCTATACACCAACAGCAAGACAGAAGAAAGGGAAATTAAAGAGTTGATACCATTTACAATTGCACCCAAAACCATAAGATACCTAGAAATAAACTTAACAGAAGAGGCAAAGAATCTGTACTCAGAAAACTATAAAGTACTCATGAAAGAAATTAAGGAAGATATGAAGAAATGGAAAAATATTTCATGCTTATGGATGGGAAGAACAAATATTGTGAAAATGTCTATGTTACCTAAAGCAATCTGCACATTTAATGCAGTACCTATCAAAATACCATCAATTTTTTTTAAAGAAATGGAACAAATAATCCTAAAATTTATATGGAACCAGAAAAGACCCCAAATAGCCAGAGGAATGTTGAAAAAGAAAGCCAAAATAAATAACTAAAAAATCTTAAAAAAAAAAAAAAAGCCAAAGTTAATGGCATCACAATTCCAGACCTCAAGGTCTATTACAAAGTTGTAATTATCAAGACAGTATGGTACTTGCATAAAAACAGACAATGGAACATAACAGAGAGCCCAGAAATAGACCCTCAACTCTATGGCCAACTAATCTTCAACAAAGCAGGAAAGAATGTCCAATGGAAAAAAGATAGTCTCTTCAACAAATGGTGCTGGGAAAATTGGACAGCCACATGCAGAAGAATGAAACTGGACCATTTCCTTACACCACACACAAAAATAGACTCAAAATGCATGAAAGACCTCAATGTGAGACAGGAATCCATCCAAATCCTTGAGGAGAACACAGGCAGCAACCTCTTCGACCTCAGCTGCAACAACTTCTTCCTGGAAACATTGCCAAAGGCAAAGGAAGCAAGGGCAAAAATGAAGTATTAGGACTTCACCAAGATCAAAAGCTTTTGCACAGCAAAGGAAACAGTCAACAAAACCAAAAGACAACTGACAGAATGGGAGAAGATATTCAAAAATGACAATCAGATAAAGGGCTAGTATTCAAAAATCTATAAAAAAAACTTACCAAACTCAACACCCAAAGAACAAATAATCCAATCAAGAAATGGGCAGAGGACATGAACAGACATTTCTGCAAAGAAGACATCCAGATGGCCAACAGACACATGAAAAAGTGCTCCACATCACTAGGCATCAGGGAAATACAAATCAAAACCACAATGAGATACCACCTCACACCGGTCAGAATCGCTAAAATTAAAAAGTCAGGAAATGACAGATGTCAGAGAGGATGCGAAGAAAGGGAAATCCTCCTACACTGTTGGTGGGAATGCAAGCTGGTTTCCACTCTGGAAAACAGCATGGAGGGTCCTCAAAAAGTTGAAAATAGAGCTACCCTACGACCCAGCAATGGCATTACTGGGTATTTAACCTAAAGATACAAATGTAGTGATCTGAAGGGGCACGTGCACCTGAATATTTATAGCAGCCATGTCCACAATAGCCAAACTATTGAAAGAGCCTAGATGTCCTTCAACAGATGAATGGATAAAGAAGATGTGGTGTATATACACAATGGAATACCATGCAGCCATCAAGAGAAATGAAATCTTGCCATTTGCAATGACATGAATGGAACTAGAGGGTATCATACTGAGTGAAATTAGTCAATCATAGAAAGACAATTATCATATGACCTCCCTGATATGAGGAATTTGAGAGGCAGAGTCGGGGGCTTGGGGGGTAGGGAAGGAAAAAATAAAACAAGATGGGATCGGGAGGGAGAGAAACCATAAGAGACTCTTAATCTCACAAAACAAACTGAGGGTTGCCATGGGGAGGGAGGTATGGAGAGAGTGGTTGGGTTATGGACATTGGGGAGGGTATGTGTTAGGGTGAGTGCTGTGAAGTGTGTAAGCCTGATGATTCACAGACCTGTACCTCTGGGGCAAGTAACACATATGTGTTAATAAAAATAATTAATTTTAAAAAAACCCCACCATGGACGGGAAATCTGAAAGAAATAAGACTGGTGAAATTAAAGAGACTATGTCATCACAAATTTCTGAGCCCATGACAGAGCTTTAAATATATGCATCTAACGTATGATTTCACCAACTCTGTCCACTCAAACAGCCCAGAAACAATGACCAAGCCAATAGCAATAAAGACTCCTAATCCCCAGACTGTAATTTTTCTCAATAGTATGTTTGCACTGACAGGTACCAGGACTTCTTAGACAAATGTTCATTCCAGGTCTGGGGTAGGAAATGCCCAAAATGAGCCTGCAACATCTTATAATTTTAGATTTCAAAATTTCATATTTTTCCCATTAATTGAAGTTCCCAGTGGCCATAGATGGGGCAATTTGGATATCAGTAAGGATAAGGAGTAGAATGGATTAAAGCACATAAGTACAATCCATGAGTTCATGATGATATTCTTTAAGTGTACATGTTATCTTTGAAGAATATCGAGGTGTCGAGTCATTATTTTGAAAACTGGTAAATTAAAGAATTACCTGGCAGTGCTCAGTACAGAAAACTGCCTCTGGTGTTATCCAATTTGTCCTGTTTTCCCTTTATAAAGTGTACCTCAAGGTAATTAATAGTTAATTAGGAGTAATTCATCCTTATAAAATAATTCCAGCTATTAACTAGGAAGGAATTATAGAATTAGAATGCCACTATTTTGTAGCCTGAGTGAATTCATGAATCTGGACCATGATGACCCATGGCTGCTATTAACACAGACGAACCAACCAAATACCATGTGGTTCCTGATGGAAGTGTGTGCCATCACCTCCCAAGTAGTCTTGCTCTCCCACTCTGAAAAATGAACTTGAATCCGATCAACTTTCAAATTATTTACAAGACATACAGAGAAGAGATACTCCAAGGCCACAATGGTGATGTAATAACTAAGTCCAGACCACAACCAGCTCTTGGGATGGACTCTTCTGAATCCTGATTCAAACCAGCAGTTTTCAAAAATGTTAAAGAGTTTGAGAAATTGGCTATGTTAACTTGGTTATGTGAGGTTTTTAAGTTTTAGGTGTGATAATGGTATTACGCCCATTTTTCAAGAGTCCTTAACTACACACACAAGAACAAAAATAGTCCAGACACCATGAAAGCCCAATGTAGGGGAACTTGCCCAGCCAATCATCAAGGATTACTAGAAAGCTCGAAGAATGAGGTAGATCATGTAACAGTGGTGCAGAGATAGGACAAACAGATTAATGGAGCAGAACAGAGATCCAAAAATTACATATTTAAATCTGTGTTTTGGTTTATTTATGTAGCTCATTTCTCAGGTAAAGAGGAAATGGTAAAACTCATCAGTAACTTGTGCTGGGACAATTGCGCTGATTAGCCACACAGAAAATAAGCCATTCAGAAAAGAGAGGATGAAGAGTATAAGGTACACTAAAATTTAAACTTCTGTTTATCCAGAGACACCTCAAAGAAAGTGACAAGACGACTCCCACTGAGAATGCCATTGACCACATATGACACCCAATGATTAGAATTCAGAATACATATTTAAATCCTAAAAATCATAGAGAGACACATTATCCAATTTAAAACTATGGAAAAGACATGAACAGGCATTCTCAAGGAAGAAAACTAGAATAGCCACTAAATTTTGGCAAGATAGCTCATTCTATAATCAAGAAAATTTAAATTTTTAGGGAACTAGAGTCCATTTTCCTACCCAATGCAAGAACCTGACAGTATAAAGAGCTGGTAAGGACGTTCATTAAGGAAACCTCTCCCATACCACCAGAGAGAGTATAAATTGAACTCAACCTTTAATTTTTAAAATTAAAGACTTAGTTATTTGAGAGAAAGAGAGCACACTCAGGAGTGGGGAGGGACATGGAGAGTGAAGAGAGAGAGCGTCTCAAGCAGATTCCCCGCTGAGCTCAGAGCCCAACAGGGTTGATAGGGGCTGAATCTCACAACCCTGAGATCATGATCTGAGCCAAAACCAAGAGTTGAATGACCAACCAACAGAGCCACCTGGGTGCCCCAAGACTCAACCTTTTTTTTTTTTTTTAAGCAATTGACATCAGCTAGAAGAATTCATTTTGAGCATTATGTATGGGCTCCTAATTCTCAGGTATAAACCACTCACACCCCCAGATGTATTTACAAGAATGTTTATAGTGCTTTTCTAGAAAGGACTAGAAACATCCCAAACATTCATTAGTAGGAAGGTAGAGAACTAAGTTGCAGGGCAGCCACACGAGGAGATCATACACAGCAGTGAGAATTAACAAGGGACACATACACAATTCACAATGAATGAACTTCAAAAACCTAATGTTAAGAGAAAAAGGCAAGTTGCATTAACATATGTCTAGCACAATACTGTTTTTGTAAAGCTCAACTAAGAAATAAGCCACAGGCACCTATTGTTTGGGGGTACAGAGCTGTATGGAAAGGCTCTGAAGAAAGTCAGGGGAATGATAAATACCAAATCCAGAAAGGGGAAGGTATGTACATGGGAGACAAGCCGAGGTTTAGCAGTGTTGACTTTTAACATTTTTTACATCAACTTTTGGGCTCACAGATCCTTTATTATTAAATTTACATATTTTATGTATTTATTTTTGTAGTTAAGAAATGGTCCAGTTGAAAAGGTGAGGCTGGCTCAGGACAGACATGGGTCTGGTTTCTGCGAGGAGGATTCAGACCCGGCTCTAGGAGGAGATAAAGATGCCTTTCCCGGGACTGACAGCCCTCACTCAAGGACCAGCATACCAACTGGATCTTGTCGAGGCCAACAGATGTTCCCCAAGATGCAAGGTCAAGGAGGAATAATTTTTCCTGGGCAGGGAGGACTAATGGAGATAAAGTGTCCAGTCATTCCTAAAGCATGGCACCATCTTCGAGAAGGAAACAGAATCCCAGCTCTGGCCAGCCACATCCTGTTCATGGCTGGATGACCTATTTCAGATTTATGAGCCATGTCTGCTTTCACAGACCCTCCACCCTGCCTGCTTGGAAGAATGATGCCTCCAAGTACACAAGTCCCTGGAGGAATGTCTGAGAGATTTCCAGTCATCCAATCCCACAAATATTTGTGACTCCTGCAGCATCCCAAGCACTTCTGTGGGTGCTGGGGCCGGGAGATAAGCCAGATCACATCTCTGCCCTTTATCGCACCTCCTAGGGAAGGAGGGGGAGGAGACCTGGCAACCACTGTCCTGTCATGCAGCTTGACAGCACAACAAGAGACAGCAATGCAGTTCAGGGAAAGTGCAGGCGCTCACAGAACTCTCTGCTTTCTATACCAGGAGGAGGGTGCATCTCAAAAAAAGAATGACACCCCATGATTTCCCCTACATCTCCTCCCACTGTTCCTATGATTTCTTGCAAGATAAAATAAATTATCCTTAAATCATCAATCAGCAACATTTTTTAAGCATCAATGTGGTTCCCACATTGATGCTTAAAAAACGTTGGGAGGATTTTCACAAAGCGAGAGAAAGGATGGACTGCCAGGAGTTCAAGGGGGACCCAGGGATGAGAGTGTGTACGTCAGTAGGCGTCACCAGTTCCCATCCACCTGACATTCTGCAGTAGATTCATTCATTTTATATTCAGACAACCAGGCAGACGAAGTCGGGAGGAAACTGGTGTCATTAATTTGTGCTGAGCCCCATTTCTTTCTCCTGGGCTGCCTCTCTCAGGTGGGGTTACCAGAACCCCACTGAAGTAAGGAAGTAACAGAAAAGAGTAGGGCATGCAGCTGGCCAGCCTCCGGTAGCCAAACTGCCCAGGACCAAGAGGGTAAGGCATTGCCACCATAACAGAGGTCCAGAACAAGGTTCCCAAAGCAGGGAAGGCTAAGAGAATTTCAGGAGGCACAATGAATTCACTTGATGTAACCACAGATCCCAGGATAATCTCAAGAGTTGGAGTCACCAGAAAGCTCTGAAGTTGGAAAGGGAGGAGAAACAGGGGGACAAGCTGGAAATGCATATGCGGTGTTGCTGTGACCCCATGAAATCAGGCGGCTGCCCTTTCCACCACCTGGCATCTGGCAGAAGACTCTGGTATTACTACCCTCTGGGGACAGTGAGCCTGAGGGGCTCAAGACTCAACAGCTGACAGGGACGACTGAGGGCAATGCAGAGGTGGCATGCTGGAAATAGGAAGAAGGAGCAAAAGTTGACATGAGGGGCAGGGAGACCAGGGACCATGCCCAGCCCAGCCTGACTCTCCAGCAGGAGAAAATTCCTCCAGGAGCAAAGTGACCCACCCCAGGGCAAAGACCTACAGATACAGACACCAGGGATCCCAGTGTTGGCAGAGGTATGTAGAGAGGCAATGAAATTGCCAGGTCAGGGCTCTGTGTCTGGACAGTGAAGTCC
Organism: Meles meles; assembly: GCF_922984935.1. NCBI lineage: Eukaryota > Metazoa > Chordata > Mammalia > Carnivora > Mustelidae > Meles > Meles meles. The sequence goes on along the minus strand of NC_060084.1, from coordinate 19,339,414 downwards.
CCAGCTGACAAGCTCGGTCCTACCTCAACAATTTGACATTTCCCTCAAGCCACATGTGAACAGCCAAAAACTGACAAGCATTTGAGAAAAATTTCTAACAAGATAACAAACAGACATAAGGAACCAAAACATAGATACAAGAAAAATAATAATTTTAATATCCTTAGAGAAGTACGAAAGTATGATATCCATGAGACAGAAGTTTTACTTTGTTAAAAACTAACAAAAATCAACTTACAAAAGGGGGTGGTGGGGAACAAAAATGGAAAAGAAAAAGTAAACTTTCAGGGAATCAATCCAGGAAAACAGTATTTGAAAGCCAGAGGTTCTAGAAAGTAACAAGAGGAAAAACTGAAAACTATTGAAGGAATAACAGAATGCCCCAAAGATCACGCATCTCCATACTGAGAGAGACCATTAAGAGCTCAGCTCGGTGCTAACAAGATCAACACAAAGTCACATCGTTGTGAAATATCACAACACTGGAGAAAGTGAAAATATCAGAAGCTTCCTGAAAGAAAGAGTAGGTTATAGACAAAAGATCATTAAAGTGCCACTAACAGCCATGTTGGAACCTGGAAGAGAATTCAAAATTGTGAGCAAGAATAAATACTTGAAGCCTAGAATTCTTTTTTTTTTTTTTTTAAGATTTTATTTATTTATTTGACAGGCAGAGATCACAAGTAGGCAGAGAGAGAGGAGGAAGCAGGCTCCATGCTGAGCAGAGAGCCCGATGCGGGGCTCGACCCCAGGACCCTGGGATCATGACCTGAGCCGAAGGCAGAGGCTTTAACCCACTGAGCCACCCAGGCGTCCCGAAGCCTAGAATTCTATACCCAGCTAATGATCACTGCAGCACTCAGGTAGGAAAGATCTTCCTAAGATGCATGGTCTTTCCAAATGTATCATCCATGCAGGTCGAGAGGAAATCATGTATCCAATGAGGAAGTAATCAAACCTAGGAAGAAGGTGGAATTCCAGAAACAGAAGATAGAGCACAGTCCACGGGGGGCAGGTGGGGCTGGGGAAATCTCCCAGGAAAATGGAAAGGAAATCCCAGGGTAAAAAGAGTAGAGCAAGCCCAGAGAACTATTCCCATAGACAGACCAGGGCAGCAGGTTCCCGGAGCAGAGACGTCATTTGGGGCTTCAACCGCCCTGGTGGGCCTGGCCAGTCTGGGATGCACAGAAACCAAACAGATGAACAAACAAAGCCATCATTTTAGCTCTGGATAAAATAAATCATTGCAGAAGAAAGAAAAAAACATAATCATGAGACACCACATGTCTCAACTGTGAGTAGTATTTACGCGTTCAGAACGACGACACTGGTGTTGACCTAACTGAAATGGGTGACAAACACACTTAGAGAAGGGGAGGGCCAGGGGTGCGTGCAGAAAACACTAAACCCTCCTCTTCCTCAGCACAAAGTCAACAGACCATGTCTGATAAAAATGCTAGAGATGACATTTCTAAAGATCACCCATAGACTGTTGAAATGAATTTAAGAAAAAACAGCTCTGAGTCAAAAGCTGCTGCTGCTCCTGAGAGCAGGAAGCAGGTGAGGAAGGCTGGGCCAGGAGCCTGCTGTTATTCGTTAAGATCCTTATGGAACTGAGTCAGACGTTTTAATCTATCCCTTTGATAAAAAATTAAACATACCTAAATCGTATGTGCATCTGATCCCGCCTCTCCACTTCCGCCCACACACGTGACTCTCCCTGCCTCCGCACTCACCTCCTCACCATGGTAAGTGCTAGGACTAGCCCTGAACGTGGGGACACTATAAGGACTGAGTCCCAGGAAAACAAAGGCAAGAGTCTTGGGAGAAGGAAACCAAAGTCCATGGGCTCTCAGGAGCTAAGGCTTGCCTTGTCCTTCCTGAAGGTCAGTTGAATGTCTTGCCCTTGATCTAGCCACAGAAGCCCTGGGACATTCAAACTCTTATCTGGCTTCAGGATCTCCTCAGGAGCCTACAAGGGCCACTTCGGGTCTCCCCATTGTCACTTCTGAATGTTCCTCTTAATAAATGAAAGTTTGAGACCATAAAGTCCAGCATTCTTCTACAATACAGAATATCATTAGTCTCACCCAAGTGGAGTGCTGGAAAACCCAGTAATGAGGGACACTAAAGGTACTTTCTGGCAAGATTGGGGGTATATAATCTCTCTGCTTAACATGCCTGACACACTGCAAAAGCCCCTGGTTTTAACCCAGTCCGTCTCTCTGCTCATGGCCCCAAGCTAGTATGGGAAGAACAGGCCCAGGGAGAGAACCTAGGAGTGGCATCCCTCTGCCCACTCTAGTTTGGGGCTGTGCAAAGTCTGCACTGAACAAAAACCTGGAAATTGCTCAGGAATCTGCATATCCCCAAATCAAGGTTGAGTTCTGGTTCTCCTAGTTTTCTCAAGGCAGGGCCCATCCCCTGCCTCCCAGAGAGGAGGGCAGGGGAGGCCGACTGGGCCTTCCTTTGGCATTGTTTAGAGAACAGCCCTGGGCCCTTCTATCTTTTCTTCTCACTTCCTAGCTCCCAGCCTCTGCAGCCCTCTGATTAGATCTCTTCCCCTTAAGAACATCTGGTCATAGATGCAATGTCACTCTGACCACTACCCATCCCAGGGGTATGACTGATAGGATGGAGGATGGGGGTCCCTGGTCAACCAGGAGAAGAGGCCTATAGGAGCCTAGAAGGTTAGGAATGGGGGCAGTGAGGAAAAGCAAGGGGAGGACAGCTTGGAAGAAGCCGTGGGATCCAGCAAGGCACCAGCGTGCCTGTATCCTCTGGTGGCTATCACCAGCCCCACCCACAGTTCTGTGCACCAAAAGGCAGAGAAACTTAGATTCAGTGTTTGGGTTTTGTGGTGTTTGGTTTTAAGCAGAATGGCCTTTAATTTTTTTTAATGGGGAAAGTATACCATAGTATCTAGTATGACTCTGGTCTGAGAGTCTCTGAACCTTCTTCCAGTTCCACAGCAGGAACTTCTGTGGGCTTCTGCCCATATCCATCTATTGGCAAGGATGGAAACACAAATTTGTTCTTGGGTCTCCTGCCAGCCTGAGAGGGACAAGCAGTCTCCTCTAGGGTGACACAAGCTGGAAAAGGCAGTGGCCCAAGCATCGGATCCAGCGGAGAGACAGAGCCCCAGCTCCCCCAGCTCCAGGCCTCCAGACCCTCTGTGTGAAGTCCAGGGTCCAACGCATCTCAAGAGAAGCAAGGGCTGCAGAACCAGCCCTGAACTTGGCCTGCCCTGGCTATGTGACATTGCCACTTCACTTCTTGTTCTTCTTCTATCAAACGTTCTGTATTCCTTTCATGGAAGCCTACGCAACTCTGCTGAAGGGAAATAACCTAGCCCAGGGCTTGATGGGTAGACTGGTCCCTGCCCCTGCGCCAAGCCTTTCCTGAAGGGCGTGCTTTGAGTTACCTTCTCTGTTGGGGAATCTTTCCCTCTACAGATACACTGTATTTTCATCAACAGAAGTCACTTTGGTGTCACACTCCTGATGAATTAGGGAGATTCTGATCTTGCTTCTGACACTAGCTTGCCAAGCCATGGGGCCTTGGGCAAGCCACTTCTACTCTCTGGGCCTCAGTTTCCCTATCTGTGAAATGGGGATGCTTGGCTTCATCTCTTTGAAGCCCCTTCCATTTGAAGTTGTGAATTTTTGTGTCTTTTGGGGAAAGCTTATTAGGGATCCGTTATCCACTCTCTAGTGCACACAAGTTAGACAAAACCAGTTTTGAGGTTCTCTTGAGATGAGAACCACCCCAGTGACCCACACATAGATGTTTCAAGGGATGAGGGAATTTCAAGGTGAGGGCCCTGAGAGGCAGGTCTGTGTTTCTAGCAGGAGTAGGTTCGTTCATAATCTGAACCAGAACTGATAGTAACAGTTTGAACAGGGCACCATTCCACGTTCGCTAAGAACCCAAGGGGCTTACATGGCTCACGCAGCCAGTCAGGGCAGAGACACTCATGCCAGGAAGACCAAAGCCCCTGGCCCACCCCAGTTCCGGCAGCAACACTCACTCACTTGGAACCATTTTCAGCCCTTTGATCTCCATTTCCAATAATTAAGGAGGCTTCTGTGGCATAGTCCTAACCGGCTTAGTGTCTACATCAGAAATGCTGCAGGACGCATGCTGGGAGTCATGCCAGTTTGGGGGAGGGGCGGATAATTAAGGAAATCATGGTGAATTAAGCTTTCTGCAACGAGGCACAAACATCTTTTCATGAACGGCAACATCATGTTAGCTTATGTTTTGCCGAAGAGAAAGGCAGGGCCTATCCTTGGGGTTTTCAGCCTGGTAAAACACATCTGGCAACTAAGCCAAATATTTAAGGGTCATTAAAATCCCAAACTCCCCGTGCCAAGAACTTTTCTCCTTTGTTACTCAAGTGCGGAGCAGTTACGGAAAATGCTTCCATATGGTTTGTGCTGCTGCATTCCTGTTTACTTCATCAAATCACTGCTTTGAAAGAGCTATTTGATGTCACAGATGCGTTAAGATTTTATAGACTTTCCCAATCCAGCTTTTTAAGATTCTCCCTTTGAACCAGAAATGCTTGCCAAGAGTAAACAGAACTGAAACCACTAGGGGTCAAGGGCTTTGTTGGAAACAAAGCCTGATCAAGGGCTTTCCAAGTTTGGGGCAAACTCGCATTTCCAACCGCTTGCCAAAAGTCTCCAAAGATCATGTTTCCCACATAAGTTACATTAAAATATGTGTTTTTGTGTCGTCTTATTCTATTAATAATTTAACACCATCTCCCACCAGCTCCCACCAAGAAGCAAGGACACAAGATGGTCATGCACTTAAAATATGAATAGAACTTTATAGAAAGTTGGGAAATTTATCTTTAAGTCATGAATCAAAATTCTCTCCAGTGAGGGTTTCTCAGCCTTGAGAGAAAAAGCTAACAGATACAAACCTTGGGAAAGCACCCGGGGCCAGAGTCAGACTCCCCAAGACACAGAGAGCTGTGAGGACATTCGAGTATCGCTCTCATTTTACAGATAGGTAAACGGAGGACCAGACCCCAATTATGGGGTCAGAGGTAAAATCCAGAAGCTCCTAAATTGTTCCCTTCATCTCTCTCCACTGCTTTCAGCCTTCTCTTTGTCACTGTCCTTTTCCTGAACCTGCCCCAGCAGCCTCCTCCAGGTTCCCCTACATCCTCCCTTCTCCCCTTATTACACCCCTGCATGGCAGTGAGGGGGAGGGTCACTGTAAAACTACAATCAAAACTGCCCAAAACCCCACAGCCTGCCAGCTGTCCAACCTCCTGTCCCTCTCACCCGGCACCACTGTCCCTGCTGATGTGCCCACGTTCACCCAGTGCCAATAGTCCCCTTCTCCCACACTACTGCATTCTAGATCCTGGAGCCCACAAAGCTCATTGCTGTCCCAGGATTTTTGCACTTGTGGTCCCGTCTGTTAGCAGTGTTCTTCCCTTCTGGGCACAGCTCCTCTTTCAGCCCTCAGCCTCAGCTGTACCCCTTCAGAGAGCTTTTTCCTTGCTATTCAATATAACGAAACCACACAAACTTTGCTGGCTCCTGTCTCTGCACATTTATGATCTGAACCCCCACACTGGGAAGCAAGCTTCAGGAAGCCATGGAAAGAGGGATGACATTATTTCTCCCTTTTAACTCCAGCCCCCACAGCACAGTGCCTGGAATGTAACGGGCACTCAGCATGTGTCCTTTGACGTCTCCTATTTCTCACCCTGGGTTCCCTCTGTTAATGGGAAAAGATTTTTTAAAAAGAGTCCAGGACTTATGTGAGGACCCAATCCTGCCCCCCCTTTTTAAATCTCTCTTGCCTGTCACCCCATTTGGTGGTCCTGCCTCTGCTCAGTCCCCATCTGTTCTCGGGTCCCCCCATGTGTTCTCGGGTCTCCACTACATGGAGAATTCAGTCTCCCAACACTCCAGAATTCAACTCCCCAGAGGAAGGCCTGAAATTGAATTGAGATCAATAAATTCAAAATATCCATCCCTTTCAGCTGTGGGTGTTGTGGCAGCCACATGAGCTGCAGGGCCACGGGTCCTGGAGGGTAGAGACTCGAGACTTTCCTCTGAGATTCCCAACATTGGCCCTTCCAGCCACCGGGAGAACTCCAGCTCATTCAGCTAGCTCCTGACACCAAATTTGCTGTCCCTCACCACAGCTCTAAGCAGCTTCTCCATTTCCCCTGTAGCTTTCTTGATTCCATGTAAGTGTTTTTTACTTGTGTATTTGTGCAGAGAAAAATAAGGCTGACTTGGGATAAAACATTTATGAATGGCCATGATGATCCAGCTTCTCTCTCTCTCTCTGCCAGGAGGTCCCCATGTAGGTAGATGAATATTTTGGGCCAAAAGCTTGTAAAGAAGATCAGAAATCTATAGATTAAGCATCTGTTTATTCAGTCATTCCATCAGCACTTGAGAACTTAGTATGCTCCAGACATTTCCCGGGGATCCTGCGGTGAGCAAGGCCAGAGTGGCCCCCAAGGGGAAGGCAGACATAAGGTCAATTATCTGTGTTCCCACCCAAGCACTCACTGAGGGGTTATGACTGGTCCGGTGAAGGTCACGTGACTCTGTAGATCATAGTACAGGGTCCCTGTTCCAGGCTGCAGATGGCCATGCCAGGGAAGCAGCGGGTGAAGGGAGGTGAGTGGCTGGGAGATCAGCGGGTGTAGTTGATTCAATGAGCCCTGGCCCGAGTCAGGAGGACCCAGTCTCCAAGCCCAGCTCGAGCAACATCTACCTAAGGGTAAGGGACTCTGCACACCCCTCTTCCTCCTCTGTTGTGCCCCATTCGGTTTTCAGATCCTTCTAGCCAACCACCTCCCTACACTCCTACCACCACTTCTCCAATTCGATTGTGCTGATCTCTGCCTTCAGTTGTTATTCTAACAATCCCACCAGTGTCCCTGACCCAGATTCTTCCCTGCTCTAGTTCAGGTCTCCCCAGAGCATGGCCCCAGGCAACAGGGAGCCCGGAGGAGCTGGAGCTGGGCAGTGTCAAAAGGAACACGTTTATTTCAAGAAAGAGCTTCCAGAAAGGCTCAACCTGGTGCCATGATGACCCACTGTAAAAGGGGCAGCAGAGCAGGAAGAGGTTGGAGAGGGGGAGGACCCTAGCCAAACAGGACGGTCAGAGGGCCGGAGGGGAGACAGGGAGTAGTGGGGCCTGGAAGCACAATTCGAGGTGAGCAGACACAACCAGCAGTAGCCCAGCCTGCATCAAGGCCCCCTCGTACCCCTCTGTTCTCATGGCGGGGGGTGGGAACGGTCCGACATTCTTCCTTAAGATCCATCAGGACCCACAAGGGGATTTAACCTCAAGTGAACAGAGAAGAACATATTCAAAAGGGCTTGAGTTCCAGCTTAAACATTCCCCTAAGAATGATTCTGGCAAGAGAGCTGTTCTGGATCCTGAGTATGCTAAGGGCAAAGAAGGGAGAGGACTGAGATAACAGGAGTGTCTTGAAAGGAGCTTTGACCCCAGGCCTCAGAAACAGAATCTGTCTTTAAGCCTCCGGATGCTCTGGTAAAAAGAATTTGTAAATAATTTAGCACCCGAGTAGTAGACTGTAAACGGCAAACACAGCCTGCTGAGACGTGGGCCTTGGAGGCTCAGACAGAAAGAGGGCTCTAGACCATGAGCTGCCCATGGGCAGGGGCTGGGACTCCTGGCTGCCCCCAGGCCTCCAGCACCCGCATATGTCCTGCACCCAGGGAGGTCCTCCCGCATTGTCTGAGTGGATGGATACCTAAGGAAATAGACAAACGAGCAAATGACTTACCCTTGAGGAAAAACACACACATCCCAAAAGCAAACCAACCACGACACATAACACACGATCATAATCATGGTTTACTTTTACACGGCTGACTCCTCCCCTGCCTGCTCTCACAGTCCAGGAAAATGTTTCCCAGACTCTGCGCTTCTGCAAACATGTGCTAGGAAGCATCTTGTACCACTCAGGCACAAATGACAAACAAAACTCAGAAATAATAGAGTGGGGATGGGAGTGATTTGTTGAGGAGCGTTCCCAGGCTGCCTCAATCCTTAGCTTCCCTCTGCAGGGCAGGCCCATTCTCGCTGGCTTCCCAGGATTCCACCTGCCTGCCAGAGAGGATGGCTGCCTCCAGGAACTTAACATCCCAGAGGGGGAAAAGAAAGCTCTTCCTTCCCCAATCTAGGTAAGACCTGCGGAAGAAACTAGCTGGCTGGTTTGGGTCACATGCCCACTCCTTGTACCAAGCCTTTGTGACTTGGACACAAAGAGCACACTTCCTCTGATAGGCTACACTTGGATCAGTGGAAAGCCACCCGTGTCCAGAGGAGCTGGTTCTGTAACTGACATGCCCATAAGAATTACATGGAATGAGCTATTATGGGGGGGCGCCTTCCGAAGCAAAGAATCTGCCGCCACCACCACCACCATCATCATCATCATCACCACAGGAAGGGGCCAAGGAGGGAGAAGAGAGGCATGCTAGACAGAGAAGGCCAATAGAAACCCCCCACCCACAACCTCCACCTCCAACCTCATGAAATCCTTCGTCACTGCTGCACACATTTGGATGGGGAAAAAAAATAGGATACTCACTCACTCGCATCTCAGATAAAATTTGCTTCCAGCTGTTCTTCCCCTAGCAGGGAGGCCAAATGCAAAGACAGGTTGTGGAGTTGGAGTGACCCAAGTTCAAATCTTGGCCTCATAACATGCTTGCTAGAGCGTCTTGGACAAGTTACTTAAATTCCATAAGCTCCATTTCTTCATTTGCAAAGCAAGCAGCAAGACCCAACACATGGTATGTACTGAGGATTAAATGAGAAAAATGTGGACGACTTGGCATACATTGTCTGATAGAAAGACGTCAATAAACATTTGCTCAATGCATGAATTAATTAATTTGAACTTCACAGGTCAGAGAGGACCTGGCTGGATTGTCCTACTTCTACTGCTCAGCAGCAGAATGAGTTTTTCCTTTCTAAAAATAGATAGTGGAAAGTCCAGTTGGCCAAGTACAGGTCTTAATATTACAACTGTCCCCATTTTATAGATGAAGAACTAAAGGTTGTAAGAGAACAGGATTTACCAAAAGGAAATCTACATGCCCTGACCACAAAGGGAGGAGGTAAACGCTAAAATGGCGGACCATTTTGAACCATGGTTAAGCTGCCAAGAATTAGCTAATTACTGCACTCCAATACACCAGTAGGATGATAAAACTGCCTTTTATCTACATGGAGATTACAACTCTTCCAGACATCACTTGATCCGAGCCTCACCTTAGCACCCTAGCATAGAGAAGAAAGGCCTTAGCAGTGCCTTTTACAGTTGGGAAAATAAATTCAGAAAGTTTAAGTCACTCAATTATGGCCACTTAACTATCAAATGGTCAAAGCCAGGGTCAAACTCAGCTCAGGCTCACAAAGGAAAAGTAGATCTGTAATAACCACTGAAGTCTCTGTCTCTTTTTAATTACATATTGATAGAATTTGGGTTTCTTTGTTGTTTTTTTTTATTGTTGTTTTTAATTTTTATTTTTTGAGAGACAGAAAGGGAGGGAGAGAGCAAGTAAGCAGGCAAGGGGCAGAGGGAGAGGAGAGAGACTCTTAAGCAGGCTCCATGCTCAGTGTAGAGCCCAAAAGGGAGCTCGATCTCATAACCCTGAGATCTTTCCCTGAGCCAAAATTAAGAGTTGGATGTTTAACCTACTGAGCCACCCAGGTCCCCCTATGGGCTGCCATTTTTAATTTAGACGTGGAGTCTCAACTGGTGATGTATCTGTCTTGCAGGTCAATAGGCAAACTCCCTTCTCAACTTGGGAATCTTCCCCCAGCCCCCCTGAGAAGTGGGGTAGAGGCAGAATTAGAGCAGAGACAGAACACACATCCATCCCCAACATAGCCAGAAGCACAAAATGGATCATCAAGTCACCAACAAATATATCAACCCAGGTATAATTTTCAAAATGGAAAATTCTTGGTCTGTAATATGCCTAACACTGAAGCAAGGAATTTAAGATTCTAGTATGTTATACCAAGACATAAAAATTGTGATTTAAAAAAAAATGCATCTGTCCTTGATAAGATGGGCTATACTCAGGCTCTTGAGGTCTAAGTTTTAAGACAGTCCCATATGGAAAGAATTCGGCTATATCACCACCTTCTGCACCTTTTGGAGACTGGAGTTTTTCTCTGCCTGTCTACAGAATGACCACATAATTTATTGTCCATACTGGAACACGCGTAAGAATCAAGTTGGTGGGACCAAGGGGGGTTGTTATTCATCATTATGTCATGACCACAGAGAAAAATCAGGACAGTCTTGGGCAAATTAAGACCGCCACCCTAGTTAGAGGGAAGAACTGAAAATCAAAATCATGCAGTCACATAGAGTTAATATGAAATGTTTGATATCTTGCTCAAAACATCTTCCCTCTGTACCAGGCTTTTTTGACCTCAATTTTTCATGTAATTCCTTGACAGAAATTGTTCAGGGGAAAGTGCAGATAAACATATATTCTGAGGGAAGGTTTTACATGATTGCTAATTTAGTTAAAATGGCTTTTAAACATTGTCTTTGGATAATCTAAGTTGGCTACAGAACAACAGCACAGTGGGAGGCTAATGGAGATTTAGCAACCTACGGCTAATTGTAATTTCTTTGGGTTTCCTTTCTAAATCATTTTCTTTTTTGTCTTTGAATCCCTGTCCTCATTTATGTCAGGTTTGGCCCAATCACTGTTCCATCCCGCTTCCTTGGAGGCCAGGAAGGGTCCAGGTGGACAGGAGAGGAGAGCGATCTGGATACAGCTGGAACAGTGAAACCTGTCGCCATCTAGACCTACGACGAAGAGTACACAGAGAATCCTACAAACAGATTAACATGAACTTGGCATATCCATGCACAGTGCTGGGAAGTCTGACTTTCTAACTGTCTCCCCTCCTTTCACGTGGGTAACTTTTCAACCTGCAGGTCTTTCTATCCCTGGAACTCCCTTCCCCTAATGGATAGAATTCTATTTTCTTCCCCCCACAATCCTTACCTTGTGACAACTGGGGGGGGGGGAGTCTTATCAATGGACAAAAGAAAACCTAAAGGAAATGAGCTCGGTAACATTGTAGTCACTTCCTTAAAGGTTGAGTCAGTGAATCAGCAGGTGCCAGGCAAGCTCCCAGAACCTGGGAGGAGGATTCCTACAGAGGGCGCCTCGAGAAGCACACCGGCTTTTGCTGGTCGGAATTTGGATATTCCTAAATTCTTTAAGTATAGGGAGGAAAGGTTCATTAAAACAGGGATATCTGAAAGCCATGATGAGATGCTTCTGAAATCAGTGTGTGACCCCTAAATTTGATATAAGAAGTCAGTTAGCTAGAGGAACTCTAGAGATGGGCATCTGGACCAGGGCCATAGATGGTAAGTAAGTAAGGAGTCTAGGAAATAGGCAGGAAGGCTGCGAAGAGTGAAAAGCCAATGAGGGAAAGAGACTAGTGAGTATGCCAATTTAGGAAGAGTCTATTCTATTTTGAAGGAGGATCAACAATTTTAGGGATGTTTGGTGGCAGGAGAGGAGACAAGACCAAAGAACCACGCAGTTCAGTGGTCTTGACCCTATGCGGCCTAGAGTCCCTGAATTCCAGCAGGCAGGCTTCTGGGTTCCCCTCAGGTGTGGGTGAGGTTGAGCATTAGGACAAAGGGACTCGGATACCTCAGCCCACTTCACTCTATACACATCTGCACTCCAGGTAGGACTTCATCTGAAGAGGAGACAAATGCTGAAAGATCTGGCAACCAAAGATTCTAGTTAAATATCTGACAGGCCAAACCAGGGAATGAAAGGACTTGCCAAGGTCAAACACAAAAGTAGTAATACAACCAAAATAGCAATCAGCTCCCCTGGCTCTGGTCCAGTACTTTTTCCATTACACAATTTGATGTGAGGATCTTCCCAGAATTAAATGAGAAAGTGAAAAAAGCCAAAACACTGAATCTTAGTTTTCCCCATTTTTGGCCATGAGAACTCCGTTCTCAAGAATTACCTACACCCACCCACACCCACACACACCCCTCACCTAGGAGCGCGGGAAACCAGTCACACTAACTCCAGGCCTCAGTGTACCCAATACATGTGTCTGACAGGCAGTGTAGGCAAAGCATCATTTTGACTTGCTTAAATTAATATGAGATGGAGAAAATATTAATGGTTAGCTATAAAACTTCACTATCTTCATGGTCCTCCAAAGATAAATATATCCACAGCAAAACCCTCAGATTTGCCGGTGGAGTAATACTAAGAAATACCAATAGCTAAAGCTAGAAAAACAAAACAAAAACCCAAAAAACGCAATTCTTAAATTGCTTGAAGTCAGGAGTCCGCAAATTACACCGCATGGACCAAATATGGTCTACTTCCTGTTTCTGTAAATAAAGTTTTATTGGGGGCGCCTGGGTGGCTCAGTGGGTTAAAGCCTCTGCCTTCGACTCAGGTCATGATCTCAGGGTCCTGGGATCGAGCCCCGCATCAGGCTCTCTGTTCAGCAGGGAGCCTGCTTCCCTCTCTCTCTCTGTCTGCCTCTCTGCCTACTTGTGATCTCTGTCTGTCAAATAAATAAATAAAATCTTTAAAAAAAATAAAGTTTTATTGGAACACAGTCATGCGCATTCATTTCCTTACTGCCTATGGCTGCTTCCATGTTATAGTTATTCAACCCTGCCCCGGTAACAGAGAACATAGAGCTCACATCACCTAAAATATTTGCTACCTTGCCCTTCTCAGAAAAAGTTTAAAGATCTCTCCTCTAAATAAAGATCTGTACAAATAAGAAGATCCCAGGAAAGGGAAGGAAACTGGAGCAACACAGCCTGAGAGGGGAGGCAGAAGGAAGTAGAGAGAAGGAAAGGGGGTGGAGAGCACCTATTTGTGCTTGCTCTGACAAATAAACCTTTTTTAAAAAAATTTAGAAAATAAAAAATTAAAAAGAACAGCATTATTCTTCAAAATTTGTGGAATGTATTCATGACTTTTACTGATGCCAGTTTCTATGAGATTTGCCCACAACAGAAAATGGTGGGTGAAAGCAGTAACGGCCTGAGGAGGGACCAGTTACATTTAGTGGTTAAAAAAAAAATTTTTTTTAAATAAAACTTTGAACCATGGCAAATATTGGGAAATTCAGAATTTATCCCCCTTTATCCCTCTCCAGGGCCACTGCATCCTGTCCATGGGAGGACCACAGATGTGGGAGGTATCCACCGTGAGCTCAGGGCAGTGGTCACACGGACAAACATTTGGGCACTGGAAAGGTCAGCAGATACTTCCTCTTCACTACCTCATGGAGCTTTAAAGGCAACTCTAGCAGGACACACTATTATTAGCCCCATTTTACAGATAGGAAATGGAGGCTCAGAGAAGGCAAATGGCTACTCATAGAGTCAGGCAGAGATTTGAACTTGACTCTAGCAGACATTTCCATGGGCTTTCCTCCCCCATTTGCAAAGGGCTCCAGGCAACCAGTTCACCCACAGACATGCTAGCCACATGCCCACTCTGTGGTCAGACAGCCCCCACAGACCAGCTCCTGGGGGTTCCTGAAGGCCTTGCAGGGGATCCCAGCCCTGCTTGTCACCATCTGAAGCTCATATCCCCCTCCTCCCCAGTGTTCCCTCCCTTTTTCAGGGAACCCCTCTGTTCCCTCACCATACCCATGCTTTCCTTCCAGCTGCTCCTTTAACTCCCACCCCCGCCTCCATGGCATTACTGACGCACTCCCCAGGACTTACAACCTCGGACAGAGCCACATGCAACACAGTACAGTCCCAACAGCCAGGAGCCAGTGAGAAAGCTCTGCTTGTCAAGGCACACAGGACTGGCACCCATAAAAGAAAGCATTCCTCACAGTCTTCTGCAATTACAGGAGGTCAATCCAACACACAGTTTGAGTTTCATAACAGCCAATCTGAACAGGAAATCTGTGTCCAGACAACTGAAGCAAAGTGCCCCCACCCCCAACCTGGGAAGGCATTCTTCATTCTAAAACAAAAAAGTTCATGCTCCCAAGAGTCCTACTTACGAGGACACCATGATATGCTGTCAACATGCTCTTCAGCAACATTTTAGAGTAAATTCTTGGATAATTCTCACAGGCCCTTTTTTCTTTCTTCAACATTTAACGACTATCTATTAGGTGCCTACTACCGGAATCGGGCACTGTCCTAAGCACGAAGGACACATTGACGAACAAGACAGGAATGGACCCTGGTCCTATGAAGAGAATGGTGGTCCAGTCAGATGGCATTAAACCAAAGAGCTAGTAACAGAATTTAAACTGGCGGGGGTGGTGCAGGGGGATGGAAATGTCACTATCCAGATATGCAGCTTTCAGACATGTAATCACACTGGATAGAAGATGCTAGAGAGAAGTCCCTGAGCCAAGTCTGCCCTTTGGCCTCAGTGTTCAGTATATACAAATACGTGTATAAACACACCCACTCACACACACACCAAAAGTTTGCCCTTCTCCCTACTGTCTCTCCCCAAGCCTTCCGGTAACACTGACAAGCCCGCTGGCCCCTATAGGGTTCTAAGTGCTGTCTTAGATGAAGGCACGTACGGACCATATCCTTCAAGCAATTTCCTACCACAATGTAGTACATTCTTCAACCTTGATCATGTTACATAAGGGACATTTTTTAGAAGAGTGAAATTCCTCCTCAGCCCCTGGAACAGGTGCCAAGGATCAGCAAATACTTAATGGAGATTATTCCCCCATCTGAGATTTCACAAAGGGGAAAAAAAGAAAGTAGGGGACCAGACCTCAGTTATCTCACTGTAGCTCTAAGACTGCCTTTCTTCAATTCCCAAAGAAAGCAAATGAAATGCATTCTGGCAGGCAGACCCCAGAAATTCCACAAGTGCCTGCATTCACCATGGGATGGACCTTATATCAAATGAATAACCTGAAGATTTCAGGCGTCTCAGCTTGCAAGCTGCGGATTCATAACCTGGAAAAGCGGGGGAAATTTGAAAGCTGAGAACCTGTATCTGAGAAGGAATAAAAGTTCCAAGTGATCCCAAGGGAAGAGACTTAGTTTTATAGTCAGCCAGCGTATGTGAGAGAGAAGGAAAAAGAAATGCACACATGCACACACACACACATGCACACACACGCACACACACGCTCCCTCGCCAACCCCCGCACTCCTTGGGTGCTTGCACCAGGAAAGCACGTAGGATGACCTTCCAGTGGGATGCTCCCACACCAACCATGGTTTCTCAGCTTCTCCCTTTCCCACAGCTCCAAGTGCCTGCCATGTCTGATTCTGTGCAGTAGAACTTGACATAGAGAGCAATTAGGATGTTTAAACTGGCGGGGGTGGTGCCCTTCTCACCACACCATTAACATTTATTCGAGAAAAGAAAGGAAGCTGGGAAAGCCTGCCATGCAGAATCCTGCTTTGCATGAGGCCCGAGTCCAGCCCTCGAGCCCCATCCCTGCACAGCAGCCATCAGTCCCCAGCAAAAGTCACCATTCTCCAGGGATGCAAAGGGAGGAAAGCAAGGGAGAGAGGGAAGGACTGGTTATTAACAGGGTTTCAGCTATGTGCCCAATACTTAGTATTCTTCATCTACCGCTAATAACAAATTACCTATATTTTTTCAATCTATTGCTAACAAAAAATTAGCTCAAAATTTATCAACTTAGTCACACTGTGTCTTCAGTTTTCAACAGTCAGGACACCAGACGTGGCTCCGCTGGGTTCCTGTGGCTCACGGTCTCTTACGGACGACACTCCAGGTCAGGGCAAGGCCTGCAGTCATTGCGAGGCTCAAAGCAGGGGGTGGGGGTTGGGGGGCCCTAGTTCCAGTGCCATTATCGTGGCTGCTGGCAGGCCTCCTGGGCTGGCTGGCTGGCTGCTGGAGACATGAGTTTCTTGCCACATGGGCCACTTCACAGGACAGCTTATCACGTGGCAGCTGGCTTCCCTCAGAGCCACCAAATCACAGAGACTAAGGGGGTGCCCGAGACAGAAGCCATCATCTTATCTTGAAGTGACATCCCATCACCTTTGCCATATTTATCTGAAGCAAATATCCTCAAGAAGAATGGATCACACCAGGGCACTAACAGTAGAAGCGGGGAACCATTGGGGCCACTTACAGGCTGCCAATCCCATGGGGCCAGGCTTTTTACATCCATTTATTGAACACAACTGTGCAAAGTGTTCTTTCTCTAACTGTGCAGACCTTGCAACAGAGGCCATGGGTGTCCCAGTGAACGAAGGACAATCTTAGGCTTTGTGGTCGGCTCCAAACTGAATGAATATGCTTCCCGCACCGTCACGGAATGGGAAGCGGGAAACTACAGAGGGGACATTCTTATCCCCTCTTCCTTGGTTTCTTCCTCATCTTAGAGGAAACCAGAATTGGGAAAGGGCAAATTAATGCCTAGTACGACACAACAGTTGCCCACATATTTGTTCCTGTGCTTCGCTTGCTGCTGAAATTCTTTCAAGATATTTTGAATGGGATGCTCATCACGTCAACATTTAAAAGTGGATCTGCTCTTATCCCAACAGCAGACGGGTAGGTGAGGTGGGCTGGGATAGGACATGTCTCCAGCCTCCCGGCCTCCTTCTCCTACTCTTAGAGCCCTGAGAAAGTTGGTTTGAAAACGTACAACAGAAACTACAGTGAAACGAACACATGCAGAACTTTGGAGTCAGAAGGTCAGCCCGCAGCAGGGAGGTGCAGGGCAATGCCCTTGTCCTATCTGGGCCTCCCTTTCCTCACAGAATAGTGCGATAATGATAAGGTCTACTCTGAAATGAGGCAGAAACTTCCCGAACAGAGCTCTGGGTGTGTGCTAATTAATGCTACTTAACAAGTGCTAGTTTACAATTTTAGGCTAGAGAATTAAGTACCAAGATATGATTAATGTAGCTGGAATTTGTGGAACAGATATTGAGAGAAAGTTATCTCGAGCCAGAATCTCCAGGAATTTGCAGAGGAGTCCTCTTTAGTCTTTGGCTGGATACTAAGCTCGGAATGCACAGGGCAAGACTTCTAGAGACCAGGCAATGAACAGCTAGCAGGGAGACAATAATTTCTGGAGAACTGTGAGCTCAACTCCCAGAGCTTGCCAGCGCCAAGAGACATTGTGTCCCAACCAGTGAGGTTGTACAGATTTTGTTCAACACCATGGTCATTCAAGAGGGAGACTAGAAGGGCCACACTTAAGAAACGGGCTAATCTAGTCTTAGGTCCACCAAACAAAGCTTTTTAAAAACGCCTTTAATAAATTAGGTAACAGATCTGCAAGTAAATTAACTTTTTTGTGGGACAACAGGGAACACTGTAGAGCAAAGAAGACATCAAAATCTAGATATCCAAGAACTTCACATCCATCAAGTTCAGCATACAATTAAAAAACAGACATCTAGACATGCGAAGGAGGAGAAAATGAGATGCATGGCAGGAGGAAAAAAGTCAATAGAAACAGACTGAGAAAAGACAGGAGAGAATTAGCAGACAAAGCTTTTTAAATACTTCAAGTTCAAGGACTCAAAGAAAATAAGAACATGGAGAGAACAAGTAGCAAATTTCAATTGAATAATGAACGCTACGAGAAAACCAACAGGGCACATCTATTAGTATGGCTAAAATCCTGGCCCCGGAGACCACCAAATGCTAATAGAGAGCAGCAGAAACTTTCATTCATCACTCGTGGGAATGCAAAATGGTACAGCCGCTTTAGAAACAGCTGGGTGTTTTCTGACAAAGCTAAACATTGGCTCACCGCAGGATCTGGAAATTGTGCTCCTTGGGATATACTCAAAGGAGCTGAAAACAGGTCTAAACCAAAACCTGCACCTGAGTGTTTATGGCAGATTTAATCATGACTGCCCGAACATGGAAGCAGCCAAAACGTCCTTCATAGGTGACTGACTGAACTGTGGTCCGTCTCTACAATAGTATCTTTCAGCAAAGAGAAGACATCAGCTATCAACCCCCCAAAAGTAACAAACATTTAGGATTCCTCTATGTCTGAGGAAAAGAAGCCAGTCTGAAAAGGCTCAATACCATATGACTCCAACCACACGAGATTTCTAGAAAAAACTATGGAGACAGTAAAAAGAGCAATGGTTGTCAGTTGCTTGGAGGACAACAGAAAGAGAAAGGGTGAGTATGAGGGCCTCAGGGATTGCAGGGTGGTGAACCTGATCTGTAGAATACTACAGAAGTGGATACATACCATCAGGCTTTTGTGAAATCCCACAGAACTGCACAAAAGGAACCCTAGTATAACACGGGGACTTGGCTAATAATAAGGTATCGGTGCTGATGCGTCAGTTGTCACAACTGTCCCCCAGTAATGCCGGGTGCTAGTGACCGTGGAGGTGGGGAGGGGGGTGTAGGAGAACTCTATACTTTCTATAGCCTTCTCCTGTTGACGTTCTCTAAGAGACTGTTTTAAAACCAAATGGAAATTCTCAAACTAAAAAAATAGAGTATGTGACATTTTAAAAACCCACTGCATGGGCTAAGCAGCAGCTTAGCTCCTGCAGAAGCAGAGAGAAGGAAGCCTGCAGCTGAAGCAGTACAAGCTATCTCAGCTGGAAGGACGAGGGATAGAAAGGCTGAAGCAGATGAACAGTCTCGACGATGAGACAGTATCAGATAGTCTAGCGCAGTCTCATATGCGTGAAACTAAGAGTCCCAAAGGGAGAGAAGAGAGACTGGGGTAGGGAAAACCACTTGGAGGAAACATTGGCTGGGAATTTGCCAAATTTGATGATACACATTAACTGGGATTGCAGGAAGCAAACCAATGCCAATGACGATAAGGAAAAAACACACTATGATTTATGATAATTAAATTGTGATAAACCAAAGACAAAAATCTTCAAAGCAGCCAGAGAAGGCAAATATAACACACAGGAAACAAACAAACAAAAAAAAACATTAATAATTTCCCTCAACTTTTCACTGGAAATAATGCAAGCCAGAAAACAGACCTATGTCTTTAAAGTGCTGAAAATGAAACATGTTCATCTATGATGCTATATTCAGAGCAGATACCCTTGTAAATGAGGGCAAAACAAAGAAATTTTGAGATAGACAAAACTGGAAAAAACCCAAGCTAGAAAACCTGTACCACCTGAAATGTTGAAGGGAGTTAGTCTTAAAGAAAAAATAAGATACTAGACAGAAATTCCCATTTCACAGGGGATTGAAAAGTACCACAAACAGAAGAGATCAGGGTGAATAAAGACTTTCCTCTCATTTCTTAATTTTTACAAGATGATTCAATATTTAAATAAAAAAGTTATGCCTCTAACACATGGAAGTAAGCTGTGGGACTACAACAGCGCAAAGGCAGGAGGAGATAGTCGCACTATCCTATTATACAGTTCTTATAATAAATGTGAAGTCCTGAACTGTTAAAGGTACATTCTTGATGTATATTGTAAAACCAGAAAATCCACTAAAACTACATGACAAGGAGTTACAGCTACTAAACCAACTGAGGAGATATAATGGCTTACTGAAATATGGTCAATTAATACAGAAGGACACAAGAAAATTAACAATGAGATAGGCCTAAATCCAATCACATCAATAATTAAATATAAATGAACTAAACACTCCGCTTAAAAGACACTATCTGTTAGACTGAATGAAAAACAAACCCCAACTTTATCATGTGCACAGGTATATAAAGAGATTAGAAGTAAAATGATAAATAAAGATAATACCTTGCAAACACGAATTATAAGAAAGTAGGAGGAGCTATGTTATTATCAGACAATGTAGAACCGAAGACAAGTGTTACCAAATATAAAGAGGAACATTTCATGTCAAAAGTGTCAATTCATCAAGAGGACAAAATAATCCTACCTGCATATAGCTGAAGCAAAAATTGACAGAGTAGGAGAAATAATAAATATTAAAATCTGTGATTCTAATTGTAAATTTATCTCAGTTCTGGACAGACCAAGCACCTTAGCCCCTTCAGGCAGCGGTAACAGAGTATCACAAACTTGGAGACTTATGAACAACAGAAATGTATTTCTCACAGTTTGAGGCTAGGAAGCCAAGATAAAGGCAAGACTTGGGGTATGGTTCACAGAGATCAGTCTTTTTTTTTTTTTTTTAAGATTTTATTTATTCATTTGACAGAGAGAGATCACAAGTAGGCAGAGAGGCAGGCAGAGAGAGCGAGAGGGAAGCAGGCTCCCTTCAGAGCAGAGAGCCGGACGTGGGACTCGATCCCAGGACCCCGAGATCATGACCTGAGCCGAAGGCAGCGGCCCCAGAGATCAGTCTTTTATTGTGACCTCAGAGGGCACAAGGGAAAGGGAGCCCTCTCAGGCCTTTTTCCTGAGGGTACTAATCCTTTCACCAGGGTTCCACCTGCAGATCTAATTACCTCCCCTAGGCCCTACCTTCTAATCCCATCATACTTGGGGTTAAGATTTCAGCATATGAATGGGGGGCACCAACATTGATAGCAATAAGTAAACAAAAAAACAAGAAAAATGCAAAATGTGAACAACACTATAATCAGCTCTTCTAAGTAACAGTCTATCCAAGTACACCTGGAATTCAGGAAGATATTCTGAGCCATAAAACAAACCTGAAATTTAAAAGGATTTGAATCTTTGAACTGCATTAGTAATGAATAATGAGATTTCAGGAAAATCCATAAATCTGGGAAATTAAGCAATATGCTTCTAAATAACCCATAAATCAAAGAAGAAATTACAAAAGGAATTAGAAAATATTTTAAACTGGAAAAAACAAAAACACAACAGACCAAGATTTGTGGACACAGCTAAAGCAGTGCTCAGAAGCGAGTTTACAGCTCTAAAGGTTTATATTAAAAGAGAAAAAGTATCCTGAAGCTTCAACTTAAAATTCTAAGTTAAGAAATTAGGGACTTAAAAAAAAAAAAAAAAGAAAGAAAGAAAGAAAAAGAAAGAAAAGAAATTAGGGACAACTGGGTGGCACACTCAGTTAAATGTTCCACTCCTGGTTTCAGCTCAGGTCATGACCTCAGGGTCATAGATCCAGGCCTGATCCACAGGCTTGAGAGTCACCCTCCTGCTCTGCACCCCCCATTAAATAAATAAACCTTTTTTTAAGTGAAGAAATAAAATTCAGAGTATTCAGAAGAGATAAAGGGAGAATAATGAGAGAGGAAACAGTCAAAAATCATGAAAAAAAAAAAAAAGGACAAAGGTATTTCTTCGAAAAGTTTAATATAATGAGTAAAACCCCAGCTAGACTGATGAAGAGAATGAAACACTACTATCAAGAAGGAAAGAGCACATATTTCTACAGATCCCACATAAATTAAAATAATGACAAAACATTAAAATAATGAGAAAACAATTCTTATTCTGTAATTCAAAAACTTACATGAAATGAACAAATTCCTTAAAACACATAAATTATCAATATTGACTCAAGAAGTCCAAAATCTGAATAGCCATACATCTATTAAATGAAGTTCATCGGTAATTAAGAATCTTTGCACAAAGGAAACTCCAGGCCTTAGTAATTTTCCTGGTGAGTTTTAGCAGATACTGAAGATGTAATCCTAATCCTACACAAAAAATTTCAAAAAACTGGAGGACAGGAATAGAATTTGAGCCTCACTGGGTGAGGTTAGCATAAATCTGACATCACAACCACACAAAAACTTCACAAGAAGACTTGAGACCAGAATACCTCATGAACTTACCACCTAAGAACAACCTTCATGAGAAGTCCTTAATGTAATAGGAGTAAATCAAACCCAATACTACCCTATAAAACACAGAAAAACACACCCAAGCAGGATTTCTCACAGGAATGCAAAGTTTGGTTTACATTTAAAGATAAATAAAATCTGTCACATTAGTAGAATGGGGGACAGGGGAACTATAATAATCTCAACAGTAAAGGAAAAAAAAAAACTTTTGACAATTCATGATTGGCCAGGTCTGGGGGCAGGGAACTCTCACAAAGTACAAAGAGAAGAAATCTCCCTAAGATCTCTCCCTAAGAGAAGAAATATTATCTAGGAGAAGCTTACAACTAGAATGATACAAAATGCTTTCTACTTAGATCAGGAAGAAGGCTGAGATATCCACTCCTACACTTCTATTCACCCTTGCACTAGAGATTCCAGTCAGCGTAGAAAGAAAAAGAAATGGAAGGCACGTAGGTTGGACTTAAAGCAGTAAAGCTTCCATATTTGCAGACAACATAATAATGCACATAGAAAATCCTAAATAACCTAAAAGAAAAACTACAGCTAATAAGTGAATTTATCAATGTAACAGGATAGTGAGACCTAACAATAAAAGCTACAACTATAGAATGTCTAGGGGGAAAATAAAGTCTTTTTCTGAACTCGCGCTACATATAAGTCTTTCAGTAGGATACAGAAATCAACACCCATTAAAAAAAAAACTGAAAAGTTGAACTTTATCAAATGCTTTAAAAAATATATTTCTGGGGGGGGGGGGTTCCTGGGTAGCTCAGTGGAAGTCTGACTCTTGATTTTGACTCAGGTCATCATCTCAGGGTTGCGGAATCAAGCCTAGAATCTGGCTCCACACTCAGCATGGAGTCTGCTTGTCCCTCTCCCTCTGCTCCCCTCCTGCTTGTGCTCTCTCTCTCTCTCTCACCTCCCGCAAATAAATAAATAAAATCTCTAAAAAAAAAGATTTCTGCTTATCAAAAGACTATTAAGAAAATGAATAAGCAAGCCACAAACTGGAAAAAATATTAACAAATAATCTGACCAAAGACATGTACCTCATATATATTTACATCTATACCAACATATACTATAATACCTAACATAGACAAATATGTCTAATTATATTTATCTATGTATAACTTCTATAAATAACAATCAAATAAACGGTAAAAAGATTTGAACACACATTTCAAAAAGGACAGACGCATATGAAAACTTACTTAACATCTTCAGTCACCAGAGAATAGCACTTTAAATCTGCAATGAGATACCATAACATGCCAGAAAATGACTAAAATGAAGCTCCAACTTTTAACATGTGGACACCCAGAAGTCCTATACATTACTGGTGGGATGGTTAAATATTAGACCCGTCTGGAAAGAGTTCTGGCAGTTCACTGAAGAATTGAACATACTTTCAGTCTAGAACCGGGAATGCCACTTGGAGATATTTACCCAAGAAACATGAAAGCACGTTGCCACAAAAAGTTTTTATTTATGAAACATATTCATAGCAGCTTCATTCCTAATAGCCAAAAACAGCAGCCCAGGTGTCCATTAAGAGGTAAAAGGAGGGGCTCCTGAGTGGCTCAGGTGGTTGAGCGTAGGACTCTTGATTTAGGCTCAAGTCATGTTCCCAGGGTCATGAGATGAACCTTGCCCTAGGCTCCACACTCAGCAGTGAGCCCGCTGCAGATGCTCTCCCTTTCCCTCTCCCCCACTGCTCTCTCGCTCTCTAAAATAAATAAATAAATCTTTAAAAAATAAATAAAAAGAGGGAGCACCTGGGTGACACAATCGGTTGAGTGTCTGACTCTTGGTTTCAGCTCAGGTCGTGATCTCGGGGTCCTGAGAGCAAGTCCCACATCAGGCTCTGTGTTTAGCATGGAGTCTGTTTGAGATTTTCTCTCCCACTCTCCTGTCCCTCCAGCTTGTGCGCGCTCTCTCTAAAGTAAATAAATAAATTAAAAAAAAAAAAAGAGGTAAAAGGATAAACCAACTGTGGTGTGTTCATGCGACAGAACAATACTCCACAATAACAATGAACAAGCCACTGACAGATCAAAGTATTATGATGACAGAAAAGCCATTCATTCACACAATGGAACACTGCTTGGTTCCATTTACAGGAAGTTCTAGAACAGGCCAAACTAATCTTGGGGATAGAAATCAGGATGATAGTTCTTCCAGGAGGGTAGCAAGCACAATGACTAGGAAGGGGCACAATGATACTTTCTGGGTTACTGAAATGTCTTCAGAAGAACTTGTACATTATAGGTTTGTCAAAACTCATGAACTCCATCCTTAAGATCTGTGCATTTCACTTTTCTTAAAGCTCCATTTTAGAAAATCTTTTTTTTTTATTTTATTTTTTCGGTGTTCCAAGATTCACTGTTTATGCACCACACCCAGTGCTCCATGCAATACATGCCTTCTTAATACCCACCACCAGGCTCACCCATACCCCCACCTGCTCCTTCCAAAACCCTCAGTTTGTTTCTCAGAGCCCACAGTCTCTCATGGTTCATCTCCCCCTCTGATAGTCCCCAATTCACTTCTCTGCTCCAACGCCCAATGTCCTCCGTGTTATTCCTTATGCTCTACAAGTAAGTGAAACCATATGATAATTGACTCTCTCTGCTTGACTTATTTCACTCAGCATAATCTCCATCCAGTCCCGTCCATGTTGATACCAAAGTTGGGTATTCATCCTTTCTGATGGGGCATAATACTCCATTGTATATATGGACCACATCTTCTTTACCCATTCATCTGTTGAAGGGCATCTTGGTTCTTTCCACAGTTTGGCAGTTGTGGCCATTGCTGGAAATTCTGGGTTTTATTTGTAGCGATTGTTAAGACAATTTTAAAATGGAAATGCAGAGAATCAAGAAAAGCTCAACAATCGTGAAAAAGAGTAAGATAGTAAGGACTTACTCCGCCAACTTTCAAAGACTTACTGTAAAGCTATGGTAATCAAGACACTGTGGTATTGGTCATGAAAGGTACATACATCAGTGAAACGTAAGAGTCCAGGAAAATCTATGCTTACATAACCAATTGATTTTTTTTTTTTTTGGTCAAAGAACCTAAGCAATTCAATAGGGGAAAGGATAGTTGGTTCAGTAAGTTGTACTGGAACAAAGAGCTCTCTACAAGGGGAGCAATGAACTTCATCTCATGCCTCACACCATACACAAAAGTGAAGTCAACAGAAAAGCTTGTAACAAAAAAGCTGTCAGAAGAAACCACAGAAGAATAGCTTTGCAACCTTGAAAAACACAGATTCCATAAACAGGAATGAGATTGCACTAATTATAAGGGGGAAATTTTCTATACAAGACTGTCAAAACTTTAAAAAAAAAACAATTTCTAAAAAGACATCTTTAAGAAAAAGAGTAAATCAGACTCACACTAGGTGAAAATATTCACAAAACATAATATAATCCTTTGGATCCAAACTATATCAAGAACTCCTCAAACCCCCATCATAAAAAGCCAACCCCATTTCTAAAATGAGTAAAAAGACTTGAACAGGCAGTTCACAAAAGAATAGGTGTGACGGGCGGTAAACACGTGGAGAAAGGGCTAAACAGATCAGTCCACAGGGAAATGCAAATTAAAACCAACACAAGATATAATTACATCACACACTGTAACTGATCTGCCTATAACTAAGCTGACATTTGAAAGACTCACAACACCAGGGGCACCTGGGTGGCTCAGTCAGTTAAGCGTCAAACTCCTGATCTGGGCTCAGGTCATGATCTCAGGATCGTGAGATCAAGCCCCACTTCAGGCTTCAGAGAGTCTGCTGGAGATTCTCTCTCTCCCTCTGCCTCTCCTTTACCCTCTCCCCAAAAATAAATAAAAATCTTTTGAAAAAGGGGAAAAAAGAAAGGCAACACCAAATGCTAGTAAAGATAAGGAACAATGGAAACTCTCACACATTAATATCAGGAGTGTAAAAATGGTAACTGCCACTTTAGAAATCTGTCTGGCAGTTTCCCATAAAGTTAAACAGTCACCTACCCTATGATCCAGAAATTCCATTTCTATGTATTTACCCAAAAGAAATCGGCACATGTGTGCTTCTGAGACTTGTACAAGAATATTCTTATCCTATTTTCTCCGTGATGACTGTGGTGGTTTCATCTGGCCCCCATCCCCCTTCCTTGGGCACTTAGAAATGATCAACACAGAGGAGAAGAGGAGAATAGCCCCAAACGTGATCCATAGTAGCCCCAAACTGGAAATGACTCCAATGTCCTTCAACAAGTGAATGGATAAACAATTAAGTTCTAATCATACAACAGAATGTTACTCAGCAAAAAAAGAGGAATGAATTATGGACACAGGCAGTAACGCAAATGAGCCTCAAAGACACTCTGCCATAAAGAAGCCAGATACGAAAGAATACATCCTGCACATTCGATTTATATGGAGTTCTGGAACAGGCAAAATTAACCTCTATTGAAAGAAATCAAAGCAGTGTTATCCTGAGGGCCAGGGGCAGGAGGAGCTGGAAAGAGCAGGAGGAACGTCTTTGGGGTGATGGAAAGGTTCTGTGTCTTGACAGAAATGTGGGTTATGTGGCTTTATGTGTTTGCAGAAACTCATTAAACTCCACTCCTAAGATTTGTGCATTTCACTGTATATTAATTATATGTCAATTAAAAAGATAAGGAGCTAACACTTTCCTAAAGGAGGAGAGGAAATGGAAAAAAAGGCCCAGAGAGGAGCTGGAGAAAAGATGGGGGTGCAGTTAGGCGGTGATTAATAACAGGTGGGCATCGGGGAAAGGCACCAAATCACAGTGAAATATTTGTTTTCTGTAAAAATTTGTTTTGCTAATGATTCATTTTTCAGCATTATTTATGATGGCTTGAAGTAATTCCTCCTCCTTTTCAAGCGTGCCCACATGGAGAAATATGCTAATTTTGCAGTAAGTTTACAACACTCTTCCTAAGTGGGTACACTGGCTGGTCATCGGTCACTCCATAAGGCCCTGATCGGTCTTGCCCGCCTCCCAGGCAGGCGCAGCCACCTCGCTGAGGCGCAGGGAGCTGACAACCGATAGAACACCACAACGCCGAGCTGGTGGGTGTAAAAGGGAGCAACACACACAACCATAGCGTAGAATCATCCTCCAACTGGCCCTGAGCCCTCAGGGGCTTCACTTCAAAATCTGTGCCTTTTGTACACTTTGGGCTCTAGTCTTCCTGAAATAATTTTCAGAGGCACATTACGAAATTTAACAAATTACTTGGTAGACAGGAAACTTAAACTAACCATAGAACACGCTTAAAAAAAAAAAAAACCAAGATGTTAGTCCGATTGCAGGGAGTATACCATTTTTCTCAGCGGTGAGAGCAGCAGCTTCACCTTTCTCCCATCCTCCATCCTTGGGGGCTTGAAAATGATCAAAGAAGGATCACAAAAGGAGCATTTGCCCAAGCAGTCAAGCCAATGATGAGACAAGCCATTTTTGCATAGTAACTTGGGAAAAACATACCCTAGAGAGGCCCGTGTCTGCAGTGGGAGAGAGTGACTGGTCTCTAAGATGTTCCATTCGTGGGGCCTAAATCCCCACCCCTTCACCCCAATCTCTTACTCCAAAAAAAAGCCTGTGGATTAGAGGCCGCTAGAGACTGGAAGTGCCTGGGTCTGGAGTAACCCACAGGAACATAAAGGGACTTCGGGAGAGAATTAAACGAGCATTAAAGCCTAGATATCTTCACACCAGCTACAGAAGGTTGGCCCCGAGAGTTTACCTTCAAACTTCCCACTTGTTAGAAGCTGAGACAAGTTAAACAGAGCAGGTGAGTCAGTCCTGAATCCTTCCCATCCCCACACAGCCGAAGGCCAAAGACCCTCAGCATCCCACCCAGGGCAAGGAGTGGGCAGCAGCATCACCTAGAAGCTTGAGAGAAATACTGACTCTTGAGTCCTACCCTGGACCTACAGAAATAGAGTCTGCCTCTCTACGGTACTGCCGTGTGACTCGTCTGAACACTGAAATATGAGAAATACTAAGGGGAACTTAAAGTCATATATAGCATTTATTATGTCCCAGGCACCATTCCACATGCTTTGCAAATATTAACAGATCTGATCCTCATAGCAACATTCTGATTGAGGGTACTGCTGTCATCTCTATTTCAGTGAACAGATTTATGGGGCTGAGAGAAGTTAAGTGACTTGTCCAAGGTCACCCAGGTAGTAAGTGGCAGAGCTGGAACTTAAACCCTAGAAGCATGCCTGCAGTGTCCACACTCCTAACCACTCCATTATGTGGCGAAAATGCCTCCAGGGAGAAATAAAGGGTATTTTTACATTTTTCTGGAACCAATTTATATGCCCAGCCAGATAATTCTGCTGTGATTTAATAATGGACTTTAACAACACACTGGTTTTTCCAACCTTGAGGCTGCCAGATTGGGGCACGCTTATTTTAGGGGTTCTCCCAAAAAGAATCTAAACATATTACTCCCATATTCTGTAAAATGGCCCTGCTTGCCTGGTTTTCCCATCGATGGTTGGAGAACCTGGACACCTATTCAACTGGCCTTACTATTCTTTTTTTTTTTAATTTTATTTATTTATTTGACAGACAGAGATCACAAGTAGTCAGAGAGGCAGGCAGAGAGAGAAGAGGATGCAGGCTCATTGCTGAGCAGAGAGCCTGATGCGGGGCTAGATCCCAGGACCCTGAAACCATGACCTGAGCCGAAGGCAGAGGCTTTAACCCACTGAGCCACCCAGGTGCCCCTGGCCTTACTATTCCTAAATTACCATCTTTCCAAACCTGGAGACATTCTTTTAATTAATAACATAATGACAGGAAATGGCTGAATCCACAATATGGAAAGCATTCAAATAGTTTCGTCTATGATTCAAGTGAACAAATGTGCATCAACCAACTACAAACCAAGAGCCACCGTCACTCTGTACATTTTCTGGTATTAATTCAAATTCCTCCCCCAGCAAAGCACTAGTAGAATCCTCAGGCAGGCGTAGCTCAGGGAAATGATCCTGAAACAAAGTCAAGATTGTCCATATCTCATCGGAGGCCGTGACAGACCAATTACTTCTTGGAAGAAGCTCTTTCTGTTCATCCAGTATTGGAATTTGTTGAACATTTTAGTGTAAGACCTGCGAGATGGACCCAGTATGTTCCTGGGTTTGAATTTTCTGTCTGTGGCCCTCCGTGGTGTACAGTAAGTGCAGACCATAAGAGGCCACGCTGACTCTTGGCACCATGAACACAACTCTTGGGTACTGCACTGCGTGAAAGACTCTCCCTTCCGTGGGAAATCCATTCTTGGCAGACTCCCTTTCTACGTCACCATAAGCAGTGCTCCTGGATACTGCTGTTAGCACTGCACGTTCCGTACGTTTGGGCAAAAGGCTCAAATGGTATTTCTGACGGATGAGATTATTCCCTCGAGAAACTATTTGTTCTTCAACAAAAAGTTGGGACCACAACCTGTGGCCTCCCTCCTCACCCTTTCATCATCAAATTGGTATTTCTATCGATGGCTCCTAAAATTCTCTGAAACCTGCTTTCGGAGAGGCAGGCCAATGTAAGGCAGTGATGGAACAACGCAGTCTGCCTCTTAGAAGGGCTTAGAGCACTTTTATAAAAATGCCACGGTCTAGGTAGTCCCCACCCCTGAGATGCTGATTTAAATGGCTGGGGGTAAATGAAGGCTGAACTTTGAATTTCCTTAACACCCACGGTCACCGTTAGCATTAAATGTGCTGCCCATGGGGAGACGTGGGACACGGCAATCAGCACCACTATTTACTTGACAAATGCCAACTGTCCTCTGCCACCCATGCCCTCCCAGTTTCTGCTGAGGCAAAGGGAATGCCGAAAATACGGTTTCACTTGGGGGCTGCCAGGCGGCAGAGATTATTGGAGAAACTCGTTAGAGGAGAAATGATAGCACACGGAGGAGTGGCCAGCCACCCACTGGAGACTGCAACACAGATAGATTTTGTTTTAATGCAGGGCAAGAGGTCATGAGACTGAAGAAAGAGTCAGATTCAGTAAAATCTGATCACTTAGCAATTTCAAAAAGGGTTATTACCCACACTGGAGCTGCTGCATGGAGTATGTTTTACTCAGGAAAAAAACAAAAAAAACAAAAAAAAACACCTGAGGGTAGAGGAGGTGAACAATGGGCTCCATTTAGCTGTTAATCTCTATTTAAATCAGAAGGTCAAGGCTGAAGTTTGGAACAAGAAAGAGGAACTAATCCAAGTTGGAGAATGGTCTTGGGAGGGAACAAACCACAGTTCCTCTCAGGTCTTAGCCAATGTTCTGTCTTTTCTCTACATCTCTTAAGGAAGAAGAAAAGAAAACAAAAAGTTCAGGAACTAACCCATGACAAGCAAGTTCAAACAATTCCAACAGTACACATCTTAAGTAGATATTCGATCGTTCAACATGTATTCACTGAGCACCTACTATGTGCTGATCCCTGTGCTAAGGATACTCTGATTTCACTAGCTACACACTGGAGCTAAGGGACATTTAAGAGTACGTCACTGATGGACAGTGGTGCTCCATCTGAAGTCTGGTCCAGCATACATTTAGTGATGAGAAGGTCCCCACTCATAGCTGTTTTTTTTTTTTTCAAGATTTTATTTATTTATTTGACAGATCACAAGTAGGCAGAGGGGCAGGCAGAGAAAGAGGGAGAGGGGGAAGCAGGCTCCCCGCCAAGCAGAAAGCCCGATGAGGGCCTCGATCCTAGGACCCCGGGATCATGACCCAAGTCAAAGGCAGAGGCTTTAACCCACTGAGCCACCCAGATGCCCCTGGGATTTTGTTTTTTTTTTTAAAGATTTTATTTATTTATTTGACAGAGAGAGATCACAAGTAGACAGAGAGGCAGGCAGAGAGAGAGAGAGGGAAGCAGGCTCCCCGCTGAGCAGAGAGCCCGATGCGGGACTCGATCCCAGGACCCTGAGATCATGACCCGAGCCAAAGGCAGCGGCTTAACCCACTGAGACACCCAGGCGCCCCTGGGGAGTTTTAAAAGATGGGAAATCCTTGGTTTCCAGCTCTTACTTGTGTCTGATACTCCTTTCCTCTGCACCAACCCAGCAAGTTTTCTCCTGTCTTATGTCATATTGTGCTTCAAGGATCACCTAGTAAATCTTCAAGAGGCTTTTCCTGACCAACATGAGTTTACTACTCATAGACCTCTAGCGGCTCATGCATACCTCCGCCATAGCCAAATTACACTGCATTATAATTATTTACTTGTCTGTCTTCTCTACTCAACCATGAGATCCTCAAAAACAGGGGTTACTCATGATTCATATTGGTATTCATAGGACCTGGCATAATGCTCAATGAAGAAAAGGGAGAGAGGGAGGGAGGGAGAGAGGGAGGGAGGGAAGGAAGGGAGGAAAGGAGGAAGGGGAGAAAGATTTCAGTGAAGTCTTCCTGAGAGAGGTGAGAAACTGAGCTGGATATGAGATTGCAATCCACATGGGAGTGTTGAATGCTTGTGTCCCCTCGCTGAGGAATCAGTTCAAGGAAAGGAGTGTGGGGTTGTTTGGGGTGTGGGGTTGTGTGTGTTGCTACATGGCATGGAGGGAAGTTTTCAGGCTGAGTAGAGCAGTTAAGAGCATAAGGTCTGAGACTGTCTTACAAGGCAGACAAGCAGTCAGCCACTGGATGGGGATCTCCTATGCACCTACTAGAAGCCAGATGGTCTGCTGAGCAGAGTGAATGATACCAGAACAGGTCCTGCTGTCGTGGAGCCTGCAGTCCCACAGATTATACCTGTTCTGAGAGACAAAAAGGAATCAGGGTCCTCATCCAGGGAAGTGATGAAATTAAGGGATGTCGGAGGGCGTTTATCTTGCTCAGTACAAAGGGTGATCTGGAATGAGGGAGAGGAGGAAGGAGGGGAGCAAGGGAGAAGGAGGGCAAGTAGAAGGTAAGAAAATGATGAGAACCACAAATTGGACCAGCTGTGTGAGGACAGTCATGCTCTGTAGTGCTCAGTCCTGTGTCTGTCTGGTTCACCAGTGTATCCACAGCATGCAGAACAGCTCCAGGGCTTGACAGGCACCCAAGAAATACTCAGGGACTAGATGGGATGGGGCGGACGGGACGGGACGGGATGGGACAGGATTGGATGGGACGGGATGGGATGGGATGGGATGGGATGGGGTAAATGGGATGGGATGGCTGACTGGGATGGGATGGAGTAGGGTGGTACAGGGTGGGTAGGGGTGGAATTTTACTGAATTGAAGTGAAACAAGGGAGGACACTGGAGGACACCTGAACAGAGCACCATGGTCCCCAGTGTCCAGTCCTTCCTGGCTCTGCCATTAACGAGCCAAGTGACCAAGCACTTTCAGGAGCTTCTCTGTTTGTTTCCCTATCTATTGAAAAGGGGAGGATTGCAATTTGTACACTAATTTTCCATAGAACTTGAATAATTTCAATGGTCAAATTGAGGGCTTCATGGTCACCCAATTTTGGATGATGCACGTCTCTCGACCGCAGGACATCTGCATCCTGAACATGCCTTTGTGAACTGGAAAGTTCACCAAGGAAGAGGAAGATAGCGTAGGCTGTAGTTCCCAAATTAATTTGACTACAGAACCCCAAACCTCTTTTTTTTTTTCATCTTCAATCATAGAAACTCTCCAGTACTAATAGTCTGTGACGTCACCCAGGATCACGGTGACAAAGACGGTCATGAGGATTTGGGCAAGAATGACAAGGGTTTAGCTGGTACAGAGAGTCTGGGTGGGAGCAGAGGAGGACCCTTATTGAGAGAAGGGACAAAGAGTGTCGCAGGGAGACTTGAAGGTCCAATAAAGAAGTCTGTGATTGCTATGCAAGATGGGACACAGAATCTTACTCAAGAAAAGCAAGCCCTCCTCTGTGTGAGACATTGATATTCTGGTGTGGTTTTTAATTTCCCATCCCTGGGATTAGGTATGTCAGGGAGGAATCCTCTGGCCGCCCTTTCTCAATACATCCCGAAGCATTTATTTTGTTACCAATTTCCCTACATTGTGTGCTTTCTTTGAGAATCATAACCGTGTGAATATTTGACAACTGAATGGTACAAACGTCTTGAAACACACAGTTTTCCCCAGAGCTGCATTTCATACTATAATCCGAGGTGATCTCGGTTGCCAGAAACACTCACGCTGTTAATGGATTTGGAGGGAAGATGCTGGTAATGAGATTTTCAAATGTGAATTGTTTTGCTTTCAAATGCAGGGTGAAACACAACAAAATATTAACTTAGACACTCTGGTGTAGTAAGTCCAGCTGATAAAATGAATGTTCCGTGTGTGTTTCCTGTGGGCCTTTTCCTGTTTCAAACAAAAGCTAAAAGGGGATTGGTCTTGTTTCTGGAGGGATGGGCTCTTGAGCCCAAGACAAGGAACTCCTCTGTATTCTGGGGCATACGCTTGGCCTCTTCACGTCTGTAATGTTGAGAAGTTGATTGATTTCATTCATTCATTCAAAAAATATTTATCAAGAGCCTACTATGGGCCAGGCTCTGTTTTGTGCGCTGAATAGTACAGCAATGAACAAAATAGTGAGGTCTCTGTCATCACAGGACCTACAACCTGGTGGGACATGTATACACAGTAAACAAATAAACACAAATATTTAAATGTCAGGTGGCAAGAACAGCCTTGGAGAAAAATAAGACAAGGTAATGGTTAGAGAGTGAACGTATGGGTTCTATTTTAATTAGGGCATCAGGGTGGGCCTCTCTGAGGAGGTGACCTTTGAGATGAGAGTCCGAGGAAGAAAAGAAACTGGAAGCCAGTGACTGAACTCTTGAATGATAGAGCCAGACTTGGAGTCTAGCTTTATCTGATTCCAGGTCAGATGCCCCTTCTGTAGCATCACCCACCCTCATGAGGAACCAGACAGAATTATCGGGCAAGGCCAAAAGCTGGAGACGATGCCAGCTCTAGAGAAGAGAGCTGCCAGGTCTGAAGGAAGGGATGCCATAATATGAAGGAAGGAAGCTCAGGCAGGGCCAGCAGTGGTACTGGACCCCATCAGCCTGGCCTACCTGCCCCTCACACCTCAGGCTCCGCAGATCAGAGCTGGGCTCCCCCTCCCTGCCCCAGGGCCAGCCAGCCCCTCCGCCTGTCTCCAGCTCCATGAATGGCACCCAACACCTGCCCAGTTACTCAAGCGTGACTTGCCACGTCCCCCTCAGTTCCCTGTTCTTCATTTGTGATACCCTCAGGACCTTCTTAGAGCACACGTGAGTGCGGACAGCTTAACCTACAAGGAAGTCTCCCCCCGGGGCTGAGAGCCTTCCTTGCTAAGCAGCAAGTCCATTCTCCGGGAGCTGGGGTAGAGGAACTGATTGCCAATGAGCAAAGAATCTCACGTGTGGGGAGACGTCTTCTCGTATCCACACATACACCATCTTTCCCACGCCGAGATGCGACAGCAGAGCTCCTTCCAGAAGGACAATGTCTAGATCGGTTCTCCAAGTGCGTACGACGATGATCTCACCAGCTGGAGTGCGTCCCCACAGGAGAGAGGCTGAGTACTTGGAAATTATGTGAGTTTCATCACCCTTCCCTCTGAGCAGCCAGACACAGGAGTAGGAGAATTCACCACTCTCCCCCCACCTTTAAGCATAGATGGAAGAATATAAATGTTCAAATGTAAGATGGATGAGAATGATTGACCTTGATTCTCCAAACTGAGAGTCTATAATGAAGGCTCGTGATGTGCTGGACCCCATCGTCTCAGCTCCCTGGTTCAGCACAGTGGTGGTGGGTGGTTCCCTACAGGGACTAGCGTCCCACATCAGGTGGCCACCCCACCCCCTGGAAGGCCACTTAGCTGCCCTACAGGCAATGAGAACTGAATGGGAGTCAGCGCCCCAGGGACACATGTCAACCACTGGGAGACAGGGGTTGATCACTAAATTCTCTGCCTCCCCATCCTCTGTGGGATAATCCTCTCCCTCTGAAGAGAGAGCGCACTCGTGGGAGGGGCAGAGAGAGAGCGAGGGAGAGAATCTAAACCAGGGTCCATATCCAGTCTGAGCCCAGGGTGGGGCTCGATCTCACGACTCTTCTGAGCAGAAATCATGAGTTGGACGCTTGGCCAACTGACTCCCCCAGGCACCTGAATAATTCTAAAGTGCGTTCTATAGGGTCCTTTATAAGGTCCCCAGTGGACAGGCCCCAGCCCCCTCATCAGTACCCTACTCGTTAATGCACCCTTCACTGGCTTTCCTCCCACCCCGTCTGGCTTTCTCTGCTCCCTCACCATGCTCCCTAGAATCGCCTCCCCCAAAAACTACCTGCACCCGGGTTCTTGTCTCCACCTCTGATTTGGGGGAAACCTGAATGAAGGGTCCCACAGGGACCACCCCCTAGTGGTCAGAGTTTGCTTTGCTTTTTCCAATGGCTGGCCCAACTTCTACAAACTCCCAACCATGCAGTTGTCCCCAAACAATGCCCCTGAAGACCGGTCCTCCACATCAGAACATTGGCCATTGTTTCTGACATGTTTTTTCTCAGATAGAAAAAACTGGAAGGACTTAGCACTTGATACAAATGGCACGGGGAATTCTTCCCTCAGCCCCCAAATCTGGGTGGGTAGAGGTCATATCAAAACACTTATTGAACCATTCAGAGAGCACAATCCTCTTGAAATTATATCACAATCTCTTTTAAAGGGGCCGGCAGAATGGAACCCAGAAGGGCGCCGCTTGCAAAGGCAGCCATTTGAGACCCGCCAGCTACTGATTCCAGAAATACTCCTCCACCCTGCTGCCGAGCTGCCCGGCCAAGCCGGGGTTCACGGAGGCGACGGGATGCAGAGACCCATCAGACGAAACCCTCCTCTGGAGAGAAAGGAAACCCAGCCGAAGAACCCTTTCATTCTGCTTTCTGCAAGACTCTGCCTTTCATCTAGCTGAGTGGTGAGTCCGAAGTGGCCCTTTTGAAGTGTCACGTCTGAAACAGGCGCTGGGTGTTAACGGACCAAATGCCTCTGGGAAAGGAGTTGAAAACGCAGCCAGAGGGAGCGGCGAGGTGCTTTGCCTTTTGGGTGGGCCAGGCGCCGAGCACGCTGGAGTCCACAGCAAGGACAGGTCTGCAGAGGAAGGGGCTCGGTGTGGCCGACAGTATGGGTGCCGCCCCGAAGCCCCGCAGCCTACCCTGGAGGTCACTTGCCGACCGACATCCCCATACACACCAACATCTTCCTCCCTCTCCGCCGAGGCTTTCCGCTGGCTGCAGGGGCGTGCTGGGCCCGTGTGGCAGGCCACAGGGCAGAGAAGTCCCAGCCTCCAGAAAGATCCTCCATCAGTGGGGCACGGGAGTCCGTGCGTAAATGCCTCGGCTTCCCTGCCCCTTGCTGGACAATCCAGGGTGTGTCCCACATACTCTGTGGGATCCCCACCGAGAAGAGCGCCAGCGGCCCCCACAAGAAGGCTCTTGCTAACGCCCCATTAGCTGTGCCCTTCTCTCTCTCTCTCACCTCTCCCTCCCCTCACACGGCTTCCTGGGGATCATATTCCAGATGATCTTCCTGTACCCAGTCCTGGTCTTCGGATCTGCTTTTTGGAAGAACCAAGCTAAGACGGTGGAGAAACCGGACCCCATGTGAGGAGGCTGCCAGCAGCCTGAGGTGTTCACATGTTCCTGTTTCTGGCAGGTGTCAGGATGGGAGAACAGCCAATCCCAGGGATGTGGGGCAGAGATAATAAGACTCTGGGGGAAAGAGTTCAGTGGCCCCTGGGGAAGGGGCCTTGCCAATGTCACCCCAGTGATAAAGTCTGGCTGCACAAAATCTTCCCAAGAGAAAAATACATTTGAGAACCTTGTGTCACTCTCGTATGGACGCCTTCACGCAGTTCAGCTGAGTGGCTTCAGCAACAGAAATTCACATTCTCACAGTCCTAGAGACCTCAAGTCTGCGGTCAAAGTGGTAGGAGAGCTGGTTTCTTCTGAGACCTCTCTCTGTGTCTTCACATGGTTTTTCCTCTTTCCGTGTCTCTGTCCTAATCCCTTCTTCTTATGAGGACTCCAGTCACACTGAGCGAGGCCCACCCATATGACCTTGTTCCACCTCCATTGCCTCTTCAGTGGCCCCACCTCAAACACAGCACCCTCTGAGGTCCTAGGGGTTAAGACTTCAACATAGGACCTGTGTAAGGCAGGGGACACAATTCAACCCATACAGACCTCAAGAGATGCCCACCACCAGGCTGAGCAGAGAAGGACTCTAACTCCGCCATTTGCTGGATTCCTGGATATGGCAGCTCTTGGTTAGGGAGCAGAGTGATGGAAGATAATGAGGCCTGAAATGAGCCTGTCAGAAATGAGGGGGACGCAGGAGAGGAGGGCGTGAAACCTAAGCCACAGCAACTATTTGACCCACCCGTGAGTCTGCTCCTATTTCTATGGAAATGAGCTCATTATGGTTACATCTTTTCCAGCTCCTGGTTGATTCATGAAGTGGTTTCAAATGTTGATAATCACTTCATGAGTCACCGACAAACACGAAAGCCAACTCTCTAGCACTCGTGCTGCCGCCTTTCCTGATGAGCATTCCTGCCATGATCTGGGTGTCCCCCTCTCAGCAAACAGGTGTGCAGATGAGAAAAGTCCTTGTTCATGTGCCAAAGTCTCCTGCCTCAGTAATTCCATGCTGGCTCTTCTGTCCAGCTTTGAATCTCCCCCACACGTTTAATGATCACTCATGATTTAACTCTGAAAGATCACCTTGAAATCCTCATGACTTTGGCCATAAAGTGACCAGTCATCAAGTTTTATGGAGCTGCTCCTGGGGAAAGGAAGATGGCGCCTCTCAAGGCTGTCATGGCATCCGTGTCTCTCTGACCAACAGAGAGCCTGCTTCAGCCCAGACACTAAACAAGACACGGCCATTCTCTCAGGCCAACCACGGTCCTCGAAGAGAACAATGAAAGGATCAGATTGGAGAGAGATGCGGAAGGCTGCCACACCACATCTGGATAGTAGAGAGAGACACATAAGATGAGCCTCCAGTGCTAAAAGCTGCTTGGGTACTCGAGATACAGAAACCAGCAACTTGGAAGCAGAGGCCCCTTAAAATCAGACGCAGACAGATGTTCCTCCCAGATACCTCCTTGCCCCTTGCTGGACAATCCAGCTGGACATGCCAGCTCCCTGTCTCCCTTCACTCACCCCACCTCACTCACCTGGCCACCCCTCAGAAGAGCTCCCATGGGCACCTCTGCTGGCCTTCCCTGTTGTATTGCCCTCTGTGGCACCTAGCACCACCCCTGGCTTATGGATCCATCTACTGGCTTCCTGTCTCTCCCCAAAGAGCAAGCAAACTCTGCAGGGCCAAGAACTCTGTCTCCTTTGTTCTCTGCTGTAGCCTCACGCCTACAACAGTGTTTGGCACACACAGTAGATACTGTATAGATATTTGCAGAATAAATAAGTGATTTAAGTGTGCCAAGAACT
Source organism: Meles meles (assembly GCF_922984935.1). Taxonomy (NCBI): domain Eukaryota; kingdom Metazoa; phylum Chordata; class Mammalia; order Carnivora; family Mustelidae; genus Meles; species Meles meles. Next base: position 19,301,148 of record NC_060084.1, on the reverse strand, counting down.
GTCTTGAACATAAGGAAGAGAATCTGTGGAACTTGGAAGAAGAGAAATGCCGTCTGAGTGATTGCTTCTCTCTCTACAGCAGGTGCAAATTTATGGGTCTCTTGAATGCTTGGTGAGGAGGAATGGGTTCCTCACACTCAAGTTTGTAGCTGGTTCTCATGCCTCAACATACCATGTCAAAGCCTTCACTAAGTCTGAAGAAAAGATCGCTCTCCAGATGCTATAAGAGAACCACACCATATTTGGGTAGAGCCCGAGTGATTCCTGGAGTCCAGACCCAGCCATCCAGAATGGACATAGTCAGGTACAAGTCTGTCTTCTCACAAGGCTGCCTTTGCAAGGTTTATTTGTGTCTGGCAGTGCTGTGGTAGAATGTCTACATGCCATCTAAAACCAAATGCTAGTTCAGGTGCCAGAGCCCTTCCAGATTATCTACTTCCTCTTCATTGGAAATGGGGCTCCTAAAACTCAGAGAGGGGAGGTATTTAACCCATAGTCACGTGGCAGATTGCAAGAGAGTCGGGACAAAAACCAAAGCCTTCTCATTCCCATTGGAGTGTGTTTATTCTGCACTAAGCTATTCACCTATATTTCAAAGTTGAAGACTCTAACTCTGAGAAAGGAAATGACTGACCATCCCATCCGGGTGTATGCAGACCATAAGAAATCAGGATGGTTAGATCAAGGATTTTGGGGGCATGTGGGTTGCCTTAAAGCCCAATATCTTGACCATAGAAGGGGCCTTAGCACCCTCTCACCCAAGAGCCCTAGTTTCAGTGGGCACCCTGGAGTTCAGAAAGTCACAGAGGTAGTGAGTTGGAAGAGTTAGGGCTAGACCCCCAGCCCCAGCCCTCAGTTTAGGCACTTTTTTACCACATCCTGCCAACCTGATCACCAACCAAAGATGTGGGAAAGAGCCTTAAGTGTTGTTTCGTCCAAATGCATTTTTTCTAGGAAAGAGAGGGCAAAAGGTCCAAGTAAGCATCAGAGTCCAGGGTCTAAGTCTAGACGTCTTTCCCCACAGCCTCTTTTCTGCGCCCTCCTTTTCCCTGCTCCTCTTTTTATTGGACCTCCTCAAGAGAAAACAGGTGTTCTCCCCAATCACCACTCAGCCCCAGGACATCAGCATCCCAGGAATGGACTTTCCACATTCTCCCAATTCTACCCCCTAGTGGCAGAGTCCAGTAGACCTGCCCACTCCACCATATTCATTCCAGGAGAAGCCACGGAGCACCTACTCTGCACCTCGCAAGGATGGAGTCAAACACAGCTTGGTTCTGTTACAAATACGCAGCCTGGAGAATTTGCTGACAGTCATGTGCCAGGCATGGAGCAGGTAAAGCTCAAGATGGCAGCACTCACAACTCAGCAGGAGGACCAGGAATTAAACAAAGCATTCTTCCAATTCACTTCCAAATGTAACCCCAGTTGAGACAAGTGCTATAGAGGAGACCAACAGAGTCCATGAGGGGGTCTAAGGTCATTAAAATAACATCCAGTAATACCCAAGGAAGTGACATCCAAGCTCATGCCTCAAGAAGAGGGGAGAGCCTCCCCGGCACAAAGGATACGAGCAAGTATGAAGGCCTCCAAGGAAGGGGCCAGCTGTCTCATTCCTGGGCTGAAGGTTCAGCCTTCACCTTTCCTGCGAGGACTTGGCAATCACATGGTTCAGGTGTCAGAAGCTCCCGGCTACCTGACATTTGGCCTAAAAACATATCACCTCCCAACCCTAAAGGCAGGAATGTTTTGCTAAAATAGCTCTGCCTCTTTACTAGACCAACAGTTTCTTGCAATAATGAAGGTGATTCAGGTCTGTTTAGGGTCTCGGGCTCTTCCTTCCCAGCACAGAGGCAAACAGAACCATCCTCACCGAAGGGATGAGGGGTGCCTCCATGCTGTAGACGCAGGTCTCAGGAGGCTGCCTGATGTCCATGCACCTTGGAGTGAGGAAGATGTGCTCCAGTCCCAGCTCTGCCCCATGTTATCAGGGGGCAGACAAGTCACTCTACCTCTCTGGGCCCACAACTTCCTCTTCTTCCCAGTGTCCGTGAAATGTCCGAAGAGGATTGGGTCTCGGAGCACATAATGGCCATCTATGTCCATTTTGGTTTTTTTTTTAATCTGCCTTCAACAAAGTTCTCTCCAACTTTTATCCCACTAGTAGTCAGAGCTTCATCTCTTTAAATAACTCCATTCTTATTAAAAGGAACAAAGAAGAGTCTCTTAAAGCAGGGGGCATTTGAACCAGGCCTTGATGGATGGGTAGGAATATTCCAGGTAGACGAGGAGGGGACGGAATTCTAGGATGACAGACTCACTCACACAAAAGCGTACAGATCTGAGAAGAGGAAAGCCTCACACGAGCCTGAAGAGAAGGAAGCAGAGATGGAGTAACGTGGCTGGGATGACACAGGTCTGCAGAACAGCAGCAGAAGGCCTCGAATGCCACTACATCAAGCCGGCTTCCCGGAAGGGGTGGGGAAGAATGAGAGGGGCTCCGAAACAGGAAGGATGAAGTGAAATGGGTTTCTTTGAAAGGCCATCCACCATGGGCAGCGGCTCAAAAGATGGAGTGTTGGGAAGGGAAAAGGAGGGACAGCCACCACGGAAGAGATTTTGGCAGAAGTCCATCTGGTACACGAAGAGCCTAGGGTTTGGGCTGAAGGACGGGGAACAATGCGGAGAGCTGGACTGGCTGGTGTTGTGGGGGGTCACGGCTGAGGCGCTGGGTGGGGCCAGGAGGACTGCTCTGGCGCTCCACCAGGCCGCCTCTCCCTCTGCACATCCCTCCGGCGTGACCTCAGAGGAGATGTCCCAAGACCGGACCCCACTTCTCCACCTAGCAGGAGATGCCCCTCACGCACGCTCCCCTCCTCCTGCTTCCTGGTGTCTGGTGGCCGCTCTTCCCTAGCTTTCCTGTTTTCTTGTCCCCGTCACATCCCAAGCATCTCTTCTTTTCGTTTCAGAGTATCTTCCATCAGACGCACTTACCCTCCCAGCAGCCTCCACCCACCCCGCAGCCTCCACCTGCCTGGGAGCCTCCCGAGCTCCTCCACCGTCCTCCTGAAAGCACGGCCCTGCATTCCTTACAGTTTCCTCATCCACAAAGCTCTTAGCTCAGGCTGGTTTTCAGCTTCAAATAACTTTCTGAAACACCTCCTTTGAAAATAGCCTCCCTCATTGCAACAATATCCAGGTAGTTTTTTCAGCCACTGTCTTGTAGACCAGGGACTGCCCCAGATGAAGTCAGGGTGTGTGTGTGGCCAACACCCCCCCCCCCCCCGGCGGCACCAGTGTGCCCCGGATGGGAACTATCTTACCTGTAATCAGTTTACTGGGTTTGGGGCCCAAATTTCCTCTGAGACGTGTCAGCCTGAGAGGATTTGCCTGCCCCTCCTCTCAGAACACACCCGTGCTTTGACCAACGCCAGACATCATTTCCCAGAATTCCGCAGGGCCCAAGAGAGCCTTAGTTAGGAACCAGCACTCACCATCCCAGGACAAAACCAAATGTTAACTTTATGTCAAATCACTGGAAGGTGACTAATGTGTTTAGCAAGATAAAAGAGATGATTTCAACAAATAATTATGGCAAGTATGAGAAAGTGGACCATTGGTTGTCCCTGTGTGGTGCACATACGGGGGGGTGGCGAGGCTGGAAGAAAGATTGAAAATAAGTTGCCCACCCTTTGATGTGATCTGTTCAATACTGTGAGTACGTGAAAGGTACTCAGCTGAGCTGTGGGGGTTTTGCCTACCAGCGTAGGTTTTATTTTTAATTTTTAAATGGTAAAAACCCAATGCTAGTGAAGGCATGGTAAATTTTGCACACTGTTGTGAGAGCAAGATGAAAATGCACTCAAAGAATCAGAACCGTATGCATGTTATTCCCTCTTCCCCCGACAATTACTCTCGCAGAAATCCATGCAAAGTCATGAGTCAAAGGAGCAAAGATGCTTAAGTACATTCAGTATGTCGTTTTCTAATAGACATGGCCCAGGTAATTGAAATACATCAGCCCAACAATATAGTATGTAGTTATTTAAAATAATTATGGAGACAACGAATTTGAACTCTATTTGGGATCTACTTTCAGGTAAAAGGAAGAATAACCAATGTAATGTTCATTCGCTGCCTACGGTCTCTGCATTCATCTGGTGGGTTATCTCGAAACATCAACAGTCTGGAAGGCCTTCCTCTCCCAGCTCCCATTCAACTCTCAGAATATCAAGAGAGAGCTTTATTTCAAATCACTGGAAGGTGACCAACGTGTTTAGCAATATAAAAGAGATGATTTCAACAAATAATTACTGCAAGCCTACTAGGTTCCAGCTGAGAAAGTTGACCATCGGCTGCCCCCGTGTGGTGCACATATGGGGGCGGGGGGGGCACTGGAGGAAAGGTGGCTGTGAGGGTTGTTATTTTGGTTCCCGTTTTACAGATGTGGTAACTGAGGCCCAGGACATTGAATGTACATAACATGTACATCAAGGACCAAGTGCTCTGACTCAGGTCTCAGAACTCCCAACCCAGTGCTCTTTCCTTACTCCCGTGTGCTGACCAAGTGCGGTGACCAGGAAAAAGTGCCAGGGCCCTGGTGGAAGGGAAGATGCTTGGGCCACCTGTCTGCTGCTAGAGAAGGCCATGAAGAAGGCCACAATGCCTCGCAGAATACCCCAGTGCATTTTCTCCCCAAGACATCCCAGCCAGCCAGTAGGGATGAAAAGAGTGCCTCTACTCCAGCCAAACCACAGCAGCTAAAGGCAAGCTTACTAACAGGAGGAATATGTAACCGAACGTGCTGACTTATGCAACCATATGACTGGGCGAGGCACTGGGAAGTGGGCACGGAGGGGGGGGCATGGGGTAATAACCACCTTCATTGCCCCATTGCGGAGGAACCCCAAAATGTAGGCATTCACTTGTCCACTCCAGTGCTCCATTCATCCACTGACGGACAGTTAGGGCGTTTCCACAGCTTGGCTATTGTGGTCTGAATGGATGAACAGGAGTGTAACTGTGTCTTTGAGATCCTGACTTCAATTCTTTTAGTGAAATACTGAGAAGTGAGATGCTAGATCATATGGCATTTCTATGTTTACTTTTTGAGGCACCTCCATACTGTTGTTTCCCATAATGTCTGCACCGTTTTATACTCAGACCAACAGCATTCAAGGGTTCCAATTTCCAAACACATATAGCGGAATATTATTCAGCCTTGAAAATAAAGGAAATTCGGCCCTATGTACAATAGAGATGACCCTTGAGGACACTGTGCTAAGTGAAATAAGCCAGTCACAGACAGACAAATATTGCATGACTCCTCTTATAGGAGGCGCTTAACAGAGTCAAACTCACAGAAGCAGAGAGTAAAATGTGGTTTCTGGGAGCAAGGGGTCGAGGGGGTGAGGAGTTGCTATTCAACAGGTATAAGGTTTGGGTTAAGCAAGGTGAGTAAGTCCTAGAGATCTGCTGTCCAACATTACACCTAGAGTTAATACTGTATCGTACACTTAAAAATATATTAAGAGGGTAGGTCTCATGTTAAGTATTCTTATTACACATACACACACACACAAAAGAGCTTGTAGGTACAAGCCCCACCTGAGCTTACCTCTGGTTTCCCCTTCATTTACTGCTGTGGCCTTGGGTAATTCTGTCAACCTCTCTGTCTCTCTGTCTCATCTGCAAACTAAGAAGTATAACAGTATTTGCCTCATAGATTTATCATGAAGCTCAATGTTTTTCTGATATTAATAAGGTCAGAAAAATTCCTGAAATATACTATGCAGACATTTTCCTAAGTGCTTTATATATTCTTCTCAATTTACACTCAAGATTCCCTCTGAAGAAGGAACCAGGATTTCCATTTCGCAGGTAAGGAAACTGAGGCTTTGGGAGTTTAGGTTATTTGCAGAAGGGACCAGTGAATGGCACAGACAATAAGCTCTGCCAAAGTGTAGAGCAGGAAGAAATTCTGCTGGCTGGTGTATTCTCAGAAGGCTTCCTGGAGGAGATGGCATGGCATCTGGGCTTTAAAGAATAGGGAAAGCATAGACCCATCTTTTCAGAGTTCCTAATGAAGGGGATAAAGGCACAGTGTTGAGAGGATCTTTGGGTGTTTAAGAATAAAGAGATCAATTGCAAAGGTGCTGTCTCTGCTGGCCTTGAATGCCTGGCCAAGGGATCTGAAGATGCTTCCTTGGCAGTGATGAGTTAGGAGGGCTGTGGAGCAGGATTAGAAACGGTGTGAAGACATTCATCTGTTTACTTGATCAACAAAGCTACATCAGGAACCCAGGCCCAGTGCAGTTTTCACACTGACCATTGCCACCTTCCCCTTCTCTGAACAGGCTCTAAGTCGGGCTGGGAAAGCAGAAACAAAGGAGCCACATTTCCACCGATCAAGGATGTCCTGCTCTAGTCCCCTGCCTTTGAATCACCTGAGGAGCTTCTTTCAAGCAGCTTCTGATCCAGTAAGTCTGGGGTGGGACCTTGGAGTCCAAATTTCTAGCACGCTCCCAGGGGACACAGATCCACGGACCACACTTTACGTCATGAGGGTCTGACGTGTTTGTATGCTTCCTGATCGGGTAACTATAACCGCAGCAAGTAGCAAATGCCTGGTCTAGAGTGGGTGCTTCACAAAACACTTGTTGACTCAGGAAAGTTTAATCACTTTCTCTCCCGCTCTCACTGAGTCTGATGCAGGAGACCCACACATGCCTGACAAGCCATTTCTTCCCCGACAACTTCCGATAATCTAAGACTAGAACTCAACCTCCTGATCATCTCTCTCACTCTCTCTATGAATGGCTTTCAACCCTCAGGCCCTTTCCTTTTTATTGCACAAATGATGTATGTTCACCAAAAACAAATGGGGGGGGGGAAGATAAGCAAAAAGAACAAGAAGAAACTGCAGTCTGATCCATATCCTTTCAGACTCTGTGCGTGTTTCAGAATAAAAACATATTCCACATCCTGATGGTATCTTTATGTCCTTATATTATGAGGAATATTTTCCCAAGTCAAAAACATCCTTTTAATGGCTGTGTAATGTTTCATTATTTGAAAGTTTCTTAGAGTACACATTTCACTGGCATATAAAATAGTGACCTTAAAAAAAATTAAGGTCCATGCTGAGAACATATAGATAAAACGTTACACTTGCATTAAAATGGTTCAGGGAATGAGTTAGTAGGAGGCAAGAGACAGAACAGGACAGCCCATGTGTGGGTCACTGTAGACCTGCATGCGGGATATATGGAGGGTATATTACAGGACTCTCACATTCGCACATGCTGGTAACTTCCCATGATAAAAGTTTAAGAGAAAAAAACAAGGTCCAAATGAGACCCAGGAAGAGGATTCTGAGACCAGGATAGAAAGTACTGGAAGTCAGTTTTCCACCTCCAGAGAAAAAAATGGTGTTCCATTTAGGACCATTCAGCCTGTCACTTCAAAATTCCAAGGTCCTTGAGCTTCTAAATTGCCCTGGAATAATCTGCCTGTATTATTTCCTGTCCTGTCAGAATGGATTTGCATTTTAAGAGCACGTTCAATGCTATGACTAAATTGGAACTAATTGAGACATGCGGAGATGTGGAGGCAGGTTCTGGCCTCACTGGGGCTAACATGGGGCCTTGCCCATGTAGAGCCCTGCAGACAGATGGGGGTTCTGGAGAGAAGGGGGCACCGCCCTGCCCTCTCTGTAAATTGTGTGCACCTTGGCCAGGTCAATTCTCCTCACTGAGCCTCGGCCTCCCACTCTGTAAGAGGAAAGGATTCAAACCAAATGAACTTTACAACTTCTCTCTGCTCAAAAAGAGCCAGGTGCTAGCCTGGGAACCCCTGTCATGACTCTGTTTTGCAATATGCAAATCAGCTCAGAATTTGGTAATTGGACAAAGCTGATGGGAGCAATTTAATAAACTTTGATAACATTGCACAAAGTAATTGTTCAATTATTGCAAACAGTTTGGTTCAGAAAGTACAACGAGGGTGGGGGGGTGGTCCTGAGAAATTACTTTTGCTTATTAATTATCCCGTCCAGTTGAAGCCAAATGAGAATGAAGACTGCGTGGGGGTGTTTTTGTTTTAATTCTGATTAACTGTACTTTCATCTGAACATTTTTAAGCTGTGCTTTGGTCTTTCTCATATGGATGTTGACTGAGTTCTGTTATCAGGATTTTAATTAACACCAGGTAGAGAAGGGGAAGCTGGATGACATGCTATTACTTCTGTTTGATTTAAAGTCAACGCTGGGGACTCTTCTTGGAGGAGCTGTTGAAATTGTCTTATCTCATGCATTCCAAGGATGGCTGTTTCATGTAAATGTCATTTCTGCTGTCCAAAATGTTACAACACACGCTAGCACAATAGAACTACTGTCTTGTTCTAAGAGACACGAGGGAGCCAGCAAGCTTTTGATCAAAGGCACGATTCGAACATCAAAGTAATACCTCTTCTGTTAAATTCAGGAATCGAGGCTCTGAATAAAGGAATGGAGACTTGGGTTTTATGATAGCCTAGCCTACTAGGCTGGAGAGTGCCGGAATTTCCAAGGTTTACTCCACCTGCCGAGAACTGGCTGGAAAGGAGCACTTGGCAATACAGGTACCTTGACGGCGTCCGTCATCCACATGTGTGTGTCTCCATGTGTTCACCTGCCGCTCAGGTCGAATCCATACTTGCCCTCCCACCCCAGACCCCCATTTCGTCACATCTTCTCATCTATGAAATGGAAAGAATATCTGATGCACAGTGCGTATGCACATGCACATGCATGTATATGTGCACATATATATACACACACAATATATACAGCACATACGTGCACTGCAGTATGTTCAAACAATGGGTATTTTGCAGCAGTAAGAAAGGAACTACTGCTAAACACAACAAAGAAAATGTCAAAAACATTATGTTGCAAAAAAGGTATACATTGTATCATTTAGTTTGCAGGAAGTCCTAGAACAGGAGGTCAATCGCTACAATCTTAGAAGTCAGAATAATGGGCGCCTGGGCCGGGGACAGTGCTGAGGTGGGGGGGGGGAGCCGCTTAGCGGATGGCGAAGCCCTGTATCTTGCTCAGGGTGCTGGTGGTGTGGACGTCTACATGTGAAAAGAGTCACCAAAATACACTCCCTGAAATGTATGCCTCATGTAAAAGACGGCAGCAAAAATATCACAATATCTGATGTACACACAACGGTGGTGGGGAGAAGATGGGGAGAGCCCATGGAAGGTCCCAGGGCGGCGGCTGAGTGAAGGAAGCGATGAAGAACGGCTGTCGTGACCACTCACGCTGTTCTCATCATTAGCGTTACCATCCTGGTGAAGGTGCAGCTGACCCAGAAATTGGGGTCAAAGTTCAGCACATAAGGCCAAAAAAAAAAATCTATTAAAATCATCCCCTGAGAATGCTGAAAATTGTCCATAAACTCCAGTTTGCCTCATTTGGTACAAACAGCCCTGCTCGGTTGAAGACACTACCGTGTATGATGGATTTGGCGGTGGGAGGGATGTAATGAAGAGGACGGGATGTAAGCAGCACAGCTCTGTGGACAGCGGGGTCACTGCTTGGGGCTCAACCTCTAAGAGATGCACAGGTACCAAGACGGGCTCTTGCTCGTGCCTAGAAATGGGCTCTCTGAGAAAGGAGGGCATCATCACCAGACCCGGCAAATTGCTAATGGCTCCTCTCGCTTCTCTGTCTCTGTCTCTCTCTAGCTCAGTCTCTCTGTCTCTTTCTCCATCTCACGGAACTGGCATTAGTTAAGCAAGCCTGCATGCCGCTTTGCCGTGCTGCATCTCCAGGCTCGCATGTCCAGGACCGAGAGACTGAAAGCTCTGTCGGGCTCTAGGGGTCTCACCAGTTCCCAAAGAGGACAAGATACGAAGTCAGCATCATACCACAATGTGTATTACGTTACTGGAAAGTATAATAGGAAATCAGTAAATCCAATGTGCTTCATTTTATATTTTGGATTGATCTTCTCAATGAATCATTTTCCCAGCTTTACAAAATCTTGGATACCTGCTTGGAATAGATGCCTGGATCAGAGAAACTGCTCTGATCATTGCCTCTCAGAATCTGGGGCTTGCAGCAGACAGTCCTGGTCAACAGGCGCCCACCACCATGCCCTTGAGCACGGCCCTACACGATGGCGCCCAAGGGGAGCTGCAGAGAAGGTGTGCTATTACCAGAGAAGTCTGGGTTTGGAGTGCGCCCAGCGTGGGCTGCCCTGCGAATAGGAACTGAGCAGGGGGCAGGGCTCGTTGCCGGCAGCGCTGATACTTTGTAAAGCCAGTGGGCTCTGACTCTTCTGCGCCCGACATCCCATTAACCCACTTGGAGAGCCTCAAGGGAGGTCTGGACAGGTGTTAAATTACCTTTCGTCACCCCACAGGTGTGTGAGATGTACTGCAAAAGCACATGTCACATTTCCCGAGGCAGGAGGCTCTGCCAGGGATTTTCTCGGAGCACAGGGATCTGGAAACTATATCACTTCTGACTTAGAAACGACCTGCATCAAGGGCCCAGGCTTCTAAGCATGCAGAATGATAAAAATATGCTCTGACAGCACATCCCTGTGAGACAGAGGACAGCGAGCCGAGCTCAGGAGCCGGAGGAATGAGGGCCTTCCATCCTCTCGCCACATGGCCACTTACCACGCGCAATCACGTGCCCGGGCTGGCAGGGGGCTGGGAGGGTCAGAAAGCAATATGATTATAAAAAAGAATCTGAAATAAATCACACCTACTCTCTAGATATTTAAGGCCTAGGTGAAAAGAAGGAAAGTGTGAACACGAGAAAGTAAAGTTCAAGGCCATCTAATTATGCTCTGCAAACCCACACAATGTGTCCATCATGGTCCAGGCACGGAGACTCCTCTGGAGAATCAGAATGAGTCTGACACAGGGACACCTGCAGGGAGCCACATCCCCACAGAGGACCTGGATGATTAAACAAATCACAATGCAGAGTAACAGGGAGGAAGAGAGGGGTATGGAGAGCCAGCGGAAGCAGGGCACCGTGAGCTATAATTTATGCCCGGCTGTGTCCAGGAAGGATTTGAGTTCTGCCCTGTTGAGTAAGTTGGGCATAGCCAGAGAGACAAAGTGAGACAGGGCTTCCCAGGCACAGGGAACGGCATGAGCGACGGCAGAGCGGCTGGGGGAGAAGACTGGCGTGGGACCCTGGGGGCCGAAGAGGAGGAGGAATGAGATGAGAGGTCAGCCCGGCATCAGCGTGAGGTGTGGGTGGGAGGGTGGGAGACAGGAAGGCTCGTTTGCCACCAAGGCTGGAGGTGGGAAAGCCTGGGTGAGGGCAGAGCAGCCGGGGAGGATGAACAGAGCTCGGCGGAGCTTCCTGGCACATCTGAGTGTAAGAATCCTTGAACCCAGTCCATGATGGAATGCCAGGTCCCTGCACTCTTCTCAGCACCCACTTCCCAGGAACCTCAAGGAAAGTGTAAAGTCCTTTCCCCGCATCCCTGAAAGTTCTCTGCTTCCTTCCGTCTCAGAGTCACAAATGGAAGACAAACGACCTCTCCTCACACACCTTCTGATTTTCCTGTGTACTTTTCCAACCAGAGAAAATGTTCCTCATTGATGGGCCTGCTTTGTTCTTAAAAGAATCAGGTCACCTTTTTCTTCAGAATCTTCAGAACAATTACAAACACATGAAAAGATATGGCTTTCCAACAAGGGGATAAAAAAAGAAGCGGAAGACACAGCTCTTGTCCTTGAGAAATGAACAAGGCAGGTTCCTGCTGATCCCACTGAGAAGAGCAAAGCCTCCATTCTTCACCAAACAGCGGCCGAAGTAAACCCAGGATCCTCTCCACCTTCCTCCGGTGACTGGGGCTTAGGAGTAATTTTCAAAATCATCAGTCTCTAACCTAATAGTGTTAATTACTAAAAGTAGTTTCCCTTTCTGGTTACCTCATCTGATGACATTGGTCACTCACCAAAGAAAATGAAATGTCACTTGCATGGCTCCCCAGTGTCTCCCTCTGTTCATCAGAATAGCCAAATTAGCCAGAACATGTCTTGTCCTTCTCCTGAAGGGTCTCACTTTGGGTTCCCCCGGAAGCAGATCCAGAGGCAAAGACTCAGGGTCCAGAGGTGTCATTCATGTATCATGTGATAAATGTGGACATGGAAACCTGGTGTCGGTAAGTGACTCCACAAAGGTCTTACCCAATATAATGGCTAATAGGCCTGTGTGGTTTATTTTATTTTATTTGTTTTATTTGAGAAAGAACATGAGCACTTTCATCTGTTGATGAAAATAGATGAAAGGGACAAGCATATGTGGAGTGCAGAGCCCAACGTGGGGGTTGATCTCACGACCCTGAGATCGTGACTTGAGCCGAACATGGGGCTTGATCGCACGACCCTGAGACTGTGACTGGAGCGGAAATCAAGAGTCAGATGCTCAACCAACTGAGCCACCCAGGTGCCCCTAATAGTCCTGGTTTGTTTTTTTTTTAATAGAAGAACTCAATTGGCTAGGATACTATAAAATATGTTTCCCACAGGAGGACTCGTCCCAGGTGACACATGCGCATACCACCGACGAATCACGGGTGAAAAAGAAGTAAACTGTTTCTCTGCTGCAAGGTCCACCAACCTCAAGTGATGACAAATGTCACCGTAGCAAGCCCTTCAGGGACTCGGAGATTGGAGCAGCGAGGGGACTACTCACTCCGGTTCTTGACACAGTCTAGCGTTCCTGGAGTGGCTCGGGATCCAACCAGAAGTCCAGCCTCCAAATTCCTGGCTCCTCGCAGCCCCTTCTCGCAGTCACTGCACACCCACCACATAAAGGGCACTTCAGGTGTTTGTGGCTCAGCCCTCACAGAAACCCCGGAAAGAAGAAAATACGGTCTGCATTTTGCAAGCTATGACTCAGCAGCTAGCCGAGGAGCCGATATGAGAACCCAGGCCCACGGGAGTCTGAAGATCCCCCTGTCAACCATACATCTTATTCCCATTAAGAAGGAGCTGTTCTGGTGTTTGCACTAACTGGGAGAAATACGTATGCACCATCTCCTTTGTGCAGGCCTCTAAAATGTGCATTCTTTCTAGAGCTTAGCAGCGGGCAAATTATAAATAAACTGTAAAACTCCTAGTGTTCCAGGGGGACTAGAACTGAATTTAGCTAGGTCCAGATGGCCACTGAGCATTAAAGTAGACATCGCACAGGCTGCCATTACTGTTAATGTGTCTGGCCTTCCCACTCTGTGACCGTCATATGACAGTATTTTAAATTTGGGAAATACTGATGTCAATCAGTCCCCTTATCAGGTAGACGAGCCACAAAGTGGATACGATTTGCCTACAGCTTCACACTGAGTTGGTGACAGAGCCCAAAACGTCCCTTAGGCCTGCTGACTCCCAGTCCAGGGCTCTTTCTGAGACCAGGGGACAGGCTACCTCAGGGAGCTCTCGACAGCTGACTCATCATATCTACTTCCAGATGTGCTCTGCCCCATCCTTCAGACTCACCTTACATCTCTCTGTCTGACCCACAGATGCCCTCTCTCCTCCAGGCCTCCCAGGCAGGCCCTCTCCCAGCTGTCCCTTGATTTGGCTCACGAGTGGGGCTCATCCTGTCCAGTAACGAAGAGGATAACTAATGCCTGTCGAGCACACACAGGGCCCAGACCCTCTGAGCAGCCTGGCCAATAATCTCACTTTGGGGAGCAAAAAAGTCCCACACCTGTGAGAGAGACTGATGAAAGGCAATATATCCATAAGAAGCCACTTGGGAGACATGTCACCTCCTAGGACTTTGTGTGACAACTTTGGAATATATTTGGGCCATCTGAACAAAAGCAGGTCTGTGATGGACAGGTTCCTGCCCTCTGGAATGAGAGACCATGCAAACTTAAAAGAGGTTCTCTTAAAATAAGAACAAATCTTTAGGGGCGCACCCGGGTGGCTCAGTCAGTTAAGCGTCTGACTCTTGATTTCAGCTCAGGTCATGAACTCAGGGTTGTGGGATTGAGCCCCATGTTGAGCTCTGTGTTCAGTGAGAGTCTGCCTGAAATTCTCTCTCTCCCTCTCCCTCTGGCCCTACCCCTGCTTGCGCACACACTCTCTCTCTAAAAATAAATAAATGAAATCTTTAAAAAAATAAATAAGAACCTTCAACACCCAGTTGATGTGGTGGTTAGTGGGAAAGAAAGGGCAGGACAAGGCATGGTGGGAAGAGAATGGAAGGGAGTTTTGCTCAAGATCTACTGATTTTGAAAATCTTAATGGCAAAAGATTTTTAAGGATATTTTTGGAGTTTAAATGCTATGTACCAATTATAGCTTTCTTCCTTTGACACTAACCAGAGGGTGGGAAACCCTGAGGAATTCTGGGGTTACTTCCCCCCAGAATTGTTGTATGGTAGTATGTAGAAGGCGGAAATACTGAATTTTGATGGCTCTCCACAGCCGGGGGGGGGGGGGGGGGTAGAGGACACACCAGAGGTGAGAGGAAGAATCTAGAATCAAAGATTAATCACGGTGTATTACGTCAGTGCTGCTCTTCTCAGGCAAGATACCAGAGCAGAGAGATAACAGGAGGGCTGTCAGCCAGGAGAACAAGGAGTCTGAATTTGACACTGTAACCAAAGGCAAGAGATGACTGTTTAACCAAGGGAATTTCTTCGGCAGATGAATTTCGGAACTACTGCGGAGTAGAGCTTGATACAGAGGCAACAAAGCCTAATGGTTAAGAACACTGACTTTGAAGCCAGACCCAGCATGCACGGGACTCTAGCTCTTCCTCTTATCAGTGCCATGACTCTGGGCAAGTTATTTAACCTCTCTAGACTTTTGGGTCTCCTAAGTAAAATGAGCACACCAACACTTACCTGTCTCACTGGCCTGAACTCACAGGACAATCCATTTAGAGGCCTATCAGATACATGTCTTCGATAAATGGTCCCTGTAGCTTTCCGTATTTTCTTCCTCAATAATACACACAGAAAGAGAAATGGGAGATGCTGCCTCTCAGCCACTGACTCCCAGGCCAAAACTGTGTCACCCACACTTCTTTTGGGAACCACTCTCCTGCCTACAGCTCTGCTCTATGTTCTGAGTGGCAGCGACTGTCTTCCCAGCCCTCTCTCTCTAGCTGGCAGTTGGTCCAGAGCTTGGGCATGTGACCCAACTCCGGCCAGTAAGATCCTCAGGGAAAGTTAACAGTCCTGAGAGAGATGATCCCCTTTTCTTCTCCCTAGTGAAACTATGAGATGTCGGTCTAGAAGCTGCAGGTGACCCTGGAGGTATGGAGAGAATTTACAAGGGAATTGGGCTAAAAACAGAGATGAAACATAGAGGGACAGTCCTTGTGGCATCTGAAGGCTTATTTCTCACTCCTGGGCTCCATGGATTTTCCCTGGCTTTTTGTAGCCTGATTTTTCTCATCTTGTCCTTTAAGTCTATGAGCTGTCTTATTTTCCTTCCAAAAAATACTATTTCTTTGCTTAAGCCAGGTCAAGTATGGCATCCATGGCATGTTATCAATCCCCCCTATCTAATGTGACCATAGACTGGTCTTAGCTTCAGCACATCCTGTTAGAGCTCTGTAATCACACTTCCCCAACCCACCTCCAACAAATATTTTGTTCTTCATGATGGGCTACATTACTCTCTACAGACAAAAACGTATTTTTTATTAAAAAGCTAAAACCACATTGAGATACCACCTGACACCAGTTAGAATGGCCAAAATTAGCAAGACAGGAAACAACGTGTGTTGGAGAGGATGTGGAGAAAGGGGAACCCTCTTACACTGTTGGTGGGAATGCAAGTTAGTGCAGCCACTTTGGAGAACAGTGTGGAGATTCCTGAAGAAATTAAGAATAGAGCTTCCCTATGACCCTGCAATTGCACTGCTGGGTATTTACCCCAAAGATACAGATGTAGTGAAAAGAAGAGCCATCTGTACCCCAATGTTTAGTGCAGCAATGGCTACGGTCGCCAAACTGTGGAAAGAACCAAGATGCCCTTCAACGGATGAATGGATAAGGAAGATGTGGTCCATATACACGATGGAGTATTATGCCTCCATCAGAAAGGATGAATACCCAACTTTTGTAGCAACATGGATGGGACTGGAAGAAATTATGCTGAGCGAAATAAGTCAAGCAGAGAGAGTCAAGTATCATATGGTCTCACTTATTTGTGGAGCATAACAAATAACATGGAGGACATGGGGAGATGGAGAGGAGAGGGAGTTGAGGGAAACTGGAAGGGGAGATGAACCATGAGAGACTATGGACTCTGAAAAACAACCAGGGTTTTGAAGGGGCAGGGGGGTGGGAGGTTGAGGAACCAGGTGGTGGGTAATAGGGAGGGCACGTACTGCATGGAGCACTGGGTGTGATGCCAAAACAATGAACACTGTTATGCTGTAAATAAACAAATTAAAAAAAAATAATAAAATAAAATAAAAAACTGAAAAAAAAAAAAAAAAAGCTAAGTTGCATTGTATACTTGGTGAACCATCGTTATTAAAAAGACTAATATGAATGAAAGGAGTTCTGCCCCAGGAAATTCAGGATACATCATCAGAACCTCCATCCTCCTGTTGTTCAGCCCACTTGGGTGCAGTAAATCTCCAAAGGTTGAAAAAACATTGAATATTCTTCACTTGTATTTATTGTCCACTCTAAAATTGACATTTCCCATTGTACGTTTAATCACAGATTGCTTTGTTAAGCATTTTCCCTGTTCAGAGGAGCGCATCAGAAATTGATTCCCTGATAGAATGAGGAGGGGACTGTGAAGCACAAATTCAACTACAAGCATTTGGATTCTCCTTTCCTTTTGCCGTTGTGGTTTGGACACTTCATTCCCCCAAAGTGAAGGGTAAGGGCTTTAAGACAGAAAACCAATTGGGTTCCTGGAATCCAATCAACAGCCATGTCCCAGGGCAAAGGGCCAGTCCAAAGTGGCCCAACATCCATCTCTCAGTACCTCCCAAATGCTACAGCCCACCCACATCAGAGTCAAGGAGCCTGGTTCTCTTTGTTCCCAACGGACGTGAGGCTGACAGGTGAAAAAGTTGCACGAGGGTCAGAGGAAATGAAATTGAATTCGAGTTGGAGGTGATTTGTCTTTGCCATGACCTGCAGTGGTCTCAAGTGACCGCCCGAGTGGCAATGCTCAGACTCACGTCGGCGAGTCAATTACTGCGAACTGGCGTTTAAAAACTGTTCTGATGTGTTAGGTTTAAAATGGTTCAAACATATCGAACAGAAAGGAAAAAGAAGAGGGAACCAAGCCCCTTTAGGGATTTTGTTTGAATCTACAAAAAGGCTGGCTTGAAACCTGCAGAGTATTTATAAAGAAGCTGTAAAATCTTTTATTCATTTGAAAGGAGTGGGAAAGAGACAGGAAGTAGGCAGAAGGGACCAAGCGGCAGCATGGAGGAATGGGGAGCAGAAGAGACAACTGTGTGATGTCGGCAAAAAAGCTTTTCCTAAAACTGGGAGGAAGTTACCACTGCTGGTGCTCATGTCCTGGACAGAAGACTAGGGTGAGAGTCCCACCTCCACTACTAGCTCGTTCTAGAAAACGTCACGCCCACTCTATGAACCTCAATTTTCTTTACATATGAAATGGAAATAAACTCCATATACAGGGTTTTGTAAGGACCCTGATGCTCTACTAGATGTGAAAATCCTTTACAAGCTGTCAAGAGCCACAAAGACACTAGTTATACTAAACAATTGTTTTAATTCAAGCCACAGCATATACCACATGTGAAATTCAGGGTCAAAATTCAGATCAGAACAGCCAAGACTGGAAAAAATAAAGGTCCAGACAAAAAGCAACTTCCATTAGAGAGTCATCTGTGAAAGGTCTAAAGCTGTAGTTTTGTTCCCAGTTCTGAAGACTACAGGCCCACAAGCTTACCTTAGCTAAATAAGCCACTTGCCTTATTGCCTAGCCAGCTAGGAGTGATTTCTCAGTTTTAACGCAAGTTCTAATAATGCTACGAGATCTTGGTGGCTAGAGTCAGAGTGAGCCACCCAAAGAGCCATACCGAATAGTTCTGCCTCTTGTGCCTATCCTAGTTAGTGCCCCCTAGTGACATGCACCTAAATTGCAGGCATATTATGAATCAGAACCATGGCAGCCTCCCCAGCAGTGCTTTTTTAAAGATTTTATTTATTTATTAGTAAAAGAGAGTACACATGAGTGGTGGGGGTGAGGGAGAAGCACGGTGGGCAGGGGGAGAGAATCTCAAACAGACTCTACCCTGAACACAGAGCCCGACATGGGGCTCAACCCATGACCCCGAGATCATGACCGGAGCTGAGTCGGATGCCTCACGGACTGAGCCACACAGGCACCCCTCCAGCAGTGCTTCTTAATCTTGGCTGAACGTTAGAATCACCTGGAAATCTTAAAAATTAATGATACCTTAAATCTACTTCCAGAAATGACTATTTAATCAGTTTGGTGCATGTCAGGCCTTGGCATGTTTAAAGCTGCCTACAGCCAAGTTCAAGAACCACTACTCTAGAGCAGAGATAAGCAAATGTTTTCTGTAAAGGGCCAGACAGTAAATTTTTAAGGCTTTTTTCAGGTCATATGGTGGTCTCTGTCACAGCTACAACTGTGCCCTTTTAGTGTGAAAGCATCATAGATGATCTATAAACAAATGGACATGGCTGTTCTAATAAAACTTTACTTTAAGATTCTCAACAAGATCCTAGCAAACAGGATCCAGCAGCACATTAAAAAGATTATCCACCATGACCAGGTGGGATTCATCCCTGGGTTGCAAGGTTGGTTCAACATTCGCAAATCAATCAATGTGATAGAACACATCAATAAGAGAAGAGAGAAGAACCACATGGTCCTCTCAATTGATGCAGAAAAAGCATTTGACAAAATCCAGCATCCATTCCTGATGAAAACGCTTCAAAGTATAGGGATAGCGGGAACATTCCTGAACTTCATAAAATCTATCTATGAAAGACCCACAGCAAATATCATCCCCAATGGGAAAAAGCTCGCAGCCTTCCCGTTGAGATCAGGAGCACGACAAGGATGCCCACTCTCACCACTCTTGTTTACTTTAAAAAATAAGTAGCACACCATAGTTTGCCAACTCTTACTCTATACTTTTTTTAGATTTTATTTACTTGAGAGGGCGAGAGAGATAGCGTGAGCTGGGGGAGGGGCAGAAGGAGAGAGAGAAGCAGACTGCCCCCTAAGCAGGTAGCCCCACACAGGGCTTGATCCCAGGACCCTGAGATCATGACCTGAGCGGAAGGCAGACGCCTAACTGACTGAGCCACCCAGGCGCCCCGCCAACGCTTACCCTAGAGATCTGTTACTTAAAGTGAGGTCTGAAGACCAGAAGCACGGACAGTACCTGGGAACATTAGAATGTATTAGAAATCCCATCACTGTCAGCATCTCCTGTGCCTGTCACCTCTATCAGCCTGGCTGTCTCCCAGCTGCCACATTTCCATTGCATCTTCTCCTTGGTGACTCAAGACAATCTGAGCAACTGTCTACATTTGATTATGGTGTTTCCAAAGGGTCAGTGGGGCCACATGCTCAGTTTCTATTTTTCATCATAATATATGGACAGGATGTGGCCATGGAGCCATATCAGGCGATACACCTCTGCTCTCAGGAACTATCCATTTAAACTTGTCAAATGTCATCTAATTCCCCAAACAGCCCATGCTGCTTCCAGTCTTTGTGCCTTATATATGATACTGTGCTTGCTGGGAGAGTTTTGTGAGTCATCTTGCCACCAGGCAAATTTATCCAACCTTAAAACGACTGACATGTACGTGACCTTCTGCTCCCGCTCCCATTCATGTCATGACTCCTTCCCCCATGGCAGCCCCCGGCCCTGTATACACATTTGCTCCTATCCTTAGCACATTTATGATGATAATGAACCTGCCCTTCTGTCTCCCCAACTGATGCTGAGTCCCTTGGGGCCAGCATCATTCCCTTGTGCATCCACAACCCTAGCACTGGGCTTTAATAGGATAAATGACATTGGTTTTAATTGAATTGACCTGAAAGTGAGTTAACATTTCTTCTGTCACTGGCATCACCACAAGACCCTTTCAATGATAAATCCTTAATAATAGCTTGCGAAAAATATTGCTCTCTGGACAAACTTTGGGAAACTTTGCCTCTTGGACAAGAGTGCCAGCCAAGAGCAGATCCAAGCTTGTAAAGTCCCCCCAGAATTTGAATTCTGGCTCTGGCTTCTGCTTAGACATGAGGAGGAGGTGGGAGAGGGGCTAACAGGATGAATTTGGTTCCTATCGGTCTGAGCCATCTTTCTTGGAAGACAGTTGTATGGTTGTCTCAGGGCAATTAGAATTAGGGAGTTAGAATTCCCGCCTGATAGAGGAGAAAGCTGGACTCATGCGTATTACGGATTGAACAACTCAGCGGCCCAGCCAGGGCCAGAATCCAAGTCTCTCGGCACTGGTGCCGGCTGCTGTCCAGCAGAGCAAAGCAGACTGCTTTGTGAGGAGTTTCTCAGGAGGTCACCATCCGTCACCAGGCCTTTTTTCCCACCTGGCCCCCCTACACCAGAGCTGGGTGGAAGGGTAGAGAGAGAAGACACCGGTTTGCACCCTCAGTAGAACCTCACATCTAGATCCAGAACCCCAGACGGTTGAAAAATGAGGTGTGTTTCCATCACAGACTTGACTCCAGTGTTCAGCTGAATCAGAGATCAGTCCGAAACGCTCACCTGTCTCATCCCTGGGTCTGTTTGGAGCTGACGTTTTGACAAGGATCCCACCCAAGAACCCTGCCATCTGGACAAAGCTGCGCAGGCTGGGTAGAGTCTTGGCAGCAAACATGGCATCGTGGCCCATACTCCCAACTCCGCACCTAGCCCTCTCTCTGGTCACTGCTTCGGACAGCCCTGCCCTAACAGGTACAATGCCCCCGTCAGACAGTCAAGGTTTGTGCACAAGTGCACCGGGGTGCAGTCCTGCATGTGCATAGGAAGGGGAGTCCCGTCACATCCTATCATGAAACCACTCGAGGAAAGCGAGGAAAGAGCCAGACTTGCTCTGCCTTTGGCGTCACTTTCCCTGGACTTGGCCAAAACTGAGAAGCCCACGCTAAGCCATGAAGTGGCACTGAGAAAGCCCTTTCTCCTCTCTGGACTTCAGTCACCGTGTCTCTAAGAGGAGGGCACTGGACTGGAGAGCAGTAACAGCTGACAGCAAGTTGCACTTGCTGTGTGCTCACTGCTCTATGGGCATTCTCTCGTTTGACCATGGCATTGAGGCCATCCTACAGATGGGAAACCCTGAGTGGATTGGGTTGCTGTTGCCCCAGAAGCAGACCCCGAGACAAATCTGAAGTGCACAGAGTTGTTTTGGGAGGTGATTCCAGGAAACACTGGTAGGGCCAAGGGGAAGTGACCTGGGGGGTGTGCGGTTACACCAGCTACATGGTGGTGACCCCGCCCCCCATCACTTCTGACCTGCAGAAATGACAATGTCTTTGGTTCAACGTAATATGAATTCCAAGACTTGTGGGTCGAAGGCTGCTGGACAGGGGAAGAGAAGTGTTCATTCTATGGCATGTCCGTCCTTACCCACACCGCATCACAGCTTTCCCAAGTTTGGGTGGGGGAAATGAGCTGGCAGAGAGATGCAGATATGGCAGTGGGGAGGCAACATCCCGAACACTTTTGGCCCCTGACTGGGGCCCTAACAGCACCTGCCATGCTGACCAGACGAACCAGGACCTAAACAGGATTCAAACCCCGCCGATCTGTCTCTGCATCTGATCTGTTTAACCCACACGCTGCCTCTCCTCAATTTCTAAGACTTTATCATTTCCCTGAATTCCAGAGTCCAGTGCTCCTAGGATTCCAGAAGGGTTCAACTCTAACATCTACAACTCAAAGACAGAAAGTCTTAAGCAGCAGGAAAAGACAAGCCAGTTAGCTGGGGCTGGGCATTCATTCGCCTGTTCCACAGGCATTTGTCAAGCACACACAGTGTTCCAAAATCTGCTCAGAGGATGCATGAGGAGGAGCACGGCGCTGAGAAGTTGGAGTATTAGCGGCATGCACGAGAGCAGTGCTAAGCTGGAGTCGAGGCCAGGGGGCCACGTGGCCTTGGGAGGGAAAGGAGCAGGACACCTCCCGAGTGAGAGTGCACAGCCTGAGCTGGAGACTACAGAGCCAGGCTCGTGCCCATGCCCCTCCCACCGAACAGTCATTCCAAGGGTACAACAAACATGCTTTGTAGAACAGGTGATTTACAGAGTTGCTCAAGACCCCCATTCTTTAAATGTTGCTCATGAACTTGTGTTTCAAACTTTTAGGAATGAGTTATGACACACCACCCTGAAAATTCAATTACTTCAGCAAGGCATTTGGCATAAATCAAAGATATATATAGCCTGGTGAGGTATTAGAGATTATCCACAGAGTGGAAGTGACTCGCCCAAGGTCACACTGCAGACGATAGGGTCCGCTGAAATAGATTAGCAGTCCATAACTTTTGCCCATATTGGCATGTGTTGGGAAACAGAACACTGACTTTTCAACGGATGCCCTCCATGTCTCTCAGCAGAAGAGAGCAGAGAAAAGCCCTGGGCAGGAAATCAGAGAACTGGACATAAACTCTGAGCTCCCACAACACAGGGATCATTGTGACCACCCAGCTAAGACTTAAACGAGGTCATGTCTGAAGACATTAGGCTAGTAAGTGGCACATGGCCCTACAAATGTGGGGCTATTAATAATGTTTATTATTCATTATTAGGGGTTATTATTGTTGGTTATGCCTGGATTGATGATTGCTAGCTTGTTTCCAGTTTGTAACATATTTTTGTTAAACTTGGTAACATTTAACAAATTTTTATTCTATTTAATAAAATATATTTTAAGAATTCAAACACCACAAAGAGCATTAAAAGTAAAAGTCTCCTCCAAAACAACAACTGTTAAGAAACTATAAGAGTTTCTTATAGAACCTTCCAGAAAATGTTCTGTGCATCTAAGAGTGTGTGTATGTGTATGTGTCTTTTCCACTGTCTTACACCTTGCTTTTTTCTCTTCATGTAACAGTACATCTTGGACAGGATCACACAGCAATCTCTGCATATCCAATTCACTCTTTTTTAAAGAAGAAGAGAGTGGGTGCCTGGGTGGCTCAGTGGGTTAAGACTCTACCTTCAGCTCAGGTCATGATCTCAGGGTCCTGGGATCGAGTCCCGAGTCGGGCTCTCTGCTCAGCAGGGAGCCTGCTTCCCCCTCTCTCTCTGCCTACTTGTGATCTTTCTCTGTGTGTCAAATAAATAAATAAAATCTTTAAAAAAATAAAAAATAAATAAAGGGAGAGTAGTCTGTTAATGGATAAACCAGAAATTATGTAACCAGATCCCTGCTGATGGTCATTTGTGGTCCTGTTGGGGATTTTTTTCTATTACAACAGAACTGCCATGAGCACCTCGTACGTGCCATTCACAGCATGGCCAGGAGAACCACCCCAGCACACGCTCTCTGACCTGAAATTGCTGGGTCAGATGCCCCATGCATGACAAGTCTTGAATGATGTGGTTTGACTGTTGTCCAGAGGTCACACTGAGAGCCCCCACATGCCTTCCTCCCCTTCACTGTATGTGCAAGTGGCCCTCTCTCCCATGCTCCAGTCAATCCCAGGAAAAGAGAAAACATTTTAATATTTGCCAATCTGAAAAGTGAAAAACGGAATCTTATTACTATTTTGATTCATGTCTCATTTATAATGACTAACAGTCAATGTCTTTTCACATGTTGATTGGCAACTTGTTGTGTAGTTGCTTTCTTTAGAAGATGGGGGGATTATATGCGCTCCTGAGAGAGACAGAGATGGAGACGAAGCAGGAGTTCTCTTATTAACTGCCCGTGTATAGCCCTTGCCCATATTTTAAACTTTTTATTATCATTTTTATGACCCTCTTATAAATTCAGAAAAGCCGTCTTGGGTGAGATGGCACAAACTTTTTCTTTCTTATTCACTGTTCATTTTATTCCTTTGTTGCATTTCTTGCTATGGTGGTTGTTTTTTAATGTATAAAATAACCTTCTAACTGATCCTCCCATTTCTACTCTTGCCACAACCGTGATCTTTTAAAAACTGAAGCGAGATCATGTTGCTTCCTGGCTTAAAACCCTCCTGCTGTTTTCCATCATCCTTGGAATACATCCCACAGTTTGCCAGGACCTAAGAAGCCCTTGGTGGTCTGGAGGCTGCCTCCTGCTCCAGCCTCCCCCCTCCCGCAAGCACACCTGCGCTCTTTCCCGTATCGGCTCTATACCCTTTGCTTTCTTGCCTTCTGGAATGTTCTTTCCTCCTATCTCCAGCTAGCTAACAGAGGAAATCATTCCCATTCTTCAGGGCCACAGCTTAAATGTCACCTGCTCTCAGAACAACTTCTGGAACCTTCTGACTGAAGGCGGGCCTTCCTCTGTTCTCCTCTGTCTCAGTTTGTCTGTCTCTGTGGTGGCATCTATCAGGAAGGATTGGGACTTCCTTGCTGGCTTCTGTCTGTTCTCCCCACCAGGAATATAAGCTCTATGACAGCAGGACCTTGTCTGTCTTCTTCACCAGTGCAGCCCAGCACCTCCATCGCTGCCTCAAACACTGGGGGTCCTCACCAGGTACGTATTCAATGCATGAACTCATGTCCACTCAGATTCATCATTCCTCCTCTGACAGCTTTTCATTTTTCTGGGCAGCATGGAAAGGTACTTAGCTCCCATTTCATTTTCAAGTTTAAAGCCATTCATTGAGACTCATATTGATTGAGGACCCTCTCCATTCCGGGCACTGTTTTTAGGTACAGTGGCACCATGGCTCATACTACCTGAACCATGGTAATGCCAAGAAACAGACAGACAAGACAGCAGCTCACCAAAAGCTCCAATCCCAGTGTAGGACAGGCAGGCCCACCACAAAACTCAAACAGAGGAATAAATGGCATTAGAGGATGGCAAGAGTCAAGGAGAAAATAAAGCAGGATGATGTGAGAGAGGATGGAGGTCCGGGAGTGTAGGTTCTCATGAAAAGGGGGAAGCCATGGGAGGAGCCAGAGATGAGCATACAACTGGGAAGATCTGAGCAGGAAGGAGCTTCTGAGTCAGGAGCATAGAGATGGGATCAAGGCCTCCAGAGGAGTGAGCAGGGCCTGGCAGGCGGTAAACCACGACCTGAACATAGGAGGGGGCCCCCCTGCAAGGCAACTGCATTACAGCAGGGGGTGCTCATACGGTGATGGGCAGCCACTGCCTGGCTCTAAACCAGGGAGTGGCACCATCTCCCTTCAGTGTCTAAGAGACCACCCTCTGATCCATCTAGAAGTTATTTTGATCAAAGAAACAAAGAAACAGGAACCTCGGCTCATAACTTTTTTTTTCAAAATGACAGGTCAGTTGTTCCATTTATTAAATAATCCTCTCTTCCCTCCCCAAGATTTAATTTGAAGTGCTTCTTTTAACATATACTAAAATTCCCTTAGATATTTGGGGGGGGGGGGGCTTCATTCCGTTCATTTGCTTCCTGAAACCAAATATTTTTGTTACTGTAGCTTCGTGATACATTTAAAGATCTGCTAGTCTCACTCTTCCTTTATTACTGTTTTTCTTATACAGAATTTTCCTGTTTTTTCCTCTTGTCAAATTCTGAAACTGAAATCTTCTTAGTGTTTTAATTGGGATTCATTAGGTTTGTAGATTAATTTATTAATAAATAGATTAAAGAGAAGTTACATCTTTACTGTAATTTTCTACTAATGAACACAAGCTATATCTACTTGTTCCCATTGTGTTTTCTGCTTTTTATATACCAATTTAAGAGCTATTGATTTATTAAAATACCTTATATAACTTGCTTGCCAAAAAAAACCTCATTAAAGAAATTTAGAAAACAGAAACATAAAATAGAAAAGAAAATACAGAAGTAAATATAAATCCCATATAATTGCATCACACAGAGAGAGCACTTTAAACAGCCTATTGTGGATGGCTCAGTCAGTTAAGCATCTGGCTTTGTTGGCTCAGGCCATGATAACGATCTCAGAGTCCTGGGATCAAGCCCTGAGTAGGGCTCCAGTCCCGTGTCAGGCTCCCCGCTTATGGGGGACCTACTTCTCCCTCTCTCTTTCTCAATAAATACAATCCTTAAAAAAATAAATAAATAAACAGTCTCTCGTGGGGGGGGCACAAGCAGGCACGGTGCTGGGCACTATCAAACAGCACACTTTGTTTTGCGCTGTTTGAAAATGAAGCTTCACATTTGATCTCATAATAGGAGATACGCTCTAAAGTATAATTGTAAGTGCCCAACAGCATATCACATAAATCAAAAATATGCTACAATTTATTCAACCACTCTTCAATTGTGAAACATTTCAGGGATTTGTTTAAGTAAGGTTTTGTTCTTCTAAGTGGTACTACAGTAAACAAACATACTTACAAATAGGTATCTGTTCTCCTGGTTCTTTCTTAAAGAGAGTTTCTTTGACATGACCTGTAGGTTCATGTCCTTTGCTAGTTTTTTCTCTGCGGTACAAAACCTCTTATTATGGTAAAGATTTTTACCTCTTGTCTGCCAAGGGTACGGTAACTTTACCTCTTTTGTTGTTGGCCTTTCCACTGTACAAAGTCTACTGAATAGGGAAGAGTTGAATTTTTTAATGTTTCGGGGACTTGGGAAAAGATGAGGAGACATCTAACTTGATTTTCCTTCCAAAGAGCCAATTTTTACAATAAAATTTGTTGAATTATATTTCTTTTCTTTTTTTTTCATCCTATAACCTGATCTGTTTCAAGTTCTAGTCTATGTAGGGCTACCTATATTATTCCATTAATTTCCCATTTGATTCTTGTGGCAGTATCCAGCTATTTCAATTATGAGTTTCATAATGCACTTCAATAAACTGAAGATAAGAACTCCCTTGTTGTTCTTCCTTTTTTATTTTACTTATTTGAGAGAGAGCACGCATGTGCATGCACACAAGAGGGGAAGGGGCAGAAGGAAAGGGAGAAGCAGACTCCTTGCTGAGCAGTGAGCCCAACATGGGGCTCTATCCCAGGACCCCGAGATCATGACCTGAGCTAAAAGCAGACACTTAATCAACTGAGCCACCCAGGAGCCCTGTTCTTTCTTTTTTAAAATGCTCTAATTCTGAACCAGAATTTAAAAAAAAGCCTCAGTTGAAGAGCAGGGAGCCCTTGTATGTCGGCTTCACACACTGCCATGGGATCTGGGACTGTGGGCCACACGTGGCAGGGGGGAGTCCCTCCATCAGGCCCCGAATAGCACCCAGGGAAAGTGCTGCAGGCATGGTTGCAAGAAGGGAGTGAGCAGAAACGCACCCTGAGGCCTCAACCACGGAGTCCCCACGAAGTGAGACGATGTGCAGGTGTCGGGTCAGATGGGACCCTGGCCCTCTGCCTCAAGAATCCTGCAGAGAAGGAGAGACCCCACACCTACCTTCCTTCCTTTTACACTGATGAATTCATTGCAATTGAAAGGTAGGACCCACTTGGGTCTCCACAGCAACCTCTACTCCATCCCTCGTGGAAACTGCCCCCAGGTGCCGCAGCCAGTGGCAGATGGTCACGGCTCCTGGCCCGGCTCTACCACTTGGCTCCTCCATTCCTCCCAATGTCTTTCCGAAAGACCTTGGAAGACAGGAGCGAGAGTTGTTTGCAAGATGCCTTTTGGGATTAGAAGGCACCAATTGTTTGTTTAATGTAATAAACATAAAATACTGTCTTTCAACACTAAGTTTTATGAGAAAGTGCCACAATATTCTGTGTGCTGCCGCAAGCTCCTGCTTGGTTGTGGGAAGCCATGGAAGAAAGAGGGAATAGTGGTTGCTGTGAAGCTTAGGAGAAATTCTTCAGCCTATGATCTCCAAACATGCCACATCACCAGTCCCCAGAGGTCTTCCTGGAGGGAGCACGGAGGTCCCACTGAGAATAAAAAGCTGGTAGCTTCGTTCCCCTTTTCCAAGATTCCGTGGGAGACTTCCTCCCCCTCCTTGGGGACCTTACAGCAATGAGGGAGGGTGCTCAAGCCCATCCTGGATCCTCTGGCCCTAACCACATCACCATCATGGGCAGAATCTCCCCTTGCGCCCCAGATTCCTATCCCCTAGTTATTTAAATACTAACCTACATACTTCTTTCTGTGAAGGATTTGGCAGATGTAATTAAAGTCTCAAGTCAACTGACCTTAAAACGCAGAGATTATCCAAGTTGGCCTGACCCAAATAGCGGAGCATTTAAAGACAGAGAGTCTTCTCTGGCTGGTGACAGAAGAGGAAGTCAGAAGGATTCAAAGTGCAAAGGGGGATTTGATGTGCCTTTGCTGATTTGACGGTGAAGTTGGTCACGTGAGAAGAAGTTGCTCACAGAGGGCCCTTGAGTAGTGGCCAGCAAGGAACTGAATTCTGCCCATGCCCTGAATGCACTAGACAGCAGATTTCTCCCCAAAGCTCCCAGACTATGGCTCGGCCCAGCCATCACCCTGAAATCAGCCTTGTAAAACCCTGAGCAGAGAGAGCCAGTCACACCATGCCAGACTTCTGACCCACAGACTAGGAGCTAATAAATGGGTGTCATTTTCAGCTACTATGAAGCCACAGAAAACAAATACACCATCCAACGGCAACAAAACGCACCTCCCACCCCAGCCCTCGCTGTGCTAAGCAGGGCAGCCAGGATTAGAGCCCCACTCTGTATGCATCCTTGCAGGAAATTCCCCATCAAAGATCAAAAGTTGGCTCAGCATGGTTCACGAAAGGAAAACCAATTGCTCCCTGCCTGGCTCCTTGCCCCCTGATCTGAGGAGAAAGGGAGAAAGATCTGCCCATATAATAGTGTCCCTGGCAGCAGGGACGGCAGGGCAGCAAGCGTGACCCATTAACACATCAAGAGGATGCCAGGGGACAGCATCACTAAAGCCCAGCTTTGATTTTTCCAGGCATGAGGGGGAGGAAGCCGGCAACAGAGGCTGTGTTCTGAATCCAAAGCCATCTATTTCGATGCCTTCAAAAGGGAAAATCATCTAAGCCTCACAAGGGGAAGAAAAGAGAAGACGGAGGGAACGAAAGTCTCTGCATCCAGGCAGCAAAGAAGGAGTTGTGGGGCCAGGGATCTGGGGCAGGGACCCCACGGACCGCCACCAGAATGCTAAATGCTGTCCCCGTCCCCAGACCCGACAATTTGAGATTTAGGCATATTCAAGTTTTCTAAGCCTCAAATTAGCCCTTGTAAAAGCTTATCTTCTTTCCCCCCAATTGACTTTAATCAAGTGCTTCAGAAGCTGGGAAATATTTTAAGTTAATCAGGCCCTTAATGCGGGTGCCTGGGGAATGCGGCAGAGCGGCTGTTCCTCCCATTCGCCACACTTGGCGCAGCTCTTCCCCGCCTCTCTTCCCCCCAGCCCTGTTGGTGAAATGCCTGGCAAACCGGTACTCTCAGTTGAAAGGGAGACTGAGACGACGCATGACAGCAACACTATATCACGGTTTTCCGGCGGCAGGCAGGTGCTCTTTCCCACCACGGGCTTTGTAATGTGTCCTCCCAAAACATGTCTGCTTGCTCCGTTCCAAGCCCCCACCCAGCAGACACCTCGTGTCTGAACCCCAACCAGGAACCTGAGGTCTGACAAGATGATAAACGCCTGAATGCCAACACAAATTACTAACACTGGGGGCACCTGGGGAGCTCAGTCGGTTCAGCATCTGCCTTTGGCTCAGGTCACGATCCCAGGGGCCTGGAGTCCAGCGCTGTGTTGGGGCGGGGAGTCCCTGCTCAGCGGGGAGTCTGCTTTTCCCTCTGCCTGCCACTCCTACTTGTGCTTGTGCCTGTGCTCTCTCTCTGACAAATAAATAAATAAAATCTTTTTTTTAAAAACCGCTAACATTAATGGTGCTCAGTAGGTGCCCAGTGCTGTTTTGCATATGCAAATTCACTGACTGCTCACAACAGTCCCTTAATATCAACACAATGATTTAGTCCCATTTTACAGATGATGAGACTGCACTGCGGAGGCTAAGGTATCCACCCCTCAGAGATCTTTCCAGTTCATGTTCCACGGTGCTTGGGACTCTGGGGCGAGGCAGAGATCCCAAGCCAGACGTTTCCCAGACTCGCAGCACAGTCAGGGAGACGTGCTGGTGACATGAGACAAAGAACAAGGCTGTGGGGCTCCCGGAAAGGCAGGCGAGGGTCAAACATACTTCCAAATCTTAGGTCAGATCGCCGAGAAGCAGACCTGAAGATGAGAATTTGTGTGCAAGAGATTTACTAAGGGAGAAGGGCAAGAAACAGCTGAGCAGGAGGAGAAAGAAACAGAGAAAGGGAAGAAGCCAAGCAAAGGCATAACTTCAGGTGTGGGCCCAGCTTCCGTGGGACCCCGGGGGCTCTGGAGCACCAGACCTCAGAGTCTGTCCTGCCTGCAGGCCGGAGGGTGGCCCTCTGCAACCCCCAGCACCGGTTGCTCATTGCCTGCAGGCTGCCCAGGAGGCAGTGGGATTTCCAGGCTCCTGTAGTCCAAGGGAAGGCCTGCGAGAGTCACGGGTACAAGAGTTAGAGACACAGTCCTCGGAGCTGGGTACCAGGCACACAGAATCGGAAAGAGGGATCTGAGGGGATCTGGGCAGCATCCTGACAGTGTCCACTACAACCTATCTGAATCTTGAGGCTTCTAGCTAGCTGTGCTGCTTCAGGAAAGTTGCTTTGCCTCTCTGGGTCTCAGGATCCACATCTGTGAAATGGGAATAAAGACTCCTATTCCTCTCCCACAGAGTTACTGGGAGGATTCAATAAAATGAGCACATCCGGTTTAAAATCAGCATGGGGCCAGCTGCAGCATCGATGCCAACGGCAGTAAATTACCCACAAAGACACAAGAAAAGACAGAAGCCCACTGAACGGTCATGAGTAACTCACAAGGACTTAGAAAAGCTCTCCTGAGGACCCTCCCCCTCCTCCTCTGCCACGGAGGAGGACGTCTGACGCCAAGCGCTTGGGCTGCAGCCACACAGCTGGATCGTGCCTTCCCGTCAAACCCACTCACTGCTCCCCTGAAAACAAGCTCCCCAGGAAGAGCTGAGAGCTGTCCCCATCAAGCACATCAAGGGTCTGGGACCCGCTGAGGATAGCCCTGGTAAAGTCAGCAAAAGGGGTGCCATCTGAAAGGGGGTGCAGAGAGGTAGGTCTGGGGGCCTCTGCTGGGACTCTCATCTAGCTGCACTGTTCTAGTCCCCTGATCAAGGGGCTCGGCTCACACTTCGGCTCACCTTACCGAGAAACCCAGCTCATCTGAGCAGACAGGAAAGCCGACAATTACATTGTCTTATCAAATTTTCGCAGCTCAGGTCATTCAGTTGCATGGGAAGTGAATAGCGTCTGTAAATAGAGGGAGAAAGTGTCAGGCCCAGAGGCTGCTGTCCAGCTGGGGGAGCTGAAGGCAGTGCCCAAGAAGGAAGGGGAGTACAGGCCTCGCTGAACTCTGAGTGGGGTCTCCTTCAAGTATGCAAAGGGCCCTGTGGGTCTAGTCTTGAGCATCCAGGAAGCAAGGAGCTGCCACGGAAATCAGCTGACTTCCCTGAGGTCCCTGAGGGAGCCCTGCACTTGCAGGTAGAGGGAGCGCAAAACCCCACCCGAGAGCAGCTGGGGGAAACAGGGAGCCACGCACCCAACCCGAGCCGCAGGTTACTCACTGCACCTAGCCAGGACAAGGGCAGACTCCCGAGTCCCGGTCATACCTGGGGCCTCCTCAGTGCTTTCCTGAGTACCGGCTCTGAGAGAGAATTCTCGGCTACAGCTGCACCTGAACGCAGCTTCCGCGTTGGATGGCTGAGCCGTCTGCTTTAACGATCGGACCTGAACTGGGACCCTTTCCTTCCTGCCCCAGATGGCGGGCCCTCCCTATCATTACCCAGATTCTGGCGCTAAGCCCCAGAATCAGTGCATGACCGTCAGACGCCATATAGCCCGGTTGCAATAAAACATTCATGTGGTTGCTGGAGGAATTGTTTTTTTTCCGTTTGGGATATGAGAAGAGAAAGCTTAATGTGCCTCACTTTCCTAGAATTTCTCATTTAGACAGACTGTTTGTACGCTGATGGTCCAGCCTCCACTCCCTACACACACGGATCTACAAATTACAGAGTTACGTGCACAAAACATTCAACCGCATTTCTGACCCTTGGCATGGATTTTGACAACTCTCACTTCCTTTGTACGAGATTTCTTCTCTCTGGTTATTAAAAAGACAAAATCCTTTATTTGTTTAAGCTCAGTTGTCCGGAAGTACAGAGGACTGACAGAACACTACAGAGCTGGAGTCTGGGGTTGGGGGCAGGAAACAGAGAAACACATTGGGTGGGGATAGGAAGGAGGGTCCATCCCTTCTCTCTTTTGGATCAAGATATTCCTGTGGAATAAAACCTGAGGAAGGAGAATTTAGACATAGTCTTGCTCTGGCACCCAGTCAGGCAAGGAGAACCAGGGACCAAGGCTGGACTCCTAGGCTTGTGATCTGATGGTCTAAAGCAGACGCAGAGCAGAACTCCCAAGTCAGCCTTGCTCTGGATGGTGGGAAATCAGTGGGGAGTTGAGGTTGGCCTCTGTCCAGCCAGAGTGCAAGTCCCTGGAAGCTGCACCCACCGCATCACCTGCTGGAGGGGTCACAGAGCATCGGCCAGAGGGCAGCTGTGATGATATACACTTTAGGGTACTGTCACATTCACTGTCCTCGATGATCCCGGTAATGTCCCTGACAGGTAGGTGGGCTAGCTTCTCACCACCCCTGGTAGGCCTCGTAGGCAATGTCCAAGTTCAGAAATTCTACCACTGTGTAATCCATTCTTTAGATAGAAAATTTGAGTCTCAATGGGCTTCATGGACTAGTGCAAGATTAGGAAAACCGCTAAATGGTCTAGGACTAGAATTCAGGATTTCTGACTCTGAATAGAATCTTCTCCATTTCAGAACACTGGGGAAAGACACACTCACAGACCATAAACCCACGGACCACCAGAAATCCACCACACCCCAGTGGGAAACTCAGGAAGAGACACTACGTACAAGTTTCCTGGGGAAGAGCGAACAGCACGGATGGTTTCTTTCATCCCTTCCTCTGGTCATTTATTGAGTTCCTCCTACAAGTAAAGACTCTGTTTCAGCTTTCATAGAGTGAGACACTGAAGCTTCTGTTCTGGTGAAGCTCTAAATCCTGGGCTCACATGTCCCTCCCTCCATTTCCACTTAGTTCCTTTCTATGTCAACGCCACCTGCATGCAGGACAATGGGCCCATGGCAGTAAAGGCATTGTGCAGTGGAAGAGGGGAGAATGTAATTTTCTTTTAAACATACAAGAATTTACAATGTGAGGATCTTCTAGATGGATGAGTCATGTGTATTCAACAAAATGAATCAGCTAATTTAGAAAAATTCATGTGCTGATGGAGTATACCATCTTCAGTTATGGAGGCCAGGCCCCATGCAGGTGCAGACAGGTCACCAAAGAAGCATCATCACATGCACTGAGTGGGACTCAGACATGAACAAGAGCATACAACCAGGATCTTGGGGAGAATTTGCTTGGCTGGGGATCAGCAGAGCATGGAGGGGAGAAAACCCACCAAAAAAAGAGGATACACAAGAGTCACACTCAAAGCAAATGGAAACCCTGGCATTTTATCAAGCAGACATCTTCTCCCTGGGCCAGTCTAAGATAACAAACTGTTAAGTCTCCCGGGAGGTCATGGCAGAAAACTGAGCAGAGAGAGGATGGAAATAAGAGGTCCAGGATCTCCAGAGCTGCTGGGTGGAGTCTCCCAAAAGCTCGGTTCCCAGCCCCCACCATCAAGGGACTTGATGGTCCATGCTGTTGAGCTAGAAAGAGGGGGAGTCCAGGAAAGAGCATGAGTCTTAGCTGAAGAGGCAGGGTGGAGTGTGCTGGAAGGGTGGGATAAGCCCAATGCTGTCTGAGCAGAGGGATGGTGCAACTCACTCAGAGTGATCAGAAATGTCAAGGACAGGACAAGGCAGAAGGTACTGAGAACCAGCAGGCATGGCCAGTAAACTGAAGACCTCTGCCAGTCACCCCAGATCCCACGTTCCACAAAATCACTGTCTCTTCTCCTGCCTGCCCAGACCCAAGGGCCACCGGTCCTCCTTCCCCTGGCAAGACCTTGCCAGGATGCCCGCCGCCCCCAGCCTCATCTCCGGACCTAGTCTTGTCACTGAGCTATCACTGACCTAAGCGGGCTCCCCCCTGCCTTCTCCACGTTAGGACTGGAGGAAAAAGAAGAGACAGGAGAGCAGGTTACCTGCTATCTCTTCCATCCGACCAGACTGAGAGGAGCAAGATGGAAGCAATGGTGTGCCATAGGAGAAGAGGCTTGGCGACCAAAAAGATTATTCTGGCTGCGTTACGGTTTGGGCAAGGTATTTGCCAACATGGCTTCCATCTTGAGCTGATGTGGGCAGAAGCCCAGGCAGAAGCCTGCAAGAAGCTGGGGAAGAAAATCTGCCAGCTCGGCTCTCCTTAAAAGGAGAGCTCCTCCTCCGACAGGCACCCGTGACACAGTCACGAGGCTGGAGAAGCAGCCAGCAGCTACCAGAAGCAGGAGCCAGCTGCCAGCCCAGGAGGAGTTTAGTGTTTCAAATCACACTTCACCAACCATTTTCTCTGCATATTCCTTGCAAGTTTGGGGGCATTCACTTTCCATCTTACCTTTCCTAGTGTAGATGCCAGGATCAGGCCCTAGTGATGTTTGCATTTGAGCAACAGGGAGAATGGGTGTCAGCAGCCCTGGGGGCTCCTCCTAAGATGAAGGCATGAAGCGGGCTGTCTCCAGGCAAGGGAGAAGAGCAAGGAAGACCAGGATGGAATGGGGTGACCAGCAAGCACAGGCAGCAGGAAGGGGAAACAAGAGTGGCTACAGCTACAGAGATTACAGTTTGCAAAGCTGCTCCAGGTGATGGGCTCTGGAGTCTCATCACCAGGGTACAAATCCCAGGGGTGGCTTTTACTTACTGTGTGACCACGTGTTGAGTTAATTTACCTCTCTGAACTTGACTTTGCTTATCAGCAAAATAGGACCTACATCCTAGGACTTGCCATGGGCACTGAATGAGCAAGAAGCGTGTGACCCTTAGCACAGGATCTGGTCCCCAGCAAGCGCTCCATCCAGCCTGGACAGGATTATCACTCTGCCAGAACTTCTGGGAAATGGGGTTACACTCAAAACAGGGAGATGGAAAAGCCTGCCTTCTGGTCCTTCTTGTGACGTCAACAGGTCTGCTTTGAACAGGCATGCTCACCCGAGTCACAGCCAAACATGCCACCTTGACCTGGGAAGTCGAGAGCTGTAGCAAGGCAGACGCAAGTGCGGCATCCACCTTTCCCCTTCTATTGTCAAAGTAATAAATAATTAGAATATTACTTAAAGATATGCAAATATCTAGGTCACCTAACTTTAAACCACTGGAAATCAGTGTTAAGTGTGCCCTGGTTTTTCCTTGGGCAGGAATATTCTGTAAATGGGATCTGAGCCTGTGTGATACAGATCATTTGAAAAGAAAGGTTCTGCTGCTTTAAAAAAGAACAAGGTTTGCAAACCATCATCCTAGATTATAGGACCTCTAGGTACAGGGGTACACCTCTGTGACCTGCTTGAAGGCCCGTGACTCCAGAGGAGACGCCTCATGGGGAATGCAGCGGGTTGAGACAAAAACCCGGGGATTACAGCAAAAGATACGCAAGCCCCACTTCTGACACATGCTGGTAGTAAACACAACGCATGACGTAATTATTTCTTTTGTTTTAAAAGATACTCCTTTCCCACCACTGAGGCATTGCTGTCAATTTAGCAAAGCTGAAATTGAGTTTCTGAAGAAACAGGGCCTCTGTTTGAAGGACTACAGCCTTTGAAAATGCATTTGAAAGGAAGAGAGCAAGATTTTTTTGATGGGAAGAGCCAGGGATTGAGCGAGGGGTAGGAAAGGTGACCCTGCCGGAGGGCCACTCGGAGAGCAGTTTCCTGCAGGTCAGTGGTCACCCTTTCCCAGGTAAGAACCCTGGGTCACCCTGTGCCCTGCTTCTGCCCTGGTCCTAGCAACCTGGGCCTTGAGGGAAAAGTCAGAGGCAGGAATAGGCAGCCCCCAGGGTCAGGGAGTGAGGAGAGGGCCAGGGAGGCTGGGTGGTAAGAAGCCAAAGGAGAACCCCCAGTAAGACAATGACAATACCCACGTAGGGCCCACACTTGCCATCAAGCCCCAGGGCCAGGTCTTCAGATCAGGATGAACTGAAGTATGACACCGAACCCTCTTTGCTAAAGACAGCAGAAAATCCCCTCACACCTAGGTGGCAGCTGACCCAGGAGAGATCCCCTCACTACCACGAACTCAGACATGTTTTCCTTGAAAATATCGCATTTATTTTTAGTAGGAATGCCAGAGAAGGAAGTCCTTTCAACTACTTGATTTTTGTGTGTATTTTTAAAGCAACTCTTAAAACTTCAATACCTCAGAATTATTTTCCTTCAACACACTTACATAAGGACTTTTTTGGGGGGAAGGGAGTCAAACAAAAACAAACACTAACTTTAAAAAAAAAAAGGAATTTATTGGAAGGAAACAGTGTTGCTCGCAGAATCAAAGGCAAAAGCATAAATGTATTATGCCTTGGGAAGGAGGGAACTGGTGGCTTATCTTTCTAGAATGTGGTTAGACGGGGTGGCCTCCCTCACCTCCCCCTTGCCCCAACTTTGGGCAGAGTGATGGACAGGTCGTCCCAAGCATATCAAAGGAAGAGGGCATAACTCGATTTCTCCATAAGGAAAAATCAGACTTGGGTTTTGACAATTTATCATTTATGTGTCTTTTTCTTATGAGAAAATAGCTTTTAGCCAAATAAAAGTTGGGCATTCTATCAAAATAACTGCGGAGGGGGGTCGGGGAGAAGGTTCTTTTTATCTCCTTCCATCTTCATACATACTCTGGATTAGATGCTGATTTATTTGGCACTAAGGGCCGCTATTAATCAGTTGTATGTCAGCAATCATTTCCAGCGACATTTAAATTATAAAGCACGGTGGGATTAACTGCACTTTTGCAAATTACCTCTTTATAAAAGTATGAGTAAACCTGATGTGCAC
This sequence comes from Meles meles, assembly GCF_922984935.1. Classification (NCBI taxonomy): domain Eukaryota; kingdom Metazoa; phylum Chordata; class Mammalia; order Carnivora; family Mustelidae; genus Meles; species Meles meles. The sequence continues at coordinate 19,263,942 of NC_060084.1, read as the reverse complement.
TCCGGGGGTGTCAACACCCCCTGTTTACTTTCCCTGAGATTCTAGGGATTACGATATTATGATATTGGTTTGAGCTGCTGAATTTGGCTGGATGTGTTTAACAAGGCATCATGAAGAGACCTAGGATTTCCTGAGCCAGTTTCCACAGTAACAACCGCATACTTCTTAGGGTCACGCCTGGCCGGTCACGCCTGGCCGGAACCCCCACCGAATTTGAGGATGACGCCTGTTATCCCATCTTAGAGAAGGGGGGCCAGGTGGCCTGGGCTCAGGGCTAATCCTCTGCAGAGCACACAGCCCAGCAGGCCTCCCCTTTGCCCCACTGAAGGTCTTGGGCTGTCTGACCCTCTCAGTGAGAATAAGAAGGTTCTGAACAGCAGGAAGGGGAAGTAACAATCCTTGGGCTCCTAATAAGCTCCGGGGATTGTTTTTGGCCTTTCTAGGGCTTCCCTCTTCATTCTATACATATTAATAAGAAAACAAAACAAAACAAAAATTCGGAAAACCCTGAAGACACGGAGTCGAGAAACCAAATTACCCAAATCCGACTGCCCAGGGACAATCATCAGTGTCTTCAGACCCTTGCTTTAAGCTTCCCCGGGGGGGAGAGAGGGAGGGTGGACGCGGGTGTGTTCACCTATGCTATTGGCAATACTTTGCATGAAATAAACAGGGAATAAATAACTACATTTATGTGCATAATTAGGGTCATAATCTATGCACATTCTTGCTTTCTGCATTTGTCATTTAACATGTTATTGTCTTTCTCCATGTCATTCTAATCTTCCAAAATAGCATTTTAATAACTTGTGCTTTGATTTTAAAAGTGATGCAGGCCCTTGGTAAGGAACTCTGGGGCCCAGCGCACAGGAGGCGGCCCTGGTTAGCTCACCACTGGAGTCCGGTCGCGGCTTCCATCTTGCTCCAGTCTATTCACTACCTTTTTTCCTATTCCTAAATCAACTTCCGTGTATGTGTGCATATTTATGCCTTCCTGCACACACGCATTTGTACGACGTTGCATTCCTCCTCATTCACTTATCATTCACTCACATTACTCATGTGGTGAGTTTTTTCTCATGACTTAAATGCTGTTTTTAAACCTCATCTGCATGACAAACGAATATTGCATTATACAGTGGTACCATATTTTTACCTCTCTAATACCCAATTTGGGGACATTTGGGTTGTTTCTAATGTTCAGTATGATAAATAGTACTGGAAAGAACATCTCGTCCCATGAAACTTTATGTCTGTCTCTAATGTTTTCTGGAATCTTTGGGAAATTGATTAAAACTTTGGCTCAGTTTTATGTGAGGCTTAAAAGGCTGTCATTGCTGCCCGCCCCCAGGACACTTAGTGAATACTGAAATGCTCGCTGAAGTGGCAGGTAGTTTCTGTTTTGATAGGAGGCTTCTGTGACGGAGCGCTCACTACCAACTGAATCACATCCTGCACATTTGGACATCACAAACAAGGTCCATCCTCAGATCGAAACCAAATTTAGTGCTACATATCAGGAACACAGGGAACCAGTCAATGCCTTTTCATGGGTTCTTCAAATATTCAGACGTTTCTCTACCCTTTCACCCTCCAGTCTAGCAAGCTTGAGTCATTAGAGTTTCCTTCGGAAGCCTGCATGTTGGGGCCCCTCCCCATTGTGGGCCCTTTCCCCTGTCTCCCCCTGGTGCTCACATCCCTTGCCTTTGCAGGGTGGCCCCTCACTCTTTCTCCAGCTCACAGGGATTGAGAAGAACAATCCTTGAACTCACTCTAACTGATACGGTGTAGACGGCCCATAGCCACACGCTGGGGAGAGTGGTTGCTCCAGAACTGAGTTCACCTACCACCTTTGCGGCCAGACTCTCCTGATTCTTGGCCCTACTCCAACCCTCAGCAGCTGTGTGACTTTGGGCATGTTCCTGAACCTCTCTGGGCCACCAAGTTTGTAGGAAGAATGAAGTGAGATGACGCAGGTGCACATGTCTAGGGTTGGCCCTAGATACTGTCCAGACCGCCCTGGGGATGGACATCTGGAGATGAATTTTTCACCTGGGCAATTTTGGGACAACATGGAAAAAAACACATCATTCAATGCCCCCCTTAGATCGTACAGGGACAAACTCTGTGGTTGCAGGGTTCCAGATGAAGCCCCCAGGTTTCTGATGTGCCCACAGGGTGCTGTATGGTGGGGAAGAGGATGATGGTGAGCTCACCAGAAAGGACCGGTGTGCTTAGACCTGCTCATTTAGAGCATACCCATAAGGGACAAAGGGGCTGTGAGTCAGACATGCCTGATAAGTAGGGAGGCTTCAGGCATGGCTGGTACCCACTCTGCTCTGTTTCTGAGAAGTTGAGCTTCATGTGCATGTCCATACAGATACCCTTTTCAGGAGGAAACTCCCAAATCCAGGACCTCAAGACCTGGGATCAGCTCTCGAAATAGAACAAATAAAAGTCCCAAAACATAACAGAGCAGAAGAAAGCAGACCTTGGTTTAGCATTCCAAAATAAATGGCATTTTGCGTGCTACTGTGATCTGGTCAGAAATGAACATGTTTATAAAGTCTGAGCACAATGTAATTTGGGGAGAGGAATGAAAGAATGACGGGAACCACTCTCGCAGCTCTGATGATGGATCCTACCACTCCCACCATCTCCTGTTCTGGCCCAGCAGCGCACAATAGCCATAGTAGGTGCAGCTCAGAGGGAAAACAGAGGTTCTAGTGGCTTCCCTGCTCTCCAGGAAGCTACCAGGCCCACAATTCAGGTGACATGGGAAAAAGGCATATCAGGAGGGCAGACAGCTGCCTCAATTTCATTAACTCGGAGCCTCTGCAAGGAGCTCGTGAGATGTCAGTGAACAAAGGTGTTAAAATGCCTCTCAAACTTCATTTCAAGGCTGGATTACCATTTTCTCTCCCTACTGCTTTTACTGTTGATAATGCTACTAAGATGCCTGTTTTCTTCTTGTCTGTGCTTCCCCGGGGGTATCTAGAGTCCAGAGAGGATGGGAGTTGCAGGCCCCAGGACATCCTGCTCTACTGAACCCCATGCCTTCGCATGGCCCTTCCTTCCCACCAGAAGGCCTCCCTCTGCCCTGTCCATCGCGTAAATCCTTATTTATATTTTGAAACCCATTTCAAAGGGATTGAAACCAAGTAACCCAGAAGTCATCCACTTCTGACAGTTCCCCCTCATAGCCTATTATGAGTTCCCACTGTGTTTATTTCTGGCGTCCTTCCCCTCTCACTCCATCCCCACCGCCCTGCCAGGGGGAGGCCTCATCACCTCTCCCCAGATAGGGCCCACCTCTGTATACCAAGCACTGGACCAAGTATGTCACAAGCATTTCATCCCTCAGCACCCCCCGCTCCTCGAGATGGGTAAACCATGGGTGTATAGATCTGCCACTCACTTGTTCCAGGACCTTGAGCAATTTGCTCGCTCCCTCCTCGGCCTCGGGTTTCTCATGTATAAAAGCTGGGGAGACACTGTCGTTAAGGCCCCTTGTAGTTCTAAAACTTGGCATACTTCACAGTTTCTTCCTTTAAAAAAAAAATGCCCCAAGTGGGCTGGTGTTTTCAGTCTTATGTTTGGAACGGAGAACATTTCAAGGGGAGCGCTGACCAGATGGACTCATGAGCTCTCCCAGCAGGGCCTCCAGAAAGCAGACTGGAACTAACAGGCTCTTCCAGGAGCATGTTGCAACTGAATTTACAAAATAACTTTCTACACCTGCACTCCTGAGAGACAAAAGGACATGGGCCTTCGAAATAACCAGACCCAGGTGAGAAAATGTCTCTGCCACCTATGAGGACCACCTTCTGGAGTCTCCTGGGCCTCAGTTTCCTCCCCTGTAAAATGGGGATAAAAGTAAACTACTGCAGAGGACTGTGGGGAGAAATAAAACCCAAGGTGTCTGCAAAGTGCTTGGCACACGGCATGGGCCCTTGTGACTACCGGCAGCTAATATTCCCATTACCGTTCTCATTGTCACTGGTAGCAAAGCCACAACATCAGGGGCGGGTGCGAGGGGGCCCCAGCCCACACAAAGACTCTTTGATAATGAAATCACCTTGGGACAGACCACAGACAGTTACCTATTGGATAGCACGGGCAGACCCTGTTGCCAAAAACCAGACCCACTGGGAGTTTTAATTTAAGGAAGACCCAAGGAGCTCACCCATTTTTTGTACTCACAGCTTGAGGGAATCCTAATACCCAGGCCTGACCCTGGGGGCAGCCAATGGCCTTCCTTCCTTGAAGGTGTCCATACGGAGACAACACGACCCTTTCTGACAAGCAGGGAAAGGTCAACATCCGAGGCGGGCAGGCCGCATCCTGAGCTCCAGAGGCAGAGAAGCTAGGAGGCTGTGGGAAAGTGGGGTGGATGCTAGAGAGCCTGGGGTACCCCATGGAGACCAGGACCCCTTACGACAGCAGAAGAGCGCTCGCCCCAAGAAAACACAAGAAAGTAGCAAGGCAACCTGACAGATGAGTCACAGCTACCCCAGCCCGACGACGCTCCCAGGACTGTGCCAGCCCATCTACGCTCTTGGGAGAGCTTCTCTTCCCTTTTCTTTTACAAAACTACAGTCGTAACAGCAGGATTCAAACTGTTTGAAGTCAGCTTGTTTACTGAACAAAGGTCTAGGTTTGGGAATTCCTGGACACCATGAATAAAGGAGGATGCTGTGTTTTTATTTCAAAGCCTCGGTGAAGAACAGGAGCTTCACTACGGGGCCGGGGGCTGGCAGCCTGGTGGCACAGGCCTGGTGGCCCCGGCAGCCTTCAGAGACAACAAGACCTGACTCCACCCCAAGCCAGGAAACTGGCGCCTCTGTGCATGGGACACAGTACAGATAAATCAACTCAACCTGGCACTCTTGACATGGGCTGATAGAACAGTGACAGCCTTCCCCAACCCATAATGTGACAGCCACATGCCAACCTCACAGGACCACCACAAAGAGCACATACGTCAGCTCCTGTGAAATGTTGCTGAGCTCGTGTCCGGCCCCTCCCCAGACTGTGACAAGTGCGTGTGCTAATATCAGGCTGTGTGCGACACCTGACATCACCACGTAAGTGGGAAACTCGCTCAAGCTCAGCAGTGTCAAGGGGAGGCCCCTGTCTGGGCCCCAGTGTCTCACCTGTGAACCAGGATAATAACTGTCCTGACCCCAGACAGTCCTTCTGAGCCTTGGCGACACAAGTTCTGGGAAGCTGAGCACATGTACAGCACTCCACGGCTCTCACTGCCAGAAAGAGTGATGTGTGACCTACAAGTGCCCCAGCATAGAGAGGACTTGTTGAGTGACTGCCAGAGGTCACCAGCTGGTAAACAGAATACCCAAGACTGGAGCCTCAGACGGTTTCTTCTCCACAGTCCATATTTCCCCTCTTCAACCACCGCTCTTAGGGGAGCTTGGTTGCTTCTCCCATGAGGGCTTCAGCCCTCAGGCCTTATTCAAGGTCTTTGAAGTCGGACTCCATCCAGCCTCTCCGACCCACTGCCACTCATGTCCGCTGCTCCTCGAACAGGCACTGTGCGTCCTCACCCTGGGCCCTGAGTCCAGTTCTGCACGTGCCTCTTCCAGAGTCTGGTCCAGACACCCATGATCTGCCCGCGGGACGTACTTCTCCCTCCGCTGAGGTCACCGGTCTGTTATTTCGGTGCTTCAGATCCTGCTGCATCTTGCTTCCAGGAGCACCCACCCTGCCAGACTGTGTGGGCTCTTAGCCCTGGACTCTGTCCTCATTCCCATTCTGGCCATGGCCTTCACGCATGCCACCTAACGTTTCCCGGCTTTCAGTGCGGGTGGAGGGAAACAGGTCACACGTTGACCCATCTGATTCACAAGAGATGTCGCAGACATACTTAACACTATTAATTTTCCAAGAGATTCGGCTGCGAAGTGTTTGGCAAACTGTCCGTGATGAGTGTCTGACAGCCAGTCATGCTGGGAATTTGGGGCAGCAGATGGGTGTGGCTCGCAGCATATGGCTGAGTGTAGGTTCGGTGTTTATGCATTTTTACAAACTATGACTTTATATTTAAGCGTAAAGAAGGGAAGGAATTCAAAATTAAGTTGTGCATTTTGAGGAGTTGTGTTCATGCTTTTAAACGAGAAGCAAGTTGAGCGTTGAAGGCAGGGCCGGGGCGGGGGTGGCGGTGGTGGTGAGCGGCAGGGCCTCGGGCTCTGGACCCACAACTGCCACCACCTGGGATGTGACCTTAGGCCAGGGAGTCCTTCTTTCAGAGTCTCTATTTTCTCAGCTGTCAAGTAAGGAAGTCAGACCAGACTATGTTTAATGTTGAATGCCCATTAGTGGGGTTTAGATGCTGCTATTGGTTCTCTGGGACCATCAGGGAGGGAAAAAGCTTTGAGCACTCTCAGCCCTAGAACAACCTCTGTTGCTGACCAGGGGCCTATATGTGATGGCCTGAGTCCCTGGATTTGCTGGATCCCTTTGACAGATTCCAAACTATCTCTCCTGTAAGGAACACACTGACCCACAGGATGTGGGATTTGAGGAAACAGATCAGATTCCATTTGTTTTGTGGAAATATATCCGGGCCTTCGCTATCTGGTAACCCCCAGGGTGATGGGTAAAACTTGGCTCTTGGAAATCAGCCTGTCTGACAACTGCCTTGTTTTTGGTTGGGGAAAATGAGGCCCAGGAAGGAAGGTGACCTACCCAAGGTCATAACAGGCAACCGGGTAAAGCTGGGCAAAGATCCTATCAGTTAGGGAGTTCAGGGACTCCCCTACTGTCCACACTGTGTGGTGGAACTTTATGTAGGTGTGTGGCTGGAGTTGGGGAGAGATCCTGAGCCCTCTTAGGAGGAGGGGGTTGCATACAGAGCCAGGTGAACTCTTCATCCCGTCTCTCCTGAGGTCAAGCAGGTCAGAGCTGGAGGGCACTGGAGGATGTCTAGCCATCTGTTCATACTGGAAGGAGCAGGCTGTGAGCCAGGAGCAGGATATTTGGAGGTGGGGGGCCTTTGGGAGGTAATAAGAGCCCACTGAGGTCATGAGGGTATGACCGGTATGATGAGAGTAATGCCCTTTCTAAAAAGAGGAGAGGACAGGGATTTTGTTCTCTGCTCTCCACCTCTTGAGGACACAACAAGACGGCGGCTATCTGCAAACCAAGACAAGTGTTCTCTCCAGATTCTGGATCTGCCGCCACCTTGATTCTGGACTTCCAGCCTCTAGAATGGTGAGCAATCCATGTTTGCTATTTAAGTCAACAAGTCTGTGGTCATATGTCATAGCAGCCTAAGCTAAAACACTAACTTCATATAACCCTTTCACTCCATAAAAGAATCGACCAAAACCCAGACTGGGTAAGTCCCTTTGTCAAAGCCACACAGGACCCAGGACATTCAGCTGAACCGTAAGTTTCTTTGTCTTTCTGCCTCACGCCCTTTCTAGAGGGTCAGGAAATTCTACACCCTTATGGGCACATCCAGAAAAGGCCAGAGCTAAGGCACATATCTGCCAAGGCACTAGAATGCTTGAGTCAGGAGGGCTTGAAAGATTTCCTGTTTTTAAAAAACTGAAATCGAAAAGCGCTGTCATTTTCTTTAAATACATTCTTTTGAATAAAACATCTATTCTTGATGCCAGCAGCAAGCTTCGAAACATGTTCAAGATGACATGATTGATAACAAGAAGGCTTCTTCAAGATGTTTCTAATTTCATCTTCCTGGTTAAAGAATGCGAACTTTCTAACATGATGTATGGTCTAATAAGAAGGTGTGCTTGAACTGAAGTTATTTATTTATGCTTCCATCTTTGACAGATGAATATTAACTACTGAGAAAATTGTAAAGCCAATTAGTAAAAGCTGAATAATGCCCACATGAGAATATGAGCACAGAAATGCTAGTTATTTCACATCCCAACGCAGAGCCACAACCACTCCCTGCCTTCCTGTGAGAGGCTGTGGCCAGGCCGGGCCAGGTGGCTCCTCCCCGCCAGTGGGCCCTCCGTTAAGCCTTGATGATGGCCTAATGGGAGAGTGGATTCTGGGATGGCCAAGGGAGAGACACCCCGCTCCCGAATTCCCTCCATGTACGACCAGGAAAATCACACTTCTGCTGGTGCCGCTACTCAGCCACTGACATCAGGAAGGCATGCAGGTAAGGGAGGGTAGGCAGAAACTTCAAGGATGGTGTCCACCCTCCTCTGCCTCCGGGAGGGAGTCTGCTGTAGGGGAAAGGGTGGTAACAAGCTGCCACACGCCCTCACCTCCTCCTAGTCTGCTCTGCTCTTCATGCCCGTCTTGCTCCCAGGGGTTGTACAGACTACAAATCTTTATTGAGCACGTACTACGTGCCAGGCACCAGAAATACGAAACCAGCACGGTTTCTGCTCTCAGGGGGCTTCCAGTCCAGAAGGCAATAAAAAGACAGTATTGTGCTACTGGGGGCCCTGTGAGTGAGCACATACACTGGGACCACATGGTTTCCCACCCTTGAGTCGGCTTCATTGCTGAAGCTGAGAGAGGGAGGGGGAGGGGCTGGCGGCAGCTTCCAAAATTAACAAAAGGTTAATTTACCCAGCACATGCTGCAAATGTTGTGTTCTGCTTCCAGAAATGAAGAACAAACAACCTGAGATTTCACTTGAAGGCTGTAAATTATTCTTTCCCCCAGCACCCTGGGCACCAATCTGTCATCTTGTGTTTTGGAGCCCATTGTTAATTTTTAAATAATTTCTTCAAAACTGCTTGCTCCATATTAATATAACAACACCATGATGTGACTCAAGAGAGCAGTGGCCTTTGAGAAGGATGTCCTCTCCTTCAGCCACCTCCTCAGTGCCCCGCATATTTAGCCATGATCAGATCTGCCCACAGACTGACCTGCATGTTTTTTTGTCCATTTCAAGTACCTTGTGTTTAAAGGAAAAGCCCTCTCTCCAACCTGAACCAGCCACGGTAATTAAAAACCCAGCAGGGCTATCATTCCCCTCTATCCCCCGAGTCCCCGTGCCTTGCCTGGGTAGTACGGGAATGCATTTGCCATGACGACTCGCCCGCCCACCTGAAGGCCCCAGAAGCTACAGTGGACTGCCAGAAGGGACAGAGATCAGACCTGGGCTTGCAGCATCCTAGCCCATCTGGGCTGAGAGGAACCTTGGGGATACTCCCATCCTACTCCTTGATTTTTTTCCTTTTCCAGAGAAGGCAAGTGCCTCTATCTGCAGAGGAATGTCACACACACAGGACTGTTAGGCCTGGGGCATGAACACCCCCTGCTCTTGGCCACTAGCTCGTTCTGACCAAAGCACACTGCTGTCCTACGCTGGGGTTTGTCTGTGTGTGTACCTCCTGGTCCCACTTCATCATCCTGGGATCTGGCACCCTAAACAAACTGCAGAATTCCTGGGAACTCTTGAAGAATCTGGCCCCACGTGTGTGATGGGAAACATTAGCAACTGTGGACAGGACGGTCAGATGTGTGATTACGGATGGCCATTTCAAGACCCCCACTGGACTAAAGTCTCTGGTGTTCCAGAGAAGAGTCCACAGGATTTAAATTCCTCCCTTAACATAAGTACAGAATTTGCAATGTTACAAAGTGCTTTCCTTGACCAAATTAATTAGCTTCTCTACATCCTCACCTAAAGAAATGCGAGAGGTCTAAGTACCCTGTTTCAGTCCCCAGAATCCATCCTTAAGTTTAATGCAAACATTGTTCTTCATTACTCAGCGGGATCGTCTCTGATAGGAAGTTCATTGTAATAGGATTTGAACAAACCCACAGAATAATATTAAAACCATAAACTATATGGAAGTACATATGACGGTAGGCAGAGGGGTAAGTCAGGAACTCTGAGAAGTTATTATCATGCTCCAAATGTAGTGTCAAAGCATCTAACTACAACTCCTAATGTTAACGCTCAGTGTTTAGGCATCTTTATTTCTTGTTGGGAAAACAGTTATCTCTTGTCATGTAGGACCTCCTGAGTATCCATTTTACATCAAAGACAACAAACATATGTAATTTTATATGTTCCTGCATCCCATCATTTTAGTACAAAAGGACTTCAAATTCAAATTAATACAATTGTTCCGAATGCCAGTTTTGGAAACCTCAGCAGAGCAGTCAGGGAAGAACATTACATGACACACAAGACTCGTCCTGCCCATTTTTTGTTTGTTTGTTTTGTTTTTGTTTTTGTTTTTGTTTTTGTTTTGGTAAGACCAAAAGGGAGAGAAAAAGTAGTGTTTATCATTATAAGTCACTTCCGAAAGTATAGAATTCTCCCTTTCATCATCATAATTTGGTCATCAGCTCCATTCACATGTAATTATCTGTTAGTGGGAAGTGAGACTTTATTTTTATTTTTTTTATTTGTCATGAAATTTGCAAAGAAATATACCAAATATACCAACTGCACCCAAGTTCTTGGCATCATGCAGGTCTCTGGATTCGAGCTTTGGTGGCACACCGGGACCAAAGAAATGGGGCAAAGAGGAAATGAGTCAGACAAAAGGAGAAATATTGTATGTGTTCACTTATGTGTAGAATCTGAAAAAGGCAAATTCATAGAAACAGAGTAGAATGGTTGTTTCCAGGGGCTGCAGAGCAGGGGAAGAGGGGAGATGCTGGTCCAGGGGAACAAAGTTCCAGTTGTAAGACAAATAAGTTCTGGGGATCTATGTATAGTGTGACAATTATAGTGAGCATTACTGTATTGTGCACTTGAAAGTTTCTAAGACCGTAGCTCTTCAATGTTTTCATCACAAGGAGAAACAGTGCTTATGTGAGGTGATGGGGGTGTTACCTAACTACTGTGGTGATTACTTCCCAACATAAATATGTCAGATCATTTTGTACACCGTCAGCTTACACAATGTAACATGTCAATTGTGTCTCAGTAAAGCTTCAGAGTGGGGAGATTTTTTTTTTAAAGGAAACGATTATACAGAGTTGAGTGTCAGATGACAAGGCTAAGGAAAGTTCCATGGAGGCAATGAACTTGGAGAACTTACTTCTCCTCATTCCATCACTTAGTGGTCCTCTAACTTGTAGGAACTTACGTAATACCTTACTGTGCTTCCTACTCCTCCTTTGCAAAGCCAGGGTAATGGTATCACACCCTTCACAGCGCTGTGGAACTAAATGACTGGAAAACCTTCACCGACAGCCTGGATTATAGTAAGTGCTCAATAAATGTGAGCTGTTTGTCCATTTATCGCTTCTAAACACCCGAGAAGTCCTTCCCTTCTATCTTTTCATCTCTCTTTAACACCTTCTCCTTTTGCCTTTCAAACATGAAAGTTACCAAATTTCATGAGATTGTTGGGTCAAAAATCTACATGCATTATTGATTTTACTATTGATTCCAAATTGCCCATCAAAAATACTAGTGTATTTTGCATTTGGTATACACAATGCTGACAAGAGAAACCAGTAAGTAATTTCAAGACCATGAGAAATTTATTAAGTGTGTGCGTGCTTTCCGTGTGTTATTTTCAGTGAAAGAAAAGACCATCATCTTGATAGCTATGAGAAGTATTTCTGCATAAGTGGAAAGAAATTATTCTTGCTCACTCAACTCAAAAACCTAGAAGAAATGGGGGGATACCAATGCCCCCACATGCACGTACACCTGACCTTGCCGATATTCTCCTGAAAAACAGAAAACATCAAACCGAGCTCCTGCTTTGACCCTTACCATCTCCATCTCCTTGAGCTGGTCCTACCTTTCCTTCTTCCCTCATCTCCCAGCTCAGAAGAGGCTCTCAATTTACCACAGACCAATCACTCCAGTGTGTCTGGACTCGAGCCTCTGATCGGTCTTCAAAATTTGCACACGTCCAGTCCTCCCTCCCTGGACCATGCATCCTGCACCAGCCGCCTCCCCCTCACGCCCTGAGAGATCCCATCAGCGCAAAAGCCCGCCCCTGCGTCTCCCATCCAGAAAAAAGAACCCCCATGCTCAACCTCCTTCACCCAGGAGGTGTCCTCCCACGGGGTCTGCTCCTAACCTTTTATTAGCAGCTCACTCCCCGGGGGTTTCTGCGCCCACACCTCCGTGGAGACTGGCCCCCAGAAGTTACGAGGAACCTCTCCTAGGCTCTGATTAGAGAGCTGGCATGCTCAGGGTTCCGCCCTCGGACCCGCTAATGGACCTCGACGGCTCTCTTCCCTACTCCCTCAGCCACACCACACCCGGGCACGCAGACCCAACCAGGCTTCAACCACAAGCTCCCGTGACCCGGCATGAGGTCCTTCCCGATCACCGGCATGTGCTCAGCTAACACAGGCACCAGACTCCCGGGGACTCAGTACCTCCTGGCAGCAGCCCTCACCCCTCGACTGCCAGGACTTGGGAGATACATATCCCAGCTCACTCACCTTCTGTTGGGGATAAACTCGAGGTAAGTTCTACAAGATCTACCAGAACCCCCATGCCAGGTTGAGCCCCAGTATGATTACTTAATGCTCCCATAGTCAGGGAGACTGAATTGTATTCCCTCCAGATGTCTCTGTTAAAGCCCTCATACTCCTCACTCTCCCTAAACCCCGCTATGGGAGGCTGTAGTGAGGATGTTGCCATCTGCAAGCCAGGAAGACAACCTTCACCACAAACTGACCATGCTGGCCCCCTGGTCCCAGTCCAGGGGGAGTAAACTGTGGATGTTCAAGCCCCCCAGTCTATGGTATTTTATTCTGCAGATGAATCCAGGGTTTTTGTGATTAGAATTAACAGACACCAAAGCCACCTGATTAAGGGAGAGGTCCAGGCTGGAGACAAACCCAGAGGTCTCAGCCTCTGGCCAAGTTGGTAAACAAAAGGGGGATAAGATACTCGCATCTCACAGGTGGCTACGAAGATTGAAATAGATACTTCATGTTGGTTGCAGCTGCAGAAACTAAGCTAAGACAAGAGAATTCACTTGCCTGGCATTTTTCTACCATTAAAGGTTGTTTTTATAAGATTTACAGACCCAGCAATAAAGAAGGAAGGTGAAGTCTAACTGTACCTTGATATTCAATTAGACAGAAGGGCACCAATAAACCTTCGAAATGCCAACACCCGTGAGCTCTCTTCAGTCCGGAGTTTGGGGCCGTTTCTTCATCTCACACTGGGGGCCGGTCTCCAGACCTCGTTTCCCTGGAATGATGCTCTCCCGGCTTCCTAGCAAGAAAGAGAGGGGGAAAAGGAAAAATCAGAAGGCAAAAGGGAAAGTGACTGGGGTTGATCCCCTAGATGCAGAGCCTGTGGCGGGATGGCAGCACACGGAGTCAGTGAGGGAAGCTGCACGGAGCAGGGAAGGGGCTAAGAAGGATGTGACCTCAAGCAGAGACAAGCCTCACCCCTAGGGAAGCTCCAGAGCACAAATTGCACCAAAAGTTGGTCCAAGTTGGCAGAAGACCCACCGCGCACTCTCCCCTTCGTCAGTCCAGGGAGCGGACAGCCGGGACAGTTGCATGGAGACAGGCTGTCTCACGGAGAGAAATTCTGCAGGGAAGGGGCAGCCGTGAGTCATCAGCCTCCCAAGCTCCCAGCAGCTGGAAGGTGGCTGCACCGGCCCCTCAGAAAGGGGATCTGGGGAGAGGCCCAGTATGTCCACCACAGACAGATGGAGGGAGGGAAGGAGGACGGTTGTCTTAACTGATCATCTAAGAGGTGCACTAGAGGCTTTCATTCTCATTGCTGCAATCTTCCTGAAAATGCTGCAGGATCGGTGGGTGGACATTACTCATTCCAGCTTAGTGATGAGGAAAACAGGGAGAGTTCATCCGAAATTTCGGAGGAACAGTGAAGTGACCCCCACCCCCAGAAACAATGAACCAATACAACAAAAGTGTCTGATTATTCGCTTTAAAAGACCAGCCCACAAAACCTCAAAACCCCAGTTCTAGGATTAGGGAGAAGGCCTCAGACCTCAATTTCCTGTACTAGTCAAACTTTCCAGGCCTCAAGTTCCAAGTCTGTCAAATGGACATGGCGTTAACTGACCGTGGTAGACTAATGGTCTCCAAGGATGCCTACTCTCAGGCACCTGTGAACAGTACCTTACATGTAATGTAATTAAGAGTCTCGAGGTAGAGATTATTCCAGACTATCTGGTGAATCCTTAATGTAATCTCAAAGGTCCTTAGAGAAGCAGAGAGACATCTGCAACAGAAGAAAGAGCGTGTGACACAGAAGCAGATTCAGAGAAAGAAGATGCCAGGTCTCTGTCTTGAAAGACAAAGAAAGGACTCACAAGTCAGAGTACAGCAGAAGCAGCAGAGGCAGGGAAACGGACTTTCCTGGAGCCTCTAGAAGGAACTGGCCAACACTTCGATTTAGCCCCTTAAGACTCTCTTTGAATTTCTGACTTCCAGAAGTGAGAATAAATTTGAATCATTTCAAGCTACTGAAATAATTGTGACTGTTTGTTACGTTACCCTGGACATTAGTTCACTCTTGAGAAAATCATGAAACTGCCTCGCACGCTATTGCTCTCTGTAGGCCTGGCGAGGGGCCAGGGAGGAGGTTGTAATTCCAGGTCCCCACACCCACAGCTGCCGGAATCCACTGGTCTTGGGGGGATTCCTGAGTGTTTCCAGTGCACAACCTCCCCCTCAGCCAGGAGCCGGGCAGGAGAAGCAGTTTAGAGATGCCTGTTGATTGAATTCTGGGTGTCTGTAAACCAGGCAGCCTGGCTATGAATAAAACTAGGTTTGAAGGGGGCCAGCGACAGGAGCTGGGCACCTACGGGAGGATAGGCAAGCCCACAGTGTCCCAGTGAACAAGGCCAGGAACACTCAGGGCCCCAGCTGAGGGTAGGAAAAGGAGCCAAGGAAGGGGAGATGTCCACCCACCTCTGCCACCAATTTGCCCTGTGACTTTAGACAAGTCTCCCCATCCTGCTCTCTAGGTCCCCATCTCCCAGTCCGTGACAGAAGGTCTGTGAGCTGGGTAACGCCCAGGGAACCGGCCTTCTCTGATGCTGGGTTGCCCCATATTCCTGGTCAGGCCTGCAGCTAGCCAGGCTGACCCCCAGGGACACTCAGGATTTATAGGCTCACAGAGCTCAAGGCTCAGGGAGAACAAATCCTAGGACCTCCAAGAGATAGGTGTAAGAAGCAAGACGGGAATGCACTGTCAAAATATTTTATCTAAAGACGGACCCACACGGCCTACAAAATGCATATTGCACACGTAACCTAAACCAAAAGAAACAGAATGGAACATGCCAGATACACATAAGATACAGGAGCAGCCCACTGTCATCAGAAAATAGTGAACCGTTTCCTTGGATTGCAAGGAGATTAAGAGGGGCTCAGGGCTCTGGAGCCTTCTACATGACAGCCCAAGGATCTTTCAAAACTCCCTCTCAACCATCTGAGAAGAAAGAGATCTCTTAACCAGTGTGGAGGGAAACGGGTGTGTTATCTGCCTCTATAGTAACCTCAAGTGGCCAGCTGGGGAGCTGGATGTGGAGGAGAAAATACCTGTTCAAGGTTAGGAAGCTACAAAGTGGCTGAAATAGGATTCAACATCAGGACTGCAAACCCCAAACCCCAAGCTTTTAGCCACCAGGCAAACTGCAGAGATGAATTCAGACAGTGTCCCCCATAGTAGACCAACCTGGGTCATTGACAGAAAATTCCAGAGGTTGTGGCCAAAGCTTTGGAATGGTGTTGGTAAAGGAAGTCATCGTACCCACACCCAAACCAAATGTCCATTGCTCTCTCTCAAGGACAAAAATAAGGATGAAAGGACCAAGTATGGCATAGGACTGTCCTTCAGGAACCGCCAAGGTCAACAACAGGAACCAGCTTGCTCTCAGAAAGGACTTCTTCATGGGTCAGAGCTGAAGCTGGAATGGGCCAGCCCGGAGATAGTGAGCCTCCCAAAGAAGGGGTGTTCAGTCAGAAGATCTTTCCAAAACCCGGACTCGACCCTGTCAGCCTCATCCCTGGTGTTTCAGGCCTTTCCCAGTCTGATACACACCCCTCAGCCACCAGCATTTGCTCTACACAATGGAACTTCTTACCAAGTTCAGGCCTCTCAGCCTTTAAACCACACTGCTCCATCTGCTGAAATGTCCACGAGCCCTTTTTACTCCTCTCAGGGCTCCAAACTGCTTTGATGGATCTGCTCAAATACCTCTCCTTTGCCAGCCACAGCCCCAGCAGGTTCAGGGACACAAGCTCTACACTCCCACGCAATCACCTGTGTGTCTGCCTCCTTCCCCGTCTCTTTGGGGCTCATCCACAGCAATAACTCTGCTGCCGCATAGCCTAGCACCCTGCCTAACTCTACGTAGGTCTCTATGACAGTTTTGCACAACTGTAACTGGCTTCTGGGGTTTGCGTCCCTAAGTCAAGCTTGCTGCCTTCCCGTCTTCCTGGAGAGAAAACAGCACACCCACGACGCTGCTCCCGGGAGCTCTGAACACGAAGGGAGAAAGCCGCCCCTACCCTGCCAGGAAGCTTGTGGTTGGTGGCTAATCAGGTCACCTTTGAAGCTGAGACCATAATGATTTTATTTTCAAAAAGTAAAAAGCTCAAGGAAGATCAAGAAGCTCAGTTAGGCATATCTGGGCTCGGAAATCATAAAAGTCAGTGATATTTTAAAAATAAGACCCAATTCTCAAGGGACCCCCCGAGGTTCACTGGTACCCAACCACTTGCACTTCCTCCCCTTCTGGAGATGAAGACACATGTAGCCGGCCTCCCTCTGTGCCTCTACCAAAGCCAGTCCTCTGGCACATGGCCGCTGGGCCAGACGGTTAGCACTTCTTCAAGCAGGATACACTCCTTCCTTAGGACAGGAACATGGGGGCTGGCCCTCGGTGAAGAACGCACGATGGATAGAACCAACAACCCCCTCTCTTCCAAGGAAATGTGCGTGAGGAGCCTCCCAGGCGCCCCCTGACAGAAGCCAATTCCAACAGAATTTCTCTGACCAAGTCATCTCCTGGAACAGCCCAGTACGCTCTCATAGGGACACGTAGACACAACCAGGGATAACCTCCAAGTGGAGAGCATCGGACTCAAGACTAATTCAAACCCTTCACGCTGTACAGAGCTCTGTTGTTTGCAAGGCTTGCATGCCCCTTTCGGTGCGTCAGGGAAGACACCATTGGTCTCTCCCTGCTTTACATGCAGAGCCCAAGTCCCAGAGAGTGGGAAGGGAACTTCCCAGCCGGCTCCCTCACTGCCAGCTCCATGCTCTCCTGAGGGTGCCTACGCCTTAAGAATTACCACCCGCAGCAGCCTTGACCCAGCTCTCCAGCATGGAGGAGGAGCTCCGCGAGTGTTTCCCTGAGCTCAGTTTGATTTTCTTTCTGCGGTGAAACAAAGAAAAGATAGCTCTTGGTATTGGTGCTAATCTATTTTAGGGAGCACAAACTAAGGCATTCAGATGGCAGGGGGGGCATCCTGAGTGCCCTGTGTAAGCCCCAGCAGAGGCACACACACATCTCGGGCACAGAGACAACTGCACTTCTGTCGCCCCAGAACAATCCCCCTTCCCCGTGGGGATCACTCAGCTGCCAAGGGGCAAGAGCACGTTTTGAACCCAGGCCATCTGCCCGCAAAGTCCTGGCACCGTCTCCCAGAGGGGGCTTGACTTGCCGCCCATCTCAGCCCCCAATCTCCTTTTCTCGGGGTCCCTTTCGACACTGAGTCTCCATCTCTCGGTTGTGGCATTTGTATCTTGCCGCTCACCTCCACAGAAATCGTGCGGGGTTGACTTTCTATGTGTCATCTTTACCTTAAGAGAAATGAGTGTGAGTCACACATTAGCTGGCCCAGGAGGACGTGGGTTTTCAACCGTCCAAAGCCTCATGAGCACAGATCCTCGGGAGTCACCTGGAAGTCTACATGTCAAGACGTTACCAACAGCCCACTCATTGCAGAGAAACAGAGGGGGCAGTGCAGGCAGAAGACCAACCGGTTCCAAAGAGGCGAGGCACAGCCGCAGTCTGGTCCCTGTGCCGTGCCCCCTCCCACACATCCTGAGCCTTCCATTTGGAGGGAGGAGGGTGCCGGGCCTGCTTGCTTCCATCACTCCAATACTCCGGTGGGAGGGACGGCAGGAACTTCCTCAGCCCTGTCTTCTCCCACCACGTGACCATGCAGAAGGCCGCTGATCACCCACAGTCTCGTCATGCCAGGGCCGGCCCACACGTGTCAATCAGGAGAAGCCAGGTGGACCCCCCCACTCAGTAGCTTGTCCCTACAAACAGTCTGTCACCTGTACTATTATGTTCAGGGCAGGGTTTCTGCTCATCACCGTTTCCGTGGCAGGAAAGCAAAGGTAGCCCCTAATACACTCATCTTCCCTTATACTTCATTGGCCCCAAGCAAGTCAGAGGCCCTGCTTAATTTTAAGGGGTCAAAAGTACAGTTCTACAATTTACCCAGAGGCAAAGAGCAAATATTTGGTGAACAGCATGAAGGACTACCAAGCCATAATAGTAGAAACAATGACAATGATAAAACGTTACAAGACGCAGACATTTATTAGTATTTACCAAATACCAGGCACTGGGCTAAGTGCTCTGTATCCGTTATTTAATACTGCCCACAAGACAGATGTTACCATCAGCCTGAATTTATAGGTAAAGAAATGGAGGCTCATGAGTTCAAGGGACTTGCCCAAGGTCAGCTGGTACAGGGTAAATCCAGGACTTAAACCCAGGACTAGGACTCTAAGGTGCTAAGACCATGCTGTCAATCTTTCCACACCCTGCTCCCACATAGATTTAGGGACACGCAGGAAAGTCAAAAGACAACTTTGCTGACTTTGAGGTCATAGTCTGAAACACTCCCTTTTCGTCTTACTGCCCAAGCCACGGAGCCCTGGCATATATAGCCAGTGGCCAGTAGCCCAGACCCAGGAGGAAAGCCCCTTTGTTGACTCAAACCAGCTCAGATGTGCCGATCATCCAATCAGCTTGCCACAGAGTGCCGGGCCCCACAACAGGCAGGAACAGGACCGCTAGCTCACTGAATTTTCATGCCTCTCACAGGCACATCCCGCCTCTCACAGGCACATCCCACCTGCCCCATTCTGCAGCTGAGTAATTCAAGGCCTACAACTAATGAGAGCAGGACTGTGAACCCAGATCTGCTGGCTCTCAGGCATGAGATGACCAACAAAGACCTCTTTGTCGGGAGACCAGCCTGGGGAGGGGTGTGGCCCGAGAGAGCCAGCTCAGGGTGGGAGTCCCTGAGTCCCCATAAATGTGGGCATGCTTCTCCAGACCAGTGCCTTCCTTTCTCAGGACCAGAAGGAGGGAGCCCTACACATGGTGGGCTCTGACAGATCACTCCTTCCTCTTATCGAAAGGCAGTTGTGTCTCTAGCAGTCCTCTGGAGAAGGCAAATATGTCCCCACTGGGCAGCCCAGGGCAAGGAAAGCATGTGGACCTTTGGAGTCCCGTGCAGAGGCCATCTCTACCATGGGGAAGCCGTGTGACTTTGGGCAAGTCACTTAACCTCCTGAGCCCAGGTTTCCACAAGCTTCCTGCCCTCCCCAGTGCCTGTGACTGTCTCTACCACCTCACGACAGAAGAGCCCCTGTTATCCACAGGGTGCCCAGCAGGAATCAACAGAAGCCAGATGAGCCCCCAGGCCAGTAAGGGCCAGAGTGTGTGTGTTGGGGGGATTAATAGCACGTAGGAGAGTGTGACTACAGGCCAGCAAGTGTGAAGGGATACTTTTTACAATTCCTTTGGTTTTTACTCCAATCACAAAAATAATTTAAAACTATAACAAATTGAAACAATACAGAGACATACAAGATAATGCCGTGTGTCTCATCCCTTCTCCGCCACTCCTACCCCAAACAGGCATAGGCTCTGTTAACATTTCCATGAGGTTCCTTCTAAATGTTCTCTATGCTTCTAGGTAGGATTTTCCAAAGGAGGATTTGTTCATCATTTCTTTACGGGCTGCTGACAATAATAATAGTAATAGTAGGCATATTTATAGAGTACTTCCTGGGGCTGGGTTTTGTCCCAGGTGCTGGGAACAGCTGTGAACAGGAAGCCAGGACCCTGTTCTGGTGGGACGTTAAGTCACCCTCTGTAACTTGCTTTAACCTTCACTTACCAACATATCATGGCCATCATCCAAATCCTCACCTATAAAGCCAATACACTTTTTAAAATGGAACATTTTGTTGTATTTTGTATATTGCCCTTGATTCAACCAGCCTCCTACTAATGAATGGTTATTTACATTTTTTTGTTTTTACAAAAAAAAATCCACATATTTAAAGCACTCATGCAAGTATTTACATAAATGTTACAGATTCCTCCAATGCAAATATTTATTCTACCCAGACAATGCCAAAGTACTTTCCAAAAAGAAGTTTGGGCCAGTGTACACTCCCATGGATGGTAGACAGGAATGTCATTTTGTAGCAACCTTGACAGCACTGGGTTTTATTGAGTTTTTAGATTTTTGCCAACATTTAGGGGGAAACACAGATTTCATTTTTGTTTTAGTGGTAAGGGTTCTCTAATACAAACTCGGTCATCTGTAGAGAGAAGCAGGAGGTGGTGATGTTTTGGGGTGTGGATGGCAGGTTCTAAGCAGGATTTGGGGGACAGACTACCCATCTGGGTACTAGGCAGGAAAAGCAGCCATGGTTCTCCATTTCCTTCTCTACAGAACTGAACTCTTCATTGAAATGGCACATCCTGACCTTGAAAATTCCCCTGTTTGGTTTCCCATTAATGGGCACCTCACCTGCTAACGAGGATTAATGGCCTCCATCCTCCGCAATGATGAGGAAAGCCTAACTGGAAGAAGAACTGGGTTCAGGTGGGGGGATACACAACAGTTGTCCCTCACACAAAGCACCGCAGCGGCAGAACTGCAGTTTCTACTTCCTGATGCTCACGAGGATGGGGGCAATGCCTTGGTCCCCAAGGGCAGGGCTCAGGGTTGGCCCTTCCATTTCCCTACCAGGGGCTCTTGCACTGAGACATGCCACATTGTTGGTGTCCAAGCAATACTTGCTGGCACGGCCTGATTCCCGACAAGTGTTAACGGCACCTAGAATTCACAAATGGTGGCTGAGCCCCTACAACGGATTGTTCTCCCCAGGAAGGGACGTGGGAGCCCGCTTGGAAGAGAGAGCAAATCAGAGTGGGTAAAACTTCCCACTACTGGAGCAGCAGTGGGGGTCCGTCCGGGGAGGCATTCTGCACTGGTGAGACTGGGGAATGGGGAAGATCTGGATAAACAGAAGCGAGCACAACAGGCAGGGGGAGGACACAGACCAGGACAAAAGTCCTCAAGCAGCACTGGGTGCCCTGTCAGTGCCCCCCCCGCCCCGGGATGTGTCAGAGTCACTCCTGCCACTCAAGGAGAGCCACTGTGAACTATTCAACACTGTTGCTGGGCAGGGCATTACAGCCTGCAACCGTGGGGGTCTTTATACCCTGGCCATCAGCAAGTACTAAAATCCAGCTGGCTTCCCAGCACGTGGCAGTTTATAAATGTGCACTATTATTATAGGAAACCACAAAGGGGTTGAAGCAGGAGGGCGACTCGGTCAGGTTTGCATTTGGGAAGAGGTCACTCCATGGCCAGTGTGGGAGGGACGGTTGGGGACAGGAGGAGACACAGAGACACAGCAAGGAGGCTCCTCCATATGGCCAGGCGAGTGATGTGGAAAGGCGCCAGGGCACAGATTCTGTTGAAGAGGTAGAACTGGTGCCTTGGCAGAGGTGGGGTGTGGGGGAGGGGGAAAGGGAACCAACCGCCAAGGCCATTTGAGCTTGAAAGGATGAAAAAAGCCTTTTTCCACTGGCAAACGTCTGACCTTCTCTATCTGATCTCCTTCCACCCCAAGAAGAAAGAAAATCTGTGCAATGGGTTCTCGCAAACCCAGAGGGGCTGGTCTGGCATAAGTCAGCAAGAGAAAGGAAGTCATTCCTGCCTTGATCACCTCCCTTCCTTCCTCCTCCGCTTCCTCCCTCCCTGCTAACAAAGCCCTTGTCATCTGAGGCGTAAATATTCCTGGGGTCGTGCCAGCAGCAGACAGCTGCCTTAACTCTAGTGGTCCAGCCCACCATTTGCATCTCTGCTGGAAACCCAGAGTCCCGCAGACATAAACACCCAAGGTTTATGATCAGTGTCTGCCATTAAAAATACATTCCTGAAGCCCTCCTCTCCCTGTGCTGTCTGCTCGGGCACATAAAATATAGGAAAGTTTAGGAAAAAAGAACAAGCTGGCTGTAGAGAAAGGGCACGGGAGGCAGAGTCACTCTGCCCTAGGGCCAGAGCTTGGATCTCCCCCTGGAACCTCTGAGAACCTGGGCCTTCTCTTCTGGAAAGGGGAACTGCACTCTCCAGTCTTTGTGAGGGTCTTTGTAAGGAGGAAGCGCAGAGTGGAGGGGAGGGGAGGCCCCCCCTCAGGCACACACCCACACCCCACCCCCGCACACACAGCCTGACAGCAGCCTGACCCCACTCCAGGCAGTGGGTCGGGGGAGAGAACTCGGATTCTAGAGAAAGATACGCCTGAGGTCTGGTTGATGCTCTCCTGCTGGCTCTGTGCTGCGTGCCTCTGGACCATTTACCTAACGTCTCTGTACTACAGTCACCGCCTTTTTGGTTATTGTCTTGGGCGGGCCAGCTTGCCTTGACCGTATATGCAAAACGGGGCAATGCTGTCTGCTCATTGCAAAGTTTTGGGGAGACCCAGCCCAACACGAGAGGGCTCTGAGGAGCCCTCACAATATGCAAATACGATGTATGACCCAGGAGATTCTTTCGTATGTTTTGGCCGAGAGAGGAAAAATCTAGAAAACATAGAAAACACTATCGTTGCTGTTTCTAAGCCCAAATCGCTAGCACTTGCCAGTGTTTGCCATGTCGTACCCTAAACACGTGTGAACCCCTACTACGTGCCAGGCGCTGTGCCCTGTTGGAAAGTCTGGGCCCCCACTTCAGTGCCCTTTCACAGGCAGTCACAAGTATCCCTCATGGACATCCAGAGTTGTGGCGTGAGGGCTGGGCTCGCAGGGGGCTGACCTGCCAAACACCTCGAGCCCGCTCGAGCCCCTCTGCTCCCCCCATCAGATCAGGGACCCCTGAACCTGCCCAGGGTCCCGCCTGACCTCCCTCTCTCCCAGGCGCCCCTTGCAGAAGGATGAATTCCCACCTTCCGCACACATGTTCTTAGAACCCCTCTGGGCTCTGGGAAGCCACCTCGCCATACTGGTTCCTTCTTACCGTGAAAGTCCTGCCTTTCTTTTTACCCTTTAACAAGGTTACAGCAGGACTCGAGGAGGCAGATTGAGGCCTCAGGCTACATCTGCCCTTCATTTAAAACCACCCCAGCTCATGCAAGGCCGGAAAACAAGTCCCTGAGCCTCTTTTACAGTTCCTTAGATCCAAGTCCAGAGTTGTTCGCGCCAGCAGATTCTATCAGCCTGGAGCCCATTTGCCTCCAGAAACTAACCCTCTTGCAACTTAGCCACTGCACACCAATGCCTGCGTGTCCCTAGCTCCTGGTAGCGTGCCCCCCCCGCCTTAAGTGTCTTTTAAGAAAGCCTGGAAGCTTTTCCTCTCCTCCTGGAAGCTACAGGATGCCTCCACCGCCCCCCAAAACCCTCCATCAGCCACATCCTCCCAGTCCTCCTGCTGTGTGCAGTTCCGGATTAGAAATGTGTTTTTATTTTCCACTAAAAATATATGGAGGGGGAGTTTATTGTTGCTCTTAATTACACCGGGTGATTTGACAAAGAGCATCTGGACAAAGGCAATGCACGTTTAAAGGGGAAACTCTTGTCATTTACGACAGAATAAAGGAAAAGCAAGCCAGCACCTCCAACTCCGCAAGGCGGGGAGCGAGCGGTTGCTCCCCTCTTGCAGAGCTATCGGGCCCTGACAGTCTTCCGCTCGTATTAATTTACCAGGCTGGGCCCAGACCCCAAGGCCAGGCCTGCCTGCAGGAGAGGCAGAGCTAAAAACAGATTCTGCCTCGGCGAGGGGCCAGCGTGCATCTAATCGCCGGGCTTTTTCTTGGCTTTCCCCAGTGACTCCGCTCCGGAGGCAGGCGGCGTGGAGAGCAAAGGCACGCAGTGCTTTGATTTGGAGGGGGGGGGGGGAAAAGAAGGCCGTTTGCAGGTGTGGAGACAGATCGTCCAGGCAACGGAGAGGAAAATGCCTCTGGGCAGCCACTGGCACAGGTGCGCCTCCGTGGGCACATGGCGAGGCGATCAAGGACGGGTTTGTGGGCACAGCGAGGGGTGTGGCTTGCTGGAGCCCCAAAGTGGAGTGGGGTGTTACTAATTCATCCCCACACCCGGGTCATGAAGGGGCTGTGGCTGTGAGGTTTCTTGTTAGGAAAGTGAGCCACAGGTAATAGCTTTTCTTAGACCCTTTGTAGATTTTACTGGGGCCAGGATGGGGAGGGCGTATTCGTTATGCAGGTTTGGCTGAAAGTTGCCCAGATGCTCATTCATCTAGGCTACCCCTCAGCCCACATTTATTATTAATAGTAAAAGCTACCATTCAGCGGCTTCCATTGTGGGCCAGGCGCTGCACTAAGCACTTTACCTTTGGTATCTGATTCAGGCCTCATGGCTTCCGCGTAAGACGGACATCGTTGTCCCCACTTTACTGACAATAAAGCAGGCTCAAGAAAGGACGGTGACTCGCCCCAAAGTCCACAGCCTGTAAGGGCAGAGAGTGAAAGCCAGACCCATCTGACTCCAAAGTCCAAGCGCTTGACTACTAAGATCTCCAGCCTCCCTCTGTGCGTCTCTATGTCGGGCCTTCGGCTGGGAGCTAGAATAAATGATGACTCCCCCAGACAAAGAGGACAGCAGAGAGCAGCAGGGAACGTCTCCAGCCCAACCAAGGAAAGAGCTGGCTGAGGGGAGACGGTCAGCCAAGTGGCACCGGTTCTCTGCCTCTGTGACCGTGCCCATTATGATGTGACTTGGTGGCTCCTATCATCCTGAGACAGGACCTATTACCCCATCCCAGATTCTGGGCTGCTCTTATGCCTTTCTCTGGTCAAGAGAATGCAGAAGGGATGTGTCAAACTCAGGCCTCAAAAAGCTTGTGGCTTCTGCTTTGGAACCCTGCCACTGGCAGGTGACAGCCGCCCTTTGCTGGAGATGTGGGTCTCAGTCACCCCCATGACCCTGAGCCATAGCCACCCAACCACCACCTAATGAGGCCACCATAGCTCAGTCTACCTCCAGCCAACCTGGCTCCTGGCCACAGACCAGTGAGTGTGCCCAGCCAACCCCAGAAGTGCCCAAGCGACCCCACAGTGCTAACTGCAGAATCACGGGCTTAGTAAATGTTGTTGCTTTAGGCACCGGGCTTTGGGGTGGCCTGTTACACAGTGAAAGCTGACTGACACAGGGCTCAACTGTTTCCCCAGAGCTGAGAGGCCCCTAGAAATGTCACAGCCCTGAACAATCCTGATGCTCCCCCTGGAGTCCAGGCTGCTAAACCAAGGATATTTCTAGATGACAAGTTTTGCCCGTGGCCTACTGTTTGCTCTTTGCTTCCTCTTCCCCCCTATTCTAATGTTAAAGAAGGAAAGTACCACACACTGGGAGGCAGAGAGCAGAGGCCAAGATCCATCAGCAGATTTGGTGAGGAGGCTCATGATGCCATGAGTTGAGTGTCCCAATCCCTCAAACACCCACACATGTCACAGTCTGTATGTTTGTGAGACATGGCCTTTTGTAGCATGTACATATCCAAGAAGATGCTGTGGGTGGGGAAGCTTTGGGAGCATGGGGAGGAGATGAAGTAAGGCCCCACACCGCCCGTGCAAGTCTCCTGTGACTGCTGTAACAAATTACCACAACTCTGGTGGCTTAAAACCGAAACATATTCTCTTACACTTCTGAGGCCAGACCTCCAAAATCAAGGTGTCTACAGGATCGGTTCTTTCTAGGGACTCTGTGGGACGACCCCTTCCATGCTTCTTCCTGGCTTCTGGAGGCTCCCAGCAAGCCTTTGGGTCCTTTGGCTTTTAACTGTATCACTCTGCCTGTCTTCTCACGGCCTTCTTCCTGGGTTTCTGTGGGTGCTCTCTTCCTCTTAGATGGTCAGTAATTGGGGTTAGCACCTATTAGCACCCACCCTAAATCCAGAATGGGTTCATCTTAAGATCTCTAATTTTATTTGCAAAGATCCTATTTGCAAATAAGGTCACATTCTGAGTTTCTGGGTGGACATGAAATGGGGGCAGGGGTGGGGAACACTGTTCCACCTCCTACACGCCCTTCATCGTTCCTGAAGCAGCAGCCTGTGGGGACACAGTCTGTGGAGCACCTTCCCCTCCTGGGCCAGCCCATGTCCACTCTTGGGGTATGCTCCAGCGCTTGCCTCTGGCCAACACAGGCCTGTGACACTGGGGGCGCAGCCCCATCCCATGTCCTCCCTTGTGCCCATTTTGTTTCAGAGGGTGGAACCCAAGCTATGTGCCTCTACCCCGGCCATGCAAACAGCAGAAATGGAGCCTACCTATTAGCTCTCTCATTTCTATGGAAAATGGAAACCAAGATGAAAGCTGAAAACAGGGCTTTGGGTCCCCAAATCCAAGAATGGCCTAGTGGGCCACTTGGAGGAGCCACAGGAAAAACCTGCCTGCTCTCCAGGAAAGAAATACCCCAAAGGCTGCACGGTAAGGATAGGCCCAGGGCCCAACCCTCAGCCACACCATGTATCCATCCTCCCGCTCCACCCTGTGTGCACGGGCTCGATGCTGGAACATTGTGCCTGTCTTCCTAGAACCCAAGGCCCAGCAGCAGAAACACACAGGACCACTCAGCATAGGGGCTAGTGGAGGGTAGCCCAGGAAGGAGAGAGAGGCTGCCCATGGAGATGGCGCCTGAGCTGGTGTGCACAGGTCTGGGAGTGCACACAGCAGGTAGTGAAGGTACAGAACGAATAGCTTATGCACACCCATGGTAGGGCAGACGAGCTCAGCACTCCAGAATGACGTGTTCTTACAGCAGAGGGTGGGAGCCCTCGGGAGGCCACAGTGGGAGAGAAGTCTGGTGCAAGCATCATCACAGACTGGACACCCAGCGATATGGGTGGTGGAGAGGGATAGTAGCCAGGACCCACACACACCCTGTTCAGCCCCGCCCCGGGGTCCCAGAAGGATGTAGACCGGGTAGAGGCTGTAAGGAGATTACACGAAGTGGCATGACCCACCCACAGGAGCCAGGTAACTAATTCTGTGTTGCAAACCCAACCCTGAGAAAGACAGCTTCAGAAAACAGAAGCATCAATATATGGCTTCTCAGGGGCTTCCCACTGGGCTCATCTGCCTCACAACCCAGCACTGCGAGCAGCCTCTTCCAGGACACAAGGTGGAAAGGAGAGGGAGAGAGGTTGCCAGAAACTTCATCAGAGGTCATCTTGCCTCTGATTCTGCCATTTCTTTTCTCATCCTTTGGCATTCCAGTTAGGTCATCACCAGACTTCTTGTCCCTGAAATAAACCTCAAAAACCCTGGACTTGACCTACAAATGAAGTCCAACAGCTTGCTCCACTTGCTCCATCCTGGCCTCTGCTCCCGGGCTTCTGTCCGCAAGGCCTGCTTACTTAGGAGGCTCTAAGATTAGTGGGAAGGAATATCCCACCTACCCTAAGATGATAACGGCTCCTGGAGAGGTAAAAGGAACTTGGAGAAAAATCTGGAAGCCTTTTGCCCCACTCCCCAAGTTCTTTTTAACATTATACTTGCTTGAGATTAATAATGCCATTAATGCCATACCCCAGCTGCCCAATCCTTGTTTGAGAAGGTTTGCTTCCACTCAGCATCATTCCCTACAAGCTCCAGGATGTAGTTCAGCTCCAGACCTTGAAAACAAGCCCTGAACTAGTGATGTGCAAGTCAGCCACTTGCCAGGCCTGAAATGCAGGGCTTGGGGGGCTCCCAGATGGAGAGGGACCCACAGTGAGGCAGGGCTTCAGGAGACCTCTTAGAGCTGCAGCACACAGGAGGAAATGGGATGTTGAGGATGCCATCCTTGGTGAGAAACCCAGAAAATGGTCCCATCCAGTCTGATCGCTTCCTCTGCACTTTCCAGACCCTCTGCCCAGAAGCCCCTCTCTGCTTGAAAATCTCCCCTGTCAAGATGCAGCTCAGGGGTCACCTCCTTTGAGAAGCTGTCTTTCCTCCCCCCTGACACAGTTAGCTGTCCCCTCCTCTGCATTTTCATGCCACACACAGCCTCCTCTATAGGACCCAATGCCATTTACATGACTAGCTTTTACGCCCTCCGCTCAAGGCTGTAGGCTCCTTCCTGGAGGGCCCAAGACTTACTCACCTGACTCACTGTTGCGTCCCTGAAATTTGTCTCAGGGGTGGGAGTCTTGCCCTTAGTAGGTGCTCAGCAAACTTGGGGAGAGGGGAAGGAAGGAAGGAAGGAAGCAAGCAAGCAAGCAGGGGAGAGAGGGAGGGAAAGGGGGAGGGAGGGAAAGAAGGAAGGTGGGGGAGGGAGAAAGGACAGATGCCTTCAAATGATGAATATCTGTACTTAGAAAGGAAAGGCATAGGAGCCGGTGGATGAGGAAGTAGAGGAGCTCTGCAGCTTCCACTCCCTGTCAATATTTCATAGGAACTAACAACCCCATCACTGCTGACGAGGCTCATCAGGAGATGCCCTGGGGCTCCCCTGAGGCCTGCCTCCCAAGAGCACGGGCATTGGTGAAGGCCAAATGTCTGCCTCTTGGCAGAGAGGTTGTCTGAGTACAAGGAGAGAAGTTTAGCCCTTGAAGGAGACTCCCCTTGCCCCTCAGAAAGCAAGAAATAGGCAGAGGCGGGGGTGGGGGGGGCACTGGACAGAGCAGGCCACTCCAGCAGCCTCTGTTCTCAGCCAAAGAACCCTTCCACACACAGGTCCCTCCACCAAGACTTTGAGGCCAGGGCCTGAAGTCACCATTACAAGGGCTCCGCTCCCACATATATGGTCCCGGAGATCACCGGGGTAATGTAATGAAACAAAGACATGTCTGGCTTTCAGCAGCTTTAAGGCCTCTCTTAGTCCCACACTGCCCACCTGTCAAACAGCTGCCTGACACCCAGCTCTAAGAGAAATTGTGGCAATGGTGGCATTGTGTCAAAATTCTATCTCCCTGTTTTAACTGTGCCCCCAGGTTTTCTCCCAGGCTAGGTCCCCTTCCATCAGCATAGCAACCCACCTCCCCTGATAAGGTTCAAGGGCATAAGTGGGAATGATGGGCTAGGGGTGCACACACAACCTCCATCAGCTGTGCTCGTGCTCACCCTCACAGGACCCCTCGGCTGGCCGGCCATCTCCTGTGACTTCCTGGCACCTGGGATCACAGAGCACCCACCCTGGAACTGGGGACACACCCCCTTCCTTGATTTTATGGCCAGGGTAAGCCGTTCAGGACCCTGCAGAAAAAAGTGCTAGGAATCTGGACTTCCAGTTACTGTAAGTAACACTTCTGCCTCCCCCCTGTCCCATAAATCAGGGCTTCACCTCTTGGCCACATGCACTCCCTGATGTCTCAAGCAACAAGACGGGGCAGGGGCACACTCCCACGTGTCTTAGAACACGTTCCCCTGTGGGCACAGAGGGTCCACAGAGCTCGGGTGTATCTCTGACTTACTGATCCTGGATACGGAGAAACTCCCTAGAACTAATCCTCTGCTGAGATTTTAGGAAAAGCCTGGATGCTTTCCAGAGCCCCCTTAAAATGACAGAATCACCCCAGGGGGGAAATTCTGAGGCTCGGCATAAGAAAATTAGAAGTCCATCACAGCAGTCCCCCGACCCCACCCGTGCAAGCAGCCAGGTTACCCCCAGGGACGCGAGGGCCAATGGCGGCCGTGGGCCAGGACCCAGAGCAGTGGCTGAAGAGGCTTCTTGGATGAACAGCCAGAGCTGATCTCTCACGCTGCGGCAGTCCTCCGGGAGCACCTGACCTGGGACACCGTCCCTCCCAGAGCTCTTTCTCCTGCATTTCACTCACAGGCAGACGTCGGCTCACTAAGGAAGGGACCATGGAGCACGGGCGGGATCAACGGCGGGGGGGAGGGGGGTGTCTCTCTGACAGGCCAACGCCAAGAATCTAGAGAGAATCTTCAGAGATTTGGGGGGAAAGGGAGGAAGTCTGTTCTATGGCTGCAAAACTTGTAAGACAAGTTGGGCTTTCGGGAACCACCCCAGGTGGGAATGGCTGCCCCCAGCAAGGAAAGGGGTCAGCGCCTCACCTGGAGAGCAAAGAGCGGGTGTTAGGACACCAGGTGGTGGGAAGCGCCCAGGGCTCAGATCCCCCTCGTGAGCAGGTGCCCAGGGAGCCCTTGCCTTTCTGTGTGAGCAAGCATCTGCCCGCCCTGCTCCCTTGGGCGCTGGGGGCACAGGACGCAACAAAGGACAACTCAGGCCTCCTCTGCTCTTCCCGCCACAGGCAAGGCTTCGGGTCACTTCATCAACTGCTATGTTACTGGGAAGTTATCGGGGTTCAGGACGCAGGGCCTCGAGGTAGGGGAAAGCATGCGGGCTTTGTTCTCTTACGTCAGTCAGTGGTGTCCAACGGTGCTCTAAAGATTTCCCCAAGTGTTGGGACGCCTGGGTGGCTCAGTGGGTTAAGCCGCTGCCTTCGGCTCGGGTCATGATCCCAGGGTCCTGGGATCGAGTCCCGCATGGTCTCCTTGCTCGGCAGGGAGCCTGCTTCTCTCTCCACCTCTGCCTGCCTGTGTGCTCTCTCTCTCTCTCTCCTTCTCTCTGACAAATAAATAAAATTAAAAAAAAAAAAAGTTAAAAAAAAAAAAAAGATTTCCCCAAGTGCCCCTGTCCATACACGAGGCAAGGAGGGCAGTGCAGCTGGGCAGAGCTGACAGCCCCCAGCCCTCTTCCATGGGTCACTCACTCGTCTGCATTTTACACATTTCCACACGTGAATGTGTCTGCAGAAGATTTTTGTTTCAAAACCGGATTCCACTATCTTAAAGAAAGTCTGGAGACCACTCTTGCAGACTTTCAAGGCAAAACAATGAGCTGCTGGGGCGCCTGGGTGGCTCAGGTGGTTAAGCGTCCGCCTTCGGCTCAGGTCATCATGCTAGAGTTACAGGATCGGGTCCCACATCAGGCCCCCTGCTTGGCTGGGGGTCTGTCTCTCCCTCTGCCTCTGCCCCCCTCTCGTGCTTTCTCTCTCACTCACACTCTGTCACTCAAATAAATAAATAAAATTAAAACAAAACAAAACAAGAGCTGTTTCTAGCTCTTTCTGTTCCTTGAGCATGAGGGTTCTGTAACATCGCCAGGCCCTGCAGGCTGTCCCAACCCAGGACCAGCCCCTGCAGGCAGATCGACGGTCACATGGTTATTTGGAAGCCAGCAGAGCCACTTGGCGGAGGTGGCCCAGCTTTCCTGAGGGGCAAGAGCTGTGCATGCTGAGAGACGTACCTCGTGTGTGTGTGCATGTGTGTGCATGCGTGCAGGCACACGTGTGCACAGCCATGGAGGGAGTCAGTACGGTAGGGGCATCGATTTTGGTGTTCCCCCAGCACGTCCCGGGGCCGCTCCTGAGATCTAGCTCTCTGCATTTTAGGAATCTGCCTTTACAATTCATGGAGCCAGTCCTGGTTTGGGAAAGCACCGGGAGGATCCCCTGTCCTGTGTCCCTGAGGGCCCACAAGACAGAACTAGAACCATCTAGAAAGTTAGGGAGATCCACCAAGTGTCCATGGAAGCAGGACTCTGCAGGAGGGGGTTGCTAGGGAAGAAAAGGCAGGCAGGGTTCACTTGCAGAGGTGAGTGGACTTGTCCTCTCCCTGCCCCCGACGCAGGGCTCCACCCCTACCCTCCGTGCCCAGCTGGAGGCAGCGGTGGGACTCAGGGCACACTGCTGAGAGTTTGGTGAAGGGCCTCGATGATGGGTTTGAGGGGACTCATGTCTTCTCCAGGGTTTGGGGGGTCTGACTCCAGCTCAGGCTCCTGCAACAAGAGAGCTGGGGCTAGCGTCCCCCCAGAGATAGAGGGGCTCCCCACAGCCGGGTGCCAGCAGATAGAGTTTCCTACCTTGTGGTGGTAAACCCAGTGTCCATGAGACTGCCCGGCACAGAGCCCTGGGCCACGGCTCCCAGCTCCAAAGCCCTGTCGGGAGGCGGGCGCTGGCTCCATAAGAATACCAGCCTTGCCTTCAAGGGAAAATCCTGCAAGAGAGAGGAGGTGTGAATTTTGGCAGCGCTGTTGTTGTGTGTGTATGTATCCGTGTTTTCCAAAACACGCGTGGTAAATGAGCCAGGATAAAAATAGACAGCAGCCACGAACCGGGAGGGACGCAGCCTCGCTTGCAGGTGTGAGTGGCTCCCCAGAAAACAGAAGGCACGCTTCCGAGGGAGGGGCTGATGGAGGGAGGGACCAGCACAGCTCTTTCTCCAGGAAAGCCCCTCCCCTCCAGGAGGAGGGATGGGGCCACGGTGGATGCAAAACAGGAGAAGCCTCTGCCCTTGGTCACCAAAGAAACCAGTCCCCGCCCAACCCGCCACCACCAGGCTGCACAGGCTGGATTCTGCATTCCCCAGTGCAGACAGGAGCCACCTTTTCTGCCATGCACTGGTGAAATGACCCTTTTGGGTCCAAGGCTATAAACCATTTGTTAAATCAGAGACTACAGAAGCAAGTTATGGAACGGAGGCCTCCTGCTTGGAAATGTGGACTCTTGCCCAAACAGGGGACCTGAGAAGCTATGACCTGAATCAGGGTCAGTGTCAGCCTCAATCCTGGCTGAAACCATTAGGAAAGAGGGTCGCAAAGCAAACATGTTCTCATTCATTAACTGAGCCAACAATCCTCGTGGGAAAGGAAGCAGAGGGAGTCATCCATCCATCTATGAAATCCTCTTACCGAAGGTCCACTGCACCCCAGGTTCTGTGCTAGGCCTAGGGGATATGGTCGAGAGCAAACACCCAGCCTTTATCCCTTGGGGGGAGAGGTAGGGTCTACATCATTGGGTGGACATTGGTGCCATTATTCGCCTAAAGGAGCACTCTTGGGAGGGGAGATTAGGTCTTGTCATGGACACACTGAGTTCAAAGGGCCCATAGGATGTCAAACTAGAATGACCAGTAAGCCCCAGTATTTAGGGTCTGAAGTAGGGCTGAGAGGACTGAGCCAGAGAGGCCTGTGAAAGTCATGAGCATAGCTGGTAGAGAACCTCTGAGGCAGGTGAGCATCCCAGGTGGGGAATATTGATAAAACACCAATACTTGTGCAATAAAAGCAGAAGAAAGTAGTCTGAGAAGGAGTATCCCAAAAACCAAGAGGAAAACAGGGTTCTGAGGGGGGTCATCTGAGTCCATGGGTGCCAAGAGGTCAAATAAGATAGACTCACTGTAATGAGAAGAACGTCAGTGTCACGTCAGGGGTATGGCCAAGTTCCCGCAGACTGAGCTGTGAGGAGGGAAGGCCAAGGAAGCTACAAACATGAGGAGCGGCAACAGGTAGGAGCTGGAGGGGAAAGTAGGGCCAAGGAAGGTCTATTATTTGGTTCTATTAGGATGGAAGGAGAAGGTGAGAAGAAGAGAGTACGTTAAGAAGCAAGAGGTCTAGAAAGAAAGGATTACAAAGCCCAGGCAGGCTGGAACATGAAATCAAGTCTGTGTAGACGGGCCCATGGTGGGAGAAGATGTTGTTTGCTCCATATCGGAAAGGAAGAAGAGAGTTGGGAAAACTTCTGGGTCTGCAGGCAGGTCTCATCTGTGATCAGGAGGCATTTCTGAGGAAGACCTAGGACAGAGGAGGAAAGGGAGGGCAGGTGACCTGCCCACAGTCACAGGCTTGTGAGCCTCAGAGTCAGGATTTAAAACCATGTCCATGAGTCTCCAAAATCTACACTCTTAATCCCACAGGCCCAGTAAGAGGATAGAAGTAGCTTCATTTCCCCTCTGGGTCCCTTTTCTGGGTTTCCTTTTCAAAGTTAGTTCTTGTTGAGGCAAGAAGAAGAAGAAAGAAAAGCAAGGCCAGCCCTGTCGTTTGGCTCTGGCTCTGAGGAGGGTATGAGCCCAGAGAATTAGTGCAGCATTTAGCATGTGCTTACAACAGGCCGGGAGTCTTCTGGGCCTTCCCCTTCAAATGATAAAGCAATTCATAAACACGAGACTTGCAGGGGAGAGCAATGAATCTCGGGGGCCCTGCTAATTAAAAAGCCCATATTACATTGCTTCCTCAAGGGCTCATCTTCTAATTTTTAGGATTATGGTACATTGATTAATTTATACAAGTTTTTAATCCCTCTGTGCTTAATGAAGTCCAGGAACATGGGAACAGGAGCATAATTGAGCTTCATATTATTTTATTAGGGAGAATTATGGTGCAACGTGTTGTGGAGAAGTTTGTAAGGGTGGGGAGGCAGAGCTCGTGCGTTAACCAGTGGCTTTCCAAATGCCAGCAGGGACCTTCCCTTGGGGGCAGGCACGGAGGGAGTTCGTCTTTCTAAGCCCTGATGTTCTGTGGCTCCCGATGGCCTATAAGACAAAGCACCCTGTCTTCAGCATGAGGTGCAGTGCCGCCATGGCACGGCCACCTTCTCAAATCTGTTCCCTCCCCGGTATCCTACCACCCACTTGCACAAAACTGCCCCTGCCTCAGCCTCTGCCTCAGCGCCTGCTGCTCCCTCTGCCCCAAATGCCCTTCCGTTCTCATCTCTTGATTCAGGCTCCAGTGCATCCGGGGAACTGTCCTCGAACCAGCCCCCGTCCAGGAAGAAGCCACCTATAGAAGAATGCCTTATACCCCCGGGCTTCCTACATTTTTCAAAATCAAGAGAACTTGGGATGAAAGACCTTCTACATTTCCTGCAGGCCTAAGAGCCTGCGTCTTGGCTTTGGGAGCTTCTACCTCAAGGGACATTACATAGTTACTTGGAATGACTCGAAGGCTAGAACATTTCATAATAAATAAAGGTGGCTGAGGAAGGGGGTAGACAGGTTGGGAGAGACCTCCTCCCCAGAGCCCCCGTCTCCCCGTCACTGAGGGTTTTGCAAAAGGCCTGAATCCAGAGCCCACTGATTTGGGCTCCATCCCTGGCTCTGCCTCTAAGTCTCTATGTGACCTTGGGTGAGTTCCCTTCTCTGGGCCTCAATTTCCCCAGCTGTGAACTCAGGAAAGGGACCGAAGTCTGGCTCCTGGGGCCCTCTTCTGCACAAATATTTCAAAATTCCAGAACTCCCCACAAATCTGCAGGATTCTGGTCCAGGGCCCTGGAGTTTGGGTCCCACACCCTCTAGAGGCCAGAACTGGAATTGCAGTTGTGAAACCAATGGAGAAGTTGGCCAGTTTTCCACCCCGTCTGGAAGATTCCAGAACAAATCCTTCACCCCAGGGGACTGGCCCATCTCTGGTTCCTAAGGAAGCAGAGCCCAGAAGCCACATTGCATCTTGATTCTTGCTCCCCTCATCAATTCATCCCCCTCCTGACAAGACGCAAAGCTCTCTCCCTGTCTCCCACTCCTCCCCATGGAAAGAAAGGAAATTCCATCAAACTGCAGAGAAGGAAAAGGGAGTCTTCTGGAACCCTTAATGCCCCTCAAATCACAGCCCCAAAGAAGCTCATCGTTCATCAGGGAGAATGAGAGTGGAGATGGTGGCCCAACGTCTCTCTCAACCCTTCTCCAAGCAAATGGTGCTGCTCCAAGAGAAGTGTCTCCAAGGGATTTTTCCCCCCCAAGGAAACCAATCACTGCCTAAAATTATTGCGCCATGGGATAGGCAAGAAAGAGGATTTGAGCTTGAGAAAGAATCCAAATCCTGTACTATGATTCAAGGTCATATAGTTCTACACCTTTGTTGTGCAGACGAACAACTGAGGAAGAGAGCGAGACTGAGGTTCCTGACCCCCAATCCCATGCTAGACCCCCAAATCCTGCCACCTCCCACTTCAGGAAAGTTTCTAAACAGGGACCTGGAGATGAATCAGGCCTCCAACCACAGCATCCTGTGTCCACAGTGAAGCAGAAAGTGCCCAGCAAAAGGCTGGAGGGAGCATTTGTCCAAATAACCATTTTATAATCAGGTTCAAAGTCCCCCAGTGTTCACAAACACATTCCAGGGTTTCCTGTTGTTATAACGATAAAACTATTTCCATTCTAGTCTTTAAAAATAATACACAGAATTATCCATGTAATGTTTTCCTTTTCTTTAAAGTAGAATGGTTCAAGAATCTTCCAGAGCTGGCCAAGGGAACCTATGGGGGTCAGCCGGCCGTGGGGCTCAGAGCTCAAACACAGGGTCCTTTCACCATGGGATATGGACATACACACACAGGGAGCTGGCAGTGATGATGATCCTGCAAATTCCTCTGCAGACGCTCTCACCCAGACCTGGAAATCTCATTCGTCTGCACAAATTCTAAAGGAGCCCGTCAAGATGCCCCCACAGCTTCCAGTCATTTTCTAAAGAGAAAAGAGTAACCGTTCAGTCCGATTGATGCTTTATTATAAATAGAAAATATCCATGAGCCATGACGTGTTATTAGTAGGGATGGGCTCACAAACAATGACCAGAAACCCTCTCTCTTAGGTCATTTGGAAGCAAGACACTAAATTTACTTCTAAAAGGACAGTTTAAATTTTAAATAAAATTTCAGACATGCCGAATGTCAGGTGTTGGAAGCAATGCATGTCTATTTCTGCTGCTGTAATATACAGTCACATTCTGAGTCCCATTAAATATACATTTGGTCCCAAATCCAAACATGATGTCAAATGTCAGTTTTTAATCTATGTGCTAAGAAATCATGCTTTTTCATACTTCATGAAGCATTATTTATCACTTATTAATTGGAGAAAGGTCCAAATTTGCCTGTTTCCATATCATAAATATTATTTACAATTTTATTTAAAATGGTTTTAAGTTCATGTTAATAATATACTGATTTAATGTTGCTTCTTACTGAAAATTACATTTTTAGCTTTTACCACATGAAGCTATTTATTTTAGAAATTCAAAAGGGGTTTTTGATTTAAGTACATGGCTGTGAAAAAAATCTTCAAGCCATCAAATGAAGTGCAGGTCTGATGAACTCACCCCCAACCACAAAGCTGGATTCTATAAATGGCCTCGGCGTTCTCCACGACATGGGGTACACAGGCCTGAAACATACATGGCGGATGGCGCATCACTTGTTGCCCACCCACTGGGTGGGGCCTGCCCAGGAAGCGCAGAAGGAGAGGGAAGGGCTTCCTCCCTTGAGAGAGCTAAAAGCAACGTGTAGAGAGTCTGGGACCCCACGTCCTGACCAGAGCCTTCAACCTCTGGATGCCTTCATCTACAACCTTGCTAAGTCTCCAGAACATTCACCTGCCTGGCTGGTAGAGCCTTAAGAGCACCAAAAACTTGGAACCAATCCCTACACATCTAGGACTCTTTCCTAGGGAAACGACCAGATGCAGACAATGCTTTAGGAACAAAGATGGTCACTGCAAGGTTTTGATAATAATACCAAAGTCCAAAAAGAATCTAAATATCCAAAAGGGGATCATTTCACTATGTCATTGGTGCAAACATCTATTCACTGGAATAGAGCAGAGCTCGTGTAGCGTGTAAGCCCTGTGAACCCCCATTCACGCTGCCAAGTACAGAATCCAAGAGCCTGTGGGCACCTTGTTTACCAACATGTGTTTTATAATGTAAAATGCATAGGCCATGATGTTTTGAAAGGACAGGCTCAAAATTCCATCTTAAATTTGACATGACGATTAAGAGCACAAACAGCTGGGTGACCAGGGTGCGTAACGCCCCAGCCCCCCGCGTCTATGAAATGGAGCTAAGCAG
Source organism: Meles meles (assembly GCF_922984935.1). NCBI lineage: Eukaryota > Metazoa > Chordata > Mammalia > Carnivora > Mustelidae > Meles > Meles meles. Next base: position 19,226,155 of record NC_060084.1, on the reverse strand, counting down.
AGTCATTGTGAGAATTAAATGAGATTAAAAGATGTAAACTGTTTAGGAAAAGCCTTGGTTTCTGCTGCTATTAATGCTTCCTTGTGGCATTGTTATTGTTATTATCCTGCTTTGATCACTTCTATTAAGATAACTAGATCTTTTACCACCTGTGCTGTGAATAGGTGTTCTCTCTGGTTCGTGGGAATCAGGACAATTTTCACTTTCTGATTCATGCTTTTAGGTAATTTCCCAACTTTTTAATTTTTTTTTTACAGGGGATACGTTTACTTCTCTAACTGGAAAAAAATGATTTGAACTAAAAGGAGAAAGTAAGTTATTTCCCACAGAAAGTTCCCAACCCTGCCTGGTGTTAGTAGAGGGCTGGTGCTCAATTTGTGACTTGGGTGCTTTGAGATCTGGGTTGGAATGGTCCCATTTTACAGATGAGAAAACTGGGATACAGAAAAGTGACAATTTTGGCCAAGGATGTTCAGTCCATTAAGTGATGCAGCTGGCCCTGGAACCCTGGGCTTCCGACTCCCTGGCTGTGTGAAGATGAGTTCAAAGTCCTTCGTAGGTAGTGGAATCCCCACCAGCAGAAGCTGTCAAAGAATGATGTTCACCTCTCAGAACAGCCACGGGAAAGATTCCTTCAATGTGAGTGAAGTGACCTCTCAAGATTTCTCTAAGTACTGTGATTCTATCATATCATTCTAGACATACCCACCCTTAAAAAGGCCAATCAAAAAAAAAAAAAAAAGGCCAATCATGAGGACAGTGCCTTCCGACAAATGCGTAGAATTTCAAAGAGAAGAAAAAGATCTCATTTGCAGTGGAAGGAGAAAATAGAACAGAACCATAATGGTGGCAGAGATAAACAAACCTTTGCGATGTGGAAAGCTCTGAAGGATGATTAAATTTTGTGCTTCCTGCCCCACTCCCTTCCCTTCAATGGCGTGTGTGCAAGTGTGTGTGTGTGTGTGTGTGTGTAAAGAATACTTATGAGATCTGCCCTCTTAACAAATTTTTAAGCATACAATATATTACTGTTGACTACAGGTACCATGTTGTACACCAGACCTCGAGAGCTCATTCATCTTGCCTGACTGAAATAGCACCATTGACAATAGCCAAGATGTGGAAACTGCATGAATGCCCCTGGATTGTTAGTGGAGCGCATATTTGCTTAAGGAAATGTAAGTTGTACTTTTGTCTCTTTAGAACTTTGGGGGTAGGAATGGCTGCTAACGTCTTTACAGGAAGGGTCCCACTTCATGGTCGCAAAAAGCAACATAAATAGAGAATTATCATTCCTAATTTTCAGCTGAGGAAAGGAGCTCAGGGAGGTCAAACAGCTTGCCTCAGGTCAAAAGGATCTAGATCTCCAGTTCTCACATGGCCTATTCCATGGCCGTGCCAAGGAGCTGCGAAGGGGCCAAGAGACCACCTCCCAGTATGTGGCCCCTATATCTGGAGAGAGGCAGACACCACTCAAATCCAGTCCTCTTCCAACATGCTTTTGGCTTTCCACGCCACCTAATCCCTCTGATATGTGTGTGGGCAAATGGGGGGCATCTGGTCCCAGGAAATCACAGCAGAAACTACCGATAGCTCCCTGCCTCCCTGTCTTCCGGGAGCAAAAGAGACAAGAAAAGAAAGAACATTTGAGAAAGAGGTTCTTAGCTCTGGAGGCCTGGAGCAGGGTTTCATGAGTGTGACCAGGAAGGTGATTTTAGGTGGACTCCACACATCATCAAATTACACAGAATCACACAAGAAAGAACACATCTCCTCTTGTGAAGCCTCTTCTACTTTGTGTTCATTTTAAATATATTATGAAATATTTAAGATACACAAAAAGGTGTATGAAATACTGACATAGTCATTCAGGGACCTATTATTCTGCTTAAGAAATCGAACCTTGGGACGCCTGGGTGGCTCAGTTGGTTAAGCGGCTGCCTTTGGCCCAGGTCATGATCCCAGCGTTCTGGGATCGAGTCCCACATCCGACTCCTTGCTTGGCAGGGAGCCTGCTTCTCTCTCTGTCTCTGCCTGCCACTCTGTCTGCATGTGCTTGCTCTTTCTCTCTCTCTGACAAATAAATAAAATCTTTAAAAAAAAAAAAAGAAATCGAACCTTATTAATATAGCTAAGGTCCCCAGGACTCCCTCCCCGTTGCATGACTCTGACCTTACCTCCACCCCCAAGATGGAACTGCTATCCCGAACCCGGTGTTCACCATTCCCATGCATCCCTTCATATTTCAGTGTATACACTTGTGGCCCCAAGCAATATGTATTTTGGGGGGTTCTCCAGAAAAACTAAACAAAGAGGACTCATATAGGCATATACAAAGAGATTTATTTTAAAGAACTGACTCACACGATCATGCAAGCTGAAGGTCCTACAAAGCCAGTGGTGTGGCTCTAGTCCAAACCTAAAGGCCTAAGAACCAGGGAAGCCAATAGTATTATTCTCGGTCCAAATTCAAGGTCCAAGAACCAGGAGTATTGCTATCCAAGGGCAGGAAAAAATGGATGGGTCAACTCAGAGAGAGCAAATTACCCTTCCTCTGTCTTTTTGTTCTATCCAGAACAATGGATTAGATGATGCCCACCCACTTTGACGAGGGTCTTTCTTTACTACATCTACCCATTCAACTGCTAACCTCTTCTGGAAACATCCCCACAGTCACACCCAGAAATAATGTCATACCCACTATTTGGGTATCCCTTAGCCCAGTCAGGTAGACACATAAAATTAGCCATCACAAACTATTTGGTAGTTTTTTGATAGTTTTTTTTAAGAACTTTAAGTAAGTGGTATCATACATATATTTTCCTCGGCAACTTTTTTTTTCCCCCACTTAATCTCAAATTGACAGGATTATTCACCTTGATCTATGTCACTCTAGTGGATTCATTCTCACTTCTATGGCCAAATCCAGTTGGCCAGCTGTTTCTGTAAGCAAAGCTACTAGAACACACCCACACTTGATCATTTATGTATGGTCTATGATTGCATGACCACCAAAATGGCAGAACTGGATAGTTATGATAGAAACTGCATGGCCCGCAAAGCCTAAAATATTTTCTACCTGGTCCTTTACAAAAAAGGTTTCCTGACCCTTACCATAGAGTATTCGGTTATGACTATCATTCAGCTCATTCATTCATTCTTCTATTGATGGATGGGGAGGTGTTTCTATTTGATGTCATTACAGAGTGTGGTCATGAACTTTCTCACACACATCTGTTTGTGAAGTCATGTGAGAGTTTCTCTAGGGTTTACACATCTTTAGATCAAAGCACTGGGTCTTAGGGTTTACGCCTGTTAAACTTTTGTAGAAATTCCTTTTTTTTTTTCCTAATTGAGTTTACCAATTTACATTCCCAGCAAGAATGTAAAGTAGTTCTGTGGCACCGAATTCTCCCCCACATTTGGTACTGTGGTATGTTGTGCTGCTGGTGGTATTCTGATGAGTACGAAATATTATCTTAGAAGTTTTCATTTACATTCTTCCTGATCACTTGTGAGGTCACGTTTTTAATTTGGTTTTTAGAGTTTTCTCTTTGATCTCTAAGATCTATTTTATATTCTTAATACTAATCCATTTCAGGCTGTGCATATTGTAAATATCTCCCCCCAAATTATAAATTGTCTTTTCATTTGCTTTAAGGTGTCTGTTGAGAAAAAAAGTTCTTAACTTTAATAAAGTCAAATTTACCAATCTTTTCTATAATCAATGTATTTTGTATCTTGTTAAGAAATCTTTTCCTACACCTAAGGTTACCCGTGATAAATTCTTGCATATGCACAACAGGAGACCATGCAAAACTGTTCTTAGCAGCATGGTTCAGAACAGCAAACATCCTGGAAACAACCAAATGCCCATCACGGGGAGAGTATACAAACAACCTGGTACACTCACACGTGGAATATAATAAAATAGTTAAACAAACTACAGTGAAACATAATAATAATATGAAAACTTTTGGCAGTATAATATAAAGTGAATCAAGTCATTCTCAGAAGATCAGAAACACCATGACATCCTTTTTATAAAGTTAAAAACAATTAATTATAAACATACAAGTTTTAGGAAATGTTAAATAGACTAAAACTGCATAAAAAGAAAATAAACAGACTAATGAGTATTTGGTACAGAATGATGGTTGCCTTGTGCTGCAGAGTCAAAGGGATTGGATGTAGGGAGACTATACTGTTAGATACAGGATATTATCTCAAGGCCCTAGTTTTTGTTTTTGATGTGTGTTCATTAGCGCTCACTGCATTATTAATAATAGCGGACTATAACAAATAAAAGCAAGCCAAAATAATGGTGAGAGTATGCCGCAAACCAAGGATTATAATTAATTGCAATTAATTTTAGGTACACAGAATTGCAATTATAATTTATTAGAATTATAATTAATTGCAATTCTGTGTACCTAAAATTCAAAAAAAAAAAAAAAGAACTATTTCCTCACTTAAAGTCATGAAGATATCCCTCTAAATTTTCATCTAAAGATTTTCTTAGTTTTGACTCTCAGGTATTTAATTCACCTGTAATTTATATTTGTGTATGAGTTAGCAAATTGATTGTTTTCCATATATATAATTAATTTTCCCCACACTATTCATTAAACAGATGACTGTTACATCATGTCTGTCACTAAGAGGCTCAGGTAGGTGTGTGTCTGGCTTCTCCATTCTGTTCGTCTGTTTGTCTATTCCCACAGTAATATTATACCTTCTTTTTTTTTTAAGATTTTTTATTTATTTATTTGACAGAGAGAGATCACAAGTAGACAGAGAGGCAGGCAGAGAGAGAGAGAGGGAAGCAGGCTCCCTGCCGAGCAGAGAGCCCGATGCGGGACTCGATCCCAGGACCCTGAGATCATGACCTGAGCTGAAGGCAGCGGTTCAACCCACTGAGCCACCCAGGTGCCCCTATTATACCTTCTTAATAACTATAGTTTTATAACAAGTCCTGGTGCCTGACAGAGTGATTCCGCATCTTATTCTTCTCCAAAAGTGTCCTACCTCTTCTTAGCCTCTTGTTATTCTATATCCAATTTAGAATAAGCCTATGATGCTCCACAAATAACCTGTTCAGATTTTTATTGGAATTATATTACATTTATACACTAATTTGGGAAGAACCAACATCTTCTATTTTATTAAGAACCGACATCTTTGAAATACAGAGTTTACATATCCTTGAACATGGTATATCTCTGTATTTATTTAGGTTTTCTTTTAGTGTTATAATTTTCTTTCATAGAAATCATATACTTGCATTATATTTATTCCTAAGCATATTACTTTTGTGTTGCGATTATAAAGTGTTTTTAATGGCTTGTTGCTAATGTACAGAATACAACTGATTTATGTAAATGGATCCATATACAACAAAATTAATGAACTCTCTTATTAATTCTAATTATTATCTTTAGAGTCTCCCTGGTTTTCTCTGTAGATGATCATAACTGTCCATGAAGAATGGCAATTTTATTTCCTCTTTACAGTCCTTACGCCTTCTGTTGTATATAATTCCTGTACTGTGCTGACCAAAACTGCCAATGTAATATTGAAAAGAAAAGGTAAAGATAGACATCCTTGTCTCCTTCTCAATTTTAAAAGAAATGTATATCTCATCATTAAGTATGAGGGGTTTTTAATACATTTTTGGACATACAAACTCTGTCAGGTTAAAGAAGTTTCCCATCACAAGGGTTGTACAAGTATAGAAGTTAGGGTGTCTATATGCCCCAATTTGCCAAGTTTACACCTGTCACCCCAGGATAATTATTAACAGTGCCCTTTTCATCCTCTAAAGCGTTTTAGTTTGGACAATAAATAATATACTCCCTCTATTAGAAGGGTGATGTTACATGGCAATGCCAGTGAGGCAATTTGATCTATGATTATGAGATGAATAAGAGGACCTTGGAGGTTTTTGTCAGCCTTGGGGCTCCAGGATGTTTTCTGCCTCACTGGGAAATGTCTAACCGCAAGTAACAAAGCAATAACCACCTGTTCCTTCCCTCTGCAAATTCCTGAGGAGAAATGGTCCAGACACAACCGCACTATTGCCCGAGTTGCCATAAGAGAAGCAAGAAACACACACAAAATGAAGTAATTATCTTATCAAAAAAAAAACGAGCACAATCGGCAATCTGAGAATGAAGCTGACAACAACCTGGCTTGTCACATGCTCTATTTTGTCACTTACATCCCCAATATAAATGCAAAAATGTGAAAACCAAGGGCGAGATTGAATGGCAACGGATCCATTCTGACACTGGGCATGAGCTACTTATTGAAGACATAAATTATAGTGCTGTCACCATCTCCCTTCCTATTTGCAAATAAATGTTGTCATCTAATTGTACAAGACTTGAAGATTGTTTAACAAATTTCTCCGAGGAAGGACTCGCAGCAGCTTGGATTCCCTGGACACCCAGATTCTATCTCTCTACTTTAGTGGTCTCTCTGCATGTGGCTTTTGTTTTGCATGACAGGCACTGTTTTCCCCTCTTCTCAGCTTTCGTGGAGATAAAGCTACAAAGATCTGATGTGTTTCTTGACTGATTCCATTAAAGAATCATTAAGGATGAGAGATGGAGAGAGGCAGGCTCTAGGAAAAGCAGTGAAGGGAGGGTCTTTCTTGACACAAGAGACACAAGAGAGACACAAGAGAGATCAGCAAGCACAGTCACCAAGGATAGGGGCTCTACAGCAGAGAACTCCTTCTTTCCCACTTTATCATACCAGAAATAGAAGAAGGAACACAAAGACAAAGGGCAAAGGCTGAGAATGAGCTCCTGGGACACTTGGCCGGGGTGGGGGTGGGGGCGGAGGGGGGGATGCGGGGGGATGGGTTCCTGAGTCTGTGGATGCCCAGTTTGCTACCTGTGCACAGAAGACTTGAGGAATGACAGGACAAGTGATAAGGGCAGAGCTGCAGTGACACTCTCCGGGTCCAGCTCATGCATTTATTCATTACCCCACAATGAACTATTGAGCCCTGGCTAGTTTGGGTTCTCCCAGGAGCAGATCCTCAGATAAGAACGCAAGGGCTAGCAGTCTGTTTGGGAGATAAAGGAAATACATGAAGAGGAGTTCAAAATTGGTAAGAAAAAGGAGCATGGCCAAGGAGGCTACATTGTCAAGCTCTCCCTTGGTGCCCTCTGAGATTTGGTGGGTGGTCTGGGCCTCAGACGAACCCCAGCAGAGAGGGGAGAGAGCTGGGGTGTTCCCACACTCTGGCATTACTGAAGGCTGCTTTTCTAGGGGTGTTAATTTCCCCAATTCTGGTCTTCCACACCAAAGTCTCCTCTGCCACCTCCTTCAGCGGGGCAGAGAAGGCTCCAGCACCCTCAGAGAGACCTCAGGAAAAGAAATGTAGACACTGGCAGAAGGAGAACAGGCCAAGTGACTTTCAAATGGCTGGGGTTAGGAGATAGGGACAGTACAAGGTCAGCTACCAGCTCTTACTATTGCCAAGAACTGTGTTACATGCCCTGGCTACAACCACGGACAAGTTAGAGAGGGTCCCCAACCATGTGCAGCTTGCTGGAGACAAACAGTGGGCTACGTGTCACCACACCTCTTCTTTCCTCTTCCCGGGACAGACAAGAGGTTGCCACAAACCTAAGCCTCGCGTGTGTGCCCCGCAGTCACCTCAACATGGCCTGTGTCTTGCACTTCTGCCCTGTCCCATGTCTTCATCTCCATCTTTCCCTCTCACGCAGAAGCTGAAATGTTCCCATTCCCCTCATTCACGTTATCTCATAATAAGAGTGATGTTACAGTTGCAGCCAAAATAATAAAATACCAAGGAAAAAACTTAACCAAGAAGATCAAAGACTTATATGTTGAAAACTATACAAGTCAATGGATACACCATGCTCATGAATTGGAAGAATTAATTTGTTGAAATGAATGTGCTAACCAGAGCAATATACAGAATCAGTGCAATCCTGATCAAAATTCCAAAGGCGTTCTCCACAGATACAGAACAAAAAGTCCTAAAGCCTGTATAAAACCAGGAAAGACTGTGAACAGCCAAAGCCATCTTGAGAAAGAAGAACAAAGCTGGAGGCATCACACTCTGGTTCCAAACAATATTAAAAAGCTGCAGTAAATAAAACGGTATGGTACTGGCATGAAAACACACAGACCAGGGAATAGAATAGAGAGCCCAGAAATAAACTCACATACACAGGGCTCAATTAACTTAGGGCAAATGATCCAAGAGTATACAATGGGGAAAGGAGGGTCTCTTCAATAAGTGGTACTGGGAAAAGTGGAGAGCCAATTGCAAAAGAAAGGGATTGGACCACTATGTTACACTGTACACAAAAATTAACTCAACATGGACTATAAACCTGAATGTAAGATCTGAACCTGGAAAACTTCTAGAAGAAAAGAAGAAGTAAGCTCTTCGACACTGGTCTTGGTGACAGTATTCTGAATCTCACACCAAAAGCAAAAATAAACAAGTGGGACTAGGTGAACTAAAAAGTTTCTGCACAAAAATAAATAAATATCAATAATATTTAAATAATAATTTAAATAAAGAAAGAAACAAAAAGTCACTGCACAGCAAAGGAATCCACTAACAAAATGAAAAGACAACCTACTGAGTAGGAGAAAGTATTTTCAAATCACATATCTGATAAAAGACTGATATGCAAAATATATTAAGAATTTACACAAGTCAATAGCACAAAAGTCCAATTAAAAATGGGCAGAAGATCCATCAGAAAGGATGAATACCCAACTTTTGTAGCAACATGGACGGGACTGGAAGAGATTATGCTGAGCGAAATAAGTCAAGCAGAGAGAGTCAAGTATCATACGGTCTCACTTATTTGTGGAGCATAACAAAGAACACAGAGGACATGGGGAGATGGAGAGGAGAGGGAGTTGAGGGAAAATGGAAGGGGAGATGAACCATGAGAGACTATGGACTCTGAAAAACAACCAAAAGAGGGTTTTGAAGGGGCGGGGGGGTGGGAGGTTGAGGAACCAGGTGGTGGGTAATAGGGAGGGCACGTACTGCATGGAGCACTGGGTGTGGTGCAAAAAGAATGAACACTGTTAGCTGAAAATAAACAAACAAACAAACAAATAAATAAATAAATACTTTCATGAAGAAAAAAAAAATGGGCAGAAGATCTGAATAGACTTTTTTTTTTCCCAAAGACATACAGGTACGTGAGAAGATTCTCTACATCATTAATCATCAGGGAAAGGCAAATCAAAACCACAATGAGATAAACTTGTTATAATGGCTATTTTCAAAAGGACTAGAAATAACAAGGGCTGGAGAGGACGGGGACAAAATGGGGTCCTCACGCACTGTTGGTGGGAACATAAATTGGTGCATCCGCTGCAGAAAACAGTATGGAAATTCTTCAACACGGTAAAAATAGAGGTACCGTATGATCCAGGCAATCCACTCCTGGGTATTTATCTGAAGAAAATGAAAACACTAACTCAAAAAGATATATGCACCCTAAGATTCATTGCAGCATTATTTACAATAGCCAAGATACGGAAACAACCCAATGTCCATCAGTGGATGAACAGATAAATTGTGACATATATATACAATGGAATACTATTAATCATCCAAAAGAATGAAATCTTGCCATTTGCAACAACAGAGTTGGATCTCAAGGGCATTATGCTAAGTGAAATAAGTTAGACAAAGACAAATACCATATGATCTCTCTCATATGGAATCTAAAATAGAAAAATTTAATTACAAACAAGTTCATAGATACAAAGGCAGTTGCAAGAGGTAAAAGCAAAGAAGTGAGGGAAACGGGTGAATGGTTTTGGGTTTTGTTTTGTTTTTAGTTTAAAATAAAGAGAACGAGAAATAAATAACAGTAAAGAATGATACATTTCTTGAGTACATACTGTATGCTAATCACGAGACAACTTATGGTTATTATCTCATCTAAACAACGATATAGCCTCATGCTCATGCTACCAACTCTGCTCCTGTCTCATTCCACCTGCCAGACGGGTCCTCCTTGGAATAGGGCATGACCCAAATCAAGTGCAAGGCGCCCCAGACCCACTGGTCTTACCTGGGTGAGCCAGACAGGGCTTTACCCAGGCCTGTCAAGCACGGCCTCTGCGGTCTCCTGCAGCTGGAGTCCCAGCATGGCCTGTGTCCTCCAGAAGGCCCCTTCTCCATCCCAGAGACCAGCCCCACCTCCAAACAGTTGACCATGCCCCACATTCACCATGTTAGGATCCCCAGAGGCAGGAGAATGGACAAAATGGCTTCTGCAGTCCTTGTTAAGTTGCTTAAGACAGATGTCACGTTTTGCCTCCCTTTCCTCTAGGCTTCTATCTCTGCAGCCTGAAAATGGGGGAACGGGTCTGAATCAGTAGTCTTCAAACTCTACTCCCCTAAGTCAGGATTCCACTTCTCATGAATGCATTACCTTGTCTCTGATCATGTATTTTGGTGGTGCTTTCTAGACACAGTGCCATGATGATAAGGGGATAGTTTCCATGGTGGGGATCCAGGCACCGTGGCAAAGTGGGAGGAGACTGTTGGAGGGAGGAGAGGAATGGAGGTACACTGGGTGGCCCCCTTGGCTGCTGGTGCGTGAAAGAGCCTGGAGTCAGAGCCTGGGAAACGCAGGCCGAGAAGGGTCAATGACAATGAAAGGAAAAATAATCACTCTCTACTGGGAAGAAGGCAACAAAGGAGGGTCGACCTGCTTATCTTGCATTCTGGCAGAACCACAGACCACCAACCCAGATACTTCAAAAGACCCCTGGCTGCTCTCCCCTGCCCCTCCCTTGAGGTTCCTGTGGAGAGAACATCATAATACAACTCCTCATTTTCTTCTGCACTTTTGAAGTCAAAGTGTGGTCTGGTTAATTAGATGTTAGTGGGGGCCCGGGGACACTGGAATCCAAACTCAATAAATTTCATCTCTGAAAGACAAAGAGGTCAAGAGCATATTAACTTGGGCACCCGCCGAGCTCCGCCTGGGCATTCATTCCGGCGGGCTCCTTACCATTTAGGCAGAGAGAGCATCAGGCGGCTTTTGGAGGCTGTCTGGGTACAGAGGCAGGCCTGGAAGGGTGCCCAACTTACATGGTGGGAAGGGGGGGGGGAGTCTTTCCAATGTTTTCAATATAAATAGCTCTGTCCCACCATCAGAATTTGAAATTTCTGCCAATATCTGACTCCTTTCAAGAGACTAGCCCAGTCAACAGCCTGGCCCTTCCTTTCACTTCCTGCTAAAGTCAAACCCACCAGCTCAGCTGTCTCTATCAGAGAGGCCAGCTCCGAGCAGAGCCCACTCCAAGCTGCTCCGAGTGCCAGGGCCGGAAGCTGCCTCTTCCCACACTCTGTTGTTTCTCGAGGTATCTCGGGGCCACGACCACAGAACAGGAGGTTATTTTGCTTCAACTCCATCTCCCCATTTCTTTGACCTTAACAACAAGGAAAGCTAAACACACCAATCCCCAGGTCCACAACTTTGGGAAAACCAATTCCCACCAAATGTCCCCAGGGCAAGAGTCCTCGGTCCTAGGAGGGAACCTTGGGGCGGTGTGGTCTGGGAACCAGGAAGAGAGCCGGTCGTCCTGCTCCCTCCACGTCTCAAAGTCCAGGCTCTAGGCCTGTCCCACCTCCCTTCAGGGCCAAGTTTGTAAAATGCCATGAGTGACTTTCTCCACGCTTTCTAACTTAGCTATAAGTTCATCATAAAACATGTGGAATTTTGAGGCTAAATTCTTAAGGGTGTGTTTTTGAAACATCCCTATTGCTTTGCTTTGTTTTGTTTGTTTTCTTCTTTCCTTTAGTGTGTTTTGATTGGGAAGTGAAGGTGTTAGTCACGCATGAGGTGTCTGCATTTAGAAAATTACTGATTCGGCAGTTTAATTACATTTGGAGGCCACTAAATAGGACTGTTTCCCTTTATTTAGACAGGCTGAATCTTCTTAGTCATGATCTGGGAATGTGATAATCCAAGTGTTGCTTTCTCTTGAAAACTTACCAAACCACCAGAGCAGTCTCTCCAAGCGAATGAAATGTCACAGTGAGACACTCTAGTTTGGACATCCCTAAAACCTACTATTTAAGATCTCTTGTCTGGCAAAATCCGCCACTGCCTGCTGCAGCGCTGGCGGGTGGTAACCATCTCTAATCGCGGCTCTGCTGGTCTATTTCCGTAGTACAGAGTCATGCAGCTAGAATTATTCCTCGCTCCTGCACCCCGGGTTTTCCGCTGTTTTGAGACAGGCCCTTTTCTGTTTTAAACTCCAGCAAGAGGCAGTCTGTTGCAGTGGGAAGGGTTCTGCTGACCCTAAAGGCCTGGACTCAAGGCTGCTTCTATCACCATCTTCAAAAATCAGAGACCCAGGGTAGGAAATCCCTAAGAGCTGTTTGCAGCTTAACGGCCTACTATTCTTTATCAAGAAATATGAAGAAACCATTCCCAGGGATGGGCTTGGTAGCCTCCATCTGCCTACTTTTTGTCCTGAAAAATAATTAGCCTGGAATTTCAGAGCTGCGTGTGAGAGGGAGGCAAATTAGGAAGAAGGTTCCTGGTCCAAAAAAACCCTTCCTTCCCTGGTGGGAGGCACCAGTGCTCTGGAGAAGCAGGGCCCCAGAAACTTGGGAGGCAGGAGAGCCTCAAAGAACCATCTGCTCGATGCAATGCCTAAACACCCACTGAGAGCCCAAGAGGATAGGACTCAGAGCCCAGACTAAGCCTCTCCTAACACCAAGCAGGCCCTTTCCACCAGCGCCTGCCCCCCACCAGGATGGAGCTTTCTCTCGGGGTGAGGCTGGGTACTTGGTAGGGGAGGCACTGCACCCAGAAGAGGAGCCTCTGATAGGTCTGTACACCCTGCGCCTGAAAGTTGTCCTGAACAAGTTTGATTTCTAGCATCGGGAGGACTATTTCAATATGTTTAGTACTCTATCTCCAAGCAGATTCCCAAGTAGCAAGTTTGCTGTGGGCTTGGGTTCCATGGTCATGTTCAACTACTAGAAATAAGGGTCACAGTTCCAAGCCCATTGTCATCACCGCCTTGAGCCCCCACCATTGACTGCCATCTTGCCCCTCACCTCTCCTGTTTCTGCAACTATCAGGTCCTGACCTTCTGGATTTTGTGGCCATATCTGTGGGTTAAAGGAGGGTCTGTGTGATGGCTAGGGTCTGGGAAACTGACCTCTAAATCCTCTATAGTCACAGCCACCATCCACCTCTTTGGGGTCCCCTGAGGGAGATGTGTGCTCAGTGGTCAGAGATCACAAAGGTAATCTACACTTCTAGAGGCACATGATGGACCAGACTGGGCTATGAGGATAGCAACTCTTATTTAAGTGAGAGTCAGCAAGGGTAGTTACCTTTCTCCTTCCCCTCCCCTGCTCACATATCAGCCCTGCACGTCTCCATGGCTGGAAAAAGAAAGACCAAGGGGAGCAGGAGGAAAAAAAGGCATTTTTCCTTAGTGCTCTCCAAACCAAAAAGTTCTGTCTGTTTGCCTCATCCCATTTAATGACCCTTTGCAGTATGCTTTTGGCTAGATAATATGTTGAGATTTATTTCTCTTTTGAAAAAAAATTATTTTATTAAGTCGTTCTTCAAAAAGTTATTAGAGTTCTTCTGCCAGCCATAACAAAATAACTGGAATCAGACTAACCCTCTTGCTGTAAACAACTAGAAAACTGTACAAAACACATGAAACAAATGTTTTTCCATTATTAGATAATAGAAAATGCAGGACTGTGACCCATAAAGGAGAGAAACATGAGCCTCACATTGCCCTGGCTTTCTATTTGAACTTGCTGTCCAGACCACGGAGAGAGATGGAGCCCAAACAGACCACAGCGGTCTCTGTGAGCTGAAGAGACCAAGATGAGAGTTCTGCTGAGGCAGCTGGAATCTGTGGTGAAATCCTGGGCAGGGAGGAGTAGCACCAAAAACAGAGCTCCAGAAATACGTATAAAGGTCCTCTTAAATCTTTGGTCAAATACTAAGTTACATTTTCACAGGGCAAGACACCAAGAGATTAAACAACTACTGACTGAGTAGTGGTGAGCTGAATGAAGATCCCACAGTCCTGGGAGACACAGCGGTCCCAACCAGCCAGAGTTAAGTCCCTGAACACCTCTGCCATTCAGCTGAGACTCCAGAAAGAACACACATTATCACTCTAACTCAGTGGACTACTTTAAAACCACAGAAGAAAGGGTTTTATTTAAAGCCTAAAATGATTATGATATTTTTAAAATCTAAATTAACTGCCTTCCAGAAAAAAATCTACACTCCTTAGAGGAAAATAATAAAATCCAAAGCCTCAACAATGTGCCATCCATAGTCTCCAGTATATGATCACAAATTACTAACCATGTGAAGAAGTAACATGTGACCCACAATCAAGAGAAAAATAAGTCAAAAGAAACAGACCAGGAAGGGTAGTGGGGGTGGACAAAGTGGATGAAGGGGAGTAGGAGGCTTCCAGTTATGGAGTGAGTAAGTCACCGGGATAAAAGGTACAGCATAGGGAATATAGTCAATGGTACTGTAACATCATTATATGGTGACAGATGGTAGCTACACTTGTGATACTGAAAGTATAACATACAGGCAGCAAATCACTATGTTGTAGCCCTGAAACTAATATAACACTGTGTGTCAACTGTACCTTGATTTAAAAAAAAAAAAGAAACAGACCAAGAAATAATAGATATGTTGAAATTAGCAGACAAGTATTTTTAAAGAGCTATCATAAATACTTTCAAAGATTTAAAGGAAAACATACTGAGACAGAACAGATGTAGAATTTTAAGAGAGATATGGAAACAATAAAAAGAACCAGAGAAAAATTTAAGACCAAAAATAAAATATGTGACTCAAAAATGTTAGTAGATTGGCCTAAAAGCAGATAAAACACTGAAGCAGAAAAGATCAGTGAAAAAGAGCAACAGAAACTATCCAAACCAAGCACAGAGATTTCAAAACAAAACAAAACGGCAGACACAAATACAATCAATTAAACTTTGACAAAAGAACAAAGGCAATTCAATGAAGAAGGGAGTCTTTTCAATAAATGTTGCTTGACAGCTACATGCAAAAATTTAATCTAGACACACACTCTATGTCTTTCACGAAAATAAACTCAAACCTATAGGGGCACCTGGGTGGCTCAGTGGGTTAAGCCTCTGCCTTTCGCTCAGGTCATGATCCCAGCGTCCTGGGATCGAGCCCCGCATCGGGCTCTCTGCTTGGCAGGGAGCCTGCTTCCTCCTCTCTCTCTTTATGCCTGCCTCTCTGCCTACTTGTGATCTCTATCTGTCAAATAAATAAATAAAATCTTAAAAAAAAAAAAAAACTCAAACCTATAAAACTGCTATACCAAGGACTGGAGGAGAAAAATGTAGTCAAATTTGGGTTGGCAATGACTTTTTAAATATAACACCAAAAGCATCATCTGTGAAGAAAAAAAATTACTAAGTTGGACTTCATTACAATTAACTTCTGCTCTGCAAAAGATATTGTCTAGAGAATGAAAACCCAAAACATAGACTGGGAGATAATCATTGCAAAACACATAGCTAATAAAAAACTTTTTTCTAAAATATACAAAAAACTCTTAATACTCAACAATAAGGGAACAACCCAATTTATAAATGGGCAAAAGATCTGAACAGACACTTCACCAGCAAAGATATGTAGATGACAGATAAACATACAGAAGATGTTCAACAACATGCCACTAGGGAATTACAAATCACCACATTTTAGTTATTAGAATGGCTACAATCAGAAACACTGACAATGCCAAGTGCTGACAAGCTTCTAGAACAAAAGGAACACTCATTCATTGCTGGTGCAAATGCTAAACGGTACAACCATTCTGGAAGACAGTTTGGCGGTTTCTTACAAAACTAGACATACTTTTACCATAGGATCCACCAACCATGCTCATTGGTATTGACCAATGTGAGATGAAAACATATGTTCACACAAAACCTACACTTTAATGCTTATAGAACCTTTATTCGTAATTGTCAAAACCTGGAGCAACAAAGATGTCCTTCAGTAGATTGAATAGATTGAGTCATTGTGTCACTACACGATGGAATATTATTAGCTCTAAAATGAAGTACACTATCCAGCCACATGGAAAAAAACTTAAATGCATATTGCTAAGTAAAAGCAGCCAATCTGAAAAGGCTACATACTAAAGATTCCTACTACAGAACATTCTGGAAAGGCAAAATTATGGAGAAAATAAAAAGATCAGTGTTTGCCATGGTTTGTGGGGAGAGATGAACAGGTAGAACATAAGGAATTTTTAGGATGGTGAAACTATTCTGTGTGACACTCTCATGGTGGATATGTTATTATACATTTGTCAAAACCCAGAGAATGTACAGCACAGAGGGCTCCCTAACGTAAACTATGGACTTTGGGTGATACTGACACTTCACTGGAGATTCATCAGCTGTAATGAGTGTACATTTTAGTGCAAGATGTTAAAAATAACAGAGCAAATGTGGGTGAAGGGGTATATGAGAACTCTCTGTACTTCCCACTTAATTTTTCTTTAAATCCAAACTGCTCCCAAAAAAGTTTTGTTTTTGTTTTTTGTTTTTTGTTTTTTCATGAACAAAGCTTCAATGTCCTATGAGGTTTAAAAATAGAGGGCCAAAAGAAGAGAAGATAGAGTTGGATAAAAGAAAGAAAAAAGAAGGAAAGAAAGGCAGATAGAGGGGATTAAGGAGGCCAGGAGGGAGAGAAACTAAAGAAACAGTAATGCCAAAGACTGTCCAAAATTGGTAAAAGAAAAAAAAATATGAATCCACAGACTCAAAATGCTCAACAAAATCCAAGAAGGATAAACTTAAAGAAAACCATACCTAACACATCGTAATAAAGTAAGTGAAAACCAAAGATAAAGAGAAAATCATTAAAGGAGTCTGCTGGGGGTAGGGGTATATGGTGGGGAAAGAACTAGGACCCATCATTGACTCCTAATCAGCAACAATGTAAGTCAGAAAATAAGGGAACATCTAATGAAGAAAAAAAAAAAAAAAAACAAATCCTGTCAATTGCAATTCTAAAACCAGTGGGAAAAAAATCTTTCAAAATGAAAGTAAAATAAGCATTTTTAAATAAAAAGCATTTTTAAATAAGAACTAAGAAATCTGGGGGTGTGTGGGTGGCTCAGTTGGTTAAGCAACTGTCTTCGGCTCAGATCATAATCCCAGAGTCCCAGGATCAAGTCCCGCATTGGGCTCCCAGCATCACGGGTGATCCGCTTCTCCCTCTGACCTTCTCCCCTTTCATGCTCTCTCTCACTGTCTCTCTCTCAAATAAATAAATAAAATCTTTTATTTAAAAAAAAAACTGAGAAATTTGTCATTACTGGACTGGACCCCAAAACTTTTTTTTCTCTTAGAAGTTATTCAGACTAAAGGAAAATGATACCAGATGAAAACCCAGATCTGCACTGCAGGAAGAAATTATTCACTGCAAACGGTAAATATGCGGTTAAGTAGAAAATACTTTTTTCTCACTTCTGAATTTTTTTAAAAAGTCAATTGACTATTTAAAAAACTAACAACAATGTATTTCAGGAAACATAACTTATACAAAAGTAAAATGTATGTAAACCGTAACACAGGGGCACCTGGGTGGCTCAGTCAGTTAAGTGTCAACTCTTGGTTTCAGCTCCCTCATGATCTCAGGGGTCCTGCCATGCTCAGCAAGGAATCTGCTTAAGATTCTCTCTCTTTCCCTCTGCCCCTCCCACCCCTGCACTCGTGCTCTCTCTGTCTCTCTAGAATAAATAAATGAATCTTTAAATAAAAATAAATAGTAACATAAAGAACAGAAGGGGCAGATGGCACTATACCACTACAAGGTTATTAAATCAGATTATTCATACATGATATGGTATTAACATAAGTCTAGGTAAAAATCCATTATGACAAATAAAACACACTATCAAAAAAAAAAAATGCCCAAGTAATTCAAAGAGGGCAGAATCAAGGAGGAAAAGAACCAAGGGGAAAAACAGAGAGTAAATGAAAAGACAAGTTCAAATACAACCATACAAATAACTGGTAGATGTAAAGACAGAGCTTTTCAGATTAAATTTTTTAAGTAAACATCAAACATATGCTGTTTACAAAAGATTCACTTTTTTGTTTGTTTTTTTTATAGAGAGAAAGTGTATGTGTGCATGCGTGTCTGCGCAAGCAGAGTGGCTGGGGGGAGGCAAAGGGAGAGGGAGAGAGAGAGAATCCTAAGTGGGCTCCACGCCCAGCACAGAGCTCGATGAGGGGTTCCATCTCACGACCCTGAGATGATGACCTGAGCCAAAATCAAGAGTCAGATGATTAATTGATGAGCCGCCCAGGTGCCCCAGGAGATACACTTTAAATATGAAAATAAATGACCAAAAAGGTGAGGGAAAACCAATACCAGAAATGAAAGAGAGGACATCCCTAACTACACTCCAGACATTCCAAGGATAAGAAGAGACTATTCTAAATGATTTTTATGCCACAAAATTTGATAATATGATGAAACTGACAAATGTCTTGAAAAATACAAATTACCAAAACTGATACAAGGAGAAACAGGAAATGTAAAGTGCCCTGCGTCTATTTTAAAAATGAGTTTATTATCAAAAACCTTCCCACCAAGAAAACTACAGGTCCAGAATGCTTTACTATTGAATTTTATATAACATTGAGGGGAAAAGGTGTAATTTCTCCATAAACTCTTTCAGAAAATAAGAGTAAAAAACACTTTCAAGCTCATTTTATGAGACCAACATGACTGTGAAATGAAAACCATACCAAAGGGCAGTTATAAGAAAACACAGACCAATATCCCTAGAGAACTGAGATGTAAAATCTTAAATAAAATGTTAGCAAACTGTATATGTATATATTAATATATGTTTATAATAATAATACAAATATATATGTAATACATCATGACAAAGCAGAGTTTATTCCAGGATTCCAGGATTGTATAACATTCAAATATTCAAATATCAAGCAATGTAATTTAGCATATTAACACATAAACTGTATATGAGTATCTCAATAAATGCAAAAAAATTTTTTGAAAAAATTCAGCAGAAAAAAAGAGAGAAATGAATTTTCCTCAACCCGATAAAGGGTATCAGTAGAAAACTTACAGCTGATGAAAGACTAAATCCTTTCTCCCTAAGACAGAGAACAAGTCAGGATGCCTACTCTCACCATTTCAACATTTTATTGGATATATTAACCAGTGCATCAGAGCAAGGGAAATAAATAAAAGTTATACAGATTGAAAAGAAAGATGTAAAACTATCTTATTTGCTGGTAACTACTCATTTATGCAGAAAATCCTAAGAAAGCTACAAAAAAAAAAAAAAAGAGAAAATAAATAAACCACAGTAGAACAAAAGAGTGAGTTTACCATAGCTGTAGGATACTGGCTCAACATACAATAATTAATTGTATTTCCATACTCTGGCAACAAACAATTGGAAATTGTAATTTTAAAAGTACTGGTTATGATAGCTTTAAAAAACATGAAATATTTAAGGATAACTTTAACAAAATATATGCAAGAATTGCAACCAAAACTTCAATAAGAGAAGTTTAAGACTTAAATAAATGGAGATGTAAGAAGCACCTGGGTGGCTCAGCTGGCTGAGCGTCTGACTCTTGATTTTGGCTCAGGTCATAATCTCAGGGTCATGGAACTGAGCCCATGTTGGGCTCCCAGCTCAGCAGGGAGCCTCCTCGAGGATTCCATCTGTCTCTCTCTCTCTCTCTCTCTCCTTCCTCTTCCCCTCCCCCCATTCACCTGGGTGCTCTCTCTAAAAAATAAATGGAGAGATACACTATGCACCCGGATTGCAAAACTCAGTATTGTAAGACAGCAATTGTTCCAAATTTGTTCTATACAGCCACACTGTCCAATACTGCAGCCCCAATGGATCAAGCCCTTGAAATGGGGCTAGTTTGATTCGAGATGTGCTAGAAGTAGAAATAGAAGTAGAAGTAGAAGTAGAAATACATACCACATCTCAAAAACAACACAAAAAATAATGCAAAATATCTCATGAATCATTTGTAACATCTATATTGCACACTGAAACAAAAGTAATTTGGATACATTGGGTTAGACAAGACTTGTCATTAAAATTAATTTCAACTTGTATTTTTTATTCCCTTTAAAATAATCACTGGAAATTTCTTAATTACATATGTGGCTCACATTATATTTCTAGTGAAGAGCAATGATCCGTGATTTGGGGGCATACAGCAGGCTTTTTGTAGAAATTAGAAGGCTGATTCTAAACTCTGTGTAGAAACTCGAAAGACCCAAAGCAGAACAACTTTGAAAAAGAAGGAAAAAAACTGAAGGATTTACACTACCTGATTTCAAAACTTATAAAGCTACATAATCAAGAAAGTATGATACTGAAGCAAAATTAAACATACAGCTGGAAATATGCAGTCTGGACTCAAATAAGAACATGAAAAAGTGGTGGACATGATGAATCTCTATGAGAAGCTAAGTTAAAACTGTAATGAGATACTACTACACACCCAACAGACTGGCTAATATGTACCTAAGAGTGTTAAAGTGCCAGGCAAGGATGTGGCACACTCTAAGCTCTCATATACTGCTGGTGGGAGTGTAAAATGTTGCAACTAGTTTAGGAAGTTCTTGGTCAGCTTCTTATAAAGCTAAGCACATGTCTACCCTGGGACCTGGCAATTCTTCCACTTCTGGGTATTTATCCAAGAGAAATGGAAATGTATGCACCAAAAACAAAACAAAACCTTGTTTTGTTTTTATTCCTAAAAGCCAAAAATGGGAAACAACCCAGTTGCCCCATCAGCAGGAAAATGGATAAGCCAATTGTGGAATAGTCCTACAATGGAATACGACTCAAAAAAAAAAAAAAAATGGCTAATTCATGCATGTAGCAAAGTGGGTGAATCTCGAAAACATTGCACTGGGCAAAAGAAACCACACAAAAGAGTACACCCTGTCTCATTCCATTTCCGTGAAGTTCAAGTAGGAAAAGCTAATAAGCTACAGTGAAAGAAAGCAGAATAGTGGTTGCTTCTGGTAGGAGGACTGACAGGGAAGCCTTGGGGGGGGTGGGTACCAAGCAGCTTTCTGGGGTGCTGGAAGTGTCCTATATTGTGATAGAGATGTGAGGTACATGGATATAAGCATGTGTCAAAACTGATGGAACTATCCAGTTAAGATATTATTGTGTATGCCCATACCGAACTGAGCGCTCACTATGTGAATGACACTTCAATTTCTTGTACGTTCAAAAGTACTTCATGTTCCGCACTTCCTATGAAACAACACAGAAAATTAATAGTGTGCCCCAACGTCATTCTTCCTCATGCACTACCCTCCCTCCCTTGTCATAAACATTAACAGCTTGGAGGGAGTTCTTCCACACCCTTCTCCATGCTTCGAAGACTCACAAAGTCAAATTCACATTACATGGAAAGGACGATAGTACTTGTTTAGGTTGGTTTTTTTGTTTGTTTGTTTGTTTGTTTGTCTGTCTTTGTTTTGGTTTTCTAATGAGCATTCCCTATGCATGTGTTTCTGCTGTTTGCTCCTGTCACTTTGCCATACTCCAGGTCACAGCACACAAAATCCCACCGGAGGAGAAAACCACAATTTCTCTCTCCACTTACTTACCTCCACTTGCTCCATCCCAGTGAAGGGATGGGAGGCTCACCCCAGTTTTTGTCATTATAAGCAACACTGTAAAAAAACAAAAACAAAAACAAAACAAAAAACTTCCCTAATCATATACTTAATCTCCCTGGTGCTTTTATTTCTATAAGAGAATTTCTCGAAGTGGGACTGGTGAATAAAAAAGACAAGTGGGTTATTTGTTTTAATAGATACTGCAGATTACATTCTGCAAAAAAGGTTGTAGAAATCTCATTCAGTGTTCAGTCTGATGTATTTTAAGTTTCTGCAGACTGGCTCCAGAAATGGAAATAAATTATGAACAGAGCATAATAATCATTTTAGGCAATTCATTGATGCTTTGGAGAGGAAAAAATTCAGCAACATAACTAAACCCACAAATAACCAAGTTATTCTAACAAAACACATCCTGAGAGGCAGGAGATCATGACGGTTGAGAACTGAGTCAGCCCTGGCTAAGCAACTGTCCAAACCTGCCAGACTTCATCTCCATGCCCTTAAATAAGTTACTTGACCAGCTCACACCTGACTTCCCTCATTAACAGAAAAGAAAATCCTAACAGCACTTATATCATGGAAGATTCAGTAAAGTTAACATAGAGGACCTGGCGCATGGAAAGTGTCTAATACACAGAGTGAGCTTTATAAGAGTTAGTTAGTACTGGGCAATTTGCTGAGCTTCTCTGGACCTTTGTTTTCTCACCTGCACAATGGGGACAAATAGCACTAGCCATCACAAGGGCACATTAGAATGAGTTTTATCTCAGGTTAAGCTTTCCACACAATTAGCTATATTATTAAAATACAATGCAAACATGAAGGAGCCAGGTTTAGGCAGAAAGCTCAATACGACGTGGTTGGCACTCAAACCTTCCAAAATTCAGAAGAAAGCTAAGTTCCCGCCAGGCCTGTGGATGATACTGAATTCTTGGCAGGCCATGCAAATCTCCCAGAATGCAAGAGGAAAGCCACAGGCCCCTAGGAAGGTCCGCTTCCCCCCACAGTGAATGATGCACATTTATCCCTTCCTAAGGCTGAGCGGCTCGGAACTGACCAGTCTGGAGCCCCATCCCTCCCCCGCCGAGTTGACGGCTCCCCCAAGCGGAAGCCTTCCTCCTTCCAGGGTATGTCTGCAACTGTGACCTTCATGAGGCACACAATGCCCAGGTGAACAACGTGGCAACCGAGGCTACCAGAAGCCTCAGTGTGCAGGTGACCTGGGGAGTTGGAGAAAGTCGGTCGTTCAGGTAATCTGTGATGAATGAGCACTCACTATGCCCTCGGGCCCGGACTCCAGACTAAAAGCGGGGGATAAAGGGGCCAGGATGCAGAGTCCCTGCCCTACATGATGATGTCAAGAGATACCCCCAATGGCCACGTCCACCAGGCACTGGCATTCAGTAGAAGCGGCCTGCGGTATCAGCTTGAGGGTTTTCAACTGTTTATTAACTCAACTGTAGGTTTTAGCTCATTTAAAAAATAAAAAAGCTCAAAGTTAAGTCAGTGACTGTCTTTGGGAAAAGTAAGCATAAACAAACCCATCATATCTCCTTACCAGGGTGAAACAAAAAACTAAACTTGGCTTTGATTTACTAAAAGTTCCTAATGATGCTTTTCACTGGAAGTTAAACATCCCTTCACCTGGGGACAGAAATGCCAGCATAAGCAGTCAACTAAACTGACAGCCGCTGACAGGAGCCTGGTGCCTGACGAGAGGGGGTACCAGCAGCCGGACTCAGGGACAGAACTGCAGAGAAGCCTGGGGCTGTGCAGGGGCAGATGTTCAGGATCTGTCCACGTGCCCCGAGGGGACCAGAGGCTCCCACAGAGCCCACTCACATAGCCTGGATTCCCACCGCGGGGCCGACTGTCCCCACAACCGCAACCCGTAAGCCTATTCCCAGAGGGTGGTCCCATGATCAGGGGACCAAGAGAAGCCAGTTTGTGGCCAGCAAGTTAAGGATGGAATCTGAACAAAGGATAGGACTGCTCTTGGACCATGCTGGGTCCAGCTGAGAAGTTCAGCCTTACGAATACTCCCAGGTTCACGCTTCTGGTGTGCAGATCCTGATGACAGGGAGGGGGCCACGTCTCCTGACCAGGAGGCACATCTTCACCCTGGGAAGCGGATTTCCGTCCACCCCTCTGGCCAATACCCCTTGCTGAAAGCACCGCCTCCTTTACATCTAATTGGGGGGGGAGGCGTGGGCAGCAACAGCTCTCACCTCAGAGGCCCTCTGGCCACAGGAACAAAGCTACACTTTGGCTGCAGGGCTCCCACAAAGCAAGATGTGATCTTTTTTTGTATCTGATGCCCATAAAATGAAGTTACATGTTAATGGGCTATCGCGATGACACGTTTCGAGTGTCTGAATGTATGGGTGATGGGGGAAGGCGCCTAGAAAAAAATACCAACCGCTTAGGTCCTCGATTGTAGTACGAAGGAAATATGGTAAAACTAAGTCTTCCAGGCAGCATAAACAAATTAAAATTGAATAAAATAAAATAAAATATGTTTCCATGTGTTTCACATCACATCAAGCCTGGATCATGGCCCAGATTATCTGATTAAAGGCTCAGGAAACACATGTGAATTGCTTACTGATTAGAAGTTGAATGATTACAAGAGTTTCTTAACCAATATCCCCATCTCCTCCCCCATCCTCACCAACTTGTCCTTCACACTGTCAGAGTGATCTTTGAAAAATAAAGTCAACTCACCAGCTCAAACTACTTCTCTTGTTTATCAAGACTCTCAGGTAAAAACCCCAGTGTCTGAGGCAGAGCATTCAAGACCCTACCTACCAGCCCAATCCCTCTCCCAGAAACCCCTGCCCCACCTCTCTGCCCCAGCCTCCCCAAAGATGCCTTTGTGTCTCCGAAAAACAAGTTCCCCCACCTGGTACCACCTTTTTCATCTTTTTGACTGTTGATCTTCTACCAATCACTCAATCCCAATGTCACCTCATCTCTGATTTTTCTTTTTAATTTTTTATTTATTTGACAGAGAGAAATCACAACTAGGCAGAGAGGCAGGCAGAGAGAGAGAAAGAAGCAGGCTCCCTGCAGAGCAGAGAGCCCGATGTGGGGCTCGATCCCAAGACCCTGGGATCATGACCTGAGCTGAAGACAGAGGCTTTAACCCACTGAGCCACCCAGGTGCCCCTCATCTCTGATTTTTCTACTACGCCTTTCAGAGTTCCATATCTGTATTTCTCACACTGTGTTGCGATTTCTTACCCTCCTATGCTTCCTACTTTTCTCCTATTCCATCTCCCTGAAAGGCTGCAGTAAGTGGTGGTAAATACTGATGGGCGGATGACATGGATAGTTGAATGGCTAGCAGACAAAAAAGGCCTCACTAATAAGATAAAGTTAGGGATGGATGGATGGATGGATAAATGGATGGATGGATGGACACACAGATGGACACGTGGATGGATAAGTAGGTAGGGAGGTAGGTGGATAGATAGATACGGAGACAGACAGACAGACAGAATAGAATAGAATAGAATAGAATAGAATAGAATAGAATAGAATAGATAACACAGATTTCCTAGTCCTCTGCTTCTCCTCCTCTGATCTCCAAATGATTCATATATTCTATTTTCTACAAAGGAAGAAAAATGTTATTTTTGTCTCAGGTAAAAATTGGTAGGATTTTTTTTGGCAAAAGAAATGGGGCACAGATAGCTGACCTAATTTCTTTCCTGTGAGTGAAACCTACTTTGGTGAGTCTTAGCTTGCAGGGAGGCTCCAGAAGACAGAAGAACCTCAGGAGAAGCAGGGCCTGGGCCTCCAGAAACACGACGACGTTATAACCAAAGCCCACATTTCCTCAGGAAAGTCTCTCACACTCCCACATACTGCATTTCAGGGACAAATCCATCAAGAGTCTTTGAATATTTATTGAGATTCGTGTCAGGCCATGCTCACTGCGCCCAGCTCTGGCCGGCCGAGCTCTGCGTGGAAGACAGGGCCTCAAAGTAAGCTAGTCTCACGCATCCGCGTGCCCCTCCTTGCCTGCTACTGCTCAAACATACCCCATGAACATTTTAGTGGCCAAAGGCGATGCAAGATGTCCTCATTGACATGTTTCTGTTCCTGCAGGAGGCCAATAAAATCACTGAGATTGATGACAGGCTGAGGCAGGGCCCCTGTGTCTTGTATTATCATGTGAGCACAACAGTGCCTCAAGGAACATCCTGGGGTTCGTTTCTCCTCATCTTACTGATGATGACACCAAAGCAGGAGAGGTTAAGTGATGGAGTCAAGGTCCACGGCTCGTTAGTAATGGAGCTGGGATGCCAAACCTGTGCAGGCCTGGCTGGTAGCTCCCTCTCAAGCACTATACTGAGTAATTAAAGTAGTAAGAATGCATTTTCTCTCATAGGACTATAAATTCACTTCCATTTCCCACCTTTTAGAAATGCAATCCATGAATTTGCTTATTTTTCCTGACATGTCCCTGATACCAAGCATAGCCAATCAAGAAGAGACACGGGCATCAAAAGGCTCTCTGTTAGGTCGTCAACACTCTCTTCCCCTAACCTGCCACACCTCCACTCCCAACCCTAACCTGCCTTGGAGGAGAAGTACCATTGATCTTGTTCAAGAAAATCAAGGTCAAAAACTAAATACAGAGTTACCATAGGACCCGGCAATTGCACTGCTATGTATCTTCCCAAGAGGAAAACATCCGTGCGCAAAAAAATGTGACCCATGAATATTTCTAGCAGCAGGACTCATAATGGCCAAAGTGTGGAAATAATCCAAATGTTCATTAACTTACAGGTGAACAAAATGTGGTATATGCATGCAATGGAGCATTAGGCAGCTCTGTAAAGGAATAAAGACCGAAACGTGCTACAACACGGATGAAACGTGACATCATCATGCTAAGGGGGAGAAGTCAGACTACAAAGGCCATGTACTGTATGGTTCCTTTTACACAAACTGTTTAGAAGAGGCAAATCCATAGAGACAGGAACTAGAAGGGTGGCTGCCAGGGACTAGAAGACAGAAAAAGGAGAAGTGACTGCTAATGAGTCTGGGCTTTCTTTCAGGGATGCTGCAAATGTTCTGGAATTACAGTGATGATGCTTACACAATTCTGTCAATTACACACTGGAAGGGGATGAATTTTATGGTATGTGAATATCTCAACAAAAAAATAAGTATTTTTAAAAGATTACCAAGTGCATAAAAAATGTGAATGCCCTTCAATAAGAAATCCCATGTGTAAGAAACCTAATAGACACTTTCCCACATTTGGCAACACTCCTTAAAATGTGTATGCTATCACCGATAAAGAGTAAAAAAACAAACAAAACTCTGTTCTAAAGCATTAATAATAAATATATTTCAATCAATCACACCAAACAAAGGCTGAATTATCCTTCTCTCTAGGGAAATTATTATTATAAATTCTTTAGTCTTTATCATTTGAAGAGGCAGTGACAGTATGCGGCCAAAGATTATAGGAGAAAAATACTAGTGATTGTCAAAAAATAATATAATTATCTTACTTTTCTGAGTTTCAGTCATGTTTTCTGCATTCGTCCGTTTTTTAAATGAGTGATTTGTTATACCTCTTCTTTTCCTAAATAAAAAACTTAACTTTTATACTAAAAAAGGAGGGCTGGGGATGAGGAAGACAGTCTCTCTGGGCTTGGAGTGGAGTCGTAGCCACATACCTACAGCCTCTTCTCTTGTCTTTTCCTTCCATGCAACCAGAGTGGCAAGACCCTCAGCGAGGTCACAGCTGTCTGTCCCTTCTGTTTTCGCTCCTCACCAGGCCCCAGGCTCAGGTGCCAGCCCAGACCTACAAGCCAGGTGTTGACAGCCCGGGACAGTTCCGCCCCCTGCATGGGACCCTCCCTCTGGTGCTGATGCACTCAGACTGTCCCTGAGGGTCTTGGTGGAGTCTTTTCTCTCAACAAGGGACCCTGCTGAGAGGCTAGGCCTGGTCTTAAGGAGCATGGATTGGGCAGGCTACTCTGATGTCCACTTAGACTACTGAAGAAGAGTCCTTCACAGTGTCCAGCCTGGGGCACCCGAAATTTGCCTTACTTCTTGGAGTTGAAGCCTCATTAACAATGTAACAGCTTTTTTTTTTCATCATCCCAGGAATAGATTTCTCTCCTGGACCCCAGAGAAGGGAGGAAAGATGGAGAACGGGAGTGAGGGATTAATGGGTTCTCTGGCTGTGGTAAAATCTTAGAGTTGGGAGGGAGGAGTCAAGATGGCGGAGAAGTAGCAGGCTGAGATGACATCAGGTAGCAGAAGATCAGCTAGATAGCTTATCTAAACATTGCAAACACCTACAAATCCAACGGGAGATCGAAGAGAAGAACAACAGCAATTCTAGAAACAGAAAATCAAAAACCTTCTGAAAGGTAGGACTGGTGGAGAAGTGAATCCAAAACGACGGGAAGATAGACCGCGGTGGGTGGGGCCGGCTCCCGGCAAGCGGCGGAGGAACGGAGCACAAAATCAGGACTTTTAAAAGTCTGTTCCACTGAGGGAGATTGCTCCAGAGGCTAAACCGGGGTGAAGCCCACGCGGGGTCAGCGTGGCCCCAGGTCCCGCAGGGTCACAGAAGGATCGGGGGTGTTGGAGTGTCGCAGAGCTCGCAGGTATCAGAACAGGGAAGCCGGCTACAGAGACAGAGCCAAGGACTGAGTTCTCAGCTCCGGTTTACCTTGAACTGGTCGCAGGCTGGGTGAGCTCGGAGCGCAGCCAGAGGCTGGGGAGATGGGAGTGATTGGGCGCTGTTCTCTGGGGGTGCACTGAGGAGTGGGGCCCTGGGCACTCGGCTCCTCTGGGCCAGAGACTGGGAAGCCGCCATTTTCATTCCCGTCCTCTGGAACTCTACGGAAAGTGTTCAGGGAACAAAAGCTCCCAAAAGCGAACCCGAGCCGATTACTTAGTCCGGCCCTGGTAAGGGCGGTGCAATTCCGCCTCGGGCAAAGACAATTGAGAGTCACTACAACAGGCCCCTCCCCCAGAAGATCAACAAAAAATCCAGCCAGGACGAAGTTCATCTACCAAGGAAAGCAGGTTCAATACCAAGGACAGTAGCGAAATCCCAGAGGAGGAGAAATCAAAGCACGGAACTCATGGCTTTCTCCCCATGATTCTTTAGTCTTGTGGTTAATTTAATTTTTTTTTTCAATTTTTTTCTTCTTCTGCTAAATTTTTTAAAAACTTTTACCCTTTTCTTTTTTTAACGTTTTTTAACTAGTTTATCTAATATACATATTTTTTCTTAACTTTTTATATATTTTGTTTCCCTTTTTTAATTTTTTCTTTTTTTTCTAACCCTCTTTTTATCCCCTTCCCCCCCCCCATGATTTGGGGTCTCTTCTGATTTGGTTAAAGCGCATTTTTCTGGGGTCTTTACCACCCTTTTAGTATTTTACTTGCTCCTTCATATACTCTTATCTGGACAAAATGACAAGGAGGAAAAATTCACCACAAAAAAAAGAACAAGAGGCAGTACCAAAGGCTAGGGACCTAATCAATACAGACATTGGTAATATGTCAGATCTAGAGTTCAGAATGACGATTCTCAAGGTTCTAGCTGGGCTCGAAAAAGGCATGGAAGATATTAGAGAAACCCTCTCTGGAGATATAAAAGCCCTTTCTGGAGAAATAAAAGAACTAAAATCCAACCAAGTTGAAATCAAAAAAGCTATTAATGAGGTGCAATCAAAAACAGAGGCTCTCACTGCTAGGATATATGAGGCAGAAGAAAGAATTAGTGATATAGAAGACCAAATGACAGAGAATAAAGAAGCTGAGCAAAAGAGAGACAAATAGCTACTGGACCACGAGGGGAGAATTTGAGAGATAAGTAACACCATAAGATGAAACAAATTAGAATAATTGGGATTCCAGAAGAAGAAGAAGAAAGAGAGAGAGGAGCAGAAGGTATATTGGAGAGAATTATTGGAGAGAATTTCCCTAGTATGGCAAAGGGAACAAGCATCAAAATTCAGGAGGTACAGAGAACCCCCCTCAAAATCAACAAGAATAGGGCCACACCCCATCACCTAATAGTAAAATTTACAAGTCTTAGTGACAAAGAGAAAATCCTGAAAGCAGCCCGGGAAAAGAAGTCTGTAACATACAATGGTAAAAATATTAGATTGGCAGCAGACTTATCCACAGAGACCTGGCAGGCCAGAAAGAGCTGGCATGATATATTCAGAGCACTAAATGAGAAAAACATGTAGCCAAGAATACTATATCCAGCTAGGCTATCATTGAAAATAGAAGGAGAGATAAAAAGCTTCCAGGACAAACAAAAACTGAAAGAATTTGCAAACAACAAACCAGCTCTACAGGAAATATTGAAAGGGGTCCTCTAAGCAAAGAGAAAGCCTAAAAGTAGTAGATCAGAAAGGAACAGAGACATTATACAGTAACAGTCACCTTATAGGCAATAAAATGGCACTAAATTCATATCTTTCAATAGTTACCCTGAATGTTAATGGGCTAAATGCCCCAATCAAAAGATATAGGGTATCAGAACGGATAAAAAAACAAAACCCATCTATATGTTGCCTACAAGAAACTCATTTTAGACACAAAGACACCTCCAGATTTAAAGTGAGGGGGTGGAAAACAATTTACCATGCTAATGAGCATCAGAAGAAAGCTGGGGTGGCAATCCTTATATCAGATCAATTAGATTTTAAGCCAAAGACTATAATAAGAGATGAGGAAGGACACTATATCATACTCAAAGGGTCTGTCCAACAAGAAGATCTAACAATTTTAAATATCTATGCCCCTAATATGGAACCAGCCAACTATATAAACCAATTAATAACAAAATCAAAGAACACATCAATAATAATACAATAATAGTAGGGGACTTTAACACTCCCCCTCACTGAAATGGACAGATCATCCAAGCAAAAGATCAACAAGGAAATAAAGGCCTTAAATGACACACTGGACCAGATGGACATCACAGATATTTTCAGAACATTTCATCCCAAAGCAACAGAATACACATTCCTCTCTAGTGCACATGGAACATTCTCCAGAATAGATTACATCCCAGGTCCTAAATCAGGTCTCAACTAGTATCAAAAGATTGGGATCATTCCCTGCATATTTTCAGACCACAATGCCCTGAAGCTAGAACTCAATCACAAGAGGAAATTTGAAAAGAACCCAAATATATGGAGACTAAACAGCATCCTTCTAAAGAATGAATGGATCAACCAGGAAATTAAAGAAGAATTGAAAAAATTCATGGAAACAAATGATAATGAAAACACAACGGTTCAAAATCTGTGGGACACAGCAAAGGCAGTCCTGAGAGGAAAATATATAGCGATACAAGCCTTTCTCAAGAAACAAGAAAGGTCTCAAGTACACAACCTAACTCTGCACCTAAAGGAGCTGGAGAAAGAACAAGAAAGACACCCTAAACCCAGCAGAAGAGAAATCATTAAGATCAGAGCTGAAATCAATAAAATAGAAACCAAAAAAACAATAGAACAAATCAATGAAACTAGGAGCTGGTTCTTTGAAAGAATTAATAAGATTGATAAACCTCTGGCCAGTCTTATCAAAAAGAAAAGAGAAAGGACCCAAATAAATAAAATCATGAATGAAAGAGGAGAGATCATAACTAACACCAAAGAAATACAGACAATTATAAGAACATACTATGAGCAACTCTACGCCAACAAATTTGACAATCTGGAAGAAATGGATGCATTCCTGGAGACATGTAAACTACCACAACTGAACCAGGAAGAATTAGAAAACCTGAACAGGCCCATGACCAGTAAGGAGATTGAAACAGTCATCAAAAATCTCCAAACAAACAAAAGCCCAGGGCCAGACGGCTTCCCAGGGGAATTCTACCAAACATTTAAAGAAGAACTAATTCCTAGTCTCCTGAAACTGTTCCAAAAAATAGAAATGGAAGGAAAACTTCCAAACTCATTTTATGAGGCAAGCATCACCTTGATTCCAAAACCAGACAAGGATCCCACCAAAAAAGAGAACTACAGACCAATATCCTTGATGAACACAGATGCAAAAATTCTCACCAAAATACTAGCCAATAGGATTCAACAGTACATTAAAAGGATTATTCACCACGACCAAGCGGGATTTATTCCAGGGCTGCAAGGTTGGTTCAACATCCGCAAATCAATCTATGTGATAGAACACATTAATAAAAGAAAGAACAAGAACCATATGATACTCTCAATAGATGCTGAAAAAGCATTTGACAAAGTACAGCATCCCTTCCTGATCAAAACTCTTCAAAGTGTAGGGATAAAGGGCACATACCTCAATATTATCAAAGCCATCTATGAAAAACCCACTGCAAATATCATTCTCAATGAGAAAAACTGAAAGCTTTTCCATTAAGGTCAGGAACACGGCAGGGATGTCCATTATCACCACTGCTATTCAACATAGTACTAGAAGTCCTAGCCTCAGCAATCAGACAAGAAAAGGAAATTAAAGGCATCCAAATCGGCAAAGAAGAAGTCAAACTATCACTCTTCACAGATGATATGATACTATATGTAGAAAACCCAAAAGACTCCACTCCAAAACTGCGAGAACTTGTTCAGGAATTCAGTAAAGTGTCGGGATATAAAATCAATGCACAGAAATCAGTTGCATTTCTGTACATCAACAAGAAGACAGAAGAAAGAGAAATTAAGGAGTCAACCCCATTTACAATTTCACCCAAAACTATAAGATACCTAGGAATAAACCTAACCAAAGAGGCTAAGAATCTATACACAGAAAACTATAAAGTACTCATGAAAGAAATTGAGGAAGACACAAAGAAATGGAAAAATGTTCCATGCTCCTGGATTGGAAGAATAAATATTGTGAAAATGTCTATGCTACCTAAAGCAATCTACACATTTAATGCAATCCCTATCAAAATACCACCCATTTTTTTCAAAGAAATGGAACAAATAATCCTAAAATTTATATGGAACCAGAAAAGACCTCGAATAGCCAAAGGAATATTGAAAAAGAAAGCCAAAGTGGGTGGCATCACAATTCTGGACTTCAAGCTCTATTACAAAGCTTTAATCATCAAGACAGCATGGTACTGGCACAAAAACAGACATGTAGATTAATGGAACAGAATAGAGAGCCCAGAAGCAGACCCTCAACTCTATGGTCAACTCATCTTCGACAAAGCAGGAAAGAATGTCCAATGGAAAAAAGACAGCCTCTTCAATAAATGGTGCTGGGAAAATTGGACAGCCACATGCAGAAAAATGAAATTGGACCACTTCCTTACACCACACACGAAAATAGACTCAAAATGGATGAAGGACCTCAGTGTGAGAAAGGAATCCATCACAATCCTTGAGGAGAATGCAGGAGCAACCTCTTCGACCTCAGCCACAGCAACATCTTCCTAGGAACATGCCTTTCGCGATGTTCCTAGGAAGCAAGGGCAAAAATGAACTATTGGGATTTCATCAAGATCAAAAGCTTTTGCACAGCAAAGGAAACAGTTAACAAAACCAAAAGACAACTGACAGAATGGGAGAAGATATTTGCAAACGACATATCAGATAAAGGGCTAGTGTCCAAAATCTGTAAGGAACTTAGCAAACTCAACACCCAAAGAACAAATAATCCAATCAAGAAATGGGCAGAGGACATGAACAGACATTTCTGCAAAGAAGACATCAGATGGCCAACAGACACATGAAAAAATGCTCCACATCACTCGGCATCAGGGAAATACAAATCAAAACCACAATGAGATAGCACCTCACACCAGTCAGAATGGCTAAAATTAACAAGTCAGGAAATGACAGATGTTGGCGAGGATGCGGAGAAAGGGGAACCCTCCTCCACTGTTGGTGGGAATGCAAGCTGGTCAACCACTCTGGAAAACAGCATGGAGGTTCCTCAAAAGGTTGAATATAGAACTACCCTATGACCCAGAAATTGCACTACTGGGTATTTACCCTAAAGATACAAATGTAGTGAACTGAAGGGGCACATGCACCCGAATGTTTATAGCAGCAATGTCTACAATAGCCAAACTATGGAAAGAACCTAGATGTCTATCAACAGATGAATGGATAAAGAAGAGGTGGTATATATACACAATGGAATACTATGCAGCCATCAAAAGAAATGAAATCTTGCCATTTGTGACGACGTGGATGGAACTAGAGGGTATCATGCTTAGTGAAATAAGTCAATCGGAGAAAGACAACTATCATATGATCTCCTTGATATGAGGACATGGAGATGCAACATGGGGGGTTAGGGGGATAGGAGAAGAAGAAATGAAACGAGATGGGATTGGGAGGGAGACAAACCATAAGTAACTCTTAATCTAAAAAAACAAACTGAGGGTTGCTGGGGGAGGGGTTTGGGAGAGGGGGAGTGGGGTTATGGACATTGGGGAGGGTATGTGCTATGGTGAGTGCTGTGTAGTGTGTAAACCTGGCGATTCACAGACCTGTACCCTTGGGGATAAAAATATATGTTTATAAAAAAATAAGAAATAAATAAAAAATTTAAAAAAAATTAAAAATTTTTTAAAATATTAAAAAAAAGAAAAAAAAATCTTAGAGTTGGCACAACTTCTCACTCTGAAAAAGAAAAGTGTGGCCCAAGATGCAGAGAAGGGACCAGACTAACCGTGTTCCTAGAAGGATGAGGACCTACCTCTGTACCACAGAGAGATAAGTCCAGAGAAGACACACATGTGATGGTAAAAATGGAAAGTGGATGGCGGGTGATGCAAGGAGCCCTTGAATGCCAGTAATTCTCTCCTTACAGGACTTAGGAGGTTCATATGCTAATAATGGCCCTTAGCAATCTATACACATCCCCCCAGCCATAGATGCTAAAACCATCTCAGTTCGACACCTGCCCAACCCTCTTTATGTCCCAGACACTCAGACACAGATGATTGTAAAGAGACAGATGTCGGGGGATAAATGTCATTGGTACAATTAATTCCCCAGGTCATTTTTGCAGATTTCCTGTACTGAGATGGATGGTTGGTGCTGTGTTCATAATAATGACCATCAAATCTTAGCATTTGCTTAACATTTTACAACTGTTATGAACTCATTTAATCCCCACAGCTCCACGAAGGTAAGTCCGACAGTGTAAATCTTTTTTTTTTTTAATGCTGTATGGTTAGTAATTTATTAATTATTTTTTAAAGATTTTATTTATTTATTTGACAGAGATCACAAGTAGGCAGAGAAGCAGGCAGAGAGAGAGGAGGAAGCAGGCTCCCTGCTGAGCAGAGAGCCCGATGTGGGGCTTGATCCCAGGACCCTGGGATCATGACCTGAGCCGAAAGCAGAGGCTTTAACCCACTGAGCCACCCAGGCGCCCCCCGACAGTGTAATTCTAACATGTGTACAGATAAGAAAACTCAGACCCAGGCAGGTAAAGGGATGGCCTGGCCAAGGGCTGACAAGTTTGTAAGTATTTTAATGTCTAAAAAGTTATCTTCAGTCTCTCTAATATGAATGAAAAATCTCCCAGGTTTAGGGGATCAGATTAACTAACGTGAGGTTTTCTTTGAATGTCTTTCTTATGGGGAAAGCGATAGCTACCTCCAAACACAGTTACTCCTTAGGAAAAAGGCCACCCCCTTGCCCTTCAGACAAAAGGAGATACATGTTTTATAGGGAATGGATCTTTGAGGCCCCTGAATCAACAGAGCTCTCTCCTTTAAGAACACATCAATGGTCAGCTCTCCTCCCAGACAATAGAGTAAATTCAGTCTTCCTCTTCAGCCTCAATCCAAACTCACCCTGAATCAATAAAGAAGCAAGAGGACATGAAGAACACCATACAGGGTTATCATTTGAAAGTGGGTGTGAGCTTAGCAGCCACCAATCAACACCTTCCCAGCATCCAAGCCAGTAATTCAGGCAGGCCACCTAACCGTTTCTCTGGCCCCCCAGGAGGGACTTTCCAGCGGCCCCTGCCTTCCTCTGATGCTGCCGCTCCCGAGCACACCCAAACTGGGGAGGCCCAGAAGACTTCCACGCAGGTCAAATCAGAAAAAAAAACAAAAACAAAAACAAAAAAAAAACAGTCAGATCGAGTCAGAAGAGGAAGGCAGGGAGGAGAGAGGAGGCCATAGCATGGTGAGCAGTCCAGGCCCAGAGCAGGAAGTGGGAGCAGGTGAATGAGTTCTGTACCTCTGACAGAAGCAGGACAAAGAGGTACCATCCCCTAAAGGCAGTCCTCAAAAATATTTCCCACACAGCCCACCAAGCTGATCTTCTATGGAGTTCATAACTGTTATGAAATGCATCAGGGAAGATTATGGACTCCCAGATGCTCAAACATTAGCTAGCTAGCTAGCTAGCTGTCTATCATCTGTCTCATGCATGCTGCCTGTGAGCCCTGTCACCACAGGTGTTGAGCGTTCAAAGGCAGGACAAACTCGGAGGTGAATTCCACTCCCGACTGAAGCAGGAACAGACCCGGCAATGATTCCATGACTTCATCCATCCACCCACCTCTCCCTGGTCCTTTCCATCCACTCGTCCACTCAGCTGTCTGCCACTTATCAATGATCCCCACAACACACCAGTGCCACTGAAGTAGATCGGTCCTCTTTCCGGAGAACCTGACAGTCTACAGGGAGAGACAGGTGCATGAGCAATACAATGTGGCGGATATGGAGTAGGGATACGGAGTAGCATATCAGTAGGGATATGGAGCAGCAGGGAAGGCGCCAGAGAGCAGGTTACAGGGGAGCAGGGCCCTCAGCGGTTAAGTAGGAGTTGACCCGGAGGTCAAGGCAATCGAAGGACATTCCAGGTAGAGAAAACTGCAGGTAAAAAGTCAGAGAGTCTGAGAATATCAGGGCCAAATCCAGAGTCAACCTTGGGAAGAACTCTCTTTTATTGCTGACTTGAGACAGTAACTAAAATAGTTTCCCTCGTTTTCCAGTCATGAGTCCTGTATGGGTCAACCTAAAGTTGAAGTGGTAATACTAGGAGAAAGAAAAGGCATTGGGAACAATGCCATGGAGGTGGAAATGAGTATGTCAAGTTCTGGGAATAATGAACGAGCAAGCCAAGTTGCTTTGGTTAATTCAAACAACCCTCCTAGACTGTAAAGAAGATGGGAAATTATGCCAAGCCAGTGGCTTGGCATGGGAGAGACGACAGTGGCAGGCTTTCAAAAATTAAGTGTTACATTGCTGACACATTCTCTCTCTTCCTGGAGGCCATTTAGAAGAAAGGGATACTGTCTTAGTCTGTTTGGGCAGCTATAACAGAATGCTATAGGCTGAGGAGCTTATAAACAACAGAAATTGTGCACAGTTCTGGAGGCTGGAGAATCCAAGATCAAGGTGCCGGCGGATTCGGTGTGTTGCGAGTGCCTGCCTCCCACGTCCTCACATGGCAGAAAGGGAGAGGGAGCTCGGTCAGGTCTCTTTGATGAGGGCACCAATCCCATCCACGAGGGCTCACAGTCACCTCCCAACAGCCCCACTGCCAAATATCATTCAATGAGTTTTGAACATAGAAATCTGGGGTGGGAGACGCAATCATCGAGTCTGTAACAGATATTGTCCCCTAGATCCAGACCACGAAAATACTTCCGACATCTATGCCATCATGATGTCTGGGGCAGAATTCACCTACGTGTTTGTCTTCTGGAACTTCTTTGAAGTTAACCAACTCTGTTCTTAAAAACGGTCAAACCTCAGGGAACATGACGAACTATCGTTTGTTTACACTCTTGTGTAAGGTTTTAAAATCACACTGCCCTCCTAGCCTAGGCATCCCTTTTAGATTAACTACACTGAAGGACTGAGTGTGTCTGTGGGAGAAGAGGGAAAGAGAACTATGAGAAAGAGATCGTCGGCACAGAGCAGACGAAAGTGCAGAGGTTACGAAAAGCCTGGAATCCTCAAAGAATAGCCAGGCCCTTAGGTCAGGCGAGAGGGTGATGAGGGAGGCCAATGGCAAGCTTGTCCATTCTCCATCCTCTCAGTTACAGCCACAGGAGTTCAAGTTTGGTGCCACCGAATACCGTCTCGCACAATCTGCAGCCAGCAAGCTGTTAAGAGCCGGCCGCTGAAGAAGACAGCTGTTGGATAGGATATTAATCATAACCCATCACGGCTGATCAGTGCTAAGTACTTCAGATGCATACTCTCAAATCTCTGCAATATCCCAGGAGGGAGGCGTGAGGACCCTCCCTTTACAGATACGGAAAGTGAGCCTTGAGAAAGTTGCCTGGCCTGGCTCCCCTGCCTGCGCCCCGGAGCGGAGCTGCCATCTAGTCCAGGCCTGTGTTCCCCTGCGGAGTCGGCTTGCGCTCTCTGGCAGGGAGCGCCACCCTTCCCAGGCCCTGGATGGGCAGGCACAGCTGCACGCTGGCACGATGGCTATACACTAAGTATCTGAATGGATCAGCATTGCCCCCCTGAAAGGTGACTGCCTCCCCCGTATCTGCATCAAAAATAGTACGCCTTGGGGCGGCTGGGTGGCTTAGTCCGATAAGTGTCTGACTCCTCATTTTGGCTCAGGTCACGATTTCTGGGTTGGGAGATCAAACCATACATCCAGCTCCAATTTGGGCGTGGAGCCTGCTTAGGATTCTGTCTCCCCTCCCTCTGCCCCTCCCTCCTCCCAGGCTCGTGCACACATGTGTGCATACCCTCTCTCTTAAAAAAAAAAAAAAAAAAAAAAGTGTGCCTTTGTCTTATTGGAGAGATTTGAGAAGCTAAATGCTCCTCATCGAAAGCACCTTGTATTAGTTTCCTAAAGCTGCTGTGAGAAAGTACAAAAAACTGGGTGGCTTTAAACACCAGAAATGTATTATCTCCTGGTTCTGGAGGCTAGAAATCCAAAATCACGTTGTTGCAGGGCTAGCTCCGTGACAACAATCTCTTCTAGCTTCTGCTGTTTGCCAGCAAGGCTTGCTGTCCCCTGGCTTATAGATGCATCAAGTCCGTCATCCAGGGGCCGTTTCCCCACTATGTGTCTTCACACCACTTCCCTTTGTGCCTGTCTGTTCCTGTGTTCACCTGTCCCCTTTTTACAGGGACAGCAGTCATACTGGATTAGGACCCACCCTAATGACCTCACGATACCTTGATCACCTCTGCAAGGACCTTTCCCCCAAGTTAGCTCACATCCTGAAGTACGGGGAGAGTTAGAACCTCAACATCTCTCTTGGGAGAACAGACATCAACCCATATAGTACCCCAACTGCCAATCCTTAGAGCTGAACTCTGATGCATTTCCTGCCTGCCACTGGCACCCACCTATCAGCATAATGACGTCCCTGAGCCCCCACAGTGCTGGAGGCCATCCGGGTCTGCAGTCAAGAGGCCCCATCCCCAGCTCTGACCTTCACCCCCATCCAAGTCCATCTCTCTTGAGCTGCCCACAGGATTTCTAGGAGGGGCACAGAGGCTTTACTTGCTGGCAATTCACGAGTTTCACTTTTATTTCCACTTGCTAACAGCATCTGGCAGCTCAGCGCGAACAGCCCGGTGCCACTCTGTCATAATCAGCTCTTTGTCTGCAGCTTCCGCTGGGCTGTTTGCAGGCAGCTGGGGACAGTCAGCTGGTGCCCCAAACACTATTGTATGCCTAGGAAGAAAAACTTAAGTCTTTTTCCTGAACTGCCACCCTTCAACAGGGAAGCCTGAAGCATATCCACTTTACCTCGCTTCACCCCACAGATGGATCCCCTGAGGTAAGGACAAGATGGGAGAGGCTCTACTATTGTTTCTAAGCACTTTCCCACCCAAAGGGTCTGGAAGATCAGCAGGAGGGCAGGAATCCCCATCAGGCAGATGCAATAATGGAGGTCACTCTCTGTGGTTAAATAACTGGCAGGTGGTATCTTGAGCCAGGCCTCATTCCATTTTGTCACTTCTCTCCTGTCCACAAGGTGGACAGAAAGCCTGTTATTTATGCAAATCTGGAGCAAGAATGACATCTGACTTCCAAGATGGCCCATGTTCTTCTAGCCATGCTAAGGTTTTCATTTGGAGGAATGCACGAAGATCCATAGTGTCCCTGGGCCTTTGCACTTGCTGTTCCGCTACCTGGAAGGCTCCTTCCTCCAGTATTACCCTTCCAGGTGTCAGCTCATGAGTCATAGCTTAAAAAGAACATTTCTTTCTTTTCAGCATTTCTTACTGAGGAATGATTGACAAATATAATGACATATATTTAAAGTGCACAATGTTATGATTTGATACACATATACATGTAGGAAAATTACCAAGATCAAGATTATTGACACATCCATGACCTCATATAGTTAATATAATTAACTCTTTTTGTGCACATGTGGCAAGAATTCTTACCGTCTACTGCCAGCAACTTTCAAGGATTCAGTACCATTTATTTTTTTTAAGATTTTATTTATTTATTTGACAGAGAGATCACAAGTAGGCAGAGAGGCAGGCAGAGAGAGAGGGGAAAGCAGGCTCCCTGCTGAGCAGAGAGCCTGATGTGGGGCTCGATCCCAGGACCCTGAGATCATGACCTGAGCTGAAGGCAGAGGCTTTAACCCACTGAGCCACCCAGGCACCCCAGATTCAGTACCATATTATCATAGTCACCATGCTGTACATGAGCTCCTGAGAACTTACTCTCAGTAAATAAAATAATATAAAATAAAATAAATATTTATTTATTTATTTATTTGAAAGAGAGAGAGAACAACCAGGGGAGAGAGGCAAAGAAAGAGGGAAAAGCAGACTCCCTGCTGATCAGGGAGCCCAATACAGGGCTGGATCCCAGGATCCCGGGATCATGACCTGACCCAAAGGCAGATACATAACCAACTGAGCCACTTAGGTTCCCTAGAACTTACTCCTCTTACGACTAAAAATTTGTACACCCTTTGACCTATCGATGAATGGATAAAGAAAATGCAGTGTATGTATACATATATAATGGATTATTATTCAGCCATAAAAAATAAGGAAATCGTGCTATTTGCGACAAGGATGACTCTGAAGGGCTTTATGCTAGCTGAATAAGCAGACAGACAAAGATAAATACTGCATGACATAATTTATATGTGGAGTCCAAAAACAAAAAACCAACCCCCCCCAAAAAAAAACCTGATTTCATAGTAACAGAATAGTATGGTGGTTGCCAGGGGCAGGTGGGAGGGAATATGGGGTCATACAGGTCAAACTGTACATTTCAGTTATCACAGAAGCATTTCTTTACGTCTCAGGGGGCGTCACCCTTCCCGTCACATATTCTCATAGAACTCTCCACTTCTCAGACACTTGTCACAAGTGAAATTGGTTGACTTACCATGTGATTATGGTATGGATATATATGGATTCAACAGCATCCTCCCTTGTACACAAAGGGTGGGAACAAAGAATGTCTTGTTGACTCCTAGTCCCCAGTTCTGTAACCCATTAGCCCTGTGCCTAGCATGTGGTGAGCTCAATAAATATCTGTCAGATGAATGAATGAAGGTTAGCACCTGCATGAATGCTGCCCCCACCAACAGAACTACCCCTTCCTTTGCAAGCCTCCCCGATTCCCAAGCACTTTGTTGACAACTAGAATATAACGAAGGTGACAGTACACTTCAGAAAAAAAAACTGAGACACTCACATGATACATGGTCCATGCAAGGAACCAAATGCCTGAAACTGGGACCAACAGAAAAGTCTGTGTCACAGGAGGACAATTTATCACACATAAAAGTTGGGTTATAATTATTATTTTGTCTCCTCTTCCAGACCATGAACTCTTGATGACATTGACTATGTCTTACTCTCCTGTGCTTTGGGGACAGAGCACAGGCAGCAAATGGTTGTGCAATGAATGGACTGCTGAATGAATAAGCACACCCATGAGTTAAAAAAGAAAATACTTTGCAATGCCAGCAAACACTGTCCAATAAACTAGCTTGCTAAGACTGGGTTGCTTTATTATAGGAAAATTTTCTGTAATGAGAGACCACTAGAAAACATGTTAGAATAAAGAATTTTCTATTCTGTTTGCCATGAGGACTTCCTTATCACCTTACAAGTTTGGGAGCCCCAAATGCTATTTTCCATTCTCATCAGTCACAAAGCGTATCAGTATATTAAGCCCAGAATTCACACCATAAGTAGAAATCTGCATGGCTCCCCCAATATCCCCAGCCGACACCACTCATGACATTTAGGAATAAACCCAGTAGCCAAAAAGTAGAGGCAACATGGGGTCTTAGAAGAAACTTGACCTGGCTTTTTCAGAGGTCAAAGCTTCTCATATTTTATTCATCACCGAGTCACCTGCTGGGAGAATGAGGAGATCTCGTGAATATGCAGATTGGTTCTCTGTTCTGAGGTGGGGCCTGGGCTTCTGCCTTCCTGACAAGCTCCAATGTGATGCTAACTTACTGCCTGTGGGTCACTCTTTAAGTAGCAAGAATCTAGAATCTCTTGCTTAAGGGCCCTAGATTTCAATGTCCTCCCTAGAAGATGGTACTGGTAACCCATCTACTTTGAGGGGCTGTTATAAAGTTGTGTTAGGATCAAGTGTGAACAACACCCTAGTCTCCTCTCCCTTCCCTTTGGTGGGGCACAGTGCTCAGGTTCATAAATACTGGAAAGGAAACTCTGGGGGAACTTTATTTCCTCACCACTTTACAGAAGAGTGAAATGAATGGAAAGAGGCTTTGGTGCAGACAACTGGTCTACCTCCAGAAAGTCCATACTCTCTGGAGGCAGCAAGGAGTCTCCTTTGGGTAAATGGCACCATTTCCATCCAGGGACTCTCTAAACTACTTTTTGTTCAATAGTAGATGCTGCCTACACTAAAACATGACAAAAATGTGAGTATATAAGCACGCTGACAAACTCATAAACAGGCAATCAAACTTAGTTCAAAATTTATTATTTCACATACATGTCATTCTTTTTTTTTTTTTAAGATTTTATTTGTTTATTTGACAGACAAAGATCACAGATAGGCAGAGAGGCAGGCAGAGAGACAGAGGAGGAAGCAGGCTCCCCACTGAGCAGAGAGCCCGATATGGGGCACAATACCAGGAC
This sequence comes from Meles meles, assembly GCF_922984935.1. Classification (NCBI taxonomy): domain Eukaryota; kingdom Metazoa; phylum Chordata; class Mammalia; order Carnivora; family Mustelidae; genus Meles; species Meles meles. Next base: position 19,183,339 of record NC_060084.1, on the reverse strand, counting down.
CCTAGGATCATGACCCGAGCCGAAGGCAGAGGCCTTAACCCACTGAGCCACCCAGGTGCCCCCATACATGTCATTCTTAAGCCTGAGACCTTACATTGTATTTTGGCATGTGCAAACAATTAAGACAGACATTTCTAAAAGGAGGAAGCTGAGGAAGAGCAATGCTGGAAATGTCTGTGATTGAGGTTTCGGGAAAACATTAAGCTCGTTGTCTGGGTATTTTAGACCATCCATGATATGATCCCCACCTGATTTTCTCAGCTCCCTTCTCACGACAGGCCCCTCCACCATTTCAGTCTGTGCTACCCTACTTCTAGTCCTGAACAACTGTTCTCTCCTCTCCCCTCCCCCACACAGGCCTTTGCTCAATTCATTCCACCACTGAATGTTCTTCCCCACGTCTGCCCAGGATATAACATGTGCCCATCTTCTAAGACTTAGCTCCAGCACCACTTCACCTATGAAGCCTTTCCTGATTCTCCTACAGAACATGACCTCTCCCTGCTCTGGCCTGACCTACCATGCCCTCTACTGATCGCCACAGCTTGTATTTATTTATAATCTGTTTATACATCTGTTTCCTGCTCCTAGGATGAGCTCCCAGAAGTAGGCACTGTGTCCTGTAGAGGCTACACCTCTATCTTAGTAGACATTAGTCCTTGCTGAATTAAAGAATAAATGACTCTCCGTGGCTACACTACATCGTTGCCTAATTCTATCACTGCCTGGTCACATTTATTTTTTTTTATTTTTTTTTTATTTTTTTTTTAAATATTTTATTTATTTAACAGAGAGAAATCACAACTAGGCAGAGAGGCAGGCAGAGAGAGAGGAGGAAGCAGGCTCCCTGCAGAGTAGAGAGCCCGACGTGGGGCTCGATCCCAGGACCCTGAGATCATGACCTGAGCTGAAGGCAGTGGCTTAATCCACTGAGCCACCCAGGCGCCCCGCCTGGTCACATTTAAATGCAACTTTTTTCTTAGATGTTTACTTCCCTGTTAGACGTGAGCTCCTTGAAGACAGGTTTGGGCCCTACGTTTTTAGCACCTGTCAATCCTCAATAAATATTTATTTAATGAATGTGGTTTGCTTTGGATTAAAGTCAGACAAGTCTCTTTCCGAATACAAAGGATAAATGCCTGATGATAAAGATTTTAAAGGGCTGTCAAGTTCATGCGTTGATTTATGGAACAAATTAATACGACAGCATCAACACTTCCAGCCCTCCCCAATCAGTTTCAGCAATTATGTGTACCCAGGGCAGGGCGCAGCTGTTTGGGAGACGTGACACAAGAAAGGTCTCCCTTGGTTTTGCTCAAAGGTCTTCAAGATATTTTTAGTTGACAAACAACCATGTGTCACTCATCAGACATCCCATTAAACCAACTGTACAACTTGTTAGACAGTTTCCCATATTAGCTATGAAGGCTCTGTATGTGATTTCAATCCTGCTGGGTGCTGAGCCTACCCTAAAGCCAGGGCTGGGGTGTCTATGCACACGCGTGAGGGGGTGTGTGTGTGTGTGTGTCTATGTGTGTGTCTGTGTGTTTCTGTGTGTGTGTGGAGAGAGAGAAAGTACATCTTGAATAATACTGACCCCATGGCTTCCCTCACCCCCTATGATCTTGTCCTCCCATATCAGTGCAATTTTGCACCAATTTCCATAGGGAATTAACAACCTGGGATATAATCAATGGGCAAATTCTCTATCCCAGAACTCCTGATACTACCTCATGTTATAGAGACTATCTAAACATTCTTGCCATAAAGTAGATTTAGAAGTTTTATCAAGAGAGGGGCACCTGGGTGGCACAGTCTATTGAGCATCTGACTCTTGGTTTTGGCTCAGGTCATGATCTCAGGGTCATTGGATCGAGCCCCACATTGGGCTCCTTGTTCAGCACAGAGTCTGCTTGAGAGTCTCTCTCCCTCTCCCTCTGCCCCTCCCTGCCACTCTCTCTTTCTCTAAAAATAAATAAATAAATAATTTTTTTTAAGTTTTATCAAGAGGCGCCTGGGCGGCTCAGTCAGTTAAATGTCTGCCTTTGGCTCAGGTCATGATACTAGAGTCCTGAGATCAAGCCCCACAACAGGCTTCCTGCTCAGCGGGGAACCTGCTACTCCCTCTCCTCCCCACTCATGCTCTGTCACTATCTCTGTCCCTCTCTCAAATAAATGAAACCTTTAATTTAAAAAAAAAAAAACTTTTATCAAGAGAGACTATACATGACACATATTAAATGTTGAGTTTTGTGATACATATGGACACTGATAATTCTGGGCCACCGTTAATACCATGGAGACCTCTGAGTATGTGAGAAGAGGCTTGGAAAAGGGAGGCGTGGCATTTTCGTACAAATCTCACAGGTGCTTGGAGACTCTAGAAGGCCACTGAGCAAGCTGGTGAGCTGACTTAGTGGTATCCGAGGATGAGCAAGGTAAAAATTCATCCTAGAATAAGGCTCACCTTGTCAAAGAGCCAGCCCTCAAATGTGGGAGAAGAGCAGAAAATCACTGTGACTCTCCCAGCAAAGCTGCCCCCCCAAACAACTGTCCTGCCTCCAAGGTCTCCATGAGAATGGAGTAAATATTTTCCTCTGGGAGTAAATATTTTTATTTTTAATTTTTTTTTAAGATTTTATTTATTTATTTGACAGAGATCACAAGTAGGCAGAGAGAGAGGAAGAAGCAGGCTCCCTGCTGAGCAGAGAGCCCAATGCGGGGCTCTATCACAGGACCCTGGGATCATGACCTGAGCTGAAGGCAGAGGCTTTAACCCACTGAGGCACCCAGGCGCCCCAAGGAGTAAATATTTTTAAATGTGACAGCTTAATTGTCTATAAGCAGAAATCAGTCGCAAAATATAGTAGTGGGGTAAACATAGAGAAAAGCAGAACCAGATTCAAAATATCTATAGCCACTGTAATGCATCTAAAAATATGTTTAATACGAAAAATGCAAACACTTCTTATGAACATGTACTGAGTGACATTTTTGAAAGATCTAGAATGAGAGATGATATTCTTTCCTTTTTCCCAAATTAATTCATTAATACAGTGCTATTTCCATGAGAATCCTAATTGATACTTTAATTTAACAAATTGGTAATTAAGGTTGCTTAGAAAACAAATACTCAAGAGAAGTGAAGACTTACGCAAAAGGGTAATACTGAAGGGAACTTGAGAACAAGTTCCAAATGCTGACATTTATATTAATCTAAAACAATTTGAAGCATGCTGTATGGCTGCAGTCATACCAGAGATCATGGAGACCCAAGAAGCCAAGAAGAGGACCCAAGAAGTCAGAAGGATGAGAGAAATAGGAGCCTAGGATTTATAGAGAAGATTGCCGTTACAACAAGGTCTATTTGTTGAGTGTTTTCATAGGTCTGTCAACCCATTTACATGTATGAATGAAAAAAAATCACACAAAATCTCCCTGTCCCTCTTTAAGTGGGGGGGGGGGGGGGGGGGCGGAGATGGCACCAGCAAGGAAAGAAGCATAAAGCAGTTGTAACAGAATAGAATACAAAGAATACTTACTACATATGATCATTTAATTGCAAGTAGAAAGTAGCTTTTCACATCAATGGGGAATAGATACACTATTTCATTAAGGGGGCTGGGAAAATTGGCTATCGGTTGGAAAGACTGATGACAGAGAGAGAGACAATTCATAGATAGATTCCTATTTTACTCCACACACGAAAGCAAATGTTCAGTGGGTTAAAAATCTAAGTGTAAAATAAAGAACTATAAAAACCAGCATAAGGAAATTTAAGAGAATTACTATGACTTGGAGGTAAAGAAGATTCTTTTAAAAAAAATTTACAGAAAAATCAAGACCCATTAAAAGGGGAACAGGAATTGACAAATCTAGCTATATAAAAGCTTCTCCAAGTTAAAATAAGTGCCAGATTAATGGAAAATATTTATAAAATATATAACCAAAAAAGGATAAATGTCCATAATATGTTGAAAGTGCCTAAAAATAAACAATAAAAAGATAAATGTTGAACTTTAAATGAGTCAAATTTTAAGTAGGCAATTCACAAAAGAAGAAATAGAAATGGCCTATAAGCTTGTAAGAAAAGATTCTTTTTTGGCCAAATCTCTTTATGATAGAAGAAATATGTATCAAAGCATTATTCTCCCTATTGAACTAAAAATAGGCTGCGCATTTGTGGCAAAACAGTGCTCTCATCCATTCATGGTAGAAATGGAAACAGATGCAAACTTTTTTGGAAAGCGATTATCTAATATCTATTGAAAAGCACAGTCTTTAGTTATTCTATTTCTAGGAATTTCCCATTCAAAAATATTTCCTCATATGCTCAGAGATACACTGACACATGACTTATAATAGAGAAATCTGCAGAGGAAATACATAATTTACATAAACAATAAAATAAATATTAGATTATATATATTTTTATGAACGAATTGTGGTAGAACCATGTCATGGAATATTCTACACCAACAGAAAGCATAAGTTAGAGCTAAGTAGAAAGTCTATCAACAGATGCCCATACCATGCATGTATACTGGCTGACACTTCCAATGATCTGAATTCAAGACTGTGGGATTTGCACATGACCACTCCTATGTTACCTCTGTGTCTTTGTTCTTCCACACAAAGAATTGTAATTCTCAAGACCTGAGAGCTGATCAAATGTGAGCATCTTGTGTCATTCATTTGCATTATCACACATGGCATACAGAACAATCTCAGGGCATCGATATCAATACTACCGTCACTGATGTGATTATTGAAAGTTCAAAAGAAATCGTATTTTTGTATTTTATCTCCTCGTTCTTCTCCCGTTTTTACAGGGGCATTCTATATACACTGTCAGGGCATGTCGCTGCTACAGACTATTCTCTTCCCCATTAATTTTGTTACTTTTTGTTAGTTCCAGGGGTAACTATATACTTACTGCCTACTGGGGCTTCTTATGTTAATGTCTTACTAGTATCTGGGCAGCGAGACGCTCATTTGTCAGTAGATTCCTCTTTACAGTCTCAAAGGAACTATATTCTCTGAGTTCTTAGGTACCTACTAGTCCATTCCCTATTTACACTTGAACGTCAGTGTTGACAGAAATAAAACCCTTGGTTCATCTGTGTTATTCTCAAGTATACTAAACATGCAGCCCCATTTTATCCTGGAATGAAGCAGCACTTTCTAAAACTCTGCTGATGATCTAGTGTTATGTCTTTTTAAAGTTATTAGTTCTTTGGATCTAGCTACCTGAAGGACTTTTCTTTTATGATCCAGTAATTTTTCTAGAATATGACTTGGGCTGGGCTGTTCGGTCAGTATTCTCAGGAACAGGGTATGCTCTTTCAAAGGGTAGTTTTAAATCATCGTTTATTGCAGAAAAGTTTTACTGGGCTACAGTTTGGGTATTTGCTCTGCTCTTTTGTTTCGGTTTTCATCTTCAGAGCCTCTTATTATCCCCACACTGGACCATCTTTGCTTATCTTCCAATCTGTCTCTTTCTCCTAAATCCTTTTTCTTTTCCTGTTTTCATTTGTCTTTGATTTTTAATTTCTTTCTCCTTTGCACTCCTCTATTTCTGTTAAGATATTTATGATCTTTACATTCTCTTCTGCTTCATACAGTTTAATCTTTATTTTTTTATTTCTCATCCTTTCCTGAGTTCCATCACTGTGCTTCTGAGTTTTTCTGTAGAACCATATCTTTTACTCATTTGAAATACAAAGTGACGCTTCTATTTTGTGGCATGTCTCTTTGTTACGCATAAATGTCTTCCTCCTCCTTCTTCTCTTGTTTTCTTACAACAACTTTGTATTGGATTTGGTCGTGATTCTTTTCTGTGGCCCATTCCTAAGTCAGTAATTTTCCCAAAGTCTTAGGAGGCATTGTTCACAAGTTAGAAACGTTAACTTCATAGGGATCCTTCTATTATTTCTGTAGTGTTTGTGGCTTGTTTTCTGACTTCCCCTGGCCTTGTTCTCTCTCTCTGCTCTTACCTGGACTTTCTCTTCCTTTGTCTCTACTGTCCTGGTCATGCTCAATTTTGATTCCACAGTCAGCACTTTCTCACTGGCATGGGCCCTATTCTGGAGAAGAGTCTTGGATGGTTATTTTTAAGAGGAATAGCAATCTAATCCCTATTGCTTCCCTTGGTGTCTCTCTCTCTCTCTCTCTCTCTCTCTCTCTCTCTCTGTTGGATTGAGCAAAGTCTCTGCACTTCATCTAGGTTCTTAAATCTGTCTCCCTACCATGCTCCCCAGTAAATATGGGGAGAATGGAGAAGCGACCTTAGAGTTTCCTAAGGTTTTAGCTATGTTTGGCTTCATTTCCCCTCCCTAACTCTATGCATATAATCTCTGGTGTTGTTCTGAGTCCCAAGATTTGCCTAGCTAACTGTCAGGAAGGGTCAGGGTGAAGCTATGAAGACAGCCGAGACTCCACCCCTCACAGGGGAAACCGCAGGACCACTCTGCAGCTCACTGCTTACAGGTGTCTCTTGCTAAGGTGCAGACGGTTGGTAGAACTTGGTTTGCACATACCGAAGATAACTGCAATTTAACAGGAAACACTTCAACCAAGCAATCTTTAATGGTGGCCTCTCAGGCACTACAGCAGGTCGATGAACAGATGGGCCATCCCGCCATCTTCTGACACTCACTGACTAAAGCCCATGTTCCCAAGCCAGAGGGGGTGGGGGTAGGTCTGGGCAGTAACCTCAGCAGAAAGAGGGTAGAGGATGCATGTTGGGAGCAGTGTGGATGGACAACTTGGGTTGGAGTGAACAGTTTCGGAATCCGCAAGTGCTGAGACAAGCAGACCTCACTGACCTTCCAGAACAGGACAAAGACTCCTTGAAGATGGAAACATTTGGAAAATGTCACAGAGGAGAACCAGAATCCAGTGCAGGGAGCTACGTGCACACTCCTCTGGAACTAACTACAAGTGCTAATGAGACAGGAGACAGGCCAGCAAGGCGAGGCAAGGGTCCTGCGCCCGGGTGCGACTGACGCACAGGGCAGAACAAAGCAGCCAGAATGACCTTCTTGGAGGGCAGAGGGGTGAGGTGAGAGGGTGGAGAGCGGAGAGACCTGGGGGCGGGGGACCTAGAAGGTAGCACAGCATTGCAGGGAGACACTGAGCATTTCTACATGCTTAAAACCACGTTCACAGCCACGCCTCCAGCACCCTAATGAGCATCCTTCATGACATCATCCTCACGTTTACGTGGAAGAAATTAAGATGCCAAGAAGCCAAGCGACCTGCTGAGGATCACATGACACCAGCTCACTTGGTGCCAGATTCTAATCCAAGTTGTCCCCCTGCTCCAAAGCCTTCACTCGTCACAGCTGGACTTGGGTTAACGTCCAGCTCTATCGCTGTGTGGCTGCTTGATCTAGGTCTGACTGCTTAGCTTCTCTGACTTTCCATCTCCTCATCTCAGAAATGGAAACCACTCACAGAATTATCTCAGAAATGAGAGGACTCGTGCACGTCCCACGTATGTCTGGTATGGGGCCTGGGGCACGGAAAGCCCTCAGCCCGTGTGTGCCACTTCTTGTCCATCATCAGCTTCCGGATGTGCACAATCCTTCAAGCAACAATTAATATGCTGCCATTTTCCCATCTTATTTGCTTCATCCTCTTCATTAAATCTATAGAAACTGTCTCGGAGAAAGAGTTATGTGGCACCCGTGGAAAATACATGGGGAAAGATTACAGCTTCATCAATGAATTCCAGTGATTTCCCTCCATGACATTTCAGAGCAGGCAAGAAATTTGCTCTTCCTAGAGAGTCAAATGACATTTAGAGAATTATGTTTTCTGTCTTAGTGCAGGGAGATAATCCATCTAACCCTTAAACATCAGTCAGTCAGTCCACCTCAGGAAGAGACCAAGTGAAAGGTAAACCCTCCAGAACAGCCCCCACCCCCCAATCAAGGCCTCGTCTAGAAATCACACGTGAGACCCGGTCGTATCAGGCAAGGGAAAAAGTAGGAGATGGAATGTCAGCCTCGATTCTGATTCAGATATGGAACTGGAGACCCAGAGAGGAGAAGTAACCAGTCCAGTTACTTGCTGTGTCTGAAACTTGCACTCGGGGCTCCTGACTCCTAGTCCGAGGCTCATCCTGGCACATTCAGCAGCCTGTCCTTTGGGCACTGGCATTGCCCCCAATCGTAAGTAAGTCCTGGTCCCCCCTCCCTTCATGGGGGAAGCAGGGATCCCTGAGCAGATGGGTTAGCCTTCATTTCCTTGTGTGTTAGAGTAGGAACGCCAAAGTCAGCCTCACGGGGCTCAGAGCTGAGGATGTGAACCGCCTGGCCAGGCAGATACAGAAGAAAGACAGGAGAAGACCCAGAGAAAAGACGGTCGCCTTTTGGTGGCCCTTCTAAGCCCTTAAAAGCAATCAACCCTGCAGATACCTTCCTCTTGTCTCCAGAACCGTGAGACAATATTTCTCTTGTTAAAGCCACACCAGCACCATGCCTGTTATTGCTTGTCCGTGGTTATCTCTAGGTTTGCAGACACCAAAAGGTGCCCCTGTGTGTCTCCTGAATTCCAGATACACTCTTTCCTGCCCCTCTGTTGCAGCAACAAGCCCACCCCCTGCGGTAACGACTCATTCCCCGGCCAGAACTGCAAGGCCTTTCTCTGGCAGCTGGTGTGCCAGTGTAAGTCCAGTATGACGCAGCCAAATCTCTCACTTTAGGAGAGCCCTTACTGTGCCTTGGGGACCCGGACCTGAGGTCCAGCAGAGCATTACGTTATAGGGATGGAAAACACAAAACCGCCAGAGGGGTCACTGGGAGTGATGGGGAAAGAACCCACTCCTGCTTCCGCCTCCTGTCCTCAGTCCAAGCTGCCGCATCATCCCATGCTGGGACCCAGTGACCTTCTACTTAGTGATGGGCCTTACAGGATTTACGGCAGTGACTGAGAGCAGTTCCAAGACCCAACAACATCCACCTTCTTCTGCTAACATGCTGTGGATTGGATCTGGGGAGGGAGTCAACAGCCCGAGCTGCCATCTGATCCAAACCAGTGTTTGACACCTTCAAGAAAATACATACCAAGAGTCCAGCTGTGGTGGAGCAGTAGATGCCTGTGATGAACTGATGTGCTTCCCGGAGAGAACGCCCCCCCCAACCCCCGGGAGCTCTGACTCCCCACCTGACCTTGCTCGGCCATCCACCTCCTTCCTGAGGCCACCTTGACCTAGAAACTAGATATTGATAGTCACACACTGATTGCAAGAGTAACATACAGTTATCCAGGCCCGACTCTTCTATCCAAAGGGATTCTTGCACATGTTCTCTTTTATCATGTGAGCCCGTGTAGGCAAGGAAACAGGGACTTGGGGACGAGAGGTCACTTGGCCCTTGGGTGGACCCGAAATTAGAATGAAAACCTCTCAGAGCTCCTGCTCCTCACATGAAAAGAAATGACTGAGAGCCGACCCTCAGAGAAAGAAGGGGGACCAAGCCACACTTCCGTGGCTCTTTGTACAAAGAAAGGTGAGCCACGCAGGCTGCAATCACAGCGGCCCCTTCCTCCCCGAGCTGGGTCCCCATCCTCTTTCACTGTAGCCATCACCGTCCTCCCTGTTATTTCTGGCAAAATATATGTTCTGTTGGGCTGAACAATTAAGTTGACCCCCAAACACTCCCCACCCTGCAGAAGACCCCTCCCTAAGAAATCAGCTTGATAAAATCTGGTGCCGAAGTTCAACGGGGAGGGGCCGCCAAACTCCCCACAAATGTTCTGCCTTTCAGACTATAAAGTTAAACGTAGCTTTTAGGAAACGGGTGGTTTACACCAAACCAAAACTAAACATTTGTTCCCCCCCATTTTTTAAAAAAAACATATTTGAGGCAGCACCAGCTGTGAAGGCAAGGGGGCTGGCATTTACAACTAGAAGCAGGTCTGTGCCATTTCATCCAGTGAGGGATCACATCAGGAGCAGAAAAGAGCTGTTTCGGGGGTGACAGATGTCACCAGCCATGCGTCGGGTCCCAGCCATTGGGGGTGGGGCTGCGGGAGCTCTTTGGGACACCAGCATTCTTTGGGCATGATGCACTCTGCACTACCTCCATGTGGATAAAAGGATAGAAGAGCTTCTGAATGATTCTGACATTCTGCCTTATTTAATGGCTTCCACAGAACCCATTACTTCACTGTCTTATGACCAAAATCAAAGGGAAGCAGGGCCCTGAGAGGTGCTTAGATGTGCCCGGTGGAGGACTGGAATCCTGGGGCTGGCACTGCAATTAGATTCTGGTGCATTGTGCTGCATGAACCAAGGGTTCTAGGTCTAGAGACTTTGATGGAGAAGGGGTAGGTGGGGTGGTCTATAACTGACCCAATTGGTTCCCAGACTTGAAGGTTACCTAGGAAGGAAAGAACACAATGAAGCAGATGCTGGGCACAGCCAAGGAGACTGAGCATGGATGGGGGACCGCTGACCAATGATGTGATGAAGGGAGCTGGGGTTGGGGTGACCGACAGACCTGCATGGAGGTCCCTCTCTGCCACTCACTGACTGTGTGACCTTGGGCCAGTTACTCTCCCTCTCTGAGCTTGAGCTTCAGCTTCCTCTTCGGCAAACTGGGGATGGGATTACCTATCTCTGTGAATCTGTGGATCTGTGAATGCCTTAGATGTGGTTCGCCAAAAGCAGACCAGGCAATGGATCAGTGATTTTTGTAGGAAACATCCCCAGGAAGAAGCAAGACAGAGGGAAAGGGGAATCAGAAAGGAAGACGGAGCAAGGATGCCACAGCAAGGTCTTTGCTACTTGTACTGTGGCCCATGGACCGGCAGCAACAACCACAGCTGAAATTTGTTAGAATTGCAGAATTTTGAGGTCCACTCCAGATCTGCAAAATCAGAATCTGAATTTTAACATGATCCCCCAGGGAATGTGAAAAGTATTGGTAGAGGACCAGACTCAGAGATGCCCCATCAGGGAAGAGCAGTCCTTGATTAAGGGCTGCCCTGAGGCTGGGGGAGGGAGGGGGAGTGGTGTAAACCTCCAGCAGCAGCCCTGGCTCCAGCTCACTGCCCCTACAGCCCCAGGGCAGCCCTCTGAGGACAGAGATGCAGGGGCTGGCTGTTGGAAGTGAAGGCAGAGGGGCAAGGCCGCAGAAACGGACCAGAGCGGATAAGGTGGGGCACTGTCAACACCAGTCATGGTGTGATCACTAAAGACATCAATGACTCTCTTGGGACTTCACATCAGTCCCCTGCCCTTTGTTTCCCTTTGCAGCCTTCCCTCCCTCCTTTCAGGCCACCTGACCCCTGGGGTCAGACAGAGAGCCCTACTGAGCACTGCTTGATCTGGCTTCATCCCTATGAGAGAAAGGCGAGTGACTGGGCTTGGCAGGTGAGGGTGAGAGAATCTCCATTTGGGGGTCGTGTACTTGGTTTGTGATCCTATCACCTTCCCTAACAACCTTTACTGATGTCACCCAGCGCTCACCCCACACTTGATCCAAGGAGAGTCTCAGGGGTTTGGAACACAGGCATCCTTCAGCTCCTTCCAGCAGGTGGCGCTGCTCCGGCCTCAGGGCCAGGGGCCAAGTCGCCCGCTGCTTGTCCCTCTCAACCATGCTCAGGCCTCTCGCCCTCATTCCTACTTCAATTTTCCCATCTTTCACACCACATTCCCCCAGATATGGAAGCCTAATGGGCTCCATCTACTCATTCAGGGCCTAAGTAAGGCGTGCCTGGCTTACTCCTCACCACTCCCTGCCCACTCTGGGCTGGATCCTGTTCTCCACACCCTCATGCTGGTCAGAGATTTCTTCCACAGCACTGACCTCTTGGACGTGGTCTGAAATAGCCTGCTACCTGCCCCCCGCCCCAGACACTGATGTTATGCCCCCTGAGCATGACCCTGGTCATCACCCTTTCTTTGACCCAGGAGAAAGCTGACCATTAGGTTGCTTCTCCAGTCTCAGCCCCATCTGGATGTGGCTCTCTGTCCCTCCTAAGTCCAGGGGGCCTGTGAAAGTCCAAAACAACTGGCAAGCCCAGCTCATGTGTGAGAGGCTGACGGGTCTGGTGACACAAGGCCCTGTACTCTGGGTTTAACACTATGCTATCACCATTTGGCAATTCTTAATTTTTATAGGGGTTTTCCCCATTTTCATTTTGTACTGGGCCCCCCAAATTAGGCAGCCAATCCTGATAATACATCACACCTCATCATACATTCCCCCCAGGGATCTAACGGACATGCTGACCCCTTACCCAAAGCACTAGGAGGGTGAGCACTGCATCTCCACACTCCACGCTTTCCCCCACCCTCCTCCTTTCCTCTCCTCTCCCCGTGCCTCCTCAACCCTTCCTGGCCCTGCCCCAAAAGCCCAGCAGATGACCCCTTAGCTAGGACAGCAAGATTGTGACAGATCAAGAGTGGCCCGCATTGGGTAGAAGAATCCATTCTGGGTCCTGTTTTTCTCCATCTAGAGCCCCATGAGTCAGAACAACTCCTTGGGATATGAGTTTATATGTCAGGGGAAGGGAGGCCTGGGTTCTATCCACGGCCCTCTCCATGGGCCTGAGATTAATGACATTGCACCCAAGCCCCATCAGTCAGGCTAAGATTATGGGGCTCCATCAGCCACCCAGAAAGGAAATCGTGAGCAACCTGAGATTCTTGGCCAACATTTACTGCTGCCCTACTGCAGCCCAGAAACAGATTCCTGGCCCTGACTGTACATGGGCATCACGGGGAGCTTTTAAATATCTACCTCCACCAGATACCCTGATTCTCTTGGGTGGGATCCAGGGATGGAGGAGTCTGAGAAGCCCCCCAGGTGACTTCAAAGGGGTAGCCAACATTGAGCAACACCAGGCCCACTGGTGCAGTGAAGGCCCATTGAGGCTAGGCCCTCCACCCCACCCTCTGCCCAGCACAAGGCCCCATCCACGCTGGGTCAGAGGTCATCCAAACCCATCCAAAGTCAGCAGACCAAGGAACAGCCAGGACTCTGTATGTTCTCAGGCAGCTCCTCTGTTCTGGCCACTGGCTCTACAGGGATCCTCAGTTTCAGCCCCTGCACTGCCCCAACTTTGGTCACCTGATCTCCTGCCCTGTGTACTTCCTTCTGGAGTAGCCACTGAGTGTGGATGGAAGAACCTGAAGGGTTGGCCAGAAGCTCTGGATTCCAGGTCCTGGCTCTGCCACTTAACATGGACACTCGATAATGGGTAAGAAGGTAGGAGGCAGCTGCTGCTTGTGCCTGGGCAGCCTCGCGTGTGGTCCTGGTGGGACCACAGGTCTGTGAGCACCTTCCCCAGGCAGAAGGTGGACCCCTGCCCCAAAGAAGTCCAATCAGACTCACCTTCCCAAAAATGTGTATCTTGAGCAGAGTAATTTAAGACCAACTGTTCTGCCCTTTCCTCCCGGCAGTGGTCTGCTAGCTAAATCCCAGGGTACTGTGGCTCCCGTCCTTTCAGGGAGATTTCTCACGTTAGGATGCCCATCATCAAATAACATCAAGCAAATATGAGACAAGAGACAAGAAGTGCTGGCGAGGATGTGGAGAAAAGAGAACCCTCGTGCACTGCTGGTGGGAATGTAAACTGATGCAGCCACTGTGGAAAACAGTATGGAGGCACCTCAAAAAATTAAAAATAGAATTACCCCATGATCCAGCAATTCCACTTCTGGGTATTTATCCAAAGGAAATGAAATCAGGATCTCAAAGAGATACGTGCACTGCCATGTTCAGTGCAGCATTAGTCACAATAGCCAAGGAATGGAAACAGCCTAAGTGTCCACCTACAGATGAATGGACACACACACACATGCACATACGTACACTGAAATATTATGCAGCCATGAGAAAGAAGGAAATCCTGCCATTTGCAACAACATGGAGAGACCTCGAGGGCATTATGCTAGGTGAAATAAGTCAGACAAACAAAGACAAATACTGTATGATACCACTTACATGCGAAATCCAAACCCACAAAACACGTAGAAACAGAGGAGAAAGGCAGTTGCCAAGTGCTGGAGAAGAGGGGAAATGGAGAGAGGGTAGTAAAAGGGTACAAACTTTTGGCTCTAAGATGAATAAGGTCTGGGGATCTAACGCACAACATGGTCATCAGAGTTAAAATATTGTATTATATACTTGAAAGGTACTGAGAGAGTAGATCTTAACTGTTCCCACCACAAAAAAGAAATGATAATTTTGTGAGTTGATGGAGGTATTAATGAACCCTGGTAATCATTCTGCAGTATATGTGTGTATCAAATCATCACACTGCCCACCTCAAACTTATGCAATGTTACATGTCAGTTGTATCTCAATAAAGCAGAAAAGATAAATAAAATTAGGACAACAGTTAAAAAAATAATAGAGGAACCACAAAGCTGGAGATAGTCCTTTTTTTTAAAAGGAGTATCTGTGACAATTGCATATAATTTTCAAGGTTAATGGCATCTTGATTCCCAACAATGAAAGTCTTGTTTATCTACATATTAGTGTCCTGAAGCTAGCTTAATTTACATAATCATAAATTGCATTTCAACTGTCCTCATCAGCTTATTCTCTATTTGATGAAAACGTAAACGGTAATTTCATTTGGGCTCAATTGCATATAGGCTGCATTTATGCAGCATCAGAAAATAGCATTTCAATCTAACCAGCATGTTGGGCTCATTACAAAAAAAAAAACACAAAAAAAAAACAGAATATTGGTTAAAACACCAAGTCAGTTTCCCAAATGTCTTTGAAGGGTCCAGTCATTGTTGCATTATTACCCAGTTGGTTTTAATTGTACTTGCTGGAAAGAGCTACATCTTCACAATGAAAATGTCCTTTTAGACCCCAAGCTACAGGACCCCAAGATGGCTGGGGAAAGGAGGCCACAAGCGTGCAGGGACCCCTCTGGGACTGATATGAAGGATACTGCCAAAGACCAAGAGCTGGGAAGGAAACTCATCAGTTTAACATGAGACAGGATGACGCAGCAGAAAGGGTCAGTTCACACAGAGGGCAACGCCGGCCTGGCCCTACCAGCCTTCGCTCACAAACGCTCCGTGAGGCGGGCCCCCCTCACCTTGCTGACTGTGGGTACTGAGGCTCAGGGGAGTGAAGCCACTGGCTCAGGTCCAGAGGTCCTAGTCCATTTGGGCAACCATAACAGAATATGCTAGACTGGGTGGCTTATAACAAAGGAAATCTATGTGTCCCTGTTCGGGAGGCTGGGACATCCAAAGGCAGGGCACTGGCAGGTTCAGTGTCTGGTGAGTGACTAGAACTTCCCTGGTTCCTACTGTGCCATCCTCTGTCTGTGTCCCCAGAAGGAACAAGGGGACCCTCTGGGGAGTCTTATTTATAAGGGCACTAATCACATTCAGGCATTAGTCACATCCTTATGACCCGATCACCTCCGAAAGGCCTCATCTCAACACCTCTCTGTGGGGTTAGGATTTCAACATACAAATCTTACGGAGGACACAAACCTTCTGTCCATAACCCCAGACTAAATCCAAAGTCACCGTGCAAGTTGGGAGGGACAGGAAGAATGTCCCAAGAGTTCACTAGGAAAGTCAACCTCAATTTCCCAGGGAACCAAGAGGAAAAGCAATTTGGAAGGGTAGCCAGGGGGCAGGGCTGAAGCAGGATTCCCTGTGACATTACCCCACACCCCTGTTGCCCCACGGGCATGAGCCGGCATGTCAGTACCTACCCGCACCTCGGCTGGGGGTTTCACCACTGCTCTCGGCAAGACGAGCCAAGTTTCAGTGAGAGAGGCTCATCTCACAGGTAGCACCTTCAGAGGCTGCTTGGCTCCCACCATCCCCAGACTCCAGGGAAGTGGGATGCGTGTCTGGCTAATCGAGGTCCTGCCTGACAGCTGTGTCTGGCACAGCGGCGCTCAAAAGCGTCAGACCCATAGCGGGGAAAAGACTGTTCTACGGAGAAAATGGCTGAAGACTTGTTAGGTGCAAGGAAGGAAGGTTCTTCTCAGCTGAGGACCAGCACTGGTTCCCAAGGCACAGTGGGCAAAGCCAGAGCTCTCTGTAAGCACAGAGCAGGCCCAAGTGGGGAGGAGGGATGCACGTGTTTGCCAGTGCTCCAAGCGGCATGTCAAGCCCTTTAGAAAGGAATCGCCGATACTACAGCCCTCAGTAGACCAGAGATGAGACAGAGGGCAGGGGCGTGCAACACAACCAATTTTCAGGACGGAGTAACCCTGCGAGTCCTCACAGCTCCCATGCCTCCCTGCACACGTGTTACATTGGGACACATCTTTCACCTTTCGCGGCGCCTGTGACGTGTGGCACACAGCGTCCGACTTCGCCTTGTTAGCGCACTGTGTGAGGCTCATTCTCAAACACGCATCTCCTGGGGAGCCTGTTAAACCACAGAGGCCAGGTCCCAGACCAAGACCTTCTGAATCTCTGTCTGCTTCACAGGCATGGCAGGTGGCTCCGGGGACCCTGATGAGGAAACGGTTCTTTATCTCTTGTGGCTTGCTCAGGACCCAAGACCCAGGACCCCAACCAAATTCCTAGTCCCCTTGGTCCAGAAATGCATTTGTAGTACCTTGCAAGAACAGCTCTCCCTGCTGACTTGACGATGATGGCAGAAAGTTCTGATGAGCATGACCGAGGCCACATTCAATAAGAACTCTCTGCTGTGATTTACTCTCCAAAACTTACAGCCAAATATTTGTTGAACGGATGGTACAGGGCACCCAGTGATTTCTGAGCCCCAGGTTTTCCCTTCTGAGGACTGCTAATGACCTTCACCGGACAGCAGAGGAGTCAGCTTCCAAGCTGAGCAGGTCTGCACGAACCACACTGCTCTGGGACAAACCCTAAGCTGGGGCCTTTGTTTCTTGTTCCCGGGCCCCTAGATCTATTGCTTAGGGCAGACTCCGAGGAATCTTCCAGTCACTCTCAGGCGTTTTGGGGCAGCCCACATTTCCCTGCACCTGAATCTGTGTTCTCTCAGTACTATCAACAGTTCCCTGGATGCCGCAGCTCAAGGCTGTGCCCTCCTAACCCTGGATCCCAAACAGAACCACCCAGAGGCTGTGATACTTCCCCTGTGACACCATTACAAATGCCCACTATCAATAACTCAGGGCTAATGTGAAGGTGGTGAGTTTCCTGTCACTGGAGGTATCCAAGCAGAAGTCCATCTACCATATATCCAGATTTCCAGCAGTCGTCAGCTAAAGCATTAGACCTCTTAATCAGTGAAGTCTTTCCGACTCCAGGTGTGTTTGATTCTGTGCATTTCAAATTTGACTTCCGCCACTGCATCATAAAAAACATCCAAATTCTGCCCACACAGCTCTCTGATACTGAGACTGGTTTTGCACAAAGTGGTAAAATACAATTTAAATTTCTCCTAAGTGTCAGAACCATGAGAAAGAAAAACAAATTAATCAACAAAGAATTCCTTTTCAGTGGTTTTCAAGCCAGCTTGTGTCTGTCACCAAACCACAGGTGAAATGCTAATAAAACTCAGCTTGCAACAACAGCATAACAATTTAAATATGGCCTATTTTTCTAGAGAAATAGAGACTATATTTCCATACATGGCCTTTTTAATGAGTGCAAACTTTTTTATGAGAAAAAATTAGAAAACAGCAAAGATTTCCGGAAGTCTGAGAGGAGGCAGAGTCACGATTGAAAGGTAAGGATGCACCAAGAGGCCTGCGGGGGTGGGGGGGGGGGGTGAGAGCCCCCTCCCCGGGTGATCCAACAGGAGGGAGCCTGGCAAAACACAGTAATGAAGTTGTTACACCTTTCAGCCTAATTTGAAGAGATGAGACTGAGGGACCTCACTCCAGCTTTGCATACTGAGTGCTAAGTGAGGCAGGAGATGGGGTATGCGGGCTGCGCTCATCGCACCGCTCTGCGCACGCGCAATCCTAGAAGCAGAGGTTGGCCCGGAGCTGTCCACACCAGCCTCGCTTCTGCCCTGCACCACCTACCTGGCCTTTCTCAAACACGCAGGTATTTCTCTGCTTCCATGCTGTTGCTCCTTCTCCTCTCATTCACCTCAGCCTTGCTCCAAACACAGATTCAAAAATCACCTCCTCCATGCTGTCTTCCCTGAGTTGCAGTGGAACCACGAATACTGCCTGCTGTGGAATCCTCCAAATCTGTCCTCTGCCAAAAAAAATCTAGTCATTTTCCAAAACTTCCAGAGAGTCGGATATTATGCTCACAGCCTGATAGGCACGGCCACTGCCACAGGGCTCTGGACCTGCACTCAGGAGGTGGGCCGGATCAGCATCAGCCCAGCAGACCACTTTGCTGTATGGTCTTGGGCAAATTACACAATCTCTCTGAGTTTCAATTTCCCCAACCAATACACAGACGGAACAATTCCTTCGCTGACTTCTTGAAAGGTTGTAATGAAATAAAATCAGTGGAAGCACCGACCCCAAGGTTATCCATAAACACTGTGCTCCTCCCCTCTTTGCAGAGTTGCCTACCCTGAGAATTTAGATCACTTGACACCTCAGTCTTCCCATCTATAGAAAAGGCAGGCATGCTCACAGCTTCTTATTTCATTGCTCAAGAAACAAGCTTATATAAAAAAAATTAATGTTTATAATGGACTTCATTTATTCCAATATTTACAAAATACTCCATTTTTTCATACTGTCATGTCAGTGTGAAACAGTCATCCATTTTTCCTAAACAATGCAGGAATTACCATCTGTCATTTCTAAGAGGATTAAGAGATTGTCACCCATTAAGGACATGCGATTAGCAGGGAAAACATGGCCCGTGGAAGAAGCCTACCTCTTCCATGTGGCAGGAGGGGTCTGCACTCTGCCTTCTGCCACCCGGCGGTCCCCCCAGCAGGGTGTGTAAAAAAGGGCCTCACGAGATCCCATCACAACATTTGAGGCTGCTCGTCCACTCACTTTATAGATGAAGAAACTGAGGCTCAGAAAAGTTTGCTGCATCCGGCCCAGACCTCTCTCCCTACCATTGCCCAAGACACCACAAGAGGGAGAGCTGCGTCCTAGAGAAGGTGGAGAGGGGTGCGGAGGGACAGGAGTTCCTGGAGCATGTGACCCCCTCCACTTGCTGAAGGGAGAGGAGGGATGCAGGAAAGGAGAAAAGTGGGCTGTTGGAAACGTAAAAGAATTCAAAATCAGATCCCTGGCCCTCTCCTACAATCCTCTGCGGCGCTGTAGAAGTGCTAACGTTTGAATCCACGCAGGAGAGAAAAACAAAAACCGTGTATCGTCACACACTCTTCAAACACAACTCTCAAGGGTCTTTCAAGGTGAAAGCAAGGTGACCACGCTTCCCAAGCTGCCGAGGACGCTCCCAGTTTATGTAAAGTAACGGTTCGGTTAGGAGGGCCCTCACTTGCTCTTACGAGTATCCTGATGTAGAAGGTCATCGCACCGCGTGGTTCTCAACCTTGGCTACACATGAAAATCACCTGGGGAGCTTTGAAACAAGATGAAATCAAAATCTGTGGGGGTGAGATCCAGACACTGGTCATTTTTTTAAGCTTTTCAAACCCAGTGATTTTAATGTGCTGTTAAGACGGAAAGCCAGCGTCCCAGGTAGGAAGCATGACCCTTCCCGATACACAAAGCTGTAACTGACCTGACAGCAGTTGACAGGGGAACCCCAAGGAGCCCTGAGCTGCCCAGCCCTCGGGGGGACCGGGGCAGCAGAGGAGGAAGCATGAGGCCGGTCCAGCAGACCCCCTGTGTGCCCCAGCCTCACGTGCTGTTTGCATTCACTTGGCTGCCTGCTTCTGGAAAGACAGGAAGCTCTGTGGCCATTCCTGTTGGGTACCAGCTCACGGTGAGCAGGTCATGCGTGCTCGTCCAGCTCTCAGGAGGCAGTGAGGGAGGTCACCTGTTTCACCTTGAAGCAGAGAAGGAGGCCTGGAGAGACAGATTTTTCCACACATCCTGGAGAGGTTCTGCCAGGGAATTCCATGGAGACACGTGAAGTCAGGCTACTGGCAAGAGCAGCCCCAGAGCCCAACGTACAAACGTGTCCCACTCAGGGTTTCCGGAACAGATTGTGTCCCAAACTGCATCCGTCCTAATTAAGGCTGCCAGGTAAGTCTCAAGCCCCTGGTCGCACACCAGGGAGGTTCTTGGGAAGAGAAGGGCTGGCCTCTCCTTGTCCCTGAGAGAGCAGAGTCTGTCCTCTGGCCGCTCCCTTGGGTTTGGAATCGTTTTTTACAGCTCTGGCATTTGGGCTCCTGACTAAAACCCGTCTCCGAAAGCAGAACCTCACAGGGAGCTTGAGGGACTTGCTCTTCCTAGAGAGGGCCAGCAAACGTCACTGCAGCAAGACCTGGACAGGTACACCCTAGCGACATGACACTTTCCACTTCTCAGGGTTTTTCAAACCGTAGCCTCTAACAACTCTCTGAGAGTGTACTGGGAGAATACATTCATGAAATACTATTTGGGAAACTTCAGGGTATATGGGAAACCTTTGTCATTTGTAGACACGACATTTGCAATTTTGACTCATGAGTGGGGAATATATCACCAAGTTTATCCCCCATAAAAGCTTTAAGACACATACACACGCACGTGCGCGCGCGCACACCCCTCACTGTCCTGGGATTTTCATGCTTTCTGGTCTTTGCCAATCTGAAAACGAGAATTACCTCCATGTAATTTTAATTTTCATCTCTTATTAGGGAACCTAAGCAATTTTTCATACACCTAAGAAGCAATTTTACTTCCTTCTCCATGGCCTCTATTTATAATCCTTTGCCTGTATTTTAGCTCGGCTCAGTCCATGCTTATTGATTTGTAGAATCTCTTTATATGAGAGAAACCAGCCCTTTCTCTGCAATACAGTATGCAAACAATTCCACAGTTTGATGTCTATGTTTTTATTTTGTTTATAGTCCATTTAGCTAAGTCCATTTTAATGTAAGTGAAATATTAATATTTCCTTCTGTGGCTTCTGGGTTTTAAAACTTCAGAATGCCTTATAATGAAAATGTCTTTCTTTGTCTCCAGGGCAACTCCTTGCTCTTCTGAACTCTCCCCTCAAAACAAAACAAAACAAAAAAAGGACAAAAAACAAAAAACCCTAGCCATCTCTCAAGTTTGCAATGGGTACAGAAACATCCCCGCAAATCAATCTTGCTGTTTAGGAGAGCAAAATTCCTCAATCAGAGTACTCCAAGCCTGAGTGATCCATTATTAGTGCAGGAGAAAGTTAAAGCCTCAGAGAGGGTAAGCCTTGCCCAAGGTCAAATGCTAGTTGGCTTCCAAGCCAAAATCAGAGCCCGAGCTTGCTGATTCCCAGCCCAGTGCTGCCCCGACCAACCCGCTGTGACTCCCAGACCAACTGTCGTCCACTTCCTCGGGGGACTCTCCTGGTGAGAACTCTGCTTTTTAATTCTATCTAGGATGAAAAAAGAACAGGTTGACTTTGTAATGTTATCAAATATTAAGCTTGATTTTCCAGCTTCTGACATCCAAATTGCCAGTGAGCTCGAAAGCCCCAGTGGAGGCTGTTGGCTGTGCTGGGAGAATGGGGCTTGAGGCAAGGGTGGAGGAGGGATAGTACCTCTCAGCCACGAGAAGAGAAGAGGAGAGGAGGGAGGGAAGCAGGGGATGCAGAGTAGGTGACCGCCAGGAAGCCAGGCCCAGGGCAATCACTGAAAAAGATAGATCAGGGTAAGGGTCCTCCATTAAAATTTTAAATCACAGGCACTCCATGACCACGCACACTTGAAATGCGGTCCCTGGGAGACAAAAACCAGGATGCTGTTAAGGTTATTGTGTGAAGTTGCCAAAAACTGAAGACATAATGCATCCCTTGTCCTTTGGAAATTATGTGCAAGAAAAGTTCTCCATGACACAGAACACGCTGTGCAAATGGGGGAAGGAAAACAAAGAAAGCTTTTCCAAGCCTAACACCAAAGTGTCCTCATGATTTGAGAGGGTAGTTAGAAAAGTCTCTGGATTTAGAAAAATGGGCTCTAGAGTTAGAAAAATCCGCATTTGGTCTATGGGTTTATACCTTTGTTCACTGGGCAGGGAATCACCCCTTGAAACCTTGGTTGCCCCCTTTGTAAAATGAGGCTAATCGCACTTTCGTCAAAAAGTTGTACTGAGAATTAATAGGAAGTGCCCGGAACAGGACCTGACGGGGGTGGGGGGCAGTCTTATGAGCTGGTCATGCCTCCTCTCCTTTTAGACTGGAAATGGCCTTTATGACGTGCTACCTCAATGCCTTTGTTTTTCACACGGGAAACTGAGTCCCGGGTGTGCAGTGACTTACCTATGGCCCCCAGCAAGCTAGAGACAGAATTGAATTCAATTCTTCTGATTGTCCCACATCCAGAAACACCTTTTTTCAAAGATCCCCTTCCTGCTTTTCCCTAGAATTTCAACATCTCTTAAATATTCAGTAGGAGGGAGGGGAAGACAAGTACCACTGCCCACGATATTCAGCATCACTGCTTTCTAAGTGATCCTTGTGATCATTTAGAAAGTGATCCCTCCTCCAAGCAATCTGAGTCCAGTGAGAGGAGGCATAGTAGGATAAGGGACAGAAGGGCAAAGGGAGAGACTTAGAACCATGGGGAGCCCCACAAGGATTCCCAATCAGATAATAGTTTGCTATGACATTGTTTTCAAACAAGTGCAGGAAAGAGACCACAGACAGCTATGGCCAGATGCACAGAACCAACAAGGGACAGTAGGAATGCCATGAATCTAGAACGCACCTTCCAAGGGGAATCCCTGGGTGCAAACAGCATTTGCTTCTGTGCAGAAGGAGTGGAAGCCCAGCCTGGCTCCTGACAGTGAAGGACGCCAAGGTGGAGCCATTATCTGAAGCTGAGTAATGGCAAAGTGCGAGTGTTTTGTTTCTTTCTATCATCTGTTTGATGGAAATGTTCTTATCTTTGCACACCCATATGCAAGTACAACTTAGCTATTTCCACGTAATTTGTGTAGCATTGGGGTGTTTACAATAATATTCCAATATATTTCCAATATTCCAATAATATTTTCTCCTCCAAGAAGCTGAAGAATGGGGTGGAACCATGTCCCCCCACCCCCCACATCTTGGTTTTACTGCTCTGCAACCTGAGTGGAAATGACACTCTCATGTTTCTCCTCTACTAGTCTCTTGCTCTTACCATGCTCATAACACTTCTGACGCCAGATGTGGGGCTTTGCCACACATCAAGCGATTCTCCGACCCCAGCTGCATGTCCTGCAATTCACGTGTCCTGCGTGTCTCCCCAGAGTCAGCATCAGGTCCCACAGCTTTAAGACTGACCCCACCTCAGATGCCAATTGCAAGCCCCAAGCTGTCTCCTAGACTTACGACCAACTGGTTATAAATCAGGGTTCCTATAAACCTCCCACCCCTTGGGATTCATAATTTATCAGAACAGCTCACGGGGCTCAGAGAAACACTTATGTTTACCAGTTCATCATAAAGGACATGATAAAGGACACAGATGAACATCCAGAGGAAACAATACAGTCAGTGAAGGTATCCTGAGCACAGGAGCCTGAGCCCGGGGCCCCATCTTCATGGAGTCGGGGTGCACCATCCTCCCAGCACACGGGTGTGTTCATCAACCTGGAAGCTCTCTGAACCCCTTCCTTTGGAGACTTTTATGGTGGCTTCATCACACCAACATGATCAGTCATTAACTCAGTCTCCAGCCCCTCACCCCTCCCCAGAGGATGGGAGGTGAAGCTGAAAGTTCTTAGTTTCTAATTGTGCTTGGTCTTTCTGGTAACCAGTCCTCATCCTGAAGTGATCCAAGAGCCCACCAAGAGTTGTATCATTAGAATAAAAGATATTCCTATTATGTAGGAAATTCCAAAGGATTTAGGAGCTCTATGTCAGGAGTTGGGGCAAAGACAAAATGTTAAATGGAAAGATGTTCCCAGTGCTCTTATCAATTAGGAAATTATAGGCTTTGAGGAGACAGGAACCAAGGTGGAGACCAAGATGTCTGTTTTCCATTATTTCACACAACCCTAGACCCTGATTCCACACGAGTGAGGGACCTACCAGACCCCTCCCGGGAGGATGCTTGGCCTTTAGGAGTGTGCATTCTAGCTGAAGGCTAAGAGGAGATGTGGAATAAGATTGTGTATGAATAAGAAATAAAGAGATGGTGCCTAGAAAATCATGGAATGAAGGGAGAAGGAGAGATCTTAGGAATAATTCAACCCAATTCTCCAATATTACAAATGGAGACACTGAGTGGACCAGAGAAGAGAGCGATTTGTCCAAGATCACACAGCTAGTTTGTGATATAATGGAGACGAGAACACGGGAGCCTCCGTCAGCTTGTTCTTGTTGGTGACTAGAAGGAGCAGAGGAAGTTTCATCCATCTCTTTGTACAGATAAGACCCTCCTCCTGAGCCCAGACTGACCCCTCAATCAGAGAGAACCATGGGGAGCCTGGGTGGCTCAGTCAGTTAAGCACCTCACTTTGGCTCAGGTCATGATCTCAGGGTCCTGGGTTGAAGCCCCACGTCAAGTTCCACGCTTAGCAGGGAGTCTGCTTCTCTCTTTCCCTCTGCCCCTCCCCCCATCATGCTCACTCTTTAATAAACGAAAAGTCTGAAAGAAAAGAAAAAGAAAGAACAAACCAGAGCCTCCATATAGGCCTGTCCTTGCCTTTCACTGCAAGCAAAACCCTGGGCCTCTCTCTCTCTCTCTCTCTCTCTCTCTCTCTCTCTCTCTCCCCCTGGTCTCTGTTTCTGCAACTGAACACCTGGGAATTTACCACTTGGGCCGCAAGATGGGCAGTATCGTAAGAGCGAGTACCATGCTGCCCACTCAAAGGCTTACCATCCATGCCGGACTTGAGCTTGCTCTGTACCGGGCACTATTCTCAAAGCTTGCACTTGCACATTTTTCCATCCTTATTATAACACTATGTAGTCGGTGCTCCTCAGACCCCCAAGCCACAGTCAAAGAAACCAAGACTCAGGGAAGCCATAAAGTTTCACCAAGAGCAGCCCAACTGGCAAAGGGCAGGCCCATACTTTACTGTGCAGACTTGTGACTGACAAATTTCTCATCCTCTCCCATGTGTCACCCCATTCATTCATCACCATGACCCACATGGGTAGTTATTAATCCTACTTCCCAGTTCTGGAAAGATGAAGAGACTCACTCAAGAACAGGAAGCTAGTATCAGGCATATTTGGGTCTGAGGATCCCTAGGTGTGACTCAGTGGCCCTGTTTTGCAGACAGCTGCCACTTCCAGCGTGCTCTGATGCTGTGGTTTCCTTCTGGCCGTGGGGAGTGTGGGAGATGCCTGCGTCAGTAAACGTCTGAAGCTGGGGGTGAGTGTAGGGTCCATCGAGCACAAGTGAGCAGAAACAAAAGAAGGATTTGGGAACTGTCGTTCTCTACTTTCTGGTTTTGCAGCAGGCATGGTATTAAGTGATAAAATTTTGGTTGGTTGCAAGACTCCAAATGATGCCCACTAAATGATGACCACCCAAGTCCCACGTAGTGTGTACCTGGGTCTCGCTGTATCCATTGAAGCGGGGACAGTGGGGACGCTGCCCACTGGTTTTCCCCCTTCCCTGCAAGGCTGTTTGGAGGCAGGCAGATGCTGCCTATGCTTTCCTAAGCAGAAGCTCCCCAGTGACCTGTAAACATATGTTTTTGTGACCTGGTTCTGAAGCTCTCACCTTCTACCTTCAACCAACTGAATCACCCCAGCCCTATATCTGGTCTGCTGGACATTGACCATGATAATGGCTACTGGCAATTGTAACCAAAAGATAAATTGTATACATGGATTGAAATTTGTATGGTGAACCTACAAGGTATTTCTGGCATGCTGGGTCCAGAGAGCCACGGAGAAGACCTTCATCCACAGCTCCATGACAGAGGGTGTTTTTAACAGCAGGCATAAGCAAATGGGCTTATGCCATTTGGGGGTTGGGGATCCCTTCCCCAGGTTGGGGGCTTAGGGCAGAGTTCATGCTGAAGTGGCCACAGCAGGCTGTAACCCTCCAGAAAAGCCTGTCTGCCCGGGGACTCTGATGATTTGTAATCAAATTGTGTTTCATTAAAGAAAGTATCCAGAGGTTTCCTCTGGGCTGCGTTCTTGCAAATTAAAGGTAATGGAGTTAACAAAGAACAACTGTAAGTCACATACCAACAGGTGAAATGAGCCCAAGGCAGCTCCCTCTCTTTGGAAGCTCACATGTGGGATGTGGGTCTTGCTCAGGCCAGATTCTCTCTTTACCCCAAATCATGGGTACCCATTGAAAACAGCTCTGGGGCTGGTGATCTTTGACTCTGACCCTCTCTCTCATCTTTAAAACATGTTAAGTTTGTAAGGAGACCCATGTCCCATTTGCCTAGCACTTGGGGGATAGGGAAGCTTGGTTCTCAGGGCGTAAGACTTCATTGCTAAAATCTGGAAACTTCTGGACAAAATGGGACAAGTGGGCCAGCTTTTGGGCTTCCCACATCCCTGACTCTGTCAACATCCTGGGATTATTTTGACTAACTCTAATATTCTTAAGAATTACTGAACTGAGGGTGCCTGGGTGGCTTAGCCAGTTAAACATTCAACTCTTGGTTTTGGCTCAGGTCATGACCTCAGGGCCATGGGATCAAGCCCCACATTGGGCTCCTTGTTCAGCAGGAAGACTGCTGGAGAGTCTCCCTCTCTCTCCTTCTGCCCCTTCCCACCATTTCTCATAAATAACTAAATCTTAAAAAAAAAAAAAAAAGAATTTCTTAACTGAAAGAACCTTGAGCCCATGACAAATGTGTCATGAGCCAGTAGAGCTTCCAGAACATAGTAAGGACTCTGAAATTCCCTGCCCCTTCCCATGTTCCTGGCCAAGCACTGTTGCCTCTGGCTGGTCTGAAACTCTGGAGTCCTGTGCTGGTAAGTCTCCAGAACGCTACCACCTGCAACTCTCACTCCATCCCCAAAGGTTGTCAAATTTCTCTGTTTCAGGTGAAGAAACAGATACTCCAAGCAGGTACATGATTAGCTGAGGCCATGAGGATATTAACTAAGTGAGCCCAGACTCCATCCTGTGTCCTGTATTCTAAGCCCAGTGGCTCCTTGGCCAAACCAGGCTGCTGTGCGTCCCACAAACACACCCCAGTATAAGCCCATGCCTCCAATGTATCTGGGCTTCTCCCTACCTAGAAGCACCTGCTCACTGCCTGCTTCTTTCCTCCGGACCACCCCCACTTCCTGTGCCCCCTCACAACTCCATGGGCACCTCCTTAGCCAATGTAGTGAAGGGCGGTGAGAGGCCCAGCAACCCCATGTCCACATATCAGTGTTACCCCACATCAGGAACTCCAGGCCCTCCCTGTGTCATCAGGAACTCAGTTCTTGCTCCCCTCATCACACCCAAAAACTGCCCAAGAGAAAAGGAAGGGCCTGGAAGGGCAGGCAGACAGGGTGAAGGGCAAGCTGCACCACGCTGTCATAGTATGGGGCTCCGGGAGCAGAAACCCTTGCAGCTGCACATCCACTGAGACCCAAACTGGGCGAGAGAAACCTGGAACTCCAGCCAAGAGGGATGGAAACCCGGGGGGGGGAGGGGGCCAAGGCCGGGTCTGGGAGGAGGTGGCAGCGTGTGATTTTTAATTTACTTTTTCTTGCCCTGAGACAAAAATTAATTTGACTTGGGAAAAAAAAAAAGTAACTTTTTCCTTGACTTTTGAAAGTAAAATTTTTTCAACTCCTTTTCCACTTAACAGAACATTTCCTTAACTTCTAAGGCATAATGTTAATATGCGCCAAAGATGGGGAATTCCCTGAGCTCAGCTCACATATCACTGAACTGATTTTTTTCTTAATTTCCTAGTAATACTGGCTGGGCTATGCTAACAGGAGAGTTAACAGCTAATTTTGCTACAGGGAAGATAATAACAGGAAATGATCTTTAATAATGAATTAAACAGACTCCTTGGGTTCTGATTCCTTTTATTAGATAAGGTCAGTGGCATTTTAAATGAGCAAATCTATCCTAGGCTGGCAACAAGATACAGAGAAAATTGTCAAGTTGACTTACAGAGTAAAACGGGAGCTCCGCAAAGCCGAGGGTGAGAAACTGTGATACAGCAGACAGAGGAAGAGCTTTCGACTCAGCACTGGACACTAAGTCCCACTAGCTGTGCTTCTCCCTTGAGCTGTTCGTGGGGATAATAATCTCCACCTTCAGGAGCCTCGCAATCATTCCTGAGGGACAGCATGGAAAGCCTAGCTCAGGGCCCCGTACAAGGTAGGTGCCCCTGTGAACCGCTACACAGTGTTTGCCGTTTGGTAGAGAATCCAGTTCACAGACCCATTCCCTGTGCATTCTGTCATTCAGCTTCAGAAAAACCTCCCTGCAAATCCACCACCCGGACACGCAGTCCGCCTCATTTCAGGACAAGGAAGGTCAAATGATCACCGGAGGTGATCCATTTAGCAAGAGAGAGGATCGGGATCCTAAGGCATATCCGATTCCAAATTATCTCATCTATGTGGTTCTCCTTCCAACTACTCATCTCCACTTTGTTTTGATCATGCAGATTTCCTAGTATAACGTTTTTTGAGGGGTACCTGGATGGCGTGCGCGGTGGGGTAAGGGGCAAACTCTTGGTGTCATGATCTCAGAATCCTGAGATTAAGCCCTGCAACCGGTTCTGCGCTCAGCACGGAGCCTGCTTGAGAGTCTCCCTCTCCTTCGCCCTCTGCCCCTCCTGCTCATGCTCTAATAAATAAATAAAACTTTCTTAAAAAATGTTTCTTCAGGACATATCACCAACCAGCATTTATTTATTAGCTGTATACACATTCTACTCTATTAATACTATGCACTATTCTATTATAACTCTGTTCTACTCTATTAAAATTAGAACACACACACATATGTAGTCACACACAAAAATAGAAGAAACACATACAAACAAAGCATAAGCTGAAGTTCTCATGTTTTCTGGCAGGAAGAGGGAAACTGCGTAAAAGCATAAAGTTGATCCAAGATCAAAATGGCTGCACCAACACTTTGGCGAAGCCCGATTTTAAAGTATCTTTTTGCTCTCTTCTGCAAACTTCCCCTTCTCTCTTCTTCCTAGCCTTCTCTATCGGGAGCCTGGGACCACCCTAAGGACAGGATGAAGGATGCTCGTAGCACACACACAATTACTGTCAAAACCGGCAAGATCCTATATTTCCCTATTAAACATCCCCGCCCCCCCCAGGCCCTTCCCCGCTAGCTCAGATGTCTGAAGGCCACAGCCCACTGCTACCTCCTGTGCCCAGAAAGCGATAAAGCTATTGCTCCTCTTTATCCCAGACTCTGTCTTCGGTGTTACAGTGTGGCTCGGAAGCAGGGAGGTCGGCTTTCAGCAACGAGAGGGAGATGTGCCTAAGCTGGAGGGAAGGGGACAGCCAGTGTGAGGTCGTGGAAATCGGCACTGCCTCCGGGCTGGGGATAACCAGTCCTGCCTCTGGGCTGCATCAAAGAGGGAGAACTGTGGAGACTTACTGCAGGCTGGCTCAAGGTCACGCAGAGCTCACCTCTCCGGGCTCCCTGCCCAGTCCCCCCTCCACTGTATGCAGTGGACTTGGTGCTGATGCCAGCAAGCCTCAGGGAGCCACTAGGGTGTTTGAGAGTCACAGGGCAAGCTGCAGCCTGCTTCTGAGGGCTTACTCCAGGAACTTGCACAGGCCACTAGTCCCGTGCCAGCCAAAGCACTGGCTCACTCTTAGCCAAAACCCATGTGTGGAGGTTCCGGTTTCCAGAAGTTTCCAAAGCGGGGGATGTAATTACAATGTTTCAAAGCAAACAAACACCCAAGTGGGAGGACAACATATTTATTTGACTAATTAGAGGAAATTCACAGAGAGGATGTACAATAACATCGTCCTTTTTTTCTTCTTTGTTTTAGTAATCCTAATTGACATTTTCTTTTGACATTTTATTAGTAGCTCATTTTTGTTTTTATTGTGCTCTCAAAAAGGTACCAAGCGAAAGCGTCATCCTCTTTGGCAATAAACAAGTGGGAATCACGCATCACACAAATAGCAGTGGCTCGGGGAGCCCAGATGCAGAGTCCCTGTTATCAGCCTGCAGCAGTGAGGGGAGGACAGTGTAGTGATTATCATGCATGGGGGGCGGGGGGGGGGGGGAGCCTGCCAATTTGCCGCAGGGCTGCTGAGAGCCCCGGTTCTGCTCCACCCAGCTCCTAAAGGGGCCACTGTCAGCATCGGCTCCTGCACCCCAAGGTCACGCGATTCTGTAGCCATCTGGTACCTCCCACCCCTGCCACACGCCGCTGTTCCAAGAAAGAGCCAAGGAAGTGTGGTCTCAATTCAACACAGTTAATCCATGTTCTCAGAGCACCGAGAATGTGTCCAGCTAAGGGGCCACACACATGCAGCATGGCTGGCTGAAAGAGCGATTTGGAATGCGACAGACTTGGGCTCAGGGCACTGAGTTCCCATTTTCCATCCATAAGTGGAGATTAAATACCAACCTCACGGTCTGTATTGAGAATTAAGTCAAAAAATTACATAAAGCATTTTACACAATGTCTGATGTATTCATGGGTCCCAGGAAGACTGTTGCGGGCCAATGGAAAAATACAATTATCGTAGCTCAGGGAACTTCCCACGAGGACACAGTGGGTACGTAACCAGTCCCCTGTCCGACTCCATAAAAACCCAGTGCTGGAGAGTGAGGCAGAAACAGAAATCACTGTAATATATGGCAGGCTCCAACAGGGTGGGCAATGGGGAGCCACCGAAGCTCTTTGAGCGAGGAGGGCAGTAAGAGCTGTACTAGGCAGAGAACCAAATACAGCCAGTGGCAGCTGAGCACTTGAAATGTGGCTAGTCTCGACTGAGCTGTGCCATTCGCATGAAGTACACCCTGGATTTCCACTTGATACAATGAAAAGAATATAAAAGTACTCGTTAATATTTTTCACACTGATTACACGTCAAAATGATAGCATTTTAAATATACTAGGTTAAATAAAATATGTTATTAAAATAGAGTTTACCAACTTCCTTTGTGGCTACTAGAACATGTAAAGCCACATACATGACTCCTGTCATGTTTCTGTTGGACCGTATTGCCCGGGAGTGTTTGCCGGACGCATCAGAGCGAAAAGCAGCTGGAAGCAGCAACATCTGGGCCATTTCATTCCAACCAAAGTGCTCATGTCCTCTCAGCCTGGCCCTACCTCTCCTGCTGCCAGTTCGTGGAGTAATTAAAATGCCTTGAAGCAAAAATCCCAGCCCTTGAGTGTGCTTGACGGAGCTCAGAGTTTTGCAAAGCTATTTCAGCAGGGAACATCCAGGCAGTGTTCTCGAACCTCCCACGTTATCCAGAGTAGGGATCAAGCGCCAAAGTGCCTGGCTCTCAGCCCCATGATCTGGGGGCCATAGCTTACGCCCAGCAGCAGCCATTTCACAGGTAAATTAAAAAGCAACCAGTATTTTCCTCTCCAACTGGTACCAAATGGATTGTTTTTCTGTGAGTACTTCTCTTGCAGAGAGTTCTCCAAAGCTTGCAAGATTTATCCCAACAGATCCCGTGAATGGTGCTCCCAGGGACAGAGAATGGACAAAGTGGATATTGCTCCGCTGTACTCAGCCTTGGTCTGCAAGCTCCAGGCTCAGACTTAAAATTACAACAATAATGCCACTGACCTTCTGGGTGGGGACCTTGAGCCTCTGGCCCCACTTTTTCCCCTCAGCAGAATCTGGACGCTGGGTTGCATGTTCTAGAACATTCAGGGAATGGGGGCATTTAAGTACATGTGCTTTGCTTTCAGTGCATCTCCGTTCAAGCGCTGGCCCTGCCACCTGCCGGCCATACTGCCTAGCCAGTCTGAGCCTCTGTTTTCTTTCCTATAAAACAGGAATGGGTGTCATAGCAATCTCGTGGGATGTTGGGATGACTAAATTAGATGATGGGAGGGAGATACACAGTACAATAATTGGCATCTAGTAAGCGCCAAATAAAGCCATCTACCAAACAGACTTCAGGGTTTGCTGTGGAAACGTTAGTCCAGGCCTCAGGAGGCCTTGGTCAGCGCCGGAGTTTGACAGCTCTTCCAGCTGCTAACTCACCTGAAGGGATTCTGATACTTCTTCCAGGACAGAGGGTCTGCGCCCAGTAGAGGCAGGGGAAGAAGGGGTAAAAGGGACTCTCTTTGGAAACTACTGTCCCAGTGAGCATAACTGACCCTGGAGATCAGGAAATCTGGATAGGATCTGAAATAGGATCAGTAGGGGACCCTGACGCTCATCCACTGTGGTAGGCAGAATCCAAAATGGCCCTGTGACTTCCCCCTACCATGGATACTCCCTCCTCTTCAGTAAGGGCAGAACCCATGAATATGACGGGGCATCACTCCCCTGATTGGGACACATTATATGGCAAAGGTGAAAAGATGCTGCACATATAAATAAGGTTCCTAATATGTTACCTCTGGGTTAATCATAAGGAAGAAATTTCTTGGTGGGCCTGGCATAATCAGGTGAGTGCTTTTACAAGCACACAGAGGTCAGAGATGGAAGAAGTCAGAAGATTGTATCCTGCTGGCCTGGAAGCACCACACAGTTGTGCTTGTTATGTTACACAAGGACCCAAGGGCGGTCTGTAGGAGATGAGAACAGTCTCTTGCCGCAGCCAACAAGTTAACAGAGACCTGAGCCCTATGGCCCAAGGAAATGAATTCTGCCAACCACCAGTATACTTGCAAGAGGTCCACAAGGTTTAGCTAAAAATGTAGCCCCAAGTGACACCTTGACTTCAGCCCTGTGAGTCCCGAGCAGAAAACTCTGCTAACCCAAACCCAGACTCCTGCCCCATAGAAACTGTGAGATAGTAAATGTAGGTTGTTTTAAACCACTCAATTTGTAGTGCTTTGTTATAAAGAGAGAGAAGACAAATATAGCCAGCCAGCCCATGCTGGGCTCCATTCCACCCCCCCTCCCCTTGGGTCACAGAGAACCTATTTATCCAGCCCTGTTTGCCTAAAGCAATCCACTGAATCCCATCCTGGACATGGGACCCAACTGGCCCAGTCAAAGTGCAGCCCAGGACATTCATTTGGTGGTTGGAGAAAGGGAATCTCTCTCCTCTGAGAGGTACAAGGTGGGAGGGAATGAAGAGCTATAGCCCATGAGGAAGAAGGCTGGCTTAGGGGCAGACACGTGGAAAGGGTGACCCCATAACCTCCCGGGCTTGGGGCACACACTGCATGTTAGGCCCATCCAACTTCGGACTCTTGAGATATGCAAACCAATAAAACCCTTCTATCCCCTGTATTGCTTCAGCCATTTTACATTGATTTTTCTCCTCAAGCCCTGTAACAAAAACCTTCTCCCTGGTACAAGAGGGTGTGAGCATCATCTGTGCAGGATCTGACTGGACCCAAAGCTTCCTCCCAGCTGCCTCATGAAGCCCAACACGAATAATAATGCCTCATGCTTTACTTTGTTCATTCAGCAAGAACTGATTGAGGGCTTATTACAGGCCAGGAAGTGCATTTCTGGAATGCAGCAGTAAGGTGGCATCTGAGTCCCTATCTTGTGCACGTCAGGGTCTAGTGGGACTACAAATGAACCAACCAGCAATTGCCAGTTGCACACAGGGTGCAAGGCACAGGCACTATGGCCAAATGGCTGAAAGTCAAAATTAGCACCTAGACCCTGCTGAAGCCAAACGACACCATCACGGAACTCACTTCTGGAATAAAAGAACAATTCTGGCATCTTTTTTTTTTAGATTTTTATTTATTTATTTGACAGACAGAGATCACAAGTAGGCAGAGAGGCAGGCAGAGAGAAAGGAGGAAGCAGGCTCCTCACTGAGCAGAAAGCCCAATGTGGGGCTTGATCCCAAGACCCTGAGATCATGACTTGGGCTGAAGGCACAGGGTTAACCCACTGAGCCACCCAGGCACCCCCAATTCCGGCATCTTATTTTAAAAATTCATTATTTTATACTTTTCTCATTTATGTTTTAATAGTCATGTTTTGAAGATTCAAATGTCTATGGGGAAGAACAACAATTCCTCAGGACCATCAGAAGTCAGGTGGCCCCATGACTCAGAAGATATGAACAGACACTTCTCCAACGAAGACATACAAATGGCTATCAGACACATGAAAAAATGTTCATCATCACTAGCCATCAGGGAGATTCAAATTAAAACAACATTGAGATACCACCTGACACCAGTTAGAATGGCCAAAATTAGCAAGACAGGAAACAACGTGTGTTGGAGAGGATGTGGAGAAAGGGGAACCCTCTTACACTGTTGGTGGGAATGCAAGTTAGTGCAGCCACTTTGGAGAACAGTGTGGAGATTCCTCAAGAAATTAAGAATAGAGCTTCCCTATGACCCTGCAATTGCACTGCTGGGTATTTACCCCAAAGATACAGATGTAGTGAAAAGAAGGGCCATCTGTACCCCAATGTTTATTGCAGCAATGGCTACGGTCGCCAAACTGTGGAAAGAACCAAGATGCCCTTCAATGGATGAATGGATAAGGAAGATGTGGTCCATATACACGATGGAGTATTATGCCTCCATCAAAAAGGATGAATACCCAACTTTTGTAGCAACATTGATGGGACTGGAAGAGATTATGCTGAGCGAAATAAGTCAAGCAGAGAGAGTCAAGTATCATATGGTCTCACTTATTTGTGGAGCATAACAAATAACATGGAGGACATGGAGAGATGGAGAGGAGAGGGAGTTGAGGGAAACTGGAAGGGGAGATGAACCATGAGAGACTATGGACTCTGAAAAACAACCAGAGGGTTTTGAAGGGGCGGGGGGGGTGGGAGGTTGAGGAACCAGGTGGTGGGTAATAGGGAGGGCACGGACTGCATGGAGCACTGGGTGTGATGCCAAAACAATGAACACTGTTATGCTGTAAATAAATTTAAAAAAAAGAAAATTAAAAAAATAATAATGAAAAAAAAAAAAGAAGAAGTCAGGTGGCCCCATGACTTCTTAGCTCGCATCTGTGGTATTAAATGCTCCTTCTCCGCCAAGGTCAAGGGGAGAAGCCAGATTTGAGGGGCTGCCTCGTCTTCTGCTTTTTCTTTATACTCTATAGTTTTTATTTCACGTGAATTAGATTCATCATGAATGTCGGACACAATTTTGGAGGCTTTCCTCCTATTTGGAGGTAGCAAAGGTGACAAATATTCCCAAATATTTTCTGGAAACTCCCGTGATCTATATAGAATCCCTAAGTAAAATTAAACAACTAACAATTACATGTAGTTATTAAAGTTTATTCTGTGTAATGTTATGAATGCAGGTACACTAACAACTCTACAAATATTGCAATTGTGATATAATCTAATTTCTATTATTCTGTATTATTATTTAAATTTCATAAACATTAGGTGGCTCAGAAAGGAAATAATATTCTTCCCAAAGTTATCTAGCTAAGACCGCCAATATTTGTATTAACTGTTACTCTATCTCCCCATTTGTAGAACTGGAAATATGTTAAGATGATTTAGTAAATAAAATTCACTTTCATCACCAAAATTCTTGCAGCGCTTTACTCTTGTGATCACTTATACTTCAAACAATTGATAAAATCTCAAAATAGAAACAAAAAAGTGACCCTATAATATTTCAAGAGGGCTTACCTATATCTGAAAGCGAATATTTAGATATTAACAATAAATACAAAAGATATATATCATCCTGTTATTACTTAATTGTTACATACACTAGATATAATGATAACCTAGGCATCCATCAATGATGACTCACAATTTCAGCTTCCAAAAGTGATATTGAACTAGGCATCTGGGTGTGCAGCCATCCAAAGCTGAACACCAAGGGCAAAGCCAAACGTTCGTCCCTGTATCGGTGGGGATCCAACTAGGGAAACAGAAATCACTTGAACGGAATTAATGGAATTAACGCAGAGCAGTAGTCCTACTTTGGGTGCGGAGCTGATTCTATATGTCAACCTGACTGAGGCCACAGGCCCAGCATTATCCTGGATGTGTCTGTGAGGGCACTTCTGGGTAAGATTAACATCTGAATCAGTAAAACAAAGCACTCTAATCCAATCCCTTGAAGACCTGAATAAAACCAAAAGGTGAAGGAAGGGAGAATTCTTTCTCTTGTTCCTGCCTTTGGGCTCAGACCCAGGACACAGCTACCCTGTAGGCTCTCCTGGGTCTCCAGCCGGCCAACTGCAGGTCTTGGAACTTCTCAGCCTCCAAAATCACATGAGCTATTTCTTTATTTCATATACTTATTTTATTTATTTACGATACTAAGACATATATATATACACATATATATGCATATGTATGTATGTCTATATATGGCATATGTCTATATGTACACACTCGCACATATGTGTATGGTATATATATACATGTGTATACATAAATTGCATCAAATAAAAAATTGTCCTATTGGTTCTATTTCTCTGGAGAGCCCAGACTAATACAACAAGTGGTAGAACGGTTGGTAAGCCACCAGGAGACAGTGATGTCATCCAGAGGTTACAAAAGTGCTGGAAACTGCTCCCTAGGCTGGAGGGAAGGAGAGAAGAGGTGGTGTCACTGGAGGCTGGGGTGACCCAGTGCAAGCTGGAACCTGAGTGACAGCCATGGCAGGAGCTGGGACCACAGAGAAGACACAGCCGTTGCCTGAGGACCCCTCAGAGACATAGGAAGGAGGAAAGATACTCTTGCTTCTCCCTTCCTCCCACCTGCCAATCTCCTAAGAGTGCTCCCATTGGTCACTCACCCCTCTGACTTACGGAGTGCACTGGGGAAGAGTGAGAAAGGCCCTGATGACTACAAACAGGCCAGGACCAACAAATGCCCAATAGAGTTTCTTATCCTCATGGCAACTGGAAACAGCACATTCGTGATCGCAGAGTAACTATAGTTCAGAGAGGTGAAGTCACTCTCCTAAGGTCACACAGCTATTAGACAGCAAAGTTCAACATTGCAGCAACACAAAGACCTTAAAATGGACTATGAGACATCTCTTCTCTTCTTCCAAGTACTTTTCCAGCTGCCTGAGTACCCAAGTCCTCTCCCCTCCCCTGTGCCAAAAATCTTGTTCATTTCTTATACAAAAACATACTATTTGCTTCACTATCTCCTTCAAACCATATCCATGGGACTCACCTTCACCCAAAGGGAACCCTCAAGTGATTTTCCTATGCAAAAGAATCTCTTCTGTACAAGAAACTTCGGTCCTTGGTGTCAAAATCATTTATTTGCCCTTCTTTATGAACAAGACCCATTTGAAGTGTTCTGCCATTAAAAATGATGGAAAAACCGATGCCCCAGACAATCCTCAGACCTCTTTCCAATCCTTATAATGTGGTTCTAAGAAGTCCGAGAGGGAGGATTGTCCCAAGCTGGTCTCCAAGAAGGACTCCTATACGTCGGGGTAGGAGGACACAGGAGTCTTTGTTTCTTTCATCAGAGCTACCGAACCTGCCTCGCTCCTTCTCAGGAGGTGACGAACAGCCAGGACCTCTACTAGGTCACCCCATGGATCCCCCACCCACCTCCCAACCCAGGAGAAGGGCAGTCAGGACCCTGGGGACCCAGCCAGACACTTCCCTGTACCATCTCCTTCTCATTTTCTCTCATCTATTATAAAGTAACACAGTAATTTCTATAAAGAATTTAGAAAATTCCAAAACAAAATGACCTCTAGTCCCACCACACAGAGACAACTAGGGTTACAGATGTTTTCCTTTCTAGTCTTTTTTTCTATGCACAATCTTCCTTTCTATAGACATCTTCCCCTGTGAAAAGACTAGTAGACAGTTAGAAGCAGTTGGGGCTCAAGAACCCTCAGGGCATGAGGGCCAGAAAGTTCTGGCTCCCCATCTTCCAGGGCTGCCGTGTCTCCCTCTGTACCACAGTCATTATTCTGATATCAAACCCACACCCCAAAGTAGTTGCCGGAAGGATTAAGTGCATCACTCCCTGCAAAGCCTTAGAGAAGTACCAGGCCCACCATAAGCTCTATTCTCATGATTATTACCTTTCGGTGGCAGCAAAAATGCACGTGAGCACCATTTGAATGGGTGCATACCATTCCATTAAACAGCTGCATGCGGATGGGTAATGTAAGTTACTTCACTGCTTCCTACTGTGGGATACTGAGGGTCTTTCCAAAGTTTTGCTATTTGGTCCAATGATAAACTTGCACATAAATCTTTTTGCGTCTTTTGATTTCGCTGACTTCCATCCCAGAAGTATAATTGCTCGATCAAAGGGTAGGAGCTTGCTTAAATCTCAAAGTGTGATGCTGAATCACTCTTCAGAGACATTGTGCTATTCTTATTCCATGGAGTGGGATGGGGGAAACCCTGCAGCCCGGGGAATTATAAAACAGTTGTTTCATTGTTGTTAGTTTTGAATCAGTGCCAAGCAGATGGGCAAGAAATGGTACTTTGTCATCTTAGTTGATATGTTTTCACTTTGGCTACCTCAGGGAAGACCTTCTGCCCCATTTCTCAGCCCCCCACCACCACCCATGTCTTCTCCTCCCACATATCCAGCACAGATAAAACAGCAGTCCCCCAGCCATCGGCTGAGATGTTTAAGAACAGCGGCTCCCAAGGGACCAAGATCACCGAACACGCCTGAAGCATGGCCATCCTGACTGCTCTCGGAACTTGTCAACAGAAGAAGCAGAAATCAGAAGGAAGATGACCAACAGGTCTCTAAAGCATCTGGAAGAAAATCTCCTAGGACCAAAGCTCAAAATAACCCTGAACCAGTAGCCATGAGGTATGTGTTTCACCCAGGGGAAGGGCACACATCACCGGGAAGATATGGGTGGACAGGAAGCCCGATGAGCGCTCAACAGCCACTGGAGAACAGGAATCTGCGGGGGCGACTCCCGGGCAAGAGGGAAGGTTGCCAGCTGGGGCCGTTGGGCTCCCTTGAGGCCACCTGGCTGGCTACTCAGTATTTTACCCAAACACCAATGGAAAAAACTACCTTTTCAAAACTGTGGCTATGATTAAGAGACTATTCCTGCTAGGGCTGAGACAATAACCATGCGGCATGTCCTAGGTAACAGGGACTCTTGACAAATGTTTACAGAATAAATAAATCAACAGAGTAGGGAAAATTGGTTTGGGATTTGTCAAAACTTCTGATTGAACTGAACTCTCTTGTCAAGACTTAAGAGATCATTAATGGATGCAAAAATCATTATGTTTTAACTGGATGTTACGTGCAAGGCACTCAGACACACAGAGACAACAGAGAAAAGAATGAACGGGCCCTACCTTCAAACTGCTCCCAGGGCAGGGCTGCGGGTAACCACGCACCCTTGGGTTTGAGTCTCAGCTCCCCAGTTCAATAGCTGAGGCTGTGTTGACTGGAGAGTCCTGAAACCTTAGTCTTCCCATCTGTGAAATGGGGCACTAACAACCACCACCTTACAGGGCCGTATGAGATCAAAAAGATGACACTTGTAACAAGCCTGGCAGGGAACAGACAATAAGTGGCTGGTGCTGTTATTTTATTTTTATCAAGAAGGAAGAGAAGAATCTCCTGCTCTAATCAGTGCACCAGCCCCAGGGAACGTGGGAAGGAAAACCAAGGGCAGGCTTCACTGGCGACTGCACTTGGAGCCCATTCCGTTGTCTTTCATCTTACTTTCATCTGCAAAGACCCTACCTCCAGTAAATACTCACATATCTTTGTGAGGGACACAATTCAACCCCTAACAACCAGGAACAGGCTTTCCTGTGGAATCTGCATGATTCACTCACTCTTTTGCTTCCATCGAGGCTCTGCTCAAACATCACCTTCCTGGACGCGCTTCTGGACCCACGGCACCTGAAAGACCCCTCCCCACCGTGCCCTACCTTCCTTTACTCTTCCCCCACAGAGCTTGTCCTGTCCTGCTCTGGAATGTATTTTATTGTTTGTTGTTCTCTCTCCCACTGGACATAAATTCCCTGAGGTAGGGACTGTTCTGGCATACAGCTGGCACTCAGTAAATGTTGGTGCAAAGACTGAGACAGTGAGTGATGGTTGTCTAGTCTAGTCGCTCTGCTGGGGTATAGGGCGACACCCACGCTGCGGCCAAAGAGTCTTCATTTTAGGTGAACGCCCCCCAAAAATGTCCATATCCTAATCCTCAGAACCTGCAAACCTCACATGGAAAAAGGACTTTGCAGACGTGATTAAATTAAGGGCTCTTGGAAGATTGTCCTGGATTACGAGGCGGGTCCAACATGTTCACAAGAGTCCACATAAAGGGGAGGCGGGAGGGCCAGAGACAGAGAAGACGTGACAGGGGAAGCAGAGGCTGGAGTCCTATGTTTTGAAGATGGAGGAAGGGCACGTAAGCCAAGGAATGCAGACTCCTCTAGAAGCTGGGAAGACCTTCTCCCTGCAGCCCCCAGAAGGAACGCATCTCTGCCAGCAAGTTAGTGTTTGCCCAGTGAGAGCCATGTCAGACTTCAGCCCTCAGACCTGCAATAAAATAGTAATTCTCTGTTGTCTGAAACCACTCACGGTGTGGTGATGTGAGACAGCAGAGAGAGGAAACTAACAGGGACACCACGTTGGAACCCCCCCGGCACAGCCCCTCCCGAGCGGCAGGTCAGCTGGGCAGCAACGATTTGCAGGGGAGGAACTGAGGCCGGAAAAGTCATGGAACTCGCCCCAGGTCATACAGTTGGGGAGAAGCTAATCCAGGATCTGAGCCCGATTTCTCAGCCTCTGAAGTTCTTGACTTTGTCCCAGGACCAGTATGGAAAGTGTGCACTGCTGTGCAGCCTGGCATGGCTGGGAGATGCTCCCAGTTTTGCCCCCACTCCCAGCAGCCGCCTTGCGGTCCACACAGCTTCTGTGTCTAAATGACTCGTCCTGGCAGAAATACATTTTGATTGGGATTTGTGGACACATCTGGTCATGGTGCCATCCAGAATGTAGCCTGATTGTTCGGGGAGCAAGGAGAGCAGCTGGTGGGACGTGCCCAGCGTCTTCAGAAGGGAGATTTCACAGATCCAAGCTCCATGAGGAGCCCCAGAGCCCAGGAGCA
The DNA here is from genome assembly GCF_922984935.1 of Meles meles. NCBI lineage: Eukaryota > Metazoa > Chordata > Mammalia > Carnivora > Mustelidae > Meles > Meles meles. The sequence goes on along the minus strand of NC_060084.1, from coordinate 19,142,272 downwards.
GCTAGCACAGAGGGGGATGGACAGGAAGCCCCCAGAGCTCACGTGCCACAGAGCATCCTCCTGCCCACGGCAACCCTGGGTCTCACAACAACCTGTGGGAGTTCTTCTCACCCCACTTTACAGACCAGGAGACAGAGCTGGAGGAGGCTTCTAAACTTGCCCAGAGTCCCACAGGGAGGAGGAAGAACTGGGCTTTGCCTCTGGAACCTAAGCAATTCAAAGACTGCCCCTTTCTGGCCCCAGAAGTCCCACATCCAAGACTGTGCAGACAGAGGCGAGCCTCCCGAGCGTTTCCAAGCTGGGCCACTCCGCCGCCCAGTTGCAGTCACGGCCATTCCATCACTGCCGCCCCACGTCTCTAATGGCCCCTGGCAGGTTTTCCAAGGTGGTCATGAGAAGAAACTGAATCCCAGCTTCATACACCTCCCTTTCCTCTCTCTCTCTCTCACACACACAAATATCTGCACACAAATGCACACACCTACATACACCCTAACACACACATACTGACATTCAGAAACACACACCCACTTACACTGATACATTCATACACACATGCACCGAGATTTCTGCATGCATACACATACACACATGTACACATACACACATGTAAACACACATGCTTCCCCTCAAAGACACTCACCACATGCACACGTGTGTACCTGCACACACAAGACACGTATGCATCAACGCTGAGATGTATGCACACATTCTCACCCTCACAGACACACAGACACACACCAGTGCATGTTCACTCACACACGCACGCACACATTCCCCAACACAAACACACTCGCAGCTGGGCCACGGCTGCCATTCCTGCTACTCACCTGCTTGTTTATTCAGGAAGATGAGACAGCCCTGGCCCAGTGCAGACGGCCCTGGCAGAAAGACAGACTAATAAAATCCTCTGCTTAACATATCTAATCCAGCCTCCCCGCCCATCGATTCCTCTCTGACGCTGCCATCAAGCTATCTATTCTGCCAGACGGGTTTCTGATCTTAGAGAAATCACAGGATTACTCATCTGGCCTTACACATGCCCGTTCACCCCAAATGGGGCTCTCCTGGGCCTGACACCCTCTCTCCAAGCCCTTCTCTAATGCAGCAGCTTCTCTCCTCCATTAGCAGGACAAGGAATGGAAGGGCTGTATGCACCCAGGCCAGGAAGGGCTCCACCGCTCTCCAGCTGCAAGCATGACCCCAGGGCCCTTGGTTCCCCTTCTGTGACATGGGGATAAAGATGCCTGCCCCTAGGGACAGAGAGGAAGGATGAGGTGGAGATCCACTGGAGTCCAGAGAGCAGGACAAAAAAATTGCCAAAAAGCAAGTGAAGAAGGTTCTAGAAAAGGTGTAGAGGCAGAAGCAAGACAGGGAAACACATGCTGGCTGAATTTAGTTCTGCATCTGGTCAGCTTTTCTAGAACTGAGCACTTCCCGGGCAGTTCTGAAGACATGTTAAAGACCCTTTTCAGGGCCCTGGTTTCAGCCACTCTGGGGTTCACTGCTACCTCTTGGTGGCTCCTGTTTCTAGGACCCACCAATATGAATTCTGCACAGACAAGGAAACTAGTATTTTTTAATGGAGTAAAATCATTTTTTTAAGACTTTATTTATTATTGGACAAACAAAGATCGCAAGTAGGCAGAGGCAGGCAGAGAGAGAGAGGAGGAAGCAGGCTCCCTGCTGAGCAGAGACCCCATGCAGGGCTCCATCCTAGGACCCTGAGATCATGACCTGAGCCGAAGGCAGAAGCTTAACCCACTGAGCCACCCACGTGCCCCGGAAACTAGTATTTTTAAGTTAAACCATGCAAGATCTGCAACAAGGTGAAGTTTTGCAGCTCTGCACCCTCATGAGACATAGTAACGTGATGAAGCTTAAAATCAATGTCCAACGAGCAGCCCCTAGAGCACCAGGGAGATGGCCTTGGCTTCTGGAAGGAGCCGGGGGTGGAAGTAGATGGATCTGAGCTCCGAGCCTCGCTCTGCCACCTACCTAATAGTGGAGACGCCTTCAACAAGTTTCTTAAGCTGCCAGAAGCTTGGTGTTTCTCATCTACTAAGTGGGACAGCTTCCAGCTCAGGCCAGAGGCCGCAAGTCCGAAATGGAGGTGTGCGCAGGGCCATGATCCCTCTGAAGGTTCCAGGGTTGAAGCTCTGTGTCCCTCCGGCCCCTGGCGGCAGCCGGTGTTCCCGCAGCCTCTGCAGCCCCCTCTGCTCTCCTTGTGTCTGTATCTCCTCCTCTTCTGCTTCTCATAAGCATTCTTGTCACTAAACTCGGGGCTCACTTGAATCAGCCAGGATGATCTTACCCTGAGATCTTTACCTTAATTACATCTACAAAGACCCTTCTTCCAAATAAGGTCACATTCTTAGGTTCCAGGGCTTAGGACACAGACATGTCTTTTGGGGGCCACTAGAGTCAGTCCACTACAGGACAATTTACAGAGATGCAGGCAGGCTTAAGGCAGACCAACAAGGGAGGGTAGACTCATTAGCACCCCTAAGCCTCAGGGGATGAGGCGAGAGGGAGGGAGTGGACTGTGGAAGCACAGTGAGCTGCCTGCCTGGCTCAGCTGCCCCTAAGCCCCAGCTCAGCAGGAAGGGAACGAGGGAGGAACATCGGATTCTCCCTTCTGTCCCTGGACCCCTGTGCTGCTCCCCTACCCCCCACCCTGTCACTGGCTAAAATGAACCTGAAGGCAGAGGGAGGGGGAGCCCAGGTGATGTAGCCATAGCAAACACACAGCAAGGTGAAGAATTCTCTAGAAGGGCAGACATGAATATCCCGCACACCCATTTCTGCTTCAAAGTCCTCTGGTGCAAACAGTCTCCTGAACGAGCATCTCATTACAGGAGGAACAAAGCTCAGTATCTGTTAAACCTGCACTTCCTTCAAGTTGCTCCAGACTTTCCTCTCTTGTGCCAAACTCCTGAACCTCTTCCTATGCCTGTCCTAAGTCCATGATGTCCCCAGATTCAGCACCTCTCGGGATGAGGGCGGACGCCCCACGCACATCCCTGTCACTCCAGACTGGAAGAGACTAGATGAGTAACATGGAGGGGTAGGCGAGCAGAGTCTGTGGTCCTAGGACTGAGCTGGGGTGGACTGGGCGGTGCCCTCTGTGGCAGAGACAGAGCAAGGAGCCGGAGCCAGAGGAGCGCTGCCCCAGCCACCGCCCATGCCACAGGCCGCACCCAGCTCTGCCCGCACTCAGGAGCCAGGGCAGGGAGGGGTGGCCAAAGGTAAAGCCCACAGCCTGGGAACCGGCAGGTAAGACTCCCCAGAAGGGCCACCTTCTCTCCCCAGGCCTAGGCAGACTCCTAGCCCCCAGGCGGCTGCGCCCTGCTCGGCTGCAAGAGGAGTGGCCCTGCAAACCACCCTAGCCGCTGCTGCATCAAGTGCCACGAAAATGCACTGCGGAAACCACACAGGGACTCTGCAGAGGGCCGGAGCAGCCCTCCAATTACTGTCACATAACCTTCTCCAACTTGATCTCCCTTATCTTATCTATAATAGATAAATGTCCAGCCCCGGGGAAGGCAAATATTTTTAAAAGCTGAGTATAATAAACCAGAAGAGTGCCAGCTGTCACTAGCAGACTCAGAGGCTTCCTCACAGGCCCCCAGCCTGCTCCCCCACCCTCCCCCACCCCCGTCCAGGGGAGAGTGGTCTGGAAGCCGCCCACGCCCACCGAAGAGCCCCTCTGAACCAGGCCCAAGAGACACAAGCGCCCGGCCTGCTGGCGGCCAGCAGCTCCCAGGATAGGGGAAGACGGTGTCTGAGCTGCAAGCAGCCGGCCCAGAGAAGATGCCCTTCATGTCGTGGTGATGCCCAGAATGTCGTGGGCACAAGCCCTGCACTCTCCCTCCCCGACCTCCTGTCAGCCGCATGGAACGGCCCAGGCAGGCCGACGAGCAGGAAGCTGGTTAAATCCACCCTCTCTGCAGGAGCTGCAGAGTCTGATTTTGCCTTGGCAGAGACGGGAGCAGCCAACATGCCAGGCCATCGTGGGGGATGCAAGCCCAGAGCCAGCCGCCCAGGGTGGAACTCCAGAAAAGGCTGCTGCCAGAGCCGACTCTAAAGCCCCCATTCCACAGGAAGTGCTCCTAGCCACCCGCTGAACCACGAGGGGCCAGGCCCTTCTGTGGAGGCTGCGGGACTCCAGGAGAGAAGGGAGGCCTGCTAGAAGGACCACAAAGTTGGGGGACTTCTGCCCCAGTCCATTCTGCTCCCCCACCACCACAGAACCCTGCTGCTCTAATGGCAAGTGTGGGCCTTTACAGGTAGCCTGTCCAAGGTACCTGTGAACCTTCCCCCAGGCTTGGGGAGCCAGGAAAGAGCTGCCAGCAAGAGGGTAGCCACCCCTGGCTGCCTGGGCCCCACTCCTGACTCCATGTCACCTAACCTGAGCCTCAGTTTCCTTATCTGCAGAAAAGAGCAGCTAACAGGACTCACCTGAAAGAGTTGGGGGTCAAGCAGGAAGAACCACAGGAAGCACACATAGTAAGTGCTCATTAAATGGCAAAGGTTAGTATCCTTACTATCCTTTTATGACTTTGAAATGGGGAGGTGAGGGTCCAGGCAAGTGCTACGAAACAACACATAGCAGGATGGTGAGTGGGAGTCCCCAGCCTGGTGTAGAGCCCGACCCGGCTCCCGGCCCGCCCCAACCGGTGCCTCCACGTGGTGCAGACGCAGCTCAATCACAAATAAGATGCATTTCCAGTCACATTCTGGGGAAGCAGTAAACGGATGACTGGACACAGCTGAGCCCACAGCCCTCCTGCACCGGGGCACTGCAGGGAGAAGCCAGGCCGTGTGACCGCAGCTCTCCGGGCTGGTTTCTCCAGGCCTGAGGCGAGGGGGTACAACTACACGGCTCTGCCACGCTCTGGGACCAGAGAACAAGCCCCTTCCACTCCAGACCCCCGTCCCTTCCCGTCCCACACCTCCCAGCCGGCCACTCTGGCACTCCTGAACGGGGCCCTTTACTCATTGAGGTCCCTGCAAGAGATGTCTAGCGCTGGAATGTTTAAGTCATGGAAACAAATATTTCTGGGAGAGGGTGGAACACGAGCTGTTTTCAATATGTATTTTTAGGACCCTGTACAGGCCTGAAGTCCTCTGATTAGTTTAGAACCAAAAACATATGTGTGTCAGTTTCGCCTGATTTAGACGAGGGCGTGACTGGAGTAAGAACAGTCCCCCCACCAACCCCCAGGATTTTCTGATTTGTTGGAAAAAGCCAAAAGGTTCTTGAGAACAAAAAGACAGTCCTTGCTCCCCCTCCTTCCGCCCATATCCCATTCTTCTCTCTCTCTTGGCTTTCCTTCCCTGCTGTGAGGAGGGATCGGAGGGCTCTTGGGAGATGTCCAGAGGGAGGGCATCCAGCCCCGACCGCAGCCCGAGCCCTGCCCGGCAGCTGGACACGACTGCTTCCAGATGAAGTGCGCAGGCCAGGAATGGCCCCGTGCGGGCTGGAGAGCCTACCTCCTGGAGACATTCCTTTCAAACCATGTCAGGAACCATCCAGAAAGATCAGGGTATTCACCCCGGGCTGCGGCGAGCCTCCACGGAGCCCACAGCCCATCCCAAACCCCCTCAGGCAGACTTGCTGGACCTGGCCCCCACGGCTGAGGGGGCACAGGGACTCACCCAGATGACCCTCCCTTGCGTGGAAGCATGTGTCTTCATGTCATGTGTTGATCCGTGTCCTGGCCAACTGAGGACTGTGGGTCTGCCCAAATGGAGGCCACTAAGTCTTCTCGCTCTCCACAAGGCAGCCAGGCAGAGAGTCACTTATGAGCTTTTTCTCCTTAGAGAAAAAGCCCACTTCCAGATAAGCCCGAGGAACTCAGAAACATGAAGGGGCTAGAAAGCAACACAGCCGGGGGAAACCCAAGTCTGTGTGATCCCACAGCTAGGTCCTGGGACTCTAAGCCCAGCTTCCTCTGGCTCCACGGCCTAAGTCCTGTGGGCAGGTGTTGGGGGCTGGGGTGGGCAGAGAGGGAGCTCAGGTGCTGGAGGCCCTTCCCATGCGCACAGGTGGGACCCTGGCTGAGGGAGGCCAGGACTTGGGGACCTACCCCCCACCCCCCCACACACACAGACACAACACACGTGCATAAACGCTCTACCACCCTCTTCTGCTTCCTGTCCTTCAAAGCCCTCCGTGGATGCTTCTCAAACTTCCTATCTGATTCTTTACTCTAAAAGACTCGCAGTCTTTCCGGAAGCAGATAGCATATTAATGATGACTATGAACCCATATGCGTATCCCCAGGCAGCACATATATAGGGACATAGATGCAGGATGTACACAATCACACACGTACAGTTCCTGCACCAGCTGACCCACAGATGCGCGCGCGCACACACACACACCCCTGCAGGGCTGGTCTCCTGTAGGCTCGGGGGAGGGTCAGCCCACGCCCCCCAGAAGGCACCAGATATCGGTCTGAGTACAGAGTCTAGATAAACGGAAGTGGGACACAAGGAAAGAGACTCAGAAGAGAACAAAGAGAGAAGGAGAAGAGAAACAAGAAAAGGAAGGAGGGGGAAGAGATGGAAAGAGGAATGAGGGAGGGGGAGGGGAGAGAGTGCTGGATCAGGGCCCCTTTGGAGCCCCAGTGAGTACACAGGGAGTAGCTCATGAACCTCCAGGTCTGGAATCAGGCATAAAATAAATCGCATTTTTATTAGCTGTGTGACCTTACACAAATTACTTAACATCTCTGAGCGCCATCTTCTTTTCCATAAAAGTGGGGATAATACAGTAGCTATGTCAGAGAGAGGCACAGACACAGAACAGCGCCGGGCACGTGGAAGGTACCTGATGAAGCTGGAAGAAAGACCAGGCAGACAGGATTTGTAGAAGTGCACGTGAGGCCACACACATCCCATGCCAGGCATGTGGTCGCTGCTCAGAGAATATAAGCTGCTGTTGTTTCGGTATCATCACCATCTTTATCACATGCCAGGCGCTGTTCCAGGTACCTTTGTAGCCATGATCTCACCTGACCTTTCAACAACCTTGCAAGGCTTTACGTCATCATCCCTATTTTGCAGATGGATTAGGCAGAGGCCCAAAAAGGTTGGAAGAATCACTTGTCCAAGGACACACATCTAGCTGGTGGGTAAAAAAGCCGGGATGTAAGAGGGGCCCCCAGACCCTGCATCTCTTCCACAACATCACCACCGGGCGTGGCATTCTGAGTTTAAATTGTTAAACTCAGAATTTATTCTCAGTTTAAAATGTTAAACTGTTAAAAACTGAAAGCAAATGAGGGAATAAGTCCATACCTAACATTTATTGAGTATTTACTGCATACCAAAGGCTATGAGCAATGTTTTTGTCCTTGAATCCTCAGGATGACCTCAGGACATAAGTACTATTACATTTATTTTCTTCTTTTTAATGAGAAAACTGGAGCCCAGCATGCTTAAATAATTTGCCCAGGGTCACCAGCTAGTAAGTGAAGGACCCCAACTCAAGTATAAGCAGGGTCCCCAGACACGCACTCTTAACCACTCAGCTGGACACAGATCAGCCTCACCTAGTGATATGGAACAGTCTCTAAGACATTTTTTAAAATATATTTTAAGTTAAAAGCAAGATGCAAAACAGCCTGTGTAGCATGCTTTGTGTTTAAAGGGAGACAGGAGGCAGACACGGTCATCTGCACAGAGTACCCGGGAAGTCTTGCGGGAAGCTGGCCGTAACTGTTGCTCCAGGAAGAGGAACTAGGAGGCTGGGGTCAGGGACAGGGGAGATTTGTACTTCTGCACCCTCTAGATGCCTTTAAAAGTATGAATGTGTTGGCCCCCTGTTCAGAAAGAAAGTCTTTTTATTGCTTTGTCAGCTTAACGGAAACATGGTGTTAGCATGTACCTGGTGTTAGCATGGGAAGGAGGCTTAGGCAGGGATGGAGGTCATGCCCAGTTGGAGCTCCCCCGCCCAAAGATGAGCCATAAAGGAGCGGCATGTTCACATCCATGTCCACAGCCTCCAGAGAAGACTAACCACAGCTCCAAGGGTCTTCCCTGTTACCTCTGCTCTGGGCCCAGGACTCAGATGACAGAGAGAGGCCAAAGACCAAAGCAATCTGCTCCCCTCCAGTTGGAGAAATGCCTTTCTCATCCTGGAAAGTGCTCCAGAACTTTCTATGGCTCACGATGGCTTTCTATGGCTCCCATGCAGGCGGGCAGTGGGAAGACCTCTGACCAGGCCACCTGCCCTTGCTCATAGGACAGTTTTCTTCTCTGGGCCAGCCTCCCCACCAACAGAGCACTGGCTGCCCGGGACGAGAGTTCCCTCTCAGCTGTCAAGACACCAAGGCCCAAGGACTCCAGCGCCCCCTGCCAGCCCCAGGCCCTCCGCAAGCACCTACCAGGTCCACATAGATGCATGCCTGATGGGCTCCCATTTAGATCTAGTTACAAATAGCCCAGGACGTGTTTTAGCCTAACCCCTCGAGGGGGCATTGTCACACCGGTTTCAGAGGCTCCTATTCTGAGTGGCCAGACAGACATTCAAGCTGTGGCTCTCAGAGCTCAGAGTCATGGCGGCACTTGTTCAAAATGCACATTCAGGGTCCACCTGGGACAGTCAGCTTCAATCAGTGGTCTAGACCGGGGCCCCCCATGTACACACTGAAGATTGCTCTCGATTCTGAAGCAAGCCGTAAGTGGGCTTCAGGACAGTGCCATCCGGTTGTCTCCCAGAACCGCCAAGGTTCTGTCCCTTCGTAGGGCAGTGGGGCTGAAATGGTCACCGCAGGCGGGGCAGACTTCTGGGAAAGAGTGCCAAGTTCAGCTCTGGATGCATCAAACCAAAGGTGCCTGCGGGGGTGTCCTGGGCGAGGCTCTGAGGGCAGCGGCACCGATGCTCCAGTGCACCGAGGCGCATCTCCTCTAAGGGGCAGAAACCCCAAATCAAATCTCTATTCTTCACAGCAAGAAAGAAAGAACTGGAGAGAGGGAGGCTGCCTTCAGGGAGGAAGGAGAAGCAGCTCACTCTGCCAGGGCCGGTGAAGGGACCAGCAGATGGTAGGTACATCCAGTTTCCAGGACCCAGTGACCCTAAGAACACAAAACAGACACCAGAAGGCCTGGAGCGCAGAAGCCGCCGCCATGGGAGCAGGAGGCATCCCTCCGCAGACGAGCGGACTGAGGCTGCCGGAAGAGCAGGAGACCTCCGGCGGGCCCCACCTTGGGCCAAGGACCCGCGGCTCCCCGTGTTGACAGCCGAGTGGGCATGGGGGCTGCGGTGGGTGGCCCGCGCCAAGCGGAGGAGGCTGCGCTCCATTGGGCTTACGGGCGCCCAGGGGAGCGGTGGCGGCGCTGCGGGGAGGCTGGTGGGCAGCCGCGTGGCCACAGCGCCCCCTGGTGGCCGTGGGGGATCACAGCGTGCAGCGGCCACGTATCGGCCCGCAGAGGGAGAGAAGGTAGCCCTCAAGGCTTGTGTGGGCAGACACCCCACCCTGCCCCTTGTGCACTGAAGCGGCTGCCTTCTGGCGTCAGGTCCCAGACAAACAGTCCTTTCCTCCTCTCCCCATTTATATATGTATGTGTGTGTATGTACATGTACATGTATATTTATTATTTATATTAAAAACATATATATATATATATATATATATATATTTTTTTTTTTTTTAAAGGAAGAGCAGCTGCCACGGCTAACAAACCCACCCTCCCCTGAAAAGGAAGGAGGCTTTTCTTTGTGAAGTTTTACTTCCTCTCCCCAACAGTGGCACCTAAATATGGAACCCTGAATTCCGGTGTGGCCCCTGGCTTCACCGACCTTCGTTTAAACTCAGGCAGGAGGGTCACGTCTGAAAGCTCCCTGTTTCAGCACTGAGTTTAGGGTCCTAAGAGCACAGAACCGACCTCCCGCCCTGCCCATCCTTGCAGCAAACAGCTCACTTCCTCAGTGCCGGGGCTGTTGTAAGCACTTTCCAGGTGTGACTTTTCACATCAGCCTTTTATTATCCCCACACAGATAAGGCAGCTGAGAGGTTAAGGAACTTGCCCAGAGTCACGCGGATAGAGGGATAGATAGGATTTTAACTCCTGCAGTCTTGGTTCCAAAAGGGGGTTTTAGGTATGGGGAGGAAAAGAAAAAGAAAAGTCACTTCTAGACAGAGCAGTGCTGGAGTGTTGGGGGCCTCCAATTTGTGTGAGAGTCTAGGGAGCCTTGCTGAAAGTTCTCGGGCTCCAATGCAGAGCCGGCATGAAGGACGCCCCAGGGTAGGCTCACCTACAGTGCGCTGCCCAGACCAAGTTTTGGATGGGGAGGGAGGGGAGTTTGGCCTCACCCACCCCAGGTCTCTCTGTCCATCTCCACTGGCCAGGGACGGTGTCTGAGGATGGAGAAGGAAAGAGGCTACGGGGAGGAAATGGGCATGAAGCTTTCACCTGTCAAAAAGGATTTCTCTGCACTCCTTCAAATGCCTGTGGCACAAGGGCTGGCCCAGGCTTCACATTCAGCCCTCCCCTCTACCCCCTCCCCCAGCCCCTGTCTGAGATGCAGGTACAGAATGTTCACTAGCCACCTGATTACTCTGTCTGGCCCCAAGCACAGAGGGCTGAGGTCTGTAACCTTCCACAGTGGCTTCCTCCCTGGCTGAGATCTGAAATCTGTTTTCCAGTCCAGCTGTTGTTAAGCCCACCCAGGTCTGCACACGCCTCTCCCCATGGCCTGTTGTCAGCGGGCTGCAGAGCTGAGCCCAATGGAATGGACAGGCCCGTGGGGGCAGAAGAGGCCATTACAAGACTGGGCCCACTGGCTTAACCAGAACCATCTCTGAGGGTGAAAAACTGACACAGGACCCAGTTTCCCCTTTTTGGGTGAGTTGGAAACCAGGCAAGGGCTCCATGGTGCCAGCTGGGCCCCAGAGCCACAGGAGCAAGAAATGGGAAGTGTTGGGAGGGAGGAAGACAAGCTCGGGGACTGGGGTACCACTTTTACCATCAACTGTCTGGCTCTGCCCTATGATTAACATTCCCTGGGGAAAGAGGCCAAACTGGACTGCTTATCAAAACAGATCACCTGAGTTTTGCTGCCCTTCTCCCTTACGGGAACTCACCAGTTCCCCCAGAATACCCCACAATTGAAACAGGAATGTGTCACACTCTATATACTCTCCGCTGTGTTATAAACAGCTGAACCTTGGTACAAGGCATGCTGGGATCTTGGTTCTGCGGATCCAGGGACAGGAAGAACGTGGAACCTACAGGAATAGAGGCCCGAGAAGCCCCTCTGATGTCTTCTTATAAGAGGCCACACTCCTCCCACCAGCCGCATGACCTCTACTCATGTCGCCTTCTCTGCCCAGACCGCTAACCCCCACCCTCCTCACCCATGAAATGAGGAGTCTCCCTTCAGTTGCGGGGAAAACGTCACTTTCTCGAGGAAGCTTTCTTGATACATGTCTCCCCTAAGTCTACGGTAAAGCCGCTGGGCAGCAGAAGTTAGTTGGCTTATGTGGGGTTCCCAGAAGGCGCAGCCTAAGACAAGGACTGAGATGCAGGTAGTTTAATCTGGGAGAGGTCCCTAGGGAGCAGGAGAGAGGGAGGGTGACAGGTGACCAGAGAAGAAGAAAAAGATCAGCAGGGGCTCTGCTGGGACCTCCTGAGAAGCAATGAGAAGACCCGAGAGCTGACCCCCTAAACGACAGGAGCATTCATCATCTGGTGCACACATGGGGTGGATGCTGTAAGAGCAAGGTGGGTCTCAGCTGACCGGCAACGGGCCACCAGCCACCGTCACCGGGACTGAACTCAGAGCCGGCCAAGGAATGTGAGGAGCAGGTGCCATGCCCATGCTTAACTGCTGGCTTCCCTCGCCACTGAGCCCCAGCACCTAGCATGGTGCTGGCAGCGTGTGGGGACTTACGGTTACCTTCAGAATTAACAGACTAAGTGACTGAATGAACACTGTAAGACTGCCTCCCAGAAGTGACTAGCAGTCCACTATAAGACATTCCAAGTGATGGGGATCACTGCATCAGATGATAGATTAACAGAGCAAAAGGCAACCAACAAAATGAGAGAAAATCTTTGCAGATCATACATCTGTTTTGGAGCTGGTATCCAGAATATACAAAGACCCCCTACAGCCCCACAACAAAAAATCAAAAAATCTGATTGACAAGCAGGCAAAGAACTTGAATAGAGATTTCTCCGAAGATGATCTACAAATCACCAACAAGCATACGAAAAGATGCTCAACATTATTAATCATCCCAGAAATGCAAATAAAGCCACGCTGAGATATCATCTTACACCAAGGAGGATGGCTACTATCAGAAAAAAACAAAACAATAAACACAAAATGTCAAGTGTTGGCAAGGATGTTGACAAATCGGAACCCTTGTACGCTGCAGGAGAGTAAAATGGTGCAACCACTATGGAAAACAGTATGACAGTTCCAAAATAAAATAAAATAAAATAAATCCCATTTCAGGGTAAATATGCAAAAGAATTAAAAGCAAGCTCTTAAAGAGATATTTGCATCCCATGTTCAGAGCGGCACCATTTACCACAGCCCAGGTAAGCAACCCCCTGACGAATGACTGATTAAACAAAGGGTCACACACACACACACACGCACACACACATGCACACACACACGCACACACACACACACACACACACACACTGAGGACTGTTCAATCTTAAAAGGGCATGAAACCCTGTCACAGGCCACACTGTGGGGGAACCTTTGGACATGGTGCTTAGCGAGATAAGCCAAGCACAGAAGGACACAGGCTATACAATTCTACTTATATGAAGAATCTAAAATTTTCAAATTCATAGAGACAGAAAGTAGAAGAATGGTTGCCAGGAGCTGGGGGAGGGGAAGGTGGGAGGTACTGCTTAATGAGCACAGAGTGTCTGTCTTGCAAGCTGAAGAAGTTCCAGACGTCTGTTGCACACCAGTGTGAATGTAGGTGACACTATGGTACTGTATGCTTTTTTGAAAACACTTAAGAAGGTAAATTTTCTGTTGTGTTTTTTACCACAATTTAAAAAGAGATCCTTGAAGTATCCTTAGACACAGGTGAGAGCAGCTCCCGCCTGGGCTCATGCTTCAAAGAGCCCCACATTTTACAAACATTTAAAAATATTCTTCTTGTTTGTTTCGGTCTTTTAAGGAAATTCTCAGAAAGTTCAGTAACTAATGGATAAATGGGGAAGGGATCAAGAGCCAACACGGCTACCTGGGCAGAGGGTGCCGGGATGAGGCCACGAGAGGCCAGCAGGGGCATGACAGGGGCGTGCGGAGGGCGTGTGCTGCAGGGTGGGGTGTGGGTGGACGGGGGACCGGACCGTGCAGGGGGGTGGTTCAGCCTGAGGAGCTGGCAGATGCGGAGCCGGTGCCACGGTGGGGAAGCACATATGTTCAACACCAGGCAGTCTGCCCCCACGGCAGAACTTCAAGGGCACGAGAGGAGACGCTGCTGGAAAGGAGGGTGAGGGTCAGCTGGAGATAGGTATGAGCACCAGGCTAAGGGGTGGCCAAAGGGAGCCACAGCAGGCTTGGAAACTGGGAGGTGAAACAGAGAAATGTATGGTTTGGTGAGCACCACCCCATTCTTCTCGTTCAGTGAGCAAAGAGAAATCGAAGATGGCATGCGAGCTCCACTTTCGGCTTCTCACTCACTAGCTAGGCTAGTCACTCCAGCCTTGCCCAGTGTGGTAAGCAGAGGGTGGGAAAATCAGCCAAACTTGGCTTGGTGTCTGGGCCTCTCCCTCTAACCCCGTCCCCCACCACCAACTTCGCTATATCACTCACCTCATTGTGTGTGGTGGGCACGAAAGTTTACACTGTCAGACATGAGATGCTGCAGGAAAAGGGGACGTAATATGAGAATAATCATGGAGTCCAGGACTCCTACATAGCAGAAATGGCTTTTTCAGGTACCACTCAATTCTAGAAGCTCTAGCTCCCAGAGAGAGAGAAGCGGGAGGGGAGCTGAAGCCATCCCCCTGACTAATCAGGCAATAGGCTATTTGGAATGTGTGCACAGATTACTGCAATAACCAATTAGGAACAGCAATAGCCAGGCCTACGTTCTATACTTAAGGGATTTTTCCATCAAGAAATTGCAGACGAAGAGACTGAGAATCCCTTATAGTTGATAGAAAAGGCTCTAATTTGGGGAGTTAGCACTGTAATGCACCAGAATGTGGGAAATGGATGGTGGCCAACCCGCCCAGCTCCTTCAAAGGCTCCAACTCATCTGTACTCCCGGCATCCCTCCCTTCATGCCTCAGCTCTGCTCCTGGGACCTGCTGCCAAACCCCCTCTCATTTCCATGACCAGCCCTTCCCTCTTGACCTTTCCTGTACACTGATTTTGAATAAATCCAAGTTTCTGTCACCAGAGTGTTTCTTCTCCGTGACCCTAGCTGTGGCGGCCGTGGCCCAGACCTGGCTCCCGAGACATCAGCCCACAGGCTCCATTTCCAGGCTCCATTCCTCCAGGAGATGAGGGGAGGCAAATGGCAGGAGGAACCAAAAGCAAGGAGGACGAGGAGGAAAACTCAGGACTGTGGAGACTCGCTCCCATACTCTGTCCCCAGTCGTTCAGGCGGGTCCAGGGATCACTCATTAATCTTCCTGTCGTCTTGGTCAGAGACCACACCTCCAAGGTTTTTCACTCCTCGAACCCAGAGATTTGTTCCCCAGAGGTCATTTAGCAAAATCTGGAGACATTTTTTTAAAGATTCCTTTATTTTAGAGAGAAAGTGGGGGAGGAGCAGAGAAAGAGGGAGAATCTCAAGCAGACTCCCCACTGAGTAGAGAACCTGACAAGGAGCTTGACTCCACGACCCCGAGATCACAACGGAAGCCAAAACCAAGAGTCCAACACTTAACCGACTGAGCCACCCACGTGCCCCTGGAGATATTTCTGTCACAGCATGGGGGGAGGGAGGTTCTCCGCGCATCCAGCAGGTAGAAGGAGGCTGCTGAGCATCCTACAAAGCACAGGACAGCCCCCGAGACAGAGACTTATCTGGTCTAAAGTGTGCCAAGATCCTGAAACCCTCACTAACCCTGTTTATAAATAAAGTCTGTGGACAGGGATGGGAACAAGACTGTGGGCAGGGCAGGGCAGGATAAGATGTCCCAAGGCCTATCCAAAAAGCCTTGAGGTTCAGCTGCTCACCTGGGGTGGAGGGAAGCTTCCATGGGGTTGCACCCCTACAGAGCCCCCCTAAAGAATTTTTTAAAATTATTATTGAAGCACCGCTGACATACAATGTTATCCTGGTTTCATGTGCAACATGGTGACTTAACAGTTCGGTACGTTACACAGGTCACCATATAATATTCTTACATTATTGACTATACTACTTATGTCGTACTTTCCATTCTTGTGACTGATTTTCTAACTAGAGGTTTCTACCTTTTAATCCCCTCACCTTTACCTCGGAAATGAGGGGAATGGCCCCGCGCCAGGTGAAGCTGGCTCTAAGGACAGGCTCTTAGGAGACTGTCCAAAAGACCCTAAAAAAGCCACCATCCAGGATCCATCTCCCCATAGGACCTCAAAATGTGAAGCTCTAGGGAGCCAAAATACTCACACTCATGTGATCTTTGACCTGGTTAAACTGAGGAGAGCTACACACACACACACACACATACACAGGCACACATGCACACACATGGGGCACGAGCAGACACACACAGTCTCCGGGGCAGGGCCCCGCTCCCTTGCACTATTTTTATTAATGGAGCTGAGCCTCAAAGGAATTACACTCCTGCAACATTCTAAGCCGTAAAATTTGTCTCGCAGGAAGATGGACCGTGGAGCCAAGCTTCTCGGACCAACTCCATCTCCCTAAGACCCCAGGTTCTTTCTGGACAAAGCTCCATCTTGTGGCCACAGCAGGCTGAGGACCAGAAGGGGAATGACCGGCCACAGCCACTCATTCACCCAGTTCCTTCCTTCATTCAAGAAATACTTCCTGGGGGTGCCTGGATGGCTCAGGCATTGTGCTTCTGCCTTCGGCTTGGGTAATGGTCCCGGGGTCCTGGGATTGAGTTCCACATCGGGCTCCCTGCTCCACGGGGAGCCTGCTTCTCCCTCTCTCACTCCCTCTGCTGTGTTTCCTCTCTCGCTATGTCTCTCTCTGTCAAATAAATAAATAAAATATTAAAAAAAAAAAAAAAAGAAAGAAATACTTCCTGAGCTCCTGCCCCATGTCAAGCACAGTACAGTGAACCAGGCAGAGACTACTCCTGCTCTCAGGGGGTGCATGCCTCACGATGGGGACAGAATTTCACAACTGTCACACACATGAAAATGTCATTGTCGGGCCACCTGGGTGGCTCAGTGGGTTAAGCCTCTGCCTTCAGCTCAGGTCATGATCTCAGGGTCCTGGGATCGAGCCCCACTTGAGAAGCCTGCTTCCCCTTCTCTGCCTGCCTCTCTGCCTACTTGTGATCTCTCTCCCTCTGTCAAATAAATAAATAAAATCTTTAAAAAAAAGAAAATGTCATTGTCATTGTTCTAATGGCAGCCACCGCCTGCCACTGGACAGCTGCTCTGAGCCCAGAACTGTGCCAGGTGAGTCACCATCCTGTTGGACCTTGTCAGTAAGCCATGCAGACCAGGACGGGGCTCTCAGCTCCTTCCTGTCAGCCCCTTCTCTCAGCACCCTCTGTGCTGCAGTTTGGCTCCCCTCCTCTCTGCCATCTCTCCCTCCCTCTGCCTTCCCCAGGTGCCCCGTCCCTGGTCCCACCGGTCCCACCCCATCTAACCCAGCATCCATGCCGCAGTCAGAGGGAGCTTTGACCACGCTGCTGTCCCCCTCCACCTCCCGGTGGCTCTCCACTGCATCCAGCCTTGGATTCTCCTGTGCTACACAGCTCAGCTCCCCCTCTACTGCCGCCATGCTGAGCCTCCAGCAGCTCCCCAACTTGCTCCGCCTGCCTCCGCTCCCCCACACCCCCCCCCCAAGTGTGGCTGCCAAGCCAGCCTGGCCCCGGGCTGTGCCGCATCCAGAAAGCCACGGTCCTACAAGCAAAATGGGTTTAAAAGTAATGCAAATCCTCACCTGCCCCTCTCAAAGATCCATAAGAGGTTCCAAGTCATAACCGGCCCTCCTGACCCTCCCTCAGCTTCGCAGTCTGCCCTCCCCCTTCTCTCTGACCTGGCAGCTGCTTAGGACTTGTGATCCCTGACCCTCAACTCTCCCCAACACCCTGGGACTACTGGCCATGCCGGGTCTTGTAAGTCCTCCCTCCGCTGCTCTTTCTATTATGTTTTTATAATAACAGCTGAGAACCCCCTGGAAAGGCCCCACTCTCCTTAGAGCACACACCACAGGGCAAGACGAGGTCTCTCTCCAGCAGGGAGGGGGCGGGCTCACACAAATCCATTCTATCCAGTTTGACCACCTTCACCAGCCCACAGGCCCTCGCCCGTTGCTGCTTCCAGCTCAGGGCGTCCCTCCTCTGAGCCTCCCAAGGGCAGGGAAGTGTCACTCCTCCGCACCCCTAGCCCCTCCATCCCGGCTCTCATCACCCTGTCCTCAGACGGCCTGCGGCTGTCATCTCCTGGCACCAGCTGAGGGCTGGACAGTTCCTGGTCCTCAGCCACTCCTGCTGCTCCATAACCTTCCGGAGACGGACTCCATCAAAACTAGTGAAGCGCCGGGCAGTACCATGAAAGCCAAGGGAAGTGGGGGTGGGGAGGCAGCTCCCCACGCACGCAGAAGTGGCTGTCAGGTGACACACGTCCTCGTCGGGCCACTCACGCTGCAGACAAAAAAGGCTAGTGCTTTGGCTGAGTGTGGAAGGAGTGAGTTTTCCAGCAGATATCTGGCACCAACAGGTGTCAAAGCAAGCAAACTGATCCACATCTTACCCTCATTATCGATCTCATAAGGGAAATTCCTTCCTGCCTCTTCTGTGCAGGAATCAACATTTGGCTATAGTTTTGTAAAAATTATAATAATAAACCTTAAAAGCATTAAAAAAGACCCTTGCCTTATGAGATGGGATTTTCTTCTCCCCTCTCCCACAGCAATCCCCTTCTGGGGATGGGGCCCCTCCCCAAGGCCACAATATGGGAAGGAGGCATTTGATGAAGCCAGCAAAGGGAGCCCACAGGCTTCAGCAGCACCACAATGAGATAAAAGGGAAGGCTAGTGTTGGCCGGGGCCAAGAGCCAACTGACCCGAGCCTCTGCCCCGGCTTGCTGTGCGCAGCCCCGCACAGAAGGACCAGAGGGAGCGGCAAGCTTCCAGCCCACAGCAGAGACTGGGCTCCCGAAGAGAGCAACATCGGGGTCAGAGGGCCAAGGAACAACGGCAAACGAGGGAAAAAATCCAAAGGAAAGGGTGTCCATTTCCAAGGGACTCCCAGAGCCGTAGTCACATGTAGAGGTGGCCCCAAGAGCCGAGATCAGAAGACCCCCACTCGGAGAGGTTGAATGTGAAGGACAGAACAACTCTGTATTCTTCTGGGCTGTGTACACCTGCACGGCTCGCAGGAAAGATGATGGGTAACAAAGCGGCCCGCCCTTCTTGCCCCTGGTAAGGCTCCATTCGGAGGGCTGATTATATTTCTGTCGACAGACCGTGAGTTGGCTCATTCTCACTGGGCTTAGTAAAGAGGCAGCCTGTTTCCCCACAGCCACACCAATATTCCCCTCCCAAATCCCCTTCTGCCCTGTGGCCTCGACACTCCCCCCACACTGGGAGGTGGGGTCTTCTTCACCCCTCCTGGATATAAGCTGGCACGTGACAGTAGAATACACAGAAGGGACACCGTGGGACTCCCAGGGCTAAGTCACTCAAGGCCATGAGGCTTGCGCCTCCTTCTCTGAACACCCACCTTGGAGCTCTGAGCTTCCAGGTAAGGAGTTAAACTTCGCTGAGGCTGCCGGGCTGGGAGGAAGCCAAGCTACGTGGAGAGGCCACACGTAGGTGGACCCGTTGACAACCCCAGGCCCAGAGAACTGACGAATGAATGAATGAGCGAGACTCCATGTGCTCCAGACCCTGCAATCAAGTCACACGCTGCTCCGGAGTGCTCCTAGGCGACAAGCAATCCCCGCTACGCTCTCTGAACTCCAACCCACAGAATCTCTAAGCACAGAAAGCATCGTGTTCCCACTGCTCTGTGCTGCGGTAGTTTGTTACACAGCAAAGCTAACGGGTCGGGGGCAGGGACGTGTGAGGCTGGAGAAATCCCTCGCTATTAGAACCATCAGACTCAGCTCCAGTTCAAGTTCGCTCAGGCCAGGTGCTTTAGCGCCCTGCCCTGTTTCCCAATCTGCAGAGAGGCAACAACGCCGCCCTTGTGGTGAGGACTTAAGCAGCTGCGACAACCACCCCCATGACTGAGGGAGATGCGGCCGGCGCAGCCACAGCCATGCAGACTGTGTGGGTTATCCCACCATGGGGGGGAGGGTGCAGAGCCTGCTCTCACACTGACAATGAACTGACCCAGTTCCGTGGTAATCAAGATGCCACGGCTTCTCAGGCTAAATGAAGAACCCAGGGCATTGCCCCGATGGCAGATATCAGTGAGATTTAATTTATCTCCTGTATGGTTTGGTGGTTTTTTTTTTTTTTGCTTTAATTGGAAATTTTATCCTAATGAGTGGAGAAATTCACTGTCAAAATACAGAAAAATTGTGCACAGAGAAGCTGGAGAAGCAAACATGATATAAACTCTCTAATATGTTTCCAGAATGGCAACTGAACTCTTGTGGCAGCTTCAGCAAACGGGCTGCAGGAGTCTTGAGAGTTGGAAGATAGCACAGTGAACATTTCAAACTGGGGAGGCGGATGGAGGTCCCAGCCTTAGAACAGACCTGGCTGCATGCTTGGAGCTTGTCTTCATGCCTGCTGCGGGAGTGCCCGCCACATAAAATCCCCAGGACAGAGAGCCCCCAGGAGACACCCTCTAAGCCCAGGTAAGAAGCATTCAGGTGACTTCTGCGTGCTTCGCAGCACAGCTGGGCTACACATAGGACTCAGAGAATGGGGACCTTGAAGACAGGTGGCCTGATGAGCTTCAGGAGAGAGCTCTGAGGACAGTCACCCACATTCCTGGGTGATCCCCCAGGAGGCTATGGTCCATGGATGCCAACAAGGTGGGCAGGAGCAGGAAGAAAATAAGGATGCCATGACAGGGCAGAGACAGGCTCACGTGAGCTACTGGACTGAGAATCCCCAGGAGAGGTTTACTGAAGGTCCTACAATAGTAAATGGAATAAAACCTCAAAGAAACAGAGGGTGGCTGAAAATAGGCACATAGACACACCCAGGAGGCTGGGATGGCATGAGAAAGTCAAGCTTTATCCAAGGAGGATTTTTGTCCCTACCACAGTCTGTTGGGCTGAGTGAGATCATTCATTCATCTGTTCACAAACTAGCTACTGAGTACCTGCGACGTGCCAGCCACGGAGACCAGCAAACACGCAGCCCGGCCCTTGGGGAACAGAGTGATCTAATCATTGGGAATGGAGTAAGGCCTGGTTCCCTCCCCCTCCCTCCGAGACCACATTCCCATCTCCTGGGACTCAGTCATTCTTCTGGGTATCTGCTCCTGAAGCCAAGAAACAGGCAGAAAACCTGTTTCCTTTAATAAATAAAATAAAATCTCCTTCGCTTCACCCCTGCCTCCAGGCGGATGCTGGTAATACAAAGTCAAGCAGGTTCTATTGCGTATGTACGTTTTAATAAACAAGAACCATCTCCCTAGCCTCATGTTAAACAAAAATCTTCAGGAGGATTCCATGGTGTATTTCGAAAAAAAAAAAATCCACACGTTTTAGTGGCCTCTGCCATCGTCCGGAGGATGGGAACGGGTCCTCCCAGCGCAGGGCTTGTAGGCAAGGGGAGGACCCGGCTGGGTGGTCCAGACTCACCTCCAGCTGAGGGCATGCGCCTCAGCCTCCTCAAAGCCCTGTCCACATCCCCTTCCAAGTGCCTCCACATGGGTCCCTCGGGCATCTGTGTCCTTGGCATTCCCGGGCCTCCACTTCTCAGCTGCTGCCTCTGAGACTTGCAAGGAACGCAGTCAGGGCTATGCCCGGCGTTTGCTGTGATTTCTCATCTAACTAGGTAAATAATATCTCAGAGGCAGACATCTATAAAATGAGCTGTTCCGCCTCAGTGAGGCTTGTTGCAAATAGGAGGGCTTGTTCTTTTCCAAATATTCCAACATCCCGCGGGTATGAAAAAAATAATCCCCTCTCAACTGATGGGCTCAGAGCAGGGTCTGAGCGAGAGCCACAGCGGCTGACTGACGTCATAAAGGACACAGCCCAGGCGCCAGCCCTCCAGAAGGCCCCACACCGTGCACTCACCGAGTGTCAACGGGCGAGCATGTTCCCAGAAGGAGGTGCTGGGGGGCCCGTGTCCAGGATCTCGCAGCCCCAGACAGGGAGCCTGACCTCCGGATGGAGTCCGAGAGAGGTTTCCTGGCCCTGCACCCCCGCTGGAGACAACGAGGGGCCAGCAAGTGCCTGGCCACAGCAAAGGCTCTGATCATGAAAACCTCCCTTAAGCTAGAAAAGGAGTACTCCTGAGGGAAAGGTCCAGAATGCTCTCTGCATCGGGGATAACTAAAACCGTATTCATTAGCAACCATGTCATCATTGAGGAAAATCACCAGCAAACGGAAAATGTATCTTCAGTTTTCATAATGATGCAGAAGAATCAAAACCAGCTTCAGATGTGAAGTGTATTAAGGATCCAATAAATAACCTCGATTCAAGCAATTACTTAAAACTGAAATCTGCTAAGCGAGGAGAATGAGTCATTCCTTAGCACAGTGACCCCTGTTATGTGGCAGGAGCAGGGAGCCCTGGGGGCAGAAGGAGCGGAGTGGGGGGAGGTTGGCCGTAGCCTTCACCTCGATGCTTCCCTCTGCATGACAGGGAGCCTGCTCACGCCCAGCAGCACGGACAGGGGCCAGGTCCCATCACAACTCCCCGCGCTCAGTCCTGTGTCTTTGTAGCCCAGGGTCACTTCCCCCTTTGTGCTAGGCCTTTACCCCGAAAGCCTGCTGAGCACAAGTTTGATTCCCCGCCTGAGACAAGGTTTCTAGTGCACATGGTGTGCGAGGATGGTGCAGAGACATGGGAAGGTGACACTGAGCTGGTAAAGGGTGTGTGCGGTAAGCTGTCACCACAGGCACACAGATGACGACATGGGAGGCAGTACAAGGGCCCCCAAAGATGCCCGCCTCCCAATCCGCAGAACCTGAGAATACACGATGTGCTGCATGGCAACGGGCAGCGAGGATCTCAGATGGAAGAAAGACGGCAGGGGGCTGGGACCTTAATCAGCTGATGGTGAGATAGAGAAGGGAGCCTGGACCAGCCAGGTGGGACCCACGGAAATCATAAGGGTGCTTGCGATGTGCAAGGAGGAGAGTTAGCTGGGGAGCAAAGGGATATGAACAAGATTCAAGCGGGCTGCTGCTGGCTTTCAAGACCAAGAGGGAGGCCACAGCCAAGGGACGCAGGAGGCTCCAAAAGCCAGAAAAGGCAAGGAAATGGATTCTCCTGAAAGCTCCTGCCAGCACCGTGATGTGGGCCCAGCAAGACCTATTTCCTATTTCTGGCCTCCAGAGTGTAAATGTGGGTTATTTTAAGCCACTGTTTGTCATGATTTGATACAGCAGCAGCGGCAAATACAAGTGACGAGGAAACTCTCCTGCACCCCCCGCACCTGTGAGTGTCTCAGGAAGATCGGGCTACAACCAAGTACCTGAGGTCAGGCGGCTCCAAAACGCCCTTTCTTTCTCACGGTGCTGAAGTCTGGGACGTCCAAAGTCGAGGCACCAGCAGACTCGGTGCCGGTGGACCTGCTTCTTGGTCCTCAGACAGTTCGGTGTCCTTGGAGGGGGGACAGGGAGCAGGGAGGGAGCTGTGTGGGGTCTCCTTTGTAAGGACACCAGTCCCATTCAGGAGCTCCACCCTCACGACCTCGTCACCTCCCAAAGATCTACCTCCAAGTACCACCACGTGGGGGTCAGGTTCAACACAAGACTTCGGGGAGGACACAGACGTTCAGTCTGTAGCACTGTGAGGACAGGAAGAGGCAGGATGGCCGTTCTTATTCATGTGGCCAACCTGGACTTGTTGGTGGGATCTAGAACTTCCTGTAGGCCTGATGGCCAAGCTGGGTCCCTAACCCAGCTTTGACTGGAGGCCGTCACGTGCTCACCCAGCTTATAGCAAGCCTTGTGCGTGATACTCTCTCAGGCAAAATCCCAGGAGAGCGACACACGCAAAGCCGGTGAAGCTGGGCCTGTGGTCAGGCCTGCAGGAACCAAGTTGGGGAAAGGAGAGGGAGACCGGGCTCTGGGCACATGCGTGGCAGCAACATCCTTTCTGGGCTGTCTCGTCATGCACACCTTCCTAACTGCTCCTTCCTTGCTGGTAGCCAGGAGGCCCCTCTTACCTAACAGATGAAAGGGTGTCTTAGACTCACTTTCCTGGACACAGATGCTAGGATGGAAAGTCCGTGAAGAATGTTTCTTGCCAAGTGGTCCCGGGAGACACATGAGAGTAGCAAGGAAGGTGGGCTGGGCAGAGGGACACGTTGACCACAACGCAGTACGTTACACTGGCTATCGGGGCCTCAGCTGAATCCAGGGGACCCTGGGAGCCGGGAGGGTCCCTTGGAATTGCCCACAGTTGAGGCCAGAAGAGCAGGCCCTCCAAACTGCACCCCCTCCTCCGTCAGTCAGACACTTGTTAAGAGGATGGGCTGCCCCTGGGGTGAGGCAGTTTCCCATGGCCGAGGACAATCTCCAGGGCAGAATGGAGCTGGAAGATATTCCCAGCATCTGGGGAATGGGTGTGAAGGCCCTGAAGATGCAGAGGTCTGTGCAGAAGCCCCCGCATCCACCAAGAGGAGAGAGCCCGCTGGCCACAGTGGGCAGCGGCTGGAGCCTGGATGGAAGGCTGTCACCTCTAGTGACAGAGACCTCCTTGTCACATTGACTAGCCTCCTTGTTACCTCTAGGCCTGGCAGATGGGCCCCACAGCACTCCACACCTCCCAAGATCCCGCAGGGGCACGGCCCCCCCATCCTTGGTCCCGGGCAATCCCAGCAAGCCAGCCTGTCTCCCCCACAGAGGTGTTAACAGAGACATCAAAGCCGCAGCCTCTCGTTTTCAAGAAGCTTTGAACCACACTTCTGAAATGGCTGTGTGCAAGAAGATTAAAATTCTTCCTATTGAAGAATCAGAGGGTCTCGAGCATCAGAACGGAGTGGGTGGGCTCACAGAGAGAGAGTGCTTTGTGCACCAGTTAGTGGAACAGAAAAACCAGAATAAAAACATATGGGGATTCTAAGCAATAAAGTCTTAGTTCCAGAATCCCTAAAGTGGTGATCTAACCAGGCAAGGCCCCAGGTGAGGTTAAGAAGGGAGGACATTGCCAGCAAAGAAGCAAAGACCTTTATTCATTCACTCAATTTTCATTCATGCAGAAATGATTAGTGAGCACCTACTACGTGCCAGGCACTACGCTAATGCCTGGGTACAGAGAGAATACTAGAGACCTGCCCCTGCCCCTCAAATTGCTGACAGCCCGGTGGGGGAGGCAGACAAGAAGTGAGTGTGAAATGCGTTGAGACGAGGAAGCACAGGGGCCATGGGAATCCAAAGGAGTCAAAGAGGGCTTCCTGGAGGAGGCAAAGCCTGAGGTAAGCCCCCAAAGGATGCTCAAGAGTGAAGGAGGTGAAGGGCAGTAGAGAGAAGAGAGTAGGAGCGAAGCAAGAGGGAGGAGAGGTTTGGAAGAGGGATAAAGAGAGGTGGCAGAGGGCAGGGGGGGGCTGTTCAGAGCCCACAAGGCCATGATGAGCAGACAGTATGAACTTGGTCAGAGGGCATGAGGAGCCACGGAAGGGACCTGAGCAGCGGGTTACAGGATTCCATCTAGGGATGAAGACCACGAAAACCCTGCCAGCCACTGAAGACGCTTCTGGGTTCATAAACCTTAGCTCTGACCCACAACTGGAGACGGCTAGGCCCGTGGGGACAGCGGGAGCTCTCAGGGTACAGGTGGGGGCCCTGCACGATCCTGCCTTTTCCTACAAAGCCAGTCCCTCTCATGTAGCAACCTGGTTAACAACGCGCCGTGCTCCAGACACACCGCAGTCCCCAGATCCTCCCCAGGACCGTGTTCTACTCCTCCAGGCCTGTGCTGGGCCTGAGATTCCCCCCCACCCCGTTTCCCCGGGCAGACTCCTCCATGTCCCTAACGCCCACCGCCATCCACAGGCTGGCCCGGCCCTTCCTCCCAGAGCCATCCAGGGCCCAGCATGGCCCCCAGAGCACGGTTCCCTGCCGCAGCCACCTGTTCACACGTCTGTGAGTCTACCAGCCTACCTGTATGTCCATCTGAGTGTAAGAGCCCGACTCCCACCCCCCGCCCCCCATCCCCGGCCCGAGGCATACCAGGCCCAGCTCTGCCGGTCCTTGGAGCCCTGGAGCAGGAGGAATCATCAAAGACCGTCTTGCCCAGACTGTTCTCCGAATGTGCAGATGCAGGAAGAGAACAGCGGTGCTGGGCTCCCACCACTGCTGGGCCTTTGGTGGACACCCTCCCCCATCGGCGGCGAATCCGTCTGCCTGCAGGTGTCATGAGCTCTGCTCTGGATTCTCAGGGGGTGGCGACCAGCTCAAGCCACACAGCTGGTCAAGAGCAAACCAGACCTGGGAGTCACACTTGGCCCTTCGCAAGTCCCCTCCTTTACCACCGTCCAACCCACTTCTCATGGAATGGCCGGGCCACGTATCTACCAAGTGGCCCCAGTGGCACAGACTGAGAATCCTTTCCTGTGTACTCACACAGACCGGTCCCAAGGCCTCCCTCAACAGGGCTGCAGACATTTCCACACAACAGGTTCAGACGAGAAAGGAAAAGCCTCCCTTGAGCCACCTCCTTGGTGTCCTGGGAGCTCACACATGTCACTCCTGGCTCCTGAGCCAGATGGCCTCCCAGCCAGCAACACTCGGCATCCTCCCAACACCTTCCCCCAATCCCTCAAGGCCTGACACTCACAAACCTGGCCCGTGACCATGTTTCCTCGAGGCAAGGAAAGCAGATGGAGCAGTGGACAGTTCTCTGTGACCTGGCGGGCCCTGCATGGACACAGCAGGCCAGGTGGCTGGGCGCACAGCTGTGCCTGGGACCGCGCCCTCTGGTGCCAGGCTGGGGTAGCCTCTTGGCCCAAGCAGATTCCTGCAAGAGTTGAGACACTGCCCCTTTCACAACATCTCATCCTGCCTGGAGAACCACTGGGCAATGGCAGAAGGCAGGGACATGTCCGTGGCATCCTAGGAGATGAGTGTTAAGAAGGCTGTTGGGTGAGCCACGCCTTTCAGATTCACTGCTCTGGGAAGGGACTCTATTGATAGTCATGCCTGGGGGGAACCTGGGAAGAGCCTTGAATCTTTACATTCAAACCCCCAGGGTCACAAAGCACTGCCTTGCTTTTACTCAAATTGGTTGATAGGCATAGCCTTTCTGAAAAAAAAGGACTGGGGAAGCAAGGACAGTCTGGTCCACCAAGGACCAAAAGCTCCAAGAAACATGATGTTATATTGTGGACAGTGCATGTCGTTCTTAAGTGTATTTTATTATGGCTTTATTGAATGTTTTCTTATAAGTCACCTCAAATCCTTTGGGGAATAAGGCAAAGCAAAAATAGATAAATGCTTTAAATGAAAGCATAGGTGGGACGGCGTTCCGGTGCCAGAGGTAGGCGCTCGGGTAACCAGGGAGGGCTTCACCAGGAAACACCAGCCCCCAGATGGGCGGCAGCAGCTCCGGTCTACACGCGGCTACACTCGCTTAAGCCTACCCAGCACTTCCACGTTAAGACCATCCCGGGCATCGAAATCCAATATCCGAGCAGTCTGGGTGTATAGGGCCTGCCTCCTTCCTCAGCTCCCCCAAGCCTGCACCACGCAGAGGGAGGGGCAGGATGGTGGTGGGGTGTTTCGGAATGTGGGGCCCTGGAGCCCCTCTTTCCCAACCGTGGCTCTATTTCTTCCCACTCTAGAACCTTGAGCTTCCCTCATAACCTCCTGCTCCTAAAGCAGGGGTCAACATAGCACCTGCCCCCACAGGACATCACGTGCTTGTACCTGGAAAGCCTGGAGCTGGATGTATGGTGACTGCTCTGTAAATCGCAGTTCTCAGATCAGGGCCTGGCCCCTGGGAGTCAGTCTCCCCCAAGGGAGTAAAGCTGTCCACAGCCTGAGGCAGCGGGGGACCTCGGATGACCCAGGGCCACTGGGCCCCTGGCAAGGCCTAAACCGAGGGTTGGGTAGGGTCTCAGAGCAGGCAAGGACAGGAAAGTCTCAGAAGGGCTTCCCAGAGCAGGAGGGGCCTGCGGTGTCTCAGAAAAGAGAGAGGAGGAAAACAGCCCTCCAGGGAGGGGTAGAGCATGCACAAAGGCTGGGAACAGGGAGGGCAGGGAGGGCAGGGTAGGCATGGAGGGCAGGAGGGAGCCCACCTGGCCGGCCAGACCCAGGCATAGCTGCCCAGGGGAAGGCGGAAAGCTGCCTCTACGGACTGAAGGCTGAAAACCAAGCAAACAGACCAACAAGATGAATTCACACAGGCAGACACCTCGAAGCAATGTGTGTGTATGTGACCTGAATGTTGTGTAAATACTGGAAGAAAATGAACAAGAGAAGAATTCTTTGATCCGGCTGACACGGATTCTAGAATTTCTGCCTTTTGCTCGTGTTTAAAGAACTGAAATGAGGCCTCTGCCAGAGAAGGAGGCACGCCTGGTTTTGGCAAAGATTAAAATGTTGGCACTCAGCATGCCCTCAATAAATTCCTGTGGAAGGAAGGAACGGGAAAGCTCCTTAAGATTTTTCAGGAGGCCCCTCTTGCCTGCAAGTTGGAGAAAGATTGTAATTCTCATCAGCTGGAGCCCCCTGGCTCCCTGAGGGAACTGACACTGTTCTCACTGGTGTGTTAATATTGAACTTGAGCAGAAAATGGGGCCTTCCAGGCTAGGAACCTCCAAGGTTAACACGGCCAGGATCTTATTAGGAACACTTGTAATTCTGAATTAAATCTTCAAAGAAGGGAAAGTGGAGTGTCAGGGCAGGGGTAGGCAGGCTTGCTAGCCAGGAGGAGAAACATAGCTGAGAGCCCCAGCTTCCTGCTCAGAACCAAGGAGTGGGGAGGCCCGGGTCATGCCCTCGGGGTTCCCTCTTCCTTCTCCCTCCACCCCCAGGGGGCATGCTTTCCTGGGCTCTGGCTCGGATTCCACAGTCCCCATCCACCCTTGCTGAACCAAGTGCTGGGAAGAATGTGCAAGTACTGAGCACCTACTGTGTGCCTAGCCCTGTGCTGAATCCTTTCCATGCATCATCTCATTTGCTCCTCAGAGCAACTCTCCCAAGAAGATATTATTAGGCCTGTTTTACAGATAAGGAAACTGAGGCTCAAAGGTCCAAGGTCTCACCCCTGAAAAAGTCAGAGCCAGGTCTCCCGCCTGTCCTCTCAACCCCACTAAGTGGTTTATGTACAACCATCGGGACGTTTGCCGTCTTCACATACCACCTGCACTATTGTTTACTTTTTTCTTCAACCTGACTCCCTTTATTTTTAACTTAAATAAATGTATTGAAAGAAAACAGCATATCACTGTGATATGTGTAAGAACAGTATCCCTTACCAAAAGTGGCCAGGAAAGAAAAGAGTATGAATTGCCCCTGGACCTTGTGTCCTGCTCAACACACCTGCCTTGCGTCCGTCACTTACACCCTGTTCAAAAGGGAGATGAGCAAAAGCCAGGGGGCTCACTGGCACCGAACTGCCTCCCTCACCAAGACAGGATGGATAGAAATCATGAGGGGTCCCTTTATCATCCTGTGACTCAGCACTGTAGACACTATGTCTGGGCCCCCAATGACATCCCTCTGTGACCCCTTCCTGTCCCAGAACCCACCCATCCCCACAGCTTCTGGGCCCAGCCTTGCTCTGAGAGCGCCCAACACATGTCTGCAGCCCAGACTCCCGTGGCCAACAACTCAAGAGTCAGATTCTCCTCCCGGGAAGCACCTGAGGGCTGAGCCCACAGCCAGTGAACACGGATACAGATCTGACCACCCACACACCTGAGTGTTACCACCATCAGCCCAGAGGCCCAGACTGGAAAGGAGGTACAATGTTTACCTGCTCCATTCCCCCAACCTCTGTAAATGTTCCCTGCAGAGTGCCAGGCTGTGAGCTCGTGGGGATGGACCAGACATATCCACCATCCCTGCTCAGTCAGTGACAGAAAATAAGAGCAGTGCCTGTCAGACGGCTCTAACCAGGTTCGGGAAGATGGTCAAGGGCATCGTTGTTTAACTTTCGGCTGGGGGTGGTGGAGACGAGGCTCACGAAGAAAGTGATACTCGCTTAGCTGTTAAGAAAGCCTCTCTCTTACATCATCACCGTACGTGATTCTCACAACAGGGCTGTGGCTGTGGCTCATTTCACAGATGAGGAAATAGAGCCCCAGCAGGTTTAAGCAACACAATGTCACACCGCCTGCTGGAAGCTCAGCCACAACCCTGTATTCTTTCCCCCTACTCCAGTTTCTCAGCTGAGCGCTCAGAAAACATTCAACGGCTCCAATTCCTACATCTCCAGATGGAGTTGAAGCCCAAGAATGCAAGAGTTATTGCCTGAACTTTGTCTCCTGGCCCAGCCTCCAGTGCCCATGCCCTGCGCACAGCCCCGAGCCCACGGTTAGCTCCCTGCCACGTGGCTCTGTCAGGCGGGAGTGGGCAGTGCTAAGAGCAGGAGGAGGAACAGGGGAGGAAGGTACAGAGCACGGGCCATGGCTTCGTTCTTGCTGAAGCCGCCACGCCCAGGGACCCGGAGCAGTCACAAGGCAGGTGCCTCTGGAAGGTCTCCTTGAAAGGTCCTTTTGAAGTTGGTTCTGTACGGCCCAAAAACGTAACAGGGTTTTTCGTATTTAAGAGGGAGGCAGGGGCACCTGGGTGGCTCAGTGGATTAAGCCACTGCCTTCGGCTCAGGTCATGATCTCAGGGTCCTGGGATGGAGCCCCGCATCGGGCTCTCTGCTCCTCAGGGAGCCTGCTTCCTCCTCTCTCTCTGCCTGCCTCTCTGCCTACTTGCGATCTCTCTCTCTGTCAAACAAATAAATAAAATCTTTAAAAAAAAAAAAAAAAAAGAGGGAGGCAGATGGGTGAGGAGGGACGGAGACACAGCTTAGAGACGGGGGCTCCTTCAAATACCGCCTGCCTCTGCCAGGCAGGTCAGCAGCCACTCTGTCCCCATTCCAGCCCCATTGTGGGCAGCCCGGATGGAGAAGCTGCTGATGCTGATGGCGGAACGCCTCCTTCGGCTGCGCGGTGCAGGAGAGCCACCTTTCGCAGAGAACCTTGGCTCCCTCTAGTGGCCAAGTGCAGCAGCGGCGCCGGGGAGGGTGCGGCTCTCGGTAGGATCTGAGACTTCCTGCCAGAGAGTCAGGTCAGGTCCAGCCTGAGACACTTCACACGGGGCCGAGCCGGAGGCAGGGTATGGACAGTGACCTGGATGCCCCCAAAAGTTTCATCAGCTCAGCTTCTGCATGTACGTGAAGGTTCACCTCCTCCAAAGGGCTTTCATAACCCATGTTTTAAATACTGTCTTTGAGCAGGATATTAATAACACTACTAGTGACACAAAGCTGACTTTCAAAGCGCCTCCAAGAGCTTTTTCCCCCCGGTTTCCCATATCTAAATAAATGCAACTTTTTAGTAGCTATTGTTGAGCCAACGGCAGCTACTTATTAAGGCACTTACCAGACTTTTCTGCCTCCTTTTGCCCTGGAGGTAAAGGAGAAACTTTTCTGGTTTTCAATAATAACAGTGTTTTTCTTGGGCAACCTTTGTGCTATTCATGGGCCTGAGCCTCCCACCGTCCCACAGGCAGGGAGAGAAGTACAATCGCAGCTGGCACAGACCTTTTCCGTCATAATCTTGCTCCATCCTCCCTGGTCAAGGAAGCCATCTGGACGGCCCAGTGAGCCAGGTCCTGGTGACACGAGCAGGCCTAGCCTGAGAGCAGCAGGGAGGACATGTGCAGGCTTTGGGGCAGCACAAATCACCAGTAAAATACCCCCTGGGGAGAAACTGCTTCTGGAATTTCAGCTCCTTAAGTGCCTAGTGGGCACAGCCCGGAAAACCTGCAAGGGGTGTTTATTTAACTAGAACAGGGATAGGAAAGCGTTCGCCAAAAGAGGTCCAAATAACTCTTACCAAGACCCTACAGGTTACTGCTGGGAACTGAGGGAGGAGGTGCCAGTGCACTGGGGATGCATCTTCCTGGGAACCAGCTCCCACGCCCGGGCCTTGCACCAGCGGGGCCCCTGCGAGCCGGCAGGGCAAGCAGCACTGAACAGCGGTAGTGGGACTTCTGGAGACATCCCAGAATCTGGAGAACACAGAGCACACGGAGCTACAGTCCAAGTGCTTTTTGGCATTCAATCCCAGGTCCACAACAGAGACTGCTGTTAAAACCCTGTTAACCCTATTTCAGAGATAAGGTGATGTGCCTTAGAGGAAGGGGTTTATTCAAAAAGCAGAGCTCCAGAGGTGGGAGGCAAATCCATGTCTGACCACACAAATAGGCCCCACCCACTCCTTCCCCACCCCCAGGTTTTCTCTCTCTCTCTCTCTCTCTCTCTCACACACACACACACACACACACACACACACACATCTCTCACCTCTGCACCCAGACTCACCACTAGTTTGTCCGAAGTCACCTCTGGGGCCAAGAAACAGCCACACCTGTCCCCAGTCAGACACCCAGGGTCCTACTTGTCACCATCAAAAGGGTATGATGTTTCCTTCCAATAAACTTATGATTCTGCCCTTCGTGGACAGTGACTGTGTTGTACGATGGGGACTATAATTGTGTTCTGCTTACATCACAGCTAGTGATGTGCCAGCAGCTTCCCGCAGTGAGGGACAAGATGTTCCCTCCACCCCATGCCCTCTGCCCTGAGTCAGCCCTTGTCATGCTTCCCCTGTCCCACTGTGGAAAAGTGTCCCATACGCCCCACCTTAAAGCAGTCTGCCCCACCCACCCTCTCAAATCCACCACCAACCACCACCAGTGGGCTCCTGGCCCTTCGTCCCATGCCCTCCGCGAGTCACCACAGGTGAGCTACCTGACCTTTCCTGAGCCCTCAGTGTCTTCATCAGCAACACGCTGCCAACCGCTGAACCCCTCCCAGAAGCCAGTGAGACACACGAGGCCCTTCATAAGATCAAACGCCGTACCTGGTCCAGCTTCCGGGTTGTCTCCATGGGCTGAGGCTTTCTAAGGAGCATGGTGCCAGAGACCCGTGTTAAACTAGGCTTTCGGGGATTGGGGGGGGGCGATGGATGGAGAGGAGAACAACCCTGTCCTAGCTCAGGCAAATCCTTTAGGGACACCTTGGCAGGAAGGAGAAGGGCAGAAAGGAAATACGCCCCCTTCTGAGCACCTGCTATATACCTGCCACTCTGCATTTGTATTTCACAGTCCCCAGAATCACGGGGATCAAAGGGGAGGGGGCTGTGGTTAATTTCTGGTCACCAATGCTGCCTTTACAAAAATGAACAGTCCGGCCACCAACTAGGAAAAGAAATACTCACATGCAGAATTTACAAAAGAACTCCAGCCCATGGACAATAAAAAGACAACCAAGCCAGTTATCTAAGTGAGCTAATGACTGGAACAGACGCATCACAGAAGAACATCCAGGAATGGCCAACAGGCCCAGGAATAATAAGGATGATTACACATCACAGAAATGTAAACTGGAACCAGAATGAGGTGTCACTGCATGTCCGCTAACGCGGCGAAGACAAAAAGACCAACATCAGCACGTGCTGGCAGGAACAGGGGGCACCGGGAACTCCTGCACTGCGGGCGGAGGTAAAATGGCTCGGCCCCTTTACAGCGGGCCAGGCATGGCTAACAGTACGTCTACACTTACCTGTACCCCAGCAATTCCAGGCCAGTGTCTACTCAAGAGAAGTGAAGACAGGAGTCCGCACAAAGCTCTGTGGGTGAATGTTCGCCACAGCCCCAAACTGGAAATGACCCCAAATGCCCGTCCATAAGGCAAAGGGCTAAACACCTCATGGCACGTCTAATACCATGCGACGCTTCCTGGCAATAAAAACAGTGGCCTTTGGATATGTGCCACCATATGGACAAGCCTCAAAACCCTTGAGCCCCGGGAAAGAAGGAGTACACAAAAGCACAGACAGGAGAGATGAGTATGCACTGTGATCCCGCTCCTACAAAATCCGCGCAAAGCGGAGCGAGACAAAGTTTACCACCCAGAACAGCGGAGGCCTCCACACGGGGGCAGGGACTGACCGAGAAGAGGCATGGGGCGTGATGGAAGGGCTCCGCACCTGGCTCAGTGGGTTGGTTACACGGGTGAACGCATACCTTTGTCAGCAACCGTTGGGCTGAACACCTAAGATCTCTGCACTGTGCTGTACTGTTAGGATCCCTCGATTTAAAAAAAAAAAAAAAATTGCGTAGTCAGACCATCTAGGTTCAAATCCCAACTCCAACCCTCACCGGCTTTGTGACCCAGGCTAATCTCTGAGACTCCATCTCTCCTGCAGAATGGGGATGATAATAGCTCTCACACGGGCGCATCACCGCTCTGAAGTGAGACACTGAATGCGTGTGAGGAGCTCGCCACAGCGCCCCGGGCCTTGGAAAAGCGTGCCACACATGGGAAGTGAGTGGAGCGGCTTGCGTGAGGTCCAGCAGTGAAGCAGACAGGTACAGGGGAGGACGGCCCCGGGGGTGGTGGTGAGGGGGGAGGACAGTCGCAGGGAGGAGGACCAGGAATGAGCCGGCAGGTGTGCCCCCAGCCCATGTGCTGCCCCAAGAGGGTGAAGTGAGGCCAGAAACTTCAGGGAGAAAGTGCCAGGAGCCCTCTGAGCACCACGGCCCCAGACATAAATGGGAAGTTGGCCCTGCTGTTATGAGTGGGTCGGGATTTCCGGGCTGCCAGAGGCTACAAGGAGAGGACAGATGGGTGCTGCCCCGTGATTTGTTGTGTGGGTTTTCAGCAGGGAGAGCAGGCAGCCCGGCCCTGGAAAGGGACTAGGTGAGGGGATTCACACACTTGGAAAGCAGATAGAGTGCTGTGTGGGGAAACTGAGGCAGCATGTACCGCTGCTTTCTCGCCACAGCTTCCCTCAGCTTATGGGGTGCGGCTGAGCCCAGCACCACCTGCCAAACAAAGACAGTCACCCTCGGTGACTCTGGGTCCCTTCCAGGCCCTAAGAGCACTCACCTCCCGCTGACGTTAATGGGGCTCACCCCTCTGCCCAGCTACGAATACAGAGGTCAGATGCTTAGGGGCCTGGCTTGTCCTCATCAAGCCTGTCGAGGGGTCCCCTCTCCACAAAGGACACTAATTAATTTGTGGTCCCCAGCAGGGGTCCGCCACATCTTGCATCTGCCAACCTAATTATAAAAGAGCTCTTCCAGGCTGGCTCAGGGCCCCGGGCGACTCCAGCACAGGCACCAACAGCTGGAGGGAACAATGACTCCAAAAAGGAAGAATCACAAATCAAGGCAGCTAATGACGATAATGATCATCACAGTAACTGCTATTTGTCAAGCGACTATGAGGTGCCCCGTATTTTAAGGTATTATCTCCCATATTCCCAGTGACCCTGAAGGTATCAGCAGCCGCGTTTTCCAAACCAAGAACCTCATCAGAGGGTAAGGAATTTGTCGGAGTTCACACAGCAGATTAGTCCCAGAACTAAGACAGAAATGCAAGGATGTCTTGCTCCAAAGCCCGTTCTTACAGGACAGTACACCCCCTGAGGGGTCCCTTACCCCATGGGTGGGGGACCTCAGTCTCCCCACAAGTAGATGAGGTTGAGTCTGGTCCCTCAGCCCCAGTTCCAGAAACACAGCCTGGTTTACCATCTACATGTGGTCGGCTGAGTCTCAGCGGCAACCCAGCGCAAGTCCACTTCCTAGAGAGCCTGGGGGTCAGCATCACCGAGAACTTTTGATTTTATTGCCTTTGGCCATGAAGCCCCCGTCCCACAGGCAAATGCAGGCTCTCAGACTGACGTGCCCTCTACACCGCGCTCTCCGCAGCGGAGAGTAATTAAGCACCAGCTGAGCCCCGGTCACCCGCGAGGGGCCAGGCACCACGGCAGCCCCCTGGAGGCGAACGGTGTGAGAAAACCAATGTGGCAATGGACAGACACGAAAGAGGGGCAGACTGGAAAGCTGCTCAGGATTCAAGACAAACTGCAGTGGGAGCGTGAGAGGAGAAGGGGATGCTCCCAGCCCAGGAGGCTGACGGCCATCAGGGAGGCTTGGCGGCCGAGGAAGCGCTTCAGCCAGACCTGAGCACAGGTGGCCCTGAGGAAGGATGCCCTCGGGGCAGAGGAAAGAGCGGGAGCACAGGTACAAAGACTACAGGTCGGTTCCAGACGAGTGCGGGAATGATTCATTCACCAGG
This sequence comes from Meles meles, assembly GCF_922984935.1. Classification (NCBI taxonomy): domain Eukaryota; kingdom Metazoa; phylum Chordata; class Mammalia; order Carnivora; family Mustelidae; genus Meles; species Meles meles. Next base: position 19,106,739 of record NC_060084.1, on the reverse strand, counting down.
TCCACAAATAACTGACACAGGAAACCGAGGGCCACAGGAGAGCCAGCCCAAGGGCCTCAAGGAGTGTGGAAGGCACAGAGCAGGTGACGGGCTTCGTGCTGATGTTGTAAATGAGGACAGGACAGGTGGTCAGAGAAGCTGCCAGAGGCGCAGAGGACTGGTGTGCTTCTCGGTCTGCACCCCATCAGCCCGTGAGCTCCCCCTTCTTCTGGGCTAGACCCAGGCAGTGGCCCCACCCTCGAGGCAGTGGGATGGGCCACATGAGCCACAGCCTCGTGGCCTACACCAGCTTCGAAATCCTCCTTCTTAATTCCTATAAACTGTCTTTTTTTTCCTCTCCTTTCGTTTACGTGATGTCTCTGACACCCTGCTCCTTGCAGAAAAAAAGAATCTGCAAACAGAAGAGCACAGCAGCATATCACGTTTGAGCATCAAAAGAATAAAACTGACTCAGAAAAGAAAAGCTCATTTCCAGGCCGCACACACGCACACACACTCCCCCATGTGCAGGGCCACACCCTGGGAGGAGGATTCCAAGGAGGGTCCACTGGAAGCTCAGACAGTAGGAAGGGGCACGGAAAGTGCTTCCAGGGGAACAAGGCGGGTTCTGTGGCCAGAGGCTGGAGGGGGCAGTTAGAAGATGGAGTGGGGGAGGCTGGGATTCGCCACATTTCCTGGGGACAGCCTCGCCCCTGCCTTCTCCCCTTGACTCTCAAACCTTAGTGGCCTTCAGAAATCACCTGGACAGTTTGTGGACAATGCAGATTCCCAGGTCCCCAGACCTCCCCTGAGAATCTGTATATTTAAGATTTATTTATTTGAGAGAGAAAGAGCAAGTGAGCAGCATGGGGGGTGGGGAGCAGAGGGAGAAGGAGAGAGACTCAGACTTTCAGCTGAGCGTGGACCCTGACAGGAGGCTCCATCTCATGACTTCAAGATCATGACCTGAGCTGAAATCAAGAGCCAGACACTTAATAGGCTGAGCCACCCAGGTGCCCTGAAAATCCGTATTTTCGGGTTTTGTTTCTGTTTTTGTTTTATTAACATATAATGAATTATTTGCTTCAGAGGTACAGGTCTGTGATTCATCAGTCTTAACACAATTCACAGCGCTCGCCCTAGCACATATCTTCCCCAGTGTCCATCTCCCCAGGTCATCCTAAACACCCATACAGCTTTGGAAAGCACACTCTAGCCCTGCCTCCCAGTAGGAGTGGTTTGCTTTTTCTGTCCCCTGGGCCCACTGCCAAGGCCCCTGGGGGTCCCTAACTAGAGCCCTCTGTGCCTTATGCTGAAAGCCCTGCTCTAGGGATGAGATGAGATCCTGAGCCCTGACCCACAAAGTTATGGAAAATTCCATCTTCCCCTCCGGGGGGGTGGAGATGGGAGTGCCCTTGTGTGCAGGCTGGTTGGCAAGAGCATTCCGGCCCTCAGCACATTCCTATTACCTTGAGTTCACAGCCTGTTGTTCAACATGAGTAAGTTGCGGGGGGGCTCCTCAGGTGCGCCATAAAACCCCACAAACTCTTCCCCCAAATCCTATGAGCAGCACACCAAAAACATGATGCCCTTCCCAGTCCGGGAAATCTCCTCTCATGGATTGCATCAGCCTACTTCACTTCCACCTGCCAGAACATTCTTCCCTCCATCTCCTCCTCCTCTTTCCTAGACACAGGGGTGGAGGAAGGAGACCCTGAAACTGACTAACTTTTCCTTACCAACTTACCATTTATAGGGGCATATTTCTATTTCTTTCTCTTATTAAGGATTTCTTTTTATTAACGAACCTCTTCTTAAACCACTGGTTTAAAATAAGTAGCTTAAAATGCAATGTCATTTAATACCCTTAACATAATACACAACAATGAAACAAGGACTCTCATTTTTTGAAGGTCTGCTTTGGGCCTCACTCTGCAGAAGCTTCCCATACAGGACTGGCTCATGTCCTCAGCTGCATGCTGTAAGAGCCCAGCAGCTTCTTTAAAATGCTGCTGTCAAGGGATGCCTGGGTGGCTCAGTTGGTTGGACCACTGCCTTTGGCTCAGGTCATGATCCCGGAGTGCCGGGATCGAGTCCCGCATCAGGCTCCCAGCTCCACGGGGAGTCTGCTTCTCTCTCTGACCTTCTCGTCTCTCATGCAGAGTCTCTCTCACTGTCTCTCTCAAATAAATAATAAATAAAATATTTTAAAAAAAAAAATGCTGCTGTCGAGACCCCAGTCTCTGGAAATTCTGATGAAACTCGTCCACGGGAGGCTCAGGGTGGCCCCTGGCATTGGTACTTGTTTTAATCCCCCTGGTGATTCCAAATGGACAACCAGGATTGAAAGCCACTGGCTTGATTCTGGCCAGGGCCCTTTGAGATGGGGGTTGTTGGTGTCTCCATGATGTGGACAGAGAAACTGAGGTCTTGGGAAGAGGTAGCGGTGGGAGGAGGGGATGCAGAGTGGGAGTGGGGGGAGGATAAACACCCTGGGTTAACTGGCCTGGTGGCGGGATGGGGGCAGGGCCTGCAGGGAGCTCTGCGCCCACCCCGGCACGGTCTAAGCAGATCCTGTCTGGAGGTGAGGGTGCAGGGGGTAACCTCAGACCATTCATAGCAAGTGACTGGTGTGTAGCTGTAGGTAGAGGAAACGGGTTCCAGCCGGTGACAAAGAAGGAGGCCAGACAGGTGTCCCTGCCTGCTTATGCATCAGCCTCCCCATGGGAATGACCGGAAGTCCCCCCAGACCAGGACCAAGTGGCCTGCCTGCCCTGGGGGCCAGGCCGCAGCAAGAGATCACACCTGGCTGGGTGGTGCAGGCTGGGCTGAGGCAGGAAGTAAGAACAAATTTCAGACAGGGCTGAATTTTGCATTAATAAAAAAAGAAAGCAGCCCTATGAATAAATAACATTTGTAGGTGGGGGGCTGTGGGGGAGGTGGCAGTTCTCCTGGCCCCCAAATCCTCCTGCTTCAGTCCCCACAACTGGCAAGCAGAGCAGGAGCAGGGTAATAATTAGCGGCTGTTATTACATTAGTGTGTGGGATCCATGCTGATGAGAAGCCTGTCTGAGGCTTCAGGCCAGGAAGGCAGTGGAAGATAGGGGCGGGGCGGAGGGCCCCCTGCCTCAGCCCCTGGGTCCCTCCCAGTGGCCAAGTCACAGCTGGGACGTCCCCTGCCCCTCCACTCTGGGGGGCCAATCTTCCTGTCCTGCGGATGAGGCCGTCCTGCTGCCCCTCAGCCTGGCAGACCGACATCCGCCTCCCCCCAGGGCATCATTCCAGGGCCGGCAACGACGCTTAATATTCTCCATCAAGCTCTCGCAAGACATTCTGCGTGTTAATAAATTCAGGACACTTTGGGATTCTGAGCAGCTGGTTATTTCAAAACAGCTCTACACATGGTCCAGCAGGCAAAGCCTGCCCAGAGCTGAGACCAGCCGGGTCTGGGCATCAGAGCAGCTTCTCCCGGTGTGCTGGGCTGGGGCAAGTCATCCCCCAAAGCTGTCCCTCCCCCAGTTAGTAGAGCTGAGCCTCAGACATTGGGGTCTCCCCTGGGGGTGCCTAAGTCACGATTCTCAAAGAGTCTTCCATGAGCCACCTGTGTCACCCACGGTGCCTGGAATCAGGCAGATTCCAGAGTCAGGACCTGCTGAACCACTCAGGAGGGCCCAAGAATCTGCATTTTTAACAAGTTCCCCAGAGGATTTTGATCCACATAGAGATCTGGAAAGCCCTAATCTGAGGACATGGTTAGAGGCCACGGGGTCATCAGTGAGAACAGTCCAATGCTGAGAGGAGACGTGCCCGAGGCCCTGGGGCTAGCCAAGCTACTGCAAAGTGCCAGCCCTTTACATTTACACACGAGAGCATGGAGGAGGGGCTCATCACCATTGTACAGGCTGGGAAACTGACCGTCACAAAAGTTCAGTTCTCAGCTCAAAGCGTCACTTCCTCCCAGAGGCCATATGCCACCACCCCCACCCCCCAGGATAGCAGAGCCCCCAGTCATTCCCTCTCGCAGAACTGGACTATAGCTCTTGAAACTGTTCGAAATTATTTTGTTTGGCAGTGTGTTTGTGCCCACAGTGACTCTCACGATTCTGTTCTGACTACAACCCCAGCAGCCAGCACTAAGCCTGGTTCCCAGTCCACCGGCACTGAGTGATGGAGGCAGAGAGGTCAGGGTTCACACCCAGATGGAATGAGAGGCATCCTGAGACAGTGGCCCAGGGCGAGGTCATGGGTAGAACAAGGGCGATGGGGGCACAGCGGGCAGCAGACATTCGTGGTGCTGCCCGTCAAGAAGCAGGGTGAGAAGCATGAAGACAGGGTAGGGTCACAGTTCCTGGTATGCCGATGAGGACCCTGATCAGAAGAAGAATGAGGGCCTCAGGGCTCCCCAGCACATCAGCATCAGGCATGCCCCCTAAAACACATGATCTTCCTCTCTCTTCTGCCTGGGGGCAGAGTTTTTCTCCACAGGGGTTCTAGGGACTGAATCTCAAGTTGGACAGGGGTCAGCCAACACGCAGCCTCGCAGGGTTCTGGAAGGGTCTGCAGAGCCAGGCGGGGTAGAGAGGAATGTGGGCAAACAGCCCAGGCACGTCCCTGGGCCGAAGACAATTGCCGCTGCGCCTCTTTCTCGGAGAGCCGCGATGGGCAACGCATGCTGAGCAGCCCCGGCAGCTGGCCCACAGTGCGGCTGGAGCCCCGCCCACCAGCGCCTGCTCCCCAGCAGAAACCGGACTTCGAACAGGCAGCAGATGAACATGTCAAGCCCAATCATTCCACAGCCAGAGCCAGGGACTGCTGGGAGTGGGGGACAGCCAAGGGATGCTGACCTGATGACACAGCTGTCCCTGCTAGCACTGGCCCCTCCCCAGGCACAGTCATCGGCTGAGCCCACAGATCCTTCAGCCCCAGCCCCCGCTTCTCAGCCAAGGCTGGGGGGCAGCTGTCAGGGAAGAACTGGGGGGACACAGACAGGGAAGGGGGGCAAGCTACTGTGGGGGAGGGGCGGAAGACTCTGGGGTCCAGAGGAGGGAAGGAGGCCTACCCCAGGCTTAAATAGGCAAGCCTGTAGCCGCAAGGCAGGGAGGTGATTGCCCCTCTCCTCCCCACTCCAGGTCAGCAGGATGCTTGCTCTCCAGGCCTCCCAGGAAGGCATCGAGGGAAAAGCCATGCTTCAAAGGAAACCGTTAGAGTGCTTCATGCCCATTTACAAACCCAAAAGTCTCCTCTTAGCCCCATTCTACAGGCTGAGCATCCCTCGCTGAGGGTATCAGGGGGCCACCCCATCTCAGCCCTACCTCTGCCCTAAGGACCCTGACATCCCTGTAGGACCCCCAGCCCTAGCCCCAGCCCCAGGCCTCCTCCTGGCACAGCCCTGACCTGTGGCTCCTCCCAGGCTGCTTAGACCAGGACTGTCTGAAAGGTAGGAAGGAATGTCCCCCGGACACATACCACTGTATCCCCAGACCTAAGCCTGGCCAAGTCTCCACTTAAGGAAGGCAAAGAAGGCGCTGACGGCGTGGCAGGCTTCAGGCTGAGCGCTGTACCTTTGCGGAGCTCTTTGGATGCCTCACTGACCGTGAGACGAGGTCCTCACATGACCGCTTTATCCACAAAGCTGAGATCACTGGGGCTAGGAGACTCACTGAGGCCACACAGCACAGGCACGAGGCACCCCCAGGACACTCTGGGGTCCCCCTGGAGCAAGCAGCACCCCAGGACACCCCTAGGCACCCCAGGAGCAAGCAGCACACCCAGGCTAGAAGCCAGCTGTCCTTTCTCCCACCTCAGGGCTCTTTCCACCAGAATCGAGCCTTATCCCAGGAAGTGCTCATTTACGCATTTTGTATTTAAGATTTCAGCAGAGAACAGCTTCCATCCCTTTCATATAGAGGCGCAGTCCCTTTCTAAACTAACCATCAGAAACTAGCCCTACCTGGGCAAGCTTTTATTCCCAACCTGCTCAGATTCCACAATGACCAACCCTTCCCCTCCATCACCTTGTCACCCCTCACCCAAACGTCAACCCACAGCCCCAGACCTCTACCAGATGCCGTCCCACGACCAAAGGCACTGACTAGCCAGGAGGACATTGCTTCTGCCAGAAAGCCACCAAGTGGTTATTCTGAGACCTCACGCAGGGACAACAGCCCTCGGTCTGCCGGGAGATATGGACTGTCCCTGGGCTCTGTCTGCTCTGAAGGAGAGAAGAGTTCCCCGTGGCAGGACCAGGGTCAGGCACAGAGCAGGCCTGAATCATTCCAGCACGGATGAGCGAGGGCTTACCTCCAGGTTCCACTGATTTCTGGCCAGTCCAGGGTCTGGGGGGCAGGGTGTTGGAGACCCCTAGGGAGGAGCCAGCTCTCTCTTTGACAGAGTGGGAAACCAGGAGAGGAAGGGAGGAAGAGGGCCTGTCCCAGGTCACACAGTAACTCAGCAGCCCCGGCAGAGGCACAGCCCACAGGCATCACATGCTGTCCCACAGAGCTGCTCTGACTCAGGACACTAGGTTCTACTGCCCACCTCGCCCATGGGCCAGACCACAGCCAGCTCTCCCTCTCTGGGCCACCTAGCTATGAACGGGATTTAAGATGAGGACTTTCATCTTCTTTTAATTGAGATAAAACTGGTAACTGACATACAACATTGTATTAGTTTCAGGCATACAACATAATGATTCACTGTTTGTATATACGGTAAAATGATCACTGCCATGAGTTAAGATGACATCCATCTCCACAAATAGTTACAAATTTTTTCTTGCGATGAGAACTTTTAAGATCTACTCTCTTGGCAACTTTCAAACATGCAATACAGTCTTACTAACCGTAGTTGCGTTGCGTGATGCTGTGCACTACATCCCCAGGACTGACTGACCCTGCAACTTGGTGTCTGCTCCTCTGAACCACTTTCACCCGGTTCAGCCACCCCGCCTCTGTTTTCTGTATCTGTGGGTTTGGGCTTTGTTTATGGTTCGATTCCACATAGAAGTGAGATCAGACGTATTTGTCTTTGTCTTATTCACTTAGCAAATGCCCTCCAGGGCTATCCGTGTTGTTGCCAATGGCAAGATTTCCTTCTTTTTCTTTCATCTTTAATGAAGAAAGAAATGGAGGGGGTAGGCTGGCTACAGAACTCAGCGAGGCTTCCCCAGAAAGGACAGACGAAGCTCTGCCTCACAGCCAGACCCCAGACACCCCCCCGGGGCCTCCGTGGACACCCACACCGAACCGAAGGGAGGCGGGCAGCATGTCTCTGACAATTTTACAGACGAGAAAAGCGGTATTACCTGAGTAGGGGTGTGAGATTCAGAATAAAAATGCAGGATGCCCCATTACATTTGAACTTCAGATCAGCAATGAATACTTTTTATAAATATATGTTCCCTAAGGTTATTGTAACAAAAAGCACAAATCAGATGATTTATTCTCTCACAGTTCTGGGGGCTGGGAGTCTGAAAGCAAGGTACATGCTCCCTCGGAAGGCTCTGGGGGAGAATCTTTTCTATGCCTTTCTTGTAGCTTCTGGTGTTGCCATGGATCCTTGGCTTATAGACATATCATTCCAATCTCTGTCTCTGTCACTGTGTGTCACCCTGTCTCCCGGTGGCCATCTCCCTGTCTGTATCTCTTTGCCTCTTCTTACAAGGACATCCATCATAGCGGACTGAGGACCCACTCTACTCCAGCAGATCTCTTCACTTCATTACTTCTGCAAAGATCCTATTTCCAAATAAGGTCATCTTCACAGTTATCAGAGGTTAGGACTAGAGTCTATCTTTTTGGGAGACCCACACCAATAAGCTTCAACCTACAACAATAGGTTTGTCCCAGTATTGCATGGGACAGACTTACTTCTGTCATAGCCCATTTGGGCTGCCCTAACAAAATACCATAGACTGGGGGGCTTAAACTACAAATGTTTCTTTCTTGCAGCTCTGGGAGCTGGGAAGGCCAAGGCCAAGGCCCCAGCAGATCTGGGGTCTGGTGAAAGCCCACTTCCCGGTTCACAGATGGTTCTCGCTGTGTCCTCACACGGCAGAAGTGGCAAGGTCATCTCCTGAGGTCCCTTTTATAAGAGAATTACTTCCATTCATGAGAGAGCCACCCTTGCAACTTAAATCACCTCCCAAAGGATGCACCTCCAAATACTATCACTTCAGAGGTTCAGATTTCAACATAAAAACTGGAGGTAGGGGGAGACATAAACACTCAGTCTATTATAACAACTAGAAACGTTCTATAATTTATCTGAAATTCAAATGTAACAGAGCCTCCTGTATTTAATCTGGCAACTTTATACTCAAGTCGTGTGATCTTGCCCCAAGTCCCACAATCTGGTCCTGGTTCTGCCCTCTAGAAAGCAAACTACTATAAAAGAGGGAGGAATGGGGATAAAAACTATTTATGAACAAAAGGTTAGTGTCCAAAAGCACTTAAAAATGACAGAAAGATGAGAATGAGGCAGAAGGGGAGGGGAGATACCCATGCCTCTCCATGTCCCAGATCTGTGCCGGACGCTCAGGACAGACTATGATGTGGAGGAGCTGGAAGGTGGGGGGATGGGGGTGGGGGCGCACCCTGGATCTCAAATGGCCAGGACCAGAATCAGAAGGGTGCTCCTGGCACTGCACCGGCCTGGGCCCTGAGCATCTCCCGTCCTGGCATCAGTGTCATTAACCCCTTAGACCCTCAACTCTGCCCTGACAGAGCACCCCTGAGCCCTGTTCCTCAGTCTGCGCCTTTCTTACTGCACCGCATGTCCTGGCAAACACAGCCAGAGGTCCTCAGTCCCACATGGTCCTCAAATCCAGCTGGGCAGGGTCTGTGAGCCACACTCATTAGGCTGCCACCTTCCGAGGCCTCCCCTGGGGGTCCCTGTGAAGATCCCTCCCCTGGAGGATGGATGCATCTCAGTGAGGCTAGACTCAACACATGACACGAGTTGATTAAAACCTGTCTTAAACTTCCCTCTATGGGTTAGGGGACGGTTGACCTCCCAGGTAGAGGTCTTGGGGCTCAGGGGCTGAAGTTGCTCATCTACTGAAAAGGTGAAACTGAACAGGGGAAAGAGCAGAGCTATGGGCCCAAAATGAAGATGTGAAAGTCAGAAAACAGAGTCAGCTCACTGACCTCCAGCACCAACAACCTTTACTGAGAACCCACTAAGCAGATGCCAGGATAACTCTGAGCTTGCATTCTCTCTATAAACTGCAAGAGCTGGGAGAGTTAGGGGTGCCCAGAATACTGCTTTGCTAAATTAAATGACAATTACCTCAGTGCTAAGGGCAGGTCTTGGGCCAGATGCAGAACAGGCTGACGGAACAGGTGGGCGTGGCCTGACGGGTGTGAGTGGGCTGGGGGAGTGGGGCCAGCCTCTCAGCATGGAATGTGGGGAGTGGAGGGGAGCCTTTGCAGCTAGGCTCCTGGCACAGGGCCGCTGCCTGGGCTTCCAAGCTCTCAGTGGAGACAGCGTGTTTGAGACCAGGCAAGCAGGACAGACACAGGAAGTTGGCACTTCTGCCTCTGAGCGCCGAGCTGGCAGCATGTAGAAGATGACGCTGACGGTTCATCCTGCAGCATCTCTCCTCCGGGGTCTCCATCCAACCAGGCCAGCTCTGGCTCCTTCCCTTGCCTGCCTCAGACCCAGCGTCATGCATGGGCCACATACCCACATATGCACGCATACTCATGTACTCAGTCCCACCTGTCTGCACACACACACAGACACGCAGGCCCACACGGAGGTACACACACCCCTGCCACAGACAGATGCAGGCCTGTGTGCTTGCAAAGCCAGCCCACTACCATACGCTGGAAGCTATGGGTTCGAATCCACAGATTTACACACACACACACAGCTCTCACACCATGACCAACTTCACAATCGCACCCACAGCACATATTCAAAGCATTTCCCTGGCTCTCTAGTGGAAAATAAATTTTTCTCACTTTCCAGATTTTCAATCCTCAACGTGGTGCCAATTTCCATTTATGAAATGACACCCAAGAAAGACCAAGAACCTAGAAAGGGAAATGAATCTGAGCCCGACAGGTGCTGGCTTCCCTACAACGCAGCTAATGCTGTAACAGCCCATCTTCAGCAGCACACGGGCAAAGGGGACGAGCTGAACGGGCACACTGACTGACCTGCTTCTGAGACCAGGCCTCCATGTGTGAGGGTTAAGGGCCCTACAGGAGTCAGGCACGGGGCAGGCGCCACGCCAGCAGGTGAGGGGGAGCAGAGGGAGAGCGGGGAGAGGGTGGCAGGAATGCCCATGAACAAGCACGAGGCCATATGCTATGAGCATAGCCACACAGGTGGTGCCGATTCTGAACAACATAAGATGGGGGAGGCTGGCTTGGGATGTTGAAAAGTTTTCCAGACCGTAGCGTGGCAGCTCGAATTCAAATCAAGAAGTGAGTCTGCTCCTTTGTGGCAGCACAGGTAGGATGAAAAGAATGACATGGCTTGCCAAAACTCAGAGCACACAGTGCCCCAATAAAGTATTAGCGTGCTAGGGCTATGATACCAAAGCACCCCAAACTGGCTGGCTTAAATAACAGAAGGGGATTGTCTCAGAGCACCTGGGTGGCTCAGTCAGTTAAGCGTTGCCTTCCACTCAGATCATGATCCCAGGGTCCTGAGATCGAGTCCTGCATGGGGCTCCCTGCTCAGCGGGGAGTCTGCCTCTCCCTCTCCTTCTGTCCCTCCCCACTGCTTGTATGCTCTCTCTCAACTGAAATAAGTCTAAAAACAAAAAAAAAGAAGAAGAAGAAGTGGGTTGTCTCACAGCTCTGGGTTACAACTTCAAGTAAATAAGTAAATAAACACAGTTTTCTACAAACATTCTAACAAATTTAGTTCCCTACCACAAATATTCAGTCTCAAGTGGTGAAGTTCATAGCCCTTGGAGCTATTAAAATAAACTTTTCAATATTTCAGGAATACTTTCTGTCCCCTTAGGAAGCACACTTGGACAGAATCAACATCATGATGAAAAGATACAGGATAAATACAGGCTTCACTTGAATCTCATGGTAACTGTATGTAAATATTTTCTGCACTTCTCCACCTCAATAAAGACTAACGCTTAATCCAGGGTTTGGTGTTCTTGAAAGTGCTCTGCCCTCTCAGGACACCTGCTACTGAAGCTTGAAGCCTCTGGCCTCCACTTAATTTTAATCAAGTCTCATTTTAAAGTGTTTGGAGTTCATAATTTTTAATTCCATATGGCTCCCAGGAAGCATTCCCAGGGCCCCTTCTTTAGAAGTCAGGGCCTTCGGGCCGTCTTGGGGTGACTTAAGTAAACAAAACCTGGTTCGTGAGCGAAGACTTTGGGGCTGGCCTGCCTGGGCTGGGCTTCCAGCTCCATTGTGTGCTAGCCACATGGCCTTGAGCGAGGTGGTAACTTCTTGGAGCCTCGATTTCCATTTGTAAAATGAGGATGAGAATAATAACCATTTCATGAGATCATGGCAAGAATGCAGTGAGGTCATAGTTGGGTGGTGGATGCTGCGGGATGCCCCTGCTCAGAGATGCAAGCCCCACTCCCCAGCTGCAGGGCAGCTAGAAGACACAGCCCTCAGCTGTCAGCCCTCTTGGGGGACCCCCTCTTGGGGGACTCCCTCAGCAACAGAGAACCGCTCAAGGTCAAGCCTCCTTCCAGGGGCGGCCTGCGTTAATAACTGATCAATGCAGGGGTGTAAAGGCCTGGTGTCCGTGTGTCCACTCAGGCAACTCCGCAGGACCATCCCAGTTTCAGAGTTCCCCATGGGGCTGCCTGACCCCTCCCCAATCCTACTCTGTCCCTTCCCTTCCCAGGTTTGGGTTTTGATCCCAAAACCCTCTCCCTCCTCCACCAATGCCCTGGGCTCTCGTCTTTGACTCAGAGTCTGCTTCCCCCACGAAAACAGTATGTGACAATACGTGAAGTGCTCAGAAAGGTCCTGGCAGGCAGTAAGCCGGATCTAAGTGCCTGTCCAATAAAAAGCCAGAAGAACATAGTGGCCACAAGGTGTCCTCCGTGCCTCAGAAGTCAAGAAATATCTGTCCCAAACCTGCCTTAGAGGCCGAGCTTTGGGGAAGACCTTGGACAGGGACAGGGGTGCATCACTGGACTGCATACCTCTAGGCCAGGGGAGTTTCTCATGGGACATCCTGGAAAAGGAGAGAAGGAAGACTTGGGGCTGCTCTACACCTCCCTGCCCTGATGCTGCCTGCCAGAGACCAGCAGAAAGGAAGGAGATAGGGAACTTTCTTCTCGAATTTCTCATATTCTATTTTTTTAAAGCTTTTTTAAAAAATATTTTATTTATTTGACAGAGAGAAATCACAACTAGGCAGAGAGACAGGCAGAGAGAGAGAGGAGGAAGCAGGCTCCCTGCGGAGCAGAGAGCCCGATGTGGGGCTCAATCCCAGGACCCTGGGATCATGACCTGAGCTGAAGGCAGAGGCTTTAACCCACTGAGCCACCCAGGTGCCCCTCATATTTCTCATATTCTATTTTAATATAAGATCTCTGTACACTTTCTACTATTGTAGCCTCTCACTGTCCGAGAGCAGGAACATCTAGGACAACCAGAAGGGTAGAATTCTGACCAGAGTGGAACAGACATCTAGGATAGCCATTAGCCAAAGCTGCCTGGGACAATGTGAATTTTTCATTTAAAACTTTCAAATGCCCAGCTTTGAATGGAGTATCTCTCTCCCCTGTGATATAGGACCCACTCCCAGCCAAGAGATAAAAGGACAGCCATGTAGACTCTTGCCACTGGTTGACTTGGACAAGTGTCCATTATCACGCATCAAAAGTGGATATCAAGGGCATGAAACTGGTGCTATGCTAAGAAAGGGCTTTACACGCAGTGGAAGCCCAGTGGGGGAAAGAGATTAACTGTGTCTGGAGCAGTGAAGGTAGGCTTCATGGAGGAGGTGATGTTCAAAGTGGCTTTTGAGAGATGAATAGAAGTTCTCCAATCACACAAAGTTGGGGGGCGGGGGTTCCTAGGTAGAGGATGCAGCATATCCACGGATACCTAGATACAAACAAGCAGAGAATGTTCAAGAGCTGTTTAGGTGATTTGGTTTGGCTGGAACTTGGCATGCTTGAGAACAGGCTGGAGTGGAGACTGAGCAATCACAGAGGAACCTGATCATGGCTGGCCCAGAATCCCAGATTGAAGAACTTGGGTTTTATTCTGAATATGGTGGGGCACCCACAGGTGCTTCTGAGCAGGTGACTGGCCAGGCCAAGCATGGTTTTTGGAAACATGGTTTTCGCGGTGAGCATGGAAGCATGAGAGGAAAGCCTCCCCTGGCCACAAGGCACAACTTTCCAGGTTGCGCTGCTCAAGCAAGAGGCAGCAACCTGGGGGCTGTCCTTCTAAGTGAAAGCCAGAAGACAACCACAGGTCTGGAAAAGCCAGAAGACCCAAAGTTGGGGAAAAAAACAGGGAGCTGGAGCAGTTTCTTTCTAAACAGCTGTGGTGTATAAGCATTTGGATTTGGCTTGATTATTTAAATGGAATGTACTTCTCACTGCCTCTCCTTGTTTTATATCAACATCTGAGATAGCCGCGACAGTATCCAAATGATCCAGGGACTTGCTCGGCACACAGCAGACACTCAGCCATGAGCCACAGCTGGAGAGCCCGTTTTGCTATGGAATTTCCAGCCATAAAAAGACCCAGATGTTCTAAGATGATTTTCTTGGTACTGAAGAGATGCCAGGTCTTAGCAAAGAACTGCCAAGGAGATGGGTATCTTAGAGTGGGTTTCCTGGAAACAAATTCTCAGATGGATACCCGCATACAGGAGGTTTACTGGGAAGCGTTTCAGGGAGACAGCCCCATCAGGAAGCGAGGAAGCCCAGGCGGAGTGGAGGGAGAGGCCCACCCACAGTGCAGCAGCCAGTGAGGCCCCAGCCAAGGCTACAAGAGCTCTGAGGCTGCAAAGGCCCCAGACTGAGGCAAGGAGGTAGGCCCCGGGTTCGGTGGCCACAGGCTTATCAAGGAGGAGCAGAATGTTGTACGAGAAAGTTGCCACCACTCAAGGGGACTCGCAGTGAATGCTACCCCTGTGAAATGAGGTGCTCAGCAGCTGAGGGACAGCGGGGTGAGCCCTGAAGTGGGGAACTGGGCCGAGCCCTCGTGTCCTCCACAGTGGGGATCCAAGTCAGTCTTCTGGTCCATAAGCCCCCAAACGACAGACTGTGTACTTAGAGCTGACTCAGGAACAAGCCACATACAAAGGAGGGGGCCCTCCGCCCAATTCAATGCACATGCTATGGCCTCCGCAGACCTCTGGGTCAGCAAAGCGACCTCCAAGTTCTGGGGTTGCCTTGCTGGACACTGATCCCGGGAACCTATGAGCAACCACAGAGCCCAGGTAGACACCCGGGATGACTGCAGACAGCTGACTCTACTGTCGGTATTCCACATGGGGGGTGGTCCGCCTAGACAAATGTCACCAAGTTTTTGACACTGATGACCTGTCTATGAGGGTACCACCAGACTTTCCTAAAATGAAAACTTCTTTAAAAATGCACGCTCCATCCCCACTCAGTTCCTGCTTCTGAACGTCTGAGGCTGGGATGAGTCTGGGAACCCATCTATCTCAGAAGCTGCTTGCCTGATTCCAACGTGTAGGCCTCTTTGAGACCTCTCTCCTAGACCAGCCTGGACCGGCCAGCATACAGACCTGGGTCCACCTGGAGTCAGACTCAAAAGGCCCCCAGAGGGGCCTTATAATAAGGCCTCTTCATATAATAAGACAGTCTTATATGAAACAAGGTGAATGTAGGCATCACAAACACAAAGTAGAAAGAGCCCCCACATAAGGGACAATCAGGGCTCTGTCCCAACCGATAGTTGCTAAATGGGAACAGGGTCCCACTGAGACCCCAGCTTTCTAGAGAAGCAAGAAAGCCAGATTTCTTATGTGAAATCTGACTTTTAAAATGCTGGCAATTAATTCAAATGTTCTTAAACATTTTGTAAGTTACATAAAACCAATCTGTAGATCTATTCTCGGGGCATGAACCCATGACTTCTGGTGTAGATTAAGCAGGGTAAGGAATCCATATAGAACAGTATAGGCCAACTGCGGTGAAAAATACGGACAGTCGGGAGCTAGGCAGGGTAGCTGTCCTGGATTTGACAATAAGTGTACTTCTGGATTAATCTGCATAGACCAGTGAGTGTGAAAACAGGGGTAGTGCTGGGTTGGGAAGTATAGACTATCCTAGATTTGACAGCGTAGAGAGTCCTAGGTTGGGTGGTATCAACCAGTGGTTCTCACTGGGGGTAATTTTACCCATTGGGGGACACTGTTAATGTCTGGAGACATTTTTAGTGTCACAACTTGGTGGAGAGGGGCACACGAGCATCCAGTGGGGAGAGGCCAGGGATGCTGCTGTACTTCCTGCACCGTACAGAAGAGCCCGCCACCCCCAGCCCCAACAGAGAACTATCCAATCCAGAAGTCGGTAGTGCCACCGCTGAGAAACAGAACAGACATGCAGACCATCACGGGTGCAAGAATGGGCAGTGCCCGATAGAAATGACAGCCACTAGTCACATACATTTGAGCATTTGCAATGTGGCTGGTGAAATGAAGGAACTGAATGTTCACTTTACTTTAATTCAATTTACATTTTATGAAATCTCAACACTAATCAAGTCTTCCTGATGAAATATGAACACCTGAATTGCGATGTGCTATAAATATGAAATACACACCAAATTTCAAAGACATAACACACAAAAAGGTAATGTTATCTCATTGATAATTTTATATTGATTATATGTTGATAATTTTTTTATCTATTCAGTTAAATAAATATTATTAAAATGGATTCCACCTGGTTTTTTTTTACCTTTTTGAATGTGGCTACTAGGAAATTTTGAATCTGTGGCACACACTATATTTCTGCTGGACGGAGCTGGCGGAGAACATCTTGAATTCTCTAGCACAGATGGTCTTCAGTTGGACAGAAGGGACCACCCTGACTTTGTCAGCAAGGACAACAGCGGGCTGAATGAGGCAGACCATGCCGGATATGGGGTGGGGGGGGGGCGGTAGGTAAGGAGATGGCATGAGGAGGGGACAAGAGGGTCGGTCACACATGGCGGGACAGGCTCCCATGAGCAGTTTGTGTTTCCCCTGACCTAAGTGAACAGGGAGACCCTGAAGGGTTGAAGCACATGATGCCATTGGATCTGTGTTTTAGGACGAGCCCTCTGGCAACTGGGTAAAGAGTGGGTAGAGAAAGACAAGTCTGGGGGCATCTGGGTGGCTCAGTTGGTGAGGCACCTGCCTTCCGCTCAGGTCATGATCCTGGGGTCCTGGGATTGAGTTCCTCATCATGCTCTCTGCTCAGCAGGGAGCCTGCTTCTCTCTCTGCCTGCTGCTTTCCCTGCTTGTGCTCGCTCTCCTTTCTCTCAAATAAGTACATAAAATCTTAAAAAAAAAAAAAAAGGAAAAGACAAGCCTGGCTTTTACACAGAAGATGCCCCATCAGAGGCTCTGACTGCACCTTGCTCCCCGTTACCTCCCTCATGCCACCTAGTACCTTGGCGACACTGACTAAGTACTTGAATGAACCGAATGATCCCTCTATAACTTTGGTATTCTGTTTCCTAGTTCAAGGTCAAGCAGACAGCGGAGTCTTTTTCTCACCTTTTCAGAGAACAAATTCATTCCTAGCTCCCACACTCCTACATGAAAAAGAGGAGAGCAAAAACAAGTATCATTTCTTGGAAAAAAGAGAAAAAAAAAAACCTTTCTGTGGCTGTGTTCCCTCTTCAAATTCAGAGAGAGAGAGATAAAAAACATAAAACCCAGCCTCTGTGTCCCCTAAACAATTCGCTGCTTCTGTGTATAAAGGGAAGAGAGGGGAGAGTGTGGACAACCACAGTCTCCAGCAGCAGGGAGCCTGAAACTGCAGAGACACAGGGACGGGGGTCCCCCAGCCAGGAGGGAACAGATGCTACCTGGGGCTAGGACAGGGGATGGGGCAGAGCACTGCCCTTGGATCTCAATGCCAAGCCCAGACCAGATATGCTCTAGGCTGTGTGGCGCAGGGCAAGTCAGCACAACCTCTCTGGGCTCGCCCTGCTCCCCAGGGAAGTTACTTCAGCACAGGGGGCAGGACTCAGGGTGCCCTGGCAGAAGTCACTAGATTCCACAAATGCACTGATGGCAGGGCAGGGGGTGTGTCCAGGGACAGCAGACAAGAGCCCTGGCTGTGTCCTGGCTCAGGTGTGCAGCTGTGTGGATCCCTGACTCGCTGGGCTCCACATGCCCCAAAGGAGAGGTGAAGGCAAATACCCCTGAGCTCCCAGCTAGGCCATGCAGATGGCAGGATCCCTGTGAGTGCCAGATGTCTGCAGCCCAGGAGAGCACAGAGAGCTGTGGCTGCCTCTCCTGGAAAGGGCCCTGGGCTCCTAGGAGGCCTGGAGGGACCCCTTTTTCCAAGGGCAGACGGACAAGGTCTCCACCCCATCCTCCACTAGGTCATTGACAGTCGAGGCTTGTGGAAGGAGTTTGTCTCCGTTCCCCTTCCCACAGCCTGGTACTGCCCACCTGCCCTCCACCTGCAAGCCTCCCTTACTAGGAGGCAGAACACGTTTTCCTAGAAGTCAAGGGGAAGGGAGAGCAGTCCCTCTTCCACACAACACCATCTGTGAGAACTCCCCCTGCCCCCATGCCCCACCTCCACATTCAAATCCAGGCCCCCACTGCCATCCAGCAGGACAACAACAGCAAACTCCACCTGGGGCTCAAGTCAGGAGCAAGGGGGACCTTAAGATGGGGGGACAGAGAGAACAACATGATGAAGGGACAGGAGAGGCCGGACACATGATGCCGCACTCAGGAGAAGGGGAAAGACACCCCACGCCCGAACGCAGAGTCTGGGAGATGCTGAAGGGATCCGAGAAGTCACACCAGCAGCATATGTGATCAGCGGGCAGTGTCCCATGAAACAGGAATGGAAAAAAAGGATGCTCACTCTCTGCAGTTTTTGGTGTGCTGGGCCCCACCCTCCCTTCCACAGTAAGAGACAAGGCCCGGAGAGCATAAACCAAAATATTTACTGGGCACTTCCCATGGGCTGCCCCAGCCAGCTTCCACAACAAGGGTCCTATGCTGTGCTCCTGAGACTGCTGCCTGGCCCAGAGTCCCCTCCACTGACCTCTCTGCTACCCCCCCAACTTCAGCCTTCGCACCTTCCAGAGCTGCAGTACCCTCTCCCCCGTGCCACATCCCCACTGACCAACTGCCCACTTTGTAAGACATGAATACAGTGAAAATCCTGGGGATTTGCGGGTTGGTTTTTTTTTTTTAAGATTTTATTTATTTGAGAGAGAGACAGAAAGAGCACGTGTTGGGGGAGAGACAGAGGGAGAGGACAAGGGACAAACAGACTCCATGCTGAGTGTGGGCAGGGGCGGGGGGAGCGGGACAGGCAGCTTGACACAACCCTAAGATCATGACCTGAGCCTACGTCAGACACTTAACCACTGAGCCACTGAGGTGTCCCTGAAAATCCTGTTTCAATCTTCCTAACAAGCTTTTGAGGCCGACTATAGCATTAGTCCCACTTTTCAGATGAGGACACTGAGACCCAGGACAGCAATGGCAAGCCTCCTCTGTGACTGGAGGAGACTCAGGCTGTGCACTCCTCCTCACTGACGCCAGCGTCTCTATCCCCACCGTCTGACAGGGAAAGGGTCCCCGCAGGCTGGCATGCTAAGGGGAAAGAGCACAGACTTTGGTGTTAGACCTACGTTCGAATCCTGACTCTGACTCACTAGCACTGTGAGCTGGGTGACTCGCCTCATCGGCCAGGGACTCCACAGTCTCAGCTGCAAACTGGGCTACTGTCATCCTGGCCCCATCAGGGAACTGAAAGGAGATGAGGCTGCTCATACAAGGCTCCTTGCCAGGACGGGAGAGGCAGCATTTTGTCATCGCCGCTGTGACATGGGACATAGACAAAGAAACTGAGGCCCAGAGCTGCCAAGCAACTCTCCTAAGATACCACAGCAGGCAGCTGAGCAGGGCTTCAGACCTGAGTCTCCTGACTCCGCATTCCAGGTTATTCTTTCTCCCTCTGTTTCTTGCTGAACTTGGTTCCAAAACAAAGCAGGCGGGACAACCCAGCACCCAGCTCCTGCAGAGACCAACAAACAAGGCTTTTCATCCTGGATGTGCTTACAGAGCAGCAGTGTGCCCCGCTTCCTCTCCGCTCAGGCAAAGAAGACAAGGCTCAGCAGAGCCGGTTCTTCTGGCCCTGCTCCCGATGGAGGCCAAAGCAGGACTTTATCAGGGGATTCAGGGAGCCACCCTGCATTGGGCACTGAGGAAGTGCGGGGTATTCTGTACCCACTGCTGCCCTCTAGTGTCCTTGTGAAGAAGGTCAGTAGCTCCCAGGCTTGGCATTCATTGGCCAAAAGAGAAAATAAAAAATGGGGGAGGGGGGGGAGAGCAGGGACGGGAGGGGGGGAGCAGGGCGGGGAGGCGGGGAAGCAGGGCGGGGAGCAGGGGCGGGGGGGCGGGGCACGGAATAAGAGCAGCCCAGGCACTACTGTTTGTAAGAAATGGGGTTGTGCATGTTCCCCTGCCGGAAATCCTCTAGTGCTGCCCTCTGGTGGTGGATCCAATAGAGCAACCAGTAGTCCCAGGGAGCTATCTGAACTTAAAATAATTAAAATGAAAGAAAACTAACCACATTCCAAGTGCTCAGAAAACACACAGAGAAGGGGTGCTCTATTGCACAGCTCAGACACAGAATGTTTCCATCATCACGGCAAGTTCTGTGGGGGTTGTGCTGCTCCAGCAGTCTCCAGTGTTGGACTTGGGATGAACTCCTGCTCCCATGAGGGCCTACAGGTTCCCTCCTCTCCAGCTTCATCCTGGGCCACTCTCTACCTCCTCATGCAGGTCTCATTATGCCCATCTGGCAGATGAGAAACTGAGGCTCAGAGAGGTACATTCATTTTCCCAAAATCAGCACAGCTAATAAATGCTGAAGCCTGAACTTGAACCCATGTCCAGCCCATAAGCCTTCACCATCTCTCAGGTTCCTTAATACCCCCACGACAATAAGGAACATTCTGCTCTTCCAAGCCCAGTTTGACCACCTTCAGGCTTCTGTCCTGACAGCCTCTACATGGCAGGAGTGGAGATGCCCTTCTGCCCATGCCCATGACCAGGTCAAAGGCAGAATACCCAGGATGTGGCCTGGGCTCTTCTCCACCAACTGAAGATTTGCCCTAGCTGCTGGCTTTTAATGGCCAAGAGTCCAGAGTGGACAGAGCAGGGGCAGGAGGGATTCTTTTAAGACAAGAAAACAGCGTGGAAGACATTCCCTGATGGCAGCCCATGTGAACACCTGTTCACACACAGGAGCACACATGCGGGCTGGCGCCCACCTGCGCAGTCACACATACATGCTGACGAATACAGATGTACACACTGGCACGTGCTAACACACACACACACACACACACACACACGGTTGAGAACATTCAAGCTCGTGGGAGCTTCTTCATATAGATTGCAGGGTCCACACCTGAAGCACTTCAGAAACACAGATGAGAAAGTGTGCCCCAGTTTAATGCAGAGCTGTTTCTCCGAAGCAGTGTCCTTCCAGTTTTTTCTTGGATAAATCTCCAGGCTCCAGACACAAGCCTCCACAGACGCTGTTCGGAAGCACACAGAGGGCCATAAAGACAGACTGCAAGTCAAAAACACAGGGTGCGGGGACAGTGACGGGGCAGGAACACCCAGGTGCTAACAGGGAACCCAGTGGTGCCGGTCTGGGAGGGGAACAGCAATGACAGGACACAGGGAAGCAAACACACGGCCTATCCAGCGCCTTGGCCACAGAGCAGATCCCAGCATCCCTCTAGGCCTCCCCAGGTGCTGCAGGGGATGAGGAAGGGCCAATTATCAGGCTGGGTGTGAAACAGGGAGTTCCCAAAGCTCACGAACATTTGCAAAAATGCCCTAGGCAAACAAACGTTCTGACTTCCCATAAGAGTCCCAAACAGGAAAGAACCCAGAACGTCCACCCACCGAAGAACAGATGGCATATTCCACGTGGAATGCGATGGAATAGTACTCCGTTCTTTCTTTGCTCACTGAGCTGTGCATTTCAGCTGTGTGGCCTGCAGTATACGTGTTATACTCCGACAACTGACGGGAGAGGGAACATGCGGGCCAGCCGCCGAGTCTGTCAGAGCCCAGGACGGTGGGGTTGGGTTGGGGGCCCTCCCTGCACAGGAAGGCTGGAGTTACACCTCCGGACCCGGGCAGGGGGCGCTCTTCCCACCAATTTAGTCCTGTCATGCCAGCATTCCTGTGTGTCAGGCGACCCTGAGCCCCAGCGGAACTCACAAAAGGGATCTTGTAGGAACAATTCCAAGTGAGGAGGGACCCACCCCAGCGCAGAGGGGACCCTCGGTTGCTTGCGCTGCACGTGCCCACACAGCCTGGCTGGGGCTGAACTGCAGGGCGTGCGTTTGGTCTTGAGGAGGGAGAGGATGGGCTCGGTCACACTGAGCTTCAGTGCATCAGGGTCAGGAAGAGAAACCCAGCCTCTCTGCCTCCGCCTCCTCCTCCAAGCATGCCGCCTGCGGTGTGGCCCCACTTTGCGGGTATGGCTCTCGGCTCCACGTCCCTGGACTCTACCTGCCCCTGCCTCAACCTCCATGGCTTCAGTTCTGCTGCTGCCTCCTGGGGCCTCTCAGCTTTTCCCACCTCTAAAATGGGGGCGTTACCCCCTTGACAAATGGCTGTGAGGACACAGTGTGGTCATGCCTAGCCTGGCACCTGGCACAGAGAATGTGCCCAAGTCCACATGTCTGTCCCCTTCGGTCTGCCCCCTTCCCCAGCAAACTGACCAGTGTGGCAGGGCCTCTTGGACTGAGGAAAGAATCGTGGGCCCTTATTAACCATGCAGCGTCCTCCCAGGCCCTCCCAGGAGACGGGCTCAGTGGGGCTGGGGCACTGTGTTTTCACAAGTTCCCTAGTGACTCCCACATCGGAGGCATCAGGGCAACTCTGCTGGGCAGGACAGAGTCACCAGGCTCTGGGTGAGATACTGGATTGGGATGACTATACCTTTCTCATCTGGTTGTTTCAAGGACTCAAAGATGTTACTACTCTGGGGCGTGTGCTAGCGAACTTTCAGACCCCTAACCCCAAGGCCAAGCACAGACCAGGTGCTCACTCAACTGCTGGAGACCCAGCAATGGATCTAGGCACTGGGGGACCAGGAGGAAGGGCCCCCAGTTAGCTGTACAGCAAGCCAGGGTTGGTCCCCCTCAAGCCTCTTAGGTCAGTGAGGTGCCAGACAGGAAATGAAGAGTCCCAGCGGTGGGGTACAGAGCTTGAGGACAGTGCAGCCCCCCAAAGGGAATCCTGCATGCTACAACAGGAAACCGCCCCTAACTGGAAAAACCACACCCACCAGTTCTGATTCCCCCTAAGGGAGCTGCAGACGCTAAGAGATGTCCTGCCAACCAACACCCCCTGATCTAAGCCTGTTGCAGGCTGCGAGGCAGCAGGTGTCAGAGATGCCTTCTGATTCCCACGGGCCCTCGGTACTTCTGCCTTTGTGGGCACCTTCTCCAGAAAACAAGCAGTTAAAAATTGTATCTTACAACTGCATTGGTACAACGATGAATATAATCCGGTCTGGATTACATTTACTTTTCTTCTGATTTGAAAAGAAATCAGAATATATTTTTTGGCCCCGGTAGTCATTTTCTATTGTTGCTATAACCTGCTACCGTAAATTTAGTAGCTCTGAACAGCACAAATGTAGTATTTTATGGTTCCGGAGGTCAGAAGTCCGAAATGGGTCTCCATGGGCTTGAATCAAGGTGTGGCAGGGGCTGCAGGGGAGAATACTGTCCCCTGCCTTTCCCAGCCTCCTGAGGCACCCACATTCCCTGCTATGGCCCCGCCTCTACCTTCGAAGCCCACCTACGCTCCTGCCCATCTAAGGACCCTTGGGATGACACTGGACACACACCCAACCGGGATGATCCAGACTAATCTCTCTACTTCAAGGTCAGCTAACCAGCAACCCTAATTCCTCTGCAACCTTAGTTTCCCTTTGCCTCGTAGTATAAGATATTTGGTTTCCAGGAATTAAGAATGAGCATCGTTGGAAGGCCATTATTCTGCCTACCACAGCCCCTACTTTAGTATTAGGCCCTGCACTGTCCCTGCTGAGCCTAATGGGAAAATCAGCCTTGAGCATGTGTTCCCACCTTATCAGGTGATAAAATGGAGGCTCAGAGAATGCAAGCAATTCCCTAGCAGTCACACAGCATGGAGCTGAGGTGGCAGCTCAGCCTTGTCTGCCTCTGAGTTCTAGAATGAGGTGCACCGCTGGGGTCAGAATCTGGGGTAAGTTCATGCTGGGGCACAAAAGCCATTTGCACCAACAGCTTCTGGAAGGGCCTGGCTTCAGAAGAGACCGAAGGCTGACCCAGCTCTTCAAAGTTCCCAGTACTCAAGCAGGAAGGCGATCCTTGCAGGCACTGACAGTGTGGGGGGCAGGGGGTGCCGGGGTTCCATGATTCATGGCCCAGCAGATGCCTCCCTGTACCAATGTACTGATTCTTAACAAAACAGATTCATCTATCTCTGACATTTATGACCAGAGACAGAAATCATGTTGGGGGAAATGTATTACTTTTCAAAAACACATTTTGTTTCTTCCTCATCACCTACCAGTAAGCAGATGGGGGTAAGAGTTATTTATTCGAGGTTCCTGTTAGCCAGTAATTTAGTTGCTAACGCACTATGAAAAACACGGTTACGCAGGTGAGCGCATCTTCTTCAGGGCAGACAAGTCAGGCGGTCCAACTGGGTGGAAACCATGCCCCACCCCTGCAACCTGGGGACCATGACCCGGCAAGCCCAGACAGGCCAGCAGCGGGTAATGGGCTGATCAGCAAAGTCAAGGACCCTGCACTCTAGACTGGGAATTGGTGAATTCAAGGGACCCCAGAGAAGGGAACAATGGATCCTCCTGGCGCCGCAGTGGGGCTGGAAGCAGGACTCAAGTGTGGTGAAGAAGAGGAAGGGTCCAGGACTTGTGGCTCATTAGTGCGCCCCCCCCCCCCCCCAGAATAGTAACACGTGTTCACAGAGCACCTACTGTGTGTTGGGTACCTGGCAGACAGCACGTTTGAACCCCCGCAGCGTGATCGCTGTAGCTGACCGGTACTGGTACGCCGAGCATGGTTGGCACTGTCCCTGTGTCCCACACGATGCCTGGCAGAAGTACCCCCAGGTCCCCAGGTGGAAAGCCAAGAGGCAGAGAGATTAGTTCACTGGCCCATGCTCACAGCTCAGGGGCTGAGACTCGTCCTTACGGGGGCGGCCGCACAGGACAAGAGAGACGGGTGCTCTCCTTGCTCTGCCCGGCTGGTCTGAGCGCCCAAGAGTCTCAAGGAGGCCCCTCAGCCTCCCCACTTCTCCCAATCCACCACATACGTCAGGCAGCCCAGCCCGGTCTTGTGGCTGCTGCCGCCCTCCCACTGACAAGGGGTTCGGGCTAGGAGCAGAAGGGAGGCAGGGGAGAGAGGCAGGAATGTCCCCCCCTCCCTGGCTGCCTGCCCCGAAACCCTCACAGATCATTTTCTCTGATGTTTATTGCCTTCCCCTTATTTATTAGCCAAGCTGTCTTAAAATTTATGCCAAATCAATGTCGTAGCAACAGCTCAGCTGCAAAGATTGATTTCTTTTATTTAAGGTGAAACCACTTTAGTTTGGAGGCCCTGAGCAAAATCCTAAATTTGCTGAAAAGAAGCTGCCTGGCAAGAGGATTCCTGGGAAGAACCCCAAAAGCTGGAGCACCCCCAGGCAAGCCTTCAAGGCTCGTGGCTCCCAAGGCGGTGCCATCAACACCCCGGGGTGGGGTGGGGGAGCCCCGCTGAGTTAGGCACTGCCAGGGGCACCGCCTGAGCAGGCCGGGAGAGGGGGAAGGGCCTGCCTTCCCCTCGGCCCTGAAAGAGGAAGCTGAGACACAGAAATGCTGAGAAACCCACCCACGCCACCTGGCATGACGCCTAAAGATCCGGGACTTTTCTGAACCTGGCGAGTGAGAGAACTTTCCCCTAAGTAAATTCCCTGAGTTTCTGAAACCACATGATAAAATGAACTGTCATAAAGCAGGACAGGTTTCCCCACAGGAATGATGTAAGATATTCAGCTTGGGTTTCTGATCAATGACTGGGCACCCCGTACCTCATAAATAAGATGAACCCTGCATCATAAATACAAGCGTACAATAACCACAAATGTCTCAATAATCAGCTGAAACGAAAAGCCTAAATGGTCATGTAAAATTTGTCACACATCCTAAAACCTGGGAATAAATACAGTGTACCCGTCTGTCACAGAAGAAACCCCAAAGTATTATAAATAATGCACGCGATGTGTAAAAAATAGAGTTCTCCCATATCACACGCTCGGCTATCAAATAATAACTTGCCACGGCAGAATTATAGAATTGCAGAGGAAGGAGCGACCATAAATTGTATTTACCCTAGTCTCCATCCCATGCCGGGATCCTCACCGCAACGGCCCCACCAGGGTCTTCTGGCCTCTGCTTGCACACCCCAGGCACAGGGAGCTCACTATCAACAGGGCCCCTGGTCTGCTTTAGGCCAAACCTCCCTGTGGCTGTTCCCCATGTAGCCAATGGTGGCGTGAAAGGAAGGGACACAGCATTCCCCTTGGGGTCTGGCCAGCATGGAGCCAGCAGGCCTCAGGGGAGGTCCTGTCACTGATTAAACCTCTGTCGCCAGCTAGCTAGCTATGTGACCCTAGGCAAACTTCACCCCCATGAGCCTCAGTTTCTCCACCTGTTGAATGGGCACTGATAGTATCTATCTCCATGTTAGCGAACACTATCGTTCATATTATTATAATCCCAGCCATCGACCAAGCGTCCTCAGCTTCTCACATACATGTCGCTCTACCTTTGGCGCCGTTTCCTGACATGTTGTTTACGTGTCAGTGCAAGGCCTTCAACTCATCCTTATAACGTTACATATGGTTATTCTGAATCACTTCTCTGTCTCATCAAGACAGCCTGACCCTGTCACCCAATGCAGTCCCCAGTCCACCAGAGCTGGAACAGCTCATGGTGTGGATTAGCATAAAATCAAGGTCTTCCTTTAAGTCACTGATGAAAAATGTTGATCTATATGGGCCTGGGATGGAGCCCTCTGGCTTACCACTGGAGAGCTGCCTCTGGGTCAGTGTTTCTGAAACTGTGTCCCACAGAATCTTCACTTTCCCTGAGACACAGTATGTGTTTGGGAATAAGAGAGCCTGAGATCAGATGAGGCTGACACACAACAGATGTTAAAACACCACCTGCATGAAAAGCAAAGACACAACATCTACTGGTAAGCTTCCAGGCTAGATGGTTTCCCTTACAGCAGCAGGAACCCTCAGGCCTGTTTTGTCCACCAAGATTCTTCTTTAAAGATTTTATTTATTTACTTGAGAGACAGAGAGAGAGAGAGTACGTGCTTGCGGGGGGGAGGGGCAGAGGGAGAGGGAGAAGCAGACTCCCCCACAGAGCAGGGATGGGGCTCGATCCCAGGACTATGGTATCATGACCATAACCGGGGACAGATGTAGCTGACTGAGCCACCCAGGTGTCCCTGTCCACTGAGATTCAATTTTATATAAGAATTTCAAGCTTCAAGAAAAGATACTCAACATCTCTAATCATTACAAATACGTAAATCAAAACCACAACAAAATCCCATTTCGCACTCAGCAGGATCCTCACTACTAAAAATTTTTAATTTAAATTAAAAAAAAAAAAACACAGACAATAACAAATGTTGGTGAAGACATGGGAGAAATGAGAAGCCAGTGCTCTGTCAGTGGAGATGGAAAATGGAAAATAGTATGATGGTTCCTTAAAAAAGTAAAAATATGGGCGCCTGGGTGGCTCAGTTGGTTGAGCAACTGCCTTCGGCTCAGGTCATGATCCCGGACTTTCAGGATCGAGTCCCGCATCGTGCTCCCAGCTCCTTGGGGAGTCTGCTTCTCCCTCTGGCCTTCTCCTCTCTCATGCTCTCTCTCACTCGTTCTCTCTCAAATAAATAAATAAAATCTTTAAAAAATTTTTTCTTAAAAAAGTAAAAATATAATTACCGTGTGATCCGGCAACTCCACTTGTAAGTATATACCTGAAAGAACTGAGAGTAGAGACTCAAGAGGATATGTGTACCACTATGTTTACAGCAACATTGTTCACAACAGCCAAAAGGCAGAAGCAACCCAAGTGTCCACGGACAGACAGATGGACAAGCAAATCATGGTGTATACATATAATTCATTATTCAGACTTCAAAAGGTGGGAAATTCTGACTCATGCTACAATATGAATGAAACCCGAGGACGTCATGGTCACACAAACACTGTATGATTCCATTCCTAGAAGGTGCCTAGAGTAGCCAGGTGCATAGAGAGAGCAAAATGGTGGTTGCCAGGGGCTGGGGGGAGGGAGAAAGGCAAGTTAGTGTTTAATTGCTATGGATTTTCCATTTTGCAAGATGGAAAGAGTTCTGGACATGGAAGGTGGTGATGGTTGTCCAGCTGTGTGAATGTACTTGGTGTCACTGAACTACACACTTACAAATGGTTCAGATGGCCAGTCCTCTATTGTGTGGCCATCCTATGGGAGCCCTGTGTAGCCACTCACTCCCACCTCTCCCAGATGCTTTATTTCTCTCAATGCCCCTACCAGCAGCCATCAATTTTAACTCATCTCTGTGGGCTCCTCTTCAGATCCTGGCCACCAGCTTCTAAAGGCTGCCCCCCACCATAGCCACTTCAGGTCCCCCATCTGGGGGCACCACCCCTGCCCCACCCGCCTCTGCCGGAGCCCCTCCCAAGGCCAAGAACAGAACTGCTTGCACCACAAGAAATGGAGCACCCCAAATATTCCATGCTTCTCCCCCTGATGTCTGAGACCAGCACCCCCCTCAGACCTAACCCACAGTGGCCATCTACTGAACGAACCAGTGCCCAAACAGAGGTCTGACAGCACCAAGGCTGGGTGGGCTCCGCTCTCTTACCCCAGTGAATGCCCACCATTTCAGAGTCCTCTCTGCCTCCCCTTCTGGTCCTGCCTGGGACCCAGCCCTCCCAGGGTTCCAGATATATTTCTGATGCTTGCTAAAGATGGCAGGGCAGACTCTATTCAGGATCACAGCTACAGGGACCACTGCACTGGAGCTCAAGGCGGGAGAGAAGTTTCAACCCCAAACATGCCATGGGCAATAGGGAACTTAGCCAAGGAGCAAGGTGAGTGGGGGCAGTGGATGGAAACTGACTAAGAGAAATGTGAGGGGTAAGGGGGATTCTCCCTAAACTGACCTACCAGGATTCCTGCTGGAGGCAGGCCCAGGAAATGAGACATTACCTGGGGATTGGGGGTCGGGGGGGTGGCTCTGGTTAAGCTGACTTAGGAGGGTTCTTGCTAAAACTAGATTTTATGAAGAAGTGCACGGATGGGCCTCAGAGAAAGTTATGGAACTTGCCCAAAGTCTGGCCAAGAAGATAGTCCTCTTCCCAAGCCTTTCTCAGAGTTTGCAAAGGGACTCTCAACAACGGTGCTCAAACACGAGACCCGCCATCATTCCACTCCCCCATTTCTCAAAAGACACCTTTTGGACAAACTGGCAGTCCAAGTCTCCCAAAAACATCTGTTTTAAGTAACTGTAAACAGTGGCCTTTCCTCGTCCCTTATGTGTTCCCTGAGAATGAAGTCATTGGAAATCCTGAAGATGCTCATTAGTTCTTACTAATGGCCACTAGATGGCGACATCCCGCATCAGTTAAAATTTTCCAAAGAGTGCAGCTCTGAGAAGCAGCACACAAGTTCTAACGCAGCAGCAGAAAAGGAATGAATGGGAGGAAGGAGGGGAAGTGGAAAGCAGGGACTTTGGATTCCAGCTCCATCTCTTTCCACGTGACTATATAACCTTGGACATGTCCTTAAACTTCCCAGAGCTTCTGCACCGATACAATGAGCTTCTGGGGGGACCTACTTCCCAGGCAATGTTTACAGCCCTGGGTGCACGTCAGGACCTGCTGGGGAGCTTTTCAAAACTGCGAAGCCCAACCCGTACTGAGACCATTTAAATGACATCTAGGTGTGCCTTTCCCCCAGGTAGTACTTAGAAAACAAACCAAAAAAGGCTCCTTGGGTAACTGCAGTTGGGGAATGGGGTGGTGGGGAGCACTTTAGGGCAGTAGTTCTCTGATTTAGCAGATCTAGGAGAGGCACAAGAATTGGCCAACACTGCTGGTCAGGGCTGAGAGCCACTGCCTTGAAGGGGTAAAGTGAGCTAACGCACACCAAGCTCCGAGCACTACCCCTGGCCAGAGGAAGCCCTCCAAGAGTACTCGTTACTCTTTTCCTTAACCCACTGCTGGGTTTCCAGGCTGTATGTGGGTCACGCTGGCACCCTCCTGAGCCCAGCTCTGATGCCACACACTCCGCCGTCTACTAGTTATATACACAGGGATTAAACTCTGAGCCTCAATTTCACAGGTGTAAAATGGGAGTGAAAACTTTCTTGCCAGGGTGTGATGTGAGATGATCTATGTTCGGGACCTGACACAGGGTAGATCTCAAGAAGTGGTAGCTAATCTTCCTGACCTTGGATGAGGGAATCGTTTTTTAGCTTTGATGCTAAAGGTCCAACAGACAAAAGAAAAATGGACTTTAACTGGATGTCATTAGGGGCGCCTGGGTGGCTCAGTGGGTTAAGCCTCTGCCTTCGGCCCAGGTCATGATCTCGGTGTCCTGGGATCGAGCCCCGCATCGGGCTCTCTGCTCAGCAGGGAGCCTGCTTCCCCCTCTCTCTCTGCCTGCCTCTCGGGCTACTTGTGATCTCTGTCTGTCAAATAAATAAATAAAATCTTTAAAAAAAAAAAACTGGATGTCATTAAAACTAAAAGCTTTTGTATTTCAAAGGACACAATCAAGAAAGCAATGAGAACCCAGAGAATGAATCAAGAAAGCAATGAGAACCCAGAGAATGGGAGGAAACATTCGCAAACCATATGTTTGTTGAAGAACTTGGATCTGGGACACATAAATAAAACTTCCAACACAACAGCAAAAAGACAAGTAACCCAACTAAAAATGGGCAAGTGATCTGAACAGACATTTTCCCAAAGAAGATACACAAATAGCAATAAGCATGAAAAGATGCTCAACAGGATTAGGCTTTGGGAAATGCAAATCAAAACCACACTGAGGCCACCTCACACCCACCAGGATGGCTGTCACCAAAAAGACAACTATTAACAGGTGTTGGTGAGTATGTGGAGAAATCGGAGCTCCTCCACGTTGCTGATGCAAATGTAAAAGGGCCCAGCTTCTTGAGGAAACAATTCAACAATACCTCAAAGGTTGAATTTCCAGTTACCATATGATCCAGCAATTTCACTCTGAACTATATACTCCAAGAGAATTCAAAACATCTTCACACCAAAACCTGTACACAAGCGTTCACAGCAGTCTCATTCGCAACAGCCAAAAAAGTGGAAACGACCCAGATGTCCACCAACTGCTGAATGGATAAACACGTGTGGTATATCGATACACGAGAACAATATTCAGCCAAAAAAAGAAATGAAGTCCTAATACGTATTACGACACAGATGAATCTTGACAACGCTGTGCTGGGTGAAAGCAGCCAGCCACGAAAAGTCATATGGCAGACGATCCCATCTGTATGAAACGTGCAGAACAGGTGAGTTCGCAGAGACAGAAAAGTAGAGCGGTGGTTGCCGAGGGCGGAGGGGAAGGGGAACAGGCAGTCCCTGCTAATGCGCACTGGGTTCCTTCTGAAGTGATGCAAACGTTTTAGAATTAGACAGTGATGACTGAAATACAACCTTGTGAATACACAAAAACGAAGGGAAAAAACACTGAACTGCATGCTTTAGTGAGCTTTATGATATTTAATTATATCTTGATAAAGTTCTTATTTTAAAAATAGAAATATCTATATTTTTTACTGATACTGTTTGTCATGGACAAAATGACTTTTTGTTTCAATTTCAGAGAGCTGGAGGGGCTAGAGATTCTTGGGGACATGGAATCCAGGCAATGGAGATGACCCATGAAAAAGCCCTGTGGCCCAGCAGAGCACTGTGCCTGTAGGGAACTCAATCCTCCCTTATGGTTGGAGCAGAAGGCTGGGGAGTGGGGCTGAAGGAGGCATCGGGGTGCTGAATGCCAGGCTGCGGAGCTTGGACTTGGTTTCAAGGAGTAAAAAGATGGCAGCTGTCATGCAGGATCTGGTACCAAAGAGCAGGCTGCTGGGAGCAGAGGCGGGAGGGGATGAGATAGGGTGAGGGAGGGCCACAGTAGGGGTCCCGGCTATGAAGGCCCTGCAGGGCTGGCCTATGGGACAGGAGGAGGGGCAAACCAACCCCCATCAAGTCTTTTTAGTCCCCAGGACTCCAGACTCTGCCCACCCCCACACCACAAACCCCACTGCCCTGACCTCAGGCCTCCCTCCCCCCAGCCAAGGACCACCATATGTTTCCTGCAAGTGGCCCCAGCCAGGACGCAGAGGTGGAAGGAAACTTTCCCAGAAGCACAAACAAGCCCAGAAGTCCTGAGCTGTTCTCAGGATGGTCCCTTAGCCCAAGGCCGAGGAACCCCGGATGGCTGCCAGATTCCCAGACCCACAGAGATGCAAAAGCAGCCTGAGGCTCTAAAGAGCTGTCCACGCAGACAAAGATCCCCAGGTTTCCCTCTCCACTGATGTGGCTGCCTCCCCCTCCCCCCACCCCCCGCAGACAGGCCCAGCTGAGGAGTGCCCCAGCACCACCCTGGCCCTTTCCTGTCCCCGGGCTTGTTCGAACTGTGCACAAACTGAGCACTAACAGGCTCAGAGATCTCCTGCGAACATAAGCTACAGTACAGGACGGGGGAGGACTTCTTTTGACTGGTCAGAGTCTCTCGTTTCCCTCCTGGCTCTCAGTGGCATGACAGGTGGGTGAAGTGGGGATCCCCAACATCTCTGGCAGCCTGAGTGACTGGTCCCATCCAATCTGCTTTGAGTTCTCCATGGCAGCTTCCTTCCCCAGGACCAGCTCAGACTTCTCTCCCCGAGCTGGACTATGCCCAGCAGACCTGACTCAGGCCATAGGGGCAGGGAGGGGAACAAGGAACAGAGTGTGCTGAGGGGTCTGGAGACGGTCTGAAGAAGGCATGGACCGGCCCAGGCAGGAAGCAGACACCCCAGGCTTGCCAGGTTCTGGCCCTGCTGTCACACGGCCATGCCCAGGGCTGAGGCCGGAGCCCTGTCTGTTTGCCCCATCAAGAGCCAGGACTGACCCGCCCCTGACCCACCTTCCTGCCCTGCAGATGGCAAAGGCTCCCACCCATTGTTCTCCGAGACACTTTGACGGAGAACACAAGGAATGTGGGGCTAAGACAGGAAGTCCTGGCTTTCAAGGGGCGAGTTCTCTGCCAGACTCAGGCCTGCCCTCCAGACAGGGAAGCAGAAGTTTGAGTCTCATCCTGCCCCAGCTCGCTGGGCCACCCTGGAGCAAGGCTCGGACTTCTCTGGGCCTCTGCAGGAGACAGGGTACGGAAGGCTTGGTCAGGGGAGTAACTGGGGCAGACAACTCCAGGTGATGGAGGAGGAAGGTGCTGCCCCAAGGCTGGCCCTCCCTTGGCCCGGCTGGACCCCTCAGTCCATAACACACCCATAAACACGCACAGTCAGTCCCCGCGGGCAGCTTCCGCGCTCTACGCGTGCTGGCACGTACACAGGTAGCCGCACCCTCGCGTGTACACAGGTGCCCTCCTCACACACTCACGTGCGCCCCACCATCCACCTTGGCGGACATCATTCTCATGACTGTTTACTGAGCACTTACTGTATGTCAGTGACTCTCCACGCACTGTACTTGAAGCTTTTCAATCACTCCTTCCAACAACCCCATGAGGAAGGCATACAGTCGTTCTCATTTTACAGAAGGGGAAACTGAGGCACCAGGCTTGTCCAGGATCAGTGGACGGTAAGTGGCGGGCATGCCCAGGACATAAGCACAGGCCCCCTTCAGAGCCCTTCCTGGCCACTCCGCGGTCCCCTCAGCCAAGTTTCCTACCAAATTGGCCCGGATGTTGTGGGAGAAAAGTGAGACACATCTGCGAAAGTGCTCGGCAGATAAGGTATTGTTCTCCCTGTCGGGAATTCAATTCCTGCTCAGCCAGGCCTTTCCTGGTCAAGGGGAGGCCTTAGTCCAGCTCCAGCGACTGCACCTGCACGGTGGCAATGGCTTGAAGTTCTCTAGTCTGCAGCCTCTCCCTGGCCTGACCACAGGCCGTGAGCCTGGGCCGGGCAATTTCCCTAAAACTCAGGGCTCCTGGGGTCCCTGCCCAGCATGAGGCTCCAGGTGTGCCTGCCTGAGCAGCTCTCCACCAACCGCCTCACCCCACCCTGCGGCAATGCTTCCTGGCAGAAGCTCGGTGCTGCCCCCTATGGGATGGCTTCTTTTTCCCAAGTAGACCTCCGTGCCTTTGACCTTGCCTTCCCTCTGCCTGGCTGGTCTTTTCTCCTGCTCTGTGCTTGGGAAACTCCTGCCCATCCTTTCAACATCTTGGGGACCCTATCCTCTGGCAGCTCCCGAAGGCCACCTCCAAGCACCCCCAGCACAGGACACATCTCTCTCTCACCAACCTGGCCCCACCCAGTGCAGCCACCACTGATCTGGCACATCAAGAGTAACAACCCAGCCTGGGTCACCTCTGCATCCCCAAGGCCCAGCACAAAGCTAGGCAAAGCCTGGGCACCATTAACAATATATCTGAATAATAAATGAGCATGAAATTATTACACAATGACAGGTTGTCAGGAGTAGGATGATATAAAGTGAGTACTAAACTAGGAACAGAAGACAAGAATGGGAATCCTGGCTCTGCTACTTGGAAGCTGTGTGACCTTGGGCAAGCTATTCAGCCTCTCTGAGCCTTGGCTCCCTCACAAGAAAAAAGGAAATATGAATAGTACTGACCCTTCCAGGGCTGTCGTGAGGAATCACTACACAAGAAAATAGGGGAAGGACCCACTAGGCTTTGAAACCAAACAAGCTTCCCGGGGGGCATGATACTTCCCAGAATGGGAACCTGGGAAGGCTGAACGGAGGGGGGTGCGTCTGAGCTGGGCACTGAAGGGCTAGGATGGTTTGGGCTGGCAGAGATAGGAGGCAAAGAGCATCCTAGGAGCAGAAGCTGAAGCGGCTCAGCCTAAGGTTGGATCTAGTGTTCGGCAAGGCTCAGCACACACAGGAGCCCGGGTTTGAGCTGGGCAGTACCACGCCAGGAGTTTATCAAACGCAGTGAGCTGAGCCGAGCCACAGCCCCCTCACAGGGAAACCGTGCATACTGAGGAGAAAGTACAGGGCCTGGGGCCCAGGCGGCACACAGCTGGTTCTGAGTTCACCGCAGCACTGGTGACTGCCAAAGTCCACCCCAGACTCAGAGCTTATCAAGGGGTGGTCTCTTACTGCCCTGGGTGCCCACCCTGAGCCTGGCACATAGCTGGGCACCCAGCAGGGCTGAGAGGTGGATGGATTGACCGATTCGGTGCCTCCCTGAAGCCTTTGGGAAAAGGACCCACTATGCACAGGAATACACCGCAGAGCCCAGGGGCACAGTCGGCCCCCCGCCACAGGCCTGCCTCCACATGCCAGTGGCTGGCGACCCATTTAGTCACTCACTCATGTGTTCTTTCACTCAGGGAGCCCTGCTCTATGCCCACCCTGGGCACCCAATGTTGAACCCAGCCCTGTCCGTGCCCGAAGAGCTCTCCCTGTTCCCTGTGGCACAGGCTGAGGGAAAGACCCCTCCCCTGCTCCTGCTTCCTGCTCCTCTCCCCCCGTGGGCTCCGGAAGCCTACCCCACACTGACCCCCATTCTATTTCCCCTGAAGGCTATGTCCACCTGCACCCCCCGCCACAGCCAGGGAGCCTTCCCCAAATCCCTGCTAGGTGAGAAGCTGGCTGACCCGCGAGCCCTCTGTGCTCATCGCTCACGGGCCACACTGCCCTGTCTCCTCCACAGCCAGGAGCCCAGCGGCAGCCTGGGAGGCCAACACGCTTGACTGTTCCCTCTGTCCCCACCCCACCCCCACCCAGGGAAAGTCTGACCCGCAGGTACCCACGCTCCTTAGCTGCTGTGGGTGTCTGGAGCGATTATCTGGGGAAGAGAGGAAGGAAACGAGAAATACTTCAGCAACCAGAGCAGGCTACTGACAGAATCCATGCAATACAACCCAGGGGCGTCCTCGCCACAAATTCTCACTATGTCCCCCGCCCACGTGCTCTGTGACCCTACGTGCGTGCTCACGGCACCCCGAGAGGGCTCCGCACACCGCCCGGGTCACTCGGTGCAGGCTGAAGAGCCCTGCGCACCTGTGCAGTCCCTGCTTCCAGGCCGCAAGCCCCTCCAGGCCGCAAGCCACGGTCTCAAGTCCACTTGTGCGCAGCACTGGCCCTGGGACAGGAACTCACCATGGACAGACACACAAAGGGGACACGATCCTGATCGTGGGTACAGGGAGGCCAGATGAGCAAGGCGGTGGGCCGTGAAGGGGGTCTTGGAGGGTGCTCCAGGAGCCCAAGGAGAGCGCGGGGTGGCAGAGAGGCCAGAGGTCTGGGTGGACAAGGCGATGATAGAGGCTCTGTAAGCAGGCCAGGGGGCAGAGAGAAGGCAACCCCAGACGTGGGAGAACATGAGCAAAGGCCCGGAGGTGAGAGGCTGCCTGCATCTCTGTGCAGGGCTTGGGCCTCCAGCACTGAGGGTAGGAAGGCACAGCGCTCCTATTGAGGAGCCCCTACTGAGTGCCAGCCCCAGCGGGGCAGGAGAGCGTCGGGGGCAAGGACGCGGCGTCTAGGAGCAGGCCTGGCTTAGGGGAGCCACTGCATCCCTGACAAGCTCTGATGTGGGAAAGCACGCAATCCGCAGCCTCTGTTCCCCCAGCCCATGGTGGGGATGATGACAGCCCTGTCCCCAGGGGCGCTGAGGACTGCAACAGGAGCTCCTGAGAGACAGCCCACCTACTGCCCGCACACACAGGCTGTGCTCCCCAGACCTGAGCACCGGGAGGGCTGCGGGTGTGTTCCAGGCCTCTGGGTGCCTCTGCTGCCATCTGACTCCACCCACCTCGGCTGAGGCCCAGGAATCTGTATTCTCAGCAAACCGGCCCCTGGTGATCCACTGTTGAGCTCATGCATTTGTGTCGTCTTCCCTGATCTCTGGACAGCCCTGCAAAGCGTGGATAGGTAACCTTTTCCAAAGGTAAGGAAAGGCTCAGAGAGGCATGTCGGCTGCTCCAGGTCATACAGCCAGTGAGAAGCCAAGGTAGGTTCTGAACCAGGTCTGCAGCTCTCCAAGCAGAGCATCACAGGGCCGAGCCCCCAGTCAGCTTTGGTCCTGGCAGACGCTAGGTAGGTGTCCCGAGGCCTCCCTGCTACACTCCCCAGTCTGCCTCATCACCCCCACTGTCGCTTCCTCCTCCACTGCTAATCAGGTCTCACAGACCATCCCGTTTCCTGCCGGCCCACCGGCTGCCTCCTTTGCTCCCAATGGCACTTCCTGGCCTTGTGCCCTCCCAGGTCCTCCCCTGCCTACAGAGTGGTTGGAGCAGGGGCTGGGTGGTGGCAGACATTGGGCATGAGATCCCCAGGGACCCCAAGCAGCACTAGTCCTCCTCCTGTGGCCTGGACTACCTCTGCACGGTGACACACCCCAGCCTCAGGGGCACGTGCCTGGACCGCCATCCCCTTATACACAGATGACAGGAACAGCAGCCTTCAGGGCAGGGTTGACTTCCCCGTGGACTGGGACCACAAAGGGAACTGGCAGATGGTGCCAAGACAGACCCTGTCCCCATCTGCCACCAGCGCCAAATCCGAGACCCAGCAGGAAGTGATGCCAGGCCCCGCCCGGCCCCATGGGCACGTAGACCACACAGCCGGCAGCTGGCACA
Source organism: Meles meles (assembly GCF_922984935.1). Classification (NCBI taxonomy): domain Eukaryota; kingdom Metazoa; phylum Chordata; class Mammalia; order Carnivora; family Mustelidae; genus Meles; species Meles meles. The sequence continues at coordinate 19,069,663 of NC_060084.1, read as the reverse complement.
GGCTGAAGGGGTGTGGGGCCAGGAGAATCGGGCCGAGGGACCAGAGATGGAGTGCTGGCCTATCCTGGCTCCTCTGGGGCCACCCCCACCCTCCAGCAGGGGAAGGCAGAGTTAAGCCTGTTGGAGAAGAAAACAAGAAAACGCTGCGCCTTTGTTTTTTCATTCTGCCAAAAGTGATGGAATGTGCTGGACCCTGTGCAGAGGCCCACCTCAGGACCATCCTCCTTCCACAGGTCGCTCTGCCCTCTCCAGCATCATTAGTCCTCCCCATCTGCTGGAAGTCCCCTCAGCACAAACATAGCTTTGAACAAACATACACAGAGAGAGAGAGAGAGAAAGAGAGAAAAAACCCCATTTCTTGCTCCCATTCACTCCAGGTCTTGGGAAGGAGCTGTGATCACACACATCTCCCCCCTTCATCCCCCTTTGCTGACCCCTCTAATCTGCCTTGTATACTCCATTCCATTTTCCCTGCTCTGCCCACAATGGCCCATGACTTCCAGCTTCCAAATCGCCCCTCTCCTCACCTAGACTGACCCAGCGAGACCCTCTCTTTGTCCTCGCCGACTGTCCACGGCCCTGCTCTCTCCCAGCCTTCCCAGTACCTGGATGGGCTCTCCTAGAAGATCTACAAATCTGGGAGGCCGGGATCTCCCTCTGGGTAGGTCCATCCACTCCCAGGGCCTCAGGTAAATAAGCCACAAATAAGCTCAGGGCTTCTGAACCCCATCTCTAGGTCACCTGTAACCACCCCTCTCTAACTGCCAGCCTGGTATCACCACCTGGGTGTCTAAAAGCCAAGTCAAGCTCACTGTGCCCAGAACAGAGAAACCTCCCCTTCCCAGAAAATATTTTTTCACCCCGTCCCCCACCTCCCTACTCACGTCCGCAGACTGTCCCAGAGCACTTCTGAGCAAGACGCTCTCCCTCTCAGGTCTCTGTTTGCCCCGTCCAATAAAGGATCACGTGAGGGACTTCCCGACCACTCACCCATGGGACACAGAGGCAACCACTGAGAGGACGGACTCCCGCTGCTCACCCTGGGAGAATCCCAATCAGCTGAGCTGGAGTGGGGCCCCGGTACCCACAGGTTACAAAAGATCCTCCTGTGTCTCTGAGGGTTCACAGAAACTGAGCCCTCCCGCCCCCAGCTGCTTGGTTCTGATGGACTGGTCCCACCTTCGGACTCACTTGGCTCCTGTGGCTCTCTCAACCGCCACGCGAGGTTGAGGCTCTGATTATCGCCATCTCCAGATGCGGAAACGGAACCTCGGAGGACACGACAGGCTCCACAGTCACGTCAGAAGCAGAGCTAGGGCACCTGACTGCACTAGATATTCCCACACCCAAATGCCCCCCACAGACCCCAGCTGCTACCTTAGATCTAGAACCCACGCCCGCCCCCACCAGGGAAAAGGCAATCTGGCCCTCCAGAGCCAAGGGCTGCTGCCTGCTTCCCATCTCCCACCCAGCCCACCCCCAAGGCCCCTGAAACCTCCCCATCGCCTGCAAGGTGACCCCTCTCAGCATGTCAGGGGGCCACCTGGGAAGATCTGGGTCTAAGCCTGAGCTGACCCAGGCTGGATTTTTGGCTCTGGACACCCCAGCTGGGTAGAAAAGCCCCTTAAACTCAGAGTCTCCGTGCCCTGAGCTATAGAATGGGGTGATGACATCTGCCCTGAAGGTTACGAGGAGGATGAACTAACTTGGCGGGTGCTGGGCCTAGGGCCCGAGAGCTGAGGCCTGGGCCAGGGTCTGAGGTGAGCATCCGGGGCCAGATCCAGGCCTCTGTGGGGAGAGCCTGGCCGGGCCGAGGTAGCCGCCCACCGCAGAGCCTGCCTATCTGCAGCCAGCCCGGCCCTCACAAAGGAACAATAACAGGAAACCATCCCAGGGGGAAGTGGGCCAGGGCCAGCTGGAAAACCTGAAGGGGCAGCAGCCAGGCCTCCCGAGTCGGCTGGGTGTGGCTCTCCTCCAAAGGCTATCGGCAGAGCTTCACATACTCCACAGCAGCTCAGCCCCAGAAGGAAGGTCGGACGGAACGAGGACCCCTCTCAGCCCACGAGCACGGTGAGTGACGAAAGCCCGCACCCCACTTCACCCTAAACCAAACTGAGAGGGCGCTCGGCTTCCCCGTGCATAGTGCGGTTGTTATCGGGGTCCCAGGGAAGAGCCATTCCTTGGGGGCAGACCAGGTCTCCTCCAGGCTCAGAGCAGGGCCAGGGGAGTGCGACTCGTGGTGGCGGCACAGGCACAAATGGGCCTTCTCAGGACCGGGGAGGAGGACGTACTCTCCCACAGGGAGACTCTCCAACTCCGTGTGACTTGAAGGCCCACTGGCTTCCAGGCGCCATGATCGGAGAGGGCAGGAGTCGGTCTGAGTTGCCATCAGAGGCCGAGGATGGGCACCAGACCTAGCCTCCCCTTGTGAGGCCCTCTCCCCATGGGAGAGGGCTTACCAAGGCCTGACATCGTCCTGCCCAAGTTCTGTGCTGGCATTAGGAGAGGAGCCCCAGAAAGGGAGCCTTGAGCCCAGGGCTCTGTCAGCCACTGCCCCCATTTTTAGAACAGCATGCTGAGGACTGGCTCTGAGCGCTGAGGCCCTGCCTATGGATCCCTCCCCTCCCTGCCTTGGACACCGCGGGGGCCAATTTAGAGCCATGGGAGCTACAGTCATATGCCCCAAGGTTGAGATCCCACAGCCCTCATATTTCAGGGAAGCCCCCCCAAAAGACTTAAAGGCAGGCAGTTTAAGGTGAGATCCCCAGATCTACCCCTCCTTCCCATGTTGCTTTGGGAAAATTACTCAGCACCTCTAAACCTCCACATTCTCGTCTGAACAATGGAGACAGGGACTCATTGCGCCAGCCATTATGGGAACTGGAGGTGGTAAGGATAAAAGGTTCTAAAGACGGAGCTCATGATTCCACCACCGCCAACGAACCCATGAGTTTAGATGCGTCCTTTCTCTGCTCCTAGGGGAGGCCACTCGGACTGGGCAAAGTAAGATCGGGAGTGGGGATCTGAACCAGGATCGGCACCCCAAAGCCCAGACTCTTTCCAGGGCCAAGGAGTTCCTCCATGTCTCAGGTTTCTCGTCTATAAACCAGAAGAAAGCAGCCTTTTCATGAGTCAATTATAGGAGGACGTGTCCACGCCCAGGAATGGCTCACGGAAGGGGGTCATCAGGAAATCACAGCTGAATGTAGCCCGTTACCCCAGAGCTGTGAATGTCATCGAGTTTTTGTTCCCTGAGGTCAGTCAGTCCCCAGCAGGTGGGGGGTGGGGCTGGGGTGCACGTGAGAGGCTGTGGGCTCAGCTCTTCCCCTGGCAAGCTCTCCGGCCGAGCTTGTTCTCCAGCCCGTGGACAATGCTGCTGTCTGAAGGGGACAGACAGGACCCCACAAGAGAAGAAGGGCACTCTGGGGAAGGCAGGAATCCTGGGCAACTCAGAGGGTTTAGGAAGGCTGCCGTGGCCACAGGGTAATTTTAGAGCAGGAAGTGCCAGGAGGGCTGGCGACAGTGATGGCCATGAATGCCAGGACCAGGGGCTCTGGCTCCCCTTCAGGTGGTGGGGAGTAGCAGAGACGTGCCATCTTTGGGCCCCAGTCTGGGGGGGCAGCAGGGGGTCCCCAAGGGACCCAGGCGGCCCTGCCAATTGCTGCTTACCACTGTAAGGCAGTAGAGGAGGCATCTGCTTGCCTGGCAGGGGTTAAGCTGCCCACCCTACAGTTTCAACCTGACCAATTGTGCTGCGAAACAAGGGCCGGACGTGGGGGCAGGAAACCAGAGGAGCCACATGTATTTTCTTCCAAAGCTGGCTGACTCACAGCTCTGCTGCTGCCTCGGGGACATAAGGTGAACACAGCGGCCACTCGCTCTAGAAAAATCTTGGGCTTCTTGCCTACGGGGATCCATCCCAGTTACTTCCAGCACCTCTCCCCACCAGCCCCCTCCCCACCATTCCTGAAGCTACTAAAAGAATTCCCATTTGACAGAGGGGACCATGGATGCCGAAAGAGACCAAGCAGGCAGTCCCAGCTTACACAGTGGGCATGAGACGGAAGCAAACTAGGAGTGAGGACAGCTCTTTCTGACCCTATAGCCCCACCACACTCCATAGTGAAGCTCAGAGAGGGGAAAAGTCAGGGAGGGTTGAACCTGACAGTTTAAGCCACAGAAGAGGCCATGAGGATAAGTCAGGAGCCAAATGATGCTGGAAGGAATGTTCTAGGAGCCAGGTCCTGCCCTGGGGAGCTTGGGTTCTGGCTAGAGATTCTAAAAAGTCCATCCTAACCCTAGTCCAAACAGATATTGGGTGGAAAAATCCCAGAAGGCTTCCTAGAGGAGGAATACTGAGAGGTCTTAGGTCTGCTCTCTGGCCTTCAGTCTTCTATTCTCTCTAGGGCAGGGGATGGACCAAATGGTCCCTAAACTCATTCAGGGACTTCCAGAGTATCTGTCTTGGGTCACAGTTACAGTCAGATCCTGGCAGGCACAGATACTGGGAGGAGGGGAAACAAGGACCCCAGGGCCAGGCAGGCAGTGAATGAGATTTCCTTCTGAGAGAAACAGAGGGGTATAGGAGGTGGGCCCAGGGAAGAACCAGGAAGTGAAGTCAGGTGTGAGTTGGCCAGCCAGGCCCACTGCCATGAGGCTGGAATGGGGGGGCAGCAAAGAGTCAAGACAACTGCATACCTCCTGAGCACCTACTGTATACCAGGTTTCACACCGATGACCTCATTTAATCCTCCTGGCCAGGGAGGCAGCTACTGTTGCCTCCTTTACATATGAGGGATCTGGGTCTCAGAGAGGCAAGGGAGGGCCTAAGGCTACACAGCTCTTGGGCAGCTCGGCCAGTACAAATAGGCAAGCATGTGGGGCTCATTCTGTTGCTCCCAATGACTGCCTCAGAGCCTCAGTCAAAGTCAGGAAGCCCAAAGATGACTGGAAAAACCTCCCTGCTGGGGGGGTGAGGGGTGTTGTCTCCTTGAAACTTGGGCTGCCCCCATTAGAAGACAGGGGGTAGACTAGATGATCCTAGAGCCCAGAAACCCAGCACAAAATTGTTCAAAATCACAAACTAAGTCTGGTGAATTGCTAGAATCTACTTATAAGATTGTATTGAAGATTCAGGGACTGAGTCAAGTTCAGTGGGAATACATACTGTAATACTGTAATCAGTGATGTCTGCCATGGGTATGGAAAGGGATGACAACCTGTGAGCTCTGTCTGGCCAGGTCTACATAAAAGGTTTCTTGCACAGGGATAGGAGTGTGTTCACCAGAGGACATAAAGAAACTTGTCCTCAAAGAATCAAAATCCTGGGGTGCCTGGTGGCTCAGTGGGTTAAAGCCTCTGCCTTCAGCTCAGGTCATGATCCCGGGGTCCTGGGATCGAGCCCCGCATCGGGCTCTCTGCTCAGCAGGGAGCCTGCTTCCTCCTCTCTCTCTGCCTGCCTCTCTGCCTACTTGTGATCTCTGTCTCTCTAGTAAATAAATAAAATCTTTAAAAAAAATCAAAATCCTACTGGTGGTATGTCTAATATGATGAACCACTAGTGATGCTATCTGGGGAGGAGATTCTTTTTAGCTATACCAAGGGTTGCACCTGCTCTGACCACCCAAGGTCTTGCCTTTAAGTATGCGAATTTGTATTTTAAATCCTGCAGGTGAGGAGGGAAGCAGTGACAAGACCAGAGTGGGACCCGAGGCAGGCTGACAGGGAGCAGTGGGGACACTGACACCTCAAGGTCCAGGGCCTTGAGTTCATGTAGCACGATGCTGGGTCAAAGTGGAGACCTAGATCCAGAACCCACAGGGGTCAGAGACATTCAGGCCAGGAGGCAGAGGCTGTGCTAAGGGCAGGAGTCAAACAGACCTCATCAAAGAGGCAGGCTGGCTTGGTAAGAAGTAGAGCATTCACCCAGGGGACACAGCAAAGCACATTCCATACAGAGGGAACAGCCTGTGCAAAGGGCCTGCTGGAGAGAGGAAGAGCCACATGTGTTCCAGAAATGTCTAGCTCTCCCCATGGCTGGAAGGGCAGGGAGACAGGGGAGAGAAGAGCCAGCAGGATGGGCAGGGGTTATGCCATGCTGGGCCCTGAAACCAGGCTCAGGAACTAGGCTTCATCCTGCAAGGTGTGGGGTAGGGGAGCCAGGGAGGAGTGGTCAGCAGGGGAGTAGCACAGTCAGCATGAAGGGGAGTCGAAAGAGGGAAGCTGTCAGCAAAACCCTACAGGAAGGAGATTAGGTCTGGGACCCACAGGAGCAGGTCCCTAGCCTGAACAGAGCCACAAACAAGGAGAAAGCCCGAGGGGTCAGTTCACAGGTGCCCAATCCTGTCCCCCAAAACATCCCATCCCGAGGTTCCTAGGGCCTCACCCTTCTTCCTCCCAGTATCTAACAGCTGCCAAGGCCCAGCTGTAAATGCTGGGCATTCAGTGGACAATATGGAAATCTGGGGATCACTGGCTCCAATCTCTGTCCCAGACTGAGGCTCAAGGTGGTGGGGTGCGAAAGCAGTGAGAAGAGCCATCCAGGGCCACACAGGGAGCAGGGGCTCCAGCACTCGCCCTTCCCACAGGCACAGCCCCCACATGTTCTGGGCCTTCCCTCCCAAAGCCTCGCCCCAAATCCCTGACCCAGGGCCTCTGGGCTAGAGTCCAGAGCCTGTGGGAGGTTGGGCTGGGACTGATCGTCCTGTCCGCCCTCTGATGCTTTGCCTGGGGCTGAGTTCAGCCGCCCGATCTCGTCCCGGCTGGAGGGGGTGTACTGCATGCAAGCAGAGGGGCCGCTCTTCGGGGAGGGTGGGTGAGTCGGGACAGGGGTGTGTACTTACGAAGACTCCGTTGATGGTGCTGTGCGTCCATGTGGCGTGAGGATGTCATGTGTGTATCCCTGACCCGCAAGCTTTCCCTGCCCCACCCCAAAGGGCCTTCCACCCTGCCTGATAACCCCTTCAGGCCTAGACTCAGTCCCTAAAACCTCAGGCTTGAGCAGCGCTCTGGTCAGGTCAAGGAGCAGGGGGCTGCTGGTACTGGGGGCAAGGCTAGCCCAGGGTCACCTGCCAGGCCAGCCCACTGAGAGGCTCCCAGCAGGGTCCAGGCTTCCTAAGGTCTATGTAGCTACAAAAGGAGCAGCTCCAGCTCTTCCTTTCCCCTCCCTTTGTCTCCCGCTGTGTCCCCCAAGTCTTTTTTTTAAACTCACAGAGCTGAGTAGACCTCACAGCGCCTTTGAGACCAAACCTCGGTGACAGATGGAGGCCACAAATAGAAAGGGACCAAAGGGATGCTTGCCCGATGTCCCACAGTAGGTCAGAGAAAAGTAAGACTCCCACCTGGACTAAGACCCTCAGAACAATCTAGGGCCTGCCGGCCCCCACCTCCAGCTTCTTACCCTCCTCCATCAGCACACCACACAATTTAAAACTGGGTATTTTTTAACAAATGGTTAGTATCCTTCCCCCATGGGGATACAGACTGCGTTGGCTCCCCACATGTAGTTTGGTGCGGGGCCCACAGCAGGTGCTCAATAAATGTTTGTTAAGTGCCTATGTAAGCCCAGAGCTCTAGAGAAGGCTTCCAAAACGTGGGAACATGGGACTAAAATCCAGGCAGAAGAGAGAGAACACCAAGTGCAGAGGCCGGGAGGCAGTGACCAAGCCTGCTGGGTGTTAACGTCCTGCAGGCTGGGCTGCTGCCAGAAGCCCACCAAGCACCCCCAGACCCACACAGGAGACAAGTGAGAGGAGCAGATGAGGCACAGGCCCCCACACTTGGCTTGACCTTCAGAGCACCCCTCAGTCCTCAGGCTCAGCCCAGGCATCTGGATCAAGGGCCCCACCCACTGTGGACAAAAACATGGAGTCCAGAGCTTTCCACGGCCCCGACCTCCCACCTGGGCATAGGTGAGCCCCGCTGTCTGCCAGATTCTCTGAGGCTTCTTGGCCCCTTCTCCTGGGTTCCATGCCCGCTCACTCTGGACCACACACCCCATCCTCTCATTCTGGGCCCCCCAGACCTTCCCAGACTGACCGAGGGCACAGGGGGCCCACCCTCATTCAGGAATGCCTTTGGAGCTGCCCCCAAAAGCCTCTAGCAGGGCTCCAGGGGTGGGGCCCCATCACAAATCCTGCATGACAGGGACCAGGCCAGGCATCCGGCCTCTGTGTGGAGCTGCCAAGCAGGTCCCCTTGCCCCTGAAGGCTGTTGTCAGGCAAGTTCCCGGGGCTCCTCAGCTGGGGCCTTCTGAGCAGAGAATTCACTTCCCAACTCCTCGGACCCTCTCCTCATCGGTCATACCCCAAATCCACCTGGCAGCATTCTGATCGCTCCCAAAACTTGGTGAAGATAAACAGCTTATAGCAAAGTAAAGAGCTAAAGGAAGCCTGACCCCAGCTGCAGCTCAGACCACACCTCCAAGGGTAATTCTGCTTCCAGCTGTGGGCACGGCAGTAGGGGGAGAAACAATCAACCAACAAAACCCTTCCTCTTGGCCCCCATCTTGGAGGCCAAATTTCTAACACAAAAGGTGAAAGACCCAAATAAGTGTGGCTTTTTAGATAGAAAAATCCCTCAGGCCCCTCTGAGTTTGGGTGAGGAAGGAACCCAGGATTCAGAAAAAGAGCTGGGTAAGGGTTCTAGACCTGCCACTTCTGAGATGTTTGTCTCTGTGCCTCAGTTTCTCCCTCTGGGAAATGGGGGCAGTAATTCCTACGTCCTGGGAATAATATGAAAACCAAATGAGGCAGCATCTCCGAAAGCTAAGCATGGAGGACAGCTGTTTATTATCATTACACGTGAGTGTCCCAGAGAGAGGGAGGCGGTGCAGCGGGGAGAGCAATATGTGGGGTGAAAGGCAGCCTCCGTTCACATCCTGGCTCCATCTCTCACCGCCCTATGAGCCGGGATGACTGGGTGTTAAGGAATAAAAATGGTAACTCGACGACTCGGTGAAGCCAACCTGCATCACAGAGCACTTGTCCACATTTGGTTTCATTGTTAGCTAGTGTTTTTTGCAACTACTTCGGAACTCAGGCCTGAAAACCACTCTGACAGGCGGATGCTAGTGCTCCCATTGTACAGATGGTGAAAGCAAGGCTCCGGGCGGTAGAGCGTCTTGTGCACAGTCATGCAGTGACGAGGCAGTGCGGCTGAGGTGCAGGAAGCCCACAGAGCCTGCCACCACCACCCTGCGCCACCTGAGCCTGAAGAGGAAAGATCCACGTGTGACTTGTGGCCGGCCTTGGGGAGGAAGGAAGACAGAGACAGGGCTCGATATTCTCCAGGAAGGAGAGGGAGCTGTGATTTGAGACTGCAGCAGGGGGGGCCATCAACACTGGGACCAGGCCCAAGCTTGTGCTGCAATGGGGGTGCGCTTGGAGAGGCCAGGATAGGGGACCAGCCCAGGGACACTTTTCATCTCTCCCCCCTCTATCCCGTGCCCCGGCAGGTCCCAGTCACTCCACCTCAGAAGCATACTCCAGGGCCCTCCCCTCCTAACCCCAATCTGGATGACAGTGACCACCACCTCCGGGTCTCCCCTCTCCCAGCCTGTCTCCTCACCGCAGCTATGACCTCTGCAAATCAGACCACGTTACTCTCCCACCCTCTTAAGGAAGAGCTCTCTCCCCAGGCTGCCCCCACGCAACCGGACGGTACCCATTTCCAATGGCTGAGCCAACAAACTACCCCAAACATGGTGACTTGAAACAACACAATTTATTTCCTTTTCTTCTTACAGTTCTGGAGGGGCCAGGTCTGACATGGGTTTCCATGGGCTAAAAATCGGGGCTGCATTCCTCTGGAGATCTAGGGGAGAATCTGTTTCCTAGCCTTTCTGGCTTCAAGAGGCTGCTCACATTCCTGGGCCCGTGGCCACACACCACGCCAATTTCTGTCTCCACTGTCACATCTCCTTTTACCTGGTTCTGACCTCCTTGCCTTCATCTTTTAAGGACACTATAATTATATTATGCATAACATGGTGCACATAATCCAGGACCGCCGCCCTCTCTCAAGATCCTTCACTTCATCATATCTGCTCAAAGTCCTTTTGCCATAGAAAGTAACATATTCACAGATTCCAAGGGATTCAGACATAGACATCTTTGGAGGGCTTTCCCTGAGCCTACCACACTGACCTCTTCACCTCTTCTTATGTCTCACCTCTTGTTGCTCATTTCTATCTGACCCAGGGCTTCTTTTGGTTCTTCAAGCACCTCACCCATTTTTCTACCTCAGGGCCTTTGCACATGTTGGTCCTTCTGCCTAGAAAGACTTTCTTTCCCCTGGTACTCCTAAGACTAACACTAAGGTGCTGGTTTAAGTGTCATCTCTCTGAGAGGCCTCCCCCGACCTCAGCCAGCCACCCTCTCTCTGAGTTGCACCCCCCAGTATAACACTAGCTGGCGTTTTCTTAACTTGCTTATTTTCCTGGTGTTCCCACTACAGCGTGCACTCCCTGAGGTCAATCCCATGTGCCTTGCTTACTGCTGTACCCCAGTGCCCATTATGGAACCCACGTAGAGTAGGTACTCAGTACCCATTTGTCTCAGGGCATGGGTTCGCACTCCACCCTGTCTAAAGGCCTGAGGAGTCTCTCTCCCTTTTTCTCAGTTTCACTTCTGTTTGTTTTACGTTTTCATATTTGAGTCACTTCTCACTTGGGAGGAAGAAAGAACCAAGAATCGAAGTTCTTTTGTAGGCAGAAAAGGAAATGACCCGCCAGGCCTGAGTCTGGCAATGCTGGGGCAGGGGCATGCCGGCCACGTCCCCTGAGTCAGGACCAGCTTCCTGGCCAGCACTCCAACATCCCCAAATCTTTAATCACTGCCTTCCTCCCACCTAGAGGGACCACCCTCTCCATGTCCTACCCTCAAAAGACACCAAGCCTCCTTCAGTTCCACCACCTCATAACTGAGGAAACTGAGACCCAGAACCTCTCCCCAGGCATATGGCCCATGCATTCGCTGACAAGCTCCTGTGCTCTGTCCCACCCAAGCCTGGGAGCCCGCTTCCTCCTGGGCCAGCAGCAGAGACCACAGGGTAGGGGCCTCAGATGCTAAGATCAGCAGACCCAGAGGCCAGGCTAGCCCAGCGCAGACATCCTGGGCCCTCACTGAGGACAGCCTGGCGCCAGCGTCTTAGAGGAAATGTTACTAGAGTTTACAAACCTCCTGTAATGTACAGAATCCAGGCTCTCCCTCAGGCCAAGATGGGGGACAACCCAGGTGGAAGCCTCCTATCCAGGATCCTGCGGTCCTTGTCTCTCTCCAAGCAGGAACCCTGGTTCCCACTCCCACCCATATGTCCTCTGACCCTGAACTTACCCAGGAGCCACAGATGAGTGCCGCAGGGACCCAGCATGAGTAGACTAATGGGGTCAGGGTTGAAAGAGCACAATGATAACCAGAGTCACAGCCTTCACCCACCATAGGGCAGTGGGGAAAAATCCCCCTTCCTGGAATTCAGGATGAAACCAGGCTGTGATTTCTGGACCCAAGATTCTGGTCCAGGCTGATTTCCTGTCCCAAGAGCCGCCATTTAGGGTCCGCAAGCACACTGGGCCCTGTGCTTAAGGCCTGTTTTCATGTTCTTCTGTCTCTATCTTGAAATTCTTAATACTTTTTGAACAAAGGGCCCCCCACTTCCATTTTACACTGGGCCCCACAAACTATGAAGCCAGTCCTGTGAGCCCAGCCTCTCAAACCCCCGCCCTCCCCCCCTCCCGTTTTTGTAATAGTTACTAAACTGATCACCAACTGTGAGCTCTGGGCCTGGTGAGGGCCTGACCCTCCAGGTTAAGACACTGGGGTTTCCTAAGGACTTTCTGAATACAGCATCAAAGCAAGAGTGCCACAGGGGCTCTCCTGCTGGCGGGGGTGGCGAAGGCATGTTTGCTCTGAGGCGTCTTGAAGTCCCACCCCACAGCAGCTGTGAGGACAAGAGAGGGCAGTGGGAGAAAACACGACCTTTGGGGCCAGGCAGACTTGGTTCGAGTCTCGCTCTGCGGCTCACAGTCTGGGATCTCAGGAATGTTAACTAAACCCCTCTGCTCCTCGGCTCGTCGGTCATGTGAGGGTTATAATTAATCCACTTCGAGAGTAACCAGGGGAATTAAATGAGATGATACACCACGTAAAGCGCTGCTGCACAGTGTCAGGCTTGTAATAAGTACTTGACAAGTGAGAGCTGTTGAGCTCAGACACCAAGGCTCCATCCCCAGCCCCACCACTCGCTCCGGTGGGAACTTAACCTCTTGTGTGTAAAAGGAGGGTTATGGGGTGTCACAGCCCAGGGCCTTGGGAGCAACCACAACACCCTATCCTCCAGAAAAACCTTCCGTCCAGCCCTTCCGGGGGTCCCTTGGTCACCTGCACTCACCTCCACACCAGCGCACGTGAACTTCAGGAAAAGGGGTTTCTGCGTCTGCCTCCCTCCCCCAGCCTGGGAGCAAGTGGGGGCGGGGGGGCAGGCAGGAACGGCGTCTGGTTCTGCCGGTATGAGCAGAGAGGAAAGGACAGCAGAGTGAACATAAGGGAAGTTCCCTCGGCAGCGGGCAGCAGCTCACACGCCAGAGTAGTGACCGCCACGCCTTGGTGGTGTCCCCTCTCTTTCCCCAGATCGGTGCCTCTCAGAAGATGCAGGTGCTCGTGCTGCTGCTCGCCTCGGTGGGCACCTGCCTGGACCTGCTGGTGGTGGCGGCCACAGACCCCAGCCCTGTCCGAAGGGAACCCCCCGGCGTGCTACGCACCCACCAGCGCCAGAAGAGAGACTGGATTTGGAACCAGATGCACATTGATGAGGAGAAAAACAGCTCACTGCCCCATTATGTGGGCAAGGTAAGGCTCGGGCCCCAGAGCAGGTGCGGCATCAGCAGCCGGTGGCCCACGATGATGGTGGCAGCGGGACAGCTGGTGACACACGCTGTCCCGGCTGGCAGGGTGCGGCCGGTGGCTGTGAAGGTAACGGTGGTAGAGCAGACAGAGCTGGTGGAAGGGGTCACGACACCGAAGGGAAAGGTCGGGTGGTGGTGACAGGGAAGGGAAGGTGGTGCCCCAGCAGCTGGGGATGGGGCCGGCCAGGGAAGCTCCACACACAGCCTGCCCAGACCAGCCGGCTGACTGCCCATGGGCTCCTCAGGCTCCCTAGAATGGCTGGGAAATGTCAATGCCTCGGGATGGCCTCTCAGAGAGAAAGATGCTTGACTAGGGTCACATGAATAGACTCGGACAGAGCCCGAGGAGAACCAACCCCAGGAAAGCACAGGGTTCCTGACTTCCAACACAAACGTGAACTCTGCGTCACAGAGGAAAATGTCATCAGCCCACCTACATCTTTCCCAGTGGGATAACTGTGCCATGAATCAGCCACTGATGAGAACGGCCAGCCCCGAGGAAAATCTGCGGGGCGAGGAAGGGAGAGGCCTCAGAAAGCGGAAGCCACCTGGATCGTGCACAGCCCTGACTCAGAAACCTTCTGAGGGCTCTCCTCTCCCAAGGGTCTTCGAGCAGCAGGAAGAGCGTCAGGCCTGCCATCATCCGCCAAGAGCGTTCACTTGGCACCTGGCATGGGGCCAGGGGACAGAGAAGCCACAAGCAGTCCCCACCCTGGGAAGGAACAGGGTGCCTGGGAGAGGCAAGGACAAGTTTCCAAGGATCACCTCCCAGCTCCCAAAGACATAATCTGAGGGAAGGAAATCCCTGTTTATCAAGGCCACAGTCCGGAGCCTTTGTTTACAGACTGGTTGGACAATGGGAGTGAGCCCTGAGCAGCCTTCTGAATCCACAAATATGGGTCAGCATGGCTTTCAGCATTAAGAAGTTATATCCAAATATGCTGATAATTTAAAAAGAGAGAGAGAGCGCGCGCGCACTCCCAGAAACCCATACTCTCAGTCTATGAGGAAAATATCAGATAAATTCCAGTAGAGAAGCATCCTACAAAATACCTGACCAGTACTTGTCAAAACTGTCAAGGTCATCAAAAACACTGTAAGTCTGAGGAACTGTCATAGCCAAGAGGAACCCAGAGAAACATGATGACTAGATGTAATGGGGTGTCCTGAATAGGTTCCGAGAGCCGAGAAAGGACATGAAGCAAAAACTGAGGGCATCAGTATGAATGATGGACCCCAGTCACTACAAATGTATGGGTACTGGTCCACTAATGAGAACAAAGGCACCATACTAACATAACATCAACATAAAACATTGATAATCATGGAAACTGGGAGCAGGATGCATGAGAACTCTCTGTCTTATCGTCTCAATTTTCTTATAAATCTAAAACTGTTCTAAATAAAGTGTTGGAGGGAAGGAGCTTATACTCCAATGGAATCTTATGCAGAATTCCAATAAAATAGGCCAAAGCTCAATCGCTCCCCATCACTACCCCTGCCCATATGGGTCTTAATGCACTGCCCCTCCGCCCAGAACCAAGTTTGGATCTACCAACTAACCCAAAGCAACTCGCACAGAGTCCCAGACTGTCCCTTCTCCTTGAATCCCCACTGTTCCCCAAGCCACAGGCTGCAGAGCTGGGGCGTTTTCTTCTTGCCTCCTGACCCACTGTTCATCATACATCCTGGCCCCTGGGTCTTGGGACCCCCTCATGAACCTGCGGGGCCCCAGCACACCAAGGCCCTCCTGGCCCTGCTCCACCCAAGGCAGAGGCCCTCACTCCCTGTCTCCACTTCCTCATCTTGCAGACTCTTCTCCAAGCTGTCATCTGGCTTTCCACCCCACCCCCCGGCCCCGATGCTGCTCTCAACCAGGGCTCCGGGGTTGCACTGCTGCTCAATCCTAGGGGTGCCTTCTAGCCTCACGGGATTTGACCACACCCTTCTTGACACTCCCTCTTCTGTCTTGACACCCACTCCTTCTTGGTTCTCCTCATCAGACACCTTTGCTCAAGGCTCTTGCTCCCTGGACCCATATGGCCCTGTCTCGGAGTCTCAGCCCTGAGAGTGGGAACGGGGTCTGGATTATCCCTGTATATCCAGTGCCCTGCCTGGTAACTTTTGGGCAACTGATTAATACATTTTTAATTGAATTGAACTGCATTTTTTGGAATATTCTAACCATCTATGAGAGTACAACTTTACATGAATGAAATATGATTCTCTTATGTTCCTTAAAGTCTCTGTTTCTAAGATTCTATAAATGAAATGTTTAGCACTTCCACCCTAATATCTTTTAACATATGGATACACCATAAATAATAACATGTATTTATTGAGAGCTTGTGCAAATGGCTTTACGTACATCTTTTTCTAAATCTTGTTCTTGGGGCGCCTGGGGGACTCCAGTCAGTTAAGCATCTGCCTTTAGCTCAGGTCATGATCTCAGGGTCCAGAAATCAAACCCCATGCTGGGCTCCATGTTCAGTGGGAAGTCTGCTTCTCCCTCTGACCCTCCCCTATCTCGTGCTCTCTCTCTCTCACTCTCAAATAAACAAATAAAATCTTCAAAAAATTACTTAAAAAAATAAATTTTAGTCCCTAGGGCACGAATACTATGTGTTACAAAGGAAAAATGTTATTACAATGGGAAATCCTGAGTTAAAGCTCATTAGAGTTTTCTTCTATAGGGCTACACATTGTAAATCTCCAAGAAGAGAACACTTTATGTACCGTCCCAAAACTAAATTGACTGGAATCGGTGGTTTGCTGATAAATGTTTGACAACTGGTTCTCCAGGAGAAAAAGTCCCACTTCACAGCATTTGTTCATTTCCATGTGTAAATACTTTCACCATGTCTGTTTCAAGGTCCCAACTTAATGGCACCAAAGACAGAGTCGTGAAAAGATACGTATTAACACCGCACCGTGTGGTATTTCCATCATTCAACACATAGACATAACCTCAAGACCACAGTAAAATGTAGTACGATCATGAGAAAGCAATGAATTTTGAGTAGGCTATCTTTGTTTTTAATAGGATTCATTTAATTGTTAAGTTTATAAAACTTAAGTTTATAAAACTTAAGAATGGCTGTGTTTAACACCAGCTCACAAACCTTCCTAAAGATGTAAGTTGGCTAGCCGGTGCCAGCCATCTCCCAGCTCTCTGGGACTGAATTTTCGTGTGGAACAGCAAAAGATATCAGTGTTTCCGGGAATTCACTTTCGAAAGCACCGTTCTGCTCATTAGAGGAGCTCAACATATAGAAGCGATATTATCTCCACTTTGCAATGTGGTTACCACAACTCAGAGAGCTTAAGTGACTAGTAAGGGGCAGCATATCCCTTGCCTTCCATTGGCAGCAAGTACACCCTTTCCCTCAAAAATCTTTTTGTAAGCACCTACGACGTTCTGAGTGCTGTTCTAGGCATATGAGGGCAGCAGGCTGGGCAAGCCCCGAGGGTGTGGTGTTCGCAGGGACCTGGCTGAGGACACGCACTAAAAACCAGTCGGAGATGCTTGTGAAAGCTGCAGGTGCCACATTTAGGGTCCCTGGCCCCACCACACACATATACACACACAGGCACGACCATGCAGGTGTGCACGTACACACCGACGTACCTACATACATTGACTCATGCACACAGCCACCCCACCCATCCTCAGCTCGTGGCACCTCTTCTTTCTAGATCAAATCGAGTGTGAACCGCAAGAATGCCAAGTATGTGCTCAAAGGAGAGTCCGTGGGCAAGGTCTTCCAGGTCAGTGAGGACACAGGGGACGTGTATGCCTTCGAGAGGCTGGACAGGGAGAAGATCTCTGAGTACCACCTTACTGCCCTAGTGGTAGACAAGAATACCAACAAGAACCTAGAGTCTCCTTCCAGCTTCACCATCAAAGTTCACGACGTGAACGACAACTGGCCTGTATTCACCCACCGGCTGTTCAACGCGTCTGTGCCAGAGATGTCGGCTGTGGGTATGTGCCTTGTTTGTACTGTCCCCTCCTCTCCTGCTCACCCCCCGCCTTGAAGGCACTTCTCCCATCCGCAACTTCACTGCCTGGGGTCAGGATTTAGTGAGTTCAGTGAAGCTGCTATTTTATGTGGCTTGAAAGAAACACTGGCCTGGCCCCTCGTCATGGACTGAGCCCTGATCCTGATCATGGACTGAGTCCAGATCATGGACTGAGTCCTGACCCTGATCATGGACTGAGCCCTGATCCTGATCATGACTGAGCCTTGACCATCAGAGACACACGTTTCACTACTCTTCAGAGCAAAGTCCACCCACTCCGGACTAGCACTCTAAAAGCATAGCCTTCACCCAGGAAGAATACCAACTTGGCCACCACAGTGAGAAGTCACCTCTAGGAGCCACGCAGGAGTGGAGGGGGGAGGACCGCAGCCCTCACCCCCAAGTGCAGCACCAGCCTGTACCCCAGGCCTCTCCAAGTTACTACTTCCTCAATTCCACCCTCAGCCTCTAGTAGGTACCAGAAAAGGACTCCCTTCCCCACTGCTTGGTCCAAGGTTCCCAGCCAAGAACCTGGGAGATCTTAACAGATCTTCCTGTAAAGTATGGGGATCTTGGAGTTCTCGAGAAACAGAGAGGTGGCAGTCACCCCTGAGGGCGCCCTCCCATTCCTTAGTCCTCCACTGCCACTCTCATGACCCCGCCTGTCTGCCCCGTCCCTCATTTCTCCCGCTCTCTGACCCCTTCAAAGATGACCAGGCTGGACCTCCAGCACGATCAGCGCTCAGCCCCCATGCAGGCTCCTAAGAACACAAAGCAGCCTTTTCTCCCAGCCAGGACTCTGGGGGAGGTCGGTTCAGGGAACAGCCTGGGCCCCCTAACTGTCCTCATCCGGGAACGAGGCGAGGGGCTAGAAGTCCCAAGGCAATAACCCCTGGATGCTCTTTCCTCAGGGACCTCTGTCATCCGTGTGACAGCCGTTGACGCAGATGACCCCACTGTGGCAGACCATGCCTCTGTCATGTACCAGATCCTGAAGGGAGAAGAACATTTTGCTATCGATGGTTCCGGTCTGTGTTACTAACCCTCCGGGGCGGGCACTGGCTTGGGGCGGGGTAGGGGTGGATACTCCGGGTGCAGCAGCTGAGGGACCTAGTCACAGAGGTGTCACCTACCACCCATGCACACTATCCTACGGAAACGGTTGCTTCTACCCATTCAGACGAGGTGGCTGGTGAGGGCAGAAGGAAGCAGACCACTGCCCAAACATGGACTCCAGTCCAAGAAACAAAACCAGGACCCAAGCCGTGACACGAGAAGCAGCGAGAATGCTGGTTAGCAGCTCTGTGTGTAGGGAAGGACCAATTCAGTTTCCCAGCCCAGTCCTGCTACTGCTGCTCACACCCTCTAAGGAAACCTTAGGCAAGTCAACTAACCTCCGCGAGCCTTAGTTCCCTCACCCTGAAGACGGGAAAATGTATATCCCTTTTGCACGGCAGCTGTGAAGTTTGAATGAAATAAAGTATAGAGAACACATGGCCCATAGTAAGTATCCACTCGGGGTAACTTTAAAAACCGCGAGGACTGAGTTTGGAGGGCAAGACAGAAGTCCAGGTGGTCAGGCCAGGGCACACTATCTTTCGGAAGGACGGCAAGTACAGCACAGCACAGAGACCGCCACAACCGACGATCACGGCAGGCCTCACTAATCCATCACAGCACTCCTCCCCCGCGAAGCCTAGCCGTGCCCTCACACTTTCTCAACACCATGCTCCACACAGGTCGGACTCCTTGGGCAGCTTTGGCCCAGCAGTGCTGGGTGTGAAGGTGGCGGGGTGGGGGGCGGGGGACGGGCCGGCCAGTGGTTCTCAGCCCTGGCTGCACAGTGGAATCACCTGGGAGATTTTAAGTCAGGGGTACTCTCCAGATAGGGCCCATGCACCAGTGTTTTCTAAAAACCCTCCGAGTAACAGGGCTCCTGCTGGGACACTTTTTGCAGGACTCATTTTCACGACAACCAAAACCCTGGACCGAGAGACGCAGGCCAAGTACGAGATCGTGGTTGAAGCGCGAGATGCCCAAGGCCTCCGTGGGGAGTCGGGCACCGCTACAGTACTGGTCACTCTTCAGGACGTCAATGACAATTTCCCCATCTTCACCCAGGGTGAGCTCTTCCCCAAGGGCCCTGGGGAGGATGAGGGTTGGGAGAATCCAGACTCAGTGACCGGGGGATCTTGTGGAGAAGCCCAGAGTCCATCTACCTCTCCCTCGACCCCAGGGGGGCCCAAGCCCAGTAAAGTCACTTTGGTGCTGGGAGAGGCTCTGCTCTGTACCCCTGCACACGTTCCCAAGGCTATCCAAATGCCATCTGCCACAGTGCCCTCACAGGCCACAGGAAAATCACGCTCCCTGCTGTGCCCCCCACCACCATGCCCTGAGCCCCACTACCAGAGTGAAACTGTTTCACCCAGTTTCTATGGGCTTGGAAAAGTCCAGGCCCTAGCTAGAGAATCCCTGGGAGCTGGTGAACAGGGGTACGGCAAAGTTCCATATCCAGAGCTGAGGCTGGGCCCTGAGCCCACCCACAGACTGATTCTCTCCCCCGAAAAAAGGGCCTGACAAGAGCTTCCCCAATGCCCTGGTTAGGGCTAGGGAGGAAAGTCAGACAGTTCATCACTTATACCCTCCAATGCTAAGGTGTAAATTCAGAGCTCAGCCATCCCAAGGATAGCCTGAAGTGGCCTCAATGTACACGAGAGACGCTTGCTAACAGTACAACTCATCTCTCTTGTCAAATGACAGGCCCCGGGGCGCCTGGGTGAGGCTCAGTGGGTTAGAGCCTCTGCCTTTGGCTCAGATAATGATCTCAGGGTCCTGGGATCGAGCCCTGCATCAGGCTCTCTGCTTAGCAGGGAGCCTGCTTCCCCCTCTCTCTCTCTGCCTGTCTCTCTGCCTACTTGTGATCTCTCTCTGTCAAATAAATAAATAAAATCTTTAAAAAAATTTTTTTTAAATGACAGGCCCCTAGCAGAGTACCTAGCATACAGTAGGTGCTCAATTACTATTCATTAAATTAAATTAAAACAGAACCTCTTTGCCCTGGGCCCCCAAATTCCAAATAATATTACTATTATTATTATTTTATTGTGCACATTTCCTGTATAAAATGTATTAGGATAGTATAAGGGACAATTACCTTGTCTATCTCATTAACTCAATGCCCTTGGGGGCGCCCTATTCGCATCAGCCAAATACACATTTGCCGTGCCTGAAGACATCCGCGTGGGCAGCTCCTTGGGCTCTCTGTTCGTTGAGGACCCAGACGAGCCCCAGAACCGGATGACCAAATACAGCATCGTACAGGGCGAATACAGGGACACCTTCACCATTGAGACGGACCCCAACCACAACGAGGGCATCATCAAACCCATGAAGGTTTGTGGGCATGCAGCTGTGACATCAGATGTGGGGTTTGGGGTTTCCTGCATTCCCAGGACTCACCCAGGGGCTGCTCCAAGGTCGGAGGCCATCAAAGATGTACATTCTAGGTCAGCTCAGAACTGGTCATGTGCTCTTAGAGCTCATGACCCTAGAGCTGGGGAAGGGGAGCCAAGACAGAGCCCTTAGGCTGGGTTACCCCAGAAGCAGACCGTAAGGCAAGGATTTGGGATGTAAATAATTTACTTGAGAAGTGATGCCTGGAAGGCCCAGGGGCAGTGCCACATAAAAGGAAGAACACAGGCTCCTTAACTATCAAGTTGTCACTGCGGGCAAGGGGAACACAGTCCCACTGGGGACATCTGCAGAACAGTGTGGAAGAAGCCTCAGAGCTGCAGGGTCAGCTGAGGGCTCCAGGGGGTATCCACTCTTGCACTTTCTGGCCTGCCCCGACCCCCCACCCAGACCCAGTAGTGTTACAGTCACTTGCAGCAGAGAGTGCGGGGGGGATGTGGGTGGTCACTAGCAGTGGCTACTGCGGACAGACAGAGCAGTCAGAGCAACAGAATCTGGAAGAGGAGGCAAGGGACACAAAATGCCTCTAGAATAGCCATGCCAAGTACTGGGCTACCTGGGCCAGGGACGACCCAACTCAAACGGGACATTCCAGAACGCCTGAGAGCCTGAGCAAGGCCATTCCCCAAGCAGCACTCTCCTGACACTATCCCTGGTCCAGCCCTGCACTGGGAACTGGAGGCCCCCAGGGGAGTCACACAGCCTCCCCAGCACCGAAGCTCGAAGCTCGCAGCGAGTGGGGAGACGCGCATAGACAAACAGGGCAGCCATGAGTAAGTGCTCCAGCTACCCGAGCGGGGAGCAGCTGCCTGTGTCGGGGGACAAGATGAGATCTGAGATGTGATTACCTTCATATCTGGCTTTTTGGGAGGTGAGTAGGAGTGTGCTAAGGGGGCAAAGGCAGGAGAAGCATCTTGAGCAAAGACATAAGGAAAAGGCCCATGCTTAAGGAGCTGTGGACTGAACTACTAGCTGTGATCCCTAGACAGGACTGTGGCTCACTGTGTGTCCTCAATACTCGGAACAGGGCCAGTCACAGAGTTAGGGCTGGGGGGCAGCCCTGAGGCTGCTGAGATGCAGGGGTGGGGCAGCCGAAGACAGTCAGCCAGCCCCTGACGTTCTCTTGATGACCCTAGAAGTATCTCTAGTCCAGGCCACAAGCCCCCATCTGTAAAATGGGTGTCATCCCAGAGCAAACGTGCAGGGTTGCTTTGACGATCACATCTCACGGGCTTGGCTCAGAGCAGGTGCTTGCCGTATTTATCCCTTCTGTAGCCCCTGAACTATGAGGACATTCAGCAGTACGTCTTCACCATCGAGGCGACAGACCCCACCATCAACCTCCAGTACCTGAGCAGCATCTCCATCCGAAAAACCGCCCGCGTCATCATCAACGTCACAGATGTGGACGAGCCTCCCATCTTCAAGCAGCCCTTCTACCATTTCCAGCTGCGGGAGAACCAGAAGAAACCTCTGATCGGCTCCGTGCTGGCCATAGACCCTGACGCAGCTCGGCGGAGCATTGGGTAAGGGCGTAGAGGGTGTAAGGATGACAATGACCATGACGACCCCTGCTTGAGGTCCTCCACACCGGCTACACCGAGACCATGACCCAAATGCGGCAAAGGGCTTCTCCTGGTACATACACGGGATGTGGCAGAGGCAGGACTAGAGGTCAGGTGGGATCCTGTACTGCCCGGGCAACCCCAGCCCGCATGGCCCTGGCCATGAGAGCTCCCCACGGCTGCTCCACCGGCAGTGGCTCCCACGGGTCCATCTAGGGAGAGCTGATGGCCAAGAGGGAAAGCAACTGAGGACACACGAGAAAGCCCTTCACTGAACATGTTCTACTAAGCTGGCCTTCCCAAAACCGCAAAAGAAAAAGGTGCTCATTTCGCAGTGAAACAACACAAAGAACTACAAAGAAAACATCAGTAACCCCCACTCCCAGGCAACTCATGTTCAGAGTTTGAGGTGGTCCTGTCCTACGTTTTCTTCATGACCACACAAACATGGACGTACATTTATGGTGGATTTGTTGTCTGTCTGTCTGTCTGTTCGGGGGTTTTAAATGCTTTCACAGTTTTTTAGATCACACCACGCCCATTTCATCACCACCTGTTCTGTCTCCAGTAGACTGCTCGCCTCCGCCCTCTGGGACGAAAAATACAGTTCCACCTCATACATTCTAGCACCATCTAACAGTTGATTTTAGTCCAATCTCGTTTTATTCCAGAGGAATTGTGCTAGCACCATTTATTAAATAAGTCCTCATTTTCCCACCTTTGTTAGATACTATACTGAATCTTTCTGAATCTTCTGTTCCGTCCACTGTAGTGTGGCAAAGCCATTCTGTTTCATTGCAGGGGCTTTATACTAGAACTTAGTAGATACAAGCCAAGTTCCTCTCCCGTTGTTTTTTTACTTTCTATAGCTTTTACACATTCTCAAACATTCACCCTTTCGTACGAACTATAAAATACTTCTGTTTTCTTTTTTTAACATTAGAATTCTAATGAGAATTATGTTATACCAGTTCAGGGAGAACTGATATTTCTACGGTATCAGGTTTTCTAATTAAAGTCAAAAGGCATGTCCCCAAAAATGGAGAGTTGGGCCACATCACAGGAGCTCTGGGACTACTACAGTTCTCATGGCCACTCTATTGTAAATAGACTGTAACAATAATTTTTATTTCTTTACTGATCCGAGAATTTATTTAAGAAACTGATGTTTTTATTTTCCTTTACCAGTGGTAGGGTATTTTTTGTTTTTGCTTTAACCTGTTCTGGGATATAATACAACTGTGTTTGCATTCATTTTTTCTAGAATCCCTAAGATTTTGCATTATATATTTTAATTTTTCTATTCACAAGTGTTGACAACTATTTTACCTTCATTATGACTTGTAACTTTTATCCCTATGAAATTATATTTGTTCTGCTAAACATTTTGCCTTCAGCTCAATACTGCCTGATGTTAAGTTTGTCGGTCCTGTTTTCATATTATTTGTCTTTGCCTGATAGAAGTTTTCCAATCTTCACTTTCAACTTTCTTAACTTCTGCTTTTCACCTGGAATTAAGTTGTCTCTCAAAAACAGAAGGTAGTTGGTTTTGCTTTTTAATCTAAACTGAGATGCTTTGGGATTAATCTATTCACATTTATCATCATAAATGATACATTTGATCTTGCTTTTTTTATCTTGTTTTACATTTCTCATTTCTCAAACTTAATGGGTTTTCTTCTTTTCCCCCATATTTGCCACAGAGTATTTTTTTCTCCTGGATGTTTGAATGGAATACATTGATTTTTACTTCTACCAATGAGACTTACTTCTACCTGTAAAATTAAAAATGTTTTCTTGGACATTTTCTACTTTAAAATAACACACACACACACACACACACACACACAATTGCTTTCCTATGTATGATAAGGAAATAAGTCATTTCACTTTAATTCCTCTCAAAGAAGGCTTTTTCTTTATATCTCTTTACATTTCTTAATTATGAAGTTAAGTTTTCATAAAAAACTATCAGAACCCATCTCTATCAGTGACATACTTCCTGAATTCTGGTGTGTTTACAAATACCTTAGTTCCTTTGCCTTCTTATGTTAATAACACCACATGTGCTCCTATAACCCTCAGAGCAGAGGCACTTCACTTCAAAAATACTATCAATGTTTCTAGCATTTAATTTTGTGGGGACTTCTGGGGTGAATCTGATTTTCTACAAGAACATATTTTTCTGTCTGGACTCTGTTCATTCCCTCACACAGCCTTGAAATTCAAAAGTGTCATCAGGATATACATAAACGTTGATCTCTTTTGAAAATTATGCCTGATATTAATGATCTCTCTTAATCTGTACACTTGAGTCTTTCTTAAGATCAGGAAAGTTTTGGGGCGCCTGGGTGGCTCAGTGGGTTAAAGCCTCTGCCTTCGTCTTGGGTCATAATCCCAGGGTCCTGGGATCGAGCCCTGCATCGGGCTCTCTGCTCCGCGGGGAGCCTGCTTCCTCCTCTCTCTCTGCCTGCCTCTCTGCCTAATTGTGATTTCTCTCTGTCAAATAAATAAAATATTAAAAAAAAAAAAGATCAGGAAAGTTTTCTTTTAGTGTATCTTTTGTTATTTCTTCTGTTCTCTTGGTTCTGCAATTTTCCTCATTAGCAGCAAATATGTATGATATTTATTACATGTTCTATATCTCTTAGATATTCATGTCTCATTTTTTTACACCTTTTTCTTGAGTTTTGGAAGAACTTTTCAAATTTTTACTTCATAAATTTATTTTCTATTATTTCCTATCTATTCCAGCTCCTTTTTTATTTCTTCCTGGCTCCCTTTCAGTTATCTTTTCTTTCTTTTTTTTTTTTTTACTATGTTCAATTAGCCAACATATAATACATTATTAGTTTTTGATATCATGTTCAATGATTCATTAGTTTCATATATCGCCTACTGCTATTTCTTATCAATCACAAAAACCAACCCCAGCTCTGGCGCACTGGATTACAGAGCCTCCTGCCTCAGCTTTCAAAGTACTCAAGGCCCTACCTTCAGATCAGCCAGGGTAGCACTGTTAACATCGAGGGAATTATCCCCCACTCTGAATCCCTCTGGGAATTATCCCCCACTCTGAATCCCTCTGGGAGGCAGAACACAATGAGCAGCGAGAGGAGGATGGAGGGACTGCAAAGGATAGATGCAGAAGGGCCTCATCAATCAGGCTGAGAAGTTTGCACTCAGCAAAGAACAATGGAAAACCAAGAATTTCTCTCCCCTGGCAGATATTCCATCCGCAAGACCAGTGACAAGGGCCAGTTCTTCCGAATAACCAAGCAAGGGAACATTTACAATGAGAAAGAACTGGACAGAGAAATCTACCCCTGGTATAACCTGACAGTGGAGGCCAAAGAACTGGATTCTAGTGGTGAGTGGCCCCATATGCCAGAAGACCTGGGCTTTTCTTCTTCTCATTCTTCTCACTTTTCCTCATTCCTTCAAAATAAGCATCATGTATCATCTCAATCTCTAGAGGTATTATAAGCACCTGCTGAAGCCACACTTGGCTGCAATACTATAGAGCCTCCATCCCCATGTTGGGCGTGGACCAGCAGCATTCACGTCACCTGAGACTTTGTGGGGAAGGTAGAATCTTGGGCCACTGCCAGACCAAATCAGAATCTCATGCATATTCCAGTTTAAGAAGCACCATCATAAAACAGCCTGCTAGACATTTCTGTGATAAGAATCACCTAAGGCACCATTTAAACATAGAGCCTTCCCTGGAGGTTCTGGCCCAGTGATCCAGAAATGGGGACAAGGAGTGTGCATCACTCAAGTACTACGTGGTTCTTATTATCATGGATGTTTGGAAAAGACTTGTTTGCTGGGAGGGGAGGGAGATGATTTATATGCCAGTCAGTGGGTTGAATTCAAAATCTGAAGGAGCTTCCAGCTTCAAGATCATTAGGTTCTCCAGCTTAGTGTAACTTTTGCCAGAGGGAAAGGCAAGTATTGGACTTTTGCATCCTTACAAAACTTGACATGAGAAAAATCGCAGCTGCCATTCAGGAGACTGATTAATATTCCTGTCTTACCCAGGAGACCACCAGGGCCCAAGGGGGTGGATGACTTGACCAAGGCCCTACTGGTGCTACCCTAGAGGAGCCCTGCCTCCTCTGCATCTCTGAGACTTATCACCCCCCTCGCATGGCAGCCAAGCCCTGATTGCGATGCACTCCCGTGTGGTTTCCAAATCAGTCTGCCCCTTTCTTCCTCATCTAATCTCATTCACACAATTTTTAAACTTTAAAAGTAATAGTTTGTTGTTCATTTTAAAATATGAGAGAAAATATGGAAAAAGAGAAGAAAATCATCCCCTCATAATCCCACCACACAGATAATTACTGTTAGCACTTTAGTGTACTTTTCCTGGTCTTTTTTCCTATACATATTTTTATATAACTGACATCATAATATTTACATAAAAATAATACTCTGCATTTTTACTTAACCTTACTCCAGAACCATTTTCTCATGGTGCTAAAATACCATTTTTATTACATTTTTTTAAATGTAATTTCCACAGGCATTGTAAATGGCCACACATTCCATTCTTTTAAAGTGGTTTAATTTGTTAACCCCATCTCACTTAGGTTGTTTACCTTTTAATTATTTTGTGATTAGTGAATTTTATTGATAATTACTTAAACTATTGGATCAATTTGATAATTTGTCAAATTAATTAAAACCTTCTTTAAATGGCTTATATTGTTTACCTTTTTGATTCTTACAAGTAACTGTTTAGTAAACATCCCTCTGCGTGAATCTTGATGCCCCCCCTCTCTTCCTCTTTCACCCCTTTCATCCAGAATGTCATTCCCCAGACTCTCTTCCAGAGGTTCCCCAGGACCCTCTTCCTGCAAAAAGGGCACCCCTCCAGGATTCCCCATCCACATACCTTCTATCTTTGCGGTTGGCTTCATGAGCTCTTTCCTCCCTGTAGGGTACCCCACAGGCAAAGAATCCATTGTGCAAGTCCACATTGAAATTTTGGATGAGAACGACAACCCTCCGGAGTTCGCCCAGCCCTACGAGCCCCGAGTGTGTGAGAATGCTCCCCAGGGCAAGGTGAGTCTGGCTCAGGCGGGAGGGCAGGGCATACCCCAGGAGGACAGGCTGAGGGGCCACACCTCCTTCCACCCACAGCCAGCCAGCATTTCACTGAGCTTAACGTAACCGGCACAACAGCCTTGAGGAAAGGTGTCACAATCCCCACTTTACAGACAGAGAAACTGAGGCTCACAGGGGATGTGTGGAAAATAGACTGATGAGGAGGGTAGTCCAAAGAGTGGGCTTTGTGGAGACCATTTAGGTTAATGTTACACGTGAGATGCAGCCACGGTCAGGGCTGAACCCAAAGTCACCACCACTAAACTCCTGGCCCCCAACACCACCACTGACTACCCCCCTTTTTCCATACTCCAGCTGGTCGTGCAAATCTCGGCAATAGACAAGGACATTACACCACGAGACGTGAGGTTCAAATTCTCCCTGAGCACCGAGGACAGCAACTTCACCCTCACAGATAATCACGGTATGCATCAAGGTAGTCAGTCTGGCTACTGGCTGGGGCCGAGGCAGGGTGATTCGGGTCTGGAAGCACCAGGGCCAAAGGCCAAGCCAAAAATCGGCGGAGGGGAGGGGGCAGTTATGGGATATTTTGCACAACTCTTTACTGGTGTATGCTACAGTCAGAGCTACCCAGGCCAAACTGCCAAGTCCACACTCCCCAGAAGATGTTCAGGTCAGCAAAGAACATAGAACAGATACAGGGTGCAGACACTTGCTCGGTTCACTAACGACCCAATAGATTCCTTCCCACACTGGATCTCTATGCTCAGCGCAACTGCAAATTCTCTATGAACTCTGAGGTCACTACCAAAGAGTCTAAATTGGAAATGTGAAATCCCAAATGACAAGAACACAGTGAACTTTGTCTTGATTCAGCCACAATGACTACTTACCACCAGGTGGCCCCAGGACAGCATCTGGTCCACTCCTCACAGCCCAGCGTCTTTGAGGTCAGTAGTGGCTGATGAGAGCTTCTGACGAGGATGTGCTTACAAGAGCGATGATGCTGAGGTGGCTGAGCTCCCAAAAGCAGAGAGGCTACCATGGCTTCAGCTGCTTCCTGAGAAAAACAGAGAAAAATCCCTCTTGGGTCTCAACAGAGCCATCCTTCCCCCCGCACAAGGTAGAGCTAGCTAGCTGCCCATCTCTGATGGGCCAAATTGTGGTGGATGAGGATCCCGGTACTGAAAAGCCATTGCCACCTGGGAGGAAGGTCAGGGCCCTGAGAGTGTGAGGCGGACCCAGGGGATCGCCCACAGACCCATCCTTAAGGAGGCTCCTGTGGAACTGGAAAGGCGGCCATGATGTGCCAGCAGTCAATGACAGACCATTCAAATGCTCAGCTGTCTTTAGCAGTAAACTGTGTGGCAAAATACCCGTCACCCCATGCCCCATGTTCACCTCAATCCCACCTCAGAGGGGGTCTGCACTGGAATAGAACGCTAACGAGCCACCCCAGAGGCACCCCTTGTACAACCAGGAGGCAAGCCTGAGGGTGCTACATTCACTTACAACCTAAATGCTCTATTATGGAAGTAAATGAGCATAGCGAGAAAACTCTCATTTCTCTCATAAAATATCAATGGCCATATAGCTATTATTTTTTATTATAATAGACATGGTTGCTTAATAACAAAATGTAATTAGCTTTCATTTGAAATGTAAATGATGGTCTCCTGTGCTTTTGGCCAACTTCCCGAATGAGCTGATCCTGCAGGGCTAGATATATCCCTGGAGCAGGGATCCCTCAACCCTCTGACCACAGGCACTGTAAATCCCCAGGAGCCTGCAAAGGCAAACACTATCTGGCCTCTGCCCAGAGCCACTGAATCTAAAATGGGGGGCGGGGGTGAGGAGAGGAAAGGGATCTGGAGGGGAAGGGAGAATAGGGTTCCGAAAACCAGCATGTTTAAAAAGCTCTACAGGGGATTCTTCCGTTTGTGGAACCACTCGTTGAAGCTGGGAGAGAGAGCCAAAATTTGGGCCAAAGCACATTCCCAGTTCCAACCTGCCCAGGAAATCCTCAGTTACACATTTCCTCACTCCCTTGGCGCCTCAGGGAGCATGTGCATTGTTTTCACTTTCTGGTGGACTTTTAGGAACAGTAAAAGCTGCCTTCGAAGTTAGCCCAATGCTAAAAAACATTTAAACACTTTCTTTTCCCCCATCATCAAAGCTTGAAATAATGTATTAATTGAGCCAAAAGAGAACCACCTGTTATTACAATGGGGTTAAGGAAGAGGAGGTAGGAGCCAGACATATGGGTTGCTCACAAAAACAGAAAGTGAGGATTTTACGTTTTGGCCAAGCCATTCTTAGGGGCTATGTCGAAACAGCTGCCCCAAATGTCCCCTCTCTGGAGAAACAGACCCACACTCAAATGGCTGAAACATGAGGCAGGGGATGCAAAGAGCAGAGAAGCTCCCCAGACTGCATCGGGACTGGTATGGTCATGGAGGCCTTCCTGGAGGAGGCAGGCCACACATCAGTGTGAATGAGCTAACAGGCACTCTGGAGAGCAGAGCCTGACTCTGCAGCCCTGGTGTTTCCAGATAACACGGCCAACATCACAGTCAAGTATGGACAGTTTGACCGGGAGCGTGCCAAGGTCCACCACCTGCCTGTGCTCATCTCAGACAATGGGAGGCCAAGCCTCACAGGCACCAACACGCTGGTTGTGACCATTTGCAAGTGCAATGAGCATGGCGAGTTCACCTACTGTGAGGAGATGGCAGGCCAGGCAGGCGTCAGCATCCAGGCGCTGGTAGCCATCTTCCTCTGCATCCTCACCATCACAGGTCAGTGCCCAGGAGGATGGGGAAGGGACACGGTGGGGGGAAGGGGAGTTGGGGGTCACAGGAGGAGGAAGAGACCAGGGATCCAAGAGGCAACCCTGCCTCCAGCCCATATGCCACCCTGAGTCTCCGGGTTCCATAGTACAACACAGGGATAGAAGCTCTGCCCCCCCCAGCCCCGGGAATGCCTAAGGGTAGGGGTAGATGTGGGGCAAGGTAGTGTTCAAGGTCCTTCCCCCACTTTAAAATACTTCACATGTATGACATTCCTTCATTCAATTTACAGATTTTGAGAACTTAACTACATTCCAGACACCATTTATTTACATAAACCCTATTCTGAAAAAAAATACATATATATATATTTCTTTGGGGGGAAAAAGAAAAAGGAAAGTTTTTAAAATTCTAGCTTAGCTCACCTCCAGTGGCTTGCTTTCCTTTTCTGAAACCCTACAGCCTTGATTTCTTTTTTTTTTCTTTTCTTTCTTTTTTTTTTTTTTTTCTTGTTTGGGCCTCAAAAATTTTAGGAGCATTTTAGACCTTGCCTTGTTTTGAGTTACCCAGGGAGCAGACCCTGGGACAAAGACTGGGGTACCAGTGATTTATGTTAGAAGTGCTCCCAGGAAGCTCTAGAAGGAAGAGTGGGGAGTGAAACAGGGAAGGGAGGCAGCTGATGAAGGGAGAGTTGTCAATACAATTTGTCAGCGTGGGCCAGGGGAGCCTTCTGCCACCTGGGACAGGGAAGCAGTGGGGCACTCACAGCAGATGTTTATCCAAACATGAGCTCCCCTCAGCTGATGCTTGGGAGCTTCTCCCAGGGCAATTAATTCTCCTACACTTCACCAGCCCTGAAATGGAGCAGGGACCCGCCCTTAGAGGAAGGTTAAAGATCGCCCTGGGGACTGAAATGACCGGCCCTGGGGGAGACTATGGGGGCACCTGCATTATCTGCTCCAGGCTATTTCCTGCCAGTGGCTGCCCCCTTAGAGACCCCCTGGGTGTGCCACCATCCTGGCGTTTCCCTGGTGGAGAGTCCAGACTCAGACCCCCTTTTTAATAATCATTAGTGATAATAACGCCAATGACATCACCACCACAATTACACTTAACCTCCCAACTACCTTACCAAATATAAACGAAGCACGGAAGTCATCCTGGGTCTGTCCCGCGGAGGTGGGGGGAGGGCGGCTGGCCTCGACCCGCGGAGGGTGGGGGAGGGGGCACGCGCGTACCCACTAGGTGTCTGGACGGAACCA
Organism: Meles meles; assembly: GCF_922984935.1. Taxonomy (NCBI): domain Eukaryota; kingdom Metazoa; phylum Chordata; class Mammalia; order Carnivora; family Mustelidae; genus Meles; species Meles meles. Next base: position 19,038,576 of record NC_060084.1, on the reverse strand, counting down.
GCCTCTGCGTTGGCCCGGGTGCAGCTGCGAGGCTGGGGGGCTTGGGAATCTCCTGGGAGGAGGGGAGGACGCCGGGGAGCGGCAGAGACCGGGCGCATCCGGCCAGGGCCGGTTCTGACTGGCTCTGACCGGCTGCAGTGATCACCCTCCTCATCTTCCTGCGGCGGCGGCTCCGGAAGCAGGCCCGCGCACACGGCAAGAGCGTGCCCGAGATCCACGAGCAGCTGGTCACCTACGACGAGGAGGGCGGCGGCGAGATGGACACCACCAGCTACGACGTGTCGGTGCTCAACTCCGTGCGGCACGGCGGCGCCAAGCCCCCGCGCCCTGCGCTCGACGCGCGGCCGTCCGTGTACGTGCAGGTGCAGAAGCCGCCGCGCCACGCGCCCGCGGTGCACGGCGGGCCCGGGGAGATGGCCGCCATGATCGAGGTCAAGAAGGACGAGGCGGACCATGACGGCGGCGGCCCGCCCTACGACACGCTGCACATCTACGGCTACGAGGGCGCCGAGTCCATCGCCGAGTCCCTCAGCTCCCTGGGCACCGATTCATCCGACTCGGACATCGATTATGACTTCCTCAACGACTGGGGGCCCAGGTTCAAGATGCTGGCCGAGCTGTACCGCTCAGACCCCCAGGAGGAGCTGATGTACTAGGGGGCCGTGGGCCTCTAGGTCTGGGGACACAAACCACTGCAGTTCGGGCCAGCCGGACACCAGCCACTGAGCCCGCAGAGTATAGCACTGACACCCCAGTCCAGCAGCCCTTCCTCGTGGGTCCCAGAGACTTCACCACCTTGGGTAGCAAACTCCAGGTCCCTGAAAGGTCCAGGAACATATTTCAGTGACAGCTATGCCCTAAATGCTGGAAGATCCAGGTTGGGGTTCTGTCTGGATTCGGACACCCATACCCTGTTGCCTGGAACCACGGGTCCAACTCAGAGCCTTTCTGTGGCTCCTCAGAGCAGCTTATGTTCAACTGCCAGGGGGAGATCTTCCCTTGAAATCCTTGAACCCTCTAGTGAGGGTGGTGAAGTTGGGGAGGTCCTAGTGCCTCTCTACCTGGACGCAAAGGCTGCACAGCATGGCCTGTGGGGCAAAACACTCTGCAGCCCAGTCCCATGGGAGACTGGAACCATCCATCAGCCTACCCTGCTTCAACCTCCTCCACTCTCCCAAGTTCCCCTCCACTCCCAGTCTCTTCCCAGGTCTGTCAAGAAGGAGGAGAAGGCCCCCTTGACAGCTATGGAAGGTGGGTCCTACCTAAAGTGACCTCACTGGCCTGCCACGCCCCTAACTGCTGTACTAAGCACTGAAAATTCAACCAGTCAGGAAAATGGCTTGTTGAATTTTGAAGCAACTGTGAATCCACCCTGGAGGGACAGTGAAGACCAAGTGTGACAGATCATATGGTGAGGGACACCTCCACACCCATACCCTTTGGAAAGAGCCTGGAATAGCTGTGACCCCATTTTGAGACTCATGGACAACCCCTCCAGTTTTTCCTGGGAAGTGAAGCAGACGTTCCCGGAACAGAAGACCTCTCCCTGTATATGCCTTGCCTAGTCATTCATTCATGCTCTTTCTCTTTTTCCATCTGCTTCTTATCTCTTGACTTGAGGGCCCTCAAGATCTGACCCTCAGCAATTCTGGCTGAAGTCCAAACCCAAACATGACTGCACGACAAAACTGTGCCATTTGATTTTACACACCTCGTTGTTGTCACATCTCAGGAAACCCCTGCAGGGTCCCATCCCTCAGGCACACCCTGCAGAAGGCACCCTGCCCTGCCCACATCCTGTGGTCATCTGTGCATCTCGCACTTTCAGCCAAATATGGACCATTCGATTGCAAACATGTCCTGGGGAAATGGCATCACTCAACAGGAGGGGGCAGGGCAGGAGGGAAATTCCAGCTCACCCTTGGTCATGAACTGAGGCTCCCCTCTGGACAAGGGCCCTCACGATTCAGGAGATTATAGGTAACACTGACTTTTTTTTTTAAACCAATATCTAGTTTTTGTACTTTTTTGTTTACTAATAATACTTACACATTTCTAGCTCTCACAAACATATAGAATAAGGGTTTTTGCATAATAAGTGGGTTGCTATGTAGGCTAACAACTTTAATTCAGGTTTTTTAGTTGGATGAACAAATTCCTGTAACCTTTTTCTTATCATTGTAGTACTTACTGTAGTAATAATGATTATATGTAGGCCACACTGGTGCATGGGATGTACTGTATTTTTTTAATACCTAAATAAAGAAAAATCTTGAAATTCTTTCATTTCTAGAGCTGAGAAAGCTCATGTGAAACACATACAAACCACCACCACCACCATCATCATCAAAGGAACCCTGGACACGGGGGGATATTTGCAGTTAGGGTTTCAGAGACACTCAGTCTGCACTGCAGCCGAGAAAAACGCCGGACACCTAGTCCAGCCCCCTTTCTTCCCAGAGCTCAGTGACTTCTGAGTATGCTTCCCAGTCCCATTTCCACCCTGCACAACAGGCAGGGCCTCTGGAAGAAGGAAATCGACACACCATTTGCATTTGGCAAATGAGCCAGGGCGGGTGAGATTCATGAGCAGCGAAGGAGGAAATCAGCCTCTACTTAGCTGGTTGACAGGGGTGAGCAGCTGGCACGTACTGGGGTGTGTGGCCCCAACACTGGAGTCCTGCCTGGAAAACCTCATGGTCAAAATGAGAAGAGGAAACCTCCTTGCCAGACTCAGGTCTGGAGTTGAAGAGGTAAGTGGTGTTCACTTCAACAAGGCTCCTGCTCTTTGAGTCTACCAGCAGGATTTCCTGGGGACTATGGCCTCCCAGGGTGGTGTCTGTAAAGCTCTCAGGGGTCAATTTGTCTTAATTCTAATTTTGTTCTAACTTCCTTTGTGATTTCCTTTTTTATCCACTGGTGATTTAGAACGCATTATTTAATTTTCACATATTTGTGAATTTTTCAAATTGCCTGCTGTTACTGATTTCTACTTTCATTCCCTTATGGTGAGAGAACATAATTTTTATGATATCAAGCCTTACAAACTTATTTTAGACTTGTTTTATGCCTTAATGTATGTTTTGTCCTGGAGAATATTCTATGTGCCCTTGAGAGGAATGTGTATTCTAATGTTGGTAGTGGAGTATTTTATAGCTGTCCATTAGATATCACGGTTTGTACTGTTGTTCAACTCTTTTATTCCCTCACTGATATGTTTAGTCTACCCACTATTGAAAGTGGGGTGCTGAAATCTCCAACTGTTTTAATCGAATTGTCGATTTCTCCCTTCAATTCCGTCAGTTTTTGCTTCATGTATTTTGAGTCTCTGCTGTTAGGGGCATATAGGTTTCTAATTGTTATCCCAAAGGACTGACCCTTTAGCATTATAAGATGTATTTTTGTGTCTGGTAACAATTTGTATCAGTCTGTTTCATCTAATATTAGTATAGTCACTCTGGCTCTCTTTCAGTTAGTTTACATAGTGTCTCTTTTTCCATGCTTTTACTCTCAACCAGTTTGCAATTTTTTTTAAGATTTTAATTTTTTTAAGATTTTATTTATTTATTTGACAGAGAGAGAGAGAAAGAAATCACAAGCAGGCAGAGAGGCAGGCAGAGAGAGAGGGTAAAGCAGGCTCCCCACTGAGCAGAAAGCCTGATGTGGGGCTCGATCCCAGGACCCTGAGATCATGACCTGAGCCAAAGTCAGAGGCTTAACCCACTGAGCCACCCAGGTGTCCCAAATTTGCATTTTTTTAATAGAAAGTGTGTCTTCTGTGGACAAAATGTAATTGGATATGGAAGTTTATCCACCCTACCAATCTCTGATTTTTGATTGGCATGTTTAATCCTTTTCCATTTCATCTAATTACTATAAGGTGAGATACATGTCTGCTACTTTACTATTTTTTTCTACATCTGATGTCTTTCACCCCATTACTGGCTTCTTTCATGTTAAATAGGTATTTTCTAGTGTACCATTTTAATTCTCTTGTCATGCCTTTTACTTTTTTTTTATTTCCTTACTGCTTCCCATGAGGATTATATTTAAAATCTTACAACAATCCAGTTAGAATTTTTACTAACTTAATTTAAATACTGTACAAAACTTTGTTCCTATATAGCTTTATTCCCACTCACCTCCTTTGCATTGTTGGACATACTACATTTTCATACATTGTATGCCCATCAACACAAATTTATAGTTATTGCTTTATATAGTTGTCTTTTAAATCTGATAGGAGGGGGGAAAGGTACACACGAAAATATGCCTATTTAAATTTTTACAGCTACTTATACAGTTACCTTTAGTGCTGATTGTTATTTCTTCATATGGATTCCTTTGATGATTATTGTCTGTGTCTTTTCAGTTCAACCTGAATGACTCTCCTTAGTAAGTTTGTAGAAAAGTCTGGTAGTGAGAAATTCTCTCCATTTTGTTCATCTGGGCATTGATTTCTCCTTTATTTTTCCAAAATACAGAATTCTTGACGGATAGCCTCCTTCTTTCAGCACTATGAATGTCATTCCAGTGCCCGGCCTAGCGGGCTTCTGATCAGTAACTTGCTGTTAACCTTCTTGAGGAAACTCTGTATGTCATAAATCATTGCCCTCTTACTGCTTTCAATATACCCTTGGTTTTTGATCTTCAATAGTTTTGTTATAATGTGTCTAGGATAATGCTAACAGTTTATCTTATTGGAGTTCATTGAGCTTATTGGCTATGTAGATTAATATTTCATTGAATTTGAAAGTTTGGGGCCGTTATCTCTTCAGATATTCTTTCTGCCCCCTCCCCCGCCTCTCTTTCTCTCTCTCTTCTCTGGGACTCCCACTGTGCATACATGAGTATGTCTGATGATATCCAATATCTAAGGCTTATTCATTTTCTTCATTCTTTTTGTTGTTGTTCCTCAGACTAGATAATCCTAATTGATCAATCCTCAAGTTTACTAATCTTTCCTCCGCTAACTCACATCTGTTCTTGAGTTCTTCTGAATTTTTCATTTCATTTATATTTTCAACTACAAAGTTTCTGTTTTTTTAAAATAATTTCTACCTGTTTACTGATATTCTCTCTTTGGTGAGACATAATCCTCACATTTTTCTTTAGTTCTTTAGACATAGTCTCCTTTAGTTCTTTGAATGTATTTTAAATAACTAGGTTAAACTCTTTGTCTAGTAAGTCCAACATTTGGGTTTCCTTACGGATAGTTTCTATCGATTGGTTTTTTCCCTCCGAATGGGCCATACTTTCTGGTTTCTTTGTATGTCTCATAATTGTTGTAGAAAGTTGGGTATTTTAAATAATATAATGTGGCAACTGTGGAAACCAGACCCTTGCCCACCAAGGTTAATTGTTTTGGTTTTCGTTGCACCTTACAGGTTGTTTAGTGGCTTTCCTAAACTACTGCTGTAAAATTTGTACTCTTTGTTGTGTGTGACCACTGAAGTCTCTGCTTGGTAGTAGTCAGTTAATGAGTGGTCAGATACCTCCTTAAATGCCTGAAACCAATAAATCTCAGTGCTTGCTAAAAGGCTCTGTGTGTGTGTGTGTGTGTGTGTGTGTGTGTGTGCGCGCGCTGGAAAACTTCATCAAAGCTCAAGCAGGCAGTTTACAACTTAGCCTTAGCCTTCCCTTTCTGATTGCATGGAGCCTCAAGGTCCACCATAAGTGAGAACGTAGGGTTTCCCCTGATCTCTCCTGGACATCTCTTGCTTAGCTCTACACATCCAAGTGGCCTTTTAGATTCCCAGGAATATGCCAGAGTTTTTCAAATGAGTGGACAGTTCATTCCTCAACTTTCCCTTTTAAGATTTTTGGTCCTCTTGTTTGCCAGAGCTGTTATCCCTGCCTCAGGCCGCTGTGATGTGAAAGGATTACCAATGATTGTTTTCAACAAATGCCTTGGGGGGGGGGGCTGTTTGCATTGAGCAAATTTCAAGTCAGGTGAAATAAAAGCAAGCTTTAAAATGAGGTCTTCTGGGGCGCCTGGGTGGCTCAGTGGGTTGGGCCCCTGCCTTCAGCTCGGGTCATGATCTCAGGGTCCTGGGATCGAGTTCCGCATCAGGCTCTCTGCTTGGCGGCGAGCCTGCTTACCTCTCTCTCTCTCTCTCTGCCTGCCTCTCTGTCTACTTGTGGTCTCTCTCTGTCAAATAAATAAATAAAAAAAAGGGGGCGCCTGGGTGGCTCAGTGGGTTAAAGCCTCTGCCTTCGGCTCAGGTCATGAGCCCAGGGTTCTGGGATCGAGCCCCGCATCAGGCTCTCTGCTCTGCGGACAGCCTGCTTCCTCCTCTCTCTCTCTGCCTGCCTCTCTGCCTACTTGTGATCTCTGTCTGTCAAATAAATAAATAAAATCTTTAAAAAAAAATCTTTAAAAAAAAAATGATGTCTTCTAAAGCCCACCAGACAGGTCAAATGATACAGTTACTCGGGGACCAGGCTTTGGAGGAGCTCCAGCACCCTCTTCCCCTTCTGGCAGTTTGTAAGCTGCTGATTTTCACTGTGATTGTGGGGCTGTTGCATTTCAAGGCTACTACAGGGCTGAAGACAGGGGAATGGAATTAGGGTAAGTTAAAACACCACAAAGATCAAAAATCTTACAAGATTTAGCCTCTTCTTATGAATAAACACTCCCAGAATTTGTGAAAGACTTTGGTTCATTCCCAGAGTTCTGAGAAAGTTGATTTTGACTATTTTTTCCAGTGTTCTCATTGGTTTTATGGAAAACAGGATTTCCTTATTCTTTTTTTTTTTAAGATTTTATTTATTTCTTTGACAGACAGAGATCACAAGTAGGCAAAGAGGCAGGCAGAGAGAAGAGGAAGCAGGCTCCCCACCGAGCAGAGAGCCCGATGCGGGGCTCGATCCCAGAACCCTGAGATCATGACCTGAGCCGAAGGCAGAGGCTTTAACCCACTGAGCCACCCAGGCACCCCGGATTTCCTTATTCTTTCATTCCTGTGGATGTCAACCCTACCACCATGACCTAGGTTGGCTTTTGAGCTCTGTTTTCCTACCTGTCAAATGTATAAATTCAGAGGGTTATCCTCTGAACTCAGAGTTGCCCAACCCCTGGAGCTCATGAGATCTGTTCACTACCTTTTCCTCCAAGAAGCCTGCCAGGCTTCAAGTCACCTCTTATCCCTCCATCCCTCCAGTAGGGTCTGGCTCTAAGCTCTCAGCCACTCTGGCCACCTCTTTTCTCCAGTTCCTGTTTACCTTGAGGTTGGAGGAGTGACTTTGTGAAGGCAGGAGGATAGCCTCCGAATCTACAGCAACTGGCAGACACCACCCTAGGGCACAAACCCAGTGCTCCCTGGATTCAGCTAACCACACTGCTCCAGTGAACCCTGGGCCCTGGACCTGGCAAAAGTGAGCAGGAACAGCAGAGGCTCAGAGCCTGGGGCTAACATGAACTTCTTCTTCATAGAAGACTAAAGTGAGGCCCAGAATGGGTGCAACATGACCAAGGCCACAGAGCAAGTTAGAGACTAGGGCTAGAATTCCCCCCTTTTGGTTCCCCCAAAAAATGTGGATCTGCAAGAGACTAGACCTAGACTAGACCTAGACCCAAAGCTGGACCAGGAAGTGTTATCCATCTCTATTGAACTGATCATAGGAAAAATGACCACTTGGGGGCGCACGACAAAAACAAATGCTCAGCAGCAACCCCAGTGCAGTGCACCCAGATATCCTGATGCGGACCACAGGCTCTGAGGGTTCTGGGCCTTGGCCAAGAACATGGATCAGAAAGGCAACCCCGCAACCCACTTTAGACTCTGGCTCTGTCCCTCCCCTCCAGCCAGGCTCTGATATGGGAATGTCAAGGACCAGTTCTCCACCTTCCCAAGCAAATAGGACACCTAAGGCCTCCAGCAGTCCTGTTGGCCCTGAGAACTTCAACTCATAGGGAATCTGCTGGCCTGGCTGCAGGAGCCTTTGGCTTGTAAGGGTTACAGTCCACTGCATAATCCCTCCCAGGACCAACCCCTGCCTCAGGGTGCATATCCAGCCCTCCTGCTCTTCATCAAATCAACCCTGGAGCATGGACTCTGGGCCAGAAACTGTCCATACCTGAGTGCCCTGGTTTCAGGCATCTCCCAGGTCAAGAATACACACAATAAATCCTACTGTCCTCAAGGTGATGGATTGAGTTTCTGATCCTCACAACCAAAACCCTAGTCCACCCAGCAATCCCCTGACTAAATATTAGCCTGAGAGTCACACACATAGGGTACATCTGTCGCAGTGTTAATTTCTGGTAATGTACAAGGCAAAAAATTAGAAACAGTGGAAATATCCAAGAAATTGATTAGGTAAATTATGGAAGATCCATAAAAAGAAAAAAATACTGGGCAGCCGTTAAAAGTCATGTTGTCACATGGTGATCTTAAGCTGAATTCAAAGTCAAGCAAAAAGACAGAATCCAATGCATTATTTATAGTCAGATCCATTTTTTTTCCTAGTAGATAATCATCTCCAGATTTTTAAATTTTAAGTAATTTTTCTTTTCTTCCTAACTCTGTGTTTTCCAAATTTTCTATATCAGCATGCAGTATGTTTATAATCAGAAAGGATATTATTTTTTTTTAAAGATTTTTTATTTATTTATTTGACAGAGAGAGAGATCACAAGTAGACAGAGAGGCAGGCAGAGAGAGAGAGAGAGGGAAGCAGGCTTGCCGCTGAGCAGAAAGCCCAATGCGGGACTCGATCCCAGGACCCTGAGATCATGACCTGAGCCGAAGGCAGCGGCTTAACCCACTGAGCCACCCAGGCGCCCAGAAAGGATATTATTTTAAGGTTAATAGGTAATTACCTTCTTCTAACTGGAAAACCATGAATATGATAAAGTTTATCATATCTTTGTAACATTGAGTTTTGTTTTTAAAAAATGTTTAAGCTTACAATTTATTAAAGCAACACTTTATGTTTTTTAAATTAACTAAACTGATTTTTAAAACCATTGCTTTTAAACCAGGTAAAACTGTTGTTGGAAGGTTTATTAATCTTATTGTGTTTTGTTTTTTTAATTTTTAAAAGCATTTTTCTGGACTTGGCCATGTGGGATCTGCACCTCTTAGCCTTTAAAGTTCTTTTACACTGAATCCCCACCAACTTTCTGCATCAGAGCAATTGGAGTCCATGGAATGAGAAAAACCTGGTTTTCCAGACAGGTAATCCTCATAGGATTCTTCAATGCATAGAAATACTCTACATTACCCTTCCTCAAAAATATGAGAAAGAGCTGGGACCAATTTTCCACAGCTCGTCCAGGGGCCACCTGTGGATGTCTGGGAACGCTGAGTAGTACTAACACTCAAGAATTTCACAGGACTCTACCACGTGCTTTTCTGGTTTGGGATGTTGAAAGCAAAATTAACTTACCACACTCCTGAGTAATGGTTGCGGGAGGGATGGTTAATGATGTTACACAGGAAGCTGTGCCAGGAAGTCTTGGTTTTTTGGTGGGCCTCTGAGCAGGAAGTGAGTCTTCTCATCAAAGGGAAAAAAACAAAGCTCTACCTTTGAGTTCAAGAGTTTTCCTGGCGAAGCAAAGAGAGACCTTCAGGCAGAGAGTACTCGGCAGGAGAAAAGAAAAGCCCCACCTTGGGCACCACATAAAGCAGCTAACATTTTGCGGAGCACAGAGAAGAGTGAAAAGCGATCTGGGGCTTTTTACTTTCTTTCTTTCTTCGCACCAATTCTGGTACAGACATATAATGAAATACTACTGAACAACAAAACGGAAGGACAAATTGATACATACAACAACTGGAACGGATCAAATGCGTTATACTAAACAAAAGAAGGTAGACTGCGTAGACTACATATTCTATGATTCCATTTATACAATATATGACAAAGGCAAAACCAGAGCGACAGAGAACAGATCGGGATTTCCAGCAGTTGGCAAGGAAGGAGGATCTGACTAACAGAAGGTGCATGAGAGAGATTCTGGGGATGACAGGACAACTCAGTATCTTACCTGTGGCAGTAGCTGAACAAGTCTATTCCTCAAAATCATGGGACTATACTCCCCCAAAAGTGAATATTACTATATGTAAATATAGAGTAAATTTTTAAAAATCAACATTTGTTTTAAATGGAGAGATGTTTCATCAGGATCTCATTTTGTTTATTTTACTTTATTTTTATTTTATTTTGGGGGGGGGGAATGTGTGCATGAGCAGGCACAGAGGGAGCTGGAGAGAATCTTGAGCAGGTTCCATGCCCAGTGTGGGGCCCGGTGCTGGGTTCAGTCTCAGAACTGTGACATCATGACCTGAGCCAAAAGCAAGAGTCAGACTTAACTGACTGACCCACCTAGGCCCCCCTGTCTCATTTTAAAAGTGATTGCCTATTGCTCACATCATAGGTGCTCAAGGACCAAGTATATATACTTACTTACTTGTTTATTCCTTCTAAAATATCTATTGAACAGTATGCTAATGAACAAATTCCCTTGATTTTACTCCTGATGTCTCCTGAAGCCCTCTCCTCTAAACTGTGCCGGCCTTAGTTGGGATCCTCTTCCTTCCCTACTGTGTTTTCCCCCAAATTCCCAATTGCTCCCTCTCCAGCCTCAACCCCCACCCCCGAGCCATTCTTCTGCTGTCCCTGAAATTATTTGTCTAAAGTGCAAATAAGATGTTGCACTCCCTTAAACTCAATAGATTTTTTTAAACTTTCCATGGCTCTCCACTGTCAGATGACAGAGCCCGAACTGTTCAGCCTACCACCCAAGGATCTGCATAATCTGGTTTCTCCTTTTAATTTCTGTACCGACACATCTGCCTTCATGCCAAACACTCTGTCATATTAAGCTGTTAGCCTTTCCTCAGACAAATGGTAGGTTGTCTTATTGGTCAAAATATGCACTGTCCTTCTCTGTGGGAGAATTACACATCCCTAACCTATTGATATCAAGCTTAGCCAAGTGATTCAATTTGTTGAATATGAGTGAAAGTGACACTTGCCACTTCGCAGCAGAAACTTTAAGAACCATGAGTGTCTGGGTGGCTCAGTCATTAAGCATCTGCCTTCAGCTCATGTTATGATCTCAGGGTCCTAGGATTGAGCCCCAATCAGGCTCCTTGCTCAGCTGGGAGCCTGCTTCTCCCTCTCCCTCTGCCTGTTGTTCCCCTGTTTGTGCTTGCTCATTCTCTGTCAAATAAATACATAAAATCTTTAAAAAGAAGGGAAGGAAGGAAGGAAGGAAGGAAGGAAGGAAAAAAGAAACTTTAAGAACCGGCTCATGGCTCCACCATCTCTAGTCTCTCTGCCACCAGCAATGGACATATAACATAAGTGAAAAATAAACCTTCATTTTTGTTAAGCCACTGAGATTTGGGGGTTGCTTGTTATCACAGTATAACTTAGCCTAACCTGACTGAAACACTCCATTAGAACATAAGCTCCATAATTGTTCACTCTGTAACCCCTATGTATAGTATAGACACATGGCTGGCACTCAGTACATATTTGCTGGATGAATGGATGGATCAGTGAATGAATGAACACATGACCTCTGGGCCTTTGCACACATTGTTCTCTCAGTAAAGAGTGACCATCTCTGCTTTTTCACTTGCCCAAATCCTCCTCAAATCAAATGTCAAAAATATCCTCCTCCAAGAAGCTCTCTCTGCCCATCACTCTCCCCGCCCTAAGAAATCTGTGTATGTTTCTGCTCTCATAATAATTGTCTGTCTTCTTGGGGCGCCTGGTGGCTCAGTGGGTTAAGCCTCTGCCTTCAGCTCAGGTTGTGGTCTCAGGGTCCTGGGATCGAGCCCCACATCGGGCTCTCTGCTCAGCGGGGAGCCCGCTTCCCCTTCTCTCTCTGCCTGCCTCTCTGCCTACTTGTGATCTCTGTCTGTCAAATAAATAAATAAACAAACAAATAAATAAACAAAATAATTTTCTGTCTTCTTGCCCTGCCTATAAGATCCTTAGGCAAGACCAGATCCACCTCCCCTTAGTGGCCCTGTGCCCAGCACACATAGCCCAGCACAAATGGGTGGATAAATGAACAAAGGAGTAAAGGAGTAGGAAGCTTTCAGTTCTTTCAGGAAATCACAGGCTTTCCCTACTTCAGGCCTTTGCTCATGCCGTTCCCCTGGAAAATCTTTTAGGGTCTAAATCTAAAATTTAGATTTAGAAATCTAAATCTTTTAGGGTCACCTGTCCCATCCGCTCATATCCCTGTCACAATTAAGTCATTCACTCTTCCCTGTTCCCACAACATTAATACATCCCTTCAACAGAGCCCTTTATTACATGGCATTGAGATCTTCTATGGTCTGTCTCTATGAGCACTGTGAGGGCAGGACCCAAGTCTGATTCATCCCTATGTCCCCATATCTAAGACTTAATCACAATGACAGCAACCTCCAAGACAATAATAAAGATAACCAACTGGGGTATGTTCTGGTTAGATAAACAGATGAATCAATATGTGAGTGAATGAATGAATGAATGTGAATGGGTTCTAACATGTTCTTCCCTTGTCCCTTAGAAAGCCCAGGCTCATCACTAGAGGAGAACTCTCCAAATGTGATGGGGGCTGAGCTGGCTGATGCTTTGTTACCCTAGCTGACTTCTCTCCCAGGCCCCTGCTACTGTCCCCAACCTCATGGGCCACATGATCCCATTAGTGAGTGCAGGACACTGTAAGGATCAGCTCACTGTGCCACTTCCCAATCCACCACTAACATCCCCGCCCCCTGCAGAGACCCAGCAGAGGTGTCCCAGAGCGTGACTCCAGGGAAGTGTGTGCCCCAGGTCAGCCCTGGAGCCTCCTCTAATCTGTCACCAACAGAGGACAAGTGGAAGAGGGGAGGAATGGAGAAAGATTTGCAGACAAGGAGGAACGAGAAGGAATCTGCATCCATTCCAAAGTCAACATGCATGGCTAATTGCATAATTGATTGCAGATGTGATTGGGAACTCAGAATATGACAGTGAACACCCAAGGTCAAGAAACACTAATCACCTCCACATAATGCTTTCCCTCCTCTAACTGACTCTTGCTCCGGAGAATCCCAAGGGAACCAAGGAGAATGAGAGGGGTCAAAGAAACGGAAGCACTTGTCCAGAACTCATCCTAAAGGCAGACCTCCAGGAACGTCAATCATCTGGAGATCAACTGGGAACCAGAAGCAACTAAAAAGCTTCCATGTAACTGATCAGTACTCATCATAAATGTCAAGGTCATGAAAGTAAGAATTCTTACAGAATGGAAGAATCTAAGGACAGCCAACCACCATGAGCAATGTGGGATTCTGGAGCAGATCCTCAAACAGAACATTTGAGGAAACCCCATGAAATTCACAGAAGGTATAACAATTGTATTGTACCACTGTTAATTTCCTGGTCTTAATCGCTGTACTATGGTTTTGGAAGTTGTTATCATAAGGGGAACCTGGATGAAGGATACAAATGAATTCTACTTTTACAATATTTTTATAAGTCTGAAAGTATCTTAAATAAAAAGTGTGCTATGTTTTGCCTTCCAAAGGTCTTGTACGCAGCCATCGGCCTTCTGGTAAGAATGCAGTCACACTCACCAAACCTGGTTTTGCTGAACTGTCTGCGAATCTAACTTATTTATTTATTTAGCCGTCATGGAGATGGTTCTCTGAAGAAACCTACAGTTCTTCTGTGAAGCTTTGAAGTATCAAATGGGAGGAGGAAGAGGGCTGAAAGCGATACGCTGAGAAGCACAGGGAGAGAGAAAGTGTTGCAGTGGGGCTGTTTAGTGCCGGGGCCGATCGGCCTGTGCTCTTGAACCCGCAGAGACAACTGCCTGTTCCAGCTCAGTCGCAAATGTCTTTAGGGCCCAATTCCATTTGTGCAGCAAGTGTTTTTGGAACCTTGATCCAGACCCTGGGGTGGGGACACTGGGTTCCTGCTCTCCAAAGGCTCACAAATGGGGAGCCCCATAGGCACAAACACAAAACAAAATATTACACAGTTTCTATCACTCTGAAATGTGAAGCCTGTGAAGGAACCCCAGAGCCGTAATACAGAGCAACTGATTCAACCTCAGAGAAGACACGGTCAGAGAAGTTGCTGAAGAACAGGGTCTTTGGAAGTTAGAGACAGCTGGAGGCCAGGGGTTCAGGTGGAGAGTGGTTGGAAGGGAACCTAGCAAGATGGGCAGAGACCAGATCAAAAGGAATCTTGACTGTCGTTTCCAGCGTGGACTTGATGTTTAGCGAGAGGAAGCCACTGAAAGTTTCAAGCAAGGACATAGGTTGATTTAAGGAACCTCCATGGTTGCAGTGTGGAGGGGTGTCCTTTCTTCAAGACTGAATTGAGAAGTTATATCAAGGCACTGTGTGCCCTGTTTTGGGGGTGGAATGCCTGCAGCACGCTGGGTGAGGGTGAAAAATGAACAAGGCGATAGTCCAAACAGAGATGCTGAGAAACAGCTCCCTCCCCACAGGGCTGAATTCACAAGACTCTGCTGTCCACCAGGCTGCCCTGCCCTTCCCCCGTGTGTAAAGGCTCAGCTGCTCCATGCTGGGGTGTGAATGGTTCCTGCTCTGTGCTGCATTCAGACAGCATGCTTACTATACTTCTAGGGGACGAGCTCTCCTGGCAGCATTTCAAATCCATCCCCGTCAGCTCAAAACCAAGAGCAGCCGGACTGTTTCCTAAGGGAGGGACCAAGGGGCCCCAATCGCTTTCTGACCATCCGGGCTTCTAGCTGTCTCAGCCCTCCTCAGTCGCCAGCTGCTGTGCCATCTTAGGAGAAACAGGGGAGGGGGTCAGCAAAGCCCCCCAGAGCTGTCAGATCGGGTTTAGGATTCCCTGTTCTTCTGAGTCTTATGGATGTGTGTGAGTGATATGGAGATGTTCCTGAGTCCCCGGGAGTCACCAGAATTCTTGATGGAGAGGACCAGGACAGAAAAGAGAGGCAGGATTAAGAGTTCCCTTCACACTGGGTAGGTGCCCCCAGCAGAGGGGGCCATAAGCAGAAAATGCCAGAGGCCCAGGTCCGAAGCAGTGGCTGCATAAGACCTTTCTGAGGGATGGAGGTAGTGAAAAAGCAAGCAATTTGCTACAGGAAGCACAGCAGGTCAAGGGCAGAGTGGGAACAGAACCAGGTTTTCTGGCTCCAAACCCAGAGCTCCTGACCCAGTCCGGAGTGAACTCCTCCATGCTTTCCAGAGCTTCGAGCAAAGCCTCATGCAATCCCCTGTGCTCCAGCCCAACCTCCCAGGGCCAAATGCCTCACAAATGCATCAGGCACCTACTGTGTGCCAGGCCTGGCCCTCCTACACCACTTCTCTCCCCAAGAACTATCCTCTAAAAAGGGTGGTAGAAATGCCTGACACATAGGCAGGTTTTCTATAAATGTTTTCTGCTCCACTGGTTTATTCATACGCCATCTTCTTCCAAAGAGAATCAAAGCCACTTAAAAACACACACATACTACGTATAATGTTTTCTCTAACAAGTGAGTAACTAGGAGCAAAGGAAACATACACACATCTCAATTTTTTTAAATAAGTGAGTGAATCAGGACAAGAGAAACACATGCATTACAATATTTTTTTAAATAAGTGGGTGAATTGGGACAAAGGAAAAAATAAGGATAAGAAATAAAACAAAAAGCTCAGGATGGCACTGAAAAACACAATCCCTGCATATTCCAGAGGTGGACCCCCCCAAAAATGAGTAACAACCACCACAGGGAAGCACCCTCTGTTGCAAGATTCACAATATTCAAGGGATATCTAAAAATAAAGGAAATAAAGGAAAAATAAAGGAAAAAGTGTTATTTAGTAGAAGCAGAACTGTATTTGTTACAAAGCACGGAAAGAAAGTTGACTGATGGACTGGGGAGATATTAGGTCCTTCCCTTTGCCCCTCTGCCTGAAATCCCAGTCTCTCCTCTGCCTTCCAGCTGGGAGCCTCAACTGTGCAGATGCACACAAAAATGGGCCACTCTTTTGCTTAAGACTTTTTCTCAAAGTATAATATAGATACATTAAAATACACATCAGTGGGGCGCCTGGGTGGCTCAGTGGATTAAAGCCTCTGCCTTGGGGCGCCTGGGTGGCTCAGTGGGTTAAGCCTCTGCCTTCGGCTCAGGTCATGATTTCAGGGTCCTGGGATCGAACCCCGCATCGGGCTCTCTGCTCAGTGGGGAGCCTGCTTTCCCCTCTCTCTCTCTCTCTGCCTGCTTCTCTGCCTACTTGTGATCTCTCTCTTTCTGTTAAATAAATAAAATCTTTTTAAATAAATAAATAAATAAATAAATAAAGCCTCTGCCTTCAGCTCAGGTCATGATCCCAGGGTCCTGGGATCAAGCCCCGCATCAGGCTCTCTGCTCAGCGGGGAGCCTGCTTCCCCCTCTCTCTCTGCCTGCTTCTCTGCCTGCTTGTGATCTCTGTCTGTCAAATAAATAAATTTAAAAAATGAACATCAGTGTACTGTTCAGTGAATTTTCACAAACAAAATATACCGGTGTACCCAGCAAGAAACAGCATTACCAGTACACCTAAAGCCCCCTCCCACCCAATACCTCACCAAGGGCAAAGTGCCTGGACTTCTAACACCATAAATGTGCTTTTCTCATTTTGGAGCATTATATAAATAGAACCATTCAGTGTCTGGCTTCTCCTGCCCAACCCTGTTTGTCAGTTGCCCATACATTTCTTGTAGCTCTAGTATGTTTATTCTCATTGCTATATTCTATCATGCAGTTATCTACAATTTATCTTCCTGTCGATGGACAGGTTCATCCATTCTTGGTCCGGCAAATTAAGACAATTGCAGGTTGCACATGGCTACTTTTCATTAAGTTTGTAATTAGTTAATAATTTAAGTACTTGAGTTCAGAAGATGCCGATGTTATTTTTCTAAACTTTTAAATTAGACTCAAATGCACCATCTGAAAACTGTCAGTCTGGCAGCTGTCATTATTTTGATCACTGAAATCTATTTTTGTAACCAAAGATGTCTCAGTCCTGTGGCCAGGGAACCAAAAAAACATATAGAAAAGCCATACAATTTTTTTTTTTTTTTTTTGCTCTTTTGCAATCAGACATTCAAAATTTGTAGGCAACATTTACTGAGACTTCACTTTGTGTCAGGAACTCTGCTAAACACTTGGCTTGTATTATTCCTTTCAACTCTGACAACAACCCTGTGGAATAGTTTCGCTTTTATTACTGTCAATTTTCAAGCTTTGTCCTCAGCACTTAGCGTAGGATCTAGTACAAATCAGGCACTCAGTAAGTGCTTATTAAGCAAGGCAGTGAATGAATGATAACAGCTACCATTTATACTGCCCATAGTATATGCCAAAAACTGTGCCCAAAGTTTACATTCATTATCTTATTCAATCTTCAAAAAAACCTGAAATAACATAAGAGACACACCTCACAAATCCCCCACTTTCTCTGAGAACTGGCCGCTGCTCATGCACATGTCCACTTTTATGCTATATGACCCCAACCCTCTGGTCACAGTTGATTGGACCAGACGAAGACACCTAATGCAGCTCAGCCAACCAGATTCTCTCTAGGGAATGTGGACTTGGCATTGAAAGATGGTCGGTCAGTTTCTCTTGTGGCCAGAATTGAGGTGCTATGAACTCACCCCCAAATTGGAGTGTGGACTTTTTATAGAATAATGGAGAAAGAGGAGAGAGGTGCAGAGACAAGAGGCAAAGTCCTGCTAGGTTCCCTCCTCCTTCCCTGTTCCCCACTCTAGGACCTCAAAAAGCCCAGATTTTGATAGGTAAAATATTCTCTTTCTCTTTCCAGATATGAATAAACTGAAGCTCGGGGGAAGTAAAGTGACTTGCCCAGAGTCACAATCCAGTGAGCTGTTTACTCTTCCCCACACTGATGTTCCTTGGTCCAGATCAGTGGGTTGACCCCATCCCCAGATCAATCTTTCATCCCTGTTGGAAGCTTTTTGTAGGCCAGGGCCCCATCTGACTCCTTGTGTTATCTCCACCTGGACTGAACACTGTCAGGTGTCAGTGGCCAGCCACAAGGATGGAGATTTCACGGGGCCAAAGGAAACATCATGGCATGACTGATGGGAAGTTAATGGGTTTTGTGAATATAGATTATAGAGGCAGCAAAGTGGGGCATGGAACTTAGGTACTTCCTAATGACTTTGACAGAGAAGCCAGCGAGCAACTGATGCAAATCCATACAGTACACCACCCTGGAATACAGACACTACCTAAATCCTCCTCGTGCCACAAACCTCAGTCTGGCTGCCTTATGTTCACTCTTGGCCAAATAAATGAACTGAGAATTGGGTTTGGGTCCAGGCCAAATATGGGGGCCTGGCCAACCCCAGGGGCTGAACTCAGAGCACATCATTGGCCAGAGTCCGCATTCTGCAGAGATTGGACCATCTGATCCCCTCTGCACACACTTACTCTATCCCATCTTCTGCAAGGTAGCCAGAGAGATCTTCTGAAACACCAAACCGATCAGGTCATCCCCTCCATAAAACCCTCATGTGGCCCCCGACAAGGCCTTTATGACCTGCTGTGGTACGGTGAGAAATAGATTTGGTCTTTGGCCAAGTTCCTCGCACAAAGCTCCTAAAAGCCATGTAATCTGAAGGGTGTTAAGGTTGCTAAGAGCATCTTTTGTTATTGTGGGTTTTGTGCAGAGCTCTTAAGAATCTTGGAATTTTCTAGTGGTAGGAGACTCTTTTGTTATTCATTAAGAACCCTTTTGATCACACCTAAGTTTATGCTGAGTAGGTGATTTCAGATGGGGCCCTTACATAGCCTCAGAATGGGTATGGTCATCAGAAAGACCAAGTGGTGGAACTTCCAGCTCCACCCAGAGAGCTACAGGAAAAGGAACCGAGCAAGGGGGTGCAGGGGAGGAGGAAGGGGTGGAAATTAAGCCATATTAAAAACTCTTAAACACGGGGAGGGGGCTATGGACACTGGGGAGGGGAGGCGAACCATAAGAGACTATGGACTCTGAAAAACAACCTGAGGGTTTTGAAGGGTCAGGGGTGGGAGGTTGGGGGAACAGGTGGTGGGTAATAGGGAGGGCACGTTTTGCATGGAGCACTGGGTGTTGTGCAAAAACAATGAATACTGTTACGCTGAAAAAAATAAATAAAATGAAAAAAAAAAAAAAAACCTCTTAAACAGGGTCACCTGGGTGGCTCAGTGGGTTAAGCCTCTGCCTTCGCCTCGGGTCATTGTATCAGGGTCCTGGGATGGAGCTCCGCGTTGAACTCTCTGCTCAGCAGGGAGCCTGCTTCGCCTCCTTCTTTCTCTGCCTGCCTCTCTGCCTGCTGGTGATCTGTCTGTCAAATAAATAAATAAATTATCTTTAAAAAATAAAAAATAAATAAAAATTCTTGAACAATGAGATTGATGAGCTTCCTGGTAGGTGAATATGTCAAAGTGTTGGGAGGGTGATGATCCCAGAGAAGTCACAGAAACACTACACACTAACCCCCCGAAAGCTTGCATCTCTTCCATCCAGCTGTTCCTAAGTTGTATGCTTTGTAATGAACTGATAAACATAAAATGTCTCCCTGAGTTCTGTGAAATTATTGAATCCAAGGAAGCAATCAAGGTTTTGCTCAGGTTTAGCAAATCTAAACCTCTATTTAGAGACAGAATTGTAGCTTTGTGATTGGGATCAAGAGTCGTGAGCAGTCTTGTGGTATCAAGCCCGTAAGTGGCTATGAAATCGTCAGGTAGTTAGTATCAGAATTGAGCTAATTTTTGGACACCGAGTTGGTATCTGGGGAGTTGGAGAATTGGGTACTGGTGTTAGAAAACACTGTGGACCTGTCATTTTCTGTCTTCGCTCATAACACACTGTCTTCCCTCACTCACACTCAACTTCGCTCCCAATATTCCAAGTTGCTTGGAGTTTAAGTGAACTTAAACTTGAACTTAAACTTAAACTTAAGCTTGAGAGTTTAAGTGAACTTTAAACTCAATTCAAGGAGCACAACCTCAAAACAGCCAATTCAAACCTCCTCAGATTGGGTTAAGGGTCCTTCCTTTGTGCACTTCTAGCACAGAAAATATACTGTTCTGTGACCATTGGTTTATACATCTGCCTCTCCTAACAGATGGGCTCCTTAAGAGCCAGGACTTGGTTTTTCTACATCATTCTTTTTTCCTACCAGTATACAGCAGAGTGCTAGGCCTGTAGTAGGCACCAGTAAGTACGTATGGGATGTATGGGTGTTCAGATGTGGATGGGGAAGATAGCTGGGTGAGTGGGTGGATAGATGTGAGTATATGGATGGCTAAATGGATAGGAGGAAAAAGAAATGGATGTGTGAGAGGACAGCGAGGTGGATAGATCAGAGGAAAATGAGATGGTGGATGGATGGACAGAAAGGTAGGAGAACAGGTAGGTGGGAAGATAGAGAGGTGGATAGATGAGAGGAAGGTTGGATGGATGATGGAGATGGGTGGTCAGGAAGGTAGGAGCAGGGATAGGTGGATAAGTGAGAGGACAGGTGAATGAATGAGTGGATAAATGGATAGATGATAAGAGGGTGGGAGAAAGGACACATGAATTCATGGGAAGAAGATGGATACATGAATAGGCAAAGGGATGGATGTGTCAATCAATTTCAAGCCTGCATGTCTAAGCCTAGGGTTTAGTCCTTAGGTTGTCTTTGTGACCTAGTCTCCTCTCAGAGTTCTGCTGCCTGCCAACAACTCTTGAAATAAACATATATAAAATCAAATGCATATTCGTCTTCCCCAAACTTCCAGTATTCTGCTCCTCAGTGACTGGCAACACCACCATCCAGCTGCACAACTAGAAATCCAGGGATGATCCTTGACTCTATCCACTCCCTCAAGCCCTATACTCAAGACATCACCAAGTCCTGTTGACTTTACCTCTGGCAACTCTTGCCACCTGGTCCATCTCCCTCCATCTCCAGGGCCACTGTCACTTCTCTCCTGGGTCAGGGTGATCACCATGTCTCCAGCCTTCCCGCCTCCATTCTGTCTTGACCCCCTCCCTTGCAACAATCTCCCCACTGCCAATAAAGCTGGTATTTCAAAATGAGGTCTGGTTTTGCCACCACCACTCCTTCAGTATTATTTAAGTCATTTGAATGCCTTCCATTACTCTTAGGATCAAAAGCAATCCTGACCTCTGCCCATTTCTCCTGCCTCATCCCACACCCTCACAAGGTCTTACCTCCTGTAACACTCTCTCATGGTTCCTTGTGGCCTGTCTCATCACTGCAACTTTACATCTGTCTCTGGGACTGAGTGGTTCATGTCGGTCACCATCTCTAGGCAGCGAGCCCTACAAAGGAGAGACCGTGATTATTTTGGCTGTACTTGTTTGGGGACAGGCAGGCTACGGAGCAAATCTGAGTTCTACCCATAATGAGTTATGTGACATTGAGCAAGTTACTTGACTTCCATAAACCTCTTTGCTGTGCTTGAAAAATAAGAAGATATTTTCCCCCCTACAGAACATTGGAATGAAATGAAATCATACACGCAGTGTGGCTAACAGAGGGGCTGGTCTCCGAGAAGGCACGTCGTGACGGGGCTGCGAGCTGCAGCACAAAGGTCTGTATGCAGACCCTGCATACAGTTTACCCTCAGCCAGTTTACCCTGAAGTAAGCTCTACCTTGAAGACAAATCTTCAAGAAGGCCCAGAATGAGGAGGAGGCAGCCCAGAAGGGGAGCTGCCTTTTATACTTCAGCACCTCGAGACCTCTCTCAGGGGCCCAGAAGGATGACTTTCTTCCTAAGGCGAGACAGAGAGGGACAGCCTACCCTAGCCCTTCCAGCCAGGAGAAAGGGTGGTCAAGCCTTATTAAATCCCCAGAAGAGCTTACAGACCCAGAGAGCAGACTTCTTACTCCTTTCTGATCCCAGCCCCTGCCCTCCACCCTGGAAAACCTTCCTCTATAAATCCTTTTCCCGCTTTGAAAGTCCCTTTTCCAGAAAGCTCCCTAGGATTGACGCAGCCTACACTGATTTCCCTCTCTTCTGACGGCCCAAGGCCCTGGTGCCTCCAATTAAGGACAAAGCACTGGTGTAAGACCCATCTGGATACAATTCCAAGCTCACTACAGATAAAGGTTACATTTTCAAAGGATAAAATCATGACTGTTATACAAACATAAATGAACACTCATCAAAGACTTGAACACATTAATCAGTGAGGGAACCAATAAGACGTTATACTACAATTCAAAGATGAATCCAAAGACGGCCACATGCATAGCTTTCAGGCCACCCCAAAGGTATCAACTGAGCCCACAACTGGCCCCACCTGAAAATCTTCATGTGCCTCTCAGCAGCCAGAAATATTCTGCATTTCAATCAGTTTTCTTCCAATGATGAAACAGGAACATACTTCAGACCACGAAAGACACAAATTCCCACAGAAACAGATAACCACAGGTGAGGTAACGCCTAATATTTAATTTAAAAGATACCTGGTTAAAAAAAATTAAGATAAAAAATAATAAAAGATACCTGGTAATCTTTTTTGGCCATTTTTAAACTGCTCCAGCATCTTACTGGGTTTGGCTTAATGAGTTGTGGAACTCTGAAAAGTCACTTGAATTCAGAACGCCTCAGTTTCCTCATCTGTGAAGTGCGGCAACAATGCAGACTCCTCCAAGGTCTCAGCAGAGAGCAGCTCCAGGAGAGAGCGCTGCACCGCAGCACCTGCACCAGAGCTTGCCAGCTCCTGGGCCCTAGAAAAGCCCTGCTCCCAGCCCCCGCCCCTCAGGGAGCAGGGACCCAGGCCCCTTCCTTCATCTTTCCTACCACCACCAAGACACAATCAAGAGGAAACCTTGACAAGAATAAGAGGGAAAGAGGAAAAGGCTTTGAAAAGCTGATGGCATAGGTTTCCCTCCCTTCCCTCCTTCCTTTTTTAGAACCATGTGTGCTTTCCACCCCAGAAGCCAAGGCAATCTGGGGAGCAGGGCCCTTTGTAATGTAACTCAAGGCATAATTCGACATGTAACTCAAGGCATAATTCGACATAAAATGTAATTTGACATAATTCTGCATAAGGGATATACTAGGAACAGGTAAGCTTCCCGAAAGGTCTAATGGATTTTCAGACAAATAGCCACCCAGAAGCCAGACCACTCTGATGGACTTTACCTCTCCCCTTCTCCCCCCAGTATCAGAAGATTCTCCCTAACAATAGAATTGGTAAGTTGACCATACCCTATGAATGACAGCAGTAATACAGAACACACTCTAGGGCAAATCCCTGTGGCCTGGCACTTAAGGACTCTCAGGCTACCTCACTATCACTGCGTGGCCTCTGGAAGTTTCCTCCTCCAGCCTCCTTACCCTGCCTCCACCCTGCTCTTGGTCAAACAGCCCCTAAACACCACTGTGCTTCCTTGGTGCCCAGGAGATGCCCCTCCTGCAAATCTGACCCCATCTAAAGGAAAGCCTCAAGAATCTATGGATATAACCATTGAAATAAAGAATAATCACAGACATGCTCAAACTTACCCACGAGAATGTTCATCGCTGTGTTGTCTCGACATGTGAAAAACTAAAAACAAGCAAAGTACCCAGCGATAGAGGATTAGCTAAATAAGGTAGAGTCCAACCATCTGATGCAATGCTAGGCAGCCATTAAGAGTGTGATGCTGGATAGGAAAGACATTGAGCAAGCCCACTTAAGGACACCTGTAGAGTTCTACAATGACAAGGAAAGAATAAGAAACCTCAATAGTAACAGTGACCACTTTCTATGTCCTTCTTTTGCCTTCTGATGTTTCGCAAGTGCCCCACACTAACATGTATTTGTGGATGGACAGATAGATAGGTAAATGGGCACAGTTCAACTCCCCAAAGCTAGACTCAACACCTCTAGGCCCAGTAGAAATCAGTTCTGAGTTCCAGTGTGAAGAACCAGCCAAATTTGTCAGACCACTAATGTTCCAAGGAATGGTGGAGTTCATTTCCCTAGATGAACTCTTAAGGGTTAGAGCCTTCCACAAGTTCTCAAAGTGCTATCCCACAAAACATATACACAGAGTCTTGACAAATCAGACAGCTTACAGGTATAACCACTAACAACCAGAATAGTCATCCTGCAAGGATCACGTAGAAGGTGTCTGCTCAGGGAAGTCAAGGTCACCTTTACTGGTGTTCTGCAGGGGGCACAGCCCTGGCCTGGGAATCCTAGATCCTCCAATCCTAGCTCTCCGGCCCTGGCCTGTCCCCTCCTTTCTCCAGTCCTTTATTTGTTCATCCATAAAATAAACTCATACCATTAGACAAAGGGACTCTCAGTTCCCCTTTCTTAGGACTCTCAAAGATGTTTCCCTTTATTCTGGTCCCAGTCCCCCCCCCCCCCCGCCATAGCACATATGTCCCCATAATAGCCCCAAATGGAGCTGGAATCTCCAGCCCAGGTCCCACCCTCCACTTTTGGGGGGTTGGGGGCGGCAGAGAGTAGGCAGAGCTCAGAACGAACAATTACCAAAGAATGCTGGGAATTGTCCTCACATTTCAAAGCCCTGGATCATAGAGGTGTCTCTGCACCCCACCCCCCACCCCCTAGGGATACCCAAGATGCAATGAGTGGCAGAACTGGGAGTGGGGTTTGTCTTCTCCCCCAGAGCTACTCTGTCCCCCCCTTCGCACAGTACCCAGAGTGAGGCTTACTTCTCTTTGGAGCCATCCCATGCCCGGCTCCTCCACTTCTCCAAGTTCATCATAAACATGTATAGCTCTTTGTTTTCTTTTGGAGACCCACTTCTAGCCTCCACCAAACAAGTGGGAGTTAGGAAAGAGTCATCAGTGAAGTATATCATCAATTCATTCATCAAATTTAGAGAGCAGGCTCAGTGTAGGACCCCAAGGGTTTCCTTCCCAGTCAAGTAGAGAAGACAAAAATAAGTGGAGAGCACCACAAGGCAGCAGGGAGTCAAGAAACAGGAGCTCTGTGGTAATGAAGTCAGGGAAGCCTGCGGAATGAGCTGGACTTGTCCAAGGCCCCAAAGCAGGGTGTAGGGCAGGTCCATCTGCCGCGGTCAAGCTCTGTGCCTGGGGTTTGCAGGGGAGAGGGTACAGAGGGCACGGGGTGCAGCAAGGGGTGAAGGAAACGGGTCAGGACTCCTGACAGGTCAGGAGAGGAAGGCTTCAGCCGGGCCTAGCTGACATCCCAACATGCCCCAGAACTTACCTGGGGGCAACTGGGAGCGGAGGCCCTGCCAGCCTAGGCTGCCCCTCCCAGTGACCACGACAGGGTTCCCCACCCTCCCAAGTGCCCAGTTTTGCCTCTGACCAAACTGCCTGGCTGTCCTTCCCTGCACATATCGTTGTCTACCCTTCTCTGGACGTGTCTGTGTGTCTGTCCCTCTCTGCTCCCGCCAGTCTGTACGTCATTCTCTACACATGCCTGTCCGTCTGGCGCGCTGGGCACCCCACATCTCGGGGCCTCCCCGCCGCGCCTGTTGTTGTGCGGGTGTCGGGCTGGCTGGGCGCAGAGGGGCGCGGCTCGACCCTTCCCCTCCTGCGTCCCCCCATCTCAGGGATGACCCCGGCGGCGGCCCAGAGCTGCTGAAGCCTCGAAGCCGCCACACAGCGCTGCTGAAGCCGGGGAGGCGCGCCGCCTAGGGGGCCGGGGAGCGGACGGCTGTGGCTTGGGCGGAGGCGCAGGGCCGACGGGCAGGCGGGCGGGGCTGCGGCAGGGCAGGGCTGGGACTGGGGCTGAGAAGCCGCCGCCGCCTCTACTGGGGATCGCGGGCAGCAAGTCCGCTCGGCCCGGCCCCGCCTCGCCCGCCCCGCCCCGCCCCTGCGCGCCGAGCAGGCCGAGGCGGAGCGGCGCGCCCCCCGCGACGCCCGAGCTCGAGCCCGAGCCCGAGCCCGAGCCCGAGCTCGAGCCCGAGCCAGAGCGCAGAGGCATCCGAGCGGGAACCAGAGCAGGAGCAGAAGCGCGAGTGGGAGCGGGAGCCAGAGCCGGAGCCGGAGCCAGACCTGGAGCCGGAGCCGGAGCCAGAGCGGGAACCCGAGCTGGAGCCGAAGCTGGAGCCGGCACTGCGGCTCGCGGAGCGGAGCGAGGCGGCTAAGCCGAGTAAGGGGCGTTGGGCCGGGGGCGGTGCTGGGGAGGGGCGGGAAGGGGGTCCCGGCCCCCTCCCCCGAGGTCTGCGGCGGCCCCGGCGCACGCACACACCCGGGGCGCTCCGCGCCTAGCCTTGGCGCGCCGGGAGGGCCGACGGGCGGTCCGAAGCCGAGCCGCAGCGCGCTCCGAACGGGATCCCCAGACTCCCGCCCCCGACCCCCGCACCCCCGGCCGGACCAAGGCTGCCCATGAGCACGCCTTCGGGCCACGGGGAAGGGCAGGTCTCCCAGAGCGTCCACCCCGTGTGGGGGGCATAAGGCAGCCTTCCCGGTCCCGCGCCCTCGGTTTCGGGACCCCTGAACAACCCACCTAAGAAGGGGAAACTAAGACGCACTTTCTGCCCGGGTGGAAGAGGGAGGGGGCTCCTGGCTTTGTGGAGTTCTAAGGAACAACCCACCCCCACCCTTGAGCCAGGAAGTTTGACCCTCCGACGGGCGGGTCACACGCGCCGTACCCCGGCTTCGATGCCTGCGGAGCTGGCTTATCTCCGCACGAAAGGTGGGAGAGGGGGCGTCCCCGCCGCACCTTCTCTCGCTTTGGGGCAGACTTTCCCTTGCGTGGTCTGGGGGACCCGAGGCCGGGTCCGAGGCCGCTGCTCTGGCTGGCTGCGTAGTGCCAAGCGGCATAGCCGCCTCTCCCCAGGCGCCCTCAGAGGCTCAGTAGAGCCCACCCCACCCCCGGCTGACTCGCGCAGCCCTTCCTCCCCCTCCCCCCTCCCCCCTCCATCGGCTCCGCGGTATGGAGGCTGATGCGCAGAAGACCCAAAGCTGCCCTCTTGATCCCACACCAGTGTCAGTGGGGGTGGCAGGGAAGGCGAAGGTACAAGTGACAGGTGTGAGAGGCAGGGGCTCCAGGAGTTTGATCCTTGGTCTTGATCCACACAATCCCACCGGCACCTGTCTTGAGGATGCCCGTCAAGTCTCCCTCCTCAAACACTCTGACTTCACCTCCCCATGCCTCAATTTCCTCCACTGACAAGTAGGCAAGATTCTGTTGAGAGAATGTTTAAGGGCTTTGGTACCGCAGGATGGGCTTGATTGACTTCTTAGCTGTGGTGACCTTAGACAAGACGCTTAACCTCTCTTGAGCCTTAGTTTCCCCATCTGAAACACAGGGAACGTGTGTTGAAAGGATTAAACGAAATGATGCTGGTGGGGGGGGGGGCGTGCTACCATGGTGCTTGGCACACAGCCAGGATTCAATTCAGGTTGGCTACAGGTGTCATTTCATGAAGTTTCCAGCATCAGTAGATGCGGAGGCAGAGTGAGTTCCCCTGAGGAGGTGGGGACATGACCCTCACCAAGCCCCCTTCAAGGCAGCCTCTGAATCCACCAAGGCCTTAATGACGTCTAATTGTGATTCAAAACTTAGGGTCTGCTCTTTCTCAGACATCCCCTCCTCTCCAGGCTTTCTACTGCCTGGGCCAGCTTTCCTCCCTACCACACCACATCCATCCAGGATGGAAAAGGCTGTATCTGACTGACTTTTCCTTTTGCCCTTGGCTGATGTCTGTTGCCCTGGTGGAGGGCTTCTTACGCATTTCTCACAATCTATGCAAGAGAATTCTGCAGACCTGTCGCCACTCCGCAGTTTGGGGGTGGGGTGGGGGAGGGGAGGACTGCTTTCCCTGAGGAGCCATAGCCTATCAGGTGGCTTGGACGTTCCAGTTGCGATGGCTTCAACAGGCAGCAGAAAGCAGCAGGGGGAGCTACCACCAGGACGAGGAGACAGGAGGAGATCTGGAGGGTTCCAACCCTGTTTTCATGCTGACCATGGTGTGTTCATCCAGGTCCCTAAGCCGGGAGGCACCAGAAATGATGAACCTTGGGAGGAAATGGAGCCAGTAGCTGACCAAGAGGTTAGAACCTCTCAGAGCTGGAAGGTTCCCAGGAAGAGATCTGCCTGTCTGTGCAGTGGGGGCCTCAGACTCAGAGCAGAGCAGGCGAGACCCAGCACCTAGGGGAGGGTGCTGAACTCTCTGGGAGGGTGTAGGTGGCAGGAGCACTTTCGGGAAGAAAACAGAGATCCATTTTGTGGACATCCATTCTAGCCCTGGCCACCTGTGGCACAGCTGCCCAGAACAGGGCAGGGGAGGGGTGAGTCTGTCTACATGTTCCCTGATGGGGGTCTGGGGAGGCAGGCAGAGTGGGCTGCCTCCTCAGGGCTCCTTCTACACAAAGACCCCCTTTCTCCTCTTCATCTGTACTCCCCCCTCCCATTCACCCACCAGGATGTCACATCTTCCATAATCCTCACTCTTCTTCCCAAAGGAGTTAATCAGGAACTAATTAGGAGGTTTATGTCTCCTGGTCCATATAAGTTTCTGGGACAAAGCCCACAGGGAATATGATGGGGATATTGGCATTACCTTCAGTCTTTGGTAATAATCAGACACATTCTGGCCTTTTACCTGAAGCCTTTTGGCTTGGAAGTACTCAGAGCACAGAGTAAGGGCCAGGAAGATCTCAATTTGGTCTCAGCCTCCTAAAAGTAGAAACTGAGGCCACGAAGGAGCCCCTTTGGCAAGTGAGCACAAATAGAGCTGTAGCTGAGAGCATGGCTACTTGGATCCAACCACCTGGGTTCATAGGATATGATTCTGGGCAGATTTGCCTCTCAGAGCCTCAATGTCCTCTTGAAAGTCAGAATATTACATAACTCCCAGTACAGTTGTGAGTCTAGAAGGATAGATAAGAAACATCAGGCAATGTCAAACAGACCTCTCCAGGTGGCCTTGCCATGTCTGCATTATGAAAACACATTGAACACATGCAATTTTCCAAGCATTTCTCTTTGAATTCTGACCTAAAATTTGAATTTTAGGTACTGAAATTGTCCCCATTTTATAGATGAGAACACTGAGGCTTAGGAAGGTTAAGGGCTATCTAACTTTGCCAGGTATAGAATACTTAAAACATCCCTATGACTCATCATAAATTGATGAGTTCATAAAATTGATAATTAGCACATTGTATCTTAGACGATGTGTGCTTAGTTATTGGAATGCTTCCTCCAGGAGTATCTTCAATCACTTTATACCTCTATGTCGCTTGTCTATGGGCTAGAGAATTTTTAGAAACACCTCCACTATTCAAACAGTAATCAAACTGATTTTAAAAGAGCACCCCCTTTTATTTTCTATACCTCTTCTCTCCATCTTGTATAGCACTCATCACCCCAACATCTCTATATCGTATTCATTTGTTTATTGTCTGCCCTCATCAATATAAACTCCCCCAAAGACAGGGACTTTTACTCATTTTGTTCATGATGATATCGCCTATATACAGAGCCTAGAATAGTACCCAGCACTTAGTATGCTTTGCAAATTATGAAGTGTTTTACCAACATAAGGTCTACTGTTATTATTTTTGCCAAGTATATAGCTTGCCTGAAAATAAAACATTAAGGTTCATGGCAGAAACCATTCCCTCAAAAATTTGGCAAATAAGACTTGCTCAAGTGCCAGGGAAATTTTGATGAAGGTTAAAAACAATGGAATTATTTTCCTAACATTTTAATAAAGCTCCTTATCAGTAAGTTCAAAGACATGTTATTTTTGTAAATCTTTACAATAACAAATGGCATGTTCAAAGGCAATTAAGTTAGCTTTAAAATTTTTCAATGAGTTAACTATCACTGAATTATTCACTTAATTACTCTTTGTTAGCATGAAGGATTTTTTTCAAATTTTCATTTTAATGATTTTTCAGATTATAAAAGTACTGCATGTTCATTGTAGAAAATTTGGAAAATCATAAAAAATGTAAAAGACAAAAATCCTCCTTAACCCCCCTCTTGCCCACAGAGCACAATGACTGAATATTTTCATCCATTTCCTTTCTAATCTTTTTCTATATATGAATATTTTCTCTAAGGTTTTTTTTTTCCTTTACAGAATAAGGATCATGTTGTATGCAGAGTTCTATAACCTGCTTTAAAAAAAAAAAAACTATATATATATATATATATATATAACCTGGGTTTTTTTTCCCTCAACATTATATTGAAAGTCTTTACCTATGTTATTAAAATGCCTTTTAAAATATTATTTCATGGCTATATATTATTCCATTATAATTTGCTTAGCCTGTCCTTTATTGGACGATGGGATTGTCCCCCCATGTCCTCTTTGTGGTGTTTCCTGAGCCTTAAACCAGGCTTCTGTACCCATCTGGTGAGACCTATTTGCCAGTTGGTAGATGGACTGGTTTATGCAGTTAGACAGTAAATCAAGCCTTAGAGGTTGAGCCTTGGTGGCACTGAAGAGGGAGGTGGCAGTTGATTCTATAGAAGGCTACTTGCCAAGGAATGTTCTTCTCAATTGGGGAAGACACCGGCTGGGTCCCAGCCTCACATAAAGACCTTCCTGCAGAGAAGAAAGGTTTCTGGCACCTGGGGACCTCTACCTGCAGCCCCCGGAGTTAGCCCCCTGCCTGATAAGGTACATACAACACTTTTAAGATTACTGTGTCTCACCAAAGTCCAAAATCTCTGACTTTCTAGCTCTGGGCAATGACAGGTACACTCACAGCATCATAGAACCCCTGTGAGATGGATTCATTCATTCATTCATTCATTCATTCACTCAGCCAGTAGTTCCTGAGAATTTACTGTGGGAGGAACAAAAAGAACCAGTAGTTATCTGGGCTATCTATACCTAGAGTCTCCACATCACCCGTCTCTGGAAGGTTCTCCATTTCTCTACCATCCCCCAGTCACCCAAGCAGACACAGGGAACCCTCTTTAACTGCTCCCTCTTCCTCACCCTCTATATCTGATCTTTCTGTCCTGCTTCTTCACTATTCCATACATAGCGTGCCCTACCCAGCATGCTCCTGCCCAGGGGTCTTTACACTTGTCTGTTCCCTTTACCTGAACTCTTCCTTTCCGAGATAGGCACCCATCTATCCCTTCCTAAAGCTCCCTTCCTCCAGTCTTCACTCACAGGTCACCCTCTCACCAAGACCTCCTGAAGCCACCATACCTAAATGAATGCTCAGTCTCCACCTACACACTGCCTCTGTCTTTCCCTGTTATCTAACAAACCCCACCATTACGTGTGTGTCTCCTCTGCTAGCAAGAAGCTTGGTGAGGACAGGTATAGCCAGTGTTTCCTTCACTTCTCTATCCCCATCGAACTTCTCACTCTTTTTTCCATTGCGTGTCGCCTTCATTTAGACACATCATCTCCTGTCACAGCCTCCCTGCTCCCCTGGCACCTGCCTTCCACCCCCGATCCACCCTCTCCACTGAGCCCAGGGAGACCTTCCTGAAAGGAGACCCGTGTGGTCCCCTTGCTTAAAATCTGCCAAAGGGCAGCCGTGGGGTCTGGAGCTCATTGTCTCACCCAGCCCCCTTCATTTCTCTGAATCTCAGTGTTGACATCTGCAAAATGGGGGGTTTGTTTTGCGATCCCCTGGGCTGACGACACGTGACTGCGGTAGAGCGGGCGCCGCAGCGGCGTCACCGCGTCACGTGGCCTCCTCCACAGGCCAGCCCACTCCTGCGGCCCCTCGCTGTCCGCCGTCTACCGCGGTGCGGCACAACCCTCCCGGGTCCGACTGCCGCGCATGCGCCGTGCCGCCTCTGCACACTATCTGCGCCAGCTCTGCTCCGCCAGGCAGGCTCTGCCCGCCAGGGGCGCGGCGCCGCCCCCCCTCTGCCACATACGCATTTGCCCAGGTCTGAGTGTCGCAGTGGGCCCCAGACGAGGTATTCTGGGAGCGGGGACGTGAGGCGGAATGGGAGTGACGTGGACTTGCCGCACACCATTAAGCCACTTCAGAGCCTGGAGTGCCGCCGCCGCCCGCCCTCCGATTCCTAGCCAGACAATACTGTCGCAGATGAGTCACAGACAGGAACGCGCCTCGCCTCGGATGCCGGGCTCCGAGACAGGCGGGCAGGGGGAGACGTGACCTGAGAGTGGGTCCAATCCCAACCCCCACTCCCGCAGTCCCCGCTTCGGAACTCGTCGCCCAGCAAAACACAATCCCAGCCCATCCGTGCCAGACCTGGCCATCCACCACCCCCACCCTGCTGTGTCCTCACTGCCGCTCTGGTCACATGTGGGGAGAGCAGGGTGGGCACTTGCGCACACAGACACCTGCCATCCAGCTTCTTTGTCTCGATGACCCCAACCCAAGCTCCACCCAAGCAGAGGATCTGATGCTACCATGAAATGGTTTTCCCGTAGGTCCCCATATTGAAATCCACAACTGGGGGAGGGGAGGAAAACACAGTGAGGGCGAGATTGCCGTTTTAGGACCACCCCGCCCCAAAGCCCCTCCTTTTGTTTTCCAAGGGTTTTATGTGACACGCTCTTGGAGCTTGGTAAATATTTGAATAAACTGATGCAAGCCAGAGATCCTGGGAGAATGCAGCAAGAAGATGTGTGTGATGTACAGATTGGGTTACATGATGCAGGGAATGGTACCCTAGCTAACGTCAGCATCATTGTCACCCACGATGTCATGAACCATGTAAGTTCCTTACATGGGCGTCCTTCTCCTCAGGAAGCTGAGCATCATTAAAAGGCAGACTCAACACTGCAGTCTGATGCTGACATCAGACCAAGGGAGATTTTTCTAGATTCCTCGTACTTTGGAATGTCCCCTCAATGCCCAGCCCCCAGTGAATTCCCAGAGGCCACACTGATCCTGCATACCCACACAAGAAACGAATAATCTAGAACAATTTAGAAGAAGAGTTGTCCTGGAAGGATGTCCAGGTGCTGTGGGGCACAGCCAAAGTGACTGTTCCATCTACAGCAGTCACAGAGGACTTCACTGAAGAGGTTTCTTGAGCTGAATGTTGAGAGCTAATGGGAGTACGCCAGGTAGAGAGGAAGGGAATGACATTCGAGGGAGAGGGAATAGCCTGGAGGTATAAAAGGCCAGGGAAGGTCCAGAAAGCTGGCCAGCCAGAACACCAAGGGTGTCAGATCTCTGTGGGGTGCCCCTGGTGTAACTGGGGGACAGGACCCCACCCTGCACAGGTCTTCCTCCATCTGTTCTCTGTGAACTCAGGTGGGCCAAGTCACTGAGCCTCAGGTTTCTTATCTGCAAAATGAAAATGATGCTACCCACATCAGGGGACCTGTGGCAGGAATGTTGATCCCATTACCTGGCGTGTGCAGGTGTTTGGTGAGTGTAGGTGACACCTGAAAGCTCGAGTGCTCAGAAGGCTTCCATATACAGAAATGTCTACCTGACCCGGTCCCTTGCCAGCCTCCTGAGCCATTGGGAAACTTACACGTTGTCCACCAAACACCCAGACTGACCACAAAATGTGCAATGCAATGTGGTGCACCCTGCCCTCGGCAGCCCATCTCCCACCTCCCCACCCCCCACCCCCACAGCCTCAGCCTTCATCTAAGAGTCACAGGATCCAGGGTGAGGAAAGAGGAGAGGATATGGGGGGCCTCTAGGAGAAGCAAGACCTTGGGGACAACCACTTGGAGTTTAGGGGATGGTAAGCACCCCCCCCCACATAGCACCAGTGTGGCCCTACAGGAGGGATACATTCAGCATATTTTTAATAAGCACCCATGTTATGCCAATTCCCCGGAGAGGTGAGCAGAGCCCCAGAGCTATGGAGGTCATGGTAGAAGTCAGGTCATTCACCTAAAGATACCAGGGAGTTATGAAAGGGTTTTCAACAAGAAAGTGACATGATCCATTTCACCTTTAAGAAAGACCTCTCTGGAAGCAGCATGAGAGATGACCTGTCAGCCCACTTAAGTCCCCCCCAGACACATACATGGCTGCAGTGCACACGGGCGCACCCGCAAACATGAACACAGACCCATGTACACACATGTATTTTTAGAAAGTGTAGATCCCAAGCCCTGAGATGCTTCATGAATTTTCTGGTGTGAAATCACAGCTCCCCAAGCAGCCTGCCACACCAGAGAGACTTCGCTACCAGGCCTCCAGAGATCACATCCTACCCTCACTTCCCCCATCAAATCTCTTATTGGTTTCTGTGGGGACTGGGAGTGGGCATCAGACCAGCCCGGGGTTCACACCCAGAAGGCTGAGCTGGAAGGAGCCATCTGGAAAGAGGAATTCCAGGGTCAGCAGCAGCAATGGCTCCCTCCCTCCCACCCCCTCAGACATCAGAGTGAACATGGAGTACATACCTCTCATCCTCGAAGCTGGCGGAGGGCCTTACCCTGCTTTCCCCATGAGGACACCACAGCTCAAAGAGGTGAACTGCTTTGCCCAAAGTGACACTCCAGGGAGTGGCAGAGTTGATAACCAACACAGGGACTGGACTTCTGAGCTCAGCCTCTCCAAAGATAAGTCCTTGGTTCATTGACTAAATAGAAAAAAAAAAATTTTATTAATCAGTGCAATTTGGCCAATGGTCTCCATCAAAACATGGCTCCCATTAGGAGGGGGAAAAGGTATATAATAAAAAGGATCTCTGTGAGAGACAAGGATGGGAACCTCTGGACCTGCCTCTTACCCAGAAGTTCTGTCCACAGTGTCATCCCCAGGACCAGGGAGGTCAGCTGCCTCCTGGCACCTAGAGGGGCCAGGCTCTCTGCCTCTTGGCTTCTGGCTACAAGCTTTCCCCCCAAGAGCCCACTGAGCTCCATATTCAGGGTCCCTGCTCAACAACCCCCAGAGGTGCAGTTTGGTTTCTGCAAGTCTAGTGACCACACTCCCTAGAGAATAAGAATCATATCTCCCTGCTGTTCATACAGCTTTATGTCGCTTGGAGCTCAGAAGAGACGGAACCAACTCAGACCTTTAGCAGCATGGAAGACTATGTTACTTTTTAAAAATGTTTCCCCTCTTGCACATGGGTGCTCTCTTGCTGCATGAGCTTTCCAGTATCACACCAGGCTCACATGGGGACCAGGGATTTGGGGAAAGAGACATTTTCATTCTCTTGGCCTTTATTAGGTTCCTTCTAAGTCAAGTGCTGGCTGACAATGGGGGTTTTGGAGTCAAACAGACCTGAGGTCTAGTCCCAGCCTGTAACTAGAAGCTTTATGACCTTAGACAAGCTACATTACCTCTCTCTGAGCCTCAACTTCCTTATTTATAAAATGAGAATGAAAAGAGCATCATCCCCCTAAAGGTGTGGGGATAGCAGTAATAATAATAATAAAGTTTCAGTTAAGCAGCTCTAATCACCCTTCCAAAGCCAGCTCTGGGACCTTGAACTTGTTCCTCACCCTTTCCAGGTCTGTTCCCCTTCTGTGATAGGAGGGCCTTGGGCTGGTCTTTAAGGGTCCTTCCAGTTATAAGATGATCAGAATGCCATGGTCCCTTGCAGTTGTCTCAAGCAGTGGCTTCTCACAGGTTCAAGAGACAGGAGAACTCCAGGGGATCTCTCATGCCTGTTCAAGGGTCCACCCAGACAAGATTTCCCCCCTCCACCCATCACTGAGATCCCCACATGCTTTTACCCCACCTCTGCCCCAGAGCCCCCATACTCTGTAGCCCAGAGCTCCCCCAGCATCCCCCCAACCCATACCCAGACTGGGCATATGCTGTCAAAGTCCCCACCTTTTCCCCAGAGGTGCACAGCCAAGGGACATGAGTATCTTGGGGATCAGGGGGTGCTGTGTGGGCATTCCCCCATCATCTACTTGTTTGTGTCTCTACAGGTGACCGGCAGGTCCTTCTTTACTCTAAGTTGGGACTCATCAAGTCGGCAGGCTGGCTCCGCTATTCTGTTCCAAGGATTACATGTCCTTCAAACGTCCCTGTCCCTGTAAGTCTCCTTCCTAAATCCTCCGGGTCTCGGGACCAGGCAAGGGCTGGGCTTGGAGACCTGGTTGCAGAGAATGTTTCTAGGATGTTTGGCCAGAGGGCTCCACGGGTCTGATGAGGGGCTGATGTGCTATGAGGGGGTTGGGGAGGGCAACACAGAAGACCCCTGACATTTGCAAGAGACATCCGTCCTTTACTGGTCCCTCCATATCAGCACTTCCCAAAGTGTGGGGCGGGGTTCCTCTGAGGGATATTAATGAGATTACTTTTTTGTTTTTTTAATTCCATGGCCAAATGAATGTGGGAAATGCTGAGTGAGACAAGTTAAGTAGCTTTTGTGACCACAGGACTTCTCAGAGCCTTTAATGTGGTGATGTGTGTTGTGAGACTGCCATAGAAAAGAGAAAGCCCAGTGGCCTTCCCAAATTTAACTGACCACAAGGAATGTCTCACGGGACTGGTGCTCCATAGAACATCCTCGTCAGAGTTCACTGTCCTAAGGAAACCCTAACTGTAGCATCCCCACAATGAAGCCCCTCATTTACTAATTCATTTCATCTAATGAAGCCTTGAGATGACTTTGCCCATAACATCCTTCTCATGGCTCCCTGATGTCCATAAGTCCAAGTGATGGGCTTAATCGGGTGTACCCCTGGGGCTCAAGGCTACAGCCCCCTTTTGCTCACTCCCCTAGTCTCCACCAGCCCCACTCACCCAGGGATCCCCTTCACCTGTCCCCATGGCAGCCACCTGCTTTCTCTTATGATGTTCCTGTGCCCCCCAAAACCACCATCACTTGATGCGGTTTGGGAGAACATGCCTTCTCCTTGATGACTCAGGACTACGAGCCTGTGTGAAATCAAGGACCCCCACTTAGCCCCCTCTGATATCTCTTTGTCATCTCCCATCTCCCAGGCTCGCTCTAGCCAATCCCTCACTCCCATTCACCAATGTCTATTCAAATGTGTACCACTGGTGACCTGTCCCACATCTTGGAGTTGGGGTCCTCTCTTCCCAGTAGTCAAAATGTCCACTGTTAAATCTTTAAACATCAAGGGATGGCTACCGTGGTCAGGTAGAGGAAACTGGTATACCCAGTCTGAGAGGGACTGTCACCAGGCATGCCCTGGGGAATACAATGACAGTGGGATTCGCTGTCCCCAGAGCGGTGTCCAGAGGGAGCCAGAACAAGCTCGGTAAGTTCTTGTTACTGTCATCACTGCTGCTGCGGCATAATCAGGAAATGGAAGCCCGAGTCCCAGGCCAGGTGAGAAGGCTGCCATCCAGGGACACCTGCCCCACAGAGGGCTGGGATGATCGTGTTGAGCCGCTGGGAATGGAAAAGGCGGGTAAAGGGTAAACTGGGCTGCTCAGGGTTAAGGGCTTTCCAGAGCTTTCTGGGGCCAACCCAGGCCCTGGGAAGCCCTGTCTACACAAAGAGAGGCCATCAGCACAAGACAGCCCTCTGCATACCCACTCCCTGAGGATAATAGGATGTGCCTGTGGATATTCTAGGCTGTTCAGAAGCAGTTCCTACACATCTCTTCATTCGCCCCTCCCCTTATAGGCCCGGTGCCTGGCATGCAGTGAGCACTCAGTAAATGTTTGTTGAATGAATAAATGTAGAGTCAAACACTGGATGAGGAGCTGGAGGCGGTAGGTGGGGGAGAAGCTGCAGCTCCTCACTCCGCCGCCAGATTTTCTCTGTAGCTTCAGGCAGCCAGTTCTCTCTGAGACGAAGGGGTGGTCTGAGGCCAGGGCATTCCAGGAGCTCAGGGCTGCTGGGAGGCTCCAGGGAGGGCAAGGGGGGCATGGATGGGCATGCTCGGCCCCTCACCGCCCATGGCTTCAGTAAAAGCAGCTGAGCCTATGTCTACCTATAGGTGGGGATCTGCTCAGATTTCTTCGGCGAAGTGGTCCCTAGCAATGGCAGGCCACTGGACAGGTCGTGGGGCTGTCCAGACCCACCCCTTCCTCCGTCTGCCTCTCCCTCTCTGCCAGATTCTTCTCAGTTTCCAGTCTGACTTCTTCTCTTTTCTCCGAACATGTCTGAGAAGTGTTCACTGTCCCCCCTGTCAGCAACCCCAGACTACTTCAGTCTGGCTTCTGCACCCCCCCGCACCCCGCATTCCATCCACTTCCGTGTCACTAAATCCAGTCCGTAGCTTCTGCTTCTCCTTGTTCCTCTCCGCAGCTTTCTTGAGGACTCTTCCTTTGGGTTCCCTGACTCTAGAGCCCTCCGGTTCTCCTCCAGCCCCTTGGGTCATCTGGTTCTCTGACTAGCCATCGGTGGTGTCCCTTGGCAGTGGGGGAGGATGGATTCTTGCCACACCTGCCCTGGGGCACTGGGGTTTCCCGGGGCTCGAACCCTGCCCTGGACTTCCCCTCCTCACCCTGCTTTCAGCTGCATCTTCTAGGCCAGCAGCTTCCATGGTTCTCTCTCTCCACCAGTTCCTACCTGCCTCCAGATTCCTCCTTCTGTCCTCTGCTGCCTGTCTTCCCTGGGCAGCCCACACCCCTGCACCTCACACGGAGCTGCCCCACACACAGATCTTCGTTCCAAGCTGGCTTGGCTTGGTTTTGCTCTATTGCTTTAAGGTACCACCATCGACTCAGTCCCTCAGGCCAAACTGCCCAAGGAGACCCAGCAGTTTCCAAAATGTGTCATTAGATTGCCATTCAGGCTTTCCCCCCCGATCTGGGATACATTTCAGATTCAACCTGGAAATTGCTGCCTCAGTAAATGCGTACTGAACACTGGACAAGTAAACGAATCAAGATGAAGCAGACGCCTTGTGGGCAGCCTCCTCAGCTCACAGACCAGTGACCCTCACACCCATTCTGGTAGGGATGCGAAATCACAGAGCTCCAGACATCCTCAAAACACCTGACATGGGACCATTCTAAGGAATGAAACCAGAAATCCCAGGAGGGCCCTTGACAAGGACACACACCCTCCTTTTTAACACCTCAGTTCCTGTTCTGTGAATTTAGACATCTAACAGAATTGGTTTACCCTTCTTAGCTCACAAAATTATCTGTCCCAGTTCAAAGGAAGATACCAAAGCCCATTAAAACCTGGAAAACTTAGGGTAGGAGCCATAACTTGTTCCTGTTTGGGTTTCTACACCCATCCCCCTGCCAGCTGAGAAAGGGGGGGGGGGGAGTTCCCAAAAGGAAAAACAAGACCAAGCGTTGCCCAAGCAAACCCCACTCCTGGGAGTCAGAGCTCATGAGGTGGGAGGAGTGAGCAGGAAGGGTCGCCAGTGTAGGGGGAGAGCTAAGCAAAGGGCAGAGGTCTGCCTGGAAACCAGGCAGCTTCAGACACCGGAGGAAGCAGGACTGTCCACTGGCTTCTTGAGAGTCACGCGGGCATTAACCAGAGCAGGCGGGGCCAACTCCTCCCAGGCACACCCCACGCTGGCCCACACAACAGCAGCCCCCCCTCACCCTATCCCACCTTTCAGGCAGTATAGCTCATCCCTGCCCCCCAGCAACAGCCCCTCCCCCAAGTTCTACAGGTAAGAAGACTGAAGGCAGAGGACAGAGGCAAGAATAGGCAAGGGGGAGACCAGAGGGCTTTAGCCACTGCAAGTGGAAAGTCAGGTCATCTGCCTGCAAGTGCCAGGCCGGTGAGCCATTTTCCCGCCTCAAGCCACTGAGGGAGGTGGAGGAGGACCAGCCTGGCTCCTCAGGAAAGCCGGAGGCGTGGGAGACTTCTCCATCTGGCCCCAGCTGGGCAGAGTAGCCCAGGATTCCCCCAGAACCCAGGCTCCAAGAACAGATGCTTCATAACCTCTTCTTAGCCACTGGCAGATGGCCGTTCCATGGAGCTCCCTGTGACATGGGGGTGCCTGCCTTCTGCTGGCTGCCGGGGACAGATCGGGAGAGGAGGGGCTTTGGGGACCCAAGAGAGACTGAGGCTCTATCAAAGCGGGAAGGAGGCAGGGAAGGTAGCATCCACTGATGCCGGAGAAGTCAGCTGGGGTTTGTCTCTGCGGATCTCTCAGGCTGCCCACAGCCTGCCAGGAAATACAGCCTGGCAGAGCCTGTGGAGGGGCTTGGGTCTCCCCGAGAATCAGTGTTATATGGTAGACAGTGCCTGGGTTTGTGTATAACCCAGTGCTGACACTTACCAGCTGTGCTATCTGGAGTAAGCTACATAACATCTAGAACATTCCAATTCGCTCCCCTGAAAAAGGGCAATATCACACCAGATGTGATGTTCAGATTTAACATGCTCCACGAGGAGAGTCTCAGCTGGTGCCAGGCACTAAGACGATCCTCAAGAAGCTTGAAAGCCCCATCCTTTTGACCCCTCCTCACTACACAGCTTAGTGTTACCTACACCTTTAGATAGAGCAGGGGAATGGAGACACGCGTAAACTTTGGAGGGAAATTTGAAGTTTGGACCAGATACTACTATTTTCTGCTCTGCTAATTGTAACAGCGACCTCTGTAGAAACTTAGCTATCAACAGAAGGAAGGACTTGAGGGCAAGGCACGCAAATGATGGGACACACTCAACATTTGCCTCTCCTGTGCCCAGAGCAAACATGGTTAATCAGCAGCAGCGCTCTCCTACTGGGCCCCCATGCAATCCCAGGCTCTCCAAAACTCAAGCACACACCACCCGATGATCACTGGCCTGTGGAGTGAAGCCCTCATTCTTTCCTCGCTATGGTCTCGCTTTGGAGTGGGCAAGGGAATAGAAGTAGTGACTTCAGCTAGACATTACTCTCTGAGTCTCAGTTTTCTCATCTGTAAAATGGGAATTAATAAAAGACTTTACCTCAGAGGGCTGCTGTAAGGATCCAAGGCGGTATCACAGGTCAAGGGCTTATATGGCCATCTCTTCCCATGGTTTTCTTGCAGCAGCTCTGCAAGAGAAGGGTGAGTGTGCCCATTCCACACATGAAAAAGCTGAGCATCAAGGACATAGAGAAACTAGTCTAGGTGACAGATCGGGGATATACCCCAGGTGAGTCTTTCCAGGGCTCAATCTTAGCTAAGGTGCAGATGTCCAGCAGGACAAGGACAGAATCAAGTCCACCGCTTAGAGGGAGGGTCCACTCCGCAGCACTTCACGCCCCACGAAGGTCCTGGCTGCCCGTCCTCAGAGTTCTCTGGTCTACCAGAGTCTGGCTAGGGTAGGTGCTCAGCATCGGATCGCTGATCTTACTTGTAAATACACATGTTCTATTAGAGTCCCTGGCAAAAAGGTGCCCACCGCAGCTTGAACACCTAACGTGGTAATACTCTAGGCATTCTCCCCTTTTTGAAAGTTTGAGTTACACCACTTCCCTTTTACAAAAGACCTACATTAGTACCTCTTTTCACGAACCCAAAGAAATCAGAAGACAGTTCTGCTTTCACGAAAACTAAAGACGGTTCGGCATTTTGTTCCAAAGCAAGCCAGTATAACAGAGGCAGTTGCACACCCCAGGCAGCAAGAGCGGTTCCACCGAGCTCCTTCCCCAAAACCACACCCGGCAGCACACCCACCTCCAGCCACCAGAGCTTGGAACTGCATCTGGGAGCATCTCCTTATCCCAGTTAATAATGCACATCAGTTAGCAAGATGTAGCCTGAGGTATCAGAAAAGCCGAAGTGAGGTTATTTGTTGGGCCTGGGAACGCTAGAACTTTTTTTCAAATAAATTACTGATCACCGCTTCTTTGCTTTGCACCATTTTGGCTTACGCAAGGTTTTGTGGGAACGCTCTACTTTCAGATAGCGGGGAAACCTATCATGGCAGCAGTACCCCCGCCCCCACTTTCTCAGAGCACTTCCAGCCTGCAGGGTTCTTGCATTTCACTGCCCACCCCCCACACCCAGCAGTGAGCGTCCCAGGTGATGTCATCCAGCCTCATGGCATCGAGGAACACGGATACGCTGACAGCCCCCAAATTTCCATCCCCAGCTCGGACTCTCCCTGAGCTCCAGACTCACATATCCTACTGTGTGCCCCCCTCAGATGTCTGACCCCTCAGATGTCCACTCTCCGAAGTGTCTCTAGGGCCTCTCAGATGTAACATGTCAAGACCTGAAACCTTGACTCACAGTCCCGCATCAAAGCTGCCCGTCATCGTCCCCATCTCACTAAATGACAGCTCAGTCCTTCCTTGGGCTCAGGCCCCGAACTTTGTCAGTTGTCACTGCTCTCCAGTTCATCCACTGCCAACTCCATCTAATGGATTCATCTTCAAATCTGGCTCTATCTTGCCCCCCTGGACCAAGACACCATCGTCATCACTTGGACCACTGGCCAGCCCCTTCTGCCACAACCAGGTAGTGTGGCAGGAAAGCGCTAGAAACTGAGCCTTGGGACGGTGGAGGGGTCAGTGGTTTCTGTATCTAGAAATCTTGCCAAGGAAAGCACGGTTGTCAGAGTTGTCACCTACGGCATCCCAAAGCCAAGTACGCTGGGAGGAGACGATGGGTTTTCCTGCGAACAGGAATGTGTAAGGACATAGCCATTTCTCTGCCAAGGGCTACCCTAGACTAGCCATCCCTCAACTCAGCTCTGCCTGCAACTGAAACTATGCCTAGGGTGACTGGGAAAAACTGGTTGTCCTCTGTGACGTCACTGCAGACGTGTGCAGGCCTGCTTGCTTTCCAGAGAGAAGAGAGAGGCTCCAAGAGAGACAAGTCACATAGCCAGGGACCTGCCAGAGGAGGAGACAGGATTCAAAGTCAGGGCTCCTGGATCTAAGCCCAGGGCACTGGCCACACGGAGCCCTCTGGGAGCACAGGTACATTTCAACTCCCAGAGTCCTCTCTATTTGCTTCTCTCCGTGTCCTCTATCGGTTCCCTAACCATCAGCTCTAGGGGCTGCTCCCTCAGCCCACCAGACCACACCTGGACTCCATGCGATCATGTAGGTGATCGCTAGGTCTTGCTAGAGACCGTCATTCCAGACCGTCTCCTCCGCCCATACCCC
This sequence comes from Meles meles, assembly GCF_922984935.1. NCBI lineage: Eukaryota > Metazoa > Chordata > Mammalia > Carnivora > Mustelidae > Meles > Meles meles. The sequence continues at coordinate 18,995,781 of NC_060084.1, read as the reverse complement.
AGGCTCTTTAGCCCCTGGATAACACTTGTCTCCCCCAGAAATGAGGGTAAGGGTGAGGATTAGGGGTGATGCAATAAAAACATGAATATAATTTTATAATCCAAAAAGCCAGGGCGGACCCCTCTTAAGTTGGACGGCAGCCTTATTAAAGAGTTTCCATCTAGTTTTGAAATTTTAGGTTTTTGGTTCGACGAAGTAGTTTAAACTTTTTCAAAAATCTCCCTTTTTTTTCCCCTGAGATAAAAAGTTACCGCCAACATTTTAAAATATGGACAGTGGTTCCAACAGTCTCAGGACTGTGGTTACAGCACACGTGGCTGTGGTCTGTGCACGGTGTGTCACCGCCACTCCCTAAGCGGTGGGAACCGCAGCCCTGGGCACACCCCCCACCCCAACCCCATGCCACCCTCGGGAGGGAGCAGGATGATCAATGACAGCCGTGCGATCTGGCACATGGGCACATCTACGGAGCGTAAAATCCAATTATCTAAAACAACATGACTATCAAATTCTCAGACACTATGTAATTTATAACAGGATGTGTATATTCAGAAACCTGTGGAGTGTTCTTGGAATGCTTTTAAAATACAAATTATATTGAGTCTTAAGTAAAAACACTGAACTGAACAGTGTCCCCTCGATCGGGGCAGAAGTTCAGCGTAGGGGTTTAACGAACGTTTATCAACCATTTCAATCTCCATTCCTGCTCGGTCTGAGCACATCCAGCATTTCTCTCTCAGTAGGATTTATTTTTAAGTGCGCAAGAACGAGAGACCCAGCTCCACGCCATTGTCTTGTTACAAGAGGCACGGGGATGGCAGGGTGACGGACACGTGTAAGAGGAGAAAGGTGCACATGGTGTTTTCCCTTTGTTTGGCACTGGCTTTGATGGAGAACAGAAAACAAAAACATGCCATAAACACAGAACGAGGGTCTGTCCGTAGGTTTGATTTGGCACCCAAGGACCATGGTTGTGCTGTAGAAACCGTTGCAGGAATATTGCACGAATATTGAAACATAGGTAATCAGAGGCACCAAAGGCACCGGTCATGTGAGTCATCATCAAAAGACAGGCCGGGTAAATATCGCACATTTCCTGTCAGCTGCTGCTAAGACTTGCATTTTTCTAAACGAAAAGAAATCCTGCGGGGCTTTTTGCTTATCACTTGTTTGAAGAAAGGCTGTTTGAGGTCCCAGCATTGAACACGAGACCTAGGTTGCAAAATTAGTTTTCCCGTAGCATCACGAGATGTATTGTACTCTGTTAATACTGTTTGACATTGAACTATCATAACTGATGGTGCTGCTAGTCTCTGGGATATCCCACAAAAAAAAAACAAATCCATTAGAGGTAAATAACTAATTGTGAAAAAGTGAATGTGCCACAGAGATGTGAAGAAGGACCCTTTAGTGTCTTGGGATCTCTTAACTACTTGCAGGCACCTGTACAGACAGGAACCTCCATGGGCAGCATTCTCCAATGTCCTGGGGCAGGTTGCAAATGATGAATATATTAAGAAAGTCTTTCAAAACTTTCTTCTTGCTCTAGCCCTGGCCTCGACCCGTTCACATCTCAGTCCTGTGTTGTTCCTTGGCCCCCTGCCTACCTCAAAGCCCAAATCCCTACCAAAGATCTTTATTTTAATATAGTCAAACTTATCAATTTTTTAATGGTATTTTTGTATCTGCTTAAGAAACGCAAGGTCATGAAGACATTCTCCAGTGCTTTCCTCCGGAAGCTTTACTGATTTGCCTTTCACACTTAGATCGATGTCTAGGGGATATCTGTAAGATTTTAAGGTTTCATTGTCCTATATTGAGCACACACAGTGTGACAAGCATTCTGCTAGGCACTGTGCTTTAATTAGTTCATAGCGGAGACTGCTGTTTCCATTTTACAGATGAAGTAAGTGATAGAGGTTCAGAGGGGTGAAGAGATCAGAGGGCACTGCCTGCAAGAGGCAGGCTTTGAACCCAGGACCATCTGTGTCTTGCTTAGCCACAGCCTAGGACAAGCTACCCTGATGGAGGAGCTCTAGCCTTTCCCCCAAAGAAAGGCAGGTGAGGACTGAACCTTCTCAGAATATTGGTGAATAAAGGGACTAGTGCTGTGCCTGTTTGGCTCCAAAGACCACTAAGGGCTGCAAAGCAACCTTGGAGGTTCAGAGGATAAAAGGCTGTTCCCAAACATCCCATACCATTTTTAGAAATCCATTCCATGAACCACATGCTAAGAAGTAATTCCAGAACTCCATGGTTCAGTGTGATGCTAACAACCACTTAAGATCACCAAGATCGCCAAGAGGTGCCTGGCTTTGCCCCATCTAGTTTTTCCCATCCTATCTACGGAAATGACATATTAATAGATTTCCTGGTCTTAAACCATTCTTGCATTTCCAGAAGAAGCCCTGTCTACTTCTGGGACATTATTTTTAATACACTGTTGCCCTGGTGGTTTTCCAGATGGCCTCATAAATTCTGGGAGCTGAGAACCTCTGTGGAGCAGGGGACAAAATCCCATCACCTCTAACATTTTCCAGAATCAGAACCCATGAAAGCAAAAGGCCAAAGCAAGGAAGAGAATGCTGTAGCCCAAGTACATAGCTCAAGCCTGGACCAGCTTGTGGTGGGATAGCTGAGGATAATTTGCAGCTTTCATAAATTTAACATGTTATATATCAATTATTCATGAACTTCCTGGAAAGTCCATGTTGTAGTAAATGGTCATTTTTCCAAGCCATGATTTTGAGTCTCGTAATGCAAGCTGGGATGTGGGAGCTAATTCCCCCAGCTGATGGGTGGGCCAAGCCAGCCCCCCAGCATCTTCTTCCCAACATAGTTACATGACTTCCTACTCGTTGAGCATTGACCATGACTCAGCCAGTGTTATAAAAACCTATGTTCTTTGTGGAAAACAGCGTTAAGAGCCAACTTTAGGTGTTGACAAAAGAGGAGAGAAAATGAGGAGGTCGGGACCAGTGATGATTCTAGCAAGAAAATGAGAGTTTGGTGTGGGTTCAAGTGGAAAGCCTAATTTTGTCATGGCTTTGCTTCTGTGATGTCGCCCAGTTCACCATTTGCTTCGTAGAAATAGTCTGTCGAAATAGGGAAAAGCGGTTTGCGACACTGTTACAGTGAATTTCCCCAGCCAATAAATAAGTTATCCACCAAACCAGAGATAAAACTTTAGTGAAGGATAACAAGACAGTAAGCTTGTTAGATATGTAGAAGCGATCGTCCATGTGAGTTCATTTTGGTGAGTTTATTTAAGTGGCATCTTCATAGTGGAATAAACCACTTTCATCTTGTATTTATGGAGGCATGAAAGGCCTGTGGGCAGTCACTTAGATTTTCCAGTTGTATTTTAATGCAGTAGTTGAGAAGCTTCTAGTAGGCAGAGGAGCACTCCCCTGTTAAGCCTGATGTGTGAAACAGATGGAAACAGAGCTACTCTGTGTGAAGGGAGAGCAGGGAGCTCCATCATGTCCCAAGCTTCTCTTCTCGGCCCTGGGGCACCTATGTAGGACCTCTTGCTTCCCACAGTTTGAGGTTCATTGTGGTCTGATTTGTACCATGTTCCCAGTGTCTAGCACATGTCCAGACGTGGAAAATGCACTTCGTGAGTATTGGTGAGTGGATGGATGGGCGGATGGATGGGTGCATGGATGATCAAGAGAATGCTGTACAGATGCCCAGGTAAATAAATATACGGAAGGTGGATGGTTGGTTGGCTGAGTGAATTTATAGAGGATTGAGGGTAGATGACTTCACATTCCAGTCCTCCCCTCCACTATAATCTACCCCGCTTATAATGCCACAAATGGCCAAGTAAAACGTTTCAAGACCTTGACATGAGATTAGCTGACTTCTTCTAGAGACGCATCCCCACTGTAAGAAGAACCTTGAACACCAAGTTGCCTTTTCCTCACTTCCGTGATCCCAGTGTCTAGCTGCCATCAAGGTGACCTCCTACAGCCTCACCCCAGGAGCACCTCCTCCTTTCTGGAGCTCTGCTGGGACCTCACCCTTTTGTGTTCCTTCCTCCCTCCTCTGTTTGTCCTCCAAGAGCCAGCCCCACCATGTGGATGTCCCTGAACCCCACCCCAGCACTCTGATATCTCCATCACAGACACCTGGCAGCGAGAGGACGGGTATCGGCAAATGGGCTAAGAGGCTACCCTAAAAAGCAAAGGCGGAGACCCAGAAATGCCCATGCAAGTGAGCCCGCCCTGCCATGTCCCCTGCCCCAGCCCCTCTGCACATTCCTGCCAGGACGCTGGGACCTGCCAACATCCAGCAGAGGGAAGATGGCGTCTGAATCTTCTTTCCCATATTCCCTCCAGTGACCTCACTGGCCTCCTCCTGGCAGCCTCAGCAGTGTAGGAAGAACCGCACTGCTGAGGCCAGACTTGCCAGGGAAGTGGACCCATGACAAATGTCCTCAGACTTTCCTGTGACAGGAGCCATCAGTCAGATTTGAGCTGATGGCCCTCCTTTTCCTTTTAGCCATCCTCTCTGTGGGAGTGGGCAGGACTAGAGGCTTAAAGATACTGCCTCAACACCTCCAGTCTGGGTGCCCTTCCCTTGTCAGCGCTCCTCAGGGAGCTTCAGGCTGCAAAGACTGCTTCCCTGTACCCAGACAGAGGGACTGTAGAGCTGCCTGCACACTACACTCAACAAGGACTTGGCAGTGATCTTCTGCCTCAGTTTCCCTTTCCTGCCTGTTCCCCAGACTGGAGACAGCCCTGACCCCATCCTCCTGACATAGGACTGAATCTTATCGCCTCCCCTCACACCCACCATGCTCACCCAGCGGCCACCCCCTCCTGACCCCTCTCAGACCCATTCACCCACCCTGGAGGGATGAACATTCAAGAATAGGTATCTCCTTGGACAGAGTGCCAGCAGGTCCAGAGAGGGCAGGGGTGTGCCAAAGGTCACACAGCAAGTGAGCGATAGAACCAGACACAGAGCCCAGCCTCCACCCCCACCACATCCCACTCTCTTCCCCTGCTTGGGGCCACTATTTGATGAATTGTCAGACACCCTGGGTTCAAATCCCAGATCTACCACAAAACCAGGGCAAATCTTCAGCTCACCAAGACCCAGCGTCTTCATCTATAAATGAGGGTGACAAACGTACCTGCATAGAGGAGAAGCAGGTCCCAGACCCTGCCCCACGTGTAGGCCTGGGTCACGTAGAGCCTTCCGACTCAGCTGTGGCTCCCAGTTGGACCAGAAGTCTAGAGGCAGAGACTTCTGCTCGGCACAGCAGTGGCCCATGGCCCGGGGTACCGCCCCAGCCTCAAAGGGGCCCTTGGGACCCTACCTGTAGGGAAGCATCAGGCCTGTCCTTGAGGCCTGCTCAGAGCACATCAAATCAGAGAGGCAAAGGAACTCTGCAGTGGCCTTCTGCCCACCAAGGGCGTTCGCCAGAGCCTGGCTCTGTACTCGGCTCTGCACAGCGCAGGGCTGTGGGTCTCAGCCTCCCCCATCCCAGCCCTACGCTCACATAGATCCTGGTGGCAGCCTCCTCCCTGACCCCCCACTCCCCACCCTGCTCCCCCAGTCTGCGCTCAGAGGGCTCTCCTAAAACACTGTGACCACACTCCTTCACCCAAGTCTCCTCTCTGCCCTGGAGATAGAGGACGGTCTCTTGATTTGACATTCAAAACCCTTCACGATCTGGCCACTGCCAACCCCTTTAGCCTCAGCCTCCACCTCTCTCATGACTCCTCAGAAGCACAAGGTTCTCCTGTGGTGGGGTTTGCCAGACTGATTCACCATTGACCTGGAGCCCACCCCAGACCTGGACTCCTCAGTTAAGACCTGATCTGCTCCCCTAGACAGTAACGCCCTTCCATTCCCACAATCTGCCAGGGCTTGTGAACGTGCGCAGATCCCGCATTTGGGCTGGACATTTGGGTGAGTGATGAGCAGAAGGACGTGCCAGGGGGTGAGTGAGAATGACAGAGAGTAGCTCACAGAGCCGCGCCCATGCCCCCGAGAACACAAGCAACCCATCCCTGACCTCCCTCCTCGGGACTCAAATGGCCCCCGAGTTTCCTTTGTGGGTTGGCCTCACCCAAGACGCTGGAAAAACCCAGTGACAAGACCAAGGGGACATAGTTCCTGCCCTCCAGGGGCTGTCACCCCATGTGGAACCAGAGGGAGTATGAGTGCAGGCTCGGGAACAGCACAGAACAAGCTGGATCTAAGTTCTGGCTCCACCCCCTTTTACTACCTCTGTGCCTCAGCTTCCCCATCTGTAAAATGGGTGGGAAAGACATCTGCCTCTCAGGTTGCTGTGATGATTAAATGAGATTATGGTGCTTATAAAGGGTGTAGAGCCTGACCAGTGCTGGTAAGTGCTCGGCGAGAGCTACCTTAGTATTCACATTGTTCCTCTGCGGAGAAATTGCCCCAGGGCCCCTCCCCACAGTCCCAGCCACATCTCTGGAACAGATACAGAAATGGAAGATACACAGATGAGGGGTCCCTTCCCCCAGCCCCTCAGCCCTGAATACCTACTTGTCCCAATCTGTCTCTTCCTGACACACATGGGCTCCCTTCTCTGGAATCCTGGTGTCTTATCAGCAATGTTCAGCTGTCAGTACGACTTCACCCTGCATAAGCTATAGGTCACGGCCTGCTCTGACTGTAATAAAGGGATCCAGAAGCAGCCAAGTATCATTTTAGAGACAGGAACATTTTAGTTTATCAAGATCCAAGAAAACATGAGGTCCCAGAGCCCAGTGCCTGGTAGTCACAGGCTCTAGCCCTTGGCTCAGAGTGTGGGCCTGAGGCTGCCCCCCAATCCAGCTCCCTCTCTGTGGGCCACGTGACCTTGGGCAAGTTGCTTAATCTGTCTGGGGCTCAGTTTCTCCACCTGTTAAACTGGGGATCCTATCCCAGGCCATCATGAGAATTAAGTGTGTGAGGAGTACCAAGCACAGTGTGGGACCCACAGTAGGTGTTCCAGAAAGGGGAGCTACTCAGGCTGATCTGTGGAGGGAGCGCAGCCACCAGGGAAGAGCTGGAACTTTGAGGCACAACTTCCTCTTGACCGTGGGCACCTTTGTAGGAACAGCTTGGGAAGAAAGTCCAGGATAGAGGTAAAGCTTGCCTTATCCTCTGTGCTTGCCACAGCAGGTGTAGGGCCGGGGAGGCAGAGGGGCGGAAAGGAGGGCTGTCGTGTTATTTCTCTGCCGTCATGTATATCTTGTTGATATAATGGGCCCTGCATTTAGAAATTGGAAGAGTTTCCCTCATAATTTAAAGTAGCACCTACCTCTGCCGGTCCCGGTGACTGGGAGATTAATTCCTCAACCAGCCAGGCAGGTGGGCGCCGGCACCAACTGGCTCTATCTGCGGACACGGGTGACGCCATCTTTGCGCCCAACTGGTGATGAGACGGGCACTGCTGGGGCGCTGAGTCACCTCCAAGTGACTCAGAGGAGGGCAGGGCATCTTCAAGGTGACCCTGAGGGACCGGCATCTCAGCAGCACAGAACAAACACACTCTAGGGGGCCGGGCTGGACACCATCCTGGACGGGCCAGCTCTCCAGGAGCACGTCTGCCTTGAGTCATGGGTGACGGGTGCGACGCAAGCCATGGCAGCAGCGGGGACACACTGAATGGGACAGTCTAGAGCCCTGACAATGGTGTGGACCCCGCCCCCGCTCCTACTTTCTCGGAAAAGAGCGGATGTCCCTGACATGCCCCACCCCTGCCCTTGGCTTCCAAAATGAGAGGCCACCTGGTGAGGAGGAGGAGGGTGACATCAACTGGACAGCTGGGCAGCCTGGACTTTACTAGAGAGAATCCAGTGGCAGGTGACCATGGCTCAGCTCCAGTCTGAGCCAAAGCCCTGGCCACTGGCTGCAGAGTAGTAGTAGCACAAGGCACTGTGGTCACACTAGGCGACTGGGGCCAAAAGCTCCATTTCCTGACCGGGTGGAATCACCGTGTGGATCGCTACTAGAAAGGACATGGAGGCTGCCTCCTGGACCCAACAGGAATAAGAACCATTGTCACTTAGTAACGTCTGTCACAGGCCTCGACTGAGGAAAGCGTGGCCGGCATGCTCCATGTCCACCGCCAAGGGCTTGAGTCCTCCTAAATTGAGGTCTGACCGGACAATTTAAGTGGATCTCTTTTGCCTGAGAGAAAGACAAGGAGAGCCCCACTTTGCCCCTTTTCAACTGTGGGTCTTCAGGAAAAATGGACAACTTGAGCTTAGGGTAGCTAGCTGACAGCCAAGGGAATAAAAAGAAGCAGCTGGCATTTCCCCAAAAACTCAAGCAGGCCCAACCAGTCAAAAGCAGACATGAAACTGAATTCTGTACCTTGTCGAAAGTGGGGTCCTGACGTCTCCAGCCGTTACCGCTGCGTCGTTGGTCTCTCCCTTCAGTGCTTCAGCCTTTGCTCCCTGTATCGTAGGCCTGTGTTCATAGGTGCATATAGGTTTATATTGTTACAACCTCCTGACAGACTGCCCTTTCATCATTATAAAATGCTCCTTTTATCGCTAGTGACAGTTTTGATTTGAAGTCTGTCTTTTTTAATATTAGTACAGCCACTCTGGGAAGCCTTCTCTGCTCTGATCCAACCCCTTGACGTGTGTGGGTCAGTTACCATTTGATTTCCCTGGAACCCCCTGGGGAGGTTTCACCCCAAGGTAGGAGGTCAGTGTTGGAGGCCAACAGAGTTAGTCCTCATCCTTTGACCAACATCCCCATCCATCACCCACCCCTTTCCAAGGTAAAGTTGACCTTCCAACCTCAAATCTTGGTGGAGTCGAGTCCCTATCTAGTACTGAGTCTTGACTTCAGGCCTCAGTTCTGCCACTGATTTGCTCTGGGACCTTGGACAAGTCTGTTGCCTGGAGTTTTTCTTCTCCTACCTGTGAGTTAGTTGAGCTCTCCGGCCAGAGCTGGAGAAAAGAGGAGGGGAGGTCAAGCCGCAGTCTCAGAGGCTCCTCCAGGGTGTAGAGCAAAGCACTGTTCTCTTCCTCTCTCACACAGGCAGCTGGGACACAGTCCATGGGGCTGAAGCCCGACTATCCTCCATTTACTAGGGACACATCATTCACAGGACAGCTGGGCTGGAAGAGGAAACATGGCAGGGTCTGTGCCCCAACTCAATGTCCTCTCCTTGTTCCCAATAGCTCGGTACAACCGAACCAGCTATTTCTACCCCACGTACTCAGAGAGCTCGGAGCACAGCCCCCTGCTGGTGTCTCCTGTATTGGTGGCAAGTGCAGTCATAGGCGTGGTCATCATCCTCTCCTGCATCACCATCATCGTGGGCAGTATCCGCAGGGACCGGCAGGCCCGGCTCCAGCGTCACCGCCACCGCCACCGCCGCCACCATCACCACCACCACCACCACCGCCGCCGTTACCACCGAGAGTACGAGCAAGGATACGGTGAGTTGCCGTCCACCCGGGGGCCTGGCTTCCTGTCTGATTGTGACGGCCACCCAGGAGACACAGGGGAGGGGGCAGCCCTGCCAGGGGTGGGGCGGGGTGGTCAGGAAGAGATCAGAGGCTCTCGGGCCCAGGGGTCTGCCAAGGTGACCCTGAAGGTCAAAGGAAGGGTGTGGTGCTACTCCCCAGCCTTGGCCAGTGTGGGCCCGGCTGTACTGACAGCTGGTCCAGCTGGCACCTGCATGGAAGGACGGAGGGAGAGAGGGATGGGTAGGTGGGATGGGAGGACAGATGGGGAGGGGGATGAGGAGATGGAGAGGTGAGGGAATGGGGTGGGGCGAGTGAGTGGACAGACCAGTGGCTGAAGGGAAAGATGGGTGAGTGGGTGGGGTGGGAGATGGATGGCTACCTGGGTGGACAGAAGGACACATGAAGAGAGGATGAGTGGCTAGAGTGGGTGGATACAGGCGTGGACTGGGTGGGCTGCGTGAGCGCATGGATAGATGGGTGGGTCGGGGGGATGGATGGAAAGACGGACAGATAGGAAGGTGGTGGGATGGACAGGTGGGGGGTCAGCTGGGCATATGAGTAAGTGGATGGATGAATGATGGCATGGGTGATGAGTGAATGACTCTACCCCCAGGGAGCCTGCAAAGTGCATAGAGAACTGATTGGAGATTTTCCCAATGAGGGGAATCTCCCTTACACAGAGGTGGTGGTTAGTTCCTGGGGCAGCCAGTCCCAAAAGTGTCCATCTGGCCAGAAGGCCTGAACATTCACTTCCCAGAATGGTTGTCAAGAGCAGGAAAAAGCCTGCCCTGAGGCCTGATGGAGCCTCTGCCTGGACTCTGGGAGCCATATAGGCCCAGAGGCCACCATCACACCGCAGGTGATGCCATCTGGAGGCTCCAGAGCCATGGCAGGGCCTGGGAATCTTTCCTCCTCCGCTGGGACAGGCAGAGCTTGAGAGAAAGAAAGAAAATAAAAATTTAAAAACTGGGGCACCTGGGTGGCTCAGTGGGTTAAATCCTCTGCCTTCAGCTTCAGGACCCAGGGTCCTGGGATCAAGCCCCGCATCAGGCTCTCTGCTCAGCAGGGAGCCTGCTTCCCTTCCCCTCTCTCTGCCTACTTGTGATCTCTCTCTGTCAAATAAATAAAATCTTTAAAAAAAATTTTTTTTAAAAACTGGTTGGGTTGGATCTCATCCACCTGGACCAGAGGCCTGAAATCCACAGCCCCCTCCCAGCATGCCCTGATCAATCACCAGCTTTGTGCCACTTCCTCCCCCTTCCACCAGAGTGAACTAGGTGAGGAAGGAGCCACCTTTTAGCAACTACAGCTCACCTCCCGCACCTGGCCGTGGGGAGCTGAAGCAGGGAGGACCCGGATGGCAGAATACTCACTGATTGCCCCGCACTTTTCACACAAATCTCATTTCACCCTTACTGTGGTCCTGGAGGTCGGACTACTTTTTATTACCTTCCTAACTGACAGATAAGGAAGTTGAGGTTGGGGCATTCAGGCTGCTATAACAAACATACCAGAAACGGAGTGGCTTATAAACAAAAGAACTTTTTTTCTCCGTTCTGGGGGCTGGGGACTCCCAAGGCCCCTGCACATCTGGTATCTGGTGAGGGCCCACATCCCTCTCGCTGTGTCCCCACGCAGTAGAAGGGATGAGCTAGCTCTCTGGGGTTTCTTTTGTGAGGGCACTGGTCGCTATTATGAGGGCTTCACCCTCATGACCTAATCATCTCCCAGAGTCCCCAACTCATACTAGCAGCACCTTGGGGGTTCAGATTTCAATATAAGAATTGGGGGCTGGGGGGCGGTTAGTAAACATTCAGACCATAGTCAGGTGCTGAAGTAACCTACCTAGGGTCAGCCAGCCAGGTGGACCCCAGATTTGAGCCCAGGTAGCCCGACCTGGGCTCCTGCAGGCTCCCCACCACATGCCACGGGTCGCACCACGGAGGGAGGCTGAAGATGCAGAGGAAACAGCACCAGGGGGGCCCCATAGGCCCAGGGCCCCGTCTGGCAAATGCACCCAAGACCTAGGGGCCCTGCGGACCTGGACGTTGCTCCGCTGGCAATGCTGGTAGGAGAAGCAGAAGAGCAGGAAGCTGGCCCTCTCCACGCCACACAGAGGGACATCACCTGGCAGGGGACATGTGCCCACGATGGAGGAAGGGGGCCGCAGGTCAGCAGGTCAGTGGTTCGCCCTCACTGCCCAACAGGGGAAGCTAAAGAGAAGAGTCAGCATGACTCAAGCAGGTGCTGGAAGCCCAGCCAACCCAGTCCCCTCTAGGGTCCCCAGAAGCCGAGGACTCCCCAAGAAGACAAGCCGGGAGCACTGCCCAGCACTGGCCTGGCTTATTCCTATGCTTATAGCTCCAGCCTGCCCCTGGAGGAGTGCGAGGCTCTTGCCTGGGCATGCGCACTCCCACTAAGGAGCTAGGGTTAGGGTTAGGGTTAGGGTTAGGGGAACCTTCACACCTTTGCATATGCTCTTCCTAGGTCCACAGTGCCATTCCCCATACTCCCCTGCCACAACTGACAAAAGCCTACTCGTCCTTCTAGGCCCACCTCAAATGCCACCACATCCTGCCCAGGTAGGGTAGAAGCACCCTTCCCTGTACTCGCTTGGCATTTGCCCACACTTCTGCCAATGCCTCTGTCATGGGATGGCGGCGTTGCTCCAGGGAAAACAGGACCTGTGGGTAGCTCTTGACCAGTGGGGTCCAGAGCCCAGCACAGGATCTCACCCAGAGAAGATGTTCCGTGGGCCAGGGAAGGAACCACCCCATTTCCTCCTCACTGCAAGAGCTGTGTTCGCCCATTTCCTTTTATTTAGTGTTTTATTTTTTTAAAGTCATCTCTACACTTGACATGGGCCTCAAACTCACAACCCTATGATCAAGAGCCAGCCAGGTGCCCCTAGCCCATTTTAAAGACCAGGATACCAAAGCACCTTGTCGAACAGCCTGGAAGTTTCCAGGCCTGAGGAGCCTGGTACTTAGAGCATGGGAGAGGGGACCAGAGTAAACCCCAAGCTGAGATTTGAGGCCGACCTTGGCCTTGAGGAGAGAGATGGGCCTGGAGGCTCAGGGCTGGTGCCCCATGAGCAAGGCCCTGGCCCTGATCTCTGGAGTTGGTGGTGTGACAGCAGGTCACAGCCAGGCCACACCCGGCATCAGGCCTTTGCTGCCCCATGCTGACGGGCGCAGCCCTGCCTCCCTGTCCCCACAGGTACCCATGTGTAGGGTTCCCACCTCCTTGCCCCGCTTAGTTCTCAGCTCTTGCTTTGGCACCTCCATGGGGCCTCAGCGGGGAGAGGCACTGATGCCCCCCGTGGCTTCCTGCAGCCTCTTGAAGGGTGTACAGGGGTGCCAGGAGCCTCGGAAGGAGGCCAGCGAGAAAGGAAGCACCCCGTGCCTCACTGTGGGGAGGGCAAAGCAGCAGAGCACTGACAAGCAGCCGCCCGGTAGCCCTGGGGATGCTTCTGTCCTCCAGACACCCCCTTCCCCTGGCTGCACTGACCTGGGCTCTCCTGCTCTCTCTCCTAGCGCTCTGCCTGCGCCTCCTCAGACTTCTCTATGGATTCCTAGTCTTTGAGGAGAGGAATAGCAAGATCCCTCCGAGCCAACCCTTGGCCCCAGGTCGTCTCTCTACACGCACTCCCGGCTCCATCTCAGCCACCTGCCTGTTTCAGGCACCACCAGTCACCCTCGGCCAGGGATCCCCCAGGAGTCTCTCCTCAAGGTCTCACAGACCCCTCAGAACCAGGGATCCAAAATGGCCTTCATCTTCCAAGTCTTACTGTACGACCCGTGGACAGTGGTCTAACCACTGTGTAGCTCAGGCGAGTCACCTGCATGATAGGTACACGGGGACCCACCCCTACAGGGTACTGTGAGGACTAAGTCACACAGAACCTGGCTTCCGGGTCCATGCTCAATACATGTTAACTCTTTTCATTCTTCCTCCCCCGAGAAAACCTGAGCCAGGGTCACACTGGTGACACCGGCCGCTGCCCCTTGCCAGCCACCTGACTGGCAGCTGCTAGGCATTCTCTGCAAGGCAACCGAAGTGACTGACCTGGGAACACTTCCATCCTCTGCTCAACACCCTTCAGTGGCTCCCCATTGCCCTCAGGACAAAATTGTCCCTCCTCTGCCTGCACACAGCGCCCTTCTGCCGTCTAGCTGGGCACAGAGAGAAGAGCCAATAAATGTTTGAGAATGAGTGAATGAATGAATGAATGGGCCAGTGAGTGAATGAAAGAAATTCTATTTCTGTAAGATGGAAAGATCTTCAGCTTTAGGAGGCAGATCGGGTCTCTCACTTGCTGGGGCTTTAGAGCGAGCGCCCCCACCTCTCAGTTTCCGCATCTGAGAGCAGGAGGCGGCCACAGGGCCTCTCACAGGTGTGGGGTGAGTGTGCTCATGGAGACGAGAACACAGTAGGTGCCTGCCCGTGGGTGCAAATTCCTGTTCTCCACTGCTGGGCTCATGGAGCCGCGTTTACCTCAGATTGGGGTTAAATCATGAGCTAAAGGGTTTCTGGACTTTGGCAAACAAAGGGGTAGGGAGATCTCACTCCCCATGAGGCGGCTAGAGGGACTTCCAGAGGCCTAGACCATTGGGGTCTGTGCTGACGTGGAAGTAGGGAGAGGAGATAAGAAAAGAATTGGGGGAGCTGAAATGAGGGGCTGGGGGAGTCTTTCCAGCTGTTCCTCAGGAGCTCTGTCTGGGCTGAGCTGGGTCAACTCAGGATTGGGGTCTAAGCTAGGTGAGCGCCTCAGAGCAGCCTCAGTTTCCCTAAGCTGTTCGGCCTCTGGGAAGCCCCAGGAAAGCTACCCAAGCAGAGAGGGGCACGGCAGTGTGCTTGGCTCCATTAGCTGTCGGGCGTGCCCACCACAGCTCTCCCACCATGGTCTAGGACACGGCCTTAGCTTTCCCAAGGTTGAGACAAGCCATAACCTCCTGCATGGTGGGTGGGCCCCTCCTGGCCCCAGAGCCCAGAGGCCCACATCCCACCTCTGTCCTCACCCTATTTCATGCTTTCTTCTTTCCTGAGTTTCTTCCTCAAGTTCTTCCAGAAATTCTCACCCTTCAGCTGGTGCCCTAAAGGGAAACAAATCTCATTTCAGCTCCTTTTTATAGCATGCGTTATTGGGGACCTTTTTCCTAGTAGAAAAGTAATACGTGTTCACCTTGGAAAAACCTTTAAAATACAGAAAATATAAAGAAGAAAATAAGGGTCATGATCCCGTCATCAAGACAGAGCCACTGTTAACGTGTCTGGAATATTTTCTTCCCAGAGCTTTCTCAAGGTCCATAGATAACCCCGGGATTATACCTGCAGATAGAGTTTCACGTCCAGATTTTTCTACTCACTGTTGTATCAGGAGTGGGCAAAAAGAGATGAGGGGAGTGGAAAGAACAGTCTTTAGGGTTATAGCGACTGTGCATGAATTCCAGCTCTGTGGCCTCGATCCTCAGTTTGTAGAATGGAGAACGGGGACGGACATCCTCAGTGCGTAAGATGGGGATGGACAGTGCTGCTGACCTCACAGCAGGTCTCTAACCCCACCCCCAGACAGATAAGCCTCAACCCCCTGATGTCGCCTCCTGATCTCTGAAGGGAGGAGCCTGCTGAGACCCCGGTGTGGGTGGGGAGACCTCATGCCTCAGCCATCTTTGCAGCTCCACTGTCCCCTAGCCTCTACTAGAACTGCCAGAAACAGGGAGGTGGACAGCTTTATAGAGTGAGGAGCCAGGCTATTGAGCTGCCCTCTGGTCCTACCAGTAATTTGCTGTGTGACCTCCTGCAAGTCGCTGAGCCTCTCTGAACCACCCTTGTTGAATACATGTGCTCTATCAGCACCTCCTAAGCAGTGTTACTAGATCCAAGAAGAGAAGAGTCTGTGGTCAAATGCTGCCCAAGTACTGTCAAATGCAATTCTCAGCTGCAGGACTTTTCAGAGCCTTTAATGTACTACTATATGGTAAACATGCAAACAAAACAGAGAAGAGAAGACAGTATATGGAGTGGCCAGAATTCATTACAGAAGTGCCTATTCTCCTGGGATAACTAAGGGAATAACGTATGGTTGGGCGCAGGGAGAAGGGAGGCCTGACCCCAGAGACCTCTGTAGCCCTCATTCCCTGACTCCCCAGTTTTCATGTCCCAGCCCTTCTCCACAGTTTCAAAGCTTCCTTTTCACACCACACTCTTATTTCTAGTCTCCTTCCTTAGCTCAGCTGTTCTTTCCTTCTGCCCAGTCTGTCCCTCTTCTCTTGGCTAATTCCTAGATAAGACCCAGCTGTAGGAGCCCCCTCCTCCAGGAAGGCCTCCCTGACCTCCAGGCTGGGTCAGCTCATCCCTGTTCCCACAGGGCCAGTGCTGCCTCTATCAAATCTCATGACTCAGTACCAGGCTGTTACGAGGACAGGCTGCTCACCACCCTGGGAGCCCCACCAGGGCAGAACCCACTCCACTTCCTCTCAGAGACCCCATGCCCAGCACAGCAGTGGTGCTTACATTCTGGGGCTAGCTCTGAGAGAATGACAGGCCGCTGAGGTTGGTGAGGGACCAGATGGTGAGCTGGAGAGCACAGGGTCTCAGTGGCCTCAGCTACACATGTAGGACCCTCCCTGCTCCTGGTCTAAAGCCCAGGCTGAATGTCTGTCCCCCGCAGTGTCTGATGGGCACACGTACAGTCGCCCGAGCCACCGGATACGCTACAGCTGTAGCCCTGTCGAAGACTGGTCCCCTCCCTTGGACCTGAGTTCTGACGGGGACGTGGATGTCACAGTGCTTCGAGATATATACCCGGACTCTCCACCAGGGTAAGGAGACTGTTTGGGGGAGGAGGGCAGGAGCCGGAAGGGCACTAGGTGTGAATCCCCTCCCCCGCCAGGGGAAATAGCAACATCTCCCCCAAATGGTGTAAATGCAAGAAATCTCTGGGTGTGGCCATCTCCTGACCAAGCAGGTCCCGACGACACAGGGCATGGTTCCACAGATATCACTGGAGAAGGAAAAGCTCAGCTCCTTCTGACTGGGGTCAGGGGATGGGGTGGAGGGTCCAGGCCCCATCTCCTTAGTATGCACCCCCAAAACCCAAACCCCATGCACTGGGTCAGGCCTCACTGTCCAAACTGCACTCGTGGCCATCAGGTAGCTCAGTCCCACTGAGGAATTCTTCTCTGGGGGGCCTGTGGGTTCTCCCTGGCACCCTCAGGCAGATGACCCACAGGTTAGTAGTTGGAAAAAGAAGAGAGATCAGGGCCTCCATTGCTTCCTTACCAGGAGACCTCTCTGGACCCACAAACAGCCACAGCCCCATCACCCTGTACCCCTTTCCCCCTGGGGGGCGGTGGGTGCTCTTTTGCCCTACACCTATGGGCTTCTGAGGAGCCTCAGGGTCTCCTTCTAAGCCTGGAAGAGCCGCTTCCATGACTTGAGGCCCAGGAGAGTCAGACAGGCCGAGGTTGCTGCCCCGGACCATGCACTCTCAATGCCGGCCGGGAAGCTGCTCCATCGGTCGCGGCCACTGTTCTGAGCTATCCAAGACCCGGAGTTCAGTGACTTGCCCAAGCACATTTACACGGAGCCCAGGCTGAGTCAGGACCAGAATCCAGTCTCAGTGGTTTGGGGGTGCCTTTCCTGGGGGGCTTGGAGGGTTTCATTAGAGCCTGCATGACAAATCTCCAGGGCAACCGTCCCTGTCACCAGGCTTCCAGCCCTCGGGAAAGCCCCCACACTGGCCCCTGAGGCCAGGTTCCACTGAGCCCTGAGGGAGCCTCTTCTCTTGTAGTTATGAGGAGTGTGTGGGGCCAGGAGCCACTCAGCTGTACATCCCCACGGACGCACCACCGCCCTACTCGCTGACCGACGCCTACCCCGTGCTGGATGGCATCATGTATGGGGGCATCATCCACAGCCCCGGCCGATACCAGCAGGCGCAGAGGTTCCTGGGCCAGGCTGGCCTCCACACCATCTCCATGGATACTCTGCCCCCTTATGAGGCCGTGTGTGGGTTTGGCCCCCCATCAGGTCTGCTGCCGCTGCCGGGCCCAGAACCGGGGCCCAGGAGCTCCCCGGGCTCACCCACCCCGACCCGGGCCCCGGCCTCTGGTCCAGAAAGGATTCTGTGAGTGACCCAGCCAGCCAGGTCCTGCCGGTCCCTCGGGCTGAGCCACAAGGGCGTGCACACACACAGATACACACACAGGCTTACAAGGGCATGCGCACATGCACACACACACAGAGATGCACACACAGCACTCCCACGTGCACACACATACAGTTTGTACACCGACACACACACAGATGCACACACAGCACTCCCATGTGCACATACAGTTTGTACAAGTACACACACACTCAGCTGTGCACACACTTCTACGTGCACGCAGAGATTAATGGTTTGTACATACACATAAACGCTGACACACATGCACACACATCCAGATATGCACCACACATGTACAGACATGTGAATACACACAGCCCCCCCTCCCACATCCACACAAACCCATCTGCTAAGGTTTCATTAAAAATGAAGCTCTCTTGACCTCCCGTCTCCTCCCCAGCCTGTTGGTTATGCCTTTGCAGGCAATGCTGGGAGAAGACAGTTGGAGAGGGACAGGGCCTTGCTCCCCCCCTCTCCCTGGCCTGTTTGCCTCTGCCCTCGCCTGGCAGGCTGTGCCCAAACTCTGATTCTGCCTCCAGAAACTGCCCGACCCTCCCAGGTCGGCCGCCTGCCCCCACCCCCACCCCAGGGCGACACGTCCTCCTGGGTGGTGGGACAGGCCTCAGTGAGGTTCAGCCACACACTGGACCCCTCCCTCAATTCCAGGGCAGCCACACTATCACCACCCTGACACTTACGGGGTGAGGGACACGGGCCTGGGGGCCCAGGCACAACCTGGAATCCCTCACCGCCCCCCCGCCCCCTCCCTAACCCAGTGCCCCCGGCCTCGTGGCGCTGGCGGCATTATTTTGGAGGGCCCCCACCCCAAGCGACTGGTGATGAGCAGGGTCCTTGGTGGGCGTGCGACGGTGGTGGTGGTGGTGGTGGGTTACAGCTGTCCCCGAGTCAGTCCAACCACGGCCCAGGGCTGAGGGTCTTCAAAGAAGAGAAGGGTGGCCTGGGCGCAGCTCTGAGACAGAGACGTGGCCCCTAAGATGCTAAGTGCGTGCCCAGCTGACCACCATGGCCCGAGTGTGAGCTGTCTACCCTTCCCCCCGGGACGGCAGCTCCTAGTTGGGAATCGTGAGCTGATGCATTCTGCCCCTGCCCTCCAGGGCACTTGCAGAGATGAGATACTGGGGAAGCGGGCCCCCTAAATACCAGCATGTCACCATGAGAGATCGGATCTGGGCCTCACTGCCAGAGGCACCCGGAAGGGGATATATGGGTGAGCCTGCTTACAGAGTGGCCCACAACTCCCAGCAATTTCCATCCGAGAAGATGGATGAAGACCCAGCCTGCCAGAGGGAGGCAGCCGAACAGCTTTGCAGAGTGTCCCGCCAGCATTGCCAGCGGCAGGAAGTGGAAACCTCGAGTCCACCCTGCCTCCCCCCGCCCCCATCCACCCCCGCCCCCCATTTCCATTCCTCTAATGAAGGGCTAAGACATTTCAGTAATCCCTTTCTTGAGAAGTAGGGTGACAAGGATGGCAATTATGAATTTTACTTTCTGTAGAAATAGGGTTTCTTCCGGTGCAGAACCGAAAGGAATCCGTGCAGAGGTTCTGCGGCACCCTGAAGCACCCGACTCCGCCAGGAAAGGGACCTTGTTTACAAGCAGTTCTGTCCGCCTCTGTGGTGTACTGTTTTCTAGGCAAAAAATATCTGTCTGTTGTACTGTATAGCCTTTAAATGCACTCCAGGGATGGGACTCTTTTAAGAAATGCATCCTGCTTCTGCAACCCTAGAGAGTACTGTGGGGAAAAAGATAAAAATCCCTAAGTACTCACCAGTGTTTGAGGGATGGAGCTAAACAGCTTTTCTCGTTCCTGGTTTAAGCGCTAAATAAGCAACAATGTATCTTTTCTGTGTTCAAAATAAATATATCGTATCAATAAAAATGTTGCAAAAATAATATTCTCGAGGAATGTGTGTGGTAAGGGGCTCAGGCCATCATTCACATGTAAGGAAAGTTAAATAAATAACAGCAAATCGAAAGTACCTTCCTTCTCTCAAGAGGAGCAGCCTGAAATCTTGTCACTTCCCTGTTGACACGGCTATCAGGGATTTCCATGCTGACTCGCTTCTTTTCTTAACCTCCCTGAAACACAGCTTCATCTCTCTGAGCCGTGGTCAGTGTAACTGTCACCAACACGGGCCATCTAGTTTTGGACTTGACTTCAGGACCCCCAGGGACTGCACTTTCTTCTAGCCCAGCAGTTGATTCTCAGCACCCTGATGGTTTCAGCTACCAGGAAGGGGGTAGGAGGATTGGTAATTACACGGAGATGAGTTGTTTTCTTCCCCTTGCAGAAATTCTTTTCTGTGCTCTCCGTAAGACCTCAGCTTTGTTCATTAATCCCTTCTCTGGCAGAGGCTGGTTGCCTTCCTCTGTCACCCTTCCCTCCCACTCGAACTCGAGTGGCATCCACCAGCAGAGTCCTAGACCCGGGAGTACCCTGAAAGTGGGGCTCAGTGCTGAAGAAAGGTGCAGCGGCAGTTCCAGGTCCCAGCCGTCCTGCACCCACTCCAAGCCCACACTGCCACCTGCTGGCCGCCTGCTGCCACTGTTCAAAGCCAACAGGTCTGCCTTGGAAAAACTGCACGCACTTCCCTTCTCTCACTTGCAAACCTACCTCCCACGGATATGAGCAGTTGCAGACAGAACTTGTTTGGGTTCTGAACTGGTCTTCCACCCTGGCGATATTCCGTGAGGCTTAACCAGCCAAGCATTCTACTCTCAGGAATCCTGCCTGCCTCGCAGCCTCTCTCTCTGACACCCCTCCCTGTATGCAAACTAATCACGCCTCTGACCTCAACACCAGTGTGTGTGGCTCAGGGGCCACCTCTGTGCTCTGGGGCCCTCTTGTCCAGAATGAATGTGGCAGCCCTCACGGCGACGGTGTCCAGCCACTCCAGACCAAACTACACCAACACCCAGTTCCAACGACACACAGGATCCCCTACCAGCCCAAGAGACTGTGGGGCTTGGCGTTTCCGGCCTCCCCCATCCATGACACACCCTATGTCTACACACGGCACCACATGCAAGGTCCTACGGCACACTCCTACAAGGAGACTGGCCTCTCTCCGCCACGGCCTGAGGGGTGGGGCCGAGGAGCACAGCCCAGGCAGTGGGGAGGGGAGGTGACAATTCTCAGGATGGTGGGAACAGGATGGGGCAGGACCAGATCCTGGGACAGGAGGAGGGCACCAGGGGTTGATGAGGGAGGTGACCTGGGAGCACCCAGAGGGAGAGGGCAGCGAAACAAGGAAGGAAAGGAAGCCAGTTCAGGGTGTCGTGGTCACACAGGTCCCCCTGCGGGGAGACAGTGGAGAGCACGCCTCAAAGTTAGCCACCAGACAGGAAAGGAAACAGCACTCACAGCAGCTCACAGACTCTCAAGGGCCATCGTTTGAGGCTGCCGTTGGGAGAACTTTCTCCATGTCCCTGGTGCAGCCAAGCGGGCTTCTGTGGCCAAAGAAAGTCTTCACATGGGGGAATGCCACGGCTGGCAGGTAAAGTTATCCCCACGGTCCGCAGGCTCTCCCACCGGGCCAGTAAGCACAGCCACGGCGCACTCCAAGGTCTCAGACGGCACACCAACACTGGTCACACATGAGCAGCCCAAATCACCCGAGAGAGGAAGGAGGGTTGATACAAAGTCTGGCCACCCACAGCCGCCCCTCAGAACACCACCTGGCTCGAAATAACTAAGCCTGCCCCCTCACATGCGCACAGAGGGGTCGCTCACACCAAGCTCCTCGCAACACCCTCGAACACACGCTCATGTGCTTCACTCAGCTCACACTGCCCGTGGCTATGCACACGCCTGCTTGGGTGGCTTTGGGGCACACACGCCAGTGCCCCCGCACTCGGCGCCCACACGCTCAGGGGTCCCCCATGCACACTCCGAGGCCACCCACTCCTACTCAGGTGCCACCGCTGGTGTCCACCTGATGACTGACCAGGTCATGGGCATGAGCAATAGAACGACAAGCAGCTTCAGCGTCTGAGAAAGCGAATCTTTGGTCGTGGGCTCTGCTTTGCTTGACCTCACACTGAACCTCCCCAGTCAGGTGAACTCTCTCAATCAGAGCTAATTACCTGGTCAGGCCTTGTCTGTCGGGGCTGGGGGCTGGGCATGCCCTTGCCCCCCAGGGTCGCAGTCCCCCGGTGCCTGTTAGGCATCTCTCCCAGGAATCCCAAGGCTCCAGGTCCCCAGCCCCTGTCGTCACAGCCCCAGCCTTACCATACTAACTCCGCCCCAGCCTGACGCCTGAGGTCCTGGGGCTGGCCAGCATTCTGCTCCACAGCTGGGAGCTGCCCGGTCCATGACCCACCACAAAACCACACCACCTGGATTACAGGGAGAGGGGAGGCAACTTTTGAAAGGGCAACCCTCTATCCTCTGGCAGGTTCTGAGACCCGTTACCTATCTCCATGACTCAACTGCAAGAGACAGAAACCCAACTTGAACCTTCTCAAGGATATTTATTGACTCATGTGACTAAATTGTCCAAGTGGTAATTCTGACTTCAGGCTTGGCTGCATCCAGGAAGTCCAAGAATATGGGCAGGTGTATTGCCTCTCTTGGCTCTGCTGCCCACCGTGTCACCTTCATTCTCCCATAGGAGCAATGGCTGTGGACACCCCAAGTCTGTGCTGGCTGGCTCATGGCCCAGTCTCAGGGCCTATCTCACTGCTGGGCTCTGACATCTCGTCCTCTTGCCCGCCCTTCCCTTCCTGGTCTGTCTCTGTGTATTTGAGCCATCCCTGCCAGACTCGGATGATTCTTCTCTGAGTGTTGAACCCCAGGGATGGGGGGGCCTTATGAGTAGACCACTGACAAGAGAAGTCAGTTCAATTATGAAGGAAACAAATTCCTCTCTGTGTGTAATGGCCTGGAGGAAGGGAAGTGCAGAATTCCAGACTTGGGAGCCCCTGACCATGCAGCACCCACCCCTGTAGTCCCTGTGGGTCCTGAGTGTCCCTGAGCTCCTAGGCTTTGCAGGGGACTTGGGAGCCTTTGGGCAGCAGGGACAGTTGTGAGGGAAGGATAGGTGCTGGGACCCAGAAGCTTGGCTGTTCCTACTTCCGTCATCAATTCACTGTGACTTTGAGCCAGGTCCTTTCCTTCTCTGGACCTCAGGACCCCCACCCTTCCCAACCCCTCCACAGCTCCCACGTATCTCCGGTGCCCCCCTCACTCCCCGTCTCCTGCATAGTCACCAAAGTTAGTCAGCCCGGCAGGCAGAGAAAGGTTCTCACGAAGCCAGTCACTCATCTGCAGGCCCAGACAGAACAACACCAAATCTGACAGTTGACGAGGCCGCAGAGGTCCGGTGGGGAGTGGGGAGAAAGCTGGTCCTAGAGAAGCTGAGCTGACCCAGGAACCAGAGGACAGAGCGGGAATTCCAGACCCCCGGCCCAGCCTTCCCCACCACGCTCTTGGGCCACCCTAGAGACACAATTCACAGGCACGATGGGCTTCCCAGAGCTGAGGAACAAGATGTCCAGAATGAGTGAAGTGGATATACCAATAAGTAACTACAAGCAACAGAAGAATTACACGGGATGGGGGGTGGCAGTGGAGATTAAATTGTGAGTACCAAACTGTTAAACTTTGGCTATTAATAGGGAAAAAAGGGGGTGCCAGGGTGGCTCAGTCCGTTAAATATCTGCCTTCGACTGAGGTCATGATCCGAGGGTCCTGAATCAAGCCCAGGATTAGGTTCCTTGCTCAGCAGGGAGCCTGCTTCTCTCCCTCCCTCTGCCTGCCGCTCCCCCTGCTTGTGTGCTCTCTCTCTCTGTCAAATAAATACATAAAGTATTTTTTTTTAAATAGGAAAAAATATACAAGCCACTCCAGCCTGCTCCTCGGGGAGCAAATCTGCCTGGGGCCAAGGAGAGAAACAGAGACGAAGAGACGACGAGAATGAAGGCCCTTCTGTGTTAGACACACACACACACACCCCACTACCACCTTTCCTTGGCCTGGCAACGGCCTCTTCCGCAGAGCTCAGTGGCCTGGAACTCTACATATCCCCCTCGCCCAAATCCACCATTCCCCCTTCTGTGCCCTTATAAATCTTTGGCATCAAGGGAAAAGCATGGCTTTGGGTCTCATACCTCTGGCATGGTAAGCTGCGTAACGGCCTCCGAAGATGTGCAGGTCCAAATTCCCACAAGCCGAGACTGTGTTAGCTTCCGTGGCGAAGGCACTCAGAGGAGGCAATGAACCCGGGTTATCCAGATAGACCCAATAGGACCCCAGGGGTCATCCCCAGGGGAAGGCCTCAGGATCAGCATAAGAGAAGATGCGCCAAATTGAAGCGGCGCAAGAAGAGAATGAGAGACTGACACCTGCTACCCTCCAGGACGGGCTCGGGAGGAGAGGTGCTGCTCCCTGGCAACCCATTATCAAGGAGTCCTCCAATGAGAAAGTGACTTCCCACGCACGGGGATAGAATTCCCCTTGGGCCGTGGGGCTCAAGAGAGGTTGCAAGAGGCAGGGGAGCTAGAGGCAAGGATCCAAGAGCCCCAGATGTGGCGAGGCCGGGTCTGAGGCAGCTACAAAGCCAAGCACCAGGCAGATGCCCTTCCTGGTGACTGGAGGGCCCGGAGGCCAGCCCGGTGTCACAGAAAGCTGATGAGAAAGAATCCTGGGCTGAGTTACTACAAGGTCACACCACCCCCTCCTTGGGGCTCTCCAAGCTGTGAGCCACCCCAGGGCTGGGGCTTTGTCTTGTTGGCTTCTTTTTTTTTTTTTTTTAAGATTTTATTTATTTATTTGACAGAGATCACAAGTAGGCAGAGAGGCAGACAATGAAAGAGAGAGGGGGAAGCAGACTCCCTGCCAAGCAGAGAGCCCGATGTGGGACTTGATCCCAGGACCCTGAGATCATGACCTGAGCCGAAGGCAGTGGCCTAACCCACTGAGCCACCCAGGCGCCCCTCTTGTTGGCTTCTGAAGCCTCCAGGACGGCATGGACCGGGACACAGGCTGGCTGCCCAGGGACAGCTCTTCCTCAAGCATCACGAGAGGACACGAAAGGGGACCCAGCATCTAAGAAGTCAGGATAGAGTGCACGTGCTGCCCCCTCCCAGAAACTCACACCCCTACACCTGCTCCAGGAGAAGTCCTAGAGCCGAGGAGAAAGGGGACCTTCAGTAGCCCAGCAGAATTTATTTGGCCACAGGAAACTCTAACTCACGTAAGACTGATTACGAACCCCCAGTAAGGGCTCCCTGTGGAGCACCCTTTGAGAAATGCTGACCCGCACGGAAAGAGTGAGTCATTGAGTGGCTGAATGAGTGAATCATGACTTAATTAAGTATTGGGTGATTGAATGGAAGGAAGGAAGGAAGGAAGGAAGGAAGGGAGGAAGGGAGGAAGGCCAACTCCGAAAACTGTCCCTCACCCATATCTCCCCAAATGCACCTTGCCCCACCACGTGGGAAGGGGCTCAGACAGTGGGGTGAATCCAGATCCTAACTGTGCTGCTCTAATTTATACCTGGGTCTGTATGAAAAGAGAAAATCTCCTCTGTTGTCTTTTTTTTTAAAGATTTGTTTATTTATTTGACAGACAGAGATCACAAGAAGGCAGAGAGAGAGAGCAGGCTCCCTGCTGAGCAGAAAGCTCGATGGGGGCTCGATCCCAGGACCCTGAGATCATGACCTGAGCCACCCAGACGCCCCATCTCTGTTGTCATTTTAATCTACTTCCTCCTGAGGGAACGCTGGGATCTGGTGAGATTGTAGCATGAGCCCCACCCCTCCCCGGCCATAGGGCAGAATTCGAATCTCGAGTCTGAGTATAAACCAGGGAGCTATAAAACAAAAATGAAAACGGATGGCAGAAGGCTGGGAGGGAGAGAGATGGTCAAGGGTCACGAGTACACAGATAACTCTTGGGCTCTGTTACCCCAAAAGCAGTCCAAGGATTGGGGTACATTTTCTTTGGGCAGCAATGGCAGGAAGCACAGGAGGAGCAGGGAATGAAGACAAGGGAAGGACGTGAACCCACAAAGCGTGCCCTCGTGAGCAGGTTACTGCTATGGGCCGCTGCTGGGGGGCAAGGGCGAACACACCTCGGAACTGTCCCACCGAGTGCAAGAAGCTAGGGCGTCCGTGCGCCCACCCTGCTTGGTTGGCCGAGGGCTGGGGCTGGGTGTCAACACCCTGGCCCTTGCCATTTGTTCCGCACACCAGCAGAGCACACTCCTGTAGCCAGAGAACATTCTCAAGCAGGAGCATAAGGACCTTGGCCAGGCACATCCGGAGTGGGCTGAAGGCTACAGGCTGGCACGGGTGCGGACGGATGTAGGTGCTGCTGTATCTGCTTCCCATTTGCGAACGGGCGAGGACGGAGCCTGACCTCGGGGCTGCTCCACGGCGGGGGTGGGGGGGGGTGGGGGGAGATGGCCCAGCCCCAGCCACTCTCAGGTCGGAGCCCCCCCAGAGTGACAAGCAGTGGCCGGGCCGTGTGCAGCTTTCTCTTTTGCTAGCACACTTCCTCCTCGGCTTCCTGACTGAGCGAGCGTTGGGGCGGGCCAAAGGCAGGCCAGCCTGGGCCTGGCCTGGGGAGGCCCACAGCTCTCCTCGGCACCCAGGCCCTTGGAGCCACCATGAGCCAGCCTCGACCCCCGGGCCTAGAGGACGCTGCCCTGGAGTCCCTCCTGGGTGACCTCATCAGCTACTACCAAGAGGAGGCAGGGGCAGGCCGGCTGCGGGTCTGCAGGGACGCAGCCCTCACCCACAGGGCCCAGCGGCTCTTGGACACGGGAGCCCCCTCTCGGTTCTATCTGCCTGAGCTTCTGGTCCCTGGTCCGGGGACCACTCATTCCCAGGGGGCGCCCAGCCCTGCCCAGCATGTCTGCCACGACCTGGTACAGGCACTGGAGTTCCTGGAGCTCATATCTGTCAACCTACTTCTGTTTCCCTGGAGGAAGGAAATCAGGTCCTTGAAGGTAGGCACCACCATGCCTCTGAGCAAAGGGGTCTCGGGTAGGGGCCAGAGCTCTGCATCTGGGGGGGACAGCATATCCATCCCGCCCACTGACTCTGGTCCCATTTTACAGGTGGAGAAACTGAGAGCAGAAGAGGTTAATGCAACTTATCTATAGTCACCAGCTAATAAGTAGCCCAGATAGGCCTCAAACTCAGGGATCACAGTCTCCAGCCACTAGACCATACGGCCTCTCCAAAGAGCAGGAACCGAGGAACTCATAATCAACAAGGGGAGGGATCTGGCTCTGGAAACTTTAATCTCTTCAAGCTCCAGGCCAGGACTGCTGGGTTGGGAGCCAGAATATCGGAGCCTCACCCCAGCTCAGTTACTCCCTTGCTATGTTTAACTTGAGCGCAGTTCCTGTTCATTCTCTAGGCCTCAGTGTGCCCTTCTGTAAAATGGGACAGAGGATAACATGATCATGGACCAGATTTCCATTCTGGCCACATGCTCCAGACCACTGCTTCTCAGGAGCCTCCAGTGCTCCCGGGCATCAGCCCTCAGTCCTGCCTGGCCACTCACCGCCACTCACAGCCACTCTGCTGCATTGTGTCCCATCTCTAATGAATACCCCTGTTGGTTCCAGACATACACTGGGAACTTCGCCTACCGGGTGCAGCCTGTGCTTTCCAAACACACGCTGCACACCCTTCTGGGCAGGCTGGGCTACGTGGCCACCTCCGAGGCGGAGTTTTCGCAAGTCCAGGCCACCGGCAAGGAGGACACCAAGCAGACAGTGTTTGAGATCTTCCTGGCGAGAGCTGCATGTGAGGCCATTCTGGAAACCTCGAGCAGGCCGGTCCTGGGACGGGGAAGAGAGGAACTGGCCAGGCCCCACTCCAGGCGCAGCTCAGGGAGAAGGCTGGTGAAGGCCCACAACTGCCCCAAAGGGACCCAGCCAGGCCTGGGGCCCCCAGAAAGGCTGGGGTCTGAGAGGGCCCTGGCTGAGGGCCCTGACCATCAGAGCACTGTGCCAGAGGCCCTGAGTCTGTCTGAGGTCTCGACGTTTCCCCGCAACCCCTTTGCTGGTCCCCTGCTCCCCTTAGACTCTCAGCACAGCGCCAGCACATGCTCAGACAGTGAGGAGTTCTTGACCTGCTACAGTGACCTTGTTCTGCACCAGACGCCCTTCTTCCCCAAGGACCTTCTCCCGAGCAGCCTGAAGGGAGGGCAAGTCCAGGGCCCAGGCTTGGCTCCCAGCCCACCTTCAGGTGAGGCAGTCACCTCCTTAGCTAGCAGCAATGAGTGGTCCCTGGTCCCTGATGCAGCTCCTGAGAACACAGTGGTCACCATACCCAGCCAGCTCTGCCTGACACCAGGTCCCCAACTGTCCGGGAAGTCCTTGGACCCAAAGCCAGAAGTAGAGGCCGAGCTGAACACCCCTGGCACAGACCCTGTTCCTCCAAACACTTCCTCTGAGATGGATGAGCTCTGTGAACGCCTCTCCCAACTCCTTGGACCCCCAACTCTAGTGCGCCATCCGAGGGGTTTCCCAGGCCCTGGGCTTGGAGAGTGAACGAGAGCCTCTCAGCAGTCCAGAGCCAGCCAGCAAGGGTGGCAGCCCAGACAATAGGGTCACTCGGCCCTGGAGGGCGACTCAGACGCCCTCTCATGTATGAGAGCCCCCCAACCCTCACTATCTCCCTCCTGTGGGAGCTGGGAGTTCCCACCCAAGACCACCACTCAGGCAACAGCTGAAAATGTCACCATTGGATGGTACCGGGACAGACACCCTGACTGAGGACACGGCTCTTCCACCAGGAAAGTGACTACTCGGGCAGCGGAGCTGGCAGCGTGACAGGCACAGGGAGAAATCTGCTCACCTGTCCCTCCGGTCTCAGGTCCCAGCTCTGCCACCTAGTGACTGTGGAACTTTGGGCCACTCACTCTCTCTGAGCCTTGTTTCCTCACGGGTAAAGCGAGTGTGGTGAGACCCACTCACAGAAAGCTGGGAAGAGCAGAGAGATGGGGGGTGCACAACGCCCCTCTTGCCTCCCTCTGGGCACTTCCTGTCCCTCCACATCCTTTGGGCACCTCCGAGGGGCAGTTTCCTTCAGCATCCTTAAGGCACCTGTCACAGGGCAGATGGAAAGTCAGCTGTGCAGATAAACAGACTCAGAATATACTCTGAACCCGCTTAGACTCCTCTGTCAGCCTCTCTTCTCTCACTGCTAATTTCTGGTTAACAGAGAACAAACCTGGGGCGCCTGGGTGGCTCAGTCAGTTAAGCAACTACCTTCGGCTCAGCTCATGGTCTCAGGGTCCTGGGATGGAGGCCCACATTGGGATTTGGCTCAGTGGGGAGACTGCCTCTCTCTATCACGCTCTCACTCTCTCTCTTCCCCTCCCCTCTCCCCACTGCTCATTCTCTCTCTCCCTCCCTCAATAAAATCTTAGGGAAAAAAAGAGAGAGAACAAAACCACACTTTGGAGCTCAGGATCATATGCTGGCTCCCCATCCAGCGGTCGGGTTTCCCTCATCTGGGCTGGGTCCCCCCTCCACCAGCCACCTCTTGCTCCCACATGTGCGCACACACACACACACACACACACACACACACACACTTGCACACAATGGGTACATCCAGAGGCGCTGCTCTCCCCATAGGACTACCCACGCAAGCAAATGACCCCACCTATGCACAAGCTGAAGCCAGAGGTCCCTGTCTAAACCAAGTTCCAGGATTCTCTTGCTCAATTTTCTCCAGGGGCTCCCAAGGCCACAAGCCCCAGAGGTTCACTATCCTGTGGACCTCATCTCGTGCCCTTTCCCCACCCCCAACCCACTTCAGACAAGACACACTGGTGTCTTCTCGGTTCCCCAACAAGCCAAGCCAACTCCTGCCTCCCAGCCTCTGTGCAAACTGTTCACTTCCCCCACGCCGCACCCCATCCCCATCTTTCCTGTTATTCACAAATCACCTTCTTGGAGAGACTTTTCCCCAGCCACCCATCTATCACAGCAGCTTGGTTTATTTTCTATATGAAGATATTTCATTGATTCATTTTTCCATTTCCCACACTAGAACATAAGCTCTCTGAGAAACTTCACCTTGACTCATTCACCATGGTTTCCAAGGATCCATCAAATGAAACCATCAAGTAGAAAACTTAGAAAATACAGATGAGGGGCACCTGGGTGGCTCAATAGGTTGAGTGTACAACTTTTGATTTCGGCTGAGGTCATGATCTCAGGGTTGTGGGATCGAGCCCCGCGTCAGGCTCCGTGCTCAGCTCAGAGTCTGCTTGTCCCTCTCCCTCTGTTCCTCCCCCACTTGCAATCCCCTCTCTAATAAATTGATAAAATCTTCAAAAAGAAAATACAGATGACTATGAAAACAAAAGCAGAAGTTACCATAATATCCCCCACTGGGAGGTACTCAATGTTATGGTGTTAGCCTAATTCCTTTTGGTATGGAGCCCAGGGCGGGGCTCAAACTCACAATTCTAAGATCAAGACCCAAACTCGTATCAAGAGTCAGACACCCAACCAACTGAGCCACATAGGCACCTTGGTCTTTTCTTGTAAATGTGGGATTATATATTTATAGTACTGTGTTCTACTTTTATTTCCCAGGAAGAGAATTATTTTAACTAATTTTAAATTTCGAGAAAAGTTATGAAACACAAGGAATTCCCTTATTGTCCTCCCCCCGCTTCCCCCGAAACTGACATCTTACATAACCACAGTATGACTGTCAATCACAGGAAACGAATACTGATACAGCATTAACAAAACCACACACCTTTTAAAATTTCATCAGTTTTCCCATTACTACCCTTTTTCTCCATTCCAGGATCCTATCCAGGATCCCACATCGCATTTGTTACTTTTCTTTCCTCTCCTCCAGTCTCTAACACTGTCTCAGTCTCTTGTCTTTCATGATCTTGATGCTTTGAATCGAAACTTAATACTGACCAGTTTTACTTCACTGAATGTCCCACAATTTGGGTTTGTCTAGTGTGATGGGTTTTTTTTTAAATGGCTGAATTATGCACTCTGGCAAAATATCATGAAAAAACTGGGGCACCTGGGTGGCTCAGTGAGTTAAGCCTCTGCCTTTGGCTGGGTTCGTGGTCTCGGGGTCCTGGGATCAAGCCCCACGTCAGGCTCTTTGCTCAGCGGGCTCCCTGCCTCTCTGCCTACTTGTGATTTCTGTCTGTCAAATAAATAAATAAAATCTTTTTAAAAAATCATGAAAAAAACTATGCTGTGTCCTTGGTGCATCTTATGGAAGGGTTCATGACATTAATACATCTTATTACTGGTGATATTTACCTGCTGCATCCCTGGAATAAATCTCTAGTCCTAGGAGCCCTGGTTCCTTTTATTGGAGAATGATGTTTAGATACCAAGACCCAGGTGCCAGGTGTGCTCACTGTTACCAGGTGTCATTGCTTCCAAGCCTATTCAGGGGATGGTCAGGAAACACAGGGATGTGTCCTAACCCATGCATATACACATGTGGCGCTACTTCCATAACTACATAGAACTTTAAAAGCATGAGTTTATACTGATACCTCTGCTTCTAATCCAACATCACTGGGTTTATTCTACCTGTCCCCTTTTAACTCCTTTCTCTAGAAGAGAATGAACCCAGCTCTCTTAATTTACAGTCTGCTTGGGGCACCTGGGTGGCTCAGTGGGTTGAGCCTCTGCCTTCAGCTCGGGTCGTGGTATCAGGGTCCTGCGATCGAGCCCCACATCGGGCTCTCTGCTCAGCAGGGAGCCTGCTTTCCCCTCTCTCTCTGCCTGTTTCTCTGCCTACTTGTGATCTCTCTCACTGTCAGATAAATAAATGAAATCTTTTAATATAAATTTACTGTCTACTTATTTGTTCGAGTCTATTACTGAAGTTCCAGAATTACTAACCATACCTCCATGAGAAACACTTGTAAAACTATATAGGACAGCATCTAGGAAGTGATTTTTGCTTTTACTCTTTCTGCATCCAGTCAAAATACTCTTTTCCAGCTACTCAGGCTACTTCTTTATTCCCATCCCCCTGACCTCCAGTGTGGCCATTTCTCACTCGCCATGCTGTCAGGATCAGCTATGTTGTATTCTGTGTTCCACTCCCCCTACATTCTAGTTGATCTTGTTTACTGAGGGGGTAAACTGACACATTCTTATGGTTCTAAGAGTCAGTTACACGAAAAGTCACATTCACACAAGAATCATTCCCTTCCCCTCCCTGCAACCCCATCCCATCCTTCCCTCTCTCCAGCATTTGCCCACCAGTCCGTGCAGTTTCTGGATTATCCTTCCTGCATTTCCTCTGCATCTCTGTATGTTCTTAGGTCTCTCCTTCCTTTTTATAGGAAGTAGCGTACCAAAGATTCTCCTTCGGATAGTCTTTTTTTTTTTTTTTCACTCAACATTTCTTTATGTCCTGGAAATCACACCTGTTCAGAGAGAGCTTCCTCATTCTTTTTTCTACTCCACTGTGTGGCTGTACCGTAGTTCATTTAACAGTTATGTATGATCTTTCAGTTGTTTCCAATTATTCTGCAGTTTAAACCAATGATGCAATAAATAACCTGGTGCATAGATATTTTCATATTGTAGGAAGTATATACTGGAACCCAGAAGTGGGATTGCTGGGTCACAACGTAAGTACAGGTGTAGTTTGTTAGCTGTTGTCAAACTTCTCTCCAGAAGGGCTGTACAAACGTGTACTCCCACCAGTAACGTTTGTACTTGTTTCCCCACAGCCTCACCAACAGAATGTGTTTGTTGTTTTGGATTGGTTTGGTTTGTTTTGCCAGTCTGGTAGGTGAGAAATAGTATGTTACTGTTCTTTTAATTTGCTTAGTCCATTTGGGCTTTTATAACAAAATGCCACACACTGCTGACTTACACACAACAGAAATTTATTTTTCACAGTTCTGGAGGCTGGAAGTACAATGCAGTGCCACTATGGCTGGGTTCTGGCAAAGGTGCTTGGCCAGTTTGCAGACTGCTGACTTCTTGCTGTGTCTTCACATAGTAGAAGAGGCATGGGAGCTCTGTGGGGTCCCTTTTAATAACAGCACTGAGTCCATTCATGAGGGCTCTGCTCTCATGGCCTGATCACGTCCTGAGGTCTCCTAAATACTATCGCCTTGAGCATTATGTTTACAACATGTGTATCTGGTGGTGGGGTGGGGTAAGGGTGGGGGGACACAAATATTCAGACCATAGCATTTGTATTTCTGAGTGAATTTGAGTGTTTTTCACATGTTTACAGGCCATTATTAGATCTTTTTTGTAAATTGTCTTTCACATCTTTT
The DNA here is from genome assembly GCF_922984935.1 of Meles meles. Classification (NCBI taxonomy): domain Eukaryota; kingdom Metazoa; phylum Chordata; class Mammalia; order Carnivora; family Mustelidae; genus Meles; species Meles meles. The sequence goes on along the minus strand of NC_060084.1, from coordinate 18,962,858 downwards.
TCTCATTCTTCTACTCGATTTTTGGTACTTTGCCCGGCATTTTTAAAGAATTCTTCATGGGTAGTTAGGAATATTCACCCTTTGTCTGTTTCGTAAATTGCATTTTCTCCCGGTTTCTGGTCTTTTGACTTTGTTCATGATGGATTTTAATCACACAATTTTTTCAAATTTTTATTTATTCAAATTGATTAACCTTTAGCTGCCCTTGGATTTTGAATCATAGTTAGGAAGCTTTCCCTAAATCAAGGTACTTGCCTGGTTTCAACTTTTTACATTTGGATCCCTAACCACTTGGAGTTTAGTCTTGGGTATGGTGTGAGATATGGATCTATCTTTATCTTTCCCCAAAGGGTCACCTTGGCATCATTTGTTTAAAAGTCCATCTTTACCCCAGCGATTGGAGATGACATCTTGATCATGTAGTAAATTTCCACGTGTGCTCAGGTCTATTTTTGAGTTATTTGATTCACTGCTTTGGCTATTCACGCAGAAGTACCACACTGTTCTAATACTAGAGGTTTTAGATATATCTGAATGTCTGGTAAGGCTAGTCCTCCATTATCGTTTTTCTTTTTGAGCGGTTTCCTGGTTATTCCTGAATGTTCACTTTTCTATGTGAACTGTAGAATGTGTAGAATTCCATAAAATAAACTATGGTGTCTCTACTGAGATTATATTAAATTTGTCATTTAAGTTAGAACTGACATCTTTACGTTGATGCGTCCTCCTAGCCAAGAATGGGATGTCTTTACATATGTTCAAGTCTTATTTGCTATCTTTGAGGAGAGTTTTTAGCATTTTTCTTCTATGTTTTTGTACATATCTTGTTAAATTTATTCCAAAGCAGTTAACCATCTTAGTTATCATTGTAAATGGGATTTTCACTACCATTATGACCACTGTTTCTTGTTTCATATGCTAATTTTGTATTCTGCTACTTCACTAAAATGTTATTGTTTGTATTACTTTTATCACTGATTCTTTGGAATATATTACGGTGTTAATTCTTTTTCCCAACGGAAGGGAGTGCTGAGGCTACTGGTGCCCTCCTGCCCCAGTGTGGGTTTTCTCAGGGATATTTCCGGTCGGGGCATCCATAAGGAGCTAAACTACATGCTTCATTAGTGGAGAGGAAGTGCTGTCGAAAGACAGGGAGAGAACAGAAGCCTGCTTACAGATGGCCTGAGGACTCTGGGCTAAGAGAATGGCTGGCGAAGATGGTGAGTTACTAACTCCCCCGTAGCCCTGAGGAAGAGCCAGGTCTTAAAAATGAAAATGCAGTATGTCCACAATAGCCAAACTATGGAAAGAGCCTAGATGTCCATCAACAGATGAGTGGATAAAGAAGATGTGGTATATACATACAATGGAATATTATGCAGCCATCAAAAAAGGAAATCTTGCCATTTGCAATGATGTGAATGGAACAAGATGGTATTATGCTAAGCGGAAAAAGTGAATCAGAGAAAGACAATTATCACATGATCTCACTGATATGAGGAATTTGAGAAACAAGACAGAGGATCATAGGGGAAGGGAGGACAAGATGAAACCAGAGAGGGAGACAAACCATAAGAGACTCTTAATCTCAGGAAAACAAACTGAGGATTACTGGAGGGGATGGGGTGGCTGGGTGATGGACATTGGGAAAGGTATGTGCTATGGTGAGTGTTGTGAATTGTGTAAGACTGATGAATCACCGATCTGTACCCCTGAAACAAATAATACATTATATGTTAAATAAATAAATTAATAAAATGAAAATGCAAGATCTCCTGGCTTGTTGCAGACCACCAACAGCTTCCCACTCCAGGAAGGTGCAAGAAAGTCTGGTCTCTCCTCCAGCCAACTACAGAGAGTTGGAAGGGGTTTGAAGGAGCAGGGAATAACGTGGCACCACTCCAGATCCTCTGTGTCCATCCCTCATTTAACTTACCACTTCACAGTCTGTGCAGCCTCTCTCCTCATGAGGGAGAAAACAGAACCCTAGTGTCCAGAGAAGGAAGAAACAGGACCGAGAAGTGAGGTGATCTGGCCAAGATCTTGCACCCAACAACCAAGGAAATTGGGATCCCAGCCATATTCTGACCCTAAAGCCCAAGTCCCACCCACAAAGCCAAGTGGATCCCAAAAGGTAAGATTCACTTAAAACTTAACAACTGGCCATTGCCCATTTTTTCTGGGCATTTCCTAAGATGACCCCAGAGCTGCCAGCATCTACCCATCCCTGGCTACAAATAAATCTGTTCTGTGCATTAGGGAAAGGACAAGTGAGAGGTGACCTGAGCCCACTGAAAAGGAGATCTCCAAGAAGACAGATCAGAAAACCATCCGTTTATTGTGTAAGGAATCCAGGACCTTGTTGGTACAGGAAATGTCCGTCCCCATGGCCTGAGAAGCAGCTAAGTCTCTCCAGGCCTCCCTCTCATGTCACAGATGCCAGGTACAGATTGAGACCCCATGGGGAAGGAGGAACATTTTTCAAAAGAAGAGAAAGGCCAATTGCCTGCCCCATGCTCTGTTATTCCAGAAAGGCCATGAGGCACTTTTCAGAGGTCCGGTCCTGAAGGTCAGCCTCCACCCGGTCTGTGACCTGTGCCCACTGAACAGATCAGTCACGGTGGCCCCTGATGAGCCGGTGAGAGCACACGTCCATGCCACTCCGACGGGAAGTGCCAGTCAGTACAGCTGCTGCCATTCCTCCACCAAGTAACTCCATCATGGCCCCATTTTCTGGGCCACATTGGATGAACGAACATTTACAGGGACCCTTGCGGCATACTGGGCCCTGGTCCAGGCCCCTTCCATGTGCCAAGTCTGAGAGGTGAGCAACTCTCTCGTTTGACAGACAGGATAACCAACAATCACAAGATGTTCAACAACCAAAAAGGTGCCAAGGTTTCTTGGAATCCTGGGATGGCCAATTCTAGAAAATGTCAATCTAGAGAGGCGGCTCTCCAAGGGTGGTCCCTGGACCACAGCCTCCTGGTCACCTGGAACGGTGTGAGAGAACAGATTCTCAGGTACACCCCAGACCTGCTTGACTGGAAATTCAGGGGGTGGGCCTCGTAATCCCCGGGTTAACATGCCCTCCAGGGGACTCAGATGCACTAACATCGGAGAACCAGGAGCTAGAGACTCCCTAAGGGCACAAGAGCCGAGAGTCAGCAGCAGCTGCAGGTCCCCTAAAACAATGCTTTTCCCAATGTGTGTTCCGAGGAGCACAAGCACACTTGGAGACTGTTAATGGCTATTCCCCAGTGAGGGGTTCCACTGTCAATGAATTTGAGAGTCCCTGGCTTAAATAAAGTTGAAAAGGTGTTTTTATCACAGAACTGCTTGAGTTTAACTAAACCAATGCACCTTGTGCATCTCAGAGAAAGTACCCAGAAAGTACCCAGAGTTCCCGAATCTCCTAGACTAAGGAAACCTCCTTTCTGACAACACCTATTATTATCTCCCAGGACACGTGCGTTCCATGGACCCCAGCCTTGAAGAAGGGAAAGCCAAGAAAAGCAGAAATTCAGAAGACAGTAAATACCAATACCCACTCTGGATTCCACAAGACTGGCTCTCGCTTGGCTTCTGTTTAATGACCTCCTTTGGCAAGCTCACTGTCTTATGTAAACTAGAGGAACACGGAGTTCACTTAAGCCTTAGGGGAGCGGCGGGGCTGGGGTTCTGAGGAAAAGAAAGGCCCGTGCCAGTGACCCTGGGGCCCCGAGTGAGTAATCCACCGCCAGAGCCCAGAAGCACCAGGCGGGCTATTATTGTTATTAGATTTTCAACAAGGAGGGCTGACATTTCCAGGAGCTCGTCAATTACTTTAATAACTGTAATTTTTCAGGGTGGAGAGGCCCGGGGGATGAATGTTACTCATTCCACAGACAGGGGAACACTTGAAGTGAGCGCCCCCATGTGGCTCCAGGGCTCTAGGAAAACAACATGGCACAGATTCAACAGCAGCCGGAGTAGGCAGGTTCTGGAAACATCTACCTGCTCTCAGAGTTGTAAATGCTTCAGTCCTTCCCTGGGTCTGGTGGTGGGAGTCTGCGGGAGGTCCCGGAAGGGTCTTTGACTGAGGTGTTCCCCAGGCAGGGAGGGGTGCACATCGCATCCAGGTGAGGGGCTCAGATAGAATGAAAGGGGGTAGGAAGAAGAACGGAAAAGTGACATCATTTCTCAGGGCCAACAGTTAGGGAGGTGTCATTTACGCCTCCTGAGAGCCACTCTGTGGGAGTGCGTCAGACCAGTGGTCATGCCCTCACCTGGCTCCGCCCAACGCAGGCGGCAGGTTGAGCCGAGGACACCAAGCACCAGGCAGTGAGGGAGACACGATGTGAGGGCAGGAGGAAGGGAGAGGACGGGCCAGAGGGCACCATGGCCCTGACGCCAGACCTGTGGTCCAGCCAGTGAATCCAGACTTCCCTCCTGTCATTGTCCCACCTCCAAGGTCTAGAACCTTCCAGCTTATCTCAGTTGTGCCTTGCGAAGGTCATCATCCACATTAGAACGTGTGACCAGGGCACAGGGTGCCCTGATGCCAACAGTAGGCGGAGTAGGAGCTCTGGCACCACCAAGGACAGGGAAGGCCCTGAAGGAAGGAAGCCATGAACCAGAAAGTTGAACTAGGAACAGAAAGCCAGAAAGAGCCCAGAACCCTGACGGCCTTGGAGCCACCACACCGGCCTTGAATCACCCACCTCCACGCTCCCATGCGACACAGAAATACGCTTCCACCTCATTGTTGTTTTTCTTTAGTCACCAGGTACAGGAAATATTTCTGAATGATTCTAATCATGTCTTTTGCATGTAAAATTAAAAAGCTGAAGTGTAAATAGAGTTATTTCACTGAAAATGCTGACTAAAAGCAAATGTATATGCTATTCAAAAAAATTTTTTTTAATTACCAAGGGTTCAAAGCAGCTGGGGCCGCTCTGGTGCATCCTCCCGTTGTGTTCTCCAGAACCCCGCATCGGGGTAAGAATGGGGTGACACCAGCAAATCGGGGATGTCACTGCTCTGACTCGCTCTATTGGCAATTTAGAGACACCAGCCATTCCTGGGAGTCCGCTGGAGCACGCCTCCCTCTGCTCTAAAACCAGGCCCCGTGCCCACCACAGGCCACCTGCCCTCCATCTGCCCTCGCTTCTGAAACTGCTCCACGACCCCTATGCCACTGGGCCCACCTGCCACACTGGGAAAGCAACCCTCGTCCGCAGACCCATGGCACCCGCAGTCCTGGAGCGAGAGGATGGGGCGCTGTCCCAGACCCGCACAGCCCACATTAGAAGATGAGGCTTAAACAATTGAAAACATTATCCTACTGCTGCTCAGAGCTCAAATCCCTGGCCGAGGCAGCACGCTAAGACTCACGGCAGGTTTTAGGTGAAGGACATATTGGCTACCACAGGACAAGACTTTACTTTTATTTAAATCACATTTCCTCCAAAACAGATGCTCAAATTCAGCTGTGGGGCAAATCCTGGACTGTTCACTAACAAATTCCCGAAGACGGCCAGGGCTCATCACAACACCTGGCAGAACAGGCTCCTGCCTCCTGACCCCAGACTTCTGGTCAATCCCTGATGTTTGGGCGGAGAGACACGTCCCTGCTGGGCTGCTGCCCTTCGTCCTGCCCACGGAGCCCAAGAACTGGTCCAGGAGTCACAGTGCTTGCCTCCCTCTGGGACCAGACCACCAGGGCTCCGGTCACCCACATCGAGTCAGAGAACTGCACGCACAGGGTCCACATTCACGCAGAGGCCAGAACGAGGCCTTCCAACCTTTGTTGATGCCAACCGCTGAGGCCTGTTTCCCCGAAGTCACAACTGACCCTTCCCCATGTCTACAACCAGTCTTCTCGAAGCTCTCTCGGCCCACCTCCAAAATATCAGGAGCACCCGTGATCCAAGAGCCACTGCTTGCAAGCCCTGATCTTCCAGTCCAGACTGCCCTCTTAAAAGAATGTTCTTTCTTTCTCTTTCCACTTGACTCAAGAGACAGCTGCGGCTTTGATGCATTGTTGCAGCTGAGTGAAACTAAGATATTTTCTGAACCAATAAAGATGATTTCATGCTCTATGGTCCAAAGTGTCTCCTTGGATAGAAAAAACATTTCAAAAATACTTAAGGCCGGGGCACCTGGGTGGCTCAGTGGGTTAAGCCTCTGCCTTCAGCTCAGGTCATGATCTCAGGGTCCTGGGATCGAGCCCCACATCAGGCTCTCTGCTCAGCGGGGAGCCTGCTTCCTCCTCTCTCTCTGCCTGCCTCTCTGCTTACTCGTGATCTCTCTCTGTCAAATAAATAAATCTTAAAAAAAAAAAAAAAATACTTAAGGCCACGAGTGTCTCTCCCCCGGGCCACAGACTCTCAGTAATTCCAAGGGCAAAGCTCTTCACACGAGGCCAGTACAGAGTAAGGAGGCCTCAGAAGCCAGGGCTGGTGGCCCCTCGCCCCAGCTTGGCCCTGAGCAAACCACCCAGGCACCAAAGCCATTTCCCTGACGGAGAACTAGCAGCAACTCTGGCAAGGCCTTCATCACCAAGGAGCCCGAGCACCAGTCAGGACCCGCTGCAGGATTCTCCTAAGCACATGAAGGCCAGATGCCGCAGTGGTAAATGCCACGGCAGCCTCCTGCTGGGAAACCGCTGAACACTGGGCTCAAGCCAAACACGGCACAGTTTTGTGGAAGTCTAAGAACATCGACTGTCCTTGTGAACGGCTCAGATAATGAGAAAATGATGACACTGGTTCCACGCGCTGCGGCTCTCCCCATACACACGTGAGGTCTCTAGCAACGGAAGACAGGCTCTCAGGATGAGGGCGAGAATGTTCTAGAGTCACCAAAAGTCTGAATTGTGCCAACACCAAACAGCACTGTCACTGGCTGTGGGACCCTGGGGAAGTCCCTTAGCCTCTCTGAGCTTCAACGTTTTCCCTGGCATGTGAGGCCACTACCTCACCCTCCTGGGTAGTCGGAAGGGTTAGAGACCCTAAGCCCAGCATAACTTCGGGTGGCTCTTTCCTTAATCACGGGGACCCAGCAGTCGGAAGCCACCAGGAGAGGTGCTGGGGGAATGCAAGGCTGCAAACACCAAAGGGCATGACAAACCCATTGGTCCCATTTGTCATTTACCCGCAAGGGCCAGAGACCAAGGAGGAAGACGTGACAAAGAGGAAAAGAGCATCAGGAAAACAAACATGGCCAGATATCAAGCCCTCCCGAGAGTGGGTATTTCCAAATTGCTCCTAATAGCTAACCTCGCAGCAGCAGGCATTTTTCTGGCATGATCTTTCCCATCCTATGAATCATGTTTCTGATTCTTTGGAGTTAATATTCGGTCCCGGTTTTGTTCAAAGAGTTTTAACATTTTCTGCATGTCGTGGTCAGCCTCAATCACCTGGAAATTAAACACATGGGTCATAGGGCTGCACTTGACCTCAGCATCACCCTCCCTTCACAGATGAAGAGGGAGAGAGATGGAGGCAGGCAGGAGGAGGCAAGGAGAGGCAGAGAAGTCCAAGGTCACAGGCAGATAAAAAGGAGGGTTAGAGCAGAACAGCACCAGGTTCTAGGCCAATTCACACTCTCAACTACGTTTCTACTTAAGAATCCGCTACAGTTGTCCCTGCAGCTAGCCCGTGAATGACTCCCCCCACCATCATTTTATATTATCCAATAATGATGGGGGGGAACAGATTTTATTTCCTTAAAAATCCAGTACAGTAACATCTCACTTTCCAGCAACCTCATAGCCTGGAAGCACTGATGAGGAGACGTGTCCGAGCAGCCCACACAGATGTCCCTCAGGCCACGCACAGAAGTTTGTGTGCGGCTCTCCCTCAGAGCCCACACTGGGCGCACGTTCCCAACCATCTCGGGATCCATCTGTCTGCCTGAAAAACTGAGCAGCAGCATATCAGGGGAGGACAGGATAGGACAGGACAGCGAAGCAGGGAAAGGCAGGGCAGAAACGGCACGCAGTTAGAAGTGGCAGGTGTCGGCAGGAGAAGCTGCTACACGAAGCCAACACAGGAACTCCAAGACAAGAGTGGTCTAGGGCAAACCGTCCTACACACCTCAGCACCTCCTAAGGGCACCACTGTGTAACAGACCAGGACAGCGACCGGTGTTTCTTCAGATGCCCTGGGTCACCGAGGAATGGGGCAATGAGGCTCCGTGGCTGCCATCCACTGGAGAAGGGATGGTTGCATCAGAGAGACCACCATCCCCAGTGGCTAAAGCCAAAACCCAGGTCTAGAGGCTTCAGCCTAGAAGTCTAGAAAAGGAACGCTCCTTTATCAACGACACTGGGTAAGTGAGATGCTACTGCGGCCACCGGTGTAAGGGCCACCTTCTCCTGGGTCCGTCCAACGGACCCAGAGACTCAGTCTAGAATGGGAACCAGGAGAGAGAAAGGGCCCCGTCTACTTCCCTGCTTCCTTCCTTTCAATCCACCAGCTCTGAAGAACCTGGTCGTTCCCCGGACTGCAGAATGGCTGACGTTCCCTGGGTCACTCCTCCTTCCAGGAAAGTCTTCAGCCCTGCCAGGGGTACTTACCAGAACAGGGGCTGCCACAGGGAAAAGGACCCCTTTGATGAGCCACTCCTCATAGAGGTGGTGAATAGCGTTCAGGTACTCCTGCAGGAACACACACACACACACACACACACACACACACATATGCACACAGGCCATCGGGCACGGGGAGGGGAGCAAATCTCTCCAATAAGGATCTCAGACGGGGGCATGAGTGTTCATGGCCATGGGGCATTGGCTTGGACAAAGGGGTCTGCAACCACCAACCTGCTCAGGAGGAGAGCCATAAATGCAGCCACTCCCTCCACCAGCCAGCCGGAGCACGGTGACAGTTCCAGCCGCCTACTCCCTCCCTCCAGCGCCACCCTGTGCCCCTGGTGCCTCGCACACACCCTCCACCTGGCCTCTCTTCTGACACCCACTTCTCCATCAGTAGGGCCACCAGTTCCTTCGTGGTGGGGTCCACAGCTGCTCCATGGCCGAGCGTCCCAGCCCTGGGCAGCCTCTTAATCGCCCTATCCACTCTGTCCTTTCCAAGAAGACTGTGACCTTCACTGGTCTAGGAGACCCACTCCTGCTGCTTCCACCCAGCAGAAAACTTGTGCCCTGTGGGCCCTCTAGATCATGAAGACCAATATCAGAAAGGCCCATAAGGTGGAATCCGGGGGAAAGGCCCGGACACACCCCTAAGCCATCGGTGCCTCTGCATTGGGCAGAACTGGACAGACACTTTCTCATGCGCAGGCCACAGTGCTCTGGCCACCCACGGCTACCTTCCCAAGCAGCAATTTACTGCCAGCCCAGAAGCTCCCAGGGAAACTGCAATGCCACCTTTTCATCCACCCCTGAGTTATCCCTTGACAATGACAGATATGTCCTAGAAGCTTTGTGAGAAACACTGAGATAATGGCCCGGCTAATAACAGTTAGGAGGGACTCCAGACTTGCCATTTCTTCAGAACATCTGGGTCACCACACAGAGTGCCCGTGCCCTACCACGGCCTGGCCCAGCCCTGCCTCACTGCGCCCTTCCTCCCATCACTCATGTTTCTAGATTTCAAAGGAGCTACCTAGAAGGAGGGCGTAGGCCTCCTACGCCCTCATGGCTGGTATTAACCTTACTGGTGTTTGGGTAATACAAGGCTGGGTGGGCCTCAGGAGCCAGACAGGTCTTCCAGGGCCTGCACACCAGCCCATCCTGATTTCAGACACCCATGATGTCCCAGGAAATGCCTGCCCAGCCTCTGTCCCAATGGCATTCACATGAGGCATTCAGTTCAGTATTAAGTGAGCAACTCCTAGGTGCCAAGCTCCGGAAAACTTGCTGGGGATGCAGGGAATAAGATGTTATCTTAAAAAGCTCAGTTTGCTGAGGGATAGGGAACAAATATTTAAAAAACAGTTTCAGTATGCTTGTCCTTAGTGCTGTGATCATTGTAAGCCCAGAGGTTAGGGGAGCACAACAGAGGGAAGGTCAGGGAAAGCTTCCTGGCGAAGGTGACATCTGAGCTAAACTTGGAAGGCAAAAGAAACCACTGCACAAAGGCACATTTGTGTAACAGCAGGGCAAGTGTGAGTGTGTGTGTAGCCACGACTGGTATCTATGGCCAGAGCATGAAAGGCAGGGAGTGGAGAGAGACAACGCCGATCTGGAAGAATCTGGGGTGACATGCTACATCGGGGCCTTTATTCTAGACAGCAGCAAGACACCAAAGGGTTGGTGGCTGGGAAATTGCAGGAATGGTGTTCTGTCCTGAAAACATTGCCCCAGCAGCAACTGGAAGCCCAGTTTCGGAGGGAACGTGGGAAGTGAAGGAGCAGGAAGAGGAGAGCAGTCCCATGGTTACGACGGTCCTGACAGGAGGCCCCATGGCCCTGAGCCAGAGCCCAGAAGGGCAAGACACTGGGCGAGGACCAGAGAGGACTGCCTCCGAGCCCAGCACGGCACTCAGCACAGTGGGTGTAGCTGTGAGCAGGAGGGAGTGTTCTAGCGAGGCTCCAGAGCTGGGCACAGAGACAAGCAATCCTCAGGAGGTGGACAGGACACGCCCTGGGGGCGCCCGGCGGGAAGCGGGAGAAGGGACACCCTCGAGCAGAGAGGGTGGCAACCACAGCATCCAGGGCCCCAGGAAATCAGGCGGCTCTGGACTTCACACAGGGTCTCAGGCCACAGCGGAAGTCAGAGTTTGCCAGGCAGTGTGCTAAACTCCCACTTCTCTCTCCACGGCGACAGCACAAGGATCTCATGGAGGGAGGGGCCAGGCTGGGACGGAAATGGCTTCCCGGTCTTTGAGTGGGTTTCAGGGGGCCCTTACCAGGGGAATGACTGTCTCCTCTTCTCTGCATCTTAGCTGCAGCCTCTGGTAACAGGTCTCGGGAGTGGTCCGCAGGTACACTGAGATTTAAAGATCCAGAATGTGGCTCCAGTTACTCTGTGGTTTGTAAGTGGAGGCCAGGGTGAGGGGGAAGGAAGGCCTGTGTGTCAGGCATGGAGAGAATCATCTGCAGACGCTCGGAGCAGGAGACACGGACCACAGCCAGCTCCCAGCCTGACCACTGACCGCCGGTGTGGCCTTCAGGCATCTGGACCCTCATCCCCACTTTCATTTTCTTGCCATGTCACCAGCCCCACGGGGTTGTTGGGAGGCTAAACGAGGTTCCACATGGGCACAAGTTTCGCCGGGGTTCTGGCGCAGCGGGCCTCAGGAAATGTCCTTGTTCTGTCCCTCCTCCCTCCCTTACACACTGAAAGAACCCATCAAATCATAATGGACCCAGGGGAGAGCAGCCTGCGGAACAAAGACGAGGAGGCACCCAAAGCCCCGAGATTCTGCCTGCCCTTGGAGAGGAGGCAGAATTAACGTGGGGGAAAGAATCACCAGTGATCGGGGCTCTGCCCGCTGTCCCTGCTGGCTGGTAGTCCCATCAAGCACATCCTTCCTGGGGCCCTGGGCGGGGAGAGGGGCTTCTCACCTATCAAATCGACAGACACGTCGATGTTCCTCACGATCCAGTCAAACCATTCGGACAGAACCACGTAGTCCACTTCGGGCATCTTCCCACTGTAACAAGAGGCATTAGGGTTTTATGCTTCAAAAGATCTGTGGGTGGCACAGCCCAAGACACCGAGGCACAGCTCGACCCTCTGCCGGCAGGGGACGGTTTCTGCTCGGATACAGCAAGTGCCATGGAAGTGGTCAATGGGAACGCTCAGCTGGGATTTGAACTCCAAGCACAGAAAGGGGCTTTGAGGCCCATTCCTACAGAACAGGGACAGTGCTCAGGTTGGAAGGTGGAGCAGAAAACCAATTCACCTCTAGAAATTCATTTTGTGCAAATAATCATGGACGCCCATGGCAGCACAGCCAAAAATAATGAAAAATGAAATCCTGGCACGCCGAGGGAATAGCAAACCATGGAGAAACCGAACGATGCCATCGTGAAATGGTACTTAATGACAAAGAAAACGCTCACAATGGAGTGTTCAATGAGAACAGCAGGACATAAAATTGTACATAGTGTGACCCCACTGTATTTTCGTGAGAAACCGTTCACACATTTTGAAAAAAGACTGGAAAGAAAGACAACAAAATGCATCCAATGCTTTTCTCTGAGCTGCAGGGCTATAGGAGACTTGAATGTTTTCTTTCTGCTTTCCTGTAGGTTCCAAAATCAGCAACATAGTAGTTCCCAGATCAAGGGTTGGGAAGAAGGGAAATAACTACATGTTTAAAATGTTAACTGAAAAAGGAAGGAAGAAATCAAGACAAGAAACCAAGAGTGTAAGAAGCCTGGCATCTGTCCCCAGGTCCTGAGCATTTCCCCCTCTCAGAAGGAAACCCACAGGGAAGAGCCAGAGGACAGGCAACGGGAGGACACACACCTGTCAAAGGCTGGGTGACCCTCCGCTGCCCAGGAGGGGAATTCTCTCTAACACCCCACCCACCTTGGATACCATCTTGGATCCACTCAGAACAGGATTTGACAGGCCTGGCTACATGACAGGAGCTGTGCCTGGGCCCAGAGAACATGGTGGTGGTGGGGGGAAGGGTCTGGTTGCCAATGAATGCTGGGGGTGGGAGAAGATCCCCCTGGAAGGGTAGTCTGGAGCTGGTCCCCTTCGGGGCGCTGTGAACAGACTTCCACCTCGCAGGGAGGAGGGGCGCGGGGATGGGCACGGAGGGAGGCAAGAAGCTCAAAAAAATCGGAGGGGGATTCTCTGGGAGACTAAGGCCACAAGCAGCCCTGCCAGGGGCCCAAATGACAACATGGCACAGACTGAAGAGGGACGCCAGCCCCTAGCCCTTGAGACTGCCATGGTGCCCAAAGGGGAGACCAGCTGTGCTCAGCCTGCACAGCAGGAAGGTGGGCAGTGCCCAAGAGAGAACAGCAGGGGCAGAGGGGCAGCTGTTGGTGCCTGGGAGCCCTTCGGGCATTGGACCTCAATCAGGAAACCAGGGCAGACTAACATGTGAGGGCTCCCTGAAAAGGTGGGGGAAGGCAGCGGGAGGAAGGGCCACAACACCGCAGAAGGGACGAGAGCCAGTGAAATCCAGGAACTAGAGGTAAGGGCTTTAGGGCCACAGGCTAGTATGGTGTGAGGACAGGTGGCTACCCAGACCCTAGTTCTTTCCTCATATTTCCTTAAGAGTAGCCCATCATTTATTCAGGGTCTAGCCACAGGCCTGAGTGTTCCAAGGAAACCTGACCCCACCCCAAGCCCAGGCCTTCCTACCCAGAGAAGGCCCAGTTGGTGGAAGGGAAATACTCACTTCTCACCAAACTAAGCCAATCAGGACAAGGCATCCCTTGCCCACAGGGGCCCAGCCTGGACCAGTGAGACATGAGGGAGGTTTGCAGGGGCTGACGGAAACCACGCTTCCTCATACTTAGAGAAAAGTCACTGGCAAGACACCTACCCTCTGGCCAGCAGGTGAGAAGTCTGTTTCTACTACAGCCATTTTATCTCCATGAGGGAATCATATTGAGGACTAGAATAGGAAAACAGGGCCAGAGCCACCGAATGAAACCAACTCTAAAGCCCGCCATTAAGACACCCAGTAACAACCTCATTGCTCAGGCTACTCTGAGTTGGGTTATGGTTAGCTGCAGCTGAGAGTATCTGATTTTAAGAAACCAAACCACTCTCTCTTTACAGGCTTTCCTTCTCTGGGAAACGAAGTTTTGTTCTCCAGAACAAAAGTGACTGGGAGGGAGTGAGGATTTCCAAAATGGAAGCTGCTCATCAGCCCCTCCCCTCCTCCAGCACCAAACACACAGACAGAACAGACAGCAACACAGGGCTGTGGGCCGGTTGGCAGTGCACAGAGGGAGAGCTGCCCAGGGCGGCAATCTCACAAGTCATGGACGCTGGACAGTCAGGCATCAGACTTTGCCCTGGAGAACACCACACGTGTCCACAAGGGTCAAGGCAGATGCTGCCGGATCCCGGAGCAGCCACTGCTGAGTCACAATGCAGAACAGTTGAGCGTTAAATCAGAACCTAAACCAACACCTCCAGAAAAGAGTGGCACATGGACACAGAAGGACACAAAGACGTAGGGACGGGGCTCACAGGTGCGCGGGTGTCTGTAGCGTGAGCGCTGCTGCTCCCCAGGCAACCAGGTGCTCTGAGGACACGTCCTGGGTGGCCAGCCCAGCCCAGCCCAAACTGGAGGCTTCCCCGATGGGGCAGAGAGCAGACAGAGGAAGTGGGACTTCCCTTTCCAAGGCTCTTCTGGAGAGGTTCTCCATGGAGGCAGTGTTCTGGGGCAGCCTCCCTGAGGGCAAGGTCAGCAGGCAGAGCTCCAAGAAACCCTCCGGAGGCTGTTGGGAGTACCATGGGGGTAGGGTATCGACCACAGACTGTCACTGGCTGTGTGAGGAACCTGAGGCCTGGTGTGCAGGTCAGAGACACCGGGCAGCAGCGCGATTTCATCCACGGCTGCAGTTTTCCTCCTGGAAACCCTGCCTGGCTCCTCCTGTGTCTGCCTCAAGAATGGGGCGCCCAGCACCACAAGTAAGCCCCTGCCAAGGGCAGCGCCGCTCTATGGAAAATCCAACCACGTGACCCACCAAGAGCAGCCTGGGTGCACTGAGAAGGTTTCACGGTGCCTTCCCCTTCCTCAGGGTGGCAAAACTGAGGTCCTGGGCCCACACGAATCCTGCTGGCTGTTTTGCTTGGCACAGTCTGCTGCGACCTCCTCCCTGTAGCCCACAGATTCCCCAGTTTGCACAGCACAGGTCAGAACAGAAACCTCACACTCCAATGCCAGCCCCTCTGTTTACATTGTTTTGTTTTGTTTTTACAAGACCTTGTGAGGACACTTTTAGTCCTGATTTACAGATGAGGAAAACTGAGGCCTAGAGCAGTGAAGCCCAACTCAGTCTGAGCAGGAATGCAGGAATTTAAGCCTGGCTCTCTGTGGCCCCCAAACCCATATGATCTCCATGATGTTACTCGCCCTCCCTGGTCTGTCCATGGAGCGGAGGCCGTTCTGGACTTTCTAGGGCCTCTTTGGCCTCAGCTGGAAGAAAGGCACAGCTCTTGTCAAGGTCATGACCCAAGCCCAAGTCACGAGTCTCGAGTCTCACCAGAGCAGGGGAGGAGTCGGAGCCCCTAGGCCAGCTAGGGAGGTAGGACAGCCTGCCTGTTGTTCCAAATGCAGGGTCTTAATCAACGTCCACCACCTCAGGTGACTCAGCTGTCGTTTCCCAGCTGGGTCCCACTCAGTGTCCCCACTTCTGTTCCTAGAACAAGGCGACCAGCAATCTTGTAAAACCTTCGCATTCAATCACTAATCCCCTGGGGCTTGGGCCACATAATTGCCTGCAAGGCTCTCTGGCCACCTTCAGCTTTTCCTTTCAGTGCAGCGCCCGCCCACGCCTCACAAGTGCCCGTTGTTAAGGAGACAATGTAACTGGAATCTTCCTCTTCAGCAACTACCACACCGCTCTCACCCCCTGGCCAGCCAAAGTGCACTTACATTCTGTCTGCCCAGAACTTGCTGCAGTGGGGGGTCGTGAAGAGGCAGGTCTCTCCCTAGGCGGCCCAAAAGGCAAGGACACCTTCAAGAAATTTTGCTTCAAGAGATGCAGAACACCGGGATGTGGCCTGCTGGAACCTTCCACCATGCCCCCCAATTCCAAGGCAAGGATGGAATGTTTCTCAATGGTTTTTGAGAAAGAGAAAAGGAACAACCCCAACATGGAAGGGCAGCAGCAACCTGTCCCCCACCCTGGGAAAGGGCTGTCCCCATCACAGCATGGTAGGAAGCTTTCTCCTTGAGCAGGTGAGGGTGGGGGGAGACAGGTCAGACAGGAGCTGACATGCCACACATGCCATCATCCTAGGGTTCCCAGGGCCCAGCTGAGCTCCCCACAGGTGGGAACCAAAACACCTTCCTTTAGGTGTGGGCCAAGGATCCAGCCAAACTCAGTCCTAGCATACATTTGGTTTAGGCTCAAAAGGACCGTCATCTGTATTTGCGGGGAGCAGAAACCTCTCAAAACACCTACATTGTCAACAATACTTTGTGGGGGCTGACCCACTGCATTGAGGAACGCTGGTGGTGTAAGAAGACTGACGGCGAGAAAAGCCCACATTCCACGCTACCCTGCACACATCATCACTACCTGTAGCTCTGGCTACAAACACGCTACTGTGCCTCCACGCAGAAAACCTCTGGCCTACGGCTACACCTCTCCTGGCGCAGGAGTAAACCTGCAGACCCTTAAAACAAAGCAAACACAACAAAACCCCCCAACAACTAAAACCTGAAGAAACAAATGAGAAGGGAACAAACAGTGGGCAGAGCAGGAAACAGGAAGCCGCGCACTGCAGAACTTTTACCGGGATAGGCCGCCCGCCCCCAGGAAAGCCTGCAGGACTGGGCTCTTTCTCGCCTGATGCCAAGGAAGCCACAGGAACAGAACTCTCAGGGAACAGGGCCCGGCCTCACAGCAGAGAGCTCCTCGCAGCTGGTGGCTGGCTTATTCTGAGGCCTTATTCTGCCAAGTGCGCTCCCCAACCAGCAGGACTGTGGCCACCCAGGGCTCTTAAGTTAGAAATGCAGGTTCTCGGGCCCCACCCTGGACTCCACAAAGCAGCATGTGTATGTTACAAGATGTATGGTGATCTGTGGGAGAAGCCCACGGTAAGGCCTGGGTAGAAAGAGACAGAGGCCTAGCTCCCCCAGGTCAGCGCCCTGGGGGTCCCAACCAGTCTGAAGCCTCTGGCCTCAGGAGAGAAACCCAGAAGTCTCTCACCACTCCCTCATTCCTGCTGCCCCACACGGCAGGCCACAGAGCAGCTCCCCCTGCCCAGCCGCCCACTGGGTCAGGAAGGAGCACTGACCTTCTGATCCCATCTCAGTGTCTGCTCCACCAAAAGGGTCAACAGAACCTATAAATCAGGGCTGCCTTGAGCGCTCAAAGGGGAGGAATGTGAAGAACCAGACAATTAATGTGGCTCCTGGCCTGGCCCTCAACCACCTGAGCAAATGCCCTCGTTTCCAGGGAGCACAGACAACCAGGTGCAGATCACAACAGGATCACCCACACTAGGAAGGTCTTCTCAGGGCCCCTCCCCTGGGAGTCCTCTCAGCCTCTCAAACTCTGGGACATGTGGCCAAGGAAGGGGGTACTCCATTGTAAGCATGGTGTTTCCTACAGAAACAAACAGAACACATTACAAAACAGAATGCAAACCCCACGTGAATTTCTAAGACAAAAGAGGAGACTTCAAAGTAACTTCCGGTTTGCTAGCAGGCTTTTTCGGGCTCCGTGGGCTCGGAGGGCTGTGAAGCAGCAGCCACCTGTGTGAGTGGTCCTCGGCTTCTGGAGGACTTCAGTGAAAGGACTGGAGGAGCACCGCCTTCTCCCATCTCCCTGAAAACCAAAGTGGCAGATGGCCTCACCCCCACCCCGCCGCCACCGCCCCAGGCCGCCATGGTGTTCCCAGCAGGCCCTGGAGTGCCCAAGGTCACACACCAACCAACAGCCTCTGGGCTGCTTCAAGTGATACCAGCCACCAATCTTTAGGCTCCAATGAGGTCTTTAGGGGAATCCATGCTCTCCCAAGGCTGTAGGAACTTGAACCAAACAGATGCCAAGAAAAGGAACAGGGACACAGGACAAATTTCTCAGGTGGTTCACTATTCTGCAGAAATCCTAACCACAGATGCCAGAGGTGAGGCATCTGGAGGGCCAGGGTGAGGCATAAATATGAAGTTAACAGGGAAGGAAAAGAGCTCAAAAAAATTAAAAGCTATAGTCTTTTCCTACACTACTCACAGGGCAAGAGCCATGTTTTCTGGACCTATGACCTCAACCACAGCCACAGAGATCAGGAAATCAGAACTGGCCATCAGAAGTGCTGGAATGAAGGGCTACGGGCATGAGTACCCAAAGCCCACGGACATCAGCTAAAACTGCCTCCTGGGAAAACAGGAGACCAACTGGAGACCCGAGAGCGTCCAACTGGAGTCCCGAGAGCAGCCCCGAGTCGCATCGCCCAGCAATAGCTAACGATATGGCCCTGGTGCCGGCCCTGGGCTGGGTCCACGCTAAGTGAGTACACCTGCCACAGCTGGTCCTCCTGTCCCCAAGTAGCTTATGGCCAGCCAGGGGGGAGGGGATGGGGACAACACACAATAGACAACTAAACAAACAAACATGGATGAAGTTGGACCACGTGCTACTGCCACTCTTGTAGGTCAAAACTGGTCAAATATTCGTAATTCCATACGGTTCACCCTACTTAAAAGTTGTCTTAAATACTATGAAGAAAGGCAACAGGAAGAAGTAATTAAAGGTGAGAACGCGGCCAACCAACCTAGACAGGGTGGCTGGGGGCCGGGAGCGGTGACACTGAGGACAGCAGCAGATGCAAGGGAACGGGGAGCCGCCGTGTGGAGAGCGGCAGGCAGATGTCAGGACAAATCTGACATCAGGACCTCTCGGTCAGCGAGCTCAGGGCGGGAAGACGCAGTAAGGTGGGGGCTGGCAAGGCGAGGGTGACCAGGCACATAGCTACCGAGGAGAGAAGGGCGTGGAAGGAGCCCACGCTTCAGACGGCAGCCAGTAGCCTGCCTCCGCTGGAATCGGCGGCCCACTGCGCACAGAAATCGGGAGGTTCCCAAGCCTCTGAGGCCTCAGCATGGTGGGATACCAGAAGACCCCTAACTACGTCTACATGACAGAGTTCACTCCCATGAAGGCAGAAGACAGTTTGGAGTGAAACTGTATCAAACACGCACAAAATGTTCTCGACTGAATGCCCTGTGGCTCTGGGTCTTCAGCTGGCCCCACACCCTCCCACTTTGCCATGTGACCCACGTGGGCCCTCCCAGCCTCTAGGCCTGGGGTCAGTTCGGGGGGTCAGGGTGCAGGGGGGCCTGCTTTGGCCTATGGGATGTTAGCAAATGTGAAACACAGCCTCAACAGCACTTGTGCGTTCCTGCTGGTGCCCATTCTCTGCCGTCACCAGGGCGAGGTGTCCAGGCTAGCTTGATGGTCCCAGGGGAGGATTAGAGGCAAGAAGAGAGAGATGAGTCACCCCAGTCGCCCTTGCCAGAGCCATCTGAGACACAGCACGCAGCCAGCCATCAAGGTCGACCACCCTTGCCGTCTGAACAATCACCGCAGGCAAACTGTCTGCCCCGAGGGTCTGTGGCTGGTTGTGAGAGCGCATTACTGTGGCAGGAGCTAAGCGATACCGCACTGTAGGCATTCAAGCGCTGTCATGTGAATAAATTTTCCAATTTCATTTCTACAAAATGAATGGTTTCATAAATTATCAATTGTGCAAACTACGGTACCTTCTATATAGGTTTTCTACAAAAATGTATCTTGCGCTGTGAATCGACCGCTCCATCAACCGTACAGGTGATGTCTAAAAGAAAACAAAGTGATTCACTGACTCAGGTCAGGAAGGCTTGAACAATGCCTGTTGCTCCCCCTGCCTACGGTCTACACCAGTAAGAACAGAGAAGCTATGGGAGAGGGAGGCAGTGACCAGAGCAACAGTGTGGGTCTGACATGGGGCTCAGCGGCGCTCCGCCCTCCGTCAGGGACCCTCCCACACCCCAAAGTTCCGTGGCCAGTGCAGCAATGCAGGGACTGATGGCTCGTCAGCAGCAGCCTCTTCTCCAGGAGAGGTGAGGCTCCCCTGGATTATTGATTGGGGAAGTGCTAGAAAAACTGCCAAGTGCTGTCCAGCGAAGTGTTGTCAAGTGAAAAGTGTGGTGATTATGGAGCTAAATAGCGTGCGCTTGCTCGAGCAGAGGGCTCTGTATGCCAGAGGCAGAGCCCTGAGAGGGCTGGGGTGCGGATGCACCCCAGCTGACATTTGGGGACTCTGCCCTCAGCGACTGAGAGCCTGGCTTTCTGGAATCCTGCAGAGATGTGAAACCTTGGTGCCCCCTCACAGGGCTGGCTGCGGATCACTGCAGCCCTTTGGAAACCGGGAAGGACTGTGCCCAACTGGGCACACCCTGCTCTCTCAGCCTGGCCCACAGCATGCATGGCACCTGGACCAGCAAATCACAGACACCTTTGAGGCCATAACCCAGGAATTTCCTGACTCTCCTTGCCTGCGTTTATCTGTCCGTCCATCTTCCTTCCTATTTTTTTCATCCTCTCCTTACTTAGGGCTCTCTGCTGCCCATCTGTTGCTAGCCCCCCACTCATCCATCTCTCCTTCCACTCCTCTTTCCTTGTCCATCTCTCTTCCTCTCTCTGCGTCTTTCATGGTAGATCTCCTTAAATAGAGAAACACACATATCCCCTTATATTCAGATCTATGCAATATAATTTAGATTTGCAATCCAGTCCTGCTCGGGGGAAGTGGGCAAAGGGGAAAAGTGCCAACCTCGGATGCTCTGATCTGCATCATTTAGACAGATACTTGGTGACACAGAAATTCGTATGGTTCTGCTCCTATCTTTCCATTTTTAAAAGAAGAAGGTTTGTAGAAGGATAGCTACAGTGACAACTGCCCAGCCCTGGATTGCACCATCCAGCAAATGGCTGTGGCCACATCGCTGGCTGTAGGGATCTCCCGTCTCCTTCATGGAGAGCACCCAAAGCTTGCCTTTCAAGTGGTGCTTTCAATTTTGAACCACAGGCGCCAATCAGGCTCTCCTCAGCAGCCTGGTTTCTAAGAGACTCCGCCCCTATTCAGAGACCTGATGGAAGAGGTCTAAGCAGCATGTTTGTGCTCTCTCTCAACACCCAGCTGGTCCAGGGCTAGACACAGGACCCAAGCTGAGCCAGTCCAGTTCTTTCTCCCAACAATCGGAACCAAGAGCCAGATCTTGTGAAGGTTAGATCAGTGGTTCTCAAACGTGCAAACAAAGCATGCACTGAAGTCACCTGGAGAGCTTGATAAAACAGACTGCTGGGCCCCAGCTCCAGAATGTCTGGTTCAGCAGGTCTGGGATGGGGCCTGAAAATGTGCCTTTTTAACAAGTTCCGGGTGCTCCTGCTGTTCCAGCTCCAGGCACACTCGAAGAACTGAGGTAAATAATGTTGAGCCCAGAAGTGGTCAGGTCGTGAAGATTGGGGCTCACCGTGGCCTCCCTAGCAACTCTGTGGCTAGCTGAGGTTGCTGGGCAGGGGTGCCAGAGGCTGGACCTGGGAGAGCTGCAGGGACAGGAAAACTTGGCCCCAGACACAGAGACGGCTGAGCAGCGCTCCAGGTCCCAAGCAGCTTCCTTGTGGGGTATCCCTTCCTGGCAACCCTACACCCCCCACGTGAAGAACACTTTGAGAAGGCTGAAGCCGAGCTTCCGAAATGTACCTGAGGACGAGTGTGGTGGTCCAGCATGGTGAGCTGCACGTACGTCTGCAGCGTGAGGCCCCATCGACAGGCATCGTGGTACATCAGCCCCTGCACGAGGGAGAAGGCAGCATTTTACCTCAAAGAGCTCTAGCTGTAGCACTCTGGTCTCTTCAGTCACCGAGGGGTTCTCGTGAAACCCACATGGGACTGCGGTAGGGCCAGGAATGAACCCAACATGGTGTCGGGGTCCTGAGGACAGGGTGGACAGAGTGGAGAAGCACTTGAGCAGTGACAGGACAACCAAGTAACAGCTGTGACAGGAGCCTATACAAAGTCCCCAGGGGTCACTCACTCAGTCACTTAACAAGTGTTTGTGGAGCCCCCTGCATTCCCTTCTCCACCCAGAGGTCAATGTGCACCTGCTAAACCTCAGCCCTTGTCACTCCTTGTCGCACTTGTCAGCTCCTGTCACTCCTCTACTCAGAACCTTCCAGCGGCTTCCTATTGCATCCAGAATGAAATCCAAAGCCGTTATCAAGGCCCACAGGGCCCTAGGAAATCAATTCCATCTGCTCTTGTCCTATACCATTCTCCCTCTGACTCAATGTGCTTCCAACCACAGGAGCCTCCTGAGTGTTCCTCCAGACACCCAAACACAATCGCACCTCAGGGCCTTTGCATTTGCTGTGCCTTCTAACGGAACACTCTTGCTCCAGATATCTGCACTGCTCCCTCCCTCCACAGGTTTAAGTCTGCGCTCCAATGTCACCTGAGCAGAAATGCCTTCCCCAACTATCCTAGCCAAATGAGCAGCCCCACGCCCAGCATTCTCTCCTGCCTGTGCACACAGAATAGTCCGTGTTCCACATTCCTCTTGCTAATAATCTGAAATTCTGCTCTTTTCCACATTTTTGCTCTTGTTTTTTTCTCTTGGTGCTAACAAATGAAATTCCAGTGCTTGCCAAGGAAGCTGCAGACTCCTACCTATAGGTGAAAGAAAATCTGAGACAAGTTAGGAGAAACCCTCCTTGTCTGAAGGCTGCGCAGACAGACACCTTCCTGATTCGGAGAGCCTATTCAGACAAAGTGATGAAATGAGACTTTGCACAGAACTATCAATCTCGCCCTTCTGCCCAAAGTGGAAACGTGTTTCAAAATACCTAATTCTATTATATATTTCATGTTATAAAACTGTCATTGGAAATGCTCCTTGTACCACAGAGACACAGACTCCTGAGACCAGGACTGTGTCCTGTAAAATGTCACCTCTGAGCCCTAACACACATCTATGACCTGTCTAACCTAATAATCCAGCCCTGGTTCCCAGAGAATATGGGTGTTTCTGAGGCTTCTTTGTTATGCCCAAATGAGAAGTATTGGCATTCCCTCTCCTCCCACATGCACAGAGATGAAACTGTTCATGTTTCCGGGATTCTTTATTCAAAGACTCTAACAGTTTTTGCCTTATGAAATAAAATCCTTTTGCCTGCTTTAGATGTTTTCATAGCTCCTATGACCACCTACCAAATCATACGCCAAACTACCTTCTGCCTCCCCGCACGGGACGAGTGCCTAGGACAGAGTCCGGCACCTAGTAGGCATGCAGTAAGTACTGGGAGAAGGAATGAGTAAGAACCCACCAGTGCAGAACACTATGTCCTAGCAAACCACAGTCAGCCAAATTAGACACAGTCCTGGCCACTAGTGGAACTCACAGGCTACAGAACCACACAAGATGTCAGCAGCATTGCTGGAAACGAAGAGACAGCACCAGCTCCCCTGTTCCTCTAGTCAGACCGAGGTCTGTCGTTCGCCAGCATTAAGATCTTGGACAGCTTATTTGAGCTGCAATTCCCTCACGTGAAAACTAAAACTAAGCATTTGTCCATCACGGGGCAGGAGTCCAGAAGCAATATCCCTTTCTTCAGCTCCCTCTTACCAGACTCAAACCCCACCCATCTCTTGGAAGCAGCCAGAGCAGAGCCTTCTGCCTGGCGCAGACAGGGGAAGGGACACAAGCATACCATAGCCCCTGCTGCTAGGTCCGTACCTGGGAAAGCAGACAGGTAGCCTTGGGGTGAGCCAGATTTAGTCCTTGGACACTGCCAAGCGCAAACCCAAATCAGAGACTTACCAAGGAACCTGGTTACTTA
The DNA here is from genome assembly GCF_922984935.1 of Meles meles. Taxonomy (NCBI): domain Eukaryota; kingdom Metazoa; phylum Chordata; class Mammalia; order Carnivora; family Mustelidae; genus Meles; species Meles meles. The sequence continues at coordinate 18,939,380 of NC_060084.1, read as the reverse complement.
CAGACAGAGGTCCTAGGGGTTAGGCCTGGGGAGACCTTGCTCCTAATGAGTTTCTTCTAGGAAAGGGTAGGGGAAGAATGAGCAGCAAGAAATGGACACCCCCGTAGCCAAGACAGACCACTTGGAATAGTTTGGGATAGCTAACAGGGATCCCCATGACCTGCGAATGCCCAGCCAGGCCTCAGAGTCTGCTGACCTCAGGACATACTCATACTCATGGCCGTTTTCCATTTTCCCCTCCCTCTTCTCCTCCAGCCCAGGGAAGAGCTTGGATAAGACCTGTGCAGGGAGGGGGCAGGCTCAGGCCCGAGCACTGGCAGCTCACACAGGAGACAGCACACCCACCAGAGGATTATGACCGCGGACATTTCTCCACTTGGGCACTGGTTCCGGTAATACCTGCAAAAAAAGGAAACATCAGCGGTCTGCCGTTCCTCAGGATACAGGCCCCCGGGGTAGACTGAAAGCTGGGCAACCCTCTCTGGGAACCCACGACTCCACCCAGACATGGCTTTCTCACACGCTTTCCCAAAGTGACCTTGGAACGGTGTCTGTCCCTGAATGCAAGTCTGCACACAGGCCACCTTTCCAGCTGCCTCGGGAACTCCCTGAGGGCAAGGCACTTCTCTCATCCTCTCCTCCGTGTGTTCCACCGCAGCCCTGACTGTCCCCATGTCGGTCTGGGCAGACAGGTGAGAGAAGGCAAGAGGGAAGCTACCTGAGCTTCTTCCTCAGAAGAGGAAACACCTGAGGCACTTCGGGCCAGCTTCCCCGCTTGGGGGCGCTCCTGTGACCTCAGTCCATTTGCTCCCCCTCCACTTTCCTCTGTTCTCGGCATTGGGCATGCTGACAGCTAAGAGTCACACTGCATTAGTTCACTTCCTGGACCGTGCCAGACCCTCTCTGGGGTACAGGTATGGCTGGAAAGGATTTAAATGGGGCTACTGGGGCCAAAATTTTGAAAGTACCTGGATCCATCTGGGGACCTGAGAGTACATGTGAGCAGGGTCTATAGGTCACAGAAGACCAGAGGAAACCAATGCGTGGGAGCCATGATGAGTAACCTCCCCCCACCTCCCACACCTCTGTGCCTTTGCTCATGCTGTTCCTTCTGCCCAGTATACCATGTGACCTGATTTCACATCAACTTCCATGACATGGAAAACTCCTACATATCCTTCAAACTCCAGCTCCAGTATTCCTTCCTCTGTGATTCATGCCCCCACCCTCCCAAATGCCCTCTCTTTCTAGGTCTTCAGCACTCTATTCCTGTCCTGAGTAGCATGTGTTGCTCCACTCAGGCCACCACCGGAGGCCGGTCACAGGCAGCCCTGACCCGTGCCCCAGCCAAGGCACAATCAGGCCACAACTTACTGACGACTTGCTGTACCAGGTACCATGCTAGGCAAGAGCAAAACCACCTCAGTCCCTGATTTTACAGAACTCTGAACTTGGGGCACTTGGGGGGCTCAATCAGATGAGCATCCGACTCTTGGTTTAGGCTCAGATTATGATATCAGGGTTCTGGAATCGAGCCCCACATTGGGCTGCGAGCTCGCTCTCTCGCTCTCTCTCCCCCTGCCCCTCCTACTACTCATGTGCCTGCCCATGCTCTCTCCAACTCTCTAAAACAAATAAGGAAATCTTAAAAACAAAAACAAAAAAAACCTTACTGGAGAAGCAGACCTTAATCAGATCATCACAGAAATCACATACGTTCAAGCCCCCCAGAAGTAGTACAAAACAAGGATACAGAGAGATCGGAAGACTCTTCACCAACAAGGGTAACCTCGCTGGGGAGGTCTGAGAGCACTGAGCTAAGTAAGATCCAAAGGCCAAGTAAGGCCTTCCCACAGCCAACAAAGGCCTCAGAATTACAGAACCAAACAAGGGTGTGGTCACCCAGGCAGCCGCAGGGGCTGGGATCAGGCGCCACCACCCGCCAGCCGTGCCGCCCCACCCTGGGACATTCGTTGACCTCACAGAGCCCGCTTCCTGCTCTGCAGCCCAGGTAGTAATCGTACCTACTCACAGAGAGGACCCTTAGAAGGACAAAATCAGTGAGATGAGAGAATGAAGCCTCAACACCGTGCCTGGCATACAGTGGGAGCCTCCCCACGTGCTCACTCTTATCACTGTTACTACTTCTGTCGCTCTTCCCCGGGGCCAAGGTCTTACCCGAGAACCTAAGGGCTCCTTAAGGGCCGCGCAGAGTGCCACCGCTCAGGACAGGCAGGTCAGGAGCCCTGAGCCTCCTCCCAGTGTGATGACTCACCAGGAGGACGCCCAGGACACAGCCTTCAATGACATCCGCAGCTACAACTTATTATAGGGAGAGGATACAAAACAAAATTGACAAAGAAAAGGGGGCACAAAGCAAAGTCTGCAGGGAGACCAGGCACAAGGTTCCAAGGGGCCTCTTCTCAGGGAGTCACACCAGAAGCACTGAATTCCCCCAGCAGCAAGCTGGGACAACACGTGTGAGGTGGTGTCTACCGGGGAAGCTGGCCTGAGCCCTGCAGTTCAGGCTTTTGATCAGAGTTTGGGCATGTAGCCCATCTCTGGCCGGCACACAGAAAAACTCCAGCCTCCAGAAAGAAAGCAGGCATCCAGAATAAACCATATTGTTTGCACAAACAGTTCAGGCACAGAGAGCCATTTCTCTTGAGTTAGGAAATGGTAAAACTCTCCCAAAATCTAAATTCCCACACTCTAGACAAGGGCCGACCTGGCACACGAAAGGCTCTGAGGACAGCAGTCTTGGGCCTGCAAACTCTTTTCTGTACCAGCAAGACTATGGCTACAGAAAATTTATTCTTTTTTTCTTTTTTAAAGATTTTATTTATTTATTTGACAGACAGAGATCACAAGTAGACAGAGAGGCAGGCAGAGAAAGAGGAAGAAGCAGGCTCCCTGCTGAGCAGAGAGCCCGATGTGGGGCTTGATCCCAGGACCCTGGGTGGGATCATGACCTGAGCCGAAGGCAGAGGTTTTAACCCACTGAGCCATCCAGGCGCCCCAGAAAATTTATTCTTTTTATCAAACCAAAAATACATATGTACATAAATATATACATTTTAAAGATTTTATTTATTTATTTGAGAGAGAGAGAAAGGAGGAGCAGAGAGAGAAGGACAAACAGACCCTGTGCTGAGCCAACTTGGGGCTCAATCCCATGACCCTGAGATCAGGACCTGAGCCGAAATTGACAGTCGGATGCTTAACAGACTGTGTCACCCAGGCGCCCCTCAAGCCATACATATTTTTAATAGAAGTAAAAGGCAGGAAGGGAAAGGAAAGGAAAAAACCTCTAAATGCATGAAAACTGTAGAAACTAGAGTTAACAAAAAAAGAGACAGAAACAGAAAAAATTACACTGCTGAACTCTTCCAGGAAGAAGAGTCAGGGTCTTAGTGTAGAGGCCTTTCTCAAGTATCTGTGGGGTTATTCTGAGGGACTGGGCTGAAGATAAATGAGAGATAATGTTAACGGGCTACCCTCGGTAATATCCGCCCGTGTGGACACAGGTATCTCAGACGTAACACTATCATATTCCAGCCACTCTCAACAGTCCATGGACCCCTCTTAACCAGACCACAGGGGAGTCTATACCTGCACTGCCCAACACGGTGGCCATGAGCCACATGTGGCTCTTACAAACTTCAAATGTGACTGGTCCAAATTGAGATATACCATATGTATAAACTACATTCCAGATTTCGAAGACTCAGTGTGAAAAACAGAATGCAAAATAACTCATTGATGGTATTTATATGGATTAGATGTTGACGTGATAGCATTTAGAATACATTACATGAAATTAAATATTCTTTTCGGGTTTTTTTTTTTTTAGCAAAACTGTTAGAAATATCACATTACACATGTGGCTTTCATTTTATTTCTATGGGAAATAAATCCCATAGCTTTTATAGGTTCTCTCGAACCCAGTATAGAGGCCATACCTCCATGTCCGTTGTGTTGGAGAAGAACTCCAGGCACGTTGTCTTCCCGCTTGCAATGTTGCCCTCAATGCAGATCTAACAAAAGACGAATACGCATTAGAACCAAAAATCATGTACCCAGGGGAGTATCAGGGAAGAATTTCTAGGGAAAGGCTCAGGTGAACAGCATAAATGATTCAGTCCAAGACTTCAATCTGCACACATTTCCAGGGTCCCATCATGAGCAGTAACAAACCGACCCTCAGCTCCAGGCCCACCACTGATGGCCACCGGGCCACCAACCTCCAGGACAGACTCTCCCTCATGTCTGCTCCTGGACTCAAAGCCCACCCAGCTCTGCCCTTCCCTAGCTCCACCCCTCAAACTATTAGATTTTAGGCCCAAGTGTCCTGCCTCCTTAACCAGAGCCCACCGGATTTGAGGCTAGGAAACATGTGTATATTCTGTAGTACCTCACTCACTGCTTTACAGAGAAAAACATGGACTAGAAAGTATTCAGACAGGAGAGGACTTGCTTGAGCACCAGGCCATGTGATGGGTAACGTGTACCAGTACCATACTCAAGTTTGCCAGCTAAGCAGTGGGTCGCAACACTTTCACAGAAGAGAAAAATGAGGCTTGTAGGAAGGAATAAAGAAGAGAGGAAGTTTGAACCCACACTCTGGGGCCATCTCACTTTGCTCCCCCCACTAGAAACTCTGTCCAACAGCTGTGAAGGTTTCCTCCTGTCTTGATCCTAACAGGTATCCAGGAAACCAGACAATCCCACTTCCGACAGATGCCAGGCCCCCGTCCAATTCTGGGTCCCCGCCAGATCATTCCCAATTCTGGGTCCCCGCCAGATCATTCCCTTAGGACGCAAAACCACAAAATGAGCCTAACAGAGTGCACAAAAGGCAGATCTTATCAGGGCCCTAAAGGATTTGATGTTTTGTTGCTGCTCTTTAAAGGAAACAACTTTTTCTCTTCCTACAAAATGAAGAAGAGCTCAACCTAACACTGTTCTGCATAGACTTTGTCTCTTTCCTGTTCACTGCAGGAAAACATTGAGATAAGACCTTCTTCTAGAAGTTCCTGTTCCTATTCCACGGTGGTGACTGACTTCCCTCAGCACAGACATTCCCTAACCATCCTGTCTCGTGTGTCGTCCCCTGGGTACCTCAATTTGTCACCTCCCAACCCCCATATATGGCTCCTCTTCCTGTTCCAGTCCTCAGGGAAGGTTGCACCATCCACCCCTCAACACCCCAGGTGTCTCTGGCCCTCACCCAGCAACTCAACAACTGCTCCGGGCCCTGCTTCCCACTCATCTGCAGAACCTGGCTTGTCCCCCTGGCCCCTAGTTAAGGCCTCTACCCCACGTGGCTGGAGCAGCCTCCCCAGTGGCCTCTGTGCCTTCCAGTCTGGCCCACCAGTGCCCCTCAACCCCACCCACAGTCCACCACCATCTCTTCCTGAGAGGCAAACCAGATCACATCCAGTCAAGTCTTTCAGTGGCTCTAGGATTCGGGACCTGTCTCCAGCCCCTCCTCACCGGCTCTCTGGGGACCGGCCCAATCCTCGGGCCTGCAGGTTCTCCTCCTTCTGACTCACATTTGCAGCTCCCTCTGCTCCAACACTCCTGCCTCCCCTTTTCCTTCATCTCCCAGGAGGCTTCAAAGCTCCCCAAGGCTCCCCTCAGTCACTGTCCTCTGGAGGCCCTGTCCTATACTCAACAGCCCGGGATTGACTGCTGTTCTGGATCCGCCATGGTCCTATTTATTGCCATCTCCCCCATCAGACCAGGGACTCACTAATAACAGGGGCTATTTGGCCCAAGAACTCAGAAGATTTGAATGCTTAAGAGTAGCCTTGGGCCTAAGTGCACACTCCATACCACTTCTGATGGACCTACTATGTGTCTGAAAACACCCAGGACAGGCCTGGCTCACGTAAGTGCTAGCTTGATAATTAGCATAGCAATGCATCAATTCCCAGCCAGCTCAACATAATACCCCTTCTCCTTCTGCGGTGCCGACCTTTAGAACCCACTCCACCTCTCATTTCAACACACTTCCATAAAGTTCAAGAGTTGCAATCACCAATAATCTCTGTGTAACTTGACTCCTTCCCAGGCCCTTTCCATCTCCCCCACATACTCCAGGGGCTTGCCCACCCTTTGCGCCCTCTGCAGATCTCAGCCAAGGTATTCCTGCCACCACCCAACAAACCACTCCCTTCCGAGCTTCTGAGCCACAGAAGCTACCAACTTCTTTTTTTTTTTTTTTTTGACAGAGAGAGAGATCACAAGTAGGCAGAGAGGTAGAAGCAGGCTCCCTGCGGAGCAGAGAACCCGATGCGGGGCTCGATCCCAGGACCCTGAGATCATGACCTGAGCCGAAGGCAGCGGCTTAATCCACTGAGCCACCCAGGCGCCCCGAGAAGCTACCAACTTCTAGCTTCCTCAAGGAACTGAGCCTCTGGATGACAGTGACCAAAATGTTGTTCTCCACCCCAGCCAGCTAAAGCCTCCAGCATCCCCATGAACATACCTAGTTTGGCCCTCTTTAACCTTCAACCTCACACCAGCCCCAGGCCCACTCCACAGCTGGCATCTCAAAGTCACTACAGTGGCTGAAGCCATGTCTGTGGACCCCCATGGTTACCCCCACCCACCCACTAGTCTCAACACTTGGAGGCAGGGGGCGGCAGCGAGCAGACCTTGTCTCAAAGCCAGGCAGCCACCCATTAACCCAGGGCGAAACCAACCTTCCCCACACAGAGGAGCATTTTTCAAATCCTTCTGTAATAATTCATCAAGCTGACAGCCCAAACCCACCTAAAGGCTTTAAATACATGTATGCTCCCAACTGTGCAGACTCTTGATAAGGACATACCAGCACCTGGGGACAGGTGGCCTCTGGACAGGGGGTCTGAGGTCCAGGGGTGGAGACAGACTTCCTCATCCCTGGAGAGCCTCGTATTTTTGTCTTTTACTATGTGCACACATTCCTTCACTGCCCTCAGCTCTCCCCTTCTCTCTCAGAATATATAATCCTCCCACTCTATTACACACACACACTACACTGGCGAGTGCACATAAAAGACTTACCACTGATTTTTTCTCTTTTTCGTTTTCTCTATCTTTATCTACAAAAGAAAAAAATCAATGTTTAAGGTCAGTTTTAAGTAATTCACTCTTTCTCTTAATTTTGGAAACCACCACAAAAACAGTAATGTTTACACTTACTCCCCGGCCTAAAAATCTCTTCCAATGACAATGGAGACCCTCCGCGGGCGGGTGCAGGCAGACCCGCCACTGCTGTCTACCGCCACAGGACACTGTGCAGCTGCTGCCTGGGTCCAGTTGGCACCTCTGGGCCCCACCTGTGCTCGGCTTTTTTTCCACTTAGTCTATCACATTTTCCACTTTCTACACATTTCATATTTATGATCCTCACAGATGAGGGCAGCAAGGGGGCCCTCCACTGGGGGCAGCAGGCATGGGTTTCAGCCCACCCACCACACAGGTGGTTCTGAGGTGCCACCCAACAGCCCGAGGCCAAAGAACGCTGTAACGTAGCTATTCCGCCGGCGGTTCCCGTTTCTGAAATGGAAAGTCTCCACTCCCAGCGGGAGCAGGAAGGCTTCGAGGACTAAAGCACTCACTCCCCGCTGGGGACTGGTTAGCTGCATCTCCCGGTCTCAGTCTCCGCCAAGGCCATGAGAATCGGACCTGGAGCGGGACCCGGACAGGAGCAGCCCCCGCATACAGGGGTGGCAGGGTCTTACTCCTCTCTAGAGGGATCTCCACGGCCCCACCCGCTCGCGGCCCGCTGGCGATGACCGCCCTCGCCCCTCCACCGCCGTGCAGCCGCCGGCACAAAATCCCGGCGCCTAGGAGTAGCTTCGGGTTCAGGCGGAATAGACGGCGGGGAATGAGACCGGCGGCCACGGAGCGCCAGGCGCGGGCCGCCAAAGATGGAACAGAGAGACGTGTTACCGCGAAGCCAGGCCCGGCGCTGCGCCCCCCGCGTCCCCTGGCCCGGGGCGGGGCTCCCAAGCCCCTCGCGCCGCAGCGCTCGGGCTACCCAGTTCCGCAGCGGCCGCAGCAGCATATCCCGGCGGCCGGATCCGACGGCGCGGCTTCCTTCCTGCGCGAGTCTGCGCCAGCGCAGCGCGCCGCCTCCATCCCCACGCTGGCCGCCGGGGCGCCTGCTGGGACCGGGCTCTTAAAGAGACCCGGTCGCTTTTCACCCGCTCTCGGAGAGGGAAAAAGATTCAAGGCGGGACCTGAGCAGGTTGCAGCCAGAAATCTTCCCGTTACTGGCGGAATGAACCCCGACTTGGCAAGGCTTGGGGGATGGGTGGCCAACAATACCCTCAACTGGTTTGTGAATTAATTATTGGAGATTACTTGAGCACGTGTTGTATCCAGACACCTGACAGACACTTAGGGTGTCATTTATTCTTCCCAACAATCCTGCAAGTGGATATTGTCACTCCCATAATCCTCGCTGAGCTGATCCTCGGAAATTTAGGTGACTTTTTTAGCATTCATTAACGGGTGAAGCTGGAATTCAAGCCATCTTGCCTCACAGCCTGCACTCTTTCCTCTGCACTTGAACATAACCAGGGTCTAGACTATAAATGTACTAGATGCCTCTAATAAATGTTACAACAGCAACAACGAAACAAAACAAAACCACAGAAAAAACCACAAGGGCCCAAAATGGAGTTGCTTATGATAAACCCCACTTCACCAAACCAAGACTTAATTATTTTGGCTCTTCTAGAAATGGAACATTAGGCCAGTCCATAAGGAATAGCCTCGGTGATCAATACTAGTTAGGTAATCTGCTTTATAGACTTTGGCCAACGCCTAAAGCAAAGTAACCTTGCAACAAACACACAGCTTCTTTGTTATTTCCTTGTTCCTGCTTCCTTTTGCCTATAAAAGGTTTTCATTTTGTATAGCTCCTTGGAGCTCCTTTCTATCTGCTAGATTGGATGCTGCCCAAATCAAATCAATTTTTGCCCAAAGTCTTAAGATGTTTAATACATCTCAGTTTATCTTTTAACAAAGGTGCAACCAATATTCCATCTGAACAGACAACTGGGGGTGGGAAGGAAGCCTGTAAATCTCATCTGTAGTCAGGTAGCAAAAATTCAGCCCAGGAGTGAGGTAGATGGGGTATATGTTATTCAACAGGCCCAGGCCCTGAAACCTAAAAAGCTGCACTAAGAATGGTGTGGGCATGCCCATTCTACGGCTTGGGTGGAGGGGCTTCCTTCCTCTCTCAGGAGTGCAAGGTGCTAGCAGTCTTCTCTAGGACAGGGAAGAGGAAGTCATTTGCAAAACCACACCCCATCTGGTGCTTTCTATATTATCTGCCAAAGACCCTGTATTATCTGCCATAAACACGCCCTCCGTAAACTTCAAGATTAAGTTCAACGTTTTTCTGATTTGGGATGAGGCTGTTAGTTCAGACTGGGATACCCTGGGGGCAAGGGCAGGGAATGAGGCCCAGGCCATTGATTCAGACAGCACATATTTTAAGTCTACTATGTGCCAGACCCTGGGAACCCTGCAGGGAGAGAAGTATACACAGGCAGGTTCCGGCTTTTGTGCAATTTATAGCAAAATATATTGGCTACTGATAAGTGCTGTGAAGAGGGTGATGGTGGCTGCTCTAGACAGGGTGACCATGGGCAAAGCTTCTCTAGGGAGTTGGTATTTGAGATGCTCATAATCCGGGGTAACCCTGCAGCCATTCCTGAACACCCCCAATCCCTCCCTGCACCGCTCTCCAGAAGCGCTACCTGACTGGAAAGTCCTTACCTAGAGCTGGAGAGCAGTTGTTTGTGTCCGGTAGAGCAGGGCAGGGCAGTGCTAAGAAAGGCCGGCCTGCCTGTGAGGCGCCCCCTCCCAACCCGCGACCCCTCTAGGTCCACAGAAATGCAGCAGGCGAACCCCAAAAGGCGGCAAAGTCAGAGGGGCCAGCTGCCCGCCCCCGTGACGCGCATGCGCACGAGCGCAGCAGCCTGTAGTGACGTGCGCATGCGCACGCAAGAGCGGGAATCCTAGGAGGAGAGTGGTTTGCAGCGGTCGCGGCAGTTGCTGTCGCTGCTCGAGGCCTGGCAGAGCTGTGAGACGAGGAGAGGGGATGAGGGGGAGAAGGGGTGCTGCTGCAAGTCTGCAGACATAATGCCCACCCTGAAGCCGAAGCATCGCCCCTTCTGCTTCAGCGTAAAAGGCCACGTGAAGATCCTGCGGCTGGTGAGGCCGGGCCACGAGTAGGGGCTGTATTGGGGCAAGTGGGGGTGGTATTGGGGCGTGCTCAGGGGCAGTGGGGGATGGCTCTCAAAGATAAAGAGGAATCCCCTACCTTCTCTTTCAGCCTAGGCCTCCCCGGAGGCAAGGCGGTTCACTGGGCACCCTGGGGACAGAAGGAGAGAAAGAAGGCACTGTCCTGCCCTTCAGGGGTTCACAGACACATTCTTAAAGCCAAGGAAGCACGTCTGCATGAGTGGCCCCCACTTGGACCTGCACACCAGATACCCAGGTTAGCAGGCCCGGCAGTTGCACTTGTACCCCGCACATGACAGCGGGGCTGCCGGCTTCGGGGCGTCAGGCATGCCGGGCGCACTGCAGTTAGTTCTGAACAGAGGTCTGGAGAGAATGAGCCATCCTTTGAGGGAGGTGCCCTGGCTAGTTAGAAAAGTGGAGACTGTCACAGGAGAGTATGTTGAAGGAACTGGGTGGGGGGCGATAATTTTTAAATTTTAAAGATGTGATCCCTAAAGGGGAGGGGATAGAAATAGTTAAAAGCTACAGGAAAACAGTACCACTTAATATGAGGAAGAATTTTCTATTGGGAAAGTTTCGCAAATTAAGTGGCCACATCACTTGGGAAGGCAATACATTCCCAAACAGCAAAGGTAAAATGCACAGATGAGCACCTAGGGAGGATGCTGTAATTCGGGTGAGTGGGTAGAACAAACTGCATACAAGGTCCCTCCCACACCAAAAGTGTGTGATTCTGAGAAATTAATGTAATAGAAGTCAAAGTGCATATGAGAGGTTTAGGAAACTACTCTGGAATTCAAAGGACAGAGATTACTTTGGGTTAGGAATAATCAGGGAAGAAGTGACTTGCAGGTCTGGAGCTTTATCCCCAGTACTGGAAGCTCTGGAAGAACACTGGAGGAGGAATAAGATCTTGTCAGAAAGGTTTCATTTCAGACATATCAATTCCCTCAACAAACACTTAGAGTATTTAGCTGTATTATAAGACCTGACTTAGGCCTTGGAACAACAAAGATAACCAAGACAGAAGTCCCTGACTCATGGAGTTCTTCAGGTTAGTTAAAGAGAGAGACCTATGACCAGATAGCTATTAATACATGATAAGATGGGGATAGGCCAGGGAGTGAGACATTTAACCATGCACAAGAGAAGGAGAGGTATCAGGAAACTTCCTAGAGGAACATCAGTGGGGACTGAGGAGCAGCTATGAGCTGCCATGAGCAAGGACATGAGTGGGGGAAAAAAAACAACATGATTTTTGCAGCAAGTTTTAACAAGATAGGTGTTGCCTTATTTTTTTCATTCAAGAAATCCTTACTGAAAGCTTACCATGTTCCAGGCACTGTTCTAGGCTCTGAGGAGATATCAGTGAACAAAGCAAAGATCCCTAGTCCTCATGGAGTTTATATACTGGATTGGGAAGGCAGGGTAGACAAACAGTAAACACAGTAAATAAATGATACAGTATTGTAAAATGTTGGACGTGCTATGAAACAGGAAAAAAAGCCAGGGAAAGGAGTGTAAGGAGAGGAAGGTTGCAGGGTCCAGTAATAGAGTGGTCAGGTTAGGCCTTGTTGAGATGATAAATTAGCAAAGAGTTGAGTGAGGCGAGGGAGTTAGTTATGAGAATATCTGGAGGAGAAGGGTTTAAAAAAGGAACATCCCTTCCAGTGGCCCTATAGGTATTGAGGTAGAGATCGCAAATGGCTATTTACGTGTGAGATGTTGAGGAATGACCTGCAATAGGAACCCACATTCATCGATTGGGTGGTGAACAGAATCTAAAGGAATGCCAGTGTTTTTAAAGGATGGGTAAAAGGAGAGAAGCCCACCAAGGGAAAATAGTTGCAGAGTTTATAAGAAGTAGGAAAAGTGACAGGCAAGCCAAAGCAGTAGAAAAATAGGAAAAAGATAGCCAATGGCAGTTAAGCCATGGGGGTCCAACAGGATAAGAACTAAAAAATGTTCATTAAATTTAGTAATTCTGAAATCACTGATAATCTGAGCAAAAGAAGTTTCCATAGAGTGGTGAAGAAATGTCTAAGATATTAGTGGGATATTTAAAAGAGAACTGGAGACAAAGCCTAAGAATAATGATAGAAGTGCTGTAAATAACGGATTGGGGGGAGAATTCAGTGTGACTCAAATCATAGGAACTTATCAGAAAGTGAATTAACCACCAGTGTCAAATTCCATGGTATAGAAAGTTTACAGAAGATGGGGGCTGAAAAAGTGACCCAAGATTTCATAATCCATGAACTCAAGACTGTGGTTCAATAGAGTAAATCAAGTGCTTTGAGGTGAAATGTTGCTACTAGCAATTATATTAAATATAAAAAAATGGCTTATTTAGTTACTGGTTATATATTTGCTACATAATCAAACTGATCAATTTAGAAGTTCAAAGGTAGGCTATTTTTGTACTTATAAACTAATTGAAAGAATCATGAATAAGTAGTCCATAGAAATTTAAGGTTAAAAAGAGCATGCAGACGCTACTAGCTGACAGACTGATCATAAAAAGTCTAGCCAGGGAAAACTCTCGACAAAACCACTTTCCAAGAACATAGAGACTTGGATAGAGCTGTAACATGACAGCTCCTAAAAATACGACATTGACCAACTCACTGGGACCTATCAGCTTATTTTTCCTTTAGGTCACTTAACATTCCTGTGTTTTATATCTTCATTTGTAAGTGAGACTGGATTGATTAATAATTTTCAGGGTTTTTTTTTTTACTTAAAATATTCGTCAATTATGATTGCATTCTATTTAGGTTAGAGAAAATATGTAAAAAGTGAAGCATCAGAAATGTTGGGAGTTGTTTTTTTTTTTCCTTTTTTCCCCCACAGAGTTTTTCAAAGAATTGTTTTTCTCTAACAATTTATTTTAAACTTTTCTCCAATATTTTTCATGGCAGCATTCTAAGTGTAAGTTTGATAGTAGATTCCAAATTGCTAAGAGTTAAGGCATGATGAGCGGATGATAAGGTATTATAGCTGTCAGTATACAGATGTTTTTAAGAAGAACCTACAGGGAAAAATAGAAAACGGGAATTTTGGGGGGAGCAGGGTGAATGGAAGGGTGCGTTTGTGTGTTTTAGGAGAAGACGACTTGGTTATGTTTATAGTATGATGGGGAAAGGAGCCAGTGAAGAGAGATTGAAGGTCTGAGAGAAAAAAGAAGATATGCAGTGGGAAAAGATTAAGGGAACAGATGTGGGAAGTGATGGTATTTGTAAAACTGGAATAAAGAGAGGGACACCTGGTTCCCTAAAACACAAAGAGAAGGCAATATCCATACATTGTAGTAATTCCTCTTTTAGGTGTGTGTGTATATATGGCCTAAACCCATTTATTTAGTTACTTTAGAAATGATCGTTTTTACAGCTTAAACTTGCATTCCGTAATCGTTGACTAAACCATGTTTTTTCTAACCCTTACAGGCGCTAAGTGTGACATCCATGACCTTTTTTATCATTGGACAAGCCCCTGAACCATACATTGTCATCACTGGATTTGAAGTTACTGTTATTTTCTTTTTCATAATTTTATATATACTGAGACTTGATCGATTAATAACCTGTTTATTTTGGCCTTTGCTTGTAAGTGTTCAGTTTTATTGTTAAAATTAACTACTTTTTTCCTGCCGTAGTGAGACATTTTAATAAGCTATTCTTTAGTTTTCTTAAACCTTTAAGGAGTGTCTGATAGGCTTAGGAAGGAGGAACTCTACCCACTGCTACCATGTCCGGTCTTGTCCCTTAAGAACCACAGAGGATAAAGTCTCCTCTGAGCTCCCACCTACCAGGAGGTGGGACTGACTCTTCTATTAGGAGAAGTCACTTAAGTGTTGATTTTCTAAAGAAATTTAAATTTAAGATCATGGCTAAGAAAGTTATAGAGCATTCTTAATCTTCACCTCCCTTGTAAGTACATGTTGATATGGCCTCAAAATTGGGGAAAGAGATGGAAGCAGATACACAAGTATCCACATCCCTGATCACTAATGGAAAACCGAAATAGTCTGGGAGGCTGAATAAAGCACATGTTATCTTACTTAAGAATGTCTACAGTCATCAGTGCTAATTTATTTAGTACCATATGAACTTCACCTGCCATACTTCTAGCACTGAGAATAGCTGCCCAGTGAAGTGTCTAAATGATTATGGAAACTGTCAAAATAGGCAAGTTCAAGATGCTTGTTAAGGTGTACATGTCCCTTCAGCCTGGACTACTCTCCTGTTCTAGGGAAAATGGAGTGGCTTTACCTCTCTCTCTTCTTTCAAGTTTTATCTCCGGTATCCTGTCTCTGTAGGTCTCCCTGCTAAGAATTGTGCTGCCCTTCCCATTTTGGGCTGGACTGGTAACTGCACTTGTCTCATCCTGCTGGGTTCCAAGATGCTGATATCCAAGCTGATAACCCCTATTAAGGAGAGACGATTTTAGAGCTTTAAGCATGCCTTCAAGTGGTACCTTCTAGAACCATCTTTGAAGGCCAGTCAAGCTAATCACAAGCTGAAAAAGTCCCAAAAGGAGAAAGTTGGGATATAGGATCTTCATAGCAACTCTCCAAACTCCTACTTGATCACAATTTTAGAGCTGGACCTGACTGGAGGAAATTCTAGGGAAAAAGATCACAATATCTTCCATCCGTGGGCCCTCAAGAGTACACAATGTTATTTAGTAGCAGAGAGGTCTAAGTGAAATTATTCCAGGGATTTCTTCAAGGACATGAAGAGCATGGTCCATATCCTCTTTACTCAGGAAGTTGTATAGTTGCTCTTCACATTCTGCTTTCCGAAGTTAATTAAAACTAATACATTTTAGTATTTTTTTCCTCCAAACTATAATATTCTCTGGAGCTTATTGCAGGTCCCTATAATAAACTTGGAGTCCTAAGTGTAACAGAATACACCGGGAGAGAGGGTGGCCTATGTGTAAGACTGAAATTTAGTCTCCAAATCTCTGAGGATCAAACTTTGCTGATATTGTAATCTCTTGAGAAATGGTGCCATATGGCTAACTACGGGATTATTCCACTATGAAACCCAGATTATTCTCTGCTTTTGATCTAGCATAATGATTTATTCAGCAGGTATTCAGTGTCTGCTAATCCCAGCTTCCATAATAGGTTCTTTGATAAAAGAACAAATTTTTAAACACAAATCTTATACCTGTGGAACTTTCAAGGAAGCAAGAGAGATGAGCAATTCAGTGTAATGGGTGCTGGGACCGATGCATACCCAGGATAGTGTGGAGGCACAGGGGGCAAGAGTGGAGGCTTGGGAGGCAGTAGGAGGTCAGAGCATGCAAGGCTGTATATGCCCTGGGTTTTAAACCAACACCATTGGAAGCTTTTAAGGGTTTTTGAGTAGGAGAGTGACATGAGCAGCTTTCAATTTAGGAAATTGCTGGTGCCAGTGTCAATAATGGCTTAAAGAGGAACAAAACTAGAGGTAGGTCTCAGAGATCACTTTAAACGTTGTTCTGTAATCCAGGCATGAAAATTATAAAGGCCTGAACTATGGGCCTAACAGTATCTACAGAGAAAGGGGTTACTGGGGTAGAATTGATAGGACCAAGTAAATAAGAATTAAGAATGCCTGCCATTTCAGTATCTGGAGATGATATTGAGGTAGGAAGTACAAAGAGGACTATGTTTAAGGAAGGGCCAGAAAGAGGAATGCAGTAAGTTCAGTTTGAGAAATGCTAGGTTTTAGTTGCTTGTGGAATATTCAGATAGAAATGTTCAGAACAGGTCTGAAGCTCAGGAGAGTGAGGAGTTAAAGCTGCAGCTTTGGAAGTCATCACCTTGTCACGGCAGACGAGCTCTAGGACTGGCCTAAATGGTGCGGAGAAAATAGAGAGCAAGCTGAAGGAAAACTGGGAAATGCCAAAAAATGGGGTGAAAAGGAGGAAGAGCCAGAGAAAGGCAGGAGAGAACGCAAGGGAGACCTGTGTCATGGAAGGTAAGAGAGGAAAGCATCTCAGAAAGGAGTGTGAATACTGTCACATGTAAAGAGAAAAAAAAATAAGTCCTGGAAAAAATATATATTCCTGGACTGTGTTACCAGAGGCCCCTTTAGCAGAGTGGTGTGCCTCTCAAGTGGATAGGTAGCCGGAAAGCTGAAGGAATGGTGAGCCTGAGCAGGGCAAGAGAGGCAACTGTTAATCCAAGGAGCCACAAAGGGTCAGAAACACAGTAAGGTTCCTGCAGAGTGGTGAAGGGAATGGGAGCCAGAGCACAGCCCTGGAGAAGCTGCCTGGGGCTCTTCTACTGTGACAAAAGTGAAGGACACTAAGAAGGCTGAAGATTTCAATTAATGTTGGGGGTGGGGGGAGATAACTTCTGCCTCATGGCCACTGCCTTCACTGATGAGGAAAGGGTGTGGTCATCCGCATTCAGATTTATTATGGTTATCACTGTCCCAAAGCTGCAGTAACTGACAGTCTGTGGAGCAGCCTGCTCTGTTTCCCTCAAGTGTTCCAATGACAGAAAGCACAGTGAGTCAACCCAGGGCTTTGCAGCGGTATCCAAGTACAGGCTCAAAATTTCTTGAAATCTCCTTTCTTCCCCCCCCCCCTTTTTTTTTGTTAGTTTGTTTGGTTTTTGTTTTGTTGTAATTAACATTCTATTCCATAGTATGATGTTTGGTTTTCATTATAAAAACAATGTTTAAATGCCCATTAAGGGTCACTGATATCAGGGTGCCTGGGTGGCTCAGCTGGTTAAGCATCTACCTTCAGCTCAGGTCTTGTCCCAGGGTCCTGGAATCAAGCACCGCATCCAGTTCCCCGCTCAGTGGGAACATGCTTCTCCCTCTCCCTCTGCCTGCTGCTCCCCCTGCTTGTGCTCTCTGTCAAATAAATAAATAAAATCTTTTTTTCAAAAAAGGGGGTGGTCACTGATACTTTGGGACAGGTGCATCCTTTTCTTTCCTTAGTTCTCTGTACTCCTTAGACTACTTTTACCTAAAGCCATTCATATACACATAACTGAATTACGCGCATGAGGCAGGGCTGTCTGAAGTAGAGGTGTGGCTTCCCTTGAAGCAGAGGAATATATGCAACACAGAGGAACATTCACCTAGGACAGCCTCAATGTTTCTTGCAAATGAGAACTTTTTTCTTCCTAGGTGCATCAATCTTGCCTGTCTCCACTGAACCTCTTCCTATTTTTTAAAGATCTTATTTATTTATTTGACACAGAGAGAGAGATCACAAGTAGGCAGAGAGGCAGACAGAAAGAGGGGGTGGGGGGGCAGGCTCCCTGCTGAGCAGAGAGCCTGATGTGGGGCTCCATCCCAGGATCCTGGGATCATGCCTGAGCTGAAGGCAGAGGCTTAACTCACTGAGCCACCCAGGTGCCTCCTCCCCCCATTTTTTTTTAATAACCGCATGTCTAAGTTATTAGGAGTTTGAAGTCTGATATTTCTGTTAACAATACCTTCCTGCCTCCAGAGTTATCTGCAAACAGATATAAACCATTCCAGAATAAAGATTTACCTCTCTCAAGCTATACAACCATTCATAATGTAAGCTGCAGCCCTTAAAGCCATTGTTCAGAAGGCAAATGTCCTGTTTCTAGAAATTATTAGATGAATGAGCCAGAGATATTAGTATAATCAGTCAGCCTACATACAGATGTAGGAAAGTTTTTTCCTGAAATTTATCATTTTCTGCCAAATGCGTGCAGCTTTTTATTAATTGCATTTTAGTAACATTATAAAGTTGTTTGATTTATAGTATAACTATTCCACATAGTCTCTTAGCATTCTGAATTTCCAGTGTATCCTTCTAACATAAACCTTCCACATCATACATCCTGCATTCCCAACCAGATGTGTTCTCCCTCCAACTGTATTTAAATAAAATAGAAAAAAAAAAATAAAAATAAATAAATAAAATAGAAATAAGCCTAAGTAGTTAAATGATTGGTATATCATAGGTTAAGAGAAACAGTAGGCATCACTGTAGACCAAACATAATATAGGTGTCCTCTTACTATGGCAGTTGGATTAAAAAAAAAAAACAACTCACTAAATTTGTTTAATAAAATGGAACTTTCGGGCACCTGGGTGGCTCAGTTGGCTAAGCCACTGCCTTCGGCTCAGGTCATGATCCTGGAGTCCCAGGATCGAGTCCCACATCAGGCTCTAGCTCCACGAGGAGTCTGCTTCTCCCTCTGACCTTCTCCCCTCTCATGCTTGCTCTCTCTGTCTCTCTCTCTCAAATAAATAAATAAAATCCTTAAAAAAAATAAAAAAAATCTAAAAAATGGAACTTTCAAAATCTGTAGGCAGCTGATTTTTTTTTTTTTTGTGATCTTCATATAAAGCTGACATTTCTGTTCTGTGTTTTAGGATATCCTCAACTCAGTAATAGCGGCAATATTCATGGTAATTATATCTGTGTTGGCACTATTACCAGAAACCACAAGAGTTATAGCCCTTGGAGGGGTAAGTGGAGGTCTTTCTGATTTCTTGCTTTAGGTTTGATTAGCATTCAAACTTACTTGAGAAACAGATATAAGAACAGGAATCTAGGCTATACTCATCCTTGTATCTCCTAGGCCAGTATATGGTTCCTAGTGGCTTAATATTTCTTATGTGAGTACATGCCCTGATAAACCTGAAGGAATATGATTTCACCCTAAAACGGAAGTTAACTAAATAATATTTCCCATATGTTCCACATCAATATGTAGAGCTGGACTAGACTGAGAAAAGTTACTGGAATCTGTTACACTTAGCTCTGAGAAACCTGATGGCAAGCAAAAGACCACGGATGAGTTTCATAGTGCTCGCTTTTAAGGAAAAGGATACATACCATTTGTTAAGGTGAGACAGATGGCTCTCAGCTCAGTTATTCTTTGTCCAGACCTTCCTTCAGATGGAATATAATACAAGATGTCTCGTGAAAAGGTTGTAGAAAACCTTGTAAGTAAAGGATTTATTCTGAACATTGCTTAAAGAGAAGCAGGCCAGTTTAATCAGAATTTATCCTGGAAGGCAAGCCAAAATAAACAAGAGTCAAATAATTGAGTTTTAGTGCCATCTGATGTACTTCTGAGATTTTTTGACTTTTCTAGATTCTTATCTAGAGATGTGAATACAAAAGACCTTTTTTTTTTTTTTTAATCCGAAAGTTCTTAAATAAATCTCCCTGCTGCTTCCTTGTCTTTCCATAGTATGGGCCTCTTGGGAGAACTAACCATTCTCAGACAGCCATGTATGTCACAATCCATGGTTTTTCATCTCCTCACAAAGACCCAAGCAACTTCATGAGGGATGAGAATTATTCTAGAAATGAGATAGTGCTGTAACAGCAATTTCCTCCAGTTATCTTTAAAGTTAATCTTATCCCATGGCTCAGTCAGTTAAGCATCCGACTCTTGGTTTTGGCTCAGGTCATGATCTCACGGTGCTGGGATGGAGCCCTCAGTCAGGCTCCACACTCAGCGGAGAGTCTGCTTGAGGAGTCTCTTGCTCTCCCCCATCCCACTCCCCCAAAAATAAATATTTTTTTAATCTTTTAAACAAATAAGATAATCTTAACCCTCTTCTATGAAGAAAGAGGGACAAGGCATGGGATTTACAGTTGACCCTTGAATAACATCGACTCCCCACACAGCTGAAACTTTTAAAACTCTCACTTCCCACATGCTTTACTAATAGCCCACTGTTGACAAGAAGCTCCAAAACCATAAACAGTTAACACATATTTTCTGTATCATATGTATTATACACTGCATCTTACAATAAAGTAAGCTAAAGAAAATGTTAAGAAAATCATGAGGAGAAAATACATTTACAGTACTGTACTACTATATTTATCAGAAAAAAGTCCATATGTAAGTGGACCTATGCAGTTCAAACCCATGTGATCAAAAGTCACCTGGACCTTTATTCACTTACGCGTTCATTCACTGACCCAGTGTTTACAAAGGCGCACTTCAGTAGAAGGGTACAGAGTTGTGCTGTCCGATGCCACAGCCACTAGCTACATGCGGCCACTGAGCCCTGGAAGTGTAGCTGGTCTCATTGAGATGAGCTATACATGTAAAATACGCAATGGATTGCAAAGACTTACCCCCCAAATG
Organism: Meles meles; assembly: GCF_922984935.1. NCBI lineage: Eukaryota > Metazoa > Chordata > Mammalia > Carnivora > Mustelidae > Meles > Meles meles. The sequence continues at coordinate 18,919,024 of NC_060084.1, read as the reverse complement.
TATATTATTTCATAATAACTTTATTATATTGATGACATGTTAAAATTATACTTTGGATATACTCGGCTAAACAAAATATGTTATTAAAACTAATTTCACTTATTGTTCCTTTCTTTTTTTTTTTTTTTAGAGATTTTATTTATTTATTTCACGGGGAGAGAGAGACAGTGAGAGAGGGTACACAAGCAGCGGGAGTAGGAGAGGGAGAAGAAGGCTTCCCACTGAGCAGGGAGCCGAATGTGTGGCTCGATCCCAGGATGCTGGGATCATGACCTGAGCCGAAGGCAGATGCTTAATGGCTGAGCCACTTAGGCACCCCTTGTTTTTTCTTTTTAATGTGGCTGTTAGAAAAAACTATGTGGCTTACATTGGTGACGCATATTCTGTTTCTTTTGGACAGCACTGGGCTAGAACATGAGCCTGCCCTATCCTCAAATGGCTTAGAGCCTAATACAGGGATGAGAAATGTCAATAGCTGTACATAAGCTATTGACAGAGTACTTCAGGGCACAGAAAAGAGGAAGCAACTACCTTGCTCTGGCAGTGGAAATGCAGCTTGCCAGGAGTAAAGGGGAGATGAGGGGGATGGTTCCAGGTAGAGGAACCAGCAACATGCAGAGTACCAGAGTCATGGAAGGGCAGGAAGTACTCAGTGTGGTCAGAAGCTAAGAAGCTGAGTTTGAGATTCAGCATGGAAAATGGAGTGGTGTCTAGAGCCAAGAGGCCAGAATTCCTGGCCATTGGATGGAACTGACCAAATAGCACGCAAGGAATGATATCCCTCTTTTCCTGCCCAGGTGCCAGCTCTCAAACAGCCATCAGAGTCCCTAAAGACCACCTTCTAGTTTATTCCCTTTACCTTTTCTTTTTTCCCCCAAGGCCTATTTAGAATCCCACCTTTAAGCGCACCGGCTTAAGCTTTAAGCAGATGTAGCCCAGCTAAGTGTTCACTCTGGATCATCTTAACCACTCCAGTTCTCTAAAGTGCGTGTCACAGCTACTGCTGCATTGGTTTAATCTTGAGCTGCTGTTACCTTTGGCCCTCAAGCCGAGTTTGTAGGAAGAAAGGCAATTGAACATTGGGGTGGAAATGTTAATTGATAACTAGATACCTTCAGTAGGGCTTTAAATCATACATGCGGGAGCAAGTTAAGAGATCCAGACAAGTCTTTGTTTCAGAGCCCACACCCCTCCAATATTATTTTTGCTCACCTGAGTTACCTTTTCCCTTTCTTTAGGCAGGTATTGGGAAAACTTGGGCATGAGAATGAAATAATCTCTGAAGTCTTTTCCCGTTTCAGTATCAGGTGGAGGCAGGAGAGGAAGCCAGGGGGCAGACCACTTAAAACCTGTGAGTGACTGAGGTCCAGAACGTGGCCACAGCAGTGACAAAGTGTCTTCGTTTCCAGGTGTCTGGACTCCTGGCGGGAGTGTGCTGTATTGCGGACGGGGTCCTTATTTACCGGAAGCTTCTATTTAATCCAAGTGGTCCTTATCAGAAACAGGCTATTCATGACCAAATATAAGTTTTATAATTTTATATTACTCTTTAGTTAATGCTAAGTATTAAGTATATTAAATGTATTTATTCCTCCACATATTTCCTGTGATTGTTCTCACTTTAATCTCAATATGGGCACTGGAAGAAGAGATGTGGGAACTCTGTACCCAGCGCTCACCCATATCGTCATTTCCAAGCCAGCACTGATCCTGATCTGATTGGGTTTGCCTCCTCTTGGGCCTGGGTGGAAGACAAGAATGCACCCAGACCACCCTAAATGGTCTCCAGAGCCCCCTTCCTGGTTGGCTGGCAGCGCGGAGGGGTGGGGTTGCAGGGAAAATGAGTTCCCAGGCTAGGCAGTGGCATCGCATCCCAAATGGCCATGAAGGTGGCTGGAGGGCCTGGTTTGTCCGCGGGGCACAGAGCTGGGTGCGCGCGAGGGACGGGGGCCAGCAGCCGTTGGGGCACGCCGCTGGTTCCCAGGGGCCAGCCTGCCGGTGGCGGCAGGCTCCGAGCGGTAGGGCCTGCCTGACACAGCCAGGCCCCGGAGCCCACCATGGATGCCAAAACCACCAGGACCCCCACAGGGAGCTTGCAACAGCAGCAGCGTCCCGCAGGTCCAGGGGCTGCCGCAGCTCCGGGGACACGCTCACGCTCAGTTCCCGCACGCCCAGGGGCTGCCCCAGCTCCGGGCACACCCTCACGTCCAGTGTCTGCCCCAGCTCCGGAGACACCCTCACGCCCAGGGTCTGCCACAGCTCCGGAGACACCCTCACGCCCAGGGTCTGCCACAGCTCCGGGGACACCCTCACGCTCAGCTCCTGCACGCCCAGCGGCTCCCGCACGCCCAGGGGCTGCCGCAGCTCCAGGAACACCTGCACGCCCAGCGGCTCCCGCAGCTCCAGGAACACCTGCACGCCCAGCGGCTCCCGCAGCTCCAGGAACACCTGCACGCCCAGCGACTCTCGCAGCTCCAGGAACACCTGCACGCCCAGCGGCTCCCGCACGCCCAGGGGCTCCCGCAGCTCCGGGGACACCAGCACGCCCAGGGCCCTCCGCGCAACCCAAGAACTTAGCACCCGGGGCGCCAAAAGATGAAACATCAAGAACACCCACCCAGCCACCGCAGGTGCCCATGAGCGAAGCTGAGAGGGCCGCCATGCAAAAGCGTGCGGAAGGACGGGCCCTAGTCCCGGTCAGATTCAGGGACAGCTTCAAGCGTTTTCTCTTCACGCCCACGGGAATGATGAAGGTCATAAGGCTGGTGAGCAGAGAGAGCTGGTGATGCAGGGTGGGTGCGGCCTTGGGGAATCTCAGGGGACACCGCGTCTGGAAAACTTCCCTACTCCCCTTTACCAGCCAGTTTGTTCTGCCCCATCTTTCCTCCCTTCTCCCGTGCCCCTCCCCACACTCAACCCGGATTACTAAACCTGCGCTGGTTTTCCTGCCTTGTATTTCCCAGGTTTTCCCTCACAAAGGGAATTAGGGAAGCAGAGAGATTAAGAGCTGAAACATATAAATTAACAAAAATAACAGAATTGACCAAAATTGATAAACCAATGGCTAGTATAATATGAAAAAAAGACTGAAGAGAACATGTATTTAAAGTTAAGACACCAGACAGGGAAAATAATCACAAAGGATGAAGAAACTGAGAGGATTCCCCAAAAGTACTTTACAAAACAAATAAACCTGACTACCTGAAAGAAACAGTTTATTTTCTAGGAAAATATAATTACCAAAACTGACCCCAGGATGGAGAAAAACCTAACCAGACCAACGTAAACACAGAAGAAAATGAGAACTAATCAAATGAACAGTCTTTTTTACACATTAACTCTTTCAATCTTAAATGGGATGTAATTCTGATACGATTGAAACTCCTTCAAAGAACGGAGAAAGAAGCAGCCCTTCTGAATTATTTCTTCAAAGTAGTATAACACTGATATCAAAACCTGATCAAGTCAGACAAAATAGAAATCTCACTTGTATCAAATCAACAAGTATTAATATGTTAGCAGAAAATATTCAGTACTTTTAAAAAATACACTATGATGATGTAATATTAGGACTCTATTAAACTAACCAACATTTTAGGTAAAAGGACAACAAATTAGGAGATGATGTCAGATAAGGAAAAGAACACATTTGACAAAGTTCAACATTCATTTCTGATTGCAAAAAAAAAAAAAGTGATCCATAAAACAGGAATACATATTTTACTGCCATTATAAAGATAAACCCAAAAGTCAGAACCATATATAATGAAGCATCAGAAGTACTCCCATTAAATGAGGAACAAAGAGGATGCCCTCATCAATACTGTATTCAGTATTTTTCTGGAACTGCTAATTACAATGAGGAAAAATAACAGTTAAAAAGATTAGGAAAATTCATTTTTTCAGCTGACATCACTGTATGTCTAAAAAACTCAAAATCAACTGGGAAACAAGTTAGAACAAGATCTCTACTAACTCACCAGTAGAAATGAACAAACAAGCATTTAAAATAGAAGAGAATATTTCTCTTTATAACAACAATCAAAATGGTAAAACATCTACGACTAAATGAAATAAATTTAAAAGACCTACATCAAGAAAACTTTAAAAACTTAGATATTTTAAAACCACTAAAATGACTAGAAAGACATACTTTGTTGTTGAATTTTTTAATCTTTCAAAATTAGAAGTTAGATGAAATCTCAATTAAACTAACAACAGGCTTAGCTTGGGGAGCCTGACCAAGACAAACATGGGAGACACAAACAATGTGAGGATGAGCACTGAAAGGGGGACTAGGTCAGACAATAATATAAAATAAATCGCCTGTAATTTCAAAAGTACTAGAGAAGAAATCAGCACCTCAGTGGAAGAGCATATTCTCAAAAGAGACCCAAATATACCTGGGAATTTAGTACATGAGAAAGGTTGGATTTCAGATGAGCAGGGAAAATACTGGTGTTTCCCAACAAATGATGTTGGGATAACCAGCAACTGTTTGGAAAGAAAGAAAACTGGAGCTCTACCTCCTTCTATCGAAATCAGTATATATTTATTCTACTTGTATATACTTCTTTCCAGTATGAAATATACCCGGTGAACAGTGGTGACTTTCCAGGAGATGGACTAGGGTTGGGTTGAGCGAGAAGAAAGAAACTGGAGTTATTTTTCATTCTTCTCTACCTAATTGCACTTTTATTATTTCCATGTATTATTTCATTTCTGGAAATACGAGACATTTTACAAATAAAATATACGTACAAAATGATACGGGCAAGTGCAATATCACCAGATTTACTCTCTAACAGAGATGGGTTATATGATATATATATATAGATGGGTCGGCTTTGCTGTTCACTAGCCCAAGTGCATTAAAACACATCCTGTTTCTTCTGTTGCAGGGTCTTCTCATAGGAGCTCTAGTTTCTTTCATCATTGCCAAAGCCCATGAGCCGTACATAGCCATCACAGTTCTGGAAATCTGCATCGTTCTTTTTTTTATTCTAATATATATGCTAACACTTCACCACTTGCTGATTAATTTAGATTGGTCCTTACTTGTAAGTGTTCGTTTTCATAATTCAAATATAAGCTTGGGTCTCAGTCCCAGAGTAGAGTCTCTACTCAAGTGAAAACAAAAGAACTAATCTCTCTGGACAAGAATAAAACTGAGCTGTGACAGGGTGCCACCCTCGTCCCAGGGGAGAAACTAGCCTAACACCCAGAGAGATCCCTTAGACACCTCTGTCCACAGCACCACCAACACACACGCCTGCATCCGTCTCACTGGGGCACTGAACAGTGGTACCTCGCAGCCTGTCCTAAAGAAAATTTCAATTAAGTATATGCAGTATGTAAACACTTTTCTCATCTACTGCTTATAAAACAGCACATGCTTCTACTTTCCAGCAGCAGCTACTCTAACATTATAAACATTTCTCTCCTGTGTAAGCAAGAGTCGGCATGGCAGAGTTGTCCAAAATTGTCACCCACACCCTGAAAGATTGTGGGAGTCAATCTCTTCCTGGGTATTAAGGGCCCATACTCCCAAAGGGGTGCCACATGGCAGAGTAGTCAAGAAAAGAACATTGCATTGCCTTCTTTGTAGCTTATTCCAGAACTTCATAGTCTTTACCAACTGAAAAATTCCTGAGGTTAATGCCTCAGGTCTCAAATAAATCCTATTTATTATGGGGCCTAATGTTCTGTGTCCTTGCAGAATGGAAAAGAGCTACTGTTCTGTCTGGATACAGACGGGGCCACTTCCTGGCCCTGGCATCTTCCTAGTGTGTGAACATTAGCCTCCGTTTCCCCATCCAGGAAATCCAGCAAAGGAAAAGGGTGATCATAATAACTACCTTAGAGGGCTCCAGAACATTTCAATGTGTTTAAAGCAAACAACACAATGCTCAGCCCCAAGCAAAAGCAAACATTCATTTACAAAGTGTCCATCAGACCCCATAAAGTAGTTAGCCGGCTTTTACCTTTTTATCTTGCACTGTGAATAATCCTAACTCAGAGGTCAGGCCCCTCCCACATCCCACGTCCTTGTAGTACATTTTTCTAACCTTAAGATAGGATTGTTTGGCGTTGAGCTAAAAGTCAAAATAACGTGTTGTTGTTTTTTTTAAGATTTTATTTATTTGACACAGAAAGAGAGAGATCACAAGTAGGCAGAGAGGCAGGCAGAGAGAGGGGGAACAAGGCTCCCTGATGAGCAGAGAGCCTGATGCGGGGCCCTCAGATCATGACCTTAGCCAAAGGCAGAGGCTTAACCCAGTGAGCCACCCAAGCGCCCCCAAAATAATGTTTTTGAAGCATGTGAGGCATTTTCTGAAAAAGCTGCTGAGCTCTCTTTGACCCACAGAGTGCAGAACAACAGGAAGCAGACACAACAAAATGTAAGCGAGTCTAAACAGACACATGAAAGACCCTCTTCGTTGTGGAGAGCTAGAAGGATAAAGAGGGTTCTGAAGGGAAACCAAAATCTCTGCCCTTGGAGATTTTCAAGAAAATCTTCATTTTGAGCACACAGCATGTGCCAGATACTTCTTCATACGTGTTACCTCATTTAGTCCTCACAACAATCTAGTGGAGTTGTAGTTTAGCGGATGAGAAGACTGGATGAAAGGTGAAGTTGCCCGTGGCCATGGACTGTCACTGGGAAACTCAGACCCGGCTTTAGCCCAGGCTCTTTCCAGACTTTTTGCCTTATTGCCTTACAATGGTTTCTCTGCCTCCATTCTCCCTTCATTGTTATCCTCCTTGGATTCTCTAAATTTTATGTTCTCTGTATCTTCTTCTGTTTTCTCACGGTTTCCTTAAAATATGGAGCTAGAGGTGAGCAGATTATCCTGGAGGGCAGGTACAGGTCCTTGGGAGGGGCGGTGACTGAGGGCTTCACAGCACCAACGTCAGCTACGGTCAGAGGGACTGGAGCCCTCAGAGGAAAGAAAGGTCTACAGCCATAAAGCTGGGGAGCTGGAGGGAACCTCAAGGCCCAATGCTTTGCTGGAGGGACAAGGGAGAAGATCTAGAGAGTGGGGACAGGAAGGTCCTATGAGAAGAGCTGTTCTCACAGGGATCACAGACGGCTCACGACAGTGGTTGTAGAATCGCAGGCCTTCGGTCAACTGTGATAAGCCAGGCCCCCTTCAACCTTGGGTCCCAGGCCTACCTCTATCCTTGGGTCAGAGAATCCTCTTTCTTTTGGGTGACTCTGGGAGCCCTGAAGCATCATTCACATGGACATGCCAGGTCCTGGTGAGCTCCCAGGAGCTCCACGGTTGGGGCACCGTGAAGGCTGCTCAGTTATTCGGAGGCACAACGGACTGGCGGTCCACACCAAGCCGCCACATACTAACCAACGCAGCCGGTTAGGTGGTGTGTGTGATCTAAGGGACTTGGAAGGTTTTTTAAAAAGAGCCATCAAAACAGGATTCAAAACTGTGTTCTCCTATCCTGTCCCTTCCTTTCTAGTCTTCCTCTTTCCGTAAGGTGAAGGCTGTGTGCCTACGAGATTGTTCAGAAGGGTAGTTACCACTGTGTGGTACCACGGAGGCCTCAGCACGGAACACAGTGTGCTGGTTGAGGGACAGTTTGTGTGCCTAGGAGAGGACTACTGGTCACTTCAGAGTAGGAGGACCTGGAGATGTGGAGGCATCAAGCTGCAGAAATCACCTGGAACCTGATGAAACCGGGAAAAGCCAAGAGATCCCAGGGCCTGTTCCATAGCGTCTCTGTTTCCGGGCTCTGTGCAGGCTCAAGGGCCCACCCACACACTGGAGGCATCCAGCGTGCGCAGACCCTCTCTCCTGGCAAGATGGTTTGGTGTCCCCAAGGCCGAGCAGCATGGGTAGTTCAGTGGTAGAATTCTCGCCTGCCCCCAAGACAGAGAGCATTAGTGCTGATTTTAAGTGGCGGTTTCCTTAGAGGCTCCCAGGAATACAGAGTTCCTGATTCCTCTATTCCCAGTCTTGTTTGGCAAGGGGCTGGTGATAAAGGCTCCCAGCCGGGAAACAGACAGATTGATAAATCAGGGCTTCAGACGCTCAGCAGAGCAGCAACAAAGAGGACTGGCCTCACGTACGGACCTGCTGAGATCTATGGAGTCTGGGACGGTATTTTGGGAAGGCCTCCTTCTCCGGAGAGATGGTGGAGCCTGGGCTGCGGGATCCCTACTCCATTCTCGATTGCATCTTGTGGCTTCTGTGAAGACTATGACAGTGACTCTGACACCCATGGGTCCACCTCCCAGCCAGTCCTTGACTCAATATCCTGGGCCTGCATCAGAGCTAGTGAGCAGAGAGCTTTCCTTACCCTGCCCATGGTGGGGCCACTGTCTTCATTGTTAGACTTTGTCATTAATTTTACCCATGACTCTTGTGTCATCCATCAACATACCCCAGAAAAGTATGAATTGTAATTCCCTCCTGAATAGCCCATATTTTTCACACTTCTACGTTATAAAAAATATCATCCAATATGGTCAGAGAGACTGAGCTCTGGTCAAGCAGATATTTTTGCCAAGAGAAAGCCGTTTTTTTAAAAAAACACAACATAATAAGCATTTTAAACTAAAACTCTGATGATTCCCAAACTACCAGCAAAATCTTTCCATTTATAAGGAGGAAGTGTCAGCTTGAGAATGTCCCCTTCCAATAAGGTTAATGAAAAAGCCACAGTTCCGGTCATTTCTATCAGGTTATAGCACAGGTTTGGAGAGCTCCAGGCACAAATGGAGTCAGTGGGAGTTGCTAGTTGAATACTATGCAGTGTTTACCACATATATATTCTTGCTACAAATACCACATTTTGGGAAACAAATCGTCGATGTTCAAATTTTTTCTAATACTCAGTGATTTTTAAAAATAAGCACTCACCATTAAAGCACCTCTTTCTTTCCCAGTGAAAATTCTACACAGTTTTATCTAAGCAATTTGGGAGCTTTATGGAAAAATAACAGTCACGCAACAAATCCATCTCTCATTTTAGTCCAAAGAGGCACCTGAGTCAGTAGGGCATTTAGTCAAGGGGGAAAGGAAAAGATGATGAGTAAAGATGGCACATGACAAGACTCAGCTGCAATTTTACTCCATTAGGGAAGAACATCTCTCTCTCTCTCTCTCTCTCTTTCTCTTTCCCTCCTCTATCTCCCTCTCTCTCTCCTTCTCTGTCAAAGATGAGGCAACAACAATGACGTGTCGAAGGCAGAAGGGAGGAGGGGGGTTAGTCCAGAGAAGGCTTCTGGACATTCAAGTCAGGCTACAGAGGGGCCTCGCCACTTACTGGCTGGGCAGCCCCAGGCATGTTGCTAAACCATCTGTAAACTGAGGATAGTGAAAGTTTGTTGTGAGAATCAAATGAGATTAACTCCCTGGCCCAGTATGTAACACACAGGAAGCGCTCACGAGGCGTGAGCTATGACAGAATGTTAGATATAAGGCAAACTTCAGCTCCGAAGGACAGTTCAGGAGAGCACTTCCTTGTGAGCAAGGAGCAGAGTAAATTACACTAAGGACAGAGTAAAGGAACGTCTAGTATTCCGGTGAGGAGATGGAATTACGACAGGGAGTCAGCAAGGGGCTAGCGGAGCCTAGTCTACACTTGGTTTATTAGTATTATCATTATTCATTGGCTTTCACCTAAATTCTCAACCATCTATGGCCACAGCTAGTTAATTTTTGTTTTAAAAAGTTTATATCCTGCTTCTTAGCTGTAAAAGTTCTTGTGCATTTTTATTCTCTTGGTTCACATAATCCTAAAGGACTAAGCTTCTTGCAAACCTGTGAACCGCCGTGCCCGTCTCACTGTGGGCAGACTTTTCATGCAGCCCACAGAACGCAGCTGGATCTTACTTCTAACCCTCACCAGCTCTGCTCCTTTTCTCCCCAGCGTTACCCACCAGGTGTCCAAATAATTACTGTCCCTCCATGAAGCAAATCACATTCCGTGATAGGGACAGGACTCCTTGCTCAGCGATCTCAATGGGAAGCACACCCGACGTCTGCAGACAGTTCAACTTCTGCGCACATTCTGAAGGCAGACAGCACAAGTCCGCATTGTGATGCACTCACGACCCACTCGGTGCCGATGCCAGGCACTCATCTGGTACTTTCAGATTCATTATACCATTTACTCCTCATATCCACCCAATGGATCCCGATCACTATTCCCATATTTTAAGTGAACATATTGACACAGAGAGATGATAAAGCAGGCCCCAGGTTACACATCTAGAAACTGGCAGGCCAAGAGAGTTCATCAACAAAATACACTCCCACCGTACATGTCCCATATCATGTTGCTACTCTGTGACCCATGACCCACAGAAAAATGCCCAAGATGGGTGCTGCACTTCCAGCCTGGGGGGATGACAGGAGGCAACAGTGAGAGGGGTTCCGACTCCCTTCTTCGGCAGATACCCAATCTTAGACAACTTAAACGTCTCTAAGCCTCTGCTATGTCCTCTTAAAATAGGGATCATAACAATACTGACCCTGGAGGGTATTTGTGAGGGTTAGACAAGGTAAGGACTGGAAAATACTGGGCACACTGAAGAGTTCCCATCGGAGATATTACGATTTCACACACTGGATGGTAGGGGTCCTTGCTAGAATCGGGCAGGTGCACCAGACAGGCTGATGCTACCAAGTCAAGCCATCAAGACTTAAGGACTTAAAATGCCCCAATTAGGTATCCGGGCCAAATCGTGTTTCTATCACCCTGAGCTTTCGACCCTCTCCACCCTGGTGCCACGGACCCACTGAGTACCCACTTTTCCATTACTGCTCTATTACCGAAGCCCAGCCTCTGTTTATTTCCAGGAGTGGCCTCCATCTACTCATCCTTGTCCTTTATTTGGCACACAAAGCTACAGTTTGGGCTGGCAGTTAAAGAACCCAAGACTGGAATCCAGAAGAGAGGACAAAGGCAGCCCACAGATGCCAGGACAGACCCAATTCCAGCCATTTCTTAGGAAAGAACAGAAGTCAACAGCATAGGCATTCACTCTAGAATACCAACCCTGCTCCCCAGATGTGTTCCTGCCTTCTTGGGATATGTGAACCCACAGAATAAATCCCAACTAACTTCCAGACTAGCGGTTCTACCTGCAGATTTGGGAATGCAATTTAATTAATAAAGTGCTAACCCAAAATCTAATTTTTATATCAAAAATATATTACAGAATAGAATGCAGGATTTACATTAACATATAGGATTATTAAAATCATATTTATGGCGGTAGGGTCCTGTACCTCTAGTGTTTTTCATGCTCACTTTCTTATGCCCTTTAAGGAGAATATAATGGGCAAGTTGTCAGCTTTTTTTTTTTTTTTATGGCACTCTTTAATGACATTAAACCCATTTCTGCTGACAAAGTCCTATTCAGGACCTTAAGATCGGGGCGCCTGGGTGGCTCAGTGGGTTAAGCCGCTGCCTTCGGCTCAGGTCACGATCTCAGGGTCCTGGGATCGAGTCCCGCATCGGGTTCTCTGCTCAGCAGGGAGCCTGCTTCCCTCTCTCTCTCTCTCTCTGTCTCTCTCTCTCTCTGCCTGCCTCTCTGTCTACTTGTGGTCTCTCTCTGTCAAATAAAAAAAAAAAAAAAAAGGACCTTAAGATCACATAAACTCATGTCTTGGAAGATGCAAGAATTTTGCTGCTAACAACACCTCTTAATATTAATCAAAGGGAAAGTTTTAAAAAGACACCCATCCTCAGATGGGTAATTCACTAATTTAAAATATTTTATGAAATCACATTTTCATGTAGAGTTGACAGTTTTCAATTCTGTATTACAGGATCTTGTCAACAGTTTCATTACAGCTGTGTTCCTTTTAATAGTTGCCATCCTGGCGATGCAAGAAATGGAAAGAAGGCATTTATTCTATGTTGGAGGGGTAAGTCGAAGCCTTCATCACCCCATTTAAGATTAGTATTTCAGGGGCGCCTGGGTGGCTCAGTGGGTTAAAGCCTCTGCCTTCAGCTCAGGTCATGATCCCAGGGTCCTAGGATTGAGCCCTGCATCGGGCTCTCTGCTCAGCGGGGAGCCTGCTTCCTCTTCTCTGTCTCTGCCTGCCTCTCTGCCTACTTGTCTGTCAAATAAGTAAACAAAATCTTAAAAAAAAAAAAAAAGATTAGTATTTCAAGGGTGTCTGGATGGCTCAGTCAGTTAAGGGTCCAGCTCCTGGTTTCAGGTCAAGTCATGATCTCAAGGTCATGGGATGGAGCACCATGTCAGTCTCAGCACTCAGCAAAGAGTCAGCTTGAAATTCTCTTCCTCTCCCTCTGCCCCTCCCACTTGCTCGCTCTTTCTCCCAAACAAATACATAAGTCTTTTTTTTTTTAAAATCAGTACTTCAAAACTCTGCAAAAGGAAACTGGCAGACTGTAATTACTTCATTTGCAGAATAATATCCCTAGTACCACTCCTACTTCTGCACTGACTTCTTCAGAAGATGTAGAGTTACATAAATTCTAAACTCATGAAAATCTTCGTTCTAATACTCATTCTCCAAATAGGTACAAACTCCCCTTTCGAGAAATGTACACAGTATTTTTTGAAATGTTGCAACAAGGTATTCTTGTCTATAAATAGGAATTTGACTCTTTTGGACTAGAGAATTATATTTTAAAAGCACGTGAAAGGAAAAGTACATGACTAGGGGGAAAAAAAGTACATTGTTAAAAATGAATGGCCCCATAGGAAGGAAGGAAGCTCCCGGCATGTGCCCCACACGTAGCCAGGCATGTTCTGACTTGATTTTTACAATTCTCATTTTGACAGATGCAAGAATTGAGGTTAAATAATTTTCCCTGACTCACAAGCCTGCGACAAGCTGGGACTCAAATCTTTACCATATGAAGAACCCAAGAAATGGCAGATTAAAATGCTTTGAAGATAGAGGGTGGGAAATGGGGAGGTGAGACTTTTGGTTCAGGAAGTTAAGCAATGGGAACAGAAATTAATCTAGAAAAAAAAAAGTCTGACTTCTTTATACTCATTCCATCATCAGTAAATATTTGTCAGTCCCATTGGATTGTGTCAGGCCCAGGCTTAGTGTTGGGAATAAAGTCCTTTATCCCTGTAGGAGCCCACAGATTCGCTGGGGCAAGACCCACCGAAGGAAAGTGTGTTCAAGCAACCGGGGATTAAGTGACAGGTAAAGAGAAACATCTGGAGCAGGCAGGATGAGGGAGGCACCTAGAATCCTGCTATGCACTGCAGGTCCCCATCTGCTAACTCAGCCACCAAGCCTTCTCCTACCTGCCAGGAGCTCCCACCATCTGGAGCCCCTCAATTCTTACTTGGATGAGAGGAGCCCCCACCACACCCCAGCGGGTGTGCCTGCCTCCTGTCCTTTTCACCTCACAGTTACTGTAAGTGTGCTTTCTGACTCTGGCACCTGATCTCACCTCTTGATCAAGTCCCAAATTCTGCACTTCCTAGCCTCAACTCTGCCCACTCCCTCACCAGCTCCAGAGTCTGAGCCACACCACACTCCTTGGAGACCCCTGTCCACGATCTGAAGTTCTTTTCCTCCCAGTTGGTCTCCTTGTCAACTCCTTCCTGCCCTTTTCAAACAAAGCCCAAGAGTCCTTTCTGCTGAAGGGCCTTCTCAGGACCTCATACTTATCCAGAGCCTCCTACAGCCAATAAATAGTCCTCTCTGGTCCTTTCTGATGCCTCAGGCATCCGGTGAGGTCATTACTGGCAGCAAAACCCACCATTTCCAAAATCCCTTTCTCTGGAAATTGCAGCATGTGCCACAGCAGCCCACGAGGCAGACACCAAACAGGGAGTGCTGGGTCAGAGGGGAATGGGATGGGATAGGGAAGCCAGGTTGCCGCAGAGCTGCAAAATAACCCAGCCTTCCCTTCCCGTGTATGATCTTGTGTCCGACAGACCCAGTGTCTCACAGCAGCAATCGTGTGTATCCTGGATGCGATTGTGGTCACCAAGAAGATGAGGGATAAAATGAGAAGACTCCTGGGACTCGAAAATGAAAGCAGTTCCTCCCTGCTCCCGGAACCCAAGAAGACACCTGGACCAGGACCCACTCCAGCACCCGGGAAAGCAGGCACGCCGGCAGCCGGGAAAGCACCCACGCCGGCAGTGGCGAAAGCACCCACGCCGGCAGCGGCAAAAGCAGGCACACCTGCAGCAGGGAAAGCAGGCACAACCGCAGCCGGGAAAGCAGGCACGCCGGTAGCCGGGAAAGCAGGCACGCCGGTAGCCGGGAAAGCACCCACGCCCGCAGCGGGGAAAGCAGGCACAACGGCAGCAGGGAAAACAGGCACGCCGGGATCCTCAAAAGCACCCACGCCAGGATCCTCAAAAGCACCCACGCCGAGATCCTCAAAAGCACCCACGCCGGGATCCTCAAAAGCACCCACGCCGGGATCCTCAAAACCACCCACGCCGGGATCCTCAAAAGCACCCACTCCGGGCTCCTCAAAAGCACCCACGCCGGGATCCTCAAAACCACCCACACCCGCACCCTCAAAAGCATCCGCAGCATCACCCGCGAAGGCACCGGCGAAGGCACCTGCAAAAGCACACGCGCCGGCAGCTGGAAAAGCACCCACGCCTGCAGCAGGAAAGGCACCCATGCCCGCAGCGGGAAAAGCACCCACGCCCGCAGCGGGAAAGGCACCCACACCCGCAGCAGGAAAGGCACCCACGCCGGCCCCCGCCGCAGATGCCAGGCGCACATCAACCCAGGCATCCTCAAAGGCATCCTCGAAGCCATCCACGATGCCATCCTCACGGGCATCCTCGCTGCCACGCTCGCGGACATAAGCGTCTGTGCCTCGTCCCTCCTGCTAATCCCACCACTGAGCTTGCATGCTGTCACCCATCCCGGCCCACACGCGATCATAAAATCCGGGCTGCTAAGTCGGGAACATTTGTGCTTCCTCGTGTTGCCTTGTGTAAAAGCAGAGTTACCTTTTTTCTCACGGCGCCTGACGAGGCTGCCCCAGGGGGCGGTGGCCAGGGCCCTGACCCCACCGCTGGGCTTCCCACGCATGCAACCCGCCCGCGGCTGGGGGTGGGGGGAGAAGGGGCGGGGGCTCCCGCATGGAGGTGGGCGACCCCGGAGGCAGTCGGCCGGCATCCACTGGGGTCCTCGCGGTGCGACCCGGCAGCGGTGGCCCGGAGCCAGGTGATGGGGCGCAGGGAGACGCGGCGCGCGGGGGAGGGCCAGGCGTTGGCGTTCGCCGGTCCTGGCCGTTGGCTGAGCAGGACCTCTGAGCAGGTCGGTGGGCGCCAGGCTCGCTCAGAGGCCAGGCCTGTCGGGGGACAGCAGGAGGGATCGGGCAGGCTGTGAGAAGTTAAGAACTCCCACGCAAAGATGGCTGACAAAGGCAAAAAGGGCAAAGCAGCAGCCCCAGAGCCCGAAGCCGCGCCCCCTCCGGAGGACCCCAAACCCGAAGACAAGAAAGGCCAGGAGCCCAAGAAAAAGGAAAAGTCGGTGCAGCCCCAGGATGAGGTGGGCACGAGGAAGGGCTGTCGCCGCTACAAGTGGGAACTCAAGGACAGCAATAAAGAGTTCTGGGTTATGGGGCATGCCGAGGTCAAGATCCTGAGCTTGGTAAGTTGGTCTGGTACCCCTGGGGTGGGGAAGGAGGCGAGGATGGGAAGAGAGAGAAGGAGCAGGCTGCAGAGGTGCTCCGGAAGGGCTGTAGAGTGGGTGAGAACCCTCTGCCTCAGCTCAGGTGCGTGTCTCCCAGCAGGGCTGCCTCATAGCTGCAATGGTTATGTTCACGGGCACCACCGTGCATCCTCTCCTGACACTCATCATCACCATGGAGTTGTCTGTCTTCTGCTTCTTCTTCATTATCTACACCTTCGCCATCAACAGATATATGCCCTTCATCCTGTGGCCCATTTCTGTAAGTGAGAGGAGATGGGGAGCGCCTGAGGCTGGGGGGCATTCACGCATGGGTCTCAGTACCTGAAAGTGACTGAACAGAGAGACATGTGCCACCTGCCCCATTTGTGTCCAGGGCACGGGCTCAACACCTGCCATGGGGCCAGGGTAGGGGCAGCTGAAGTTGGGCAGAAAAGTCAAAGAGCCCAGCTTCGGGGTTGTGGGAGTGGGCCTCCATACCAGCTCACACTCGAGTGGGGAGACCACCCCAGAAGGTACCCCATCCCCAGAATTCAAAGAAGAAAACCAGTCTTCCAATAAATCAGTAAAATAAAATGAGAATTTTAAAGAAATCCCTTCTAAAGCAGTCTTAGAACTCCAGGGACTATCCCTGTAAAGGACGTTAAGCATAGAGGCATCTAGGTGGCTCATTCAGTTAAGCATCTGACTCTTGATTTTGGGTCATGTCATGACTTCAGTGTTGTGAGATCGAGTCCCTGTAGTGCTCAGCACTGGGCATGGAGCTTGCTTAAGATTCTCTCTCTCCTCCTCCCTCTGCCCCTCCTCCATGCACATGTTCTCTCTTTCTCCCAAAAAAAAAAAAAAAAAAAAAAAAAAGTTAAGCCCAAAGCACTCATCCATTGGAACAGGAGCTGGGTAAGTTACCCAACCACTCGTGACCTCTGTTTCCTTCCTCTATATCATGAGGACAGTAATAACCTCTCATGGGATTATGCCTGAGAAATAAATGCAAAGTGCTTGATGCTGTGCCTGAGAACTTAGGGACTTGAAACCCTGGCCATCACATGTGTCGCCAGAGAACACACCCACTGAACTCCCATCTCACTGCACATTTACAGCGTACCTCCAGCCCACTAAACTCAGGGTTTTACTCGCCTTAAATGGCCAAATGACCCACCCCCAGGTAACTCAGCTAGTAAGTGGCAGAAAAAGGATCAAAACCCAGCTTTATCAGTAGATTCTGAGCCCTGAATATACTTGGTTCTGCTTCCTGATCAAAAGTGCCTGGGGCCCAGGGATTCGTTGCTCTCAGCAGTGTAGGTGAGGACCCCCAATATAAAGAGAAAGGAGAGGAGGACCAAATAAGACTCTTGGGAGAGGGATAAGCAGCGGACAAAGTAAAACGGACAGCCAGCGGGCAAGTTCCCAGCCAAAGCACTTGAGAAGATAGTTCCAGCAAAATGAAAAATCAATAACCCCTGAAAATCCTCCTCCACCTACCTAAAACTACTACAAAAAATGTAAACACAACTGTAGCTGAATGGCTAAGCCAGTAGGGAAAAAAAGCAAACACATGAGTGCCAGAAAGGAAAAACAGGGGTGGCGATGACTCAGCACTGGCGTGTGGGTGGGATGGGCCCTGAAGTATTGCCCCAGGAAGCAGGAGTTAGAGGAGGAGAGGCCTTGGTCTCAAGCAAAATGGGGAGTTAGAACTGAGACCCCTGCATAAGCCAGCACCCTGCAAAGACAAGGAAAAGACAGAGAGAGAAGACACCTTTTGCTCCACACACAGGAACAAGAAGCCATGTTCACCTCTGTCTGAGCTTTGAGTGGGGAAAGAAAAAAAAAAAAAGGAAAGGAAAAAAGACTACCTTGAGAAATAGAAACCTTGAGCCTGAATTTTGTACCGAGTTGGGTTGAATTTTTACTACTTTCACCTTTTGCCTTTATGCAGCCTATCTGTACCTGGGAGTTAGCATTAAAACTGATCCTAACTTAATGATGTTCTGGTGATGTCCCTGGGACTCCTGACAGAAACAAAATGCAAAGTCACAATCAAAGCGTAAAGAGGTTCCCACAGGACAGGTGGGGATGGTGGGGGGGAAGACTTTTCAAAAACAAACTCACAATCCAAAACTACAAAACACCTGATTTTTAACATCCCCATGTCCAAGAATTGAGAATCAGCAAACACAATAAATGAAAGGATTAGAACTCTGAGAATATGAGATTAATAGAAGAGCTGTCTGAAAATAGTAAGGAATATACTTAAAATCATTAAACACATAAACAGAGCCCTAAGAGCAGAATAAGACATTCTGAGGACAGAATTTACTTTTTAAAAAAATATTTTATTTATTTATTTGACAGAGAGAGAGGTCACAAGTAGGCAAAGAGGCAGGCAGAGAGAGGGAGAAACAGGCTCCCCACTGAGCAGAAAGCCCGATGTGGGGCTCAATCCCAGGACCCTGAGATCATGACCTGAGCCGAAGGCAGAGGCTTAAACCACTGAGCCACCCAGGCGCCCCCAGAATATACTTTTTTAAAATATTTAAATACACTTTTTAAAGTATAAATATATATATATATATTTTTTTTTTTAAGATTTTATTTATTCATTTGACAGAGAGAGAGAGATCACAAGGGGGCAGAGAGGCAGGCAGAGAGAGAAGGGGAAGCAGGCTCCCCACTGAGCAGAAAGCCCAATGTGGGACTCGATCCCAGGACCCTAGGATCATGACCCAAGCCGAAGGCAGAGGCTTTAACCCACTGAGCCACCCAGGTGCCCCATTTAATGACTATTTTTAGTCATTAGTCATTTTAGTCATCGGCAGAGTTGGAAACGGCAAAACTGTATCTCCACTAAAGCAATGCTGTCAAAAACTGCCAGAATCAACTTTTTCAGAACTATGGAATCTAACTTAAAAAAACTTATGGAGCACCTGGGTGGCTCAGTCAAATAAGTATCCAACTCTTAGTTTCAGCTCAGGTCATGATCTCAGGGTTTTGAGATCAAGCCCCACGTCAGGCTCCATCCTAGGCATGGAGTCTGGTTGAGTTTCTCTCTCCCTCCCCCTCAGCCCCTCCACCCCATTCTCTCTCTCAAATAAATAAATAAGCCTTTAAAAGAAACTTACAACACAGGGCACCTAGGTGGCTCCGTTGATTAAGTGTCTGCCTTTGGCTTGGGTCATGATCCCAGAGTCCTGGGATTGAGCCCCACCTGGGGCTCCCTGTTCAGCAGGAAGTATGCCTCTCCCTCTCCCTCTGCCTCTCCCCCAACTTGTGCTCTCTCTCTCTCTCTCTCTCAAATAAATAAAACATAAATCTTTAAAACAACAACAACCAAGGGAATGCTTAATAAAGAAAGAAGCTGTTGAATTTGCTAAGAGTCTTGTGGCATTTTAACATAACTGTCCCCCAGCCTTCACATCCTAGCTTGTCCAGAGCCATGAAGACAACAGCCCACGTTCCTGGTCACATTCTTTGAGACTTTGTTCTCAAAAAAATGGTTGTGTGTTTTTAGCTATCTGGTGGCTCCCTGAGGGATGGGCCTGGAACTTGACTTTGTTTCAACTGCCACAGAGCTTTTTCAGGGCTGAAGCAGCCTCCTGGATCGCATTTGTCAAAAAAGCATTTAAAGGCATCTACTAACCATAACCACGTGAGGCAAGGGAAACCAGATGAGGCAAGCAATGGACCAGAAGTTTGGGAAGGAAGGAGCTAGGGAAGGAGATTCAGTGGGGGAATAAGACCTGTGAAAAGCTACGACATATCTCAGGGACTCCAGAAGGCCACACACATGGCGAGGGCAGGACACACAGTCATAAAAGACCCTAAGCTTTTGCCCCTTACCT
Organism: Meles meles; assembly: GCF_922984935.1. Lineage (NCBI taxonomy): Eukaryota > Metazoa > Chordata > Mammalia > Carnivora > Mustelidae > Meles > Meles meles. Next base: position 18,899,550 of record NC_060084.1, on the reverse strand, counting down.
ACCTTTAGGCTATACACAAGCAGCAAGTGAAAACAGAGATCTAAATAGCCTGGACAGGTGCTGAAGGAGTGCCTCAACACAAAGCCAACTCACAAAGACTGGTAGAATATTTGGGTTTGTTTCAGATATTTAAGGAAATCTCTTTCAAATCACTACCAGACCATTAAGTGGGTGAAACAGGGACTTCAGTGGCAGCACTGGAAGAATACAGTGTTTTAAAAAACAACAACAACAATTTAAGGGCACCTGGGTGGCTCAGTGGGTTAAAGCCTCTGCCTTCGGTTAAGGTCATAATCCCAGAGTCCTGGGATTGAGCCCCACATCGGGCTCCCTGCTCCATGGGGAGCCTGCTTCCTCCTCTCTCTCTGCCTGCCTTTCTGCCTACTTATGATCCCTCTCTGCCAAATAAATAAATAAAATCTTTTTTAAAAATTAAAAAAAAAACAATTTAGAAGAAAGTCATTAAACATACAAATGTCTACACCTCACAACAATCAGCATCAACAAATCCTGGGGAGGTGGGGAGAAAATGGTTTACAGAGTAACAACATTATAATATTTAAAACACTCGGCATTATAGAGCATCCAAAGAAATAAGAAAGTATGGCCCATTCATGGGGGAAAAAATTAGTAAGAGACTGTCTCCTGAGAAAGGCCAGATATTAGACTTACTGGACAAAGAGTTTAAATCTGTTATCTTAAAAATGCTTAAAGAACTAAAACCAGGAGAACAATTCATGCACAAGCAGAAAATATCAGTTTATTAATAAGAAATTATAAAAGGAGCCAAAAAGAAATTCTGGAGCCAAAAGTAATATAATTGAAATGAAAAACTGACTAGATCAGTTTAATGTGAACTTGAGCACACAGAAGAAGAAATCGGTAAACTTGAAGGTAAGTCAATTGAGATTATCCAGTCTGCAGAACAGAAAGAAAAAAAGAATGAAGAAAATTAAAGGGACCTATGGGGCACCATCAAGTACACTAACATATGCTGAATCCCAAAAGAAGAGAGAGAGAAAGAAGAAGAAGGAGTATTCAATGAAATAATCAAAAACTATCCAAATTTGATAAAAGATACAAATCTATACCTCCAGAAAGGACCAAGTAGGATAAACTCAAAGCGATCCACACTGAGACACATTATAATCAAACTGTCAGAGACAAAAATCTTAAAGACAAAGTCTTAAAAGTCACAAGAGAGAAGCAACTAATTTCCTAGAGTCATCTTTAATATGATTAACAGCCAATTTTTCATCAGAAACTATGAAGCCCCAAGGCAATGGAATGACAGACTTATGAAAGAAATGAAACAATACAAACAAAACCCTGCCAACCAAGAATCCTATCTTTCACATCTGCTATCTGTTATGAGTTGAATTGTGTCCCCCCAAAATATGTTGAAGTCCCAACACCCAGTACTGTGAATATAACCTTATTTGGAGATAAGGGCCTCTGCAGATCTAGTTAAGATGAGGTCATTAGAGTGGGTTCTAACCTAGTATGACTAGTATCTTTATAAAAAGGAGAGATCTGAACACAGAGACAGATATGCTCAGAGGGAATGTGATGTGAGAAGACACAGGAAGAAGACAGGAAGGTGAAACAAGCCAAGGAATACTTAAAGTTACCAGAAGCTAGAAGAGAGGCCAGAACACATCATTTCCTAGCACTTCAGAGGGAGTATGACCCTGCCAACACCTTGATTTCAGACTTCGGCCTCCAGATCCATGAGACAATAAATTTATGTTGTGCCTTTTTTTTAGGTTTTGTTTGTTTGTTTTGTTTTGTTTTAATTTATGTTGTTCTAAGCTGCCTAGTTGGTGGTACTATGTTAGGGCAACTCCAGGAAATGGATACAATACCCTTCAAAATTGAAATTATCCTTCAAAAATTACCATTCAAGGAACAACTTGGGGGCTCAGTCAGTGAAGCATCTGCCTTCAGCTCAGGTCATGATCATGGGGTCCTAGGATCAAGCCCCACATTAGGCTCCCTACTCAGTGGGGAGTCTGCTGCTTCTCCCTCTCCTTCCAACACTCTCCCCTGCTTGTGCTCTCACTTGCACACTCTGTCCCTCTCAAATGAATAAATAAAAATCTTTTAAAAAAATTACCACTTAAGAGGTACCTGGTGGCTCAGTCAGTTGAGCACCCAACTCTTGATTTCGGCTCAGGCCATGATCTCAGGATCAAGAGACTGAGCCCTGCGCTGGGCTCCAGACTCAGTGCAGAGTATACTTCTGTTTCTCTCTTTCTCTCTCCCTGTCCCTCTGGCCCTACCCCTGCTCGCACATATGCTCTCTCTCAAATAAATAAATATATTTTTTTAAAATTATCATTCAGAAATGAAGGAGAAATTAAGAGACTCCTAGATAAAACAAAGTTGAGGGAGTTTGTTGCTAGTAAGATCGTCCCTATAAGAAATGCTAAAGAGAGGGGCGCCTGGGTGGCTCAGTGGGTTAAAGCCTCTGCCTTTCGCTTGGGTCATGATCCCAGGGTCCTGGGATCGAGCCCCGCATCAGGCTCTCTGCTTGGTGGGAAGCCTGCTTCCTCCTCTCTCTCTCTCTGCCTGCCTCTCTCCCTACTTGTGATCTCTATCTGTCAAATAAATAAATAAAATCTTTAAAAAAAAAAAAAAGAAATGCTAAAGAGAGTCCTTCAAGCTCAAATGAGAGGACACAAGACAGTAATTTCAACCCACAAAAGAATGAAGAACACCAGTAAAGATAACTACATAGGTAAATATAAAAGCTAGTATTATTGTATGTTTGGTTTATAGCTTCTTTTTCTGATAGGATTTAAAAGATGTATGCATACAAAAATAATTATGAATCTATATTATTAAGACTATATGTAAAGATATAATTTGTGATGATAACAGTAAGAGTTTTTGTATACTATTGAGGCTAAGTTCGTATCAATTCAAGCTACACTATGTAAATGTAAGATATTAATTATAACCCCAAGATAACCACTAGGAAATTAACTAAATAATGTGTAGAAAATGAAATGAAATTGGTACATTATAAAAAATTAAGCACATATTATATATGAAAAACAAACATCAAGAGGCACCTGGATGGCTCAGTGGGTTGAGACTCTGCCTTCAGCTCAGGTCACAATCTCAGGGTCCTGGGATGGAGCCCTGCTTCAGGCTCTCTGGTCGGTGGGGAGCCTGCTTCCCCCTTTCCCTCTGCCTGCCTACTTGTGATCTCTCTCTCTCTTGCTCTGTGTCGAATAAATAAATAAAATATTTAAACAAACATCAAAATAACATAAATAAGTCCTTATCAGTAATTAATTTAAGTGCACATTAAGGCAGAGATTATCAGAATGGATTTTTTGAGTGATCTATTTCAAACTGATAAAATATGCACATAAGAGACTCATTTTAGTCCAAAGATACAAATAGGTTGAAAGTGAAAACGGGAAAAGATATTCCACGTAAATAGTGACCAAAAAAGTGCTGAGGTGGCCATACTAATATCAGATTTAATGAAAGACATGAACTCTCAAAGGTGTACCAAGAAAAATAAACAAACATAAAACCACAGGTAGGCATGTCCTAGAGGCACTGCTGGTCACCAGAAACTTAAAACCAAACCAAGAGAAAAAACAACTTACCTTAAAACAAAACAAAAACCCACAAGAAAACCCCCCAAAACCCTCAAAATACTAGACTTCATATATTTCAACAGCAGTGACACTGGCCAGAAAACACTGGAATAAAGGGATGAGGTGGCAAGAGTAAAATAACGATATTTTTTTTTTTTAGAGATTTTATTTATTTCTTTGACAGACAGAGGTCACAAGTAGGCAGAGAGGCAGGCAGAGAGAGAGGAGGAAGCTGGCTCCCCGCTAAGCAGAGAGCCCGATGCGGGGCTTGATCCCAGGACCCTGGGATCATGACCTGAGCCGAAGGCAGAAGCTTTAACCCACTGAGCCACCCAGGTGCCCCAAATAACGATATTTTTAAATAATGAATGAAAGAATCTCTTTTCCCTGACCTTCACTGAAAGAACTACTGAAAGATGTACCTCAGGAAGAAGGAAATTAAACCAAAAAGAGATGTAATGTGAAAAAGGAACACTAAGCAAAGAGCCTAGTGAGCTTGTGGATTGACCTAAATAAACATTAAGACAGAATTGGGGGTTTTAAAAAAATGTATTAACAGTTTCGGGAGGTGGGGAGAGAACACTAAAACAAGGTAGAAATGAAGCAGCAGGAACCCAGTAACATGTTAGGACCACAGTAGTGGTGTATGACAGGAATGAAAGGTCGTTGATTTAGAAGGACATTTGGTAATGATGTTAACACTAACATATTAAAACATAATTCTGTATTCTGCTAAAGAATATATTAATAAAAAATTTTTTAAAAAAGAATAGAATTCCCAGGCATATAACATCAAACCTAATGAGGAGAAAGAGTGAGAAGAGAATAGAGTTAAGTCAATAGAAGGGAAAAGGAGAAAAAGAATGTGATAATTGTCAAATAGAAAAAGTAAAATGGTAGAAATACATCCAAATATATCAGAAATGGTGGCAAATATAAATGGACTATATTCCTCACTAAAAAGACAGAGGACTCTAAGAACTGATTTTTTTAATCTAGCTATAAGAGATGGAAAAAATAATAAAAGGAAAATACTAACTAAATGAAAGCTGGCATAGTTTTAATACCCAATTAAGTCAATTTTATACTTTTTAAAAATTTATAAAGATTACCATGTGTACTAATTCTGAATTTGTATGCACCTAACAAGACAGCCCCCAAATATTAAAAAAAAAAAAAAAAAGAACTTATTTATAAGGATGAATTGGCAAACAGCAACTATAGTGGTAGATTTTAACATGCCTCTGTCAGCAACTGATAGCTTGATCCAATGACATACATAGAACATGTGGAACACTATACCCGACAGAAGAGGCTATATATTCTTTTTAAGTACACTTGGAGCAATCATAAAAATGATCCTCGGGATTCCTAGGTGCCTCAGTTGGTTAAATGTCCAACTCTCGATTTTTGCTCAGGTGGTGATCTCAGGCTCCTGAGATCAAGCCATGTTGGCTCCATACTCAGCGGGGAGTCTGTAACAGATTTTCCCCCTCTCCCTCGGCCCCTCATGCTCTCTTTCTCCTTCTCTCTATCTCAAATAAGTAAATAAATCTTTTTTTTTAATTACCCTCAGGGCACCTGGGTGGCTAAGTTGTTGGGTGTCTGCCTTCAGCTCAGGTCATGATCTTGGGTTCCTGGGATCGAGCCCTGCACTGGGCTCTCTGCTCAGTGGGGAGTCTGCTTCTCCATCTTCCTGTGTGCTCTCTCTCTCAAATAAATAAATAAAATCTTTAAAATTTATCCTCAATAAGACCACAGAGTAAATGTAGGTAAATAACCAGTAAGTGATATCATACAGACCATATTCTCTAATTTCAGTGTAATATAATTAGAAATCAATCTGTAAAATTTAACTCAATCCCCAACTGCCAGGAAATCTAGTGTGTTCCCCAAACATATGAAGATTGAGTATTTATATAGTATTCACCAATACTATCCCTAGAATGTCCCTAAACTATTCAAATTCAAATCTATATAAGTAGAAAAGAAGACTGAAAATAGTTGTAAGAAAATACCAAAACAAAATAAAACACTGGCATTAAGAAGAAGGCAATGCCAAAGATAAGAGCTAAAATTAATGAAATAGGATACAAAGATCCACAGTATGGACCAACAAAACAAAATATCTAGTTCTTTGAAAAATTCATAAAATTGGGGTGCCTGGGTGGCTCAGTCATTAAGCATCTGCCTTCAGCTCAGGTCATGATCCCAGGTTCCCAGGATTTGGTTCATCAGGATCCCTGCTCCAGGGGGAGTCTGCTTCTCCTTCTCCCTCTGCCCCTCCCCACTGCTTGTGCTCAAGCTCTCTCCCTCTCAAATAAATAAAATCTTTAAAACAAAAAGATCAAGAAGAGATTTTTAAAGATTACATGGAAAATGTGGACTTTTATGCCAATAAATTGGGAAGTTTAGATAATTGTTAATTTCCTAGAAAAAAATATAACATAAAATTGACTCAAAAAGAAATAGAAAAACAAGTTATAAAAAAATTCATCCATGTTTTCATTTGGCACTTGTTTCACATTTTACATTTAAATCTTTTGGTGAATTTGGAGTCATTTTGGGAGCCTGGGTGGCTCAGTTGGTTAAGCAACTGCCTTCAACTCAGGTCATGATCCCGGGGTGCTGGGATCAAGTCCCACATCAGGCTCCCTGCTCATCAGGGAGTCTGCTTCTGACCCTCCCCCCCTCTCATTCTCTCTGTCTCATTCTCTCTCTCTCAAATAAATAAAATCTTTTTAAAAAACTAATTTGTAGTCATTTTGGTATATGGTGTGAACGACGACTTCAGCTTTATACCTTTTTTTTTTCCCTTTAAGAGAGACAGGGTGTGCACATGAGCAGGGGGGGTGGGTGTGGTGGGGGGGCAAAGGGGGAGAGAGAGAGAGAGAGAGAATCTTAAGTAGGCTCCACACTCAGTGCAGAGCCTGATGTGGGGCTCAATCTCACAAGCCCAAGATCATGACCTGAGCTGAAATCAAGTCAGATTAACCAACTGAGCCACCAAGGTGCCCTTCTAGCTTTATATCCTGATGATTATCTGGTTGTTCTACCCTATCACTCAATTTATTCATTTATTAAATAGTATATCTTTTTGCCACTGACTCTAATATTTTATTTATTTGAGAGAGAGAGAGAGAGAGAGCATGTGTGAGAGAATGAGAGAGAACATAAGTGGGGGGAGGGGAAAAAGGAAGGGGGTAGAAGCAGCCTCCCCAAAGCCCGACACGGTTTCCTGGGGGACCCTGGGATCATGACCTGAGCCAGAGACAGATGCTTAACTGACTGAGAGACCCAGGCGCCCCTTCCCACTGATTTTAACTGGCATTTTTGTTAAATGTTAAAATCCCAAATGCAGCATTTATTTCTAGATTTTACACTTGGTTTCATTGATCTGTCCCTTTTTTCTTCTTTTTAAAGGCTTGATATGCTGTATTATCTAGTATGCTATATATCTAGTATGCTATGACAATATGCTGTATTATCTAGTAGGCTTTTGACCTTAAAAGCAGACCTATAAGGAAAGGGAAGTATATATGCTTGGCTTATCTGAATGTGCCATACAAATCCTCAATAAAATATAAACAAACTGAAAAAAATACAAGCAAACTGAATCAAGCAATGTATAAGCAAGCAATACATCATGATCAAGAAGGGTATGGGTCAGGAATGCAAAGATGGTTTAGTCTGCAAAATTCTATTAATTTAAAATCTTGTATCTAAAGAAAAGCGTGTCATCTCACAAGCTTCAGGAAAGATAGTAATATTAAATACTAATTTTTAGAAAACTCTTAGCAAACTAAAAGAGAACCTCCTTATCTTAATAATAAATACCTACCCAAACAGACAATAACCAGTGCATTTCATGGTCAAACATTAGGAGCATTTCCTTAGCAAAGCCTACAGTCCCCCATCCTGTACATTACTGTGCTAGAGATTTTAAATTAGTCCCAATGTAACAAGAAAAACAAAAAGCGTATGAATAGAGAAGGAGTAAAAAACTAGCATCATTCACAGATAATATGATTCTCTACATAGAAAATCTAAGAGAATGTACAGTGAAATTTCCAGAACTGCTTGAGTGCCACAGGCAACCAGAGACAAACACAATATTGTTTCTGAATATGAGCAATGAACAAGGAGAAAATCTGACTTTTCACAGTAACCATTTAAAACAGCAACAGAAACTAGAAGAATCTTAGAATAAACCTGTTCAAAGATGTGTATGACTTTACACAGAGATCATAACTTATTGATAGAAAAGAAAACTCTACATAGAATGGAAAAATATACCACAGTCACAGATCTGAAGAACTACTATCATAAAGATGATAATTCCACAGTAATCTATAAAGTAAATGAAATTCCAACCTGACAGAGGTTGTTCCTGGAACTTTACAAGGTAATTCTAAAATTCTTACAAGGATGGACTCACCCAAGATAACGGAATTACGATAAAGCTTTGGTATTACCTCAAGGATGAACAAAAAGACTAATGGAATTGTTGTGGACTGAATGTGTATCCCCCAAATTCACAGGCTGAAATGCTAACATCTAGAGTGACTAAGCTTGCAGATGGGGCTTCTAGGATAGTACTTAAGATGAAATGAAATCCTAAGAGTGGGACCCTGATCCAATAGGATTAGTGTCCCTATAAGAAAAGACAACAGCGAGCTCTCTTTCCTTCTTCGTCTCCCTCATCCCTCTCCCCTTGCCTCTTCTCCACCCTACTGCGCACACCATGGAAAGGTCATGTGGGGACATAGCAAGAAGGCAGCCATCTGCAAACCAGGAAGAGAGCCCTCACCAGAAACTGAATATGTTGGCACCTTGATTGTGGATTTCCAGCCTCCAGAACTGTAAGAAAATGTCTGTTGTCTAAGCCACCCAATCTGTGGTATCTTGCTAAGGTCGCCTGAGAAAAATGAACAAAGGAATAAAAAGAGAACTCAGAAACAGACTTACATACATATGGCAATTCGGTATATGAAAGAGGTAGCGTTATAAAACAATCAAACAGAATATTTAATAAATGTTCCTGGGAATGTGTGTGTGAGCAAGAGAAAGGGAGAAACTATACATTGCATTAAAATTAAAACCTCACAACAGAAGACATCATAAACAACATTTTTAAAACTGATAGAAAAATGAGATCGGGGCGCCTGGGTGGTTCAGTGGGTTAAAGCCTCTGCCTTCGGCTCAGGTCATGATCCCAAGGTTCTCGGATCGAGCCCCGCATCGGACTCTCTGCTCAGCAGGGAGCCTGCTTCCTTCTCTCTCTCTCTGCCTGCCTCTCTGCCTGCTTGTGATCTGTCAAATAAATAAATAAAATCTTTAAAAAAAAAACAAAAAAAAACCAAAAAAAACTGATAGAAAAATGAGATCGGGGCGCCTGGGTGGTTCAGTGGGTTAAAGCCTCTGCCTTCGGCTCAGGTCATGGGATTGAGCCCTGCATCAGGATCTCTGCTCAGCAGGGAGCCTGCTTCCCTCTCTCTCTGCCTGCCTCTCTGCCTGCTTGTGATCTCTCTCTGTCAAATAAGTAAATAAAAAATCTTTAAAAAAAAAAAAAAAAAAAAAAAAAAAAAAAAAAAAAAAGAAAAAAGAAAAATGAGATCAGGGATATCATGAGACCTTTTATTTCTTCTTTTTTTTAAATTTCTTCTTCTTGTCTGACTGCTCTACCTTGGATTTCCCACACACTGCTGAACAGGACTGGTGAGAGTGGGCACCCTTTTTTTGTGCCTGATCTTAGAGGAAAAGCTTTCAACCTTTCGCCGTTGAGTATGATGTTAGCTGTGGGTTTGTCATGTATGGCATTTATTATGTTGAGATATGTTCCTTCTATGCCTGATTTGTTGAGTTTTTATCATGTTGAATTTTGTCAAATGCTTTTTTGTTGTCTGTTAAGATGATGATGTGATTCTTTCTCTCATTCTACAAACATGACCTACCACATGGATTGAGTTGTGTACGTTTAAAACCTCCTTACATCCCAAGGACAAATCCTACTTGATCATGGTAGAGGATCCTTTTAATGTAATGCTGAATTTGGTTTGCCGGTAGTTCACTGAGACTTTTTGCATTTCTATCCATCAGGGATTGGTCTGAAATTTTCTTTTCCAGTAGTGTCCTTTTCTGGTTTTGGTATCAGGAAAATGATGGCTTCACAAAATGATTTTGGGAGTGGTTTTCTCCTCTTTGACTTTTTGGAAGAGCTTGAAGACTGGTGTTAATTCTCCTTTAGATGTTTGGTAAAATTCACCAGGAAAGCCATCTGGTCCTAGGCCTTTCTTCACTGGGAGATTTTTGATTACTGGTTCATACCAGGAGGAAATAAGCAAAGAAGACACAGACAAGTGTATTCACTGCAACAGAGTTTGTAATAATAATTTCCTAAAAGGTAGAAAACAACCCAATGTCTCTAGTTTGGTTTCTTCATAGAATACATCAGTTAAAATTTGTGAATTCAAAATGTATTTCTCAAAATTGGTAAATCTCACAAACTTTGTTCAGTTTTAAAAGCCAGTGCTGTGGGGTACCTGGGTGGCTCAAGTCGGTTAAGCATCTGCCTTTGGCTCAGGTCATGATCAGAGCATCCTGGGACAGCGACCCACATTGGGCTCCTTGCTCAGCAGGTGTCTGCTTCTCCTTCCCCCTGCTCTTTCACTCCCTCATAAATAAATAAATAAAATCTCTCTCTCTCTCTCTCTCACACACACACACACACACACACACACACACACACACACACACACACACCCAATGCTGGGGCCCTTGGAGGGGCTCAGCCAACTGAGGAATTGACTCAATTTCAGCTCAGGTCATGATCTCAGGGTTGCGAGATCAAGTCCCATGTCAGGTTCCGTGCTCAGCATGGAGTCTGCTTGAAATTTTCTCCTTCTTCTCCACCACCCCACCCCTCGCCAATCCTGCACAGGCACTTGCCCTCTCTAAATAAATATATAAAATATTTTTTTTAAAAGACAATGCCAGAAGATATCTTTTATTTAAATTTAAATTTCTGAAACACACAAAACAGCATATACTGTTTGTGAATATATAATATGGAAGAAAATATGAATACACTCCTGGAAAAGTATCCATTAGCTCCAATGTGTGTGGCTGCCCGTGAGCAAGGGGTATCCAAGGGCTAGAATGGTGACACTGTGGCTCCACGAAGTTTTACTTCTGGCTTTTTTTTAAAGCAATCTAAGTAAATATTGCAAGATATTAACATCTGTTTAATCTCAGTGGTTCATGGTTGCTGGAGGTTGGAGTGGGAATGGAAGGTTTGAAATGTATTAAAATTCAAAAACCTGAAAAAGGAAAGAAGGGGCGCACGACAAGTAACCAGGGAAGGACAATGAACAGAAAACAGCATCACAAGAACCAAGGGGAAGGGAGGGCAGGCCTCATCCAGGGCTGCCGTGTCGGCTGCTGCCCACAGGATTAAGAGGGTCCACAAACTCTGGGCCACCATCACCCCACGAGCGGTGGGGAGGGCAAGCTGTGTTGCGATGGCCATGCTTTGGCCAACTCTAAGCTTGGCTATGCCAGGGAGTGGCCGTGCATGGTGCCTGCTGGGAAAGCAGCCTTTTGCCCAGTCTGCAAACATCTGGGCCTTTTCAGGAAGGTAAGACAGACAAGTACGGGGCAAGCTTAAGGGTGAGGCCAGAAGGGATGCGAAGGAGGGCTGATGATGGAGGAGGCAGTGTGGCCTTGCAGAGGGGAGACTGTCTAGGAAGTAAGGCGGGAAGGGGGTGTGGGGGCAGGGGTGGAGGAGGCAGCTGCCAGGTTCCCAGCTGGGGAGGCCAGAATCCAACGGAGTCTCCTGCCAGCGACACAGCCCACCCTGGGTCCAGAGAGGGGAGCTGGCTCCCAGAACAGAAAGATGATGAGGGGTTGTACTCCCAGTTAAGTTGAACAGTTGTGCATTTACTTAAATGAATATTGAAGGGGGAAGAAAAAAAAAAAGAGCCCCTGAATGTGCGATTTCAGAGGAGATGGCAGCAGAGGGGTCCATGAAGGCGGTTAGGCGGCCTGGGCCTCACACACAGGGCCCAGCCCTGGGAGCGCAGCTCGACCACCAGCTGATGTTCCCCCGTAGGTTTTTAAAATGAGGCTAAAGTCTGGAAACCATCCCCACCGGGGGAAGCGATGCCAGGCTGGGTGTTGAACGGGGTCTGGTTCTGGTTGAGGCTGGTTCTCCTACCTCCCACGCTTGCAGGACCTTCTCAATGACCTGTCCGCCTTCATCTTCCTCATGGGGGCCATTGTCATCGCGGTGAAAAGCCGGAGTTCCATGCCGACGCACTACTTCATTGCTGTGGTGAGTCTTCCGTGTTGGGGCACTTCACTTGCTCAGAAATCGCCTCTTCTGGAGAATGGTTGTTCTCTCCTGACCTAAGGACTTCTTTTCTTTTAAAAAATCTTGGGACCCAGGCAAAATTTAAAAGTAAAGCTGGTCAGTGTTTCCAGGGAAGAAGATGTGGTCCATCAAGCCAGGGGAGCTAAGGGCTTCCTCCTCCTAGTTGCCCTGATCCCTAAGGCAATGCGCCACACCCAGGCTGGGCTTTAAGAGAAGGGAAGAGTGATGCATGGGGGAGGGGGGTGTGGGGGGGGATAGGGAGGCTGAGACTGGGGGAGGGGCAAAATCGGAGTCTCTCTGATCTGGAAGTTTGGGGGGACCAAGGGATGTCTTAGCCAGCACCTGTCGATGAATTAAAACAAGGAACGACTATGCCAGCTTTAGAACGAAAAGTAAAAGTTCATTCTTTTGTTTTCCAGATCCTCATCGGCATGGCTGGACTTTTCGCTTTAATCGATATATGTCTTCAAAGAAACCATTTCAAAGGCAAGAAAGTCAAAAGGAATGTGCTGCTTCCCCCTCCACCAAGGGAACCAAAGGCTGAAAAGCCAAAGGAACCGGAAAAGGCAGAAGAAAAGCCCCCGGAAAAGGCAGAAGAAAAGGCCAAGAATAAAAGAAAGGGAGGCAAGAAATGACGGGAAACAGAGCCCCCCGCTGTCAAAGCGATAGCGTGTTTTACCACAAAACGTATGTCCACTGTCTGTCTTGTCTTCTCTCCAGAATGGTTTTCCTTTCCATCCTAATAATCACCTTTGCTTGGAAAAGAAATTCCTCTTTAAATGGATTTCAAAGCTTAAAGTTGATGTAAACATTCTTTTGTTCAACAAAAGTTTTGGTGCAGAGATCAAGGCCAGGACTCGGGCTCTTGGGGTACCTGCAGGGCACATGAGCTTTGGGGGACCACCAATGTGGGTGACCCCAGCGGTCAACAGTGATCAGCCTGAAGGGCCAGAGGAAAACAAGAGACTACAAAAGAAAATGAACATTTTGTTCATATGGCTATTTTTATCCCCCCCCCCCCACCTTTTTTAAAGTATCCAGGTAGTTCCTATGAGAAAAATCAGTTGTTGGCCTGCGTTCCTCTTACTTTGTAGTTCAGCACTGGTCCTCCTGTGAGATGCACTCGGGAGGAGGCAAAGAGCTGGTCTCATCCCCTCAGGGCTCAGGGCCTCTAAGAGCCAGAGTCAGGCTGGTGTATGGGCCAGGCAGGACGGGCACAGGAAGAACTGAGGGGACTCCAAGCAGCCCTCTGGGACCTACAGTGTCTCCCTCAGTGAGGACCAGGGCATAAGCCCTGAGCCAGGGTTAGCTGGGCTCTGGAGCCACAGTTCTCACTCGCAGGCCTCAGTCAGGGCCACAGTCTCACTGGACAGACCAGCCATGTGGCAGAAGGGTCATCCAGATGACAGGAAAGCAAGTCCCAAACTGATGCATGAGGAGCTAGAGGAGATGGGGGCGAGTAATGGGGGCACCCCCCAAGGCCAGCCAGGAATGAGAAGCAGGCTGAGAGGTCCATGGGAGCCTTGGTTATGACTCGAGTCTATGGCCTGTGTGCCATGGGGAGTCCCTGAAGTGGCACAGTTCGCCTCTGCCAGGAGAGAGGCTGGAAGGAGGCTGTAGCCTGGCATCAGGGGATTGGGGGGAAGCAGGCGGAGCCAGGGGCTTGGACGGCCCCACTCACAGGCCCCCCATGCCTCCAGTCCCTACTCCCTCTGCAGCACCCCAGCACCCACCCAGGCTGGGCAGGAGAGGCACAGCCCTGCCAAAACTGGGAGCAACGAGAGGGAGGTCCCTTGTACAGAAAAACTCAAAAGTGTACCCTGTCCTGCCATGTGACCCAAAATTCCTCTCCCCAGGGTTGAGCCAGGAAGAATGGTGTATTAGAATGTTCATCATAGCCAAAAGGCAAAAAAGACCCTAACTGTTCAAAAGGAGATAAACTGTGCTACATTCACAAAATGGAGTGCTACTCAGCAATAAAAAAAGAATACTGATACAACATAATGATGAATAATGAGAGAAAATATTCACAATGATGACTCTCACATCATACTGAGTGAAAGAAGGCAGACAAAAGAAGGACAGTACGCCACAATTCCGTTTCTATGAAGTTCAAAAACAGGGAAAAGTACAGTGAAAGAAACGGACACACTGGTTGCTTCAAGAGGAGTTGGAGGACTGATTACAAAGGGGCATGAGGGTATGAGAAAGTTCTTTATTTTCATTAGGGGAAGTGGTCGCACGGAGTATACATTTGTCAAAGCATTCAACTGTATATTTAACACCTGTGTATTTCATCATATGTAAATTTTATCTAAAAATGTAAGCTAAATAGGACCATACTCAGAATTTCATAGAAAATGGTAGACCTTGCTGAACTCCTCTGTGTGGCCACTCCTCTATTCCCTGGAGGCGGCCCTCTGTGCAGAGGTTCCCCGCATCCAGACAAAGAAGGCCTGCGGGCAGGGGTGGGGGGTGGGGGCAGGGCTGGGGGTGGAACATAGTGATGCAGCCACCTGTCACGCAGAAAAAGGGACCCTGGGACAGGGCTGTGGTCACCAGAGACTTCAGGAAGATGCCCCTTTGGAGCAAAACTACATCAGAAGAATACCTCCTAGGAGTAGTGAATGCATCACCTACAGATCTGGTCAAAATGCAGATTCTGAAAAATCCTAGCTAGTACATTCAGAGTAAAGACAGATACCGTGTGCCTAGAACAGAAACTGTGAAGAGGATAATAACCGAACAGCAGGTCTTAGTTGGGGCGGGGAGGGGGAGTTTATTAAAAAGATTTTAAAATTTAACAAGAATTGACTAATAGAAGGGACAGTTAGAAATAGGGAAAATGAAGTCCACATTGCTCAGTAAAATAAAGGAACTTGAAAGATAAAGAGAAAATCTTGAAAGTTCTCAGAGCAAGAGAAACAGCACAAAGATATTACTGACATGAGAACAAAACCAAACATCACAGGCTACCTGGATATGAGAGGACAAGGCAGGGGCGTCTGGGTGACACAGGTGATTGGATATCCTACTCTTGATTTCAGCTCAGGTTTTGATCTCAGGATGCTGAGACTGAGCATCTGCACTGACTCTCCCTCTGCAGCGCCCCCAAAACTATTACATCTTTTTTTAAAAAGCGGGGGCAGGGTTGACAGGGGGGTAGTGCCTGGGTGGCATAGTCGGTTGAGCAAACAACTCTTGGTTTCAACTCGGGTCATGTTCTCAAGGTCATGAGATCGAGCCCCACATTGGGCTCCTAAGTGTGAAGCCTACTTTAAAAAATTAAAATAAAAATAAAATTAAGATTAAATAATGTCACAAGAGTGGGGCCTACATCCAATAGGATTAGTGTCCTTATAAGACATCAGATAGCTCATTTGCATTCTCTAAAGAAATGCAGAGGGGGGCGCCTGGGTGGCTTAGTGGGTGGCAAACCTTATATCAGATAAATTAGATTTTAAGCCAAAGAGTACAATAAGACATCAGGAAGGACACTATATCATACTTAAAGAGTCTGTCCAACAAGAAGATCTAACAATTTTAAATATCTAGGCCCCTAACATGAGAGCAGGCAATTATATAAACCAATTAATAACAAAATCAAAGAAACACATCAACAATAATACAATAACAGTAGAGGACTTTAACACCCACCTCACTGAAATGGACAGATCATCCACCAAAAGATCAACAAGGAAATAAAGGCTTTCAATGACACACTGGACCAGAGAGGGGAGCTGGTCACCAGAACATTCCATCCCAAAGCAACAGATTACACATTCTTCTCTAGTGCACATGGAACATTCTCCAGAATAGGTCACATCCTGGGTCACAAATCAGGTCTCAACTGATACCAAAAGACTGTGATCATTCCCTGCATACTTTCAGACCACAATGCTCTGAAGCTAGAACTCAATCACAAGAGGAAAAGTTGGAAAGAACTCAAATACATGGAGGCTAAAGAGCATCCTACTAAAGAATGAATGGGTCAACCAGGAGATTAAAGAAGAATTGAAAAAATTCATGGAAACAAATGATAATGAAAACACAACGGTTCAAAATCTGTGGGACACAGCAAAGGCAGTCCTGAGAGGAAAATATATAGCGATACAAACCTTTCTCAAGAAACAAGAAAGGTCTCAAGTACACAACCTAACCCTGCACCTAAAGGAGCTGGAGAAAGAACAAGAAAGAAACCCTAAACCCAGCAGGAGAAGAGAAATCATAAAGATCAGAGCAGAAATCAATGAAATAGAAACCAAAAAAAAATAGAAAAAATCAATGAAACTAGGAGCTGGTTCTTTGAAAGAATGAATAAGATTGATAAACCCCTGGCCAGACTTATCAAAAAGAAAAGAGAAAGGATCCAAATAAATAAAATCATGAAGGAAAGAGGAGAGATCACAACCAACACCAAAGAAATACAAACAATTATAAGAACATATTATGAGCAACTCTATGCCAGCAAATTTGACAATCTGGAAGAAATGGATCCATTCCCAGAGACATATAAACTACCAAAACTGAACTAAGAAGAAATAGAAAACCTGAACAGACCCATAACCAGTAAGGAGATTGAAGCAGTCATCAAAAAATCTCCCAACAAACAAAAGCTCAGGGCCAGAAGGCTTCCCAGTGGAATTCTACCAAACATTTAAAGAATTATTAACTGTTCTCCTTAAACTGTTCCAAAAAATAGAAATGGAAGGAAAACTTCCAAACTCATTTTAGGAGGCCAGCATTACCTTGATCCCAAAACCAGATAAAGACCCCATCAAAAAGGAGAATTACAGACCAATACCCTTGATGAATAGAGATGCAAAAATTCTCACCAAAATACTAGCCAATAGGATCTAACAGTACATTAAAAGGATTATTCACCACGACCAAGTAGGATTTATTCCTGGGCTGCAAGTTTGGTTTGACATCTGCAAATCAATCAATGTGATACAATACATTAATAAAGAAAGAACAAGAATCATATGATACTCTCAATAGATGCTGAAAAGCATTTGACAAAGTACAGCATCCTTTCTTGATCAAAACTCTTCAAAGTGTAGGGATAGAGGGTACATACCTCAATATCATCAAAGTCATCTATGAAAAACTCACAGCAAATACCATTCTCAATGGAGAAAAATTGAGAGCTTTTCCCCTAAGGTCAGGAACATGGCAGGGATGTCCACTATCACCACTGCTATTCAACATAGTACTAGATGTCCTAGCCTCAGCAATCAAACAACAAAAAGAAATAAAAGGCATCTGAATCAGGAAAGAAGTCAAGCTCTCACTCTTTGCAGATGATATGATACTTTATGTGGGAAACCCAAAAGACTCCACTCCAAAACTGCTAGAATTTGTACAGGAATTCAGTAAAGAGTCAGGATATAAAATCAATGCACAGAAATCAGTTGCATTTCTATACAGCAACAGCAAGACAGAAGAAAGGGAAAATGAGTCAATCCCATTTACAATCGTCCTCAAAACTGTAAGATACCTAGGAATAAACCTAACCAAAGAGGCAAAGAATCTATACTCAGAAAACTATACAGTACTCCTGAAAGAAATTGAGGAAGACACAAAGAAATGGAAAAACGTTCCATGCTCATGCATAGGAAGAACAAATATTGTGAAAATGTCTACACTGCCTAAAGCAATCTACACATTTAATGCAATCCCTATCGAAATACCATCAATTTTTTTCAAAGAAATGGAACAAATAATCCTAAAATTTATATGGAACCAGAAAAGACCCCAAATAGCCAGAGGAATGTTGAAAAAGAAAGCCAAAATAACTAAAAAAAAATCTAAAAAAAAAAAAAAAAAAAGAAAGAAAAGAAAAAAAAAAAAAGAAAAGAAAGCCAAAGTTGGTGGCATCACAATTCCAGACTTCAAGCTCTATTACAAAGCTGTAATTATCAAGACAGTATGGTACTGGAACAAAAACAGACACATAGATCAATGGAACAGAATAGAGAGCCCAGAAATAGACCCTCAATTCTATGGTCAATTAATCTTCGACAAAGCAGGAAAGAATGTCCTATGGACAAAACACAGTCTCTTCAACAAATGGTGTTGGGAAAATTGGACAGCCACAGGCAGAAGAATGAAACTAGATAATTTCCTTATACCATACACAAAAATAGATTCAAAATGGATGAGAGACCTCAATGTGAGACAGGAATCCATCAAAATCCTTGAGGAGAACACAGGCAGCAACCTCTTCGACCTCAGCCGTAGCAACTTCTTCCTAGAAACATCGGCAAAGGCAAGGGAAGCAAGAGCAAAAATGAACTATTGAGATTTCATCAAGATCAAAGCTTTTGCGCAGCAAAGGTAACAGTCAAGAAAACCAAAAGATAACTAATGGAATGGAAGAAGATATTCACAAATGACAGATAAAGGGCTAGTATCCAAAATCTATAAAGAACTTATCAAACTCAATACCCAAAGAATAAATAATCCAATCAAGAAATGGGCAGAGGGGGCACCTGTGTGGCTCAGTGGGTTAAAACCTCTGCGTTCAGCTCAGGTCATGATCCTAGAGTCCTGGGATCGAGCCCTGCATTGGACTCTCTGCTCAGTGGGGAGCCTGCTTCCCCCTCTCTCTTTGTCTGGCTCTCTGCCTGCTTGTGATCTCTGTCTGTCAAATAAATAAATAAAATCTTAAGAAAGAAAGAAAGAAATGGGCAGAGGACATGAACAGACATTTCTGCAAAGAAGACATCCAGGTGGCCATCAGACACATGAAAAAGTACTCCACATCAGGGAAATAATAAATCAAAACCACAATGAGATACCACCTCACACCAGTCAGAATGGCTAAAATTAACAAGTCAGAAAATGACAGATGCTAGAGAGGATGCAGAGAAAGGGGAACTCTCCTACACTGTTGGTGGGAATGCAAGCTTGTGCAGCCAGTTTGGAAAACAGCATGGAGGTTCCTCAAAAAGTTGAAAATAGAGCTACCCTACAACCCAGCAATCACACTACTGGGTATTTACCCTAAAGATTCAAATGCAGTTATCTGAAGGGGCACGTGCACCCGAATGTTTATAGCAGCAATGTCCACAACAGCCAAACTATGGAAAGAGCCTAGATGTCCATCAACAGATGAATGGATAAAGAAGATGCAGTATATATGATGATATATGAATGAAATACTATGCAGCCATCAAAAGAAACGAATCCTGCCATTTGCAACGATGTGGATGGAACTAGAGGGTATTATGCTGAGCAAAATAAGTCAATCAAAGAAAGACAATTCTATGATCTCCCTGATATGAGGAATTTGAGAGGCAGAATGGGGGGTTTGGGAGGTAGGGAAGGAAAAAATGAAACAAGATGGGATCAGGAAGGAGACAAACCATAAGAGACTCAATCTCACAAAACAAATTGAGGGTTGCTGAGAGGTTGGGAGGTAGGGCTAGGGTGGCTGGGTTATGGACGTTGGGGAGGGTATGTGATATGGTGAGTGTTGTGAAGTGTGTAAGCCTGATGATTCACAGACCTATACCCATGGGGCAAATAATACATTATATGTTAATAAAAATAATTTTTTAAAAAGTACATATGAAACAGCCTGTAAAATAGACCAGATGTTAGGAACAAACCAAGTCTCAGTAAATTTAAAAACACTGAAATCATACAAAGCTTCTGCTTTGATCACAATGGAACGAAACTAAAAATGAGTAACAGAAGGAAAACTGGAAAACTGAGGGGCGCCTGGGTGGCTCAGTGGGTTAAGCCGCTGCCTTCGGCTCAGGTCATGATCTCAGGGTCCTGGGATCGAGTCCCGCATCTGGCTCTCTGCTCAGCAGGGAGCCTGCTTCCCTCTCTCTCTCTCTCTGCCTGCCTCTCTGTCTACTTGTGATCTCTCTGTCAAATAAATAAATAAATCTTTAAAAAAAAAAAAACTGGAACACTGACAAATATGTGGAAAACAACCAATGGGTCAAAGAAAAAATCAGAAGAAGAAATACGTACAGATGAGTGAAACTAAAATACAACATACAAAACTTATGAGATGCAGCAAAGGCAGTGCTCAGAGAGATACTTATAGGTGTGAAAGCCTACATTTAAAAGGAAGAAGGATCTCAAATGAATAACCTAACTTTACACCTTGATGAACCAGTAAAAGACCAAACTAAACCCAAAGCTAGAAGAAAGGAAACAAGACAGATTAAAGCAGAGATAAATAAAACACAGAGTAGAAAAATAATAATTGACAAATCCAGAAGTTGGTTCTTTGATAATATCAACAAGATCAACAAGTCTTTACGTAATGACAAAGAGAAACAAACAAAAACTTGTCAGAATTGAAAGTGAGGACACTACTACTGATGATAGAGAAATAAAAAGAATTACAAGATAATTCCATAACAGTTGTATGCCAAAAAAATTAGATGAAATGGACATACACACAAGAAACACATGAATTAGCTAAACTGACTCAAGAAGAAATAGAAAATTTCCCGTAGATCTACAAAATATCAAAGTCGTCCAAAAACCTCCAAACGAATAGAAGTCCAATACCACCAAACATTTAAAGAATTAATACCAAACCTTTTCAAACTCTTCCAAAAAACAGAAGACAAAGGAATACTTCCTAACTCATTTTACGGGGCCAGCACTGATACCAAAGCTAGAAGAAAATATCACAAAAAAGAAAGCTATATACCAGTATTTGTTATGACTACAGATGTAGTCTGGTTGGCTCAGTCAGTTAAGCATCTGCCTTCAGCTCAGGTCATGATCCTAGAGTCCTGAGATTGAGCCCCACATCAGGGTCTCTGCTTGGCGAGGAGTCTGTTTCTCCCTCTGCCCCTTTTGCGAATGCTCTCTTTCTCACTTGAATAAATAAATGAAACCTTTAAAAATTGTTTAGAAAAAAAAAGAAAATTGAACTGACATTGGAGCCACAGTTCAATGGTGGGTAGAATATTGTGGCCTAAATCTAACCAGTTGATTGCATGCTTACAAAAATAAAAAACAAAACAAAAACCTATGATGTCTATAGGAATTAACTCCAGAGTTCATAGAATATTAAAAAGGTCCAAGATACATTCAATATTTACTTGACATATTCAGACCTAGAAAAATCTCAACAATATATGAGAAAAAAGACAGTCAATAGACAACAACCCAAGAATAACACAAATGGTAGATGATTAGACAAAAAGTATAAGAGGGGCACCTGGGTGGCTCAGTCGTTATGTGTCTGCCTTCGGCTCAGGTCATGATCCCAGGGTCCTGGGATCGAGCCCCACATCAGGCTCCCTGCTTGGCTGGAAGCCTGTTTCTCCCTCTCCCCATCGCCCTGCTTGTATTCCCTCTCTTGCTGTGTCTCTCTCTGTGAAATAAATAAATAAAAATCTTTTTTAAAAAATTGAAAGAGAATAATGTAACCATGTTCTAAGAATAAGTGAAATAAATGGATAGGTAGAAAGTCTTAAGAAATAAAAGAAATATAAGATATTTTAAAAAATAAAATGGAGGGACGCCTGGGTGGCTCAGTGGGTTAAGCCGCTGCCTTCGGCTCAGGTCATGATCTCGGGGTCCTGGGATCGAGTCCTGCATCGGGCTCTCTGCTCAGCAGGGAGCCTGCTTCCCTCTCTCTCTCTCTCTCTCTCTCTCTCTCTCTGCCTGCCTCTCTATCTACTTGTGATCTCTCTCTGTCAAATAAATAAATAAAATTTAAAAAAAAAATCAAATGGAAATTTTAGAAGTGAACACAATAACCAAAATACAAATTTCACTGGGTATACTTAATAGCAGAATGGAAATGGCAGAGGAAGGAGTTAGTGGACTTGAAGATAGATCAATAGAAATTATCCAATTTCAACAAAAGAAAGTAATAAGATTGAAACAAAATGAATAGAGCCTTGGGGACTTTAGAGACAATACCAAAAGGTCTAATATTTGTATCACTGGTTTCCCACAACGAATGGAATAATCGTGTGGCAAAAAACTTTTTGAAGAAACGATGGCTGAAAACTTCCCCAAATTAGCAAAGGACATAAATTTACAGATTCAAGAAATTCAGTAAACTTCAAACAGAAGAAACAAACAAAAAAATGCCTATCAAGATACATCTTAATTGGGGCGCCTGGGTGGCTCAGTGGGTTAAGCCGCTGCCTTCGGCTCAGGTCATGATCTCAGGGTCCTGGGATTGAGCCCTGCATCGGGCTCTCTGCTCAGCAGGAGGCCTGCTTCCTCCTCTCTCTCTGCCTGCCTCTCTGCCTACTTGTGATCTCTCTCTGTGTGTCAAATAAATAAATAAAATCTTTTAAAAAAAAGACACATCTTAATCAAATTTCTGAAAACTAAAGATGAAGAAAAAAATATTGAGAGTACCTACAGAAAAACGATGTAACAATTTGAATGACTAAGGATTTCTCATCAGGTACCCAAGGAGCCCAGGAAGAAACAGCACAGTTTTCAAGTGTTAAGAGAAAATAACTGTCAGGGCCCCCAGGTGGCACAGCTGGTTAAGCATCCGACTCTTGGTTTCGGCTCAGGTTGTGATCTCAGGGTCAAGACTGAGACCTGCACTGGGCTCTACACTCAGCATGGACCTTGCTTCAGATTCTCTCTCCCTTTCCCTATGCCCCTCCTCCTGCTCGTGTCCTCTCTCTCTCTCTCTCAAATAAACAAATCTCTAAAAGAAAAGAACTGTCAAACCCAGAATTCTATACCCAGTAAAAATACCCTTCATGAATGGGGGTAAAAAAAAAAAAACATTGTCAAAAAGAGGAAAACTGGAGGGCCTGGATTGGATGGCTCAGTCATTTAAGCATCCAGCTCTTGATTTCAGCTCAGGTCATGATTCCTGGGTCATGAGATCGAGCCCAGCTGGGCTCTGCACTCAGCAGGGA
The DNA here is from genome assembly GCF_922984935.1 of Meles meles. Lineage (NCBI taxonomy): Eukaryota > Metazoa > Chordata > Mammalia > Carnivora > Mustelidae > Meles > Meles meles. Next base: position 18,876,682 of record NC_060084.1, on the reverse strand, counting down.
GTCTGCTGGAGATTCTCTCTATCCCTTTCGCTCTAACCCGCGCCCACCCCCATGCTTCCTCCCCTCCACACACTCTCTCTCAAATAAATAAATCTAAAAAAACACGAGGAAAACTAAGAGAACATATGGCTAGTCGATCTGCTCTGAAAGACGTGCCAAAGGAAGTTCTAAATTTAGACAGTAGGGAGAATATACTGGGAAAGAAACAACGGAATTTCAAGGATAGAGGATGAGCAACAGAAATAGTAAATATCTTAAAAATTAAAAACAGAATTACCATATGACCCAGTCAAAGGAAATAAAAACATCATGTTGAAGAGATATCTGCACCCCATGTTCATTACAACATTGGACTCTTGATTTCAGTTCGGTGGTGATCTCAGAGTCCTGAGATTTAACCCTGCACCTGGCTCCTGGCGCAGGCGGAAGTCTGATAGAGATTCTCCCTCTCCCTCTCCCCCGGCTCCTGTGTTCAGGTTTTGCCTCTCTCAAATAAATAAATAAACCTTAAAAAAGGGGGGGGTAAGTATACAGAGAGTTTAAATTATATATTTAACAAGATACATAATGGATACATGGTACCCAACTAAGAGAGAATTTTTGATCTTTTATAGCAAGCAAGGAACACTTACAACCCCTGACTCTGTATCAGGACTCAAAATCACAACAAGTTCCAAAAAGCAGAACATACAGAGCTGTTCTCTGAATAAAATAAATACTGAAATTTGGTATTCACCACAAAAGTGCAGCCAAAAATTTATCAATCTGGAAAATTTAAAACACCTTTTAAAATTATTCTTGGATTAAAGAGGAAATTTAAAATGGAAACTACAAGCTAATTAGAAGTGGATAAAAACTAGAGCATTATTTTAAGAATGTGTCCTAAGCAGTCCTCAGAGAAAAATTTATAGCTTTAAATGCCTTCATTAGGAAACACAGACTTAAATAAAAGATAACACAACACACAACAAATAAAATGAAATAAAAACTAGAGGTCAATTCTATTTATGAAAATAAAGGCAGGGGCGCCTGGGTGGCTCAGTGGGTTAAGCCGCTGCCTTCGGCTCAGGTCATGATCTCAGGGTCCTGGGATCGAGTCCCACATCGGGCTCTCTGCTCGGCGGGGAGCCTGCTTCCCTCTCTCTCTCTCTCTCTCTCTCTGCGCCTGTCTCTCTGACTACTTGTGATCTCTCTCTGTCAAATAAATAAATAAAATCTTAAAAAAAAAAAAAGAAAAGAAAGGCAAAAATCTCCCCCCAAATACTAACTAAATGAATCGAGGCGTTTATCAAAAGAACAAAGCAACATGACCATTAAAAGCACATCCCATGAATGTAAGGACAGTGAACCCTGGGAAAAAATTGCTATCATCGGTCACCACATTCTTAGACTGAAGGAGAAAAACACCACATTCTAAAAGGAGAAATCTGTATGGCAAAAATGCAAAGTAAAAGACAAACGATAAGCCAAGGAAGAACTATTTGTAACTCAAATTTCAGAAAAAGAACTAATTTCCTGAAAATATGCTTTCTTATGTGCCCATTTTTTTAAACCAACAATTAATAGAAAAACATACAAAGTGTATGAAAAGTCAGTTCTCAGAAAAGCAAATGCAAATGGTTGTTACATATGCAAACAAACAAAAAGCAACCAACCCCCCCCCAGCCACTCATAACTAGAAAAATGCAAATTAGGAACGCCCTGAGGGATTTATCTTTAAATACCATTCTCCAGTAAAAACCAGAGCTTCCTGGAGGAATCTAGGGCTGGGATGGGGAGAATACAAAATGAACCTGATGCATCTTATAGGGCCAGAAATAAGGAAATGGAGAGGAGGAGATGATGGGGGATGGGTACCCAGAAGCCCACCTGTAGGAGCTAATAAAGGCCAAAGATTTAACAATTTAACCAACAAAATCAAGCATGATAGTATTCAATTATAACCCAAAGAATAAAATAATCAGTGCAGGAGAACAGAAAATATTCCTCACGCAGGAATGTAAAGGGAATTAGCAGCACCTTTCTTCAACCCATAGCAGACACTTCCTGGTGCCATCTGAATGACAGGCTCTGGGCTGGACGAGGACAGTCTCCCACGCAACTCACAGCCTGTGGTGGAGGGACAGCAAACACAGGCATCCAGTCACCTCAAGCAGGAGGGCGCCCCTCGGGTTCTCCTTGCCTCCCCTGGGCCCTTTCAGCCACTTCAGTGAGTCAATATATATATATATATATTTTTTGCATGAGTTCCCTTTCAGTAAAGTGAGATAGAGATTACTTGAAATAAAATGCAACCATTTTAAATGGAGCATTTGATGTGCTTTGACAAATGCGTGTTTCTGTGCAACAATTACCCTCATGAAAATAAAAAAAACAGTTCCAGCGCTCCAAAGAGCTTCCTCCTGCCCCCAACCCAGGTCACCACTGATTCGACTTCCGTCATCACAGCTGAGTTTCGCCTGTTCCAGAAATTCATAAAAATGGAATCATACAGCATGTCCCCTTTTGAGTCTGGCTTTTTTCACTCAACATCATGTCTGCAAAATGCATCGCTACTTTTGAATCTGTCCGTGGTTTAGTCCTTCTTCCTGATGAGCGCATTCCAGCAGCGGGACGCCCCTCAGGGAGTTCATACTCTCAGCTGTAATGTGCCATTGGGCATTGTGAAGTTTGAGTAATTAAAAATAGACCTTAGGGCCCCTGGGTGGCTCAGTGGGTTAACCCTCTGCCTTCAGCTCAGGTCATGATCTCCCTGTTGGGCCCGAGCCCCACAGGCTTACTGCCCAGAGGAAAGCCTGCTTCCCCCTCTCTCTGCCTGCCTACCTGTGATCGATCTCTCTCTGTGTCAAATAAATAAATAAATAAATAAATCATAAATCTTTGGTGGCGGGGAGGGGGAAGGAGAGCCTCGGGTTCCCCGCCATGGCTCAGTCGGTTAAGCCTCTCCTTTTGGCTCAGGTCAGGATCCCAGGGTCCTGGGACTAAGTTCCCTATCTGCTCTTTTCTCAGCAGGGAGCCTGCTTTTTCAGGCTTCCGCCCCTCCCCCACCTTGTGCTCCAGCTCCTGCGCCCCGTGCACTCTCTCTCTCTCTCTGACAAATGAATACATAAAATCTTAAAAAATAATAAAAAATAAATTAAAAAATAAAAATAGAGCCACTATGAACATTCAGGTCCAAGCCTTCTGAAACACATGCGCTTTCATTTCTCTTGGGTAAATCCTTCCAAATAAAATGTCCAGGGCAGGGCACCTGGGTGGCCAGTGGGTTAAGCCTCTGCCTTCGGCTCAGGTCATGATCTCAGGGTCCTGGGATCGAGCCCCACATCGGGCTCTCTGCTCGGCAGGGAGCCTGCTTCCTCCTCTCTCTCTCTTTCTCTCTCCCTTTCTCTCTCCCTCTGCGCCTGTCTCTCTACCTACTTGTGATCTCTCTCTGTCAAATAAATAAGTAAAATCTTTAAAATAAAATAAAATGTCCGGGGCACATGGTATGTCTCTAACATTTTAAGAAACTGCCAAGCTATCTTCCGCACTGGGAGGTCATCACTTCCAACCCCATCAGGGGTGTATGAGAGTTCGGGTTGTTCCACATACTCTTCAGCACTTGAATGGGAGAGTCCCCTTTTCTGAAGCCATTTTAATAGGTATAAAATAGTATCTCATGGTGGCTCTAACTTGCATTCCTAGATGTCTAATAATATTGAATATAGTGTCAAGTGCTTACTGGACATTCATATATCTTCGTTGTATTGTTTGTTCAAAACTTTGGCCAATCAAAAAAAATTGGGTTGTTTTCTACTTCTTAGTGAGTTACAATTTTGAGCCAAATTAACACTGATTAGTATCAGGTTGTCTCTGTTCTAACCCTCACCTGGCCTTCTCCCAGGGGATCTAGAGTAAGAGCCAAACACCAGGGTCTGGTTCTCTACCATCTGTCTTCTCCCCTAGGCCCTTTGCTCAGTCCTTTCTTCCACAAAGGCTCCTGGCAACCCTCGGAACCCGACATAACCAGCCAGACACCTGTTACCAAGAATCATCTTATTCAGGACACATTGTTGACCCACTCCCCGCAAATTAAGGTGATGCATCCTTGCATCCCGCAAATGCAATCCTCCTAGCACTGCTGTTGAATGAATGAATGAATAAATGAATGAATGTCTCTTACCCAGCAGGAGGTGTCATCGAAGTCTTCTTTGAGAAAGTGACACTGTGGAATGATCCCAGAGTGAAGAGTTCATCAGATAAGGAGGTGGAGAAGAGCATTCGGGGTAGCAGGGTCAGCAGGCTCCAAAGCCCTGGAGTGGGGAGGGAGCATGGTTTGTTCAAGAAACTGTAAGAAGGCCTATGTGTGGGAGAGACAGGGAGCAGAGGACACCAGGGGATAACGTTCTTTGTCTCTCTACCAAGACTCTGAGCAAGATGGGAATCTCCCCATCTCCCAAGGTTTGGGGGATAAGGGAGGCGGAGGCGATCCTGATTGAGGATTTAAGCATCCCTCTGGCTGCCAAGAGAGGAAGCGGAGAGGCCTCTTAAAGACATCTTCCCAACAGTCCTGGAGGGGACGGGAGTATGCTGCGGCCTTCTGGAGGTCTTGGTGATGGTGAGAAGTGAACAGAGACAAAGAAGCCTTTAGGAGGTGAAGAGGTAAGGGCCCTGGTGATGGACTGACGGTGAGGGAGAACAAGGACAACCTCGGGTCTCAGATCTTGGGGAGGAAGGATGGCTGGCGGTGCCCTTCATTGGGGCCCAGGCGCCCTCTGGGAGTCCCCCGGGTATGAATGGGAAGAGGGAGCAGAAGGCAGGCTGGGGCAGCCAGTACAGGAGGCCGGGCTGGCCGAAGATGGGAGGGGTGGCCAGGGGAGAAAGAGGGAGTGGGGTGGGGAGCTGACAGCTCCACGAAAAGCGCAGGAGGACGAAACAGGGGCCTTGCCGTTTGGGCGCCTGGCTTCCTGGGTCCTGGACATGAGCAAGGACACGGGCAGGAAGCTAGACGACGCACGAGCGTACTCAAGCCTTCAGGGCAGGCAGAGAAGGCTGGAAGCCCCGACGGGGCGTTCAGGGGACGCAAAAAGAAAGTCTCGGAACTCCGGGCCAGGGCTGTGCGGAGAGTGCGGGGGGTGTGAGGGGGCCTCAGGCCAGCCCCGCGGAAGCTCCCGCCCCGGGGGGCCCGGAGCAGCTGGGGCAACCCGGGTAGGAGGGAGGAAGGGAGGAGGTGGAAGGCGAGCGGAAGAAGCGAGCTGGGCCACGGGGAGCGGGAGACGGCTAGGAGGGGAGGAGGGGAGGAGGGGAGTCGGCAGGAGGGGCGGGGCGGGGGCGGGGCGGTGGGGGATGCGCCCCCGCTCCTGGGTCTCGCCTTTTCTCCTTCCGCACAGCCCGGGTTTCCGCTTCCCTCCCCGGCGCGGGGTTAAGGAGCGGGGTGCGCCTCGGTCCCTGCCGCCGCCGTCGCCGCCGCCGCCATGTGGCCACCAGACCAGGAGCCCGACCCGGACCCGGACCCGGACCCGGCCTCGGCGCGCGCCGGCCGCTCTGCGCCCGGTGCGGCGATGCCCGGGCTCCGCGCCCTCCTGCCGGCGCGCGCCTTCCTCTGCTCGCTCAAAGGCCGCCTCCTGCTGGCCGAGTCGGTGAGTGCGGCGCGGGGCCCGGGCCTGGGACGGCTGAGGCGCCGTCGGGACGCCCGGGCCCCAACGAGCCCTCGGAGGCGCGGCAGACGGGCGGAGCTGGGCGCACTTCTCCAGGCGTTGGGGGGCGCCGAAGCCCAACGCGGGAGGCAGAGGCGAGGCGGGGCCCGAACCCAGGCCCTTCGGGCTCCCTAACCCAACCTGGGGGGTTGCTCGGGAAGCCTAAGTCCCGGGCCTGCCAAGGCGACGGGCGGGCCCCTGGAAACTCAACCCTGCGCTGTGTGACCTCGGGTGCCTTCGCCGTCTCTGGGCCCCCGGAACGGGCTGCGGCCCCTCATCTTCTGGCCTCGGTCTTAGGCGCTCCGCTCCCCAAACCCTCCCGCCATTCCTGGCTGCGCCCCGGGAGAAATCAGTCGGCTCGGTGCTTCACGACGCCCGAGTCGGGGTCAGGGTGGGCTCTCCGCGCCCCTGCCTGCTTTCCTGGGCGTAGGGAGAGCCGGCCGGGCCTCGAGCTGCAGGGCGGAGGCTGGGGTGGACTCCGGCCAGCCAAGACGGGGAACAGCGGGAAGTGGGAAGGGGATCCCCGGGATTGGGTGAGGCCCGGGCCGCACAGTGAGAGGTGTGCAGGCCGACCCCTCCCCCCGGGTGCAGGGGGCGGGGGCGGGAGCCCAGCGGGTGACTTCATCCCCCTCCTCCCCTCCCCCGCTCAGATCCAGCCGCCCCGCCCCCGCCGAGCTCCTTCCTCCTTCCCGCAACCCCCACCCGGGCCCGTCAGGCCTTTGTCCTGGGGACACTACGAGAACTCCCGCACCATCCGCGGGTGGGGTGGGGGCTTGGTGCTGGTCGTCTGCAGGGAAGGGAACGAAGTGGCCCCGCACAGAGAAGGCGAGATAAGGAGCAGCTCTTGTTACTTAGATCCCAGGCAGTTTGGCAGTCCCTGTTGTTATTCCCACTTTGCAGACAAGAAGGCTGAGGCCAGGACGTCTAGGGAATCTGACAGGATTTGAGGGTCAGGTGAGGGAAGGATGAGAGTGGGGATCAGAGGAAGGAGGCTTCTGCCCCAGACCTCTCCTTCCTACTGCCCAGGGCAGATGGCAGGAGGCCTTCCTGCCACTTCTTCTGCCCCTGGGGTCAGCCCAGAGGTCACCAGCCCAGCTCTCAAGTGAGGCACCAAGGGCTCAGGACTCAGCCCACACTCCAGGGAGTCGCCTCTCTTTGGCCACCCCAGTCCCAGCCTGGAGGTGGATGGGAGCCACTTTTGCAGAGAAGCCTTAAATCCACAGGCCAGTGAGGAACACCAACCCCAACCCCCGCTCCAGCCAGCCTCAGATGAGGCCCTTGGTGTAGCTGTGTGTCAGGAATCCCTATCTAGGAGGATGAAGAAGTAGGGACGAAGAACTGGTTAGAGTTAATCACAAGGGGAACCTCTCTGGTCAATTTTGCCTCCCTCTGGTCACCTCTGGCTGCTTCCAGGCCCAAGGAAATGGGGAGGCTGACAGGGACAGGAAAGGGGAGGAAGTAGCCACCAGGAATCAGGGAATGAGGAAACAGGAATGAAGAGGGGGCTCCCCAGAATCTGGCTTTGGGGGGTGGTGGACAGGAAGGGGAGGGACACAAGAACAGGACTAGCAGCAGGAGCTATGGACAGGGATGGGTCAGGGTCTCATGGCCTTGTTTTCCTGGGAGGCCACTCTCTGTGCCTTAATTTCCCATCTGTTCAAGTTGAACCCAGCTACTTCCCTGGCCCTGTTCAAGGCAGATGCAGGTACCCTGGGGACTCCGTGGGATCTCTGCAGCTCATTTGTCTGAAGCAGCCACAGCGTTTCCTGTGGGGCATCTCAGTGTCCCTGCAGGGCCCCCTGGGCCCCACTCCAAGCTACTCAGCCATGGACATGCTCAAACCCTGCCCAGCCATAGTGACAGAAATCAAGACAGATAAAGGCCGCACCCACAGGGCAAGATTCCTTAAGAACTACAGGTGTGTGGTCAGCCAGCCTTGGGTTCAAATTCCAATGCCTTCTTATTGGCCACATGACACTGAGCAGCTCACTTCACCTGTCTGTCCCTCAGTCTTCTGATCTGTGAGGTGGGCTGTGGGCAACACCCATGTATGGGTGGTTGTGAGGATGCCCAAGCCTCAGGCCCTGGCCAGGGAAACAGCATCTCATATGGTCTACAGAACTGGCCAGGGGGCCTCAGCATCCTCGGGCATCAGTTCCCGCCCACAGCAGGTGGACAGGGGTGCGGAGAACGCTGATTCTTGTTCCTTAGTGCGGCGTGCACAGAAGCTGCAGGGTCAACGCTCCCCTCCTGGAGGTTTTTTCTTCGTATGAACTGGCAGACAGAAAACCCAAAGAGTTAAACCGTCAACGCCCATATACCCACCGCCTAGACTGTACAGTTGTTAACCTGCTGCCAGCTTTGCTTTATCCGCATCTTATCCTTCTGTCTGTCCACCAGTTAGGTTTTCATGCAGAATACATTATCAGTACATTCCAACTCTGAGCACTTCGTCATGCATATCATTAAACTCAAGATTTGTGTATTGTTTCTCATCTACATTCACGTTCTCGGGAGTTGGGTGTCATTTGTTGAGGTGGTTCCTGCTTCATGAGCTGCCTCTGAGACTCCTTGGGTTTGATTTGCCCTGTTGTGCACCATCTAAGTTGGGTGGATTCTGCCATAGAGCCTGCTGGAGTGGGGGGCTGGGTAAGCAGCCGCAGGAGGCAGCCTCCTGGGGGACTGGATATACATGGGAAGCTGGGGCGTTCGACTGGGTCCTGACAGGGCTCCGGCATGGGGATCAGGGTGCAGACCTGTGCCCAGAGGCCTCAAGGGCAGCAAGCATGTGGGCCAGGGCCCCATGATGGGGTTCTAATCCTGGCAGCTGCAGGACTGTGGGCAGGTTGCCCCCCCTGCTGGAGCGACCTCTGGCCTTGGCTGCAGAGCCCAGGGCCAGGGGTTGTAAAAAAGGTTCTGATTTTTCCTCCCGTCCCCTCCAGGGTCTCTCATTCATCACCTTTGTCTGCTACGTGGCGTCCTCTGCATCCGCCTTCCTCGCAGCGCCTCTGCTGGAGTTCCTGCTGGCCCTCTACTTCCTCTTTGCGGATGCGATGCAGCTGAATGACAAGTGGCAGGGCTTGTGCTGGCCCATGATGGTGAGGGCTGGGCCCAGGAGGAAGGGGCTGGCTGCATTTTGACCCTCATCCTTTCTTCAGTGCGCCGGAGGGGCTCTTTACAGTTGGTTGGAGCCGGGACTCTCCACTGAGCAGCCACATGACCCAGAGCAGGTTGTCTTACCTCTGGGAGGTCTCTGGATGAGGCTGAGAACCCCAGCTGACATCCTGGCCACTGGCCACCAGGTGGCGCTGGTGCTCCCAGCTGGGCCAGCCGGAATGAGCCTCGGCCGCAGGAATTCAAGCCATTTCCACAAGAGCAGGACAGGTTAACTGAGGACTTGCGGGCTTTAGCCAGACCCCAGCCATCTGGCAACTTGCCTGGTCACCCGGGAGGCCCCAGAGCCCCACCTCAAACTTTGCTGTTTGAAAGGGACAGAAGGGCTGCGAGTGAACGCTGGCTCCTTGGCTTCATATCCAATGTGCTTCCTGATGGGCTGCACCTTGTGTCCCCATTTTAGGAACAGGTGAGCAGAAACCATGATACGTAAATGTATCTGCCACAAGTGTGTGGCACAGCGAGGCCCAAGGCCAGATCTCCCCACTGGAGAGCCAGCAGGAAGCAAGTGACCAGGTTTCCCCCATCTTTCTCATCAAACAAGGAGATCTGCGTGTGGGCCCAGCCACAGGGCAAACGGCAGGCTGGCCCACGTCCTGTTGTCCACTGGGCAGGGGATGGCCAGCTGGACCCGGAACGGGGCAGCCCAGCTGCTGGCAGCCTCCAGGGGCACCTGGGCAGGGGCAGGAATGGGGGTGGGAGAAGAACTAGGGAGTGCAAGGTGGGGCCAGGACAGGGCAGGAGCCCCAGGGGTGCCAGACCTGCAGGGCACCAGGTGTGTATCCAGCCCGCGGGGCCCGTTGTCCCCTGGGAACAGTGGGTTCCAGCCCCGTTCCTGCTACCTGGTGCCCTTCTGAGCCCGTGCCCCTGTCTGGACTCCCCGCCCTGCTCCACACTACCCCGGATCCCACAGCTGTGCTCCATTCCTGGGAGCCCAGAGCAGTGACCACGCCCACCTCTCCCCAGGACTTCCTGCGCTGTGTCACAGCCGCTCTCATCTACTTCGCCATCTCCATCACAGCTGTCGCCAAGTACTCGGACGGGGCTTCCAAAGCAGCTGGGGTGAGTAGCCACCCTAGCCCTGGAAGGGGTTGCCCAGCAATGCCCCCTCAAGTTCAGCCCACCCCTGATGGAGTCCCAGATGCCCCTTGGACGCTCAATGTCTGGGGCAGAGTCTGTGCCCACAGGGGCCCCTTGGGCTTGCAGTTGGATCTCAAGAGATTCCAAACTCCTCTTACTGGAGATTTAATCTGCCCCAAGTTTTGAAGGCTGTTTGCCGAGCCAAGGTAACAGCTCATTTTCCTACTTGTTGGTACCGGGAGGGGTGTGTTTGCTATCTGAGCTACGTATCTGAGCATATCGAGGTATCTGAGCATATCGAGCGGGGCGGCAGCTTCTCTGCTTCTCCCGGGCTCTCGGACCGGGGACTTCCAGCTTCTGATGATGGGTCCCATCCATCCTGTCCCCCGTCTCACAGGTATTTGGCTTCTTTGCCACCATCATGTTTGCAATCGACTTCTACCTGATCTTTAATGACGTGGCCAAATTCCTCAAACAAGGGGACTCCGCAGAAGAGAACACAGCCGACAAGGCAGAAGGTGGGTGGCCACCTGTGGGTTTTCACCTGGGACCCTGGCTTCTCAACCCAGGACTGTTGCTGGGGACCCTGTTCTCCCTTAGGGATACTTGACCAGTTTGAGGTTGGAGGAGCATTCCCTCTCTCCCACTATGGGTAGGAAATGGGTTCCCAGCACGGTTCTCCTGTCCCTTTATGGGGCATGGATCATAAAGTGGGCTGGCTCCCCAGGGCCTCGGGCTTCCCAGGAAAGGCATGCTGAGGGCAGGCTGGGCACCTCCTGTGGACGAGACCTTCCCTGGTGAGCCCCCAAGGCAGCCAGAGCGGCCACCTACCCTGAAACCCAGGCATCTGCCCAGTTTCACCAGCCTATGGCTCAGGGACCAGAGAACCAGGCTCTCATCGTTATCCGCAGCACCTGGGCAAGCGCAGGTTTATGAGCCAGCAGAAACCATCCTTCTGCCAAGAATGGATGAGGCTCATGTCCTCCCATCCTGTACTTCAGCCACACCTAGGGTCACTGTCCCTAGACATTTTCCTTAGGCCTTTGTGACCTACCTGTTCCCTGCCCTGGGTGTTTTTAGACCACTAGCCCAGTAGGCAAGTAGGAAGTAACAGTGGAGACATGTGCTTGAGTACTGTGGGCTTTGAGACTTGGAGATGGACGTATGATTTTTTTGATGTACAATGATTCCTAGCTTATGTGTTAGAATAAAGCAAGCCCACCAAATCGGACCAGTCTAACCCTCGGGACGGGGCCAAGGGAGTCAGGGTTTACAGAGGCTCTCGGAGCTCATCCATGACCCGGCAACAGTGTGAGGGCAGACTGGGGCTCTAAGAGACAGAGTTGGCCAGTGGAGGGATGTCCCTCCCTGAAATTAGCAAGTAGTACTGGGGCTGAGGCTGGAGGGTTGGCGACTTGGGTGCTTTTCCTTCCTGGAGTGGGGGTTCCAGAAGACTCTAGAGAGTAGTCTTCAATATTGGACTTCAGGAACCCTTGACTCAAACTTTAGATCGGCCCTTAACGTCATAAAATGAGTCTGATTACCATATAAAATTAGGACTGGGGGCAAGGGGGGCTCAAACTATAAGATGGCTGAAAAGCAGCTTCCTGATTTTTGAGTATAGCTTACTTTCTTGTGCCAGAAAAGAGCTGACCCCACCCTGTCCTGCTGAACTGCATGGTAGGGTTGAGTTTGGTGAGTTTTCATGCTGACAGCCCCAGCCCACTCACGGCCCAGGGGAGACTGGGGAGGGCCTGGAGCAGGGCACAGCAGGGGCATGTGCCCTGCTCCATGTGGCCATGTCCTGGAGGTGATGTGCAGGATTGGGTCCCAGGCCCCAGGCCAGCCCTCCTGCCAAGCTCCACCAACAGCACAGTCCACGCGGGAAGGGTCTGAGCCTGGGGCTCCAGCCAACAGCCAGAAACCCAGCCAGTCTCCCCAGAAACAGCTTCCAGGCCCTGCTGGCCTACAAAGTCCTGCCAAGCATGCCCTTTGCTTTGCTTTCAGAAGAGAATTCCGACTCTGACTCTGACTGAAGCCCTGCCCTGCCCCAACGACTTGAGCCCCGCAGGCCCCTACAGTTGTGCCTTCTGGCCGGGTGCAGTCAAGACGCCTCCTGCGCTGGGAGAGAGGCGGTGACTTCTCCAGCAGCAGTGGGAGCTGCTGACTGAGCCGGCCTCCTCACGGCCCCGAGGTGACACGCCCAAGCCCCGCCTACCCAACAGCACCCCTCGGCTGAGCAGCGTCTAACCACTGCACACATGGGGGCGTCGTGAATAGTCTGCCACGCCTCCTCATTTCTGCCCCACAGACCGTAAGCCTTGTACATTCTCTGCCAAAGATAAGCACAAGGGGACAGAGCTGATGGAGCCTTGTTATCTCCGTCACCTGTGGCGGGGACGGGGGTAAAAGTAGGACCGAAGCCACCACAGGGCCAACCTGCTAGGCCCCAGGGATTTTGTCTGCATTTGGTGTCCCACTCACGCCAGGCACTTTGTCGAGAATGATCCTTGCGAGATTCTTTTGTTCCAGGAGCACCGGTGCCCTCTTCGTTTTCGAAGCAGGAAGAAAACCGACCTTTGCTCTCATCTAGGAGCGAGCAGGTCCCAGTGCCCAGAACAGGCACCTCACACCCCGGGGGGCCATGTTTTCTCCGGGGGACCTGACAGTTGTAGATCAGCTTACCAGGTCCAAAGATCCGGATACCTAACCATGAAATAACTGACGGTTTCTAGGGGGCTGGGCAGGCCCAGCCACACCCTCTTTCCCGGGGGCCCGCCAGCCGGCGAGGGGCTCCCGGGCACTCAGGATGATAGTCTGTCGACACCAGAGCAGGTCTCCTGACTGCCTTTCGAGAGGTGAGATGTGCCTTCTGCGTTCACCTGAGGATACGTGCTGTGTATGTTCAATGGGATTTTGTAACTTTATGTATTTTTTTTTCTTTTTTTACACAAAAGTAGCTTTTTTTAAATGGCATTTCCTCTGACCCAAGAGGCCTCATGAATGAGCCAGATCTGGACCCATGTCTTGGGCATTTGTAACCTTTGTTCTTCTCTTGCATGTGAAAAAAAGCCATAATGGATTAAACCAGACTGACTCTGTGCTTGGAGTGTATGTGTTTGAAACAGCTCACACCACCCAGAGCAGTGCAGTCCAGTGTCCTGTTCGGCACAGACGGCTCCTGTCGACGGTGAGTCCGACAGCTCCGGGGCTCAACTCTTGCTCCACAGCTCACACCGCCAACGCGGCGGACGCATGTGCTCTCCCTCACTCCTCACACAGTCCTGGTTCACAGTGCAGGAAACCGGAAGAAGGTTCTGGAGCTTGCCCCGGTCCCCGGAGCCCCTTTGAAGGGGTCCAGGGCCCTCTCACTTAGTGTCAGGGTAACGACCCACGGCGCCTCTGAGGCAGCCATCACCTGGGCTCTCGTGGTTTGGAAACTGGTTGCATAGGGGACCTCAGAGTTGAAGCCTGGGAGGATGCTGGGTCAGCATCTGGCCTAGGCCTTCTGCTCCAGCTTTTGCACACGTTCGAAAACCTGTCTGAAAGTTGGCGTGCAGATGCCGAGAGGCGTGTATGGCAGGAATTTCTGCCCCACCTTGCCTGCAGAGGTAAGCCAGCCACGCTGCCTGTGGACACCCACACCGTGGCCCCTCTTGTGGACGCGGACTGCGTTTAGCCTCACCTCCGAGGCCTGTTTCAGGAACTGGGTCCATAGCCTTCGAAGGTACAGAGGGGAAGTGAGAGTGAGGACAGAGACAATGCCACTTTTACGTGTCCATTTATTAAACAAGTACTCCTTCATGACAATTTAATACAATATTTATTAGCGATTAGTGTTGAGAAAATTATTTCCCTCTACATACAAAAATACAGATTTGAACACTATGAAAACAATCAGGACAAGTACCATGAAAAATAGGTCCTTCAAAAGAAATAAAGGGGCAAAATTGAGGGCAATGTGAGGCTCTGTCTGCTGTCAGGGACAAACCACCAGGAGCAAAGGCTTTGGGGCGCCAAAACCACTCCAAATGGATAGTCAAACCCACAAGCCAGGGTCTGAGAAGCCAGGAGACCCAGCAACAGCACAAACCAACGTGTACCACATGGGCATCACCTTAGAATGCCCACAGCTGTGTCCAAACTAGCAAAGGAAATCGACTTTTAAGAAGCAAAATGTAAAATGTTAAATTAACATTGCCCCCCAAAGTGCCACCAGGCCAAGTACCAATGAATAATCATATTAGAGTTAATTAGCCATCTGACTTGATGTCCTTTGTTAAAATGACATATTCTGACCCTTCAAAGGGACAAAAGAGAAGCTGTAATCTTACGTTTCCGTAAATCCATTCCTTCATGTTGCAACGGCTCAGCTAGTTTACTCGAGAATTTTCTGGACCAGATAGAATCCACATCCTACAGGGGTGGGAAAGAGTGTAGCGAGTCTCGATTTCATGAAGCTCCTCGTAGCAGGACATCTATTTTGTCCAGGCAGAAAATCAGAAAGGGCCATGGAGCCCACCCCGCGCATCCGTAAACCAATGTGAGGTCCACCAGCCGGTGGAGGCCACGCGGGCAGCCTGTCTCCCGCGGGCAGAGGGAAGCCGGCAACAGGGCAGAAGCACTGGCCTGAGCTGGTCCTGGAAGACACCAAGCCCGAGAAGGCCCTCAGCCTCACCAGCCCCCAACAATGGGGCTCTTTGCTGTTTTGGACCCAAAGAGGGGTAAGTCAGAGCACCACGGGTATCTATCCTTTTTTATGAAACCACTTTCCCCTTTCTGTTTGAGGTGAGCAGTGGCTCTCTAACTGACCAAGTGGTTTAAAAATGCCAGATGCAGTTACACTGATTAATAATCATTTCACAGAAATATACTCTTACTCTCAGACTGTTGAAATAAGCAGAAACAAGTCGCTGGGGAGAGAAAGCAGCAGAGAGGAGACAGGAATAGCCAAGGTGGGGTGTTTTTTTTTTTCTCTTTAAAAATACTTAAGGAAGTTTAAAGGAATAATGGCCAAACCTCAAAACCATCATTGCTAAAAGCAATATTAAAAGGACACAATCTAAAATCATGCTACAAAAATAGTGTCATCTGGTTTAACTAAATGTACATCTTTTTTTTCAATTCCATGATTGACAAGTGTTTATGTGACTGACACACGGAAGGCACCGAAGGTGAAGCGATTATTATTTGTCTTAAAATATACAAAGACAGAATTACCTACTTTGGGGGGAGGGGGGAAACACATACAGTCATACCTGTAATAAATAGTTAAGTGTTTTTGCCACGGGTTCCTGAACCCCTACAAACTTCAACATATACAAATAGTTTCGATCCCTACATTTGCTTCGAGGGAACATCAAAATCAAGTTATTAAAAGCACTGGTTTTATCCACATACGTCAGTTTCATCATGAGGCAGGACTGGAAAACTCATTGTGGGTTACAGAGTGAAAGCACTGGAAGTAGGCAGCCCCCATGTGGGTCTGGACCGGCCTGGGGGTCCATGCAGGCCTCCTACCCTCGTCCTCCCCCAGCCCTTGGGTCAGCCAGTTCTCTCTTCAAGCCCTGATGATTTGCCTTCCTCCATTCTCCAGAGAATGGAACAGAGTTTCAAAACTTGCAAAACCTATTCTGGAAAAGGCAGGAAAGCAAAATGGCCCACAAAGGGAGGCAGCCATCCGTTAGACCTGACCCTGCCTGGCCTGGGTACCAGCCCCCCCCCACCCCAAGTGTCCTCACTTCCTGGTTAAATAAGATGCTTCCCACTAGGGTTTGGCATCGTCCTCCAGAGACGACTCAGATTTGACCCGTTCAGACTATTACCAAGTCCCACACAAACCAGCCCCTGAATCAACCTGTCACACCTCCTCTCTTCCGAGGCACAATTCCAAAGAGAAACTTTGGGCCGAGCCCTAATGCCATCAACAAAGCTCACTCAGTTCCTCTGAGACAAGTTCCATTAGAACCAGAAAAGTTCTGAGAGCTCCCTACAAGCCGTGGTTTTAACCCCTTAATGAAGGCTCTCTGCTCTCTGGCCTTTGTGTACAATGCATCCCAAAGAAAACAGGCCACTCCCAGGAGTCTAATAAGCAAGTAACCCGAATTAATGTCCTGGCATAAAAATGTAGACAAAAAAAAAAAAAAAAACCAAAACTAACCCTATAAAAAAGATGCACTATTAAAGGATCCATAATCTAAGTTTTACTCTAGGCAAGTTGCCACTGATTCAAGCTCGGTGGGCTTACAGGTTAACTT
This sequence comes from Meles meles, assembly GCF_922984935.1. Classification (NCBI taxonomy): domain Eukaryota; kingdom Metazoa; phylum Chordata; class Mammalia; order Carnivora; family Mustelidae; genus Meles; species Meles meles. The sequence continues at coordinate 18,860,496 of NC_060084.1, read as the reverse complement.
TTTTCTGTACTGTTGATGGGATAAGAAAAACTAGAAAGGGGGAAAAAAATCCCCAAGGTTGGGAAATGACATCCAAATGGAATAAAAATGTAATCTAGACCAAAGAAGGGAAAACACATCAGGACCCATTGCTAAGGAGTGTATAAATGCCACTTACAGGAGTAAGGAAAAGTCAACTGAAACATTCATTTTCAGAAGGAAATTCCCGATCAAACAGATATTGAGGGTATTTTCTGTCAGAGATGGTTTCTAAAGAAAAGCAAGGTACAGGGTCAAATATTTCAAATTACCTTTTCAACCAGACAGTTCTTACGATCTCGGTAATATCTGCTGAGGAGAGAGGAAACACAAGATTTCATGACGAGCCAGGAAGATTTACAAAGCTCAAGGTGGGCAGCGTCAGGTCGACATTCCCTCTAGGCGCGCACACCACCGAAATCTGAGGCACCCCGTCCAGACTCAAGAGACACCCAGAGCCCATGCAGAGCACCAAGGCGAGCCGGTCCCCACATCCAGCTCTCGCTCTCAGGCTGAGTCCAAACACAAGACCTAATTTTTTCCAAAGCAAGAGGATAGGAAGGTAGGTCACCAAGTACGTTTTTTCCAAATGGCCCAGGTCAGTCACCACGTGTGATACCACGAAGGGTCCCCCAGTACACAGCTGGGTGTGCTGAGCCCCTCCCTCCTCTCACCGCCCAAACTGGCCCCACCCTCTGCTCCCACCTCTCCAGGCCGTCGCCTAGCTGGTCCTCAGAGTGGGTGCTTGCTGATAAGGTAAGAAACACTCAAAGACAGAACCTCTGGGTTCTGTAAAGTTCACTAGGAACTAAAAAAGCGTCTGGGACCTCACAAGCTCATGGCAGTCCTTGGGGCAAGAAGCAACTTTTATTTTGCTGGAGAGAATCAAGTAGCAGAAGCCTTCAGCCTAGAAAGTGTTTTTTGTTTTTTTTTTGCCTTTTGCTACCTGTGTAATGTCATTATTTTCCTATAAACAAGATAGGGAGAAAACAACAGGCGGCTGCAAATGACTTCATGGTTGCTTGGTTTTGAACACGGAGGCACGATGGGGACCACTTAAACCATCACTGCCTCCCAGAATCACTGAACTGGCCACACGCGGCCTCCACACGCTGTTCATCTTTAGGGAAGATCTTGCACAGCCAGAGATTAGAAGCCGGTCCACCCCTTAAACACATACAGGGGTGAGGAATTTCTTCCCAAAGAGCACACAAGTGTCTACAGGAGAAGCACCACACATAGGATGTGGCACACAGAGGCATTATCCCAGGCTCACTGGCTGCGAGCGAGAAGTCACATATGTGGCGCAGACAAAGGAGTGGGTGCTTCCTCTCCCCAGGAGACTGCCTGTGGCTTAACTGAAGACTGAATCACTAAGAAAGCATCAAAGAAAGACCGATGAAACTGCAAGTTTTAAAAGAGTAGACATGTTTTCAGTGGAGTCAAAAGCTCTCACCAGAAGCATCCAACACATCAGACTTACCACCTCTACCCATGGGCAAGAGCATCCTTGCCAGGGGACTGTCATGGTGCCCCGAGGGCTGGGGGTGGGCTCTGCCTCCCGGAGCTGAACCCTCAGAGCCACGCTGGGTCCCCACTGGCTTCCGTGTGGCTGGGCCAGACTCTGCCCATAAGGGCACTTCAGCTCTACTTGCCGAGAAGGCAAGGCATTGGGGCTGGACAGGCTACGCCATCCCTGCCTTTTGGGAGGCAAAGGTCATCCCTCTTGGAGAAGTGTTGCTGCACAGAGTAAAAATCGAAAATAAAATACTTTATCAAACTGTGAGATTGTAATCCGCACTGCCTTTGTCCTTCCCTGGCTTTCTATGAGGCCAGTGAGGGTCTTTAAGCCTCCATGACTGTAATCCCTCTGTTTGCAAGGGAAAGACCTCTCCCTCCATGTCTTCAGCAGTGAGAAAAGATACAGGAGAATCGGAGGGGAAAAAAAACCACATCAACTGAATCAGTGCCAAGACCAACCTTCCCTGAAGACGTCAGTGTCTATGTCCATCCCAAACCCCCAGAAGTTCCCCAAGATGCTTTGCGGGTTTCAACCACACAGTCTCTAGGAACAAATTCCAACTTAACTCAGCAACAGCAGTTCCCATCAAGTCTGGCACCCACTATGAAAGCCAGCATCATCCTACCAGAAAGCTGAGAAACATGAAGATTGCTTCAGCCTTAAAATCCCCCAAACCAAATCGATGTGGTCCATATTGGAACTATTAAATGCACAAATAGGCTTCCTTCAATTTGGAGAAAAAGAAAAAAAAAAAAAAGGCCTGTTAAGCCCCCCTACGTCTAGACTGTCTTGTTTGTACACAGAAGCAACACAAGGAAAACGCAGGCGGCGTCACACTCGCCCTAGACAGCCGAATTCCCTCCACCGGTGCTCACCACCGCACTGCCCAGGGCGACGGTCTGTGTCACCATGTCACCCGGGCTTGTGAGCTAGAGAGCGGGCCTGGCCGCTGCTGGGTGTGCTGGGAGCTAATTAAATATAAAGAAATGTATTTACAAAAAGCATGGGGGAACCTCATGGCACAAAAGACATTAAATAGTTACAGGGACATAAATAATTCCGAAGATTCTAACACTACGATGCAAACTGACTCTACGCCCCTCTGTGGCAAAAGGTGCCGTCACTTGTTATCACCTGTAAGCCTTTACAGTTTTTTTTTTTTGTTTTTTTTTTTGCCTTTACAGTTTTGATGGACTTCAGAACCATTTCTTGCAGCTTTCAACACATCCTCAGGAGACCAACAGGCCCTTCTTCATCAGAAGATAAACCGGTTTTATTGTAGTGACTCGGGAAAACTTAGGCAGCAAACCTGCCTGAGTGGTATTCTCCCCCCCCACACCCCCAATCTCACTTCAAAGGCGGCTTTTTAGTGAGGCCACGTAACATGATTCCTGGCAGATTGCTGATAAAGGTCAGGGTGGTCTTTCCAAGAGGGCCCCGCTGAATGCAGGGCTGAGTCTTCGCCACCCTGTGTCTAACTGGAACTCTCAGAGGGAGATAAGCCCATTTTTGACGATGCAGACACACTCAACAAATGCAGAATAAATACACAAAAGGAACAGATAAAATCCAGATGTCCTAATCTCTTCCAAAGTCACTACTTCTACTAAGTTCAAAGTCTGCGACTCCTGATTATTGCTGCCTCACAACACACACAGGGGCGGGGGACTCCATCCCACCTGCGTGGGAGCGGGGGTCTGCACGGGACACAGACAAGGAGCTTGCACATGTGACCCAGGCCACTGCCTCAGAAAGGAAACAAGCAGAATTCCGATCGTACTGGATGGCCGGTCCACGGGGCTGGCCCCTTACCCCCACCCTTCAGAACTGAGTAGTGGAACCTACACTGGGAAATCAGAGGCATGGGCAGGGCTGGACGCTTTCTCACCTATGCTGTGCCCCTCCACCGCCCGACACACTCACGTCCACTCCCCCCTTACACGGCGCCCGGCCACCGCTGCCTTCGTCCACCACTCCGTGAGGTCATCCCAGGGGCTCTCCCGGGGCTGCGCACTTGTCCCCCCAGCGGGACAGGTCTCCTCTCAGAGGATGGCCGAACGCAGAATAAGTAGAGCGAGAAGGAGGTTTGTAAACATTAACAGTTCAGAGAGGGGAAACCGACAAGGTAAAACAATTTTTCTGTGAACAATACAATTAGTTTCCAACAGGAAGCATACGAAGGACAAAAAAACACTACAGCATCAGAAGGGCTCAATGAACACGTTCACTACATAACCTCCACTTTCTCAAGAATCCATTCAAAACCTGACGTCACCAGAATTCTTCCCAACAACTTCCAAGATCAGTGTTCATAGTTATGACCCTGAGGCACGAAAGCTACAATCTGTGCCTCCCGAAACATCAGTGAAAGCATGTGTCGTGGTGGAAATTCAAGTATTTTCAAATCCTAGACAAACCTACTCAGAATCACTTTACAACTGTCCTCGGGCATTCAAAAATTAGCACACGTCCCTAAATCAGAGATGTGTCCCCACCCGTGGTCCATGAAGCCAGCAAATGGGCAAGCATTCTGGCTGGTGGAATGGACTGTACTTTTCTGTGTGACTTTTACCTGAGAAGGTAAAACTGCAGGAAGTCTGCAATCCGGCCTCCAAGTAACAAGGCTGGGTAGGAAACTGGACAACAGGCTGGTCCCACATTCCTGGAGGAGAACGTGGGATTCGGGGAGGTGACGCATGGAGGAGCAGTGGAGTGAGTTCTCAGCAGGGCGGGAAACAAAGGGCGACCTTCCCACATGGCAGCAGGCCTGCCAGGCTGTGCCAGGAGGACAGCAGCTCTTCCCATCCCCGCAGAGTCCAGACCCGGCAAACAGCTCCACCAGCACACCCGGGGCCAAACCCTCGCGGCGTCTCCACGACCCAGGGATGGAAGATGAGGAACAGGGGAGGGGTCGGGGGTGGGGGGGGAGGACTACAGGCTGCCCCCGGGGCGGGGGGGGGGGGCGCGGGGGGCCTGCCCAGCGACTACTGCTGGCTCTTCAACCCTGCACCTTCATTCCTTGATTTTTTTTTTACTCCCCTTAGCAGCTCCCATTAATCCAAAGTCTTGACTTGTCACATAGGACAGGGTGGCTCAGCGCCGGATGAGAAGCCTGTGCTCGGGGACAGTGAGGACCTAGAGGAGACACGGCAGCCAGTGAGGCTGGCGGCTCCGACAGCTACCAAATGCTGGAGAAGCTGCAGGCCTCTGCCGGCCGCCCCCGCCCCGTCTCAGCAGCTGCTGCTGGGGTCCCGCCTCACAGACCCGCCAACAGGGCCACTCTCCGAAAACCCTTTCCCGGAATGAACTTTTACCAAAGAGGACAAAATTCAGCTTAATCACAGGAAAATCTGACATGACGAGGAAAAGACAACTTGGTTGGAAGGGTGGGCACGAGGATGAGAGGAAGCAGGGCCCCTGGGGCTCATGTGTCCAGGCGCTGAATCTCAGGGCGACCGTCCACGTCTCTGGACTCCGTGCGGGCCCGGATGTAGTCACTGGCGCTCTGCTGGTGGACACTGACTCTCCATTTCTGCACCGCCAGGAACGTGTTCACCGCATACACGGCAGTTGCCAAGAAGCCAAATATCTACAAAACATGGGCACAGTTAGTCCTCAGACCATTAGCCATCGACGGGGTGTCTGGGCAGGACCGGCCCCAAGCGGCTCCCGTTGACCTGAGGCATCCCCACAATGCCCAGACCCACTGTTATCTGGCGGTCAGACGACGGCCAAGAGTGTAGTTAACCATGATGCCCAGAAAGTCCTGTCTGACCGGAAGACAGCCTGAGGTTTTCTCTTGAAGAATTTTAGATCTATGAAACACACACACACACAATCACGGAAGTGCCTCTTTTTTGTGGCCACCGGTCTCAGGTAAGAAAGTACAATGTAGCCAAAATACCAAACATCAGAAAATGAGCGTCAAGCCACAACACCTGATGTCCCAAACTGTGTCCCCCAAGGCTCTGCCTGCTGCCCAGATGCCTTCCCCTGGACAGACTCAGGTGGGCAGCTCCTGGGTGAGCAGCAGCAGAATTTTAATGATTTGCTAATGATGGATCAACCTACCGAGTGACACTTGGGTGAACAGCTTGTTCCGTGTTTTTTACAAACCTTTTAAACTCCCCTTCACAAAAGTGCTGCCTGTTCATTATAAATACAGGACAACACAGAAATGCAAAGCACAGAGAATCAAAGTCTTAACATGATCTGCTTCCGACCCTGCCTGCAAAGGCATTCTACCTTGAAGAGCAAAAAAAAAAAAAAAGTCATCTGACTGCTAAATGGCATCAGAACTGCCCTCTCCTTCATTAAGAGCCCCACACTGACAGATCAGGCTCTTAAAAGTAACAACACTAAGAGACATCCAGGGCTCTGTTGCGAACAGACGAAATGAGTGATTCTCAAATTTGAGTGTGCAACTGAAGCACCTGGAAGGCTTGTTAAAACGTATTTCTGGCTCAGGGGCTCCAGGGTAGCACAGTCGGCTGAGGGTATGATTCTTGGTTTTTAGCTCAGGTCGTGATCTCAGGGTCGTGAGATCGAGCCCCGCGTCAGGCTCCATCTGTGCTCAGTGCAGAGTCTGCTTGGGACTCTCGCTCCCTCTCCCTCTGCCCCTTCCCACCATGCTCTCTCTCTCTCAAAGAGATAAATAAATCTTTAAAGTGGGGGGAGGTGCATTTCTGATTCAGAAGCTCTGGGGGAGCCTGGGAATGGCCTTTCTACTTTTTTTTTTTAAAGATTTTATTTATTTGACGCAGAGAGATCACAAGTAGGCAGAAGGCAGGCAGAGGGAGAGGAAGGGAAGCAGGCTCCCCACCGAGCAGAGAGCCCGATGCGGGGCTCGATCCCAGGACTCTGGGATCATGACCTGAGCTGAAAGCAGAGGCTTAACCCACTGAGCCACCCAGGTGCCCCGGGAATGGCCTTTCTAAAAAGTTCCTTGGTGATGCGGAGGCTGCTATTCTGGGGGCCACACTTTGAAAACCACTGCACTAAAGGAACCAGGACCTCCACTGTCTCAGTAACATCATCATTAGCAAAGAGAAAGCCCAAGAAGAACAAGCAGGACACATGCTAGGGGACAGAGGAGAGCGGGTCACAGCGTGTACGAATCGGCCTGTGTTTTCACCAGCCGAGTACACTTACCACAGCAGCGATTTCTGCCCCGGTTTGGTGGTTTAAAGCAGCCAGTACGGTCGAAGCGATAAAGAAAAAGAAAGTGCTGAGTCCAGTGTTGACCAAATCCTAAAGAAAAAATAAAGTCACTTGAAAAGAATTTTTTCATGCTTTGCCCTGAAAGCAATGGAAGGATTTTCAAAATAAGAAGCACAACATCCAGCCTCTCTGATGGTTCGGCAGTTTAGTCCTAAAGGCCCAGGGGTGCCGGCCCCGTGGAGGGAGGCAGAGATGGGACCCGTGTACAATGTACATCGCCTGATAGCTCGCCATGGCAAAATTCATGTTTTAACCAACCACACAGTCATTTCTTAGCGAATTTTTCTAGAAACCCAATGGCTAACCCATCAAGGACACGCACCTTCATTACCGTTAGAATTCTATTGCCATCTTTTAAAAAAAATACGTTCAAAACACCTTGGCATGGACAACACTCCCCGGGAGTCCAGAATATGCCCAAACTGGCGATATCGCCAGCGTGCCCTCGTTCATGTGTGACATTCTGAGCACACTGTTTTCCAACCTAGACAACACACTCGGCCGGACCTCATGCTCTTGCTTACACAGTCTTTCAAGGCTGTGTGTGGCTAAAACCCAGAGGATTTTCTCCTAAGTTCTCTGAAAAGCAAAGGAGGTTACACATCCAGCGCTTCCAAGATTGAACTCTTCTTAGTTGTTGAGAGGAACGGAGCACAGCGATTAAGTGCCACAGCCCGACTGGGTCCTGGGATAAGCCACTTCACTTCTTGTGTCTCATGTGAGAACAGCACCCACGCCTCCCGGAGTTCTCCTAGGGCCCCCGGGGGAGCCACGCACGACAAGAGTTACGGTTCCCTGCATTTAGTGCTGCTTCTGTTACTGTAGTGTGACAGTGGGCCCCCAACAGCCTGGGCCATACCAGAGCCCCTCTATCATCTCCACAGAGAAAGAACCCAGAGAACGCGTTAGACTGTTTAAGTGCCCGGGGTGGGGGCCCTCAAGGGCCATGTCCTCTTTCTAAAGATGCACGAAGAAAAACTTTCTCATCACGAAGGTACTGAGCATGTGCAGCAGGAAACCCGGCTCACTCCTGGCTTCTGCGGGGGCTCACGGCAGGCTGCGAGTACCCGCAACTACAGAACTATCCAGAAATGTCGGCCAGCGGGGCCACTTTTAGCTGTGGCCAGTGTTCAGCAAGGGCAGATTTTTCACAAATTCCAACCCGGAAGTGTTTAGTCAGAATGCTCAGTTCTGCGTAAGGTGCTGTAAGGGTAACGAAGACTATAAAATGTCCTTTCTGAACCAAAGACTATTCAGAAGTGGGGGACACGCTTTACGATACGATGCTGAGGTCAGACATCAAACAACATTATATGTACATCAGGGGCGACAACAGAAGCATACACGTGTGGTCAAGGGCCTACGTGCCCTTGCTGGTTCATGCGGTTTGTCCATGTGATTTCCACATTTGGAAGTTCATTTTAAATATCACACGAGTGCAGAAATGTCCAAGTATAAGGATGTTCGTGATAGAGCTTAAAATAGCAAAAAAAAGTCGGAAGCGAAGAAAATTCTCACGAACTGGGGATTTGTGAAGTAAAATGGTATCGCCACAATGGAACACTATGTGGTCATTAAAAATAATGACGCAGTTGTACGTTTAGCATGGAATATACCTAAGACAGTTAAAGTGAAAACGCGTGATTCTGATGACTCCATTCTCCCTGCTTCACACATCACACGTAACGTCAATGGGAAAGCGAGTCTACCTGGTCTGGAAGGTTGTCACACCAAGTAACACAAGTGGTTATCCCGATGGGTTCTAGCCCGGAGGACTTTTTGACAGCTTTACTGAGATGTAACTCATATGCTACATACTATGCCCAATTAAAATGCACGATTCAGTCACCATGATCGCATTTTAGAACACCGTCAGCACTCCAAGAAGAAACTCATCAGCAGACAGTTTTCCATTCCCTCCCCTAACCCTAGGCAACCACGACTGACCTGCTTTCTGTCTCTGTGTCTTCCGGTTCTGGACACTTCATATAAATAGAGTTATATACTATGTGGTCTTTAGTGACTGGCTTCTTCCACTCAGGAGGACGGTTCTAAGGATGACTCCTGCTGGATCCCGGATCAACACTTCTCTCCCTTCCGTGACTACGCCGTATTCCATCGTATGGATACACCACGTTTTTATCTACCTTCTCGTCCGTCTTTGGACACGTGAGTTGTTTCTACTTTCTGGTTATTCTGAATGACCCTCGTATGAACTTACAAGGTTTTGGGGAGATGTATATTTTCACTGGTCTTGGATCATCACATGATTTTATTTCTTTATTATCTGCACCTTCCAGCTTTTCTGTAACAGACACTGCTTGGCACAGCTTAAAAGACTTAAAAGGGGAATACCGCGGGTGTGGGTCAACATCAACTACTGGGGTTCCTTGTCCGTGAAACAAAAATCAAGGCTTGCAGGTTCATCCTTCACATTAGGGGGAACACACAGACATGCCCTCTGACTGGGCTTTGGGGGGTTTTAGTCAACAATGGTGATCCGTTTTTTTTTTTAATAAACATAGAAGTAACATTTAATATTTATTTATTTATTTATTATTATTATTTTTTAAGTAGGCTCCACACTCAACATGGAGCTTGAACTCACAACCTTGAGATTAAGAGTCAATGCAGTCCACGTACTGAGCTAGCTGGGTGCCCCCCAAAAGTAGTAATTCTTGATATCTACCTTCACCAGTTCCATTTTAATGTACTCCTCAATACATGCTTTCATTTAATTCTCACATCAAGTCTATGCAGAGTAGATATTCCCATTTTCCAGGAATGGGCTGAGTTTTTCAGGAGTTCAGAAACTTGACCAATGAGGTGATCCATTTTTTTTTTTAATGCAATTTTTTTAATGCTTTTACTGGGAACTGTACTCTCTCAGCCACATGCTTTCCAGTTTGCCCCAGCCGTCCCCACTCCCTATCGTCTCACACCTCCCACCACTTTATGCTTCCGGTCTGGCCCCTAGAACACACAAGGGTGCAGACCGTCCTTGTGCTAGGAGATGAAGAGGAAATCCACCCTCCCAAACACAGGCTTCCGGGTGTCTCCTTCGCTGACACTGGTAGATACAGGGGTGAGCCTCTCTAATTCCACTAACAGGTCAACAGGATGTGGCCTAGAGGGTGTGAACCCAAGGCCTACCGGCCATATCTGGCCCACAGACGGGTCTGATGTGACAGCATTCCAAACAAATTTGAACACGCCAACATCTAAACACCAGAAGGCTGCACACAAAACACTAACCTCTTAAAGAAAAAGAAAAAAAGAAGCTTCTAGCTGTTCTTGAAAAGCTGTTCCAGAAACACCCGGAAGCAACGACACAGTCAGCAGGGACTGGGGAGGAGAGCCACCTGCCCCGTCTCCCCGTCTCCGGCCCATCTGTTCGGGTGCCCAGCCCTGGCAGGCCCACCGCCTCCAACCCCGTCTCCATTCCAGAGAATGGGCCATCCAGCAACGTGCCCTCCCCATCCGTCCGCACTCTGGGCCCAGTGGGCACCCACACAGTTTTCAAGGCCCAGCCGGCATCTGGCTTCTTCTCTGAACATTCCCCTGCTGACACCCACTCCAGGCTTCTGCCCCAAGGCATGTACTACCTCTTTGCCTGTATTCCGCCAGGACTTACACAAAACTGGATCTCAAGGAACACACTTACCCAGGTACGAGCAGCTTGCATCAACCCACCCCATGCTTTCGGTTCCCAAATCCCAGCCCAAAGCAGGTGTCCAACAGATGTCTGCTGGACTGACCACAGGTGAGATGGCTGTAAACAGGCTCAGGCCCCAGGCTCTCACCGCAGTTGCCCCAAACCACGAGGATCTGTGGCTGACTCTGGTGTCAGCTCTACACATGGATGAGAGAGGAAGTTCACGGCCACCAGTCCATACAATGCAGACTTGTGCTCAAGTGGCCCCAGGACCAAAGAGACAATCATAATACTGATGACAGTCGCATATGTTCCCTCCGTGGAATCCCTGTTGTGCCAACTGTGTGTGTGTGTGTAATGTCACTGATCCTAACCTAATTATGATCCAAAATACGTTATAAAGCAGGAGACGTGTTATCTTATTCTACTTTTACGGGTAAGGAAACGGAGTCCCAGAAGAGGTTAAGTGTGGTATAATAAAAAATATGTATTTAGGGGTGCCTGGGTGGCTCAGTGGGTTGGAGCCTTCGGCTCAGGTCATGATCTCAGGGTCCTGGGATCAAGCCCCACATGGGGCTCTCTGCTCCACAGGGAGCCTGCTTCCTCCTCTCTCTATGCCTGCCTCTCTGCTTACTTGTGATCTCTGTCTGTCAAATAAATAAAATCTTAAAAAAAAAAAAAAGTGGTCTTTGTCCCCAGTTCCTTGGCATTTCCTGAGTGACAGGAGTGGTTTTTGTAATTCATAAGGCGGCCCTCTCAACTACTCCAGAGTTTATGCTAATGAGGTCACTCAGCCCCAGGATAGTTTCCGGATGGGAGATGGTTACCAGCAAAACCAATCAGGCTGTTAGGGGGTTGGAACTTACAGCCCCAACCCCCCCACACGACCCCCACTAACCTCCAGGGAGGGGAGAAGAGGTAAGACTGACTTCAACCTCCAAATGGCCAATAACTTTAACTCAGTCATGCCTGTGTAAGGAGATCTCCATGAAAAGCCCCAAATGACGGTGTTCGGGGAGCTTCTGAGCTGGTGCTGCACCCCCACCCCATAAGGACAGAAGCTCCAGAACGCTGAGACTCTTCTGGACCCTGCCCTACACATACGCATCCCTTCCGTCTGCCCGTTCCTGAGTTGTACCCTTTAGAGTAAACCAGTGAGCCTAAGTACAGCACTCCTCCCAAGCTCTGTAAATTGTTCTACAGAATTACAAACCCCAGGAGGCAAATCTGCACTCGGTGCAGGTCCCCCGGGAGCCCCGTCTGTGGCAGGGGTCTGCAGCAGGGGCAGTCTCCAACTGGGCCCTTCTCCCGGGGGTCTGTGCCAACTGCAAAAGTTAGTGTCAGAACGGAGCTGAATTTTCGGACACCTTGTTAGTGTCAAGAGAATTAGAGATCTGCTTGGTGTGGAAAAACTACACAGATTCAGTATCCCCAAAAAAAGACCTATATTTGGTGTGAAAAGGGGTGTCAGGAAACATTATACCACAAGTCACGGCCAAGGCCTTGGGGCTCTGCAGGTGGCCCCTCTGGGTGATTCAGACTGTCCCCACTCAACAGCCAACCTGGGTTCTTGATCGTGCAAGGTCTGTGGGGTGAGCAGGGACCACTGAGGCACTGAGGAAGAAGAGCCAGGACAGTCTGGTGTCACGGCAGGCAAGAGCGGAGAGTGCAGCCGGAGGGACAGAACATTCCAGGGCAGTTCTGCTCGCACTGTTCAGTGGAGGGGGTGGGGGCGGAGTACAGAGACAGAGGAACAGCCAGGGGATCCAGGACCATGGAGGCCCCAGTGATCCCGACCAGGGTACTTTCAAGGATGTCAGGTTTGTCTCTTGACCCAGGTGGATGCTCCACAGTCTTCATTCAACTGTACACTTTAGCGCGTTTTCTGAGTGAGCTGTATTTGACAGTAAGAGGTGAGAAAACAGAGATGGGGAGGGGGGAACAGAGCACAGACCTCCCTCCTTGTTAGAAGTTCGGAGAAGCAGTCCATGACGGGACTCAGCGAGCTGGCTAAGGAGACTGGGAGCCCCTAGCCGGCTTTCAGTAGCGGGAGGGTATGGAAGAGAGGGGTGGCCCGAGGGAGGAGGCCTGGGCACTAATTAAGGTAAACACGGGTGGGACACAAAGGTGTATGAGCCCCTAATATACAGAGAAAAACAAGTATCACCAGGTAAGTCCCAGAGATTCATCAAAACAAGCAAATTCAGAGCTAACAGAATCTTTCTGCTTGCATCAAATAATGCTTGTATAAAATATATACATTGCAGCTTCCTCCTTATTTACCATTTTCCATGAATATTTTTGTGTCAACAAAGGCTCCTGAAATCGCCATTTTTCTAACTCTATACCAATCACACCCTGTTTCACTCATTAGCCATAACTGACTCTAAAGAGGACAAAATATTCCCACCACCTTGTTAGAGAAAAAACACGGTCAAGGCCAACCCTCTGTAGCGACTCAGTGAGCTGTGTCCAGTCCTGAAGAACTCACTTTTTTCTCCTCTCCCGGAGAACAGATGACCTGAGCTCCCCTCAGTAAGTACACTTCCTCAAGTTCATGAACTCATGCACACTTCTGTTGAATAAGCATACACCTTCATCTGCTCCAAAAGGGTGGAAATTCTGGAAAGGATCCCAGAAGACTGAAAGTGTTCTCAAGTGACCATATCACACGTAGGCGTGTGCCCTACCCAATGCTGTCCAGGAGAAGAGCACGTACGTGAAAAAGATGCACATCCGTATGACCCAACATGTGGTAGCCACCAAGTGGAAAAAGCCCTTCATGTTTTTTTTGTTTGTTTGTTTTTAAAGATTTCATCTATTTATTTGACAAAGATCACAAGTAGGCAGAGAGGCAGGCAGAGAGAGGGGGAAGCAGGCTCCCAGCTGAGTAGAAAGCCTGATGCGGGGCTCGATCCCAGGACCCCGGGACCATGACCTGAGCCGAAGGCAGAGGCTTTTTAACCACTGAGCCACCCAGGTATCCCAACAGCCCTTCATGTTTAAAACAGAAAAATCAGAATTCTAGCAAGCTCACTAAAGAGGTATTTCTGGGGATAATGGCCAGTATGAATTAGTTATTAAGCTGCAGTATGAAATCTTCTAACAGATTTATAGCTGTCAAATCAGCAGATAAGACTGAATGAGGGAGTGAAGCCAAGAAGTCTGCAGGGGAAACATGTGGTTGGTAGGAGACCAGGGCCCCTTGCCTGCGGTCGTATTAATCTCTTTCAGAACGGCAGCTGCGTACACAGGCTTGAGGTCCCTTATATGCACGGTCTCGTTTCATTCTTAAAACAAGTGTCATCTCTACTTTACTGACGGTGGCCTTCAATATGGGGCTCTAAGCAGAGTCCGCTTGGGTTTCCCTCTCTTGCTCTCTCTACCCTTCCCACCCCACCCCCTGCACGCACTCTCTCTCTCTCTCTCAAATAAATAAATAAAATCTTTTTTAAAAAATGGTGAGGGGCCCCTGGGTGGCTCAGTCGTTAAGCGTCTGCTTTCGGCTCAGGTCATGATCCCAGGGTCCTGGGATCAAGCCCCGAATCGTGCTCCCTGTTCGGCAGGGAGCCTGCTTCTCCCTCTCCCACCTCCCCCTGCTTTTAGATTACTTCTCTTGCTATGTCTCTCTGTCAGATAAATAAATAAAACCTAAAAAAAAAAAAAAAAAAATAGTTGATGGGCGCCTGGGTGGCTCAGTGGGTTAAAGCCTCTGCCTTTGGCTCAGGTCATGATCTCAGGGTTCTGGGATGGAGTCCCATATCGGGTTCTCTGCTCAGTGGAGAACCTGCTTCCTCCTCTCTCTCTCTCTGCCTGCCTCTCTGCCTACTTGTGATCTGTCAAATACACAAATAAAATCTTTAAAAAAAAAAAAAAGTAGGTGACTCACACCAAAAAAAAAAAAAAAAATTGAGATGGTAAAACCTGTCACAAAAGCAGGACAAAACCAGCTGAGTTTTCATCTGACACCAGCTTTTCTAGTTCAGCTCTGCTTTTATTCTCCCTCCTAGAAGCTCCACCACCACACAGAATATTCTGTGGGGAAGACTCTCCTTTCCAGATCACCAGGATCACCATGGGAGGGGCCCTGTCAGGCAGGGTGACCAGCCCCACCTCCTCCCAGGCTCCCTTCCCACAGTGCCGCACACACCCAGCACAAGGCAGCAGAAGGGGAGCTCCCACAAGGGTAGGTAGTCTGCAGCGCCCTGCTCTGCCCCTGCCACCGTGCGCCCTCTCGGGGTTGGGGCCCCACAGGGCTCCTCCCACAGGCACATGTGAGGCAGGTGACGGTGCTTTCCTGTGATTCTCTGACTGATTCCCTTTGAGCCCTTGCACATGCTTGTTTGCAAAGAAACATCAAGAAAACCAAGGGCTAGGGCGCCTGGGTGGCTCAGTTGGTTAAGCCACTTCCTTTGGCTCAGGTCATGATCCCAGGGTCCTGCCATCAAGTTCCACATTGGGCTTCCCCTGCTCTGCAGGGAGCCTGCTTCTCCTTCTCCTTCTGCATGCCATTCCCCCTGCTTGTGAGGGCTCGCTCGCTGGCTCTCTCTCTCTCTCTGTCAAATAAATAAAATCTTTAAAGGAAAGAAAGAAAGAAAGAAGACCAAGCGCTACTAAGTTTCCATTCTCACTGAGCAGGATAAGGAAAGTAACACAAGACCCGCCTGTGACCAGCCCCGAGCAGAGCGGCTGGGGCAGACCTAAAGGCAAGGCTGTCAAAGGAGGTTAAGAACCCAAATCCCTGAGAGCGCGGGCTTCCACTCAAAACTGATCAAAGCACGGAACCCTCCAGAACCCTCCGTGTCCTCCCAGTTGCTTTGAATTTAATGCTAATCCTAGGCTTTGCAAGTCACTGGCATATTCATTCGTATTTTCAATTCTTCCCAAATCAATGCTTTTGTAAACGGCTTTTGGATCCAGTGTGAAAAATATGCAAACTTATTAATTCCATTTTTTTCTTTCCAGGTTCTGCAAATATCAACACTACCAATCTGCTAAGAGGAGCATAAGACTGAAACGACATCTTCCAAGGGGGCAAAATAATTGCTATACGACGGCTCTACTGCTGGTGAAGATTCAACTTACTTTACCGTTTTACTCAGCCCAGTGAAGAAAGTTAAACTCTCACCGCTGCATGCCAGTAAACCAAGTATCAAATAAACGGGCACCGAACAAGGTGGTGGAGAGATTCCAGGCTGCCCTTGGAGCTGGGCAGCACCCGGTCTTTTCAGGATCAGAGCGCAGTGGGGGCTTATACTCACGGTCAGGTTCCAGTTGATCTGGGGGATCCTCATGTGGAGGTTCAGACTGAACAGGATCAGCAAGACTCCCGTCACCACAAATGCGCTACAGCTCACAAACTCAAAAAAGTAGAGGCCTTCACACGGGGAGCACTCCATGATGGTCTCTATGCAAATGAACGCAATCAGGGCCAAGATCTAGGAAGAAAATTGGAAACACACACGTTGTGTATATTTAGTACTCGTCCGTGGACATATGTGCCTGCCACATTTAAATAAAACCCCACCGCCGCCGCCATATGTGGCCAGTAGTCCTCAGGGGACAGCATATCGCTGTCAGGAACAGACCTGATGAAATTCTTATGTAACAACAGGTATGGCGGCCTTCGCAAAGGGATCACGTCCTAACGTGGACACCTTCACCCCGCTGTGGTCCCCGGCCACTGTCTGGGGGCGGCTCGGCCCCTGGAGGAAACAGAATGGCTCTGGCTTGTGTTCAGTGCTTCCTCCGCCACCAGTAAGTGGTCACTGCCGACACACGTTTCTCATACACAGACACACGTTTCTCATACACCTTTCTCATTTCCAGTCCCTACCACAGTTATGCTGATGCCGAGAGGGCAGGGTCCAAATGGTGTCTGTTTATGCCATCTGCAGCTACCCTGGGGGTTCAGGCAGAGGTCAAACAGGTGGTCGGCGCCCTGGAGGGCTTTAAAACAGGAAGGGATGGGAATTATCCCCTCTTCTCCCAATTACAAGCGCCTAAAGGTGAGGCCCACCTAATTCATTCATGAGCTATGCTTTTTGAAGGTGATCACTGGGCTTGGCCATTACAAAGTCAGAACAACAGCTTATAAAAATGCTGAAAAACTGGGGCGCCTGGGTGGCTCAGTCAGTTGGGTGGCTGCCTTCGGCTCGGGTCATGATCCCAGCGTCCTGGGATGGAGCCCCATATGGGGCTCCTTGCTCAGCGGGGAGCCTGCTCCCCCTCTCCTTCTGCCTGCCTGAATGCCACTCCCCCCGCTTGTGCTCGCTCTCTCTCTATCTCTCTGTGTCAAATAAAATCTTAAAAAATGTTGAGGGGCGCCTGGATGGCTCAGTGGGTTAAGCCGCTGCCTTCCGCTCAGGTCATGATTTCAGGGTCCTGGGATCGAGTCCCACATCGGGCTCTCTGCTCAATGGAGAGCCTGCTTCCCTTCCTCTCTCTCTGCCTGCCTCTCCTGTGATTTCTCTCTGTCAAATAAATAAATAAATAAATAATCTTTAAAAAAAAAATGTTGAAAAATCTACCAATAATGGCACCAATTTCTTCCTGAAGGACCAAAGTAACATTCCAGCAATATGTCCTAAGAGCTTGGAGATCACAGTCAAACAAGTATTGGTGGAAATCACCACGTGAGCTTTTTTTTTTTAAGATTTTTTAATTTAATTGACAGAGAGCACTAGTAGGCAGAGAGGCAGGTGGGGGGGGGGGGCGGGGCGGGGAAGCAGGCTCCCTGCCAAGCAGAGAGCCTGCCAAGCAGAGAGCCTGCCAAGCAGAGAACCAAAGGGATTCAATTCCATGACCCCCGGATCACAACCTGAGCCAAAGGCAGTGGCCCAACCCACTGAGCCACCCAGGCACCCCACCACGTGACCTTTTAAAGGAAGATTGCAGGAGAAGGAGGCGGCCCAAAGGCTCAGTGGATGGCCCAGGGAGCAATGAAAAGGTCAGGTGGTCTTGCACCAAAAACCAGATCAATCCTGGGCTCCTGGTCTCTACTCTAGCACTTCTCCAACCAAGCACTTCACAGCCCACCACATGTCCAGCCTGGGTCAGAACATGAAGCAACCCCCGCTGCAAAGGTCCAGGACATGCAGGCAGGTGGCTCTATGGTCCCAGATCTGCCTTCAGAGCCAGCAACATCGGCATCACCAGAGAGCTGGCTAGAAGTACAGAATTTCTGCCTCTCCTTTTTTTTTTTTTTTAAAGATTTATTTATTTATTTATTTGACAGAGAGAGAGAGAGATCACAAGTAGGCAGAGAGGCAGACAGAGGCAGAGAGAGAGAGAGAGGGAAGCAGGCTCCCCGCTGAGCAGAGAGCCCGATGCGGGACTCGATCCCAGGACCCTGAGATCATGACCTGAGCCGAAGGCAGCGGCTTAACCCACTGAGCCACCCATCTGCCTCTCCTTCTTGATCTATGCAGTCAGAGTGACAAGATCTCCAGATGACTGAAGTGTGGGAAACACAAGGCAGGGGCTGTTCTGTGGCCCTTCTCTGCCTCCTGGAGTCCCACGCATGCTTTTCAGGGCGCCACTCAATGTCACCTCCTCCCCATGCCTTCCCTGATTGTCTCTCCCCCTGCCAGACATTATTTGATTCCACCCTCTCCCAGGAAAGCTTGTTCATCTGTGACTGCATTCTACCCTTTTTTTATACATGACATTATGCCTCCCTCTGCCTCCTGAGCTTTCTGAGGACAGGGCCCAGCCCATCTCTCTCCACCCGAGGTACCAAGTGCAGTTACTTGCACACCGTAAACAAACGGGGCGGGGGGGGGGGGGGTGGTGGTGGTGGTGGTTAGGACTAAAAACCCACACCCACAGTTGCTGACGTGCTTGGCAGGGTCTCCCCGTAAGAGGCAGGGCAGGGCAGCTCCGCTCTATCCATTATCCACATTTGTGCCCAGCAATCATAAAAGATACCTCTCCTATCAATTTGTGGCTCACAGTGTAAGTCAGCGCATTAGAGACAGGAGTCTTTAGGCACATGGTTTGTCCTTTTCCTAATGGCTCTTTTAATTTTCTATAGAACCAGGGACCTGAATTCTCCATCTGAATTACATGCTTGACTTGCAATCAATTCACAAAGAAGTAGTTCATATAAGGGAAACTCCTAAACTTTTTCTCCCCCCTGTAATTGGATCTAGTAATCTTGGGCAAGAAATAACACACTGTACTGATGAGTTACAAATGTTTCTGGTATGCTAACTTCAACCATATTTGTGTGGGAAGGTAACACCTACAGTCTTAAATATTAAAATAAAAACAGTTTCAAGAATATGCAAATCTAACAGGCCACTCATGCAGCAGTGAACAAAACAGAAATCTGCTCTCTAGCTCATAGTCTAAGGAGAAGCTTTCAAAAATGAAATTAGAAGTACAATGTGCCAGGTTGTATGAAGTACAAAGGGGAAGAAAATCAAAGTAGGGAAGGAGAATGCAATGTAACTAGGGCAAGGGTGTTTGAAGTTTTAGGGAGTGACATGGAAGGCCTCACGGAGAAGGTTCTAGATTTATTACACAGTTCATTACAGTCTATTAGAAAGGCTATTCACGTGGAAGAGAACTTCAACTGCCTCCATTCTGACCTCAGTCTGTTGTCTGATTGAGTTCTTTCAAGCTTATCTCTCCACTCAGGAAAAACACCCTGCAGGCAATGCATTCTGGGCTGGAAACCGAAACTTCCCCCCTCAAGCAACAGGGACTGCCCTGAGCCAGCAAGAACCCGGCAGGGTTGACCCCAAGACAGTCATGCACCTGACCTTTCCGGCCGACTGGCTTATACCGACAACCTCTGCCCCACATTTTCCTTACCTAAACCCAGAAGCATTTTCAGCGCTTAAGAGATGGCTCTGAGATGTATGTCTTCCCGGTGTCGCCCTCACGGGAATAAATTCCTTTCTAGTTTCACCACACTGTCTCTCTCTGCCTTTGGATTTTGTCCGTGGCCAGTAGCCAAACCTGGTCTGTGTGGAACCCCTAGAACCAGGGGCTCTGGCACCCAGGTTACAAAAGGATGTAACTGAACAGCGAATAAAGAGATAGACAGGGCAAGGTCCACAAGGGTCCCGGCAGCGGTCCTGTCCTATGTTCAAGTTTTTATAGGGCTCAGTCTGTAGCCCTCTTCCCCTTCCCAGAGATGAGAGCAGCTGACACCTCCAACTCTCTAATCTCAAGGCTGGTTCCCTGGCAGCCAGCCCCCAGGCCTAGGTCCCCTCATTACCACAAACTCGGATGTGGTTGAAAGCGGGTTGCTGAGAATATCAAAAGACAACTCTTACCATGTAGAAAATTTCAAGGGTTTTAGGAGCTCCACACCAGAAATGAGATGAAGAACACGTATACACAACACCACAAGTCTTCAAATGCAGACAGAGATATGGACAGATTGGCACGTACACACAACTATGCTCGTAATAATTTCATCAGTCCCCTTTTGATAGGTATTTTGGTGGCCTCTAATATTCTGTTTCTAATAAATAGGACACTTTTGACTCAATCTCACAAAACAAACTGAGGGTTGCTGCGGGGAGGGGGATCGGGAGGGGGGGTGGGGTTATGGACAGTGGGGAGGGTTTGTGCTATGGTGAGTGCTGTGAAGTGTGTAAACCTGGCGATTCACATACCTGTACCCTGGGGATAAAAATACATTATATGTTTATAAAAATAAATAAATAGGACACTTTTTTGCCTGCTTTCTGGCACAGCAAATGTCCAATTTTCCTCCAGCAAAGTGAAGTCTAACAATCATTGCTAAAATAAAAGCTACCTATTGACCCACAAGAAGAAAATAAGGGCTCAAAATCATACCGGAAGCCAACAGCTTCAAAGGAACCAAGGAATGAAAAGTAATTCAACTTCTAACAGTTCTGCGGTAGACAAACGTCAATGTGGAACAGCACAGAGATGTTCAAAGAGATGCAAATAAGCAACAGTTACTGCATTTGCCAACTGGAGGATCCTGCCCGTCCTTGGACAGAGCCCTTTCCACGGGGCACTGACCAGCTGACCAGGAGTATTTTCGCAGTTGGTAAGTGAGCTGGGATTAAAAGGTTGTCAGGTTTCCACCACTGCCGCTAATTATGATTGACAACATCAAAAAGCAGGAAGGGAGGGAAAAAAAACTTGGGCTGATTAAGTTACTATTAAAACTTTAGAAAATTTCAGGGGTGCTTGAGTGGCTGAGTTGTTTAAACATCTGCCTTTGGCTCAGGTGAGGAGCGAGTCCGGGGATAGCAGGGAGCCTGCTTTTCCTGCCGCCGGTCCCTGTTTGTACTCTTTTTCTCTGACAAAGAAATAAATTCTTTTTTTTAAAAAAGAAGTTTTATTTATTTATATGACAGAGACACAGTGAGAGAGGGAACACAAGCAGGGGAAGTGGGAGGGGGGAAGCAGGCTTCCCACTAAGCAGGGAGCCTAAGGTGGGGCTTGATTCCAGGACCCTGGGATCAACGACCTGAGCTAAAGGCAGCCGCTTAACAACTGAGCCACCCAAGTGCCCCAAGAAATAAATTCTTTTTTTTTTTAAGATTTTATTTATTTATTTGACAGAGAGAGAGATCACAAGTAGGCAGAGAGGCAGGCAGAGAGAGAGGGGGGAAGCAGGCTCGCTGTTGAGCAGAGAGCCCCATGCGGGGCTCGATCCCAGGACCCTGGGATCATGACCTGAGCGGAAGACAGAGACTTTAACCCACTGAGCCACCCAGGCACCCCAAGAAATAAATTCTTAAAAAAAAAAAAAGAATCAATCTGATACAGAATCAATCTGAAATGTCGGTGTACATCAGGAACAATTCAAACTTCAGACTGCCACTATTTTGCAATTGAGCACAACACCACTATACAATCCGTGTGCTCTTACGCCACATACATTAACTTACAGAGAAGTGTGTCACACCTTATCACTAGCACATTTGTTCAGTCTCTTTCAGTGCATGGGAGGGAGTTTTATGTGCTGTTTGGGGACATGGAGGGGGGGACCTTCCAATGTCAGTTCAAGGTTTGTCAGATACCGTCTGACAGGGACGCAGGGCTTGTGATCTCCCACACACACAAGGACTGTGCTCTGTGCTAAGCCCTGCAGGCTTCTGCCGCACAGACCCTGGGATTCTGCTCAGTTCTATTTCCTGCGATTTCCACCCAAAACGGAGAAAATGTACAGTGTGTTTATAACTGCATACTCCGCATTACTGAATACAATCCTGATCTATCTTGTGGGTTTTAGGGTCCGTTTCTTCTCCATGATGTCAGCTCGGAGACTATCTGAAAGCCATTCCTGCAGCGGGAAGGCTACAGTAACGAGCTAGGGGTGGACGTGACAGAGGGACCAAATGTAACCGATCACTCACTCGGCTTCCAATGAGCCAAATCCCCGTAACACCCACTATTACCCCATTGTCACCCGCCCAGAGGAGTTGTGATTAGAAGCCAGAGCGGCAAATGTGGAGTTCTGGGCACAGACTCCACCGACGTGAGCATGTATCTGCGTGGGGAACATCTCATAGCACAAACGTCCAACCCTGCAGTGTGCCTGGAAGGCGGAGAACGGGACATCCTGGTAAACAGCGCTGTTCCTTACTGGGGCCCTCCAGAACGGTCTTGACGCCTGACACTCCCACCAGTAGAAACATGGGGTTTTAGGAAATTTTTTAAAGGTTTTTTTTTTTTTTTTTTTTTTTTAAGTTGTATTCATCCATTGGACAGAGAGCATGAGAGAGCACAAGCAGGGGGAGCAGCAGGCAGAGGTCTGTTTGTTGAGGCAGATGTTTGGTCTGTTTGTTGCTGCAGCATAACATAACCCATACTGACTAGAAAAGGTGCCGTGGCAAAGCGTGAAATTTCACAACGTATCTTAGGTATCTATGCAAATCTGGGTGCCTGGGTGGCTCAGATGGTTGAGTGTCTGCCTCTGATTCAGGTCATTGTCTCAGGTCCCAGGATCGAGTCCTGCATCTGGCTCCTTGCTCCTTGGGGAGCTTGCTTTTCCCTCTGCCCCTCTCTGTCTCTCATGAATAAATAAATAAAATCTTAAAAAAACAATCTGCAAATTTTACAGAATGAGTATGTCACTCACTCTTCAAGACACCAGATCCAAATTGTTTTACAAACTCTTACCAGATTGTCAAGGTTAAGATATAGAGATATGGACCATGTTATTTATACTTTTAAAACAAAAGAATAAAATATGCAGAATTTTATTTCAGGAATACATTTATGTGATAGGACTATGGATAAGTTTTTTTGGTTTTAGGGTTGTTTTGTTTTTGTTTTTGGTAGGCTTCTTTTATTTTCCACAATGTTTACAATGAGTATATGTGCTTCTTTAAAAAAAAATTTTTTTTTCTCAATATTCTCTCCATCAACACTTTTTGAAGCATTCAGGTTTATTATGAGTTAAATGTTAGTGACCTCCAAGAATCAATCTTTATTTGTTTTGAAACCATTCATGAATATTTTACAATGACATTAAAAGCTCTAATGGAAAATGAGAGTCATTCTGCAAGCCAATGTTGGTCCCACTTCTTTATCAGAAGAGTTCGTCATTTCTAAAGCCTTCTTGAGAGCACAATCCCCACATCCCAGCCGCCACTGCACTCTAAGTGCAAGCCGTGGGCACAGAACAGCCTAGAGGCCAGCATGTAACAACTCTGACTCAAGTGATGGCAGGGACCCCCCCCCACCTCGAAGGAACAAAGACCCTAAAATCTGTGAAGACATTTTCAAAGATTAAGCAAAATCCTAACCTTCCTTCATCACCAGTTTATCAATGGATCTGATGAAACTCATTTAAAGATATTCATGTAAGGGCACTGGGGTGGCTCAGTTGGTGAAGCAACTGCCTTCCGCTCAGGTCATGATGCTAGAGTCCAAGGATCGAGTCCCACATGGGGTTCCCTGCTCGGCAAGGAGTCTGCTTCTCTCACTGACCTCTCTCCTCTCATGCTCTCTCTCATTCTCTCTCTCAAATGAATAATAAAATATTTTTTTAAAAAAAGATATTCATATAAGCAAAAATCACGATATTTAAAAATAACGCAAAAGGGACTGCCCATGTAAGACCGTCTCCAACAATGTGATCTGCAGTGGCTCCTAGGTGGACAGTTTCTTCAGTGATGCTGATGGCACCTAGAGGCCTGCTGGGCTTGGGGTCTCAGTACCAACGCAGCCAACACACCCCATGATAGACACAGACCAGAACTACCCAGGTCCGAAGGCTCAGTGTCTAGGGAGTTGTTGAGGCTTAGATGACAGAGGGTCACTGAGGGCTGGGGCAGCAGCAGAGGGCTTGAGAAGTCTGCCTGGAGGGCACTGGACTCAGGTGGTCTTAGAGGAGAAACAGGAGAGAAAGCCTGTGTGAGGTAGTGCCTGACTTCCGAAATGAGCCTTGGCTGATTTGTGTTGAGGAGCATCAAAACGTACGACGCTCTCAGGCCCCGGGCGGGCCCCGTCCATTTGCTGTCACACTCATGCCCACTCAGGAAGCAGAGGGTGTCTTTGTCATGTGGCCAGAAGAGTCATCCAAGACTCCCAAACTATTGTTCCACATAGCCTGTTCCCCTACACCAGATGTCTGATCTGTGACTGACCAGGGTCCAGTCCCCCCTGCACCCCCCTGGAGGAAAGCATCCCTGTATGGTTTCTCTTCCAGGAACAAAGTATGAGACCTGCGCAACCAGGGCCGAGAGGGCTCACAGCTTGGTTAGTCGTTCTCAAAGGGATCTAACTACAGTCACATATTAATTTTTCTAAGAGGGTGGGGGGATGGGTGAGCCCGGTGATGGGTATCAAGGAGGGCACGGACTGCAGGGAGCACTGGGTGTTATACGCAAACAATGAATCACGGAACACCACACCAGAAACGAATGATGTACTGTATGGTGACTAATGGAACATAAATGTAAAAAAAGAATTCAGAAGTCACAAAAAACTTTTTTTCCTAAGGAAAGTGATCCATGAGTTGCTCCTCTCAAGGGAGGCCATCCCCCGAGGAAAGTGGATTTAAAATTTTTCCCTCCTCTCCCCTGAGACAGTAGAGCAATGAGCAATTTTTTTTTTTTTTTTCTGTGATTCTCAAACCAGGGAGCTAACTGCAATGTCAATGGACTGGAGCTATAGACTGGAGAGAGGCGGAGAATTAGGAGAATTAAGAGAACTACCTGCTTCGGAAGGGCTGAGAGCCACCGGGCTGGCAGGGAGCACTGTTCAGGCAGGAGAATTCGTTAGGCAAAGGAGCCCAGGGGCAGAGGCAAATAAACGCCTTACTGTTGAGAAGAAAGGGAGAGAGAGCACAGAAAGCGAAGGCTGCCAAGGACCTGGGGCAGAGAGCAGCAAGAAGAAAGCAGGAGACCAGGGGAGGTGACAGGCACCTGAGGCTCCGCCAGGTATGCCCCACGGGCACCCACATTCCCAGCCGCTCCCAACCCCGAAGGCTTCATTTCATTTCCAATGAAGGACAGGAGGGATTAGGCTGCGGCTGGTCTGGGAAGCTGTCAGCCTGGTCTGGTCAGGGCTTGGCCCATGTTACCAGGCCAACTCACCCAGTGCTCCTGACATCTTTTCCAAGCTGGGTTCTGCTGTGTCAGTAATTCTGCCATTTTAAAATCCTAAAGACATACATAAGTTAGAGCTGAACTCAAGGGACTGCATTTCAGTATCTTTGTTTGGCTTGACTCTCACCTTTAACACCAATGATTATATTTACAGCAGAAGTGAGCCTGATCTCTCTCTCTCTCTCTCTCTCTCTCTCTCACACACACACACACACACACACACACACACACACAGCCCACGGGTCACTTGTATGCAATGGCTAGCCACAGCACACCACAATCCCGGACAGGTTAAAATAGGCTTATTTTTGGACATCCAACGATGCAGAGCACACCAACAGTGTTCCCAATGAAATGCAAAACGTCTTCTTGTTCTTTAAAAAAAAGTTTCGAAAACTTATTATGTGGTTGGATGACAGAATTGCACATGACTTCAGAGAACCACAGGACGGTCAGCATCTTTCCTGCCAAAAAAATGCCCACAACATTTTCCTGCAAATGCCACCCTGCCCCAAAAGCTACATTTTCAGACTGTTTCAATTAGTAATGGAGCAAAAAAAAAACACACATGTAGAGGACACAGGAAGCGCGATGCCTTCAAACCGTCCACATGTGAAGGCAGTTAACTATGCGGCTGGCGTTCCTCCCGTGGCTGCCCTTCTCAAGTCCTTGCTTCTCGGATGAAGCCCAAGTCCCAGGAAGTAGTATCACATCCCTACTGGATTCAAAAGCAAAACCTGCCCCCTTTCCTTCCTCCCCCTGCTCTCGGGCAGCTCCCCACATCCTTGACAAACCACCTTGAGTGGCAAGGGCACTGTTCTTCTCATTGAATGAGAAACCAGTCATCCAAGAGGAGCTTTTTGCAAAAGATTAATTTGGGCCACACAGTGAACTGCATATCCTAACAGGCCAGGAGGCAGCCCGCCTGGAAAACCCTCACAGCCCTGAGACCCAGAGCCCGACCAGCCCCGGACCTCTGCATCAGCCAACAGATGGAGGGTCCAAGAGGAGAGGAACCTACTTCAGGGGCCAAACCCAATGGCCCTCATGCCCTTGCACAAACATTCAGCGACTTGCAGATTTAAGTACCTTCCTCCAGACCTTGACACACAAATTAGGGGACTACCACTCAGCAGGATCTGTCAGTGGTGTCCCTGACAGTGTCTGAGCCGAAGGCAGACACTTAACGACTGTCAGCTCCACGGACAATAAGGATGGCGGCCCTCCTACTAAATTCAGCATTTGCTGAGCGCTTCTCCTGTGGGCCACATGATGTGGTGGACACTGCCACAAGCATTCTCACTTGATTTCACCTTCATTCCACCCTGTGAAGGACACACGGCTGGTCTGCTTGTTTTTCATCGAGATAGAATATACAGGCCATAAAGTCCACCCATTTAAAGTATACAACTCAGTGGGATTTAGTATATTCAAAGCTACACAACCATCACCATAAGGTAATTCTAAGAGGAACACGTTTGTTTGTTTGTTTGGGGGGCGGGAGAGAGAGATGCTTACTTAGGCAGCAGCACACCCAGCAATGCCCGACTCGGGGGTCAGTTTCACAAACTTTGACTAGAGCCCAAATCAAGAGTCAGATACTATAAGCCAACTGAGCCAATCCAGTGCCCCAAGGAACATGGGTGCGTTTTTAATCTCCCATCCTATTAATGAAAATTTTTTTTTAAGATTTTATTTATTTATTTGACAGGCAAAGATCACAAGTAGGCAGAGAAGCAGGCAGAGAGAGAGGAAGAAGCAGGCTCCCTGTGGAGCAGAGAGCCCGATGTGGGGCTCGATCCCAGGACCCTGAGATCATGACCTGAGCCGAAGGCAGCGGCTTAATCCACTGAGCCACCCAGGCACCCCTATTAATGAAATTTTTAAAAATGAGGGCAAGATGTTAAGCAACCAGGCACCGTGGGTGGCTCAGTCGGCTAAGCATCTGCCTTCAGCTTCGGTCATTATCTCTTGAGTCGTGGGATCAAGTCCCAAACGGGCACCTGTTCAGCAGGGAGTGTGCTTCTCCCTCTGTCCCTCCCCCCTACTTGTGCACGTGCACATGCTCTCTCTTCCTCACACACGCTTGCTCTTGCACTCTCTCTCAAATAAATAAATAAAATCTTTCTTAAAAAAAAAAAAATAGATGGGGCACCTGGGTGGGTTAAGTGGGTTAAGTGTTAAATGGGTTAAGGCTCTGCCTTCTGCTCATGATCATGATCAGGGTCCTGGGATGGAGCCCTGCATCGGGCTCTCTGCTCGGCAGGGAGCCTGCTTCCCCCTCTCTCTCTGCTTGCCTCTCTGCCCACTTGTGATTTCTCTCTCTGTCAAATAAATAAAATCTTTTAAAATTTTTTTTAAAAAAATAGCTGTGTCAAAAAAAAAAAATAGCTGTGTCCACTGAAAAGGCCTAGAAATACAAGGTCAATAATCGTATCCATCCTAGTGCCCAGACTGAGGTCTCTTAAGTATTATTTTACACTAATAGGAACAAGAACTTCTGGGAGAAATGACTGATTTCAGGTCTGGGGCAGGGCACAAACAAGGTAAGCCTATGCGAAAGCAAATATACAGTCGAAGGCCACTGAGGTTTTGTCTGAAGGAGGCAGGAGTCAACCTGAAAGGGCTAGATGTATTTATACAATATACATAGAAGTATACACATAAATACATATTATAATAAATGTATACACCTGAGGACATTGTATACATCTGAGTAACATTCAAACCTTGGTTTCTAAATAATATCATTTTCCATTGAAGGGTACCAAGGCTCCCTGGAGAACTCCAGGGCTGAGGCAGGAGGGTCTAAGATGAGCCTGGAATTCTTGTGTCTGAGGAAGAAGGGAACATGTCTAAAGCGCACTGGAAATGGTTCAGAGGGGCTCCCATTGGCCAAATCTGGCACAATCTGAGCATCAAAATAGATAACAATTAAATATTAACGCCTGTGAATAAAACATGAACTCATGAACACATACTGACATAAATAAACAGGGAAGAGGAGAAAACTCTTCCTTACAGTTGAAAATCCAGCTAATCAGAGGTGCCTGGGTGGCTCAGTCGTTAAGTGTCTGCCTTTGGTTCAGGTCATGATCCCAGGGTCCTGGGACCGAGCCCCGCATCAGGCTTCCTGCTGGGCTGGAGGCCTGCTTCTCCCTCTCCCTCTGCCTGGTGCTCTGCCTACTTGTGCTCTTTCTCTGACAAATGAAGAAATAAAATCTTTTTTTTTTTTTAAGATTTTATTTATTTATTTGACAGATGGAGATCACAGAGAAGCAGGCAGAGAGAGAGGAGGAAGCAGGCTCCCCGCTGAGCAGAGAGCCCGAGGCGGGGCTCGATCCCAGGACCCTGGGATCGTGACCTGAGCCGAAGGCAGAGGCTTTAACCCACTGAGCCACCCAGGCGGCCCAAAGAAATAAAATCTTAAAAAAAAAAAAAAATATCCAGCTAATAATACAGAAGGAAAGATGGATTCATACAATGGTCATTTGCCAGCCATTGTAACAACACAGGATTCAAGCAAGAATCAATGGATATTAAGACTAATGAATGAAAGCTTGAGGAGTTACGGGATATTTACATACTCAAAGTATCTTCCCACAAAAAATACTTACTAATTACACAGGGGGAAAAAAGAGTAACCTGAGAGTGGAGAAGCCTGGCAGGTATCACTTGAACCAAATTAAGATCACCAGTAAGGGAGCAAGTATCTACGTCATCTGCCTCTGACAGGAGGCACTGAAAATAAGGCATCATTATTTCTGTGGCATTCCTGACAATACCACAAGATAGCCAGAGTCTAAACATGAGAAAATGTCACACAAACCTAAATTGAGGGACGTGCCACAAAATAACTGGCCGGCATTCCTCCCAAATGTCAATGTCACAAAACACAAAGGCTGAGGAACTATTCCAGACTCGAGAGATTAAAGAGAAATGACACTGAACGCAACATGTGATCCAGGATATTCTTGTACTATGTACAGTAGGTTGTTTTTGTTGGTTTTTTTTTTAAGAATTTATTTATTTATTTGACAGAGAGAGAGTGAACACAAGCAGGGGGAGTGGGAGAGGAAGAAGCAGGCTTTCCACTGAGCAGGGAGCCTGATTCGGGGCTCGATCCCAGCACCGTGGGATCATGACCTGAGCTGACGGCAGACGCTTAACAACTGAGCCACCCAGGCGCCTGCATGTAACGGTTTTGCGGCAACCAGAGAATTATGAATAAGGTCTGCAGTTTAGCTTTAGTATTGTATCAGTGTTAATTTCCTGACTTTGATCACTGTACTGTGGTTTTGAAACAACAGGGTCTTGTCTTTAAGGACACTGAGGTATTTAAGGATAAACTGGCGTCAAGTCTGCACTACCAAAGACTTAAAAGATTCAAAAGGCTTAAAATACTACATACACATAAACATACACATGTGTCTGTACACACACAAAGGAAAAGGATACAGCAAATGTGGTAAAAAGTTAACACGTGGAGAATCCAGGAGAAAGTACAGATTACTCTGTACTACTGTCGCAACTTTTATGTGAGTCTGAAATTATTTCAGATTCCAGTCTTTTTAAAAGACCACAAAATAATGAAATATATTAAATACACAAAAGCCATGAGTTTTTAATGGACAGTTCAAGGGGAAAATCCCACTGTTCGCCTTTGGGGGTTGCTAAAGCATCAGCTTGTTATTAGGAAAGCGGATAAAGGGGCACCCGGGTGGTTCAGTGGTTAAGTGGCTGCCGTCAGCTCAGGTCAGGATCCCAGGCTGGGACCTAGCCCCGCATCAGGCTCCCTGCTTCTCCCTCTCTCACTCCCCCTGCTTGTGTTCCCTCTCACTGTCTCTCTTGCACTCTCTGTCAATTTATTTTTTTAAAGATTTAATTTATTAATTTGACAGAGAGAGAGAAATCACAAGTAGGCAGAGAGGCAGGCAGAGAGAGGGGAAAGCAGGCTCCCCGCTGAGCAGAGAGCTCAATCTCAGGACCCTGAGATCATGACCCAAGCCAAAGGCAGAGGCTTTGACCCCGAGCCACCCAGGTGGCCCTCTCTCTGTCAATTAAATAAATAAATTAAATCTTTATTAAAGAAAAAAAAAAGGAAAGCTGGTAAAGATGCTGGCATTCAACCCAACCCCCCCCCCCCAGTGGCAACCAAAAAAAAAAGTCTCCAGATATTGTCAGATGTTCCCCGAGGGGCAAAATCTCCCACCTCCATTCAGAACCACAGATCCAGGTCATGATCATCATTGGCTGTTAAGCTACTAAGTGAAAGGCCCATGAGGAATTTTAAGTAGATGGATCAATACACTCATACTGAGCCATCGATCCCGGCCTCACTGAAGGCGAGACCATCAGCCACTTTTGCCTTCTGATGTCGATGCAGCAGGATGGACACGGCAGCACCAATAGAGCTCTCTTGCCGTCCCCCGAAACAAAGCCTCCAGAGTGAACTAGTTTCCAGGAACGGCAAGAGTCAGAGAAGCATGTTAACTTTACACCCACGAGACCATCAGCCAAATTCCTGATGGGCAACGCTACACAACAAATTACCTCTTCTCGTCAACAGACAACCAGCGTAAAAGGAGAGGAGGGCTCCTGCAGACTAAGAGAGCCTAAGAAGCGTACTGAGCAGAGGCAACGTGCGGATCCTGTTTAGATCCTACTTGAAACAAACCAAAAAGGCACTTCTGAGATCCCTGGAGAAAAAGAAACACATTCTGGATCTTAGACATTAAGGAACTGTTAATTATTTAGATGTGACAATGCTGTGGACGTGTCATTTAGGGAACACGGTCTTTAACCATTAGAGATGCATACTAAGTATTTACAGCTGAAATGCTGCGGTATCTGAGACGGGTTTTAACAGGACAGCCAGAAAAAGTTGGGGGGGGGTAGTAACTGGTAAAAGAACAACATAAAATGTTGGTAACTGCTGAAGATGAGTGAAGGGGATATGGGGGGGGTCGTAATACAATTCACTGTACTGGGATGAAGGTTAATTCTATGTGTCAACTTGAGTGGCCCAAGGGGTGCCCAGATTAAATGCTTCCTGGGTAGGTGTGTGAGGGTATCCAGGGGAGAGCAGCACTTGAACCTTAAGTAAACTCAGTAAAGCAGATTGTCCTCTCCAGCGTGGTGAACACCATCCAGTCCACTGAGGGCCTGAACAGAACAAAAGGGGAAGAGGGGAAGAGTTCGTCCCTTTCTTCCTGGCCCACTGCTTGCATCCCATCTTCTCCTGCCCTTGGGTTGGAGTTTCCGTCATTGGCTCTGGGCCAAGAGGACTCTGAGTTACACCACCCGCTTTCCTGGAGCTCCAGCTTGCAGACAGCAGATCATGGGACTTCTCAGCCCCTACAACCATGTGAGCCAATTTCTCACAATAAATCTCCTTTTACATCCTACTAGTTCTGTTTCTCTAGAGAATGCTGATTAATACAACTAATAAATGTTTGTAAGTTTCCATAATAAAAACCTTAATTTAAAAAGAATGTGGAGGGCGCCTGGGTGACTCAGTTGGTTAAGTGTCTGTCTTCGGCTCAAGTCATGATCCTGGGGTCCTGGGACTGAGTTCCACATCAGGCTCCCTGCTAAGTGGGGAGTCTGCTTCTCCCTCTACCCCTCTCCCTACCCGTGACCTCTCATCCTCTCTCTCTCTCAAATAAATAAAATCTTTTAAAAAGATGTTGAAGGACTTATACCCAGAATATACAAAGAACTCTCCAATCTTTACAGTAAAAAACAATTCAATTAAAAGTGGATAGAAGAGGGGTCCCTGGGTGGCTCAGTTGGTTGGGCATCTGCCCTTGGCCCAGGTCATGATCCTGGAGTCCTGGAATTGGCGTGGGGGGGGGGGGTCTCTGCTCAGCAGGGAGTTTGTCTCTCCCTCTCCCTCTGCTCCTTCCCTCAGCTCATGCTCGCTCTCTCTCTCTCTCACTGACTCCCTTGGTTGCACTCAAATAAATAAAATCTTAATAAAAAAAAAGTGGGTAGAAGATTACCTCATGCAAGAAGATACATACACAGATGGCAAACAGATACAGAAAAGACCCTTACCACCGTTAGTCACCAGGGAAATGCAAATTGAGATCACAATGACATACCATTTCACACTCACCAGAATGGCTACAGGTTAGAAAATAATGGACAATTCTCAGAGATGACAACAATGCAAAGCCACTAGGACTCTCATACACTACTGGTGAGAATGCAAAATGGCGTAAAGCCACTCCACAAATGGTCTGGCAGTTTCTTATGAAGCCAAACATACACTTGATGCCATATGACCAGTAATCCCACTCCTAGGTGTCTGCCCTAGAGAAAGGAAAATTATGATCACACTAATACCTAACGTAAGGTTTACTACAGCTCTACTTATAATCACCAAAAACTGGAAACAATCTACGTGTCCTTCAAGGAATGGATAAACAAATAGTGGTATGCCCATAAAACTGGAATACCACCTACCCCCCCCCCAAAAGGATCAAACTATTGATACACACAGCAACACGGAAGAATATTTCAAATACATCATGCTAAGTGAAAAAAGCCAGACTCAAAGGCTTCAAGACTGTATGGGTCTGCTTACATGACATCCTGGAAAAGGCTGAACTATAGGGATAAAAACAAGACATAAAAAAAAAAAAAAAAAAAAACAAGACATACTGGTTGCCAAGGGTTGGATGGAAGAAGAGGGAATGATTAACAAGAACATGGCAGAACCAGACAATTCTGATAAAACTATTCTGAACTTTGACTGTAGGGGCAGACAGAGGACTGTATATTTGTCAAAACTCACAGATCGGTATACACTTTAAAAAGTGAAATTTATTGTATTCAAATTAAAAATAATGAAAACCACATTGTGTGGCAACTTAAAAAAACTTAAAACAAAAATGAGAAACAAACAAAAAAAAGGCTGTGAAGTCTGTTGATAAAAGAGAAGCATGCTATCATCCCCGTTACAAAGCAATCTGCAGGGCGTGTGTGTGTGTGTCCACACACCCATCCATACGCACAGAGACACAAGTGTTATGCACAATGTGAATAGTGCTCGTCTCTGATTAGTAAGATTCCAGGAAATTTGCTTTCTTTCTTTTAAGGTACTGGTATTTTCTGATTTTTTTCCCTAAAAATTAGTTTGTGGTACTTTTATGATTTCTTTGAAGAGTAATCTTGAAATTGATAAAATGATAAACACCAGCTTCTCTGGGAAGCTTTTCCTGATCTCTCCACAAGTAGCCTTTCTCCCTCCAGGCTTCCCTTCGATGTCTTCCACGCAGGCTGCCCTTGGTCTCATTTTCTCCGAGGCCCTTTAGGCTCTCCTGCTGACTGAGCTCAAGGAGGAAATGCCTCCGATGTACCTTGCTCCCGTGATCAGCCTGTCTCAGGAATCATGTTTCTCTGGTTCCCTGCTCCGTCCCCCCCTTAAGGGGCATTCAACAACCAGCTGGTTAATGACTGACCGGCCAACGCCAACGACCAATGAGCAAGCATCAAATAAATGACCATTAAGCCATACCCACAGGGTAACCAGACACTATCCAAAGGGAGATAATTAATGTTTCAGGTCAGCCTAGAACACAGGCTCAGGTTAAAGGCTTTTGGGATGACCCCTGGCCAGGGAAGTTTCTAGAAATTATTTGGCAGAAAACATGCAAGGCTGGCTTATCACTTGCCATAACTATGGATCAGAGACCCGGGACTGTCAATTCATAAGATAATAAGCTTTAAAATTACCCCAACAGGATAGAGGCCCAGGCTAGTGCCTTCTGGCACACACTCAAGGGTCAAAGATTCAGTTACGGGAATAAGGAAGAGGCCAGATGTGGTAATCGCAGTCAAATGAAAACGGAATTTAGGTGATTTTAGGTGACATCAGTCACACTGAAGCTAAAAGTCAGTAAAGGATGAAGTAGAAGACTTAAATTTTGATAGCAGGGTTGAACTGAGTGGTCACAAATCTTTTCTCATCTTGGACATTGCATTTTCACATGTACGGTTCGAAAAAACATATGAAGAGCCAACTCATTTCAATGTATACTTTTGCGGGGTGCCTGGGTGGCTCAGTCAGTTAAGCGTCCAATTCTTTATCTCAGCTCAGTCCCACACTGGGCTCTGCGCTGGGTGTGGAGCTTACTTTATTTTCTTAAAAAAGATTTTATTAACTTATTTGAGAGAGAGAGAGAGAGAGCATGAGTCGGGGAGGGGCAGAAGGAGAGGGAGAAGCTGACTCCCCACTGAGCAAGTGGCCTGATGTAGGACTCGATCCCAGGACTTCTGGGATCATGACCTGAGCCAAAGGCAGATGCTTAACTAACTGAGCCACTAGGTGCCCCTGGAGCTTACTTTAAAAAAAAAAAAAAAATGTATTTCTGTTGATTCCATGCACATGCCAGAAAGATCCAGAGCAGTATTTTAAGTATTTCCTTACTTCTAAAACAAAAATAATTTATTTTTTTAAAGATTTTATTTACTTATTTGACAGACAGAGATCACAAGTAGGCAGAGAGGCAGGCAGAGAGAGAGGGGGAAGCAGACTCCCTGCTGAGCACAGAGCCCAAACTGGGGCTCGATCCCAGAACCCTGGGATCATGACCTGAGCCGAAGGCAGAGGCTTAACCCACTGAGCCACTCAGGCGCCCCTAAAACAAAAATAAAAACAAAAACAAAAGCACCACAGCACTAAGATTTCTCTCTAGCCTCAGCAGGCTAAGGTCCCTGCAGCCTGCAAGCCAATAGCCTATTTGCTATAGAAAATATAGGCACCTGGGTGGCTCAGCCGGTTAAGTGTCTGACTTCTGGTTTTGGCTCAGGTCACAATCTCAAGGTCATGAGACTGAGTCATGTGGAGTCGCTTGAGATACTCTCTCCCTCTGCTCCTTATCCCTGCTCACATGCTCTCTCCCCCTCTAAAATAAATAAGTAAATCCTAAAAAAAGAAAGAAAGAAAAACAAATTAAAAAGCTTCCAAATATCAAAATATCACAATTTGGGAATTCCTGTTCTGGTTAATGGATTAAGTACAGTGCACTCCGTCTCTCTCACTGAATGCAGCTGTAAAATCTGGAAACAGTGCACAGAGCAGCTTCTTCAGGACACTGAAAACTAAACAGTAGTAGGCAGATGAGGGAAGCAGACCAGAATTCAGAGTTCACTGAACCAGCAGCCAGTTTCCCATTTTTCCTCTCAGTATTGCCCAACTTGGACTCAAGGCAACCTTAAACTCAGAAAAAGGAACCAGGTATGGACAGAGAGAGCTCTAGGCCAATCCCTCCAGTTCTGGCTACAGAAGGGGTCGAGGACATTCTATTTAAGACTATAAATATTGGTGGGAAATCCTGTTTTTAATTTTCCTTAAAAAAAAATTTTTTTTCCTTCACTCTCCTATTCTAGACTCCAGACGAGCGTGAAGCGGCAGAAGCAGCTGCAGCAGCAGAAGCCCATAGAAGCCCTAAATTCTGACGAAGGGGACTCTTCCCATATGATCCAAGGAAGCAAAATTCCAAGAGGGAGTCCCACTTCCTTTCCCTGTCCCAGTCCTCCTACTGCTTGCCACTGGGCATGGGCACAGCCACGAAAAGAAGACAATAGCAACTAACATGCCAGCTTCTGGACACATGTCTAAACAAAGGGCGTGAAAAGGGGAACTGGAACTAGCAGAAAGGGAAAGTGATCCATCAGTTGCTCATAAACTTGGGAGCTCACTCCAAACTGGACATGTGTAGACCTGACCTTAAGCAGCACAGTGAAGACTTTCAGAACTTAATCATGGGACAGGTCACCACACAGGTCTCAGACTGACCTCTGGAGAGCACACACAAGGGACAATCCAAATAGTACCACGAAGGCTCAGAAACAGAACTGACATGGAATCCTCAACCCCAAGGCTGGCTTGCCATCTGAATCCAAGCAGGCTGATGGCCTTCTAAAGCAAACAAAACAAAGATCAACATTCTTCACAGGATTTAAACAAGACCAGAGTCTCAAAACATAATAATCAAATGTCCATGATATAATCCAAAATTACTTGGCATACAAAGAACCAGGAAAATCTCAAATCACATGGAAAAAGGGAATCAACAGATGCCAATGCTGAAATGACACAGTGCTGGAATTATCAGGTTACAAAGCAGCTGTAGTAAAAATAATCCAAGGAAAAAGGATGGATGAGTACATCTGAAACAAAGAGAAAGAAAGTCTCAGCAAAGAAACTGAGATATAAAGAACCAAGGGCACGGGGGTGGCTCAGTCACTTAAGCATCCAACTCTTGGCTTCAGTTCAGGTTGTGATCTCATGGGTCACGATATCCAGCCTGGTGTCAGGCCCCACGCTCAACCAGGAGTCTGCTTGAGGATTCTCTTGATCCTCTGTCATTTCCCACACTCATGCTTATGTGTGCAGGCTAATAAATAAATAAATCTTAAAAAGTAAGAAGAAGAAGAAGAAGAAGAAGAAGAAGAAGAAGAAGAAGAAGAAGAAGCAGCAGCAGCAGCAGCAGCAAGTGCAAATTTATAAAACAATATCCAAAATTTAAAAAAACTCAATGGATGGGCTAAAAAGCAGAATGGAGCTAATCAAGTAAAATAACCTCAAGATAAATCAATAGAAATCACCAAATCTGAACAATAAAGAGAAAAAAAAATTGCAGAGAACCTCAGGGACCTATGGGATAATACCAAAAGGTCTACTTATTTCTGTCACTGGCATCCCAAAAGGAGAGGAGAAAAAAATACATGAAAAAGAAACAAGTGTTTGGAGAAATAATGCCAGACAAATCCCCATATTTGACAAGAGACATAAATTCAAAGATTCAAGAAGCTCAGCAAATCCTAAACAAAAAATTAAAGAAGTCTGTGCCTGGATGCATCATAATCAAACTACTGAAATCTATGGAAAAAAGTCCTAAAATCAGCCAGAGAAAAAAGATGCATTCTACAGAGTCAAACAATGATTTGAATGATGCAAATTTATCATCAGAAACCATGGGGGCCAGAAAGAAAAGGAATAGCATTTTTAAAGTACTGAGAGGTTCTATATCCAGCAAAACTATCCTTCAGGTTTAAAGGTGAAATAAAGACGTTCTTAGGGATGCCTGGGTGACTCAGTCATTAAGCATCTGCCTTCAGCTAAGGTCATGAGCCCAGGGTCCTGGGATCGAGCCCCATCATCACATCAGCCTCCCTGTTCAGTGGGGAATCTGCTTCTCCCTCTCCCATTCGCCCCTGCTTATGCTCCCTCTCTCGCTATCCCTCTGTCAAATAAAAAATAAACTCTTTTTTAAAAAAAAGACATTCTTAGAAAAAGAATTAAGAGAATTCACAGCCAGCAGACCTGCTCTAAATGAAATGCTAAAATTTCAAATCGTAGACAGAATGTATCCCAGAGGAAAACCTGGAATGTCAGGAATGAAAGCAGAGCAACAGAAATGGTAAAAACCTGGGTAAATACAATGGACAATTTTCCCTCTCAAGTTCTTTAAAATATGTATGATGTTTGAGAGCAAAATTTCTAACACTGTTTGATGGGATTTCAGTGTAAATGACAACTAAAATGAGAAAAGGGAGTAAAGAGGCAAATGAACCCATGTGATGGTAAGGTTTCTGTACTTTACCTAAAGTAGTAAAAGAGTAATTATAATTAGACTGTGAAATGCTATAAAGTAATTCTTAAGGCAAACACTTTACAAAACTACTGAAAGACATACACGGTCAAAATCCAGCAGATCAAATACAATGGGACACTAGCAAATATCCAAATAATCCAAAAGAAGAGAGGAAAAGGAAAACCAAGGAACCAAGCACAAAGGGAACATATAGAAAATAAATTTTAAAAATGGTAGGCCTAAATCAAAACATATTAATAACAGTAAATGTAAATAGTCTAAACACATACCAATTAAAGATGGACACTGTCAGATGGATTAAAAAATAGGATCCAGGGGCGCCTGGGTGGCTCAGGGTTAAAGCCTCTGCCTTCAGCTCAGGTCATGATCCCAGGGTCCTGGGATCCAGCCCCTCATCGGGCTCTCTGCTCAGCGGGGAGCCTGCTCTCCCCTCTCTCTGACTCTGCCTGCCTCTCTGCCTACTTGTGATCTGTCTGTCCAAAAAAAAAAAAAGGATCCAACTACATGCCGTCCTTAAGAAATTCACTTCAAATATAATGATGTAAGTGGGTTAGAAGGAAAGTGATGGAAAAATATACACCATACAAACACCAATAAGAGAAGTTGGAATGATATATTAATATCAAAGGACACTCGGAGCATAGAAAATTACCAGGGATAAAAAGGGAAATTATATAAAAAATGCAAACTCCAATTCACTAAAAAGGTATAATAATCATAAATATGTATACAATAACGAGCCTCAAAATACATGAAGCAAAAACTGATCCAAATGAGAGAAGAAATAACAAATACAGTTGAAGACTTCAGCATTCCTCACTCCATAACCGATCGAACTAGCAGACAAAAAAATCAGCAAGAATACAGAAGAAAGATGGATCAAAGAGTGAAACAGAAGACCTAAAACAATAAAACACTTAGGAGAAAGCACAGGGGAAAAGCTTTATGACATTGGATTTAGCAATGATTTCTAGGATATAACAACAAAAGCACAGGAAACAAAAGTAAAAACAGATAAATTGAACTACAGCAAAATTTTAAACTTCTGTACATCAGAGGACACAATTTACAGAGTAAAAAGACAACCTAGAAAATGGGAGAAAATATCTGCAAATTATGTCTCTGATACGGGGTTAATATCCAGAATATATAAAGAACCCCCACAACTCAACAATAACAAACAACCAGATTAAAAAATGGGCCAAGGACTTAAATAGACATATTTCTCCCAAGATATACAAATGGCCACCAAGTACATGAAAAGATACTTAACATCCCTAATCATTAAAGAAATACAAATCAAAACCACAGTGAGGTATCACCTCCTGCCCATCAGGATGACTACTATCCAACAAAACAAAACACAGAAAATAACAAATCTTGGGATGCCTGGAGGGCTCAGTCCCTTAAGCAGCCATCTCTTGATTTCAGCTCAGTTTATCTCAGGGTCCTAGGACTGAGTCCCACGCTGGGCTCCGTGCTCAGCAGAGGGGATCTGCTTGAGGACTCTCTCTCTCTCTCTCTCAAATTAAAAAAAAAAAAAATTGGGGCGCCTGGGTGGCTCAGTGGGTTAAGCCGCTGCCTCCGGCTCAGGTCATGATCTCAGGATCCTGGGATCGAGTCCCGCATCGGGCTCTCTGCTCAGCAGGGAGCCTGCTTCCCTCTCTGCCTGCTTCTCTGTCTACTTGTGATCTCTCTCTGTCAAATAACTAAATAAAATCTTTAAAAAAAAAAATCTTAAAAAAAAGAAGAAAATGAAGAAGAAGAAAGTGATGAGTGTAGGTGAGGATGTGGAGAAATGGAACTCTCGAGCACTGTTGAGGAGAACAAAAAACAGCGTAGCCACTATGGAAAAAAGTATGGTGGTTCCTCAGAAATTTTTAAATTGAATTACCGCATGACCCAGCAATTCCAATGTTGTGTATCTATCCAAAAAAATTAAAAGCAGGGTCTGAAAAAGTTATCTGCATACCCATGTTCCTAGCAGCACTATTCACAATACCCAAAAGATAGAAGCAACCCAAAGGTCCACTGATAGATAAATCATGGATTTATCT
This sequence comes from Meles meles, assembly GCF_922984935.1. Taxonomy (NCBI): domain Eukaryota; kingdom Metazoa; phylum Chordata; class Mammalia; order Carnivora; family Mustelidae; genus Meles; species Meles meles. The sequence goes on along the minus strand of NC_060084.1, from coordinate 18,820,840 downwards.
GGATAAATAAAATGTGGTATATGAATCCAATGGATTATTATTCAGCCATAAAAAGGAAGGAAATTCTGAGATATGCTACAATATGGATGAACACTGAGGGCATTATGCCAAGTGAAATAAGCCAGCCACAAAAAAATAAATATTATATGATTCCAACAGAAAGTAGAATGGTGGTTGCCAGAACCTAAGGGAGAGGGAAACGGGCAAATGTTTACTGGGTGTAGAGTTTCAGTTTTGCAAGACAAATAAGTGTTGGCGATTGCTTGTACAATCATGTGAATGTACTTAACACTACTGGACTGCACTTTTAAAAATGGTTTTAACAGTAACTTTTATGGTATGTCTATTCTATCACAATGTTAAAAATATATGGAGAAGTACTGAAAAATACCACCAACCATCTGAATCTAACAAATTACAGAATATGTCACCTGTCAAGAAGAGAGCAGACAAACTTCACAGGTACATTTAGAACATCATCACCAACTGTATCCTGGATCAGAAAACATACCCTAGGGGGTATAGCTCAGTGGTAGAGCATTTGACTGCAGAAAACATACCTTACTGCATTTGAAAGCATCAAACTGCATAAAGCAGGTCAACTATAACTCAACTTTAAAAAACAAAGTCGCATCAAGTATGTTCTCTGACCATAACAGAACTAAACTAGAAATTAATAATGCAACAAAAACTGGAAAAATCTCCAAACACTTGGTAATTAAACAACATATTCTTTTTTTTTAAGATTTTTATTTATTTATTTGACAGAGAGAGAGAGATCACAAGCAGGCAGAGAGAGAGGGGTAACAGGCTCCCTGCTGAGCAGAGAGCCCAATGTGAGACTTGATCCCAGGACCCTGAGATCATGACCTGAGCCGAAGGCAGAGGCTTAACCCACTGAGCCACCCAGACGTCCCTAAACAACATTTTCTTGAATAACTGATGTGTCAACAGCTCATCAAAAACTTGTGAGATGCTTATCTTAGAAAGAACAGAACTCTCAAATCAACAATCTAAATTTCTACCTAAAGAATCCCCCCTTAAGAAACTTTTCTCAGGGGCACCTGGGTGGCTCAGTGGTTAAGCCTCTGCCTTCAGCTCAGGTCATGATCTTAGGGTCCTGGGATTGAGCCCCGCATCGGGCTCTCTGCTCAGCGGGGAGCCTGCTTCCCCCTCCCTCTCTCTCTGCCTGCTGTCTGCCTACTTCTGATCTCTCTCTGTCAAATAAATAAGATCTTTAAAAAAAAAAGGGGGGGAAGAAAGAAAAAAACCTTTCTCAGAGCAAAGTAATCATAAGGCGAGTAGGAGAAAGGAAATACTAAAGAGTTAAAAATCAATAAAATGAAAAATGGGGAAATACCACTATGAAAAACCTGGTTTAGTTCATTAGCCAGACAGATACAGGGAGGAAAATGAGGAAAAAAATCTACCAACTACCACGAATGAAAAGGAAGATATACCTCTGAACCCTCACAAACACTAAATGAATCATACAGAAATACTACAAACAAATCAATACACAAAGTTTGATGGTGACAGGGACCAATTTCAGGAAAGCCACAAACTACCAAACCTCACCCAGGAAGTAAAAGAGAACTTAAATAGTCTAATATCTATCAAATAAATCAGATTAGTAGTTTAAAAATCTTCTAAAAAATAAAACTCCAGGCCCAAATGGTTTCACTGACAAATTCTACCAAACATCAAAAACAGAATGCGAACTCTACAAAAATCTCTCCCAGCAAATAGAAGAGGAAGGAATACTTCCCAACTCATTTTATAAGGCCAGCATTACCTTGATAACAATCAAAGACAGTTCAAGGAAAGCAACTAGACCTCTATTCCTCTTGAACTCAGACACAAAAATCCTTAGCAAAATACTAGGAAATCAAATCCAGCAATTTGTAAAAAGAATAGTACATCACAACCAATTGTGACTTAATCCAAGAATAAACGACTGGTTCAATTTTCAAAAATCAACAGATGTAATCCATCATATTAACAGCTTAAATAACAAAAAACACATGATTATGTCAATGGCTGCAGAAAAAACATTTCACATAATTCAACATTCATTCATGAGAAATGCTGTCAGCAAGCCAGGAAGAGAAGGGAACTTCCTCAACCCCAAAAAAGAGCATCTACTCAAAATCTACAGTTAACATACTTAGTGGTGAAAATGAATGCTTTCTCCCTAAGGGGACCAAAGTAACAATCTCTACTCTCACCACGGATACTCAACATTGTACGGGTATTGCTAGCCAGTGCAGGAAAAATAAATAGAAGGCATACAGACTGGAAAGAAAGAACAACTGTCCCTACGTGCAGATGGCATGACTGTCTATGCAGACCATCCCATGGGAATCTCTCAAGACGTTCCTACAACTGAGTGAGCTAGCACAGTTGCAAGGTCCAAGGTCAACAAACAAAGTCAATCATATTTCTGTATCCTAGCAATTTATCACCAGAAACCAAAATTAAAACAACAACAGCAACAAAAATCTGTATCAGTTACAAGAGCTGAAAAGAATGAGGCGCTTACATAGGAATCTAACAACGTATGCAGGATCCACATACTGAAAACTATGAAACAACGAAGAAAGCAATCAAAGGTGACCTAAGTAAGTGGACAGACAGACTGCATCCATGGTCTGGAAGGTTCAAAACAGTGACAAGGTCCATTCTCCACAAATTCATCAGTACGTTTAACACAATCCCCAAATCCCAGCAATATTTTTTTAATAGATAGAAACAAGTTGATTATAAAATTTATATAGAACTAAAATAGTGAGAATGATTTTGAAAAAGAACTAAGGCAGAGGATCCACACTACCTGATGTATGAATTAGTATAGGGATGCCTGCATGGCTCAGTCACTTAAACGTCTGCCTTCAGCCTTCAGCTCAGGTGGCGATCCTGAGGTCCTGGGATGGAGCCCCAGGATCACATCAGGCTCCCTGCTCAGAGAGGAATCTGCTTCTCCCTCTCCCGCGGCCCCTCCCCCAAACCTGTGCTTACTCTGGTGCTCTTGCTCTCTCGTTCTCTCGCTCTCAAATAAATAAAATCTTAAAAAAAAAAAAAATTACTACAAAGCTACAGTAAACAAGACACCGTAATATTGATGAAAGGACGCACACACAGATCAATGGAACTGAGCCAAGAGCCCAGAAACAGACACACACAAATAGAGCCAACTGATTTTTGACAAAGGTGGGAAGGCAGTTCAAGGACAAAGAACAGCCCTTTCAACAGACAGTATTTGAACAGCTTTATACCAACAGGCACATAGTGAACATCAATCTACATTTTTTATCTGGTGTATAAACTAACTCAAAAGGGATTATGTATCTAAATGTAAAACACGAAACTATTTCTTAGAAGAAAACAATGGAAAAAATCTTCATGACCTAAGATTAATTCTTAGATAGGACACCTGAAGCACAATCCATGAGAAAAAAAACTGACAAACCAAGTCTCATCAAAACTAAGAACTTGTTCTGCAAAAGGCAATGTTAAGAGAATGAAAACAGAATGAGTTAAAATACTGCAAGTCATGTATCTGACAAAGGTCTTTTATCTAAAGTATATAAAGAATTCTCAAAATCCAACAGAAAATAATTGTCGGAACACTTGGGCAGTGGTTAAGCATCGGTGAGTTAAGCGTCTGCCTTCAGCTCAGGTCATGATCCCAGCGTCCCGGGATGGCACCCCTGCATTGGGCTCCCTGCTTGGCAGAAGCCTGCTTCTCCCTCTCCCTCTGCTGCTCCCCCTGCTTGTGCTCTCTCTCTCTGTCAAATAAATGAATAAAATCTTAAAAAAAAAAAAAAAAGAAAGAAAGAGAGAAAGAAAGAAAAGAAGTCGTCCAGTTAAAAATGGGCGTAAGACCCGAACAGATTTTTCACCGAAGAGAATATACAGACCACAAAAAAACACAAGATGCTTGACATCATTAGCCACTTAGGGAAATGTAAATTAAAACCACTATAAGAGGTCACAACACACCTATCACACTGGCTTAAAAGAAAAAGGGGGGGGGGGGGGAGTAATACCAAGTGCTGACCAGGATACAGAGCAACTGGAACACTCCTCATCGCCCAGAGAAGGCAAAATGCTACAGTTACTCGGGATAACCCCATGGTTGTTTCTTATATAGTTAAACACACACTTAACATATGATCAGCAATTCCACTCCCAGGTACCAACCCCAGGGAAATAAAAATCTATGTGCACACAAAAACCATCTATGAATGTTTACAGCAGCTCCATTCATAATCACTAAAAACTGACAACTCAAATGTCCTTCAACACATAAATGAATAAAGAAAACTGAGGTAACATACCTACAATGGAAAACTGCTCACAGAATGAACTATGATTCAAACACAAGATGAGGGGCGCCTGGGTGGCTCAGTCATTAAGCATCTGCTTTTGACTCAGGTCATGATCCCAGGGTGCTGGGATCAAGTCCTGGATCAGGCTCCTTGCTCAGTGGGGAGCCTGCTTCTCCCTCTGCCTGCCGCTCCCCTGCTTGTGTTCTCTCTCTCTCTCTCTCAAATAAATAAATAAACAAATTCTTTTAAAAAAAAAAATGACATGAACACATCTCGAGTGTATTACCCTGAGTGACAGTTTCAAAAGGTGGCATACTTGGTGATTCCACTTCTATGGCATTTTGGAAAAGACGAAAGTACAGTGATGCGGAGCAGATGAATGGTCGTCGAGGGCTGGGTGTGACTGCAAGGAGCATGAAACTTTCGTGGGTTGGTGACACCGTTGTGCCCTAATTACAGTAGTGGTTACGTCAATGTATATATCTGTTTTAAAAAATCATAGAACTGTACACCAAGAAAGTCCATTTCAGTGTATTTTAATTGAAAAAACAGAACACGTGGAGACCACCAAAATCCTTGGCACGTTCCCAGACCTCCAGAGCTCAACCTCTGTCAGTTTTCTTATGCGCTAAGAAAATGGTGTGTGCTCCCTAATTAAATATTTTCTTGCTGATTTAGTTCAAAACCATAATAGGACAAATTCTAAATTAGCCTGTAAATGCTGCTCTTCCAGATTCAAACACAGAGTAAAAGCCTTCAATTTTGCCATTCAGTCATTAAATGAAACAAAAATAATTTTAAGAAAGAAACAGATTAGGGGTGCCTGGGTGGCTCAGTGGATTAAGCCGCTGCCTTCGGCTCAGGTCATGATCTCAGGGTCCTGGGATCGAGCCCCACATCGGGCTCTCTGCTCCGCAGGGAGCCTGCTTCCTCCTCTCTCTCTGCCTGCCTCTCTGCCTACTTGTGATCTCTCTCTCTGTCAAATAAATAAAATCTTTAAAAAAAAAAAAAAAAAGAAACAGATTAGACCGTCTGGGTGGCTCAGTCGGTTAAGCATCTGCCTTTGGCTGGGGTCATGGTCCCAGGGTCCTGGGATCAAGTCCCATGTTGGGGTCCCTCCTCAGCAAGGGGGTCTGCTTCTCCCTCTTCCTCTGCCCTCCACTCCTGGCCGCAATCTCTCTCAAATAAATAAATAAAATCTTTTTTTTTTTTTTTTTTAATTAAGGGTTCCTGGGTGGCTCAGTCAGTTACGTGTCTGCCTTCAGCTCAGGTCATAATCCTAGGGTCCTGGGATCAAGCCGGGCATCAGGCTCCCTACTCAGTGTGGAGTCTGCTTCTCCCTCTCCCTCCGCAGCCCCATTCAAATAGATAAACAAGGGGGTATAGCTCAGTGGTAGAGCATCTGACTGCAAATAAATAAACAAAACACCTTTCTAAAAAATCCATTAAAAAAAGAATGAAACAGATCAATTTCCAAAATGGCAACCAAAAAGCAAGCCAGAGTCTACTGGACAGGTCCAAGCAGAGACAGTCAAAAGCAAAAGGAAGCATACGCTCAGATGCTGTCTTTCGGGGCTCAGTGTTCAATGTTCATAGTTTAAATATTCAAACAGAGTATGTTTTGGAATTATAAATATATCCAAAAGCAAGTTACAGAACTGCATGTACAGTATCCCATTTCTACAATATATACCTGCTAATGGAAATTCTTTATAGCTGACTGAGAAAGAGTACTGGTGATTTTTACTTCTTTTGTTCATTTTTCTGTATCTGATCTTCTTAAATTTTATTTATTTTTAAAAGATTGCATGTATTTGAGAAACAGAGCACAAGAAGGGGAGGGGGGCAGAGGGCAAAGGAGAAGCAAACTCCCTGCTGAGCAGGAAGCCCAACATGGGGCTCCATCCCAGGACCCTGAGCCAAAGGCAGACTCTTAATGGACTGAGTCACCCAGGCACCCTTGATCTTTCTTTTAAACAACAAATACAAAATACCTTTAAAATCAGAAAATAATTTTTTTCCTCTTTGGAAAACAGAAATCAAGTTTAAAATGTGGTATTTATATTACAGATCTATTTACATATGACTTAACACTGTGTGCTTCTTGACATAAAGGAGTTTTGTGAGCCTCACATAGTACCAGATTCCAAAAGACACTTTATCAGATGGGTGGCTGGAGAATAAAGAACAGAAATATAGAAGGCTTCTCAAGGGGCACCTGGGTGACTCAGTCGTTAAGCATCTGCCTTCAGCTCAGGTCACGATCCCAGGGTTCTGGGATCGAGCCCCACATCAGGCTCTCTGCTCAGCGCAAAGCCTGCTTCTCCTGTTTCCACTCCCCTTGCTTGTGTTCTCTCTCTGGCTGTCTCTTTCTTTGTCATATAAATAAATAAAATATTTAAGAAAAAAAAAAAAAAGGAAGAAGAAGCCTTCTCAAGGGACATGCCTTCTCTGGTGCTTCTAAATAAAGAAGGGGGAAGAAATCAGGCCAATAATAATGGTGTTCAGATGGAGAGAGGCCCATGAGCAGGCAGAATGGATCCTGACATGGGACAAAGGCAGGGGAGCGGACCCAGGGGGAGACCAGGAAATCTGGAAGAGGTATGAAGAGAAGAGAGTTGAAGGAGGGCGTGTGATGGAGAGTAACAGTAGTCTCACAGGAAAAGATCTGTCGGTGCTCAGTGATACCTCAGAGAGCTAACTAATCCATCCCTCTCCCCTCCTCTAGGAGAAGTGACCCCAGGCTGCTCCTTACACAGGGGTGTCACGTTCAGGACCCTGAAAGCACGAGAGGGGTGGACGCCTGACCCTAGGGCGGCCAGTCCACAGGCTGGCCAGGCACTTCTAATCTGGCCTGGCTCGGAAACCACCACCCAAATAAAGTCAGTGGGAATCAGCCCAATCAGACGCTGCCTGTAATTCAAATGCAGTCAGCAAGCTTGTGGCCAAGAGAGCAGACAGACCTGGGATGAACATTTCATGGCCTATCAGACTTGGGGTGCCTGGCTGGCTCAGTCACTGAAGCATATGACTCTTGATCTCACGGTCATGAGTTCAAGCCCCATGGTGGGTACAGAGTTTAAAGAATAAATACAATAAAATAAATAACCTCTCAGAATATACTTCTAATATGTATAGCTATAGCTTTATCAGAAAACAACACGACTGCACTTTCCTAAGCACTCTTTCATGCTTCTTCTGACCTTTAAGAGTCATTCTTGGGGTTATGCAATCATTTCCAGAAAACACCAAGGTGTCACCCTGCAGAGTTGAGTGTTGTTCCGCACTCATGTGCTGCCATGTAACAGTGAAATGCGTTTGTTCCATAGGGCCTCTCACTCCGGCATTCCTTACAGCCCAAGATGGTGTTTCCCTCTGCAAGCGAGCGAGGCAACAAGGGTTTTCACAGACTCTTCCTTGCAGTCTCCTTACTTTAAAACAGTATTTTCTTCAGCCAGTTTTCTCTTCTTGGAAGCAACCAGAGCATTCACTTTTATTAGGAAAAGTACCTTCCTTCACTGGGGTGTTCAACTTCCTCTCAGGTCCTGGACCAGACCTGCTCCCGGGATTCTCGTGGGTCGTTGGCTCTGTGAGACAGACACAGTGCCAGATGCCGCCCTCCACAGTGGGGGTCATGGCCCCTGGCCCCCGCCAAGTTTTTGCCCCTAAGTTCTCAGGCCAAGTTAGTCCGCGCTCATAAGCTCCTGCCAGATACAAGTCCAAGGGACAGATTATCTGTCCCCAAGCAGACCCCGGCAGCAGAGAATGAAGCACTTGGCGGCCTCAGGTTAGAATGGGACCAACATGAATCTGGGAAGAGCCCAGTCCTCTTTCAGACGTGGTTAGTCCACAGTCCAGTCTACGAAGGGAGGACATGGGCCCTCTGTAGCCCAGGAGCCATGGGAGGCCCTTGACTGGGCAGTGAGAAAGAAACGCTGATTCCCATACACTCCGCTTAAGTTAAACTCCCAAGATTTGTGAGGCCCTACAGCTTGGCCCTCCCAGGGCTCCCCCCAAGGCCTGGCTTACCTGTCCCCCAGCAAACCCCAAAGAACTGAGAGCTCACCAACACCACAGGGATGGGCTCAGCCTCGGGAGCAGCCCGCCCAGCTGGTCACACAGACGGCTCAGTGCACACACCCCGACGGGATCCCCTAGAGGGGAAGTCCTATCCGGTTATCAGCACCAACACCCATGACCCACCACACGCCATCAAGCGTCTGACAGCTGCTCTGAGCGGGACTGAAAGCTCTTAATTTCAACGACATGGGAGCTCTTGTCCAAGTAAGTCAGTGAACTACTCCTGTACCTGTCTTCATTCAGTCGCGTGGTATTAAATACATCGTCATCCGCACACCCCATAGAGGCCCACATAAGGTGCTGGGAGGCCCGGCACACGCGCATACTTGTTAATTCAAAATAAATCTGCTTAAAATACTCTATCTGGAAAATTAAATTCCAAGTCTACGTTTGTTTGCTTTATTTGGTCTTATTTAAAAATACACTTTCCCATCTAGCTTAATATCGCAGCTACGCGGTGTCGCCAGTATGTTTCCCAATTAAGTACTGAAGACAAAAGCTGCCGCATCCGTACCTCTGTGCCGGTTAGAGACGGAGCCCAGTCCGGGTGGGCCTGTCTCGGCAAGAGGACGGTGAGTTAAAAATGGCACACACAGGGGGCACCTGGGTGACTCAGTGGGTTAAGCCTCTGCCTTCGGCTCAGGTCGTAATCCCAGGGTCCTGGGATCGAGCCCCGCATCAGGCTCTCTGCTCCGCAGGGCGCCTGCTTCCTCCTCTCTCTCTGCCTACTTGTGATCTCTCTCTCTGTCAAATAAATCAATAAATAAATAACCTAAAAAAAAAAAAATGGCACACACATACCCGGGCTGACAAAGTGGAGGAGGCAGCCCTTCCTCCCAGTGGACAAGGCCCAGTGCCAGCCATGTGCCAAGGCAAGAGCAGCGTGCAGGCTGGACCTCAGCACCCCCTCACCCTCCCAGTCAGACCTGCCACGCAGCACACAACCTACCCAACTGTACAAAGTAGCTCTGGACACGGCAGGACGATGAAGACTTTCCGTGTCCCTCTAGGAGGACACTAATACTGCCGAACAACTCCAGCTAAACCTCGCAGCTGGCGGATCCTGATCATCTGTGTGTTCAGTAATAAGATGTTTTCTACTGCAGTCGGTGAGGGGACCGACTCTTGGTGTCTGCTCGGGGGGTGATCTTACGGTTGTGGGATCAAGCCCCTTGTCTGGCTCTGTGCTCAGCACGGAGTGTGCTTGGGACAGACTCTCTCTCTGTCTCAAATAAATAAATTGGAAAAAGGAAGGAAGAAAGGAAAAGAAAGAAGTTTATTGTTGCAAACAGGTAGAATTAAAAAAAAAATTTTAACTTTGTTTTCATTTATACTGGTCTGGTCTGAGACACAATGGTAGATTTTACAGTCCATCAAAAAACAAAAAAGAACTGCAGGGCTCCTACAGAATTCTGTGGAACCAGAGAAAAAGGAGGGGCTGCACAAAACACTGACCATAGAGGACACCCGCAGGCTTCCCTCCATCTGGCAACTGGTCACTCTTTGTGGGTCTCACTCATCTAATCAGAGTGGCAGTCCCTAGGGCCCCCAAAATCACACCCCAACAGCTGAAGCTTTCCCAAAGCATCCGGTGCAGATGCGGCATCTGTAGTGTCTCGCCAGCCAGCCCACCGCCACCAGCCTGGGGACCGCCATCCCAGTAACGGCCTCAGCCCCCCTCCACCGTCACCATGCTGTGTCAGGACCATGCAGAGAGCCATCCGGATCTACTCCCCTGGGACAAATGGGGTCTGTGTTCCCAGTTTCAGCTCCAAAACCATACTCTACAAGAAGACAGACCAACCTGCTGGCAAATTATCCTGATCTCAATTTATTAGCAGAGAAACGAAGGGACAAAAAGGCAACTTTATTTCTACCAACATTTGGGTTTTGTTATAATTCAAACTTTAGGGCCCCCAAGTCAACTGGCTGCCCCAGGACACTCACTTGGGTCGCCTGCCTGGGCTGGTCAGACACGCGCGCTTTCTGCGGGACATCACAGCCAAAGACCTGATCTGTCCTATATGGTCTTTACTAAAGTAACGCCCTAGAAAGCACCTAAGGATATTTACTACTCATCCTCTCTCCCCATAGTCACTAAAGGGTAAGAAAGATGATCTGAATTCAGAGAGCTGTTCCACAGCTGTCTTCACAGAAGAGAAGCAACTAAGGCAAGAATTCCAGCCTGAATCTCAGGGTCCAGGGCCATCAACAAACTGGGTAGCCACAGGCAAGCCACAGCTTCTTTAGGGGTCAGATTCATTACCCATAAAACAGAGGGGCATGCATGAATGGCTTCAAGTTTCCTCCTAGTATAAAATTCTGAGATTTTTTTTTTTAAGATTTTATTTATTTGACAGAGAAAGACACAGTGAGAGAGGAACACAAGCTAGGGGAGTAGGAGACGGAGAAGTAGAGTTCCTGTTGAGCAGAGAACCAACCTGATGCATGGCTTGATCCCAGGACCCTGGGATTATGACATGAGCTGAAGGCAGATGCTTATCGATTGAGCTACCCAGGCACCCAAAATTCTGAGATTTTTCTGCATCTCAAGAATTTTCTGAATCTCTTGAGCCGTCTTGGACCTCCACTATTGATTTACACCATGCTCTCACCTGGCTACAGATTTAAGTCTATTCCCCCCCAATTCATATGCTAATGATGGTACCTGGAGATGGGGCCTTTGGGAGGTAATTAGGGTTGGATAAAGTCCTAAGGACAGAGCTGGCGTGATGAGGTTAGTGCCCTTGTAAGAAGAGGAAGAGAAATAGAAAAAAAAAAAAAAAAGAAAGAAAGAAAGAAAAGAAAAGAAGAGGGAGAGAAATGCCTTTCTCCTTCCAAGCAGGAAGAGGCCATGTGAGCACTCCGCAAGATGACTGTCAACGACAAGCCAAGAGAAGTGTCCTCAGAATGGCGCTTACCTCGCAGGGACCTGACCTTGGCCTAGCCTCCAAAACTGTGAGCAACAAAACTACTATTATTGAAGCCACCCAATATATGGGATTTTGTACAGCAGGTGAAGACATATCCTCAACGTGAATTAGCTGTTTTTCTCTTCTTCCTGGATTTGGGGCTGGTTCTAGACTCGCTAATAGATCAAACTGAACCTGGATGAACGGGAAGTGCTTACCAAGCAGTCAAGTATTTCCTACTGTGAAAACTGAACAGGAGCAAACTGGGTCTCTGCCTTGCAGGTGTTTACGGACTTAGGACAATTAACTCGAAGTATACCCGAATCTGTTCAGGAAGCCAAAAAATCCAGGGACACCTGGCTGGCTCAGTCAGAAGAGCTTGATCTCTGGGTTGTGAGTTCGAACCCCTCTCCCTGAGTATACTGATTACTTAAATAAATAAAACTTGAAAAAATAAATTTTAAATAAAATTTTAAAAAGCCAGAGGGGCACCTGGGTGGCAGTGGCACGGTTGGTTAAGTGTCCAACTGTTGGTTTCAGTTCAGGTTGTGATTTCAGGGTTATGAGATTAAGCCTCGCCTTGGGCTCTGCGCTGAGCTCACCAGTCTGTTTGAAATTCACTCTCCCTCTCCCTCTGCTCCTGCTGCTCATGCACACTCTTCTCCTCAAATAAGTACATTGTTTTAAAAGAAAGAGGGGCCCTGGGTGGCTCAGTGGGTTAAAGCCTCTGTCTTTGGCTCAGGTCTTGATCCGGGGGTCCTGTGTAGGGCTCTCTGCTCAGCAGAGGGAGCCTGCTTCCCTTCCTCTCTCTCTGCCTGCCTCTCTGCCTACTTGTGATCTCTGTCGGTCAAATAAATAAATAAAATCTTTTAAAAAATAAAAGAAAGAAAGAGAGGGAGGGAAGAGAGAAAGAAAGGAAGGAAGGAAAAAAGAAAGAAAGGGGAGGAAGGAAGGAAAGAGAGAGAAAGAAAGATGGAGGGAGAGGAGGAGAGGGGAAGGGAGGAAGGAGGGAAGGAAGGAAGGGAAAGAGAAAGAAAGGGGAGGAAGGAAGGAAGGGAGGGAGGGAGAGAAGGAAGGAGAAAGAAAGAAAGAAAGGGATAGAGAGAGAGAGGTAGGGGAGGGGAGGGGAGAAGAGGGAGGGAGGAGGGAAGGAAGGAAGGGAAAGAGAAAGAAAGGGGAGGAAGGAAGGGAGGGAGGGAGAGAAGGAAGGAGAAAGAAAGAAAGAAAGGAATAGAGAGAGGGAGGTAGGGGAGGGGAGAAGAGGGAGGGAGGAGGGAAGGAAGGAAGGGAAAGAGAAAGAAAGGAGGGGTGCCTGGGTGGCTCAGTGGGTTAAAGCCTCTGCTTTCCGCTCAGGTCATGATCCCAGGGTCCTGGGATGGAGCCCCGCATCGGGCTCTCTCCCAGCGGTGAGCCTGCTTCCCATCCCACCCCCCCCCCCGCCTGCCTCTTTGCCCACTTGTGATCTTTGTCTGTCAAATAAATAAATAAAACCTTAAAAAGAGAGAGAGAGAGAGAGAGAAAGGGAGGGAGGGAGTCCAGAGAGAGAGAGCCACATGGAGTGTAAGCTGGTGTTCCAACCCAGGACACAAACTGGAACCAAGAAAACCCGGGACGGGCCTGGCAGGACCAGAGGAAGAAGGCGGGGGGGGGGGGAGCAGAGAGGGAAGAGGATGACCCTGCCTCACCCCACCTCACTCCTTGCCTGGGTACCTCCTGGCTGGGCAAAGGGCTGCAGCGCCCTTGCAGGGTCCGTGTGTTACTGCGGGAGAAAGCCGAGCTTCCAGCCAGGATGAGGTGGCTGATCTAGGTCAACAGACCCTGAAATGAAACAGACCCAGCCGGAGGATCCAGGACCCATGGGCGAGAAGGGTAACAGAAGCACTCAGCAGGCGCTTCCCGCAGCCAGGTTCCACGCGAGGCCCTTTCCGTTCAACCTCACGCCAACCCTGCGGCAGCTGGTGGTCCTCTTACCTGTCCTCCCTGCCCTTCTGGCCTGACTCAGGCCCCTGAAGACCAGGCTGAGGACTAAAGGGCAAGGCCCTAAGTGTAGGTGGTCAAGATCTCTTTCTGTGAAGGAAAGTGACCAGGGAGAAGCAAGAAAACAACAGAGAAACCCAGACTGGGATACAGAAAGCCACCCAACAGCCCAGCGGGAGGAACAGAGGACAAATGAAAGGGACAAATGAAACTGGGAGGGCCTAACACGCATGAAAACGCAGCCCACAGGGCCCCTCTCCAGAGAGTCCACATCTCAGAATAAACTCTCAAAGATTTTGAGATGGACCAAAAAGGGTTATTGAGTATCTTTAATACAAGGGGCCTTGTTAGAATATAACTTTCCAAGTTACCTGATTCTATGGGATTTGTGCCTTTTATGACCTTTGAGATATCTTGCAACTCTGTTAAGTTGTACAAAACTGACAAGCAGTGCAAATGATTCTTGTCTGTAGACAGGCAAATTAATCTTCTGGTGGAGAGACAAGTGACCCTCCTTAAAGCCAAAGGGCATGTATTCAAAATTCATTTCATGGTGAATGTGTGTCTGTGTGTGGGATGCACATATACTCTTTCTGTGCAAATGTCTTGACTTTTCCTTCCAACACATTGTAATCTTATGGGTTTAATCTTACTAGTCCCATCATTAATTAATAAAATTTTTTGTATTTGTACTAGAGTTCTGATTTTATCCTTTAAAAATTATCTTGTAAGGCCCATAAACAAGCTAAAGTCCAAATGGATGCCAATATTGTGCAGTAGCTGTTCTACAAAGGGAAAAACAGGTTCCAGAGGTCAACAGTTAGTTCAAACTTGCATACTTTGAGGCGCTGGCTCAAGGGAACAGGACAATCAAAGCCTCAATTTTCGCCTCTCTACCCCTCTTCCACCAGGAAGCAGCCGCCAGCTTCCTCAAGACTTTCCCTGGCTCTGATCTAGAAATTCTTAAATTTCAGTGGCAATTCAAGGAGCCAGAAGAGAAGGACTGAGAGCCCCCCCTTTATAACGAAACCAGCACCTCTCCAGACTCTGACAGATGTGACCCTTTCACTGTGGAACATTCGGGAGCCAGAAGGGCTCTTGAGGCTGGCAGACCTACCAGGAGCAGGGGAAATTGAAATGGACTAAGTCCCCGTAGGACGGGAAAGACGCAGGTCGTTGGAGCAAGGCTCAAAACCTGCCTCTTGGTTGTAGAAACCCCCGTGTAAGGGGGTCCCGGGCGTGGTCTCTGCAGGCTGGCTGCCGGGCTCCCCACCTCGTAGCGGTGGGACCACGAGCGAGTTAGTGATACCAAAGAGCCTGTTTTCTCCTCTAGAAAGCATCTGCCTCAGAGGACGGCTGCGGGCATTACATGAGAGAACACGTGTGTAACACTCCGCAGTCTGGCACATAGTAAAGGCACAATAAATGTCAGCTTCAGTAGTTTTCTGACTGAGAGTAAACTGAATATAATGTAAAACAAAAACAAGGACTATAATAAAACCTAACCGCCACCTATAAATTGCATTTGTCACATCCTTTCCACTACCACTGCCAGAAGACCAGCTGGGTCTCCAGCTCTCACCTGAATTACTCAACGTCTCCTGTCACGCGGGCTGTTCTCACTGCATCCACCTCAAAACCATCCCTCCTCACCCCCTTTAACCCAGCGACAGCCAAGAGAAACACGAGAACCACGTAAGTGATTTTTTATTTTTTAGTAGCCAGACTTTTAAGAAGTAAAAAGAAACAGAATTTTCCGAGTATATTTACCCAATTATATCCAAAGTATTATTTCGACATGTGATTAATATAAAAAAATTGAGATATTTTACATTCTCTCTATCCCGGTCACAGCTTCATCATCTAGCGTGTACTTAGTACTTACGCTCATCTCAGTTCGTACTAACCACATTCCAAGCAGCCTCAGCTCCAATTGCTCCCCACGTCTTCCAGAAAATCCAAATTCACCGGCCTCACATATCAGGCCCTTTTCAACCTGGGTCCTTCTCCCTTCTACCACAACTCTGCCTGGGTTTACCCCTCTTCCTTACCTGCCCCCCAACTCCCAGCACCTGGTATATTTCTCCTCCACAGGACACACCACACCTTATGCCAGCCACTGGCTGTTCACCACTCGACATGTGACAGCCCCTTTCGCACAAGGGCTTCCTTGCCAAGCAGTCCCCGGTCCCTAAGAGAGCACCCTTGGCTCTGGTGGTAACAATGGTTTGTGTGCTTTTCTACCCCACACCACACGCTCACTCCCAAGCCAACCATGCAGCCATCGGAGGCAAGGATTCTTGTCCTGTTCATGTTAATAGCAGCTGACCCAGCTGAGGGTTTCAAACTCATATAGATTTTTTTTTTAAGATTTATTTATTTATTTATTTGACAGAGAGAGAGAGAGAGAGAGAGAGAGATCACAAGCAGGCAGAGAGTCAGGCAGATAGAGAGAGGAGGAGGCAGGCTCCCTGCTGAGCAGAGAGCCCAATGCGGGAGCTCGATCCCAGGACCCTGAGATCATGACCTAAGCCGAAGGCAGAGGCTTTAACCCACTGAGCCACCCAGGCGCCCCTAGATTTTTTTTTTTTAAAGGGAAGAATATGTTAGAACCTTTACCATTTAGCTTCTGATCTTGATCTAACTCTCAAGTCATTCAGCCAACTCTTAAAGGACACACACGTACCGGGTTTGGACCAGACCAAGCATGCAAGCTAAAGCAGCAACTACCGCTGGGACAGCCCTTGCTCCTGGGGCTTGGGTTGTTGTTGTTGTTCTTGTTGTTCTTGTTTTGTTTTGGTTTTTTTTATTGGCACAAAAATCTTTTAGCCTTAAACTGTTTTTCATAGCTGAGCTGGGATAAATGGGAAACCACAAAAATGAAGGCTTCCACTGCGCCAGGCATCAAACTGTAGTGGTAAGAAAGAAGCCATCCAAAACCATCCACATCTGATTGAACTCTGAACATTTTAAGTGTTTATTAACCCATATAATTCCCAAATTTAGCCAATCATGTGAAGTGCTCAGAGACAAAATTCTGGGTTTCAGTATTTCTTTCCAGCCCCCTCCAGCCTCCAGAAGATCGAGGCCTCCCTTCCCAGGCCCCATGAACTGCTCTTCTTTTAGTTCCAAAAGTCTTTATAAAGACAACCACTAGGACCCTCAGCCTCAATCCTGGTCACCACTTTTTCTTTATACATGTTAAGCGTCTGCTCTGAGGGCTCTCAAAGATGCTGGCCTGGCAGATCCTGAGCAATCCTCTCTCTTAACATGTTAATCAGAAAGCAGACAACTTCGACAATAATCGGAGAATCCCTGGTTTTCTTTTCTTTTTTTTTTTAATATTTTATTTATTTGACAGAGAAAAATCACAACTAGGCAGAGAGGCAGGCAGAGAGAGAGGAAAGGAAGCAGGCTCCCTGCGGAGCAGAGAACCCGATGTGGGGCTCGATCCCAGGACCCTGAGATCATGACCTGAGCCGAAGGCAGAGGCTTTAACCCACTGAGCCACCCAGGCGCCCCGAATCCCTGGTTTTCATCTTACACTTTCCCAAGCAAAAAGCTTGGCGAGGCCTCTTATGGTTTCCCCTCCTTTTACAAAAATCTGCCTTCTAAGCAAAAGCTTCTGTTTCCTAGTAGCAGTAGATACCCTTCTAAAACTCACAGTTCAAAAAAAGAAAAAAAGAATTACAGTGCTATTTTGTTTCCATACTTTTCTCCCCAATATTTTCCACTCAGAACTGAGTCCAGAAGCTTATTTCTAAGTACACAAATATAGGTTATTTTTCCCTCCTAGATCCTATGTTTTCCAACAGTTTGACCTTATAAGCTCCCTTAAGTAATCTTCCCTTATTTTTCTCTCTTTTATTAAACAGAGATGCATAGTCAACTGGCTGCCCAGGGCCTTCCTATGGCCAGGCACCGTTTTAGATCCCAGGGACATAGCAGGAAACTTAACACACGACACGTCTGCTCTCATTGAGCTGAGGTTCTAGTCTGGTGGTAAAAGCTATGAAGAAAAATGAAGCAGGAAGAGGGGATCAAAAGTGGGGATGGCGGTGTCCTACTTTACACAGGGGGGTCAGGGAAGGTCTCTTCGGAGCAGAACAGAAGAACAACGGTGCTGAAGAACAGAGCCAAGTGACATTTTGGGAAGGGGGCAGGGAGTGGAGGACACAAGAATAAATCTCAAATGCAAAGACTTTGAGGCAGGAGTATGATACTCAAAACGTCAATCAAAGCTTCTGATCAACATGAAATCACCAGTACCGTAAAATTCCAGCCAAAAAAGAAACTGGCCTGATTACTAGTTAATGTAGCGACATTAGACTTTTGGAAATATAATGCACCTCGCACCACAGTCCCTCAATCTCCTATTTCTACATTAATAAACTCTAGGGCTCCCAGGGGACCCCACTCTGAAAACCAGGGATGGACCCCACCATTTAATATCTGGAGACAAGTCCACCATGAACATCGGACCCCACTTCGAGTGAGAATCCTCCCCATCAAGAAGTTAAACTACTTAAAAATAAAGCAAGATTTCCCAAAGGAGGTGTTGCTTTCTAAATTCCGTCCCCTTCCACTCATCTGTCCCTTCCCCAGCCAGCTGCAGGCCTGCTCCCAGTCCTGGACCACTTTGAACGGGGCCTTTGAAAGTTTAAATTGGCTTTCCGCCACCACACAAGATGCTGAGGCCATCCCCTCATCCGGGGGTGCCTTGTTCTCTCATTCTCTACCTCTCCCGGTCTATCCTCCTTCCTCCTGGGCTCTCTGGAGTCCCACCTCGCTACTAATGAATCCAAACCCCAGCTCATCTCACCCTGCTTTTTACGTCTCGCGCACACACAGCCTATCCCCTGGGGATAATCTCATTTTCCAAACAACAATATCAGGCCACACTGTGAGTACATGGGTACTTGTTGTATGAATCACTGTAATTTCTTTTTTTTTTTTAAGATTTTATTTATTTGACAGATAGAGATCACAAGTAGGGAGAGAGGCAGGCAGAGAGAGAGAGAGAGAGAGAGGAGGAAGCAGGCTCCCTGCCAAGCAGAGAGCCCGATGCGGGACTCGATCCCAGGACCCTGAGATCATGACCTGAGCTGAAGGCAGCAGCTTAAACCACTGAGCCACCCAGGCGCCCCTGAATCACTGTAATTTCAATGCTTGGAATATTTCATAATTTAAAGTAGTATCATTTCTTTTTTTAACTTCAGATGTACTTATGCATCATCTGATGACACAGCACGGCACACTGGGACCATCTGGGAAAATTCGGAATCTGTGATCATGGTCACGGGCCTTGGAGTACAGCGCTATTCTCTAACAAACAACTGGACTGTCCATAGACGTCGGACATCATCCTACAAAAGGATCTGAGGCTACTTCGAGCAATGAGGAGACAGAGGCACTGACAGCAGCTGCAGGGGTTAGGCCCGAAGGCTGGCATTGCCGGGTTATTCCAAGAGCTCGTGGAGCTAGCCGGTCCACCATGCAAAACCATCGGCCTCAGCTGCCACACAGACCTCAGCCCTTTATGGGGCAGATCCTGTACTTGCTACAGCTCAGGTGTCTTCAGAACTCCCTCGAGGCTGGAAATATGCCTCTCTTGAGCACCCAAGCAGACCTCTTGAGCACCCAAGCAGACATCCGTTTTACCAGGAGGGAGAGGCATCAGGGACTGGGCAGTGTGCATACACTCACTGCCTACCTCCTTTCAGCATCCTCTGTAGGGCCATGCATGACCTGGGAAAGGCTCTTCCCACTTTCCAATTAGGAAAAAAGGTCCTCCTCCAAGGCTGTTAAGGAAGAAGGGATTTTGCCTTGTGACCCTGGAGGAGCCAGAAGGTCTTACTGAGCTCACCGTTCCCCACTGGTAAGTACTTGAGGTTAGGCACACTGGAGACCTGGAATAAACTGGGACCTTCAGGCATATTGTACAGAAATGCTGACCATCTCCATAATTCTTTAATGCTCAGAAATTTAATGACAGTGTCCTCTGACCTAATAAAAGCATTCCTTAAAATGTAACAAAAAGTAGTAACAAATCAAAGGAAGAGTGTAGGACATTTACTGAACATTCTTCTTGAATAGCAAAAAATTGGAAATCATGATCCCACTAAATAAGCCTCTGGGAGAGAAAAACTCCAAACATCTTTTCATTTGCTCTGTCATACTAAGATTTCTTTTTTCCTCATTTCCTACCCGTTAGTTTTTTTTTTAAGATTTTATTTATTTATTTGACAGAGAGAGAGATCACAAGTAGGTAGAGAGGCAGGCAGAGAGAGAGGAGGATGCAGGTTCCCCACTGAGCAGAGAGCCCGATGCGGGGCTCAATCCCAGGACCCTAAGATCACAATCTGAGCCGAAGGCTGAGGCTTTAACCCACTGAGCCACCCAGGTTCCCCTGTTACAGTTTTTTTAAATGGTGATATAACTGACATTTAACAATTTATCAGTTTCAGGTGTACAACATAATGATTTGTTTATACTGGGAAATGATCACCACAGTAACTAGTAAATATGTGTTGTCATCCATAGCTATAAAGTTTTTTTCTTGTGATGACAACTTTTAAGATAGACTCCCTTACAACTTTCAAATATGTAATATTTGAATACAGGATTATTAACAACAGTCACCAGGCTATAGCATGTTACAAATGCATATGACAGTTCAACTAACAGAATGAGGGTAAATTCCTCTCAAATAAAGAAATTTTGCCTTTAGCAAATAAATTAAATAAATCAAGTGCCTGCTATCATGCAGAATCCTTCCTTCTTTTTTTTTTTTAAACAGGAAAAGCTACTGAAAAAATGTTCAAGCTTTTAGTTTCTTTAACAGTTCTGTATTATCTAGATCATTCTCCCCGAGGGCTTCCAAATTACAAAGTAGGTAAAAGTAAGTTAAAGGTTATGGTCAGGGGATGCCTGGGTGGCTCAGTCAGTTACACGTCTGCCTTCAGCTCAGGTCATGATCCCAGCCAGGGTCCTGGGATTGAGTCATGGTATCAAGTCCCGCAAAGGGCTCCACGGTCAGTGGGGAGTCTGCTTATCCCTCCCCCTGCTCTTGTGCTCTTGCTCCCTTGTTCTTTCTCTCTCTCTCCCTCTCAAAAAAAGACATCTTTTTTTTTAATTTTTTTTTTTAAGATTTTATTCTTATTTATTTGACAGAGAGAGATCACAAGTAGACAGAGAGGCAGGCAGAGAGAGAGAGAGGGAAGCAGGCTCGCTGCTTAGCAGAGAGCCCGATGCGGGACTCGATCACAGGACCCTGAGATCATGACCTGAGCCGAAGGCAGCGGCTTAACCCACTGAGCCACCCAGGCGCCCAAGACATCTTTTTTTAAAAGATTTTATTTATTTATTTGACAGACAGAGATCACAAGTAGGCAGAGAGGCAGGCAGAGGGAGAGGAGAGAGGAGGAAGCAGGCCCCTCACCAAGCAGAGAGCCTGATGCGGAGCTCAATCCCAGGACCCCGGGATCATGACCTGAGCTGAAGGCAGAGGCCTTAACCCACTGAGCCACCCAGGTGCCCCAATAAATCAAATCCTTAAAAATAAAAATAAAGGTTTTGGGACACCTGGGTGACTCAGTGGGTTAAGCCTCTGCCTTCAGTTCAAGTCATGATCTCAGGGTCCTGGGATGGAGTCCCGCATCCGGCTCTCTGCTCAGCAGGGAGCCTGTTTCCTCTCTCTCTGCCTGCCTCTCTGCCTACTTGTGATCTCTGTCTGTCAAATAAATAAAATCTTTAAAATAAGTAAATAAAGGTTTTGGTCAGTACATCAGCTTTCAGGCTAATGTATGTTAATGTAGAACTAATAACGGCTAACATTTTAATCATTTTTGAATAGAAGATAATTGCATGTGGCATCCAATTCCAAGTATACTTCCAAGTATACTTGTGATCTCTGTCTGTCAAATAAATAAATAAAATCTTTAAAAAAAAAGATGTCTTTTTTTGAGAGGGAGAGAGAGAGAGAGAAAGAACGAGGGAGCAAGAGCACAAGAGCAGGGGGAGGGATAAAAAAGTCATACAGTAAAACTCAGTCTCCCTTCCACTCTGGCCTTCAGCCACCAGTTTCCCAGCTCGTATCATTTTAGAGATATTCTACAGTGCCAACAGGTGTGTAACAAGTTATACTGGAGGCACTCTGCTCAGGATTTTGTCTGCTGTGCTCATCACCGCAGGTAGTACTATCATCAACCCCAATTTGTAAGAGACCTGCTTACGTGAAATGAACAAGAAACTAGCCAAACATCTCATACTCTCAGAACCTGTCCCCATCTTTCTATTCCCAAACACGTGTGCACGTGCGCGCACACACACGTGCATCCCTAACCAAAGGTGACTTGATGTTATGTTGTTCCCTGTCCCCTAAACACTCTCCCACCATCTTCACCATCTGTTTGCCTGGCGAATTTGACTTTCCATCTAAATTTTAGTATCAGGGGCACCTGGCTGGCTCAGTCAGTAGAGTATGCTACTCTTGATTCTTGAGGCTGTGGGTTTGAGTCCCACACTGCGTGCAGAGATAACTTTAAAAAAATAAAATTCTTAAAACAAACAAACAAATCTTTAGAATCAGTTTGTCTCCACCTAAAAAAATCTTGCAGGAATTTTGGGATTGTGTTAAACCTATAGATTACTTTGTGTAGAGTATTAAACCTATACTGAGTCTTCTATGGGCACCTGGGTGGCTAGGTCATTAGAGGTCAAGCGGCTGCCTTCGGCTTAGGTCATGATCCCAGGGTCCTGGGATGGAGTCCCGTATCAGGATCCCCTCTCGGCCAGAAGCCTGCTTCTCCCTCTCCCTCTGCCTGCTGCTCCCCCTACTTGTGCTCACTCTCTCTGTGTCAAGTAAATAAAATCTTTAAAAAACAAAAACAAAACAAAACAAAAAAGCCATAATGAGTCTTCTAAACCATGAACATAGTAAATCTGTCCACTTACTTAGGCTGTCTTTTAATTTCTTTCTTCAGTGTTCTGGAATTTTCAGTGTGCATCCTGTACACATTTCATCTGATTTATACCTAAGAGCTGTTTAACTGTCAGGTTTTTTGGTTTGTTTTTTCCCCCGTTTCTGACAATGTACTGCTTTTATTGTGAGGATACAGAAATGCTGATTTTTGTGAGCTGACCCCGTGACCGTTATCTAAAGATTCCCATGGGATTGTCTACACAGACATCTGCAAACAGAAACAGTTGTTCTTTCCTTTTTTTTTTTTTTTTAAAGATTTTATTTACTTATTTGGAGAGAGACACAGCAAGAGAGGGAACACAAGCAGGGGGAGTGGCAGAGGGAGAAACAAACTTTCCACTGAGCAGGGAGCCCAATGCGGGGCTCAATCCCAGGACCCTGGGATCATGACCTGAGCCGAAGGCAGTTGCTTAACAACTGAGCCACCCAGGCGTCCCACAGGTGTTCTTTCTTTCCAGTCTGTATGCCTTCCATTTATTTTCCTGCACTGACTAGCAATACCAGTACAATGCGGAGTATCCATGGGGAGAGTAGAGATCACTGGTTTCATCACAGGGGGAAAGCTTTCATTTTCACCACTAAGCATGTCAGCTGTTTTTTTTTGGTAGATGACCATTTTTGGGTTAAGGAAGTTCCCTTCTCTTCCTAGTTTGCTAGCTGCATTTATGTGGAATGAATGAATGTTGAATTCTGTTAAATGTTTTTTCTTCATCCATTGACATAATCATATGTTTTTTGTTATTTAAACTGTTCATACGGTGGATTACATCTATTGATTTTGGAAAACTGAACCAGTCTTTTATTCCTGGGATAAGCCCCAATTGGTGGTGGTATACTAGTCTTTTTATATACTACCCCTGGATCTGATTTCCTAGTATTTTGTGGAGGATTTCTGAGTCTGTGCTCATGAGAATGACTGGTTTGTAGTACTCTTTTCTTGAACTGTCTTTGTCTGGCTTTATAAAGTGGATGTGTACTTAACACTTTCCTGAGGTCTGGGATGATAATTTACTATTTTGAACACCATAAAAGGGAAGAGTGGTTTTAACTTTGCTGTTCTGGTAGAATTAATTTGGTTTTAAGTCTCTGGCCGGGAAGACCACTTCCAAAGATAACAGTTCCTAAATGAAAGTGAGACTGTTTTACAATGAGCCACTAAGGTAGATCCGAGAATACAATGCAGCAAAATTCACTACTTCATTCACCCTAAGGCCCTGTCACATAGCCACTCCCCCCACGCCACCCCCCAGCAGGGAGAAGAAGGGGCTGTGCCCAACTGGCTTGAGATAAAAAGCAGGCAAGGTTTCCATCAAATAAAGATATGTTATTACTCCACCCTGAAATGTAAATACTCATTATTTGCCTTTGAATTACCTAAGAAAGCACCTATCAGACACAGACTTCTGAGTTCTTACAATTCCTAAAATGCTCCGTCATTACTGACCACATGCTACTACTGAGGAAGCCAAGCCAAAGATGGGGTTAAGAGATTTCAAGATCAGTAGAACACGTCGTATCACCCAACTCTGCTTATAAAAAGTTCTGAAATAATGGCAATGCAATGTCAGAAAGTCCATCAGGTATGCGAGAGGCTTAAGAAAAGGATCTGAGGCGAAAGAGCTTCCTCAGAAATCTTTTTAGAATTGAAATACTAGGGGCGTCTCGGTGGCTGCTCAGTGGGTTAAGGCGGGTTAAGCCTTTGCATTCGGCTCAGGTCATGATCTCGGGGTCCTAAGATCGAGCCCCCCCCCCCGTCGGGCCCTCTGCTCAGCGGGGAGCCTCCTCTCTCTCTGCCTGCCTACTTGTGATCTCTGTCAAATAAATAAAATCTTAAAAAAAAAAAAAAAGGAACTGAAAAACTAGGGGCACCTTGGTTGCTCAGTCTGCTATGCCTCTGCCTTCGGCTCAGGTCATGTACGCAGGGTCCTGGGATAAAGCCCGGAATCGAATCGGGAATCTCTGCTCAGCGGGGAGCCTGCTTCCTCCTCTCTCTCTACCTGCCTCTCTACCTGCCTCTCTGCCTGCTTGTGATCTCTGTCAAATAAATGAATAAAGATCTTTTTAAAAAAAATTAATCAATAGGGGTGACTGGGTGGCTCAGTTAAGTGTCTGCCTTCAGCTCAGGTCATGATTCTGGGGTCCTGGGATGGAGTCCCACACCGGGCTCCTAGCCCAGTGGGGAGCCTGCTTCGCTCTCCACCCCTTCCCCCACTCATGCTTGCGTGTTCTCTCTCTGAAATAATAAAACCTTTAAAAAGAGTTCATCTACAAAACTACACCAATCAATTTTCATATTTCAGATTAGTTTTACTATCAAAAACATCCAGTGCTCGCTTCGGCAGCACATATACTAAAATTGGAACGATACAGAGAAGATTGGCATAGCCACTGCGCAAGCATGACATGCAAATTCGTGAAGAGTTCCATATTTTTTTTAGGGGCGCCTGGGTGGCTCAGTGGGTTAAAGCCTCTGCCTTCAGCTCAGGTCATGATCCCAGGGTCCTGGGATTGAGCCCTGCATCTGGCTCTCTGCTCAGCAGGGAGCCTGCTTCCCCCACCCCTGCCTGCCTCTCTGCCTACTTGTGATCTCTGTCTGTCAAATAAATAAATAAACTCTTTTTAAAAAATCCATTTAAAATATCAATTTCACTTTTTTAAAAAGATTTTATTTATTTGAAAAAAAAAAAAAGATTTTATTTATTTTAGAGTGAGTGAGTGAGAGAGAACCCGAGCAGGTTGAGGGGCAGAGAAAGGAGACTTCCCATCCAGCAGGGAGCCCAATGCAGGCCTCAATCCCACGACACTGGGATCATGACCTGAGCCAAAGGCAGATGCTTAACTAACTAAGCCACCCAGGCAACCCATCAACTTAGCTTTTTAAATCACTAGGAAGCTGGGGCACCTGGGTGACTCAGTTGGTTACGCAACTGACTCTTGATTTCGGCTCAGGTCAGGATCTCACGGTCCTGAGATTGCTTCAGGCTCCAAGCTCACTGGGGAAGTCTGCCTCTCTCTCCCCCCTGACCCTCCCCTCCATTAGCTCTCTCTGTCTCTCTCTAAAATAAATAAATAAATCTTAAAAAAAAAAAAAGAAGAAGAAAGAAATCACTAGGAAGTAAACTATCTTTAATTCAAACATAGAATTGTAATTTGGGGATGGCAACTTCACCAAGTTTCTTTAAAGACAGGAAATATTAATTAGCAACAATGGGTATCTATCTTTTCTTACACACTAACTAAGCACCTAAAATGCTAGGTGCTAATTTCTATATCACCTCATTCTCTTAGTACTTTTGAGAGGCCTAGGGTCATTTTACAATAAAACCTCAGCCCTGGTGTGCCTGGGTGGCTCAGGTCATATCTCAGGGTCCTGGGATCAGAGCCCGAATTGGGCTCTCCGCTCAGCGGGGAGCCTGCTTTCCCCTCTCTCTTTGCCTGTCTCTCTGCCTACTTGTGATCTCTCTTTGTGTCAAATAAATAAAATCTTTTAAACAAACAAACAAACAAAAAACAACAACAAAAATACTCAACCTCAGTCTTGAGGTTGAGTATTAATAGTTCTGGTAGAGAACTGATTGTGGGGCACCTGGGTGGCTCAGTGGGTTAAGCCTCTGCTTTTGGCTCAGGTCATGATCTGGGGGTCCTGGGACTGAGCCCTGTGTGGGGCTCCTTGCTCGGCTGGTAGCCTGCCTCTCCCTCTGCCTGCCGCTCCTTCTACTTGTGCTCACTCTCTCTCTCTCAAATGAGTAAATAAAATCTGTTTAAAAATAAATAAACAAGATTAAATGATATAGAAAGGTAAGTTCTGGGAGTGGCTCAGTCAGTCAAGTGTCTGCCTTCGCCCAGGTCTTGATCCTGGGGTCCTGGGATTCAGGCCCACACCTGGTTCCTGCTCAGCGGGGAGCCTGCTTCTGCTTCTCCCTCTCCCCCTGCTCATTCTGTCTCTCTTCCCAAATTCTCCCTCTCCCCCTGCTCATTCTGTCTCTCTTCCCACTTTCTTCCAAATAAATTTTAAAAATCTTAAAAAAAAATTTTTTTAAAGTCTGAAACTTGAAAGTGCACGTGAATCACCGGGGGAATCCTGTTAAACTGCAGATTATGATTCAGAAGGTCCCGGGTAAGCTCTCTGATCCTGCATTTCCAACAAGCTCTGTGATGCTGGCAACGTGGCTGTTCTGTGGACCACACTTGGGAGTAGCAAGGATCGCTACAGGTTACAAGAAGGCCACAAACCACAAAAAAAAAAAGAAAAAAAGTCCATGAAAAACTAAAATGAAAAAGCGAGATTTTTCTCAAAACAATACATGAACCATAATATAAGCTCTAATGTAAGAATTAAAACTTATCCATATTTCCTGATGGAATTCTGAACTTTGTAACATCTTTAAAATATCTTCATAAGGACTTCTTAAACCTAGAGGCCAATTTCTCTGAGCTTTGTGAGGGTCCCCGTCCCCACAAAATCCCTGACTTGAGATCAAGACCAAGAAGCCACATACAAGGGAGACTGTTTCAAGCTGCCACAGCAGGTCCCTTTCTTTCACTCACCCACATGTCCTCTTGCGTTTAAATTCAAACATGAGACAAATGGCAGAATTACGTGAGATTTTAGGGACTGGGCCCCCACGTTTTTCCAGATGAAAAGCAAATTTCTACAACAAAACAGCGCCTTACCAAAAGGCAATGACAAACACCACCGGTTTCCATTTCTGGCCTTCGGTGACAAAGTTCCAGCGCTGAGAAGGCAATTAGTGCTTTATACAAATTACTTATTTTCATTCTTTTACATAGATCCTTTGAGTGGCAATTTCTCTTTACTTTCAAAAGTCCACGGAATAAACAAAGGAAGGTACGTAAGAAGGTCCTATTTTCCACCTGGGTCCAAGTTCACGCCCTGCTCTTTTCTTTACTCATTTCTGATCATCGGGGCTGTACTCAAACATTGGCTAGCTGCCTCTTTTAAAAGGCACCACCCTCCTCCCTCCCCCACCTCCTCCATTCTCCTTGCTAATAGCAGTGCCTAACTACAGAACCAACGTATCCCTGAGAACATTCCAGCTTACCGGATAAGGTCAGTTTAAAATTCTAGAGAGGGATAACCTATTCCATTCGTCTTTCTTTAGAGCCCTTCAAAAATATCCCCTGGCCATCAGCAGAACAAGCAGGAGAGAGAGAAAACAGTCTCAGATTCTGCAATTTACAAATACTGAGACCTTTACTTGAAGGGTGTCCACACTTTGTATTATTCCTAAGGGATGTTTATCTATGCACTCAAGTAAGCATAAGCCCAGAGCTTGGAAGAAACAAAATGTACCTACATTGCAGCTCCAAGCAAATGGCTTCTCTAGCTGAGAAAGCTATAAAGTTTTGTTGTGGGGCCTCAGAGGAAGGCCTACCTGTGACAGGGAAGATGGGGACACACTTTTTTCCTGAACTGGAGCATGCCTTGTCCACAAGAGAGCTAAGCAACTACCCAGAGAGGCCTGTTAGAAAACCATAAAAGAGGGGCAGGGCTGGAAGGCCCCTGCCCTAAATACCCTGGAAGCTGAAAATAAGAACTCTGAGAAATGAGCGACAAGTCTGACGGAAAGTTCTGTTGCTGCTGCCTCCAACACTGGCTGCCCTCCCCAAGTGATTTAACTCTGGGTACCAATTGGGCAATGCCAGCCACCCAGCCGGGACAGAGGCTTCAAGGATGCTGGTTGGGTCTTCTAGGTTAATCAGGGGGAATCAAACCTCCCCATTATACACTAGAGACTCTGAGGGGCAGATCTGGGCGCCCCCCGCTGTATCTAGGCTACACGCCTCCATTCAACACATCTGTTGAGTGTCTGCCCTATGCCCCGCACTGGGCTAGGTGCGGCGCAGGAAATCAAGCCATAGTCCCCAGTGGTGGAAGCAGACACAGAGAAGGGCCTTCAGGGGAGGTAGAGGTTGTGCGGGCCCGGAAAGCCTGCCACAAATTGCTGTGACCAGTAGTCACTCAGGGGACAGCATGACCTCCGCGCTGGGCTTCGCTGAGCACGAAGCCCAAAAATGAAAAAGGCTCGCGACGGCGAAGGCGGGAGTGAACAGGTAGGCCGGGGGGGCAGGTGTTCGGGTAGGCGGCGCACAGGTAAGGTGCGGGGCTGGAGAGGGCACGGTCCCCAGGGAAGGTGGGAGGGTGGCCCAGGACCCCGAGAGGAAGAGGGGGCGCGAAGAGCTGGAGTCTGGCGCCGAGACTCTAGAACGCGGCGGCGGCCGGCCGGGGCCTGTGCCCCCGAAGCGGGAGCGGGGAGGGAAGGCGCCCGGCTAGGCCGCCCGCCCGCACCTGGGGCCCCGCCCGGCACCTACCACTTGGGCGACCTTGAGGCAGCCGAGCGCGCCGCGCAGGTAGTCGGGGTCGCAGCGCAGGCCGGCCAGCCCGCGGCGCTGGCTCACCGGCTCCGTGGTGGGCTGGTACGGGCTGCTGGCGCCCGAGATCATGGAGGTGCTCGAGGCCTCGCCCTCGAAGCCGTCCAGCTCCTCGCCGCTCCGCATGCTGCCGCTCGGCCCCGGGCCGCCTCGCGCGGCCGGCCCCCGGCGCCCGGAGCTGGCGGGCTCAGCGGGGCCGCCGCATCGCCGCCGCCGCCTGCCTGACCGCCCGCGGCCCGCCCCGCCGCCGCCGCCTCCTCTGCGCCCGCCGCCCGCTGCAGCCGCGGTTCGGTCCGCTCCGGCTCGGCTCCCGCCGCCTCGGCAGCGGAAAGGGAGGGAGGCGGGAGCTGGCGGAGAGGGAAGGAGGCGGGAGCCGGCGCAGCGGGCCGGGAGGAGGCGGAGCGAGTGCCCACCCGCCGGCCGCTCGGCGGCGCTCCGCGGCTGCGGCGAGACGGGGGCGATGGCCCGCGCCTCGGGGGCCTCGGGGGGCGGGGCTCCGGAGGGCGGGGCGGGACGCCGTCTCCTCAGACCCCGCCCTCACCTGCCTGCGCGCTAGGGCCGCAGGGACCCGCTCCAAGTCCTGCCATCCCCGCGTGCGAGTGAAGGGGTCGTGAGGGCGGAGAGGAATGAGGGCTGAGGGAGCATCAGAGTGGACTTAGCCTACACAGAGTTGCTTTCCCTGGGCGCTGCCTTAGTTTCTCTTCTGGAGAAAGTGGGGTCCTCTGCGGTAGGCTGGGAGACTTCCCGGTGAAGACCAAGACGTGCTGTGCGACCCCCTGCTGCGAACGGTGCTTGGTCCCGGGTGGGTCGGGCTAGTGGAAGCTAAGGGTCTGGATCCCCTTCCTGGGAGCCTTGCACCAAACCAGAACTAAAGCCAGACTGAGTGCGGCGGGAGTGAAAGAATGAATGAGGGGTCGCTCAGCACGAGGTCTGCAGAACAGACACGATAAATATTTGTAACTCCCGATATAAGTTCTGGATCCACCGGCCTAACCGTGGAGGGGCGCTAGCACATTGTAGACCCTCCGTAAGCAACGTTAGTTGCCACTCTGCTGAAAAGATTTTGCAATCTCTGTCTAATCGTCAAGTCAGGTTGAACACAGATTTTTGCTCTGACGGGCATTAATTAAGGACCAATTTGCAATTCAAGTGTGAAGGCTAATTTTAAGCTTAAGTAAAACACTGACTTTCTAAGAATTGTCACTTTGGTACTGAACTCTTAGGCACTCTAGGCACTGAGCAAGATGCTTGAAGAACGTATTATTGTTCCCATTTTTCAGAAGAGCAGACTAAAGCTCAGGAGTTGTAGTAGCTTGTCTCCAGCGACACAATTCCATGGTGAGTGGAACCCAAGTACCAACTTTTCACCAACGTTGCCTAAAATATAATGTAGATAGGCTGGTGAGCCCCAAGCTGAGATGCAGTAAACATCATAACTAAAAAGATCTCCATTTAAAGGGCTTTCACCTTTAGGTTAACAAAGAAGGGAAAGCCAATATCTCTAATACTCTATTCAACCGAGAAATCTGCATTGGGCACTTACTGTATGCTAAGAAATATACTAGGATCTGGAAATAGACTGTCAGATAAAGATGATGGGTTGGATGTAGGCTTTGGCCTCTGTTGTGTCCCAAAAACGCAGTAAAATGACAGTGATGGGGGATTTGTTTATTTATTTATTTATTAGCATGAAACCGCTGGGATGGGGCGCCTGGGTGGCTAGATCTTTAAGCGTCTGCCTTGGGCTCAAGTCATGATCCCAGCGTCCTGGGATCAAGCCCACATCATGCTCCCTGCTCTGCAGGAAGCCTGCTTCTCCCTCTTCCAATCCCCCTGCTTGTGTTCCCTCTCTCACTGTGTCTCAGTCAAATAAATAAAATCTTTTTTTTTAAAGATTTTATTTTTTATTTATTTGACAGAGAGAGAGATCACAAGTAGGCAGAGAGGTAGGCAGAGAGAGAGGAGGAAACAGGCTCCCTGCGGAGCAGAGAGCCCGACGCGGGGCTCGATCCCAGGACCCTGAGATCATGATCCGAGCCGAAGGCAGCGGCTTAATCCACTGAGCCACCCAGGCACCCCCAAATAAATAAAATCTTAAAACAAAAAACAAAACAACACTGGGACAATGAATGGGAGACAAGGGCAACAAAGTGTTGGAAACAGAATAGCAAATGGGCAAGTAATAAGTGACTTAGCAGATCTAAGAAAGCTAAACCCTAAACTGGCACAGGGAAAAGCTGAATTACAACCTAGGTTATATCACAGGACAGAGGGCTCCGGAACAGGCAGCACCAGGCCCATGTAGGAGTTGATCACTAGGCACAGTGAAGGGCAGGAGTACCATACTGAAAACTATGTATCTGTTTGTGTCTATGTGGTATCACCTTGGATGCTAAATAATATGAAAGAAAAAAAGTTTAATGGAAGAATTAAATTTTTTTTCAAAGATTTTATTCATTTGACACAGAGAGAGAGAAATCACAAGTAGGTAGAGAGGCAGGCGGAGGGGGGGAAGCAGGCTCTCCACTGAGGAGAGAGCCTGACACGGGGCTTGATCCCAGGACCCTGAGATCATGACCCGAGCTGAAGGCAGAGGCTTAACCCACTGAGCCACCCAGGCGCCCCTTAATGGAAGAATTAAAAGGAAATCATATGGGAAGTAGAGCTGAAAGACAAAGAAATGGGAAATGAGAGAAAAGAAAATTAGAGAAATAGTCCAAGAGAAATAGCATAGTAAGGCGTGCAAAAGCTAAAACCAAGGAAATGGAGGGAAGAAACCATAATAATTCAATAACATTTTCCAGAACCAAAGCATGTGAGTTTTGGACATTGCCCAGGACAGTGAATGAACATGGACTTGCACCCAGGCCCATGGGACTGTCAAGGAGAAGATTCTCAAGGTTACAGAGAGGAACACAGCAGGTTTCACTATAAAGGACTGGGAATCAGAAAGGCATCAGACTTTTCTACAGCAACTTTGGGAGCTACAAAGAAATGAAGCAAACCCTTCCACATCCTGAGGAAAAATGATCCCCACCTTGAAATCTGGTTCTGTCTGGAGGATCAATCAGGTATGAAAGTTGATGTCTCTTTCAGACATGCAAGACTCCCTTTGTCCTTTTCGCAGGAGGCTGCTGGAGGACACCACCAGAATAAGGATTTAAACCAAGGAAACAGGGGCACCTGGGTGGCTCAGTGGGTTAAAGCCTCTGCCTTCGGCTCGGGTCGTGATCCCAGGGTCCTGGGATCAAGCCCCACATTGGGCTCTCTGCTCAGCAGGGAGCCTGCTTCCCTTCCTCTCTGCCTATCTCTCTGCCTATTTGTGATCTCTGTCTGTCAAATAAATAAATAAAATCTCAAAAAAAAAAAACAAAACAAGGAAACAAAGGACGTGGAATGCAGGAAACGGTGGATGCTGTCTAGAGAGAAAGGTGGTGAAGAGCTCAGGGAGAGGCGGGCAGAGACTCCAGTGCAATATGGCTGGGAATCAACCAGCTCAGACTGGAGCAGCCAGAGGCTCTAAGAGACCTCTTCTAGATGAAATTAATGTGTTGAATGTACAGAAAGAGAGATACATAGTTTTGGGAAGATTCTGAGATAAGTTATGGATAAATGCATAGAGAACGAGGCAAATATTCATATATATTTATTAACTGCAAGGGAAATAAAATAATGCATAGAAAACAAGTATGGTAAATCTCAAGGCTCGATAATATTTGCATAAATATAATAATTTGAACAATGAATGCTGATCTAACCAGAAATAAGTAACTGTAGCAAAAGGAAAGGAAAGAGGGACAGGATGCATGTAGGTGTGATAGGGAGAAGGGGAGGGTATGTGAGAGATCTAAATACTCATCATCTATCATGAGAGATCAGTAGATGCTTAAAACTGAAAAATCAAGAGGTAGCAGTATACGCATGCTAACTAAAAACAAAGACAAGTACAAAAACAATCAGTTAAAAGTTTCAAAGTGTTGCCTATGGGGAAAAAGAAATTCAATGAGGGTTCCAGGCCTTGTAGAACTATCTGATACTCTCAACTTGGTGCACATACAACAAAAATAAAAGCTAAGCTGGGCGTCCTGACTGCTTTAGTCAGCAGAGCGTGTGACTCTTGATCCTAGGGTCATGAGTTCGAGCCCCATGTTGGGTGCAGAGATTACTTTAAAAAACAAAATATTTAAATATGTTTTAAATATCTAAGAAGAAAAGCTAAGTTAAATAGAATTTTTTAAAAAGGAACTTGAGCAAGTTCCTTTTTAAAAAGGTGAGCAAGGCCAACACAGTCCCCCCGCCACCCCAAGCACGGGCGTGGAGAGCAAGCACGGAAACCGGTAAGTCTAACAGAGCATGTGCTGAGTGGTGTTCATGGCGCTATGGGAATTTCCAGCAAGGATTTAATTGAGTCTTGGGATCAGAATTTTGGCTGAGATTTGAAATGTGAAGAGCAGTTAGCGAAGCAAAGAGATGATAAGGGTTGAAGGAAGTGTGTTCCAGGCAGAGGGAACGAGATGTGCAAAGGCCCAGAGACAAGCAAAAGCAAGGCACCATGAAGAGGCTCAAACACAGAATTCAAGGGGAGGAGGATGGCAGACAAGACCTGAAGCTGGAAGCTTCAGGTCCCTACAAAACCCTTGTGGGCTGTGTGGCAGGGTGGACTCTGAACAGAACAGTGTTCAAACTAGACAGTGGCCCGGGGAGGCCTGACTGTTAGAACTCTGACTTCACTGAGGGAGAAGGATAGAACGGAAGTGAGATTAGAGTCTCCTCCAGCACGTATTAACTGTTCCCTGTTGCTGGACACCAGCCTAGGTTTATTTTTAGTTCTAGGGACAGACTCAAAATTTTTACTTCTGGTTTTTAGCAGAAGTTAAACAGCCTTCCAAAGGATGTTGTTAGGAATCCCACATCGTAATGGTAGGTACAACCTGGTATTCCAGTGTCTTCCTCGGTTTTAAATTGTAATATATCATGAGTCTGTGGCTGTAGCTGTGCCTTCAAGTGTCGTCAGTGCTGACATCAAAATGAGGATGATAATGACAGAGAAGCGGGCAGCCTTCTGCCGTTCCTTGGTTTCAGGGTCTAGTCCACATATCCAGGGCTGAGACAAGGCAACAAGACTCAGAAGCCTGATGGATAAACCAGATGTTACTTTATTAATTGCTGCCAGTGCATAGACTCTACCGGCAATCACAATGCCGACTTCGTATCTCACTCCCTGAACCCCTCCTGAAAGCGTTTCTTGGAGCAAAGCATCCTTAGATAAGGGCTAATCCCAGGATACCCTGGCTCGCCTGATCCGGTGTTTCTCCACCTCTCATTTAGCCCTGAGCTTGGTTCCCTCCAAGAACAACCACCTCCAGGGCTAGGGGCCCTCCTCACCCTACTCCAAAAACACAATGATTCCATGGACTCATGGAAAGTTCTAACCTCAAGAGCATTGGTCCTCCAAGGACTTTAGATCCCTAATTCCTTGAAGGACTGGGAGCAAAACATCTTCCTGAATGGTGTGGTCCCTGGTGTTGCTGAGGCAAAAGGGAGCTCGTATTTCACTTCATTTCTTCCTGAGGCCTCTCCCTCATGCATCTCTGTAGTGCTGAAGGTGCGGGTAGCTTTTCCAGTAACTTCAATTAAGCAATAGATCTAATCTACTTTTAATAAGCTCAGTAATTAGCAGGATCCCTAGAGACTTCTCCTTCAAACAAAAATACAGGCGATGGTGAGGAACGAGAACATTTCAAGCATGAAGTATACAGTGGGAAGATGAATTAGGTTTAGCATTAATAATTATCAGTGTTAATGTCAAAATGAACCAAATGCCCAAGAAAATCTTATGATTAATATCACAAGACAAACAAGTTGCTTTGAAACGATTTCACTTGTAAATGGCCTTTCAAGGAAAAGTACCCATACAAATTCCTTATGTCTGAAGGATTGGACTCAAAGACGTAAAAGTAAACAACCCGTTTTTATGTTTGAAAGAAGCAGATGCCCCTTGTCCTCCATGGGAGGACTGACGGGACCCCTCCAGCCACGTTCCCACACGCCTGGAGGGAGGGGCTGGGCCTGGGCGAATTCCAGGCGGGAGCAGTTCGGGGATTGGAGTTAACTGCTGCTTCTGAAAAAACGTGTCTCTTCAGCCAGAAAAATGCTCTCCAAGTCTTCTCTAAAAATAGTACTTGCTGGGATTTTCCAGTTTGACATTCTTTCAGTTCCTGTGTCCAAGGACAACTCAAGCCAATCCATCTGCGCCCCTTCCCAGAGATGCCGGTGAAAGCTCACCCTCCATTGGGAGGCCAGTTTGAAGGTCCTGCTGCCACCAAACCTTGTGGGCACTTGAGCATTCAGGCAGATTCGCCTGCTCAGCAGCTGCCTTGCTTCTCCCTGGCAGCCCTCCACCTTCCCTTCTTGTGGCAGAGGGGAGGGAATGGTTTTCTGGGGAAGGTGGAAAGTGTGACTGTAAGGAAATGTGGGTGCTGCCTTCACTTACCTCCTGTCCCCATGGCCATGCCAGGCTGGATGCTGACTAAACTAGCCTGGGAAACTCAGGGAGCCTCTGTGGTAGCCAGGCAGGGACATATATAAACCAAACCTTTGCCAATGACCCGCTTCCATGTGCCAGCCGTTGGGCCACATGCTGCAGCCTCGAGGCTCTCATGGAAGAACTATGGGGGTGGTCACTGTGAGGCCATAGTGGGCATGTTTGCTTGTCTGCCTAGCATCCATCCCCCTGCTTCTAACAACAGCACCCCGCCTCGTTCTGCACTGCTCCTTTCTACTCTGATTTCCATTTCTTACCTCCCAGGCGATGCCCACTCAGGAAAGGTCAGCCCCTGACTCAAGAATGAGAAGTCATAGTCCTCTTCTCCCCTAGATTGGCTAGGGTGGCCTTGGGGCATAAGTTGAGCCAACGAGTATCCTATCCTGGGGTTTTCCTCTCTAGAATGAGGGCTATACAGATTTAGGTATGCATGGGAATAATTGAAGGGGTAGATTTTCAGGACCTCCTCCAAGAGTCTGATACTTAGGCCTAAGGTGGGGACAGGAATCTGCTCATGCAAATGTCTATAGGACTACCAGACCAGTACAATTGCCTGGGGTAGGAGAGGGCAGGGAAAGCTTCAAGGAGCTAACCTTGGTCTTGAAGGCCAGGTAGGAATTCACTCAGCAGCATGTGATCCCGCCAACAGTTCTGCCTTCTTGAAACAGTCTCCTTGCCTGGAATGTATGGCCCCAGGTTCTCCTGATTTTTCTTCTACCTCTCTGGCTGCTCTTTTCAGTCTTCTTATAGGTTTGGTCCCTGGAGTTCAGTATTTCTCAGAGTACTAGCTTCATCACCTTTCCTAACTCCACACCACTCGCCTAAGCTCAGCCACTTAGATACACTTACCTACTAGACGTTACCCTTGGGTTCCTGAATTTCATGAGGCTGAAACATAATTCATAATCCCACCTGCTGGCACCCCAAATCTGCAACCCTGCCCATTCCTTTATGAGGCCAATAGGAGGAGGAGGCATTTTTAAAGTACATTCCATGGGCCAGACACTGCTCTACCCAGTTTTCATATATTACCTCATTTAATCCTCAAAATAGACCAATGAAGAGGGCTAACTCCTAGGTCTCCTATAGGGCTCAAGCTAGATGTGAACTCATTCAGGAACGCCTTCCTGAGTCCCCAGGCAAAGTCAGGGGCTCCTGCCCTGGCTTCCCCAGCCCCTTGCATCGAAGTATTTACCAACCCATCTGCAGCCCTTTCCAGATCATGATCTCTGTTGTGTCCGCTGAGCCCGGCCCAGGGCCTGACATGTGGTGAGCATGGAAGGAACCACCTGAGGAACAAAGGACCATATTCGCTGTATTTGTCACTCCAGATGAGATGTTAACATCTGTGGGCTTCAGTTTCCTCATTGGTAATTGAAAAGGGTTTAGAATTCTGAGACAAAGTAGACACTCAGAAAATATTCACTCATTATTGTTGTCATGTTGTGACAGAAAGGCCTGAGGGGTTTGGAAAGAGGTGAGCAGTCTGAGTGTGTGTTCAGACAGAGAGGGTTAAAAGGTCTGAGTAGAGCAGGGGCAGGGACAGACAGGCAGGGAAGGTTGGGAACACATTCTGAAGGTCCCTGCACTCAGGAAAGCCATCAGAGTTGTACTGGGCTCTTTAAGCAGGGGACTGACAAGATCAGATTGGGGTGAAAACAGAAAGTAGAGGTGAATAATTCAAAGTCTCATCTTGTCTATCAAATGGGTAGCAGACTCTGTTGCCTTAACTAATGTATAGAGACTTATAAAAGAAAAAAAGGTCTCAGAGCCCCCAAGAGGACATCTGTGGATGCCTAGGGATCCCAGACCCATTTGGGGAAACCCTGGTGCAGCCAGAAACATGCAAAGAGTTCAGGGAGCCTGATTCTTGAAGGGGGGACTGGAAGTTGCCTGCATCTGTGGGCATCTGAGCTAAGTCTTAAAGGAGGGACAGGCCTTGGGCAAGTGGTCAGAGTGAGCAGGAAAGTATGATAGTACCACAGGCCAAGGGCAGAGTCCAGGAAGCAAGATTAGAGGGAGGGAGGGAATGAAGTAGTGGCTGAGGGACGTATTTATTAAAGAAGTCATGGGGGGTAGAGTGGTTTTAGGAACTACTGTCAAAGGCACAAATGCTACGTGGTTTTTGCTCTTTAGCCTGTATACGTGGGCAGACTTGAAAGTTGTTTTTTAAGATTTTATTTATTTATTTGAGAGAGCAAGCACAGAAGCAGTGGGGAGAGCCAGAGGGAGAAGCAGACTCCAAGCTGAGCAGGGAGACTGATGTGGGACTTGATCCCAGGACCCCATGATCATGACCTGAGCTGAAGGCAAACACTTCACCAACTGAGCCACCCAAGCACCCGAAAGTTGGTTTTTTGTTTTTTTTAAAGATTTTATTTATTTATTTGTGTGACAGAGAGATAACAAGTAGGCAGAGAGTCAGGCAGAGAGACAGGAAGGGAAGCAGGCTCCTGGCTAAGCAGAGAGCCCGATGCGGGGCTCGATCCCAGGACCCTGGGATCATGACCCGAGCTGAAGGCAGAGGCTTTAACCCACTGAGCCACCCAGGCGCCCCCCAAAAATTGGTTTTAATTAAATGTATTTACTTGGGGTTGCCTGGGTGGCTCAGTTGGTTTGGCATCTGACTCTTGATTTTGGCTCAGGTCATGATCTTGGGGTCATGGGATCAAGCCCCACATTGGGCTCCATGCTCAGCAGGGAGTCTACTAGAAAGTCTCTCCCTCTGCCCCTCCTCTGGCTCACATGTGCTCTCTAATAAATAAATCTTTTTTTAAAAAATGTGTATACTTGGAAACAATCTCAAAATTACAAAAAAAAAAAAAACCTCCAAAAAACTAAAAGCCTGTAAGTACAGTACAAAGAACTTTTTCCCCCTTGACTATTTCAAAGTAAGTTTCCAACCTACTATCCCATCACACCCAAATACCTTAGCAGTGCATCTGTGCTACAAACAGGGACATTGTCCTCCTTTGCCAGAATACAACCATCAGAGGCAGGAAATTATTACTGATATGTTACTACCATGTAATCCTTGGATCCCATTCACATTCTGTCAAATGTCCCTATGTGTCCACAGCCAAAGCTATCCCATTAAGAATCATGCACCGCCTTACCCATCCTATCTCTTTAGTCTCCTTCTGACTAGAACAGTTCTTCAGACTCATCTTGACTTTTATGACGGTCACAGTTTTGAAGATTACAGCCAAAACTTTGCAGGAATGTCCTGCAATTTGCGTTTCTCTAACATTTCCTCAGGATTAGATTCAGATCATACATTTTTGGCAGAAATATCCTAGAAGCAATGTTGTATTCTTCTCAGTACAGCCTATCGGGAGGCACAAGATTGCTGTTTGTCCAATTACTAATGACGTTCACTTTGATCAGTCAGATGAGGCTCGTCTACCAGCCTGATCCACTGTAAGTTACTCTTTGTAATGAACAAACCTGAGTCACATTGAGTACACAAATAAATATTGATTATAATGGACAACCCATTGAATAAATCATACATTGAAATACTGATGAGGAATGAGACATGGAATGCTGTTTCTGATTAAACTTCCAATTTATACCAGCTATAGACTCGTGATTTCTTATTTTTTAATGGGTTATAATCCTTTTCAGTCTGTTTTTTTCCCTCATATTGTGTCTGATTTGACTATGGGGTCCTGTGGGGGGGGGGTTTCCTTTGTTTTTTGGTGTTTTTTTGTTTGTTTGTTTTATTTTGATATGTCTCCCTATTCTTTTAGCCCTTTCTTACTTTCTGGCACAGATCTCCCAAGCTCACTTATATTTTCCCTGCCCCAACCCTAGAATCAGCCATTTCTCCAAGGAGCTCCAATGTAGTTTATTGGAGAATGGTATTTGGGAACGAAAATCTAGGCATGAGCTGTGGTCACTTGGGCTGATGCTGCTCCTAGTCCCTGGTGGTACAAAGAGCTAGGAAATACACACATGTATAGTATGTATCTGTATCTATAGGCTTATATGAAAATCTGTTATTACTTAATACCATGAGTTCACACTAATATCTCTAATTCCAATATTCTAGTTTTCTCTTTTTTAAAGATTTTACTTATTAGAGAGAGAGAAAATAGGAGTGGGAGAGGGGCAGAGGGAGAGGGAGAAGCAGACACCCCACTGAGCGGGGAGCTCAATAGGGGACTCAAGCCCAGGACCCTGAGATAATGACCTGCGCCAAAGTCAGATGCTTAACCAACTGAGCCACCTGGGCACCCCTCTCATTTTCTTTCTCCATTATTTGTTACTCCCTTCTCTGATGATGAGAAACCTGGCTGTCATCTTTCATACGTTAATTTACATGATCAATGCCCCCGTATGTAACCACTTCCCAATGCCCATCACCCCGGTCCCTGCGGATGCTCTCCTACCACATGACCCCACACTGGGCCCCAACTCTCACATGGAGACTCTCTTCATCTGACTCACTTTCTGACACTCCATGTGGATGCCCTTCTTCCCCACTCTGGACTGATAACCTGGAGTCAGGACAGCCCCCCACGGGTCTGCTGTCTTCACGCCCCCGAGAAGAGTGAGGAGGTTTTTAAATGCCAGGCCATTCCCCTCCACCCCCCATAGAGACAATCTCTTCACTCTGCTTCGTTTCCAGAAACTGGCTTTGGGTCACCACAGCTTCTCACCCCAGCCCCAGCCACCTACTGTGCCCTGCCCATCTAAAAACTTTAGGGCCATATCAGTGGGGAAGAGGAAAGCATCAAAGATTTGAGGTTTTATTTTGAGCAGAGAAGCTGACTGTGGTGTTAGACACATTGCTTGTGTCGTCTGTTGCTCCCAGACTATCAGTCCTGGAGGGGCAGAGCCTCTCGTTTACCTCCTTATCATCAGTATCTCAAGTGTCACCCACTTGTGCCCACTGTTCCTTGGAAGATGGCAATGGTTGCCGAGGAGAGGCAGGGGGAGGCCCCGAGAGACCACATACCTCAAGCACGTATTTGAAAGCCCACGCGTGCAGATGGCGGGGAGCTGCCTTGCCCAAGAAACCAGGCAGTTGCCCAGGTGATGGAATTTATAGTGTGCCGAAAGCTTGTCTGCCCTAAAATAGCTCTCTTGCTCACTGTCTCAACTAGCAATTTGCTTCTTTGTATTTCAGGCCTGATGTGTAGCACTGCCCCTGGGGGCTGGGGGCAGGCGTACACATTAGGTAGAGGAAGGCAGCCGGGCAGCAGCAATGACACCTGGATTCCCGGTTCCCTTTCGTGTAACTTCCCTCCCGGGCCTTATTTCCCCATCTCCAAAGTGGTGATTTCAAGCACTCCCTCACACAAATAGTTCAGGGCTGGTTCTGTTTCAGGACCATCTGCACACTGGGCACTGTGCCCGGCACTCACCTCAACGCATCCAGCCTCCCCATGAGGCATGAGATGGAGTCTCCTCACCACTTTCCAGATGAGGATGCTACTAAGACTCAGAGAGGGGATGTGACTCACTTGTCCACAATTACACAACTCTTCAACTCTGGAGCCAGGACTCAAAACCCCAGCCTACCTGACAGCCCATGTGTCAGGGCTGGGCCGTGGGCTATGTTTTTCCTTTTATGCAGAGCAGTTCTGGTTCAGCTCAATGCCAGAAATACTCGTGGTTCCAAGCGTGGGCGAGAACCATCTGGCAGAGTGGCTGGTTTGAAACTGGGTTTGGTGATGCCTCCCTTGAGGGCTTGGGAACCTGGAGAAGCGAGGTGTTTGCTGGATTGCCCTTTGTGCCTGCCACCATGCCACCCCTGGGAGTCGGAGAAACTGACTCCCAGGGGCAAAACTTCCTAGGGGTGTCCCTATAATGGCAAACCCACCAATTTACAAATGCTGATTTCCCCCCAGTTCAGGGAAGGTGAGAAGGAAGAGTAGGTGGGGCAGGAGGGAGGAAACTAAGAGGCCACACAGAAATATCACCAGAATCTAAATTCCAACAGTCATAAAAATAGAGATCTTGGCCCAGCCTTAGTAACCCCTTCATATGAATGTTCTCAAAGAACATTCTGTGGAACCTAGAGGATGTCCATAGTCACAGCTAGCTGGAAAAGCCCACACTGGAGCCCTTCTGAAAAGTCACACCACACCTACCCAGTCATCCATGAAACAAATCGAAACAAAGATCCATTTAGTTCAGTTTAACCCTGAGTCTTCCAATCCCACTCAACCACCCATAATGATATGCCCAGAACACACCCGTGGGAAACCTAGACTTAGGCTTTTATAAGTGGGAAGGAGAATGTCAAGAGTAAGGCTGCCCAATGTGGGGCAGAGTCTGCAGCAGAACGAGGGGCATGCTCATGCAATTACAACAACCGGAAGCAAATCTTTGCTCTAAGAGGGAACATGAGCTGCTGTAAGACGGAACATGTCTATGCTGCTGCTGTAAGAGGAAACATGTCCTCTAAGATGGGTTCTCAGGGTGCAAACCACCTAACGTTCATTGGAACCTCTGAAATACTTTCTCAACATGCACAATTTGTATACAAAGTCTAAACCACCGCAGCCTTTAGTTTCCTGAATACTCCAGGGTTTAATTCCAGGCTAGCATTTGTTAGCCGATTCTGAGTAGGTCAAAAATGGATTCACAGTAAAATGGCGCCAAATATTTTAAATATCAAGGACAGATGTAACGTGCCACAGACTGCTGACAGATGTACCAAGCACCCCCACTCTTTCAAATAAATCACTGCCTTAAAAAAGGAGTTTAAATAGTTGAATTCTTCCCCAAATAAAAATTAAGATGCTTATAACCTTAAGTTCACATCTTGCTTGCCTTTTCTAGAACTTTAAATAGTTCTTTAAAGAAGCTGATTGGGTGAGGTGGCTTTGGAGGGGAGGTAGGGTGAGGAAGATGGAGGAACCTGATGATCATTTCCGAATGTTACTTCAGTTCAGTTAAATGTTCAAGAAAAACATCATATACGAAGATATCTCAACGGTCTTGTGATTCATCTTGGTTGATGAAAACAAGATGGAAAACAAAGTTAAGTGTTAACAGTACTGGAAAAATTTTTAACTTTACCCACACTGGAATTTCTTTTCTTTTTTAAAGATCTTACTTATTTACAGAGTGAGTGCATGAGCAGGGGGAGGGTCAGGACAGGGGGCTCGATCTCATGACCCTGAGACCATGACCACAGTTGAAATCAATAGTTGGCCACTTAACTGACTGAGGCACCCAGACACCCCCACAAGTTGGAATTTCTCAGGATCGGAAATTCTAGGAAAGCTAGGC
Source organism: Meles meles (assembly GCF_922984935.1). Lineage (NCBI taxonomy): Eukaryota > Metazoa > Chordata > Mammalia > Carnivora > Mustelidae > Meles > Meles meles. The sequence continues at coordinate 18,778,372 of NC_060084.1, read as the reverse complement.
AACTTCTTTCTAAAATGCTGCCCAAGGTTGCAGAAGGGACTTCATGACCTCAACCCTCCCACACAGAACCCTTCCCGCTGATCTGATGCCCACCCTCATCCCCCCCACTGCTGCCCTCTCAAACCTCTCCTTTCCCTTCAAGCTCCAAGATTCCCTAAGACTCAGGGCCCAGGGAGACTTCTGGGCTGCTGCTCAGCTACAGTCTGGCTCTTTGTACCAGCAGGGTGCACTGTCCCTCCACGGTGGGCATTTTGGCTTCTTCCTGCTTTCAATCCCGTGGCTATAGCCCTGTTGTTGCTGTCTCCTCATCAGAACAAACCCCCTGTACCTCAAGTGGCAGGGCACCAGGACAGGACACGGCATCCCTGTGGCTATCTTCAGGCCTTGCAGGGGAAGAACTACGGTACTGAACAGCAAACACTGTCCCTGCCTCCAGAATCCAGGCTCAGGTGTGGCATCCCGTGGGAACTGCACCAGGCAAGTGCTTACAGGTAATCCATCCCTTCAACCTCTATTTCCTTTACAGATGAAACACTGAACTACAACATGTGAGATGCCACAAATAGAAAGGGTAGATTCTACACAGGTACAAATGGGGTTGCTGGAACAATGTTTAAATTATAGTTTCCAAGAGGCATCTTCAAGGCCAACAATCACACTAAAGACCAACCACATGCCAGGTGCAGGTATGCGTCCTCTACTGTTCACAATGACTGGAAAGAAATTTTATCCTTCCTTTATAGAGGAAGGAGGCCTAAAAGGGTGAAGTTCCCAATTTGGGCTGCTTTCTTGTCCTGCCCCCCTTTTTTTTTTTTTTTAAACATTTATTTTGGAGAGCAGGTCCTGCTGAGCGTGGAGCCCAACATGCGGCTTGATCTCACAACCTTGAGATCATGACTTGAGCCAGAACCCAGTCAGACACTCAACCAACTGAGGCATCAGGCACCCCTCTCATTTTGCTTCTTGATCCGTCCCCTATCTGTATAAGCTGTACTTGCCCGATTCAAAAGTAGTGAGACTTCGGTAAAGTCAGAGCAAGCACCAGGATTGGTACCCAGCAGAGCCCCTGCCTGCCCCATTGTGCCAATTGCCTCCCTCTGTGTGCTGCTCCCAATCCAAGGTGACAGGCAGAGGAAATCTAGAGTGGACTAGATTTGGTGGGCCCCCACAGCGTGAGGGCCACCAGGCAGGCAAACAGGTTGGCCTTGCACTCACATTCAGGGATACCTACACTCACGAGGGTCTGTATGTTAGGGCCTGACAAGAGCTCTTACCACAGGTGACCCCCAAAACTCTTCATGCCAGAAGAGGCAAAGGTCCTTCCAACACAGGAGAGTGGCAGGCCCCTCAACCCACCTTTCTCAGCAAAGAAACTATGATTACGGGCCCTTCGCCCTCTGTACAGGTATATTCTGTATTTTCTCTTTGGGTGCATTCTCTGCCAGTTTTCCCACCTAACAAGAATGACTTCTTCATCCAGGACAGAAATAGGAAAAGGTTAAAGAGCAATATACATGTGCTTAGTACCACAGATGAAAACTTCCAGTTGATAAATTTCCCTCATCTGCTGTACAGGAGTAGAGTACACACCAGCACAGCACCACAATGAGCTCAAACTCCAAAGCAAGACGTCTTGGGTTCAAATTCTCACTCGGACCCTAGTAGCTGTTCAGCCTGTGCCTTTGTTTCCTCTTCTGGAAACTAAGATGGAGATGATGGCAGCACTTGCCTCACAGAGTTGTTATGAAGATTAAATCGATTTATACAAAACATCTAGAGAAGTCACTGGTATACATGATCTCTAATATACTTGCTATTACAATGTGACAGCTAATCATGAAATAAAATAATCCCCCAAGTACATCCTTATTCACCAAACTTCCTAAACTCAATTTCAAGGCAAAATATAACAATGAGTTAATAAATTCTACAACTGATAGGTGTTCAAAATGATGTAACCTTTAAAAAAAAATGATGTAACCTTCATGGACGGGATTCTGATAACATCTAACAAAAACTACAGATGTACAGTTACCTTTTACTAAGCAGTCCCGCTGTTAGGAATTTACCCTGAAGATACATCCCCAAAGATAAAAACAACAGATGCACAGTTACTAATTGTAGCATTATGTACAAATAAGACCAGAAATGTCCTAAATGTCCACCTATGAGCTTGGTTGAATAAGCTATGTTATGTCTGCATAACTGAGTACTACGCAGCCATAAAAAAGGATAAAGGCTTGAAGACAGAAGACCGAACTCATATAAATCAACTTTTAGGTGCTATTAAGTGAAAAAAGCATATATTGTATGTCCACTGAAAAGGCCTAGATCCAACAGCATCCAGTAACATTCACTGTGCCTACAGTCTAGACCTTGGCTCTAAATACCAATTCCCACTAAAAAGAACCAGAACTCCTTGGAAAAGTAGCTAATTCCAGGTTAGAGGCAAGGAAAATGCAAGGTGAGCCGGAAACATCTTTCTGTGCCAGCAAGTAAGGAAATGCTCCAAGACCAATGGGGGCATATCAAAAGGACACAGCTGTATCTGACTCTGGTATCCAGTATATATAAAGAACTCTTACAGTGCAACAATAAGACAAATACCTTAATTTAAAAATGGACAAACGACTTGAAAAACAATTCTGAGAAGATATACAAATGGCCAATAAGTATATGAAAATATGTTCAACACCATTAGTCACTGAGATACCACTTTGCACTCATTAGGGTGGCTATAATTAAAACAAATGAAAACAAACAAGAAACTCCCAGAAAACAAGTGTTAGCCAAGATGTGAAGAAATGAGAACCCTTATATATTTTAAGTGGAAATGTAAAATGGTTCAACTGCTGTAGAAAATAATTTGGTGGTTTTTCAGTTAAAACGGGAATTGCCATATGACCCAGCACATACTTGTAGGTATGTGCCTAGAGAACATGTTTACACACAAACTTACCTATGAATGTTCCTAGCAGCATTACTCATAATAACAACTGAAAAAACCCAAATGTATATCAACTGATAAGGGGATCAAATGAAATGCAGTTTTATCCATTCAATGGGGCATTATTTAGCCACACAAGATCAAGTACTGGTACATGCTATGACACCAATGAACCTAGAAAACATGCTGCTAAATAATTGGGGGGGGGGCGCGGTTTGTGTGGAGATTTGAACTAAAGGTATGAGGTTTCTTTTTAGGATGATGGAAATGTTCTGGAATTTGATAGTGGTAGTGGGGGCTCAATATAGTGAGTATACTAAGAACTCTTCAACATTTTAAAGTGGTGAATTTTATGCTGCAGATTATAGCTCAATAAAAAGAAAAAAGGACACAGTTGGCTAAGGGGGTTTCCACTCATCAAATCTGGGGCAATTTGAGCATCAGAAAGAATGAGTTATTGGATTATAACACTCTGAATTACAAAACTCACAGCAAGGGCGCCTGGGTGGCTCAGCAGGTTAAAGCCTCTGCATTCGGCTCAGGTCATGATTCCAGGGTCCTGGGATCGAGCCCCGCATCGGGCTCTCTGCTTGGCTGGGAGCCTGCTTCCTCCTCTCTCTCTCTCTGCCTGCCTCTCTGCCTACTTGTAATCTCTATCTGTCAAAAAAATAAATCTTTAAAAAAAAAAAAATTCACAGCAAAAACCACCACCCAAAAAAGGGGAGGGAAGACAGAAAACTCTTTATATATGAATGCCAGCTAATAAATGCAGGAGGAATGATGGGATAAGAATACAGCCATTTAAGACTCCTAATGAGAGAACCGATTTAGGCAAGGATCATCAGTGGATGCTACAATGTGTAGCATGTGTAAAAGGTGGCTGAAGGGTGCCTGGGTGGCTTGGATGGTTAAGTGACTGCCTTCAGCTCAGGTCATGATCCCAGAGTCCAGGGATCGAGTCCCGCATCAGGCTCCCTGCTCCATGGGGAGTCTGCTCCCTCTGAACCCCTCTCATGCTCTCTCTCACGTCTCTCTCTCAAATAAATAAAATCTTAAAAAAAAAAAAAAAAAAAAGTGGCTGAAGACCAAGATACTCAATGGTACCACCCACAGTTTTCTGGACAGATCTAGGAGACACCACCTTAACCAAAGAATCAAACCCAACATCACGAACACAGGACAACCTGATGTGATGCCCTAGAACATACACAACCCCACTTACGTAGCATCCTTGCAAAAAACATTTAACCTGAATTGAATCATGAGGAAACAAAAAGACAAATCCATAATGTGGGATTTTCTATAAGACAACTAACCTGGACTTAGCAAATATATTTATGGGTAAAATGCCCTGTTTAAAATTTACTTTAAATGACTTAGGGAGGGAAAAGTGTATGCGTGCATGCATCTGTGTATGCACGTGAGAGAGAGAGAAGTGGAAAGAAAAACCAAATGTTTCAAAATGTTAAAAACTGGTGAATCTATGTTAAAAAAAAAAAAAGAACATAAGCATTCAATATACTTTCAACTTTTCTGTAGGTTTATAATTTTTCAAAATAAGAAATCAGGAGGAAATGTGTATTATAAATCAGTTTTAAAGAGCAAAAATTTAACATGCTTAAATGTAATAAACAGAAACTAGGTATCTCTAATACAACAAATGTGATTTTCTTGAATGTATTTTACTGTTCCCCACTTAAATCTATAAAAAAAAATTACAGTATAGTTACTCGAAATTCCTCTATGAAGCTTGAAGCTTCTAAATTAGTTAAGTAAAAGTAGTCCAATTCAATCGATAAAAAACTTATCTAAGAGGCAAGAAAATATGTTGGATAACTCACAAACCCCACTGTACTGTACCCAGCTTAGAACTGCACATACTTCAAAATATGGCTTCAAGATGTTTCTTCTTTAACAGAATTTGTTAAGTTTTAGTGAAAGAGGTATACTTTTTTGCTACATGGTAGACAGGCCATATGATTAGCAGACAATTCAACTTTTATCTCCAGTGAGATGATTTACCATAAAGAAAGCCACCAAAAACTGTAAGCAGTCTGGATTCGTGTTTATTGAAGCCAGTAATTAGAGACATCTTCTCTTCCAGCACTAGAAAGCAAGGTTCCGCATGACTGCATAACTGCATCCGGCTAGAGCCACACCCCTGGACTAAGGCTGGTGGGGGAATAATCTGCAGTCCTAATTTTAAGTTAAAAACACCAATAAACTTAGTATAGAGATGACAGTGAACTTTCACTTACAGCATCAACATTGTTAAGGTCATGATGTACAGAGCAGTCACTTTCAACTTTGTTAAACTAATAAAAAACAACAAAGTCTTCAGTTTAAATAGTGATTTGAAAATGCCAATCCAAAAAAAAAAAAAGTGCAAACAAAATTAAATAATTCTAGCAGCATACCCGTTGCATTTTTAGGAAAGACCAATTCATGGCCCTTATGGCCACATCTTCAAGGTTGGGCTTATTTCTTTGATTTTTCCATTTTAAAGACAAACAGCAGATGTAACCACTATAACATATATAAATAGTCATAAAATTGTCTTTAACAGTCTACCATACAAGTGTATTCTGCAAATAAAATGAGTTTTACTTTAAAAAGTAAAGGCTGTTTACTGTTCGGCCTTTGGTTCCACTGCTTGAAAACCCCCAAATAACAAAAAATATCTCCCCACCTCCCCCCCAAAAGAACCCTGCAGCTCCCCAAAGTTGGTAGACTTTGGCAACCACTGAGCACATGAAATTACACGCACCAGTGTCTTCTGTTACTAGGAGCATCCACTTGTCATGAGAAACTAAAAGTGATCTCCAAGAAACCTTCCCTCACAAGACAGGTGTCTTAGCATTTCATCATTTTATATTGACACAAAAGTGCTTTTCAGTTTAAATGACAAAAAAAATTTTTTTTAAAGTAAAACTTTGCATTACAATTTGAAATCACACTGTATCCCCTGTAGGCATGTGCCTTTCCAATAATTCTTTCTTGTTTCTGAGGTCACTCATTTTGCCCCCACCCCCACCCCAGCTGCTGTGGAGAGAGGGGTTAAGTGACCCCATCAGTGTGGCCACAGCTGTTGAGCATCTATTGGTCACTACACCACAGCTATCCTTATACAGTCAGTTTACTGTCATTATCTGGACAATCTAGTAATCAGAAACCACAATACATTTAAAAACAAAAACTGAATTTAAAAAGGGGTGAAAAAGTGTATTTTTAACAATAAAGCTGGCACAAGGAACATGTTTCTGTTTGTCGGAAAGGCAACTAAATACTCAGCTTTCTCCTCAACAGTGTTCAGACCTTTACAAAAAAGCAATTCAAGACAGTCTTAGAGTCTTGTCTTGTTATATAACACAGGATATTAAGTTATGCCCAGTACTCTGTTAGTGGTCAGTCAATGTGGTATGTAAAAATAATGACATTAGGGAAGTTATGCTCAGACACAGTACAACAAACATTCATATAAAAAAAAGTAAACTCCACATAAGTGAACTGTGGTTTTTTTCCCTTGGTTTGACAACAAATGTTTTATACATTAATGGTAGTGTTTGCATTCAAATGTTCTGTCACATATAAAATTAAAAGTGCCATTTCAAATCCACAGAAATCATTTCCAGAATGGTGGTATGACATGACGATGTGTATGAAATTTGCCCTAAATGGAAACACTGAAAACACTTATTTCCATAAGAAAAAAAAAACAAAAAACAATGCTACACTTTATGAAAAACACAAACAAGAGAAATGTATCATTTCCATTTTCAATATAAAACATTCACACTTATTTGTCCATCTGATAGCACTGATCAGACCAGAGAGCTAGGACAAGACCCTTTTGCATCAATGGAACTCCGTGAAGGTTTCCACAGACCGTAAGGCAGGGATTGGTGCAGGCCAATTCAGAGTGCAATTACATTACAAACCTCCCTCAAACTTTCTGTAGCACATTGCATTATGGTAAAATGAGAGGCTGGTTACCCATTCGCTATTAGTAGACCAGCCTGTGGTAGTATAAAAAAATTTATTTTAATTTAAAAAACAAAGCAGGAGCTATTTAGAAAACAATTCAAAGTAAACTAATTTTGTAACTGCTGACTTTAAACATACCCCACAGTGACTGTCTGCCTGATGCAAACCCGTGGAGCCTAGCACGTCCCACGAGACATAGCCTGGGCCACACACATGACTGTGAGGCAGCCGCCATCTTCCCCCCCGCCCCCCCGCCCCGTGTCAACTCCACCTGACTCAGGCATCCCCACACTCTACACATCTGTCATAAGTTAAAGATGCATTCAGAACAAGTCTAATTCCCATTTTTCTTAGTGTTTAGTCTGGAAATGTTTTTTTGATTTTAAGCCTTAAAAATGATTATTTGACTTTCTACTGACCACACAGTATTTACTCACACTGCTCATCTCTGCCTTCCTCATCTCCTTCAACATTCGGCTTCCCCACCATCACTTCTCTCATTCCTCCTTTCAGTCTTTCTCTTTCCTGGACTTGCTGCCCCTTAATCTGCTTCCCAAGAACAAGTGAATTTGCTAACACGCAACTGGTCAGACTAACCACCCTCTGATCAATGATTTCCTGGTCTCATTTGCTCCACCCTGAAAGAAAGCAGGCCTTCTTCCTCTCATCTACCTTCCCTTCCACAAGAAGCCCAGCTACACTTGCTTCCCACGGGAGAGCCGCATGCCTGAGAGTCCAAGGGTTATCCTTAACAAAGGGGTCTGACATGTAACCTTCCTAAATGTGCATTTCATACTCGGACGAGTCAATGAAGTATTTTTTAAGTTCATCTCCCCTGCCCCAAAAAACTGATAGCATGTGCCATATCAGAAACATCCTTGTCTTAGCAGATCAATATACATAGTTATTTGGTCATTTTACATATGCACTTTTTAAGGAGGATCAGGCTTCATTTTCTGTTGAGTTTGTTACCATGGAGTCTGGTTTTCGAGTCATTCTATCCAGTTCTTCCTGAACATTTGTCAACACAGTCTTTTGTCCTTGAAAAAAAAAAAAGTCAGCAGTGACGGGGGAAATTATTTTCCTAAAAGGAACATTTAAAATTACACAGACTTCTGTAATTATTTGTGGCGATACCAACCTCAGTAAGAATAAAAGCAAGTCTTTTTTCAGTGCGATGATTATAAGGAGATCCCCTAATTCAACCCTTCTCAATTCCAAACATCACAGGTCTGCGTTCCTTGGATACATAACTGCCCCCCGACTAGGGATGCCTTCGTGCCAAATGTAAGGGCCTTTCTGAAAACACTCTTACACCCAACTCCAACCCCATGCCCTGTCATCACCTCCTTCTTAGAGGCGGTATGTAAGTTTCTGGTATACCAAAAACTACTTTCTGTGCCTCAGAACAGGTGTTTAGGTTTTGTTTTTAACTACAATACTCTAACTCACATGGGTAGTCCGGAAACACCATGTTTCAGTAAGAATATAAGACTAAGGCCAGACATTTCAATACTGCACAAAGTCAGTCCTCATATTCTTTTGTTATCAAATGCTAACTGAGGCCTGGAAATGACCCTTATCTCCTATCAGGGGATATGAGCCTGCAGTCTGGGCTACCAGACCCAACTGAGATTAAGAACTGAGGAGTCCCTGAAGGTCTGGCTGACCTAAGCATGGAGTGATCTCCTGCCGACCTCCTCTCATCTGAAAACACCAATTAGGGAAAATACTGTATTAACATTTCTTATGGTCAACAGAAAAGTAAAAGCAAAAATCCTTATGGTTTCAAGCTTCCTGGCAAAATGGGTAATTCCCAAGGAACTTGGCTCTTCTGTTTCAGAGGCCTCCAAGACACAGACTTGCCCTACTGCCCACAAGGAAGGACAGGAAGGGGGCTTCCACAGAGAGGAGTATGTGTGACAAGTGGGGAGCTTCATGGAGGAGGAAGGACGACCCTCCAGTGAGACAGGGAGGGGTCATAGGCTCCAGCTCATGGCAAGACTAGGCACAGTGAACAAAAATCTTTATAAAGCATCACAAAATACTAAATATCATAAATAAAGTATCAATGTTACACTCTTGACCATGACCTCCCATGAATAGCTCTGACACCATAGTCACATGTACAGTTTAGAATGTACCTCAATTCACCCAGCAGTCAGTTCCTGAGAACCCAATGTACATAAATTCTACCTTAAATGTAGAATTTATTGCCAATGTGCCAAGAAAACCTGCATGCTAATAAGGTAATCCTACTGTAAAGTGTACTGCACGGTATAAGGTGGGGAGGAGCTTACTTGCTTGGCTGCTCAGAACATGGGGGATCTGCACATCAGGTGAAGGCAGACGCTCCTGTACACTCGCGCCCCCCACCCCCACCTCCAGTGCTGGTCAACCACAAGGATCAAAGGTCTCCAAGGGCCCTTCGGTACCTGACTTCTTGGCTGTGCTCTGCACACCACTAGCACCAGGACTGCCAGGAGAACCTGTCTTTTTACTCAGCAGGCTGTTGAAGAAGCTGGCCAACACACCTTCACTTGCGGCATTATCTATGGAAACATTAAGAAAGCCAGCATCACACCACTGGACGACTCAACACCACCACAAAACTAGTTTTCAGCTTGGAATTATCCATTTGTGGCTATCATCTTCCCCACACACTAAGCACTTTCATTCAGTATGATTCCTTATATACGGCTAATGCCAAGACTAAGTACATGTTAGCATGATCAATTAAGTGCAAACCTGTTTACATTTTCTATCTGTTTAGGGACATAATATAACTCATGTTCCACATCATCTCCCTGTCTATGAAGCAGTGTTTTTCAAAGTTTTATAAGCTCTTTTTTTTTTTTTTAAGATTTTATTTATTTATTTGACAGAGAGAGAAGTTACAAGTAGGCAGAGAGGCAGCCAGAGAGAGAGAGGGAGAAGCAGGCTCCCTGCTGAGCAGAGTCCCAATGCAGGATTCCATCTCAGGACCCTTAGATCATGACCTAAACCAAAGACAGAGGCTTAACCCACTGAGCCACCCAGGCGCCCCAAAAAATGACTTTTTTAATTTTTTTTAAGATTTTGCTTATTTATTTGACAGACAGAGGTCACAAGCAGGCAGAGAGGCAGGCAGAGAGAGAGAAGAGGAAGCAGGCTCCCTGCTGAGCAGAGAGCCCGATGTGGGGCTCGATCCCAGAACCCTGGGATCATGACCTGAGCTGAAAGCAGAGGCTTTAACCCACTGAGCCACCCAGGTGCCCCCAAAAATGACTTCTTATGTTGTATTTCTCTCTGAAGGAACCCACATGGCCTAACTGGGGTCTTAGATGCAAAGGTCACTGATTCCAACAAAGGGACAGGCCTTGGTCCCTCTCAACTGTGAGCCCCCTCCCTTTGAGCGAGAAAAAGGGGAAAGCAGCCCCTTCTTGGGAGAAGCTAACAGCCCAGCTGTCATGAGTCTCCACCTTTGAAACCTAGTCACCCAGGCCCTTCAGGCCTAAGACTAAGCACTCTCCAGAGATAGGATACATACTTTTGATGTTTGGGTCCGGCTTCTTTACTGATGTGCCTGGGGAGGCGCTAGGCACACTGGCTGGCCCTCCCCGGCCCTGAGTTCTTGGGGAGCCAGAGGGTCCTCTTGCAGGGGATTCCTAAGTCCAAAACCAGCCCAAGTTACACAGAGGCATAAAAATAACAGGAAATACATATTCCAAAAATGAAGACATTCTCTACAGGATATTTTTCAGTCTAGGGAGACAGGTGGCAGGACTGGGAGTTTGTTCCAGTTCAGTCTCTTTCTAGACTTTAGTTTCTCCTTAGAGAAGAGATATCAAGATAATAAAGCCTGTTCACTCTATTTCCCTGAGCTATATTCCTTCATCAGACATTTCCTGAGTCCTTATTATGTTCCTGGCCCTGGGCCTTCAGAGAAACCAAATTCCCTTGAAAATACAAAAACCCACACAAATATAGGCTCTTAGAAATAATGGCATGAAGTTTGAAGACACCTACAACACTGGGGCTTGACCCTGTTTGGTTTAAGGTACTCACAGAGGCTCTCGTAGGCGTGGCTGGCTGCTTGGCAAGAAGTGACTGCAAAGAGAGGGACATATTGGCCATTAACCAAGGCCTGCAGAATGCACTGAAGAAACACTTCCAGCGCACTCTGCAGAAACACTTACTTCCCAGTGTTCCACTAGGGGGCGCCATGAACAACAACCAAGCCATAGATTTTATATTATGCATGCAGAAAGTTTAAATTCAGCAATTTGGTATATATTGAAAAAAATAATCCAAGTAACCAGTTCTGGAGCTAAGGAAGCAAGGAGGGCACAGAAGGCAGGACCAGTTGGCAAAAGAACCATCAACACCCCAGCCCGCTGAGCTGCCTGCATCCATCAGGCAGACCCGGGACAGGGCTAAGAGACAGGTCTAACAATACTGCTAGTAAAACAGAAAGGTGAGACTGGGTTTCCATTCCCAACTTTCAGCTTGGGGAAGTTACTCTCCTCACCTAAAAAATGGATATGTCAGCTCTCCTGCCTTATGCACAGGGCTGTGTGGAGCCATGTAAAATAATGGAAGTGAGGTCAAGGCACTTGGTAAACTGTCAATACAGGAGGTATTATGCCAGGAAACCTAGTTTCCAGAGAGAAAAGTCACTTAAAATGGTACTAAACCTCACACTGCTGAGAATCTGCAAGCAGGCAGGGGATCACCTGAGGCAAACAGTCTAACCCCTACTCTGTACCAATGCTAGAAATGGGAGGGAACAAGGAGACCTGGTTACAAGCCCATTAATGCTGCAAGCTCTCTGTGATGGCCTCAGCCTCACCCCAGGGGCTGGCATTTCATGCATGAGAAGGTCTCTGCTCTGGCCTCACGGGTTCTTCTTACCTGTTGTTTCATTAGGAACACCTGCTCATCTTCTGCTGCCAACTCTTTGTCATGGACCAGCTGTGAAGTGAAGTGACATACTAATTTGTGGTTACAAGGCAAGAACACCCAAACTACTATCAAAATTCTCAATGAAAGAAGAATCCTGGGCTCGGGTCTCAACACGGGACAATCCTGGGGAGAGTCCCTGCTGCAACTGCACCATTATGTTTTTCCTAGTCTGGAACCAACTCTGTTCCAAGACCAGCCTTGGTATGTCATATTTAAGTCTGGCAGGTTCTAAACACATCCGAGATCAGGACCTAACCCTAACCCTAACCCAGCAGGTCAGAGAAGCACAAGGATCTCCTAAAAGTTATCCAGAGGCAGTGGTGGACTGTCAGAACTTAATGGGAAACTTCAGCCCAACTCCATGTGGGCACTCCATCATTCACGCCCCACCACCTGGAGCCATTTACTTAACACCAGACTTGAGGGGCACCTGGGTGGCTCAGTGGGTTAAGCCTCTGCCTTTAGCTCAGGTCATGATCTCAGGGTCCTGGAATCGAGCCCCACATTGGGCTCTCTGCTCGGCAGGGAGCCTGCTTCCTCCTCTCTCTCTGCCTGCTTTTCTGCCTACTTGTGATCTCTGTCTGTCAAAGAAATAAATAAAATCTTTAAAAAAAAAAAAACAAAAAACAAAAAAAACCAAAAAAATCAGACTTGAGCTGGCTTTTTTTTTTTTTTTAAAGGCCCTTGGATTACTTTTTTCTTCCCCTGAAAGTGGTTCAATATGCAAAACATATTTTCCTTATAAGTTTCTTGTCTCTCAAAACAAAGAAACCTCCAACAAAACACAAACCCTACAACTTGAAGTGACTGACACAGGTACCTTTCTCACAGGTGGTTTCACAATAAAATCTTCATATGCATCTTCTGGCTTCACAGTTGTGAAATTTTCATGTAAAATTGCTATTTTCTTTTCATTGTCCCAACCTGCAGGTCTAAAAGCAAGGAAATGGGGATTGATTTGCTTCTCCTGGGATTGTCTCACAGCACTTAAGACTTTAGAACACATTCCAGGTTAGAGAGGGCTCTCAGATGAGAGCCTTTCCCACAAGATCTGGTCTGTAGCTGCTGGGGCTGGCCTGTAGCTTGTGGCAGACAAGTCAACGTTTAGTGCCAGCACAACCCATCAGCTTGACATCGCAGGTCCTACTCCAGACTGAGCTCATGGGGCCCAATATCCAAGGAGCCAAAATGAGAGCCTATGGACTACCCATGCTGACCCACAGGAAGTGCTCAGAGCTTTCACACGGCTCCACCCAGAAGAGCAAGGACACAATGGGGCCTTACTCTGACAACAGAGATGTAGAGAACAGCATAGAGGACAGAGCTCAGGATGAGACTGTTTGTCTTGGGCTTCAGTGCAGAGGACCTCTCTCTGAGAACTCTTCTGAAGTTTTCTTATGGACTGCTTCATTAATGTTACTGATGTGGGAAGATACAGAGCAAAGGAGGGCACTAGGGCACCTACACTCACCTGGGCCCCAAAGCAAAGGGACGCAAGCAGTCCTTGAGGCTCCTACATGGGTGCTGCCCTGACTGATTTCGCTAAGCAGGATGGCACCCAGGTTCCATTAAGTTATGCTGCAGTAGCCTACATTCCCACCAAGCTCTCCTGGTGCAGCGTTGGTGGAATAGTGGTGAGCACAGCTGACTTCCACCAGGCTCTCCTGAAAGAGCAACTGCAAAAAGCCCTACACAACATACTTTTGAACTCTACAAGCTGTACAAAATGGCACCTGATTGTTCTCGCAGGACTTCCTTTCCCCACATAACCCCTGCTTCACAGCTCTGTGACCAAACCGCATTCTCAACCAGGGTACTCCACCCTGACTTCAGGAGCTTCCAAACAGCTAAACTACCAACAGGATCAAAGACACAAAGGGACAAGGTGTGATCAAGATGCCACCAGGACCCAAGGGGGCCTTCGGAAGCTATGAGATGCTTCTCCTCTCCACAACAGCCCCAGTCCCCAATCCATCTTCCTGGGCTTCCTGTTCCTCAGGATTCCAAGTGATTTGGGCACTCACATACCACTCACCAAGCTTGTGTCTTTTTTGCCTGCCTGATTGCTCTGGACAACAATTCTCTAAAATCCATCTTGGGCTCTAGCTTTGCCATCCGTAAGCAGCCCGATCAGGCTCTCCCCGAATGTCCAGGAAGCAACCCTATTCAGTCCCCACAGCTCTTGGCTTTCACATCTTCAGCCTTCTCAGAAACTGTCCCTCCTGCCCCTCCACTCCTTCTGGCCTGCTTGGCACACACACTCAGCCTTCCACCATCACCCCCTCTGTTCTCCCTGCCACATTGCCTCCACTACCCCATTACTGCCCCACCCCTGCCCTCTAGTCCTGTGTGTAGGGACCACATCTTGTTCGTTTCAGCATCCTTAGCATAGAACCTGGGCATCTAGGAAGTGCTCAGTAGTTCCTGAAGAACTGTAATTTCCAAGTCAAGAGAATATTTAAGCTTAAAACACCAATCTACTAGCACAAGTCCTCTCGGAGGCCACACAGCATGCATCCATTGGAAGCACACTCATGCATCCAAAACGCTCATCATTCTCCAAGGACAGAGAGACACAAACTGGAGCAAACAGGTATCCAAATCTCTGCCCAAGACCATCAGCCCCAGTAGCTCCTAAAATATGAAATGCCGAAAACCCAGTAAGTATTCAGTATAGCTGAAGTCCATGCCGACTAGGTCCACCAGTGAAGGTGCTTGCAATCTTCCCGACCAATGGGCAGAGAAATCAAATACTTCAATATAAGAGATCAGGCTCCCCAAAGTCCAGTTCCCTACAGTTCAACTCCCTCCTCCAGCCATTATTCTATCAGAGCTGACAACTGGCAAAAAAGGCTAGCTTAAGTTTTGGCACCTTGCTCTCAATGAAGAAAGGCAGCACCCTTGGCCTCACTTCACCTACTTCCCGTAGAGGCAGAACGGCAAGTCATCTGGAGAGGAGCTGGGTATATCTATCCCCTGTGAGGTCCAGCCCAAGCACTTCACCCCAAGGCAGCAGAAAGCTGGCTATGTACAACAGAGACAGAAGGAACCTCACTTGGAAGGATAAAATGTGAAGGGCCAAGTGATAAAATGCGAAGGGTAAATGTACTATAAAAAGAAGCATTTAAAACAAAAAAGGATTTGAAATAACCTATATGGAACTCACATAAAAACTGCATCCTTTTCCACAACTAAGGCAGGTGTGATAAAGTGGAAGCCATATGTTTTATGAACAATGTACTTATACAATAAGTCGAGATTTTTCTCCTCCTTCACTGACGTATAAATCAAGGCTGCTCCATCTAATCAATCTGCTTAAGGAAAACAAATTCATTGCAAAAAGATAAAAGCAAACACATGCAAGCATAATCCTCAAAGTACTACTCACAGGTGACCAGCTTTTGATCAATACATGATCACTAGAAAGCATTAAAACTTTTAAAACTAAAACAGTAATCATAACAGATGAACATGTCAACTGCAGAGAGCATGTCAATGCTGGCAGACCATGCACTTCATTTAACACACAGACTGCTACTTTTTGATCCATCAGGCTGATTCCTAAGCAGTCAAGTTAATGGCTCTGAGGTTAGCGCAGAAAAACACCCTCAGCATATCCAAGGTACACAGATTCATTCCTAGACAGATGTGCACATGGGATCCAGTTTATTATTAAGCACATCAAAGACATGGGTACCTAACGTGTAGCAGCACCCTTCAGAGCTGGACAAAACAAAAGGCCCGGAGGAAGTTGTAGGGACCTATCCCTCTTCCCCATATTCCAGAGCACAGGTCCATAGCACCAACTGCTATGTTTCTATTTTTCTGTAAAAATATCCTATTTTTACAGAAGTAAGACTCAAAAGACTGCTGACACACTATTTCTCTCAAGGACAGCACACGACAAACACGACAGCACACGAAAAACTGTGTGGCATCGAAACCAATATTGTATTGGGTAATTTACTTTTTTTTTTGCAAAAAAGCAAAGTTTAAAAAGACTTCCAAGATATGACAAAAGTAGTTTGGTAGTTAAGACTACCCATATCAGCTTTCTTCTTACTATGAAAGCCTTATTAAATGTAGAGCATTTTAAAAAAAAAAGTGATGAAAGACACAAATTAGTACGTCCCAAATTCCAATACAGTAAAATACAAAATTAGTAAAAAGTTGTACATAATTTCTCCATGGCAGAAGACTGTTCTGAATTCAGGAAGTACTTGAGCTTTCTGAAGATGCCCCGTCTGGACAACAGCCTGGCTTGGCACAGAGCGGGGAGTTTGTGTTCTGATGCCCTGACACGGCGTTCCAAGGATACACTGGAGGCAGAACCTCCGTAGATGTGACTGGATGAAGTCAAAGTGCTCGTCCCTGTAATCATGCTCCTTCTCCAGGACACTCACCGCATCACACTGCAGGGATGGCAGAAAGAGAAAGGAGTCATCCTTTTGCTTCTCTCCCTGCTGAGATGGGAATAGCATCATCTTTAAAGTTTCATAGTTCCAAAGAATAAAGCCATAGCCAAAGGTCTAAGCATTAACTAGACAAGAGTCAAAAACAACTGGGAATTTTTCCTTCACCCTGGACCACACTTTCCAGAGCTGTAAAGTGGGGACCGAACAGTCTGATCACCTCACAGTTGTTCTAAGAATTAAACACAGTCACATCAGAAAGCAGGCCCATGGGACATGGCTATGCACTGCACACTCCATAGGACTCCTGTTTCACAGAATATACTGCAAATGGCACACTTTGTGATTGAGAATAAATTACTTTTGAAACCCAAAATGTTGTGTGTGTTTTAAGTGTATTTATTTATTTAAATAATCCCTACATGCAATGTAGGGCTCAAACTCATGACCTGAGATCAAGAGCCCCAGGGTCTTCCGACTAAGCAAGTGAGGTGTCCAAAAACCCAAAACAACTTTATTTCTCTCTGACTGAACTTTTCATTCCCACGTCATCATTCTATAGGGTAAAAGAAATTGAAACTTTGCATTCCCTTCCTTCTTTTACTATTGAGTGTTATGTTCCTTTCTGAAAATCATCTAAAATCCAACAGATTTTATGAGACCAAAACCCTAAAGAATTCTGCTCTTATTATTATTTTTTACCATCAACTTGGGCTAGACCAACTGGTTCAGAGAACCTTAAAACTGCTTTTAGTTTTAAGTTTGAATCACTCAATAAAGCTGACAGTGCTTCATGGAGAGATTAACTCAAACTATGAACAAATTGAGTGATGTCATGTTTCCAGCAACAACACTACATGACAATATTCTCTAGCCTGACCTATTCAATGTACCTTAATGAATCCCGAATTAGTACAATTCTCCCTTAGGAAGACACGCAAGTAAAGCTCCTTAGTTTCTTTCAGATGGTGACTGTACACTGGCCAAACCCAGCCAGATTTACAATTCCCTGGCACATACCTTTGTGCATACCACCAACACTGGGATTCCCAGGTTATGAGTCAGCATATTGTCACCAAGAGGCAAGGCAACATTTTCTTCATCAGGACCTGACGTCAAAGGTCCTCTTCTCTGTGGGGAACCTTGACAACCTTCTTCAGGCTCAACATAGTCTTGAAAATCTTTCACAACTACAGGTGAAAAATGGAAAAGAAAATCACACACAAATAAAAAACGCACATACCAGTTTTAGAAAACCAAAAAAGGCAGTAATAAGCACAAAACATAAAGTCACGACAAACTTCCCAACTCTACTCTACTGTGATATTAGGGATTTGAAGGTAGTGATACAAAATCCCAATTCTGAAACATTCAGTCTGTAACTTCAGAGCAGCAAAGACATACCCCTGGACATCTTGAAATAATAAAAATTTTAAAATTATTCAACTCTTAAACAGGTTTTAATTTTTTTATTTACCTATTCTTTTTTAAAAGATTTTAAGTAATCTCTACACCCAATGTGGGGCTCAAAGTCAGTCACGATATCAAGAGTTGCATGCTCTACCAAATGAACCAGGCGGGTGCCCCTTAAACAGGTTTTAAAAATTTCTAAGGTTTTAATACTTTCTATTATGAAAAAAGCCACATTTCTTATATATCTAATATTTTTAAAAAGTAAGACTAGTAAAACCATCTGAATTCCACAAGAGCATGCTGTTTCCACTCAGCTGACACATATCTGCACTAAGGAGCGAGGCCGGGCTTGGCCAGCCCATCCACATCTCTTCATCACCCTCACTCTTGTGGACTCAGTCTCATCTTTCGAAGATCCTGAGTCACTGTGCAATGCTGAACAACCTGTTCCGGCCTAGCACACAAAGAAGTCAGCAGTATAACGTTGACTTCTTGGCACAGGCAGTTACTACTTCAGGCCAAGAGTGCAATCCCACAGGAGCGCCTTCAGGCTGAGAATGGTCCATGGCCCTGGTGAAGCTAAGTGAACACAAAGCTCACAGACCCACAGCTTTTCATGGGTACTTCAAGGCTTACATGTCAGGCCAGAAAACAAGGATATGATACTTAAAGCTACTTTGAGCTAGAGCAGCAAACATGAAGCTGTATACCCTCTATACCCAATGGGACAAAAGGACCAAAATGCCTTTTAGTCTCATCCACAACATGCTCATTAAGAAAATGCAAATAAACGGATTAAAGAGAACCTAAAGAGAGGTGCACATACTACTCTTCTTCATCCACAGAACAGGTTTCAAACATTTTTTTAAATATATTTTTTAAAGATTTTATTTGACAGACAAAAATCACAAGTAGGCAGAGAGGCAGGCAGAGAGAGAGGGGGAAGCAGGCTCCCTGCCAAGCAGAGATGTGGGGCTCGATCCCAGGACCCTGGGACCATGACCTGAGCTGAAGGCAGAGGCTTTAACCCACTGAATCACCCAGGTGCCCCGTTTCAAACATTTTTTAAGGGAGGCAGAGGCAAAGGGAGATGGAGAGGGAAAGAAGCTTTTAAGATTTTATTTGTGAGAGAGAGAGCACACATGCATACAAGCAGAAGGAGCAGTGCAGACAAAGGGAGAAGCAGGCTCCCTGCTGAGCAAGGAGCCTGATGTGGGACTCAAACCCAGGAACCTCGGGGATCATCCCTTCCCTGAGCCAAGGCAAATGCTTAGCCAACTGAATCACTCAGGTGTCCCACAATTTCTCTTCATTAAGCTCATTCATATAATTTCATTGTCAATATAAACAGTCAAGAGATCTTTACTGTATTTTGAAAAAAAAGATCACTGAAGGGTTTTCTGATGAACTTAGCATGGCTGTTGAAGGATTTTGAAGAAATCAAAGGTTCTCAAATTTTCTCCCTGAAAGCATTTTTTTTTTTTTTTAAAGACTGAATTTGGGCACCTGGGTGGCTCAGTGGGTTAAGCCTCTGCCTTAGCCCAGGTCATGATCTCAGGGTCCTGGGATCGAGTCCCAAATCGGGCTCTCTGCTCAGCAGGGAGCTTGCTTCTTTCTCTCTTTCTCTGCCTGCCTCTCTGCCTACTTGTGATCTCTCTCTGTCAAATAAATAAAATCTTAAAAATAAATAAATAAACAAATAAATAAAAAGATCGTATTTATTTATTTGACAGACAGAGATCACAAGCAGGCAGAACAGCAGGCGGGGGAGGGGGGATGCAGGTGCCCCGCTGAGCAGAGAGCCCCATGCGGGGCTTGATTCCAGGACCCTGGGATCATAAGCTGAGCCGAAGGCAGAGGCTTTAACCCACTGAGCCATCCAGGTGCCCCCCCTGCATTTTAACAAATCTTCAAATCAATAGAAAATAAAATGCCTTAAGTCTGGGTAATAACTATGACGGCCCAACATCACATAAGGCACTCAACCAGGAATTCCAAGAGAGTGAGCATGGCAGAGCCTAGAGCAAGTTACAGGTCAGCTAAGTGGCTATGGGAAGTGAGGCAGGGCTAGGGCAGCTCCAATGGTGAGCTCCAGGAAACTCCGTCACCCAGTGCCCTGCATGAACTGCTGTATTCTACATATGCCAGGATGTAAAAATAGTTGGGAAGCCCGGGGTTAGACTGACTTAATTATGGCTATCCAGCAACTGTAGGACACACGTGTTTTTAATAACTCAGCATTCTAGAAAGTAAGTTGGAAGGCAAAGTAAGTGTCCATAACATAGAGGTTGGTGAAAAAGGAGGATAAAAACATAATGACCATGTAATTCAGGTAATAAAATGTGCATTGCCCTTAGGGTGCAGACATGTCACAGTATTAGCAATTTCTCTTCCAATGGTGGGTGGCCAATATTTCACAGTCCACCTGGGGGTCCCCCTTTAGCATCTCATGGGAGTGGGAAAGGGAAGGAGATCAGAGTGCTCTACCCTAGCTGCTGCCCCTCTCTCTTTTCCCTCCTACCTCACTGATCACCCACTGGTTCCACAATCCTGAAAATGTCCCACAGAGAGCACCTAATCTTTTTTCTCTATTTGATAAACAAGGGAAGCCCAGACATAAAGCAGGAAAGACTAATCTACACAAGCACCACCTTCTAGCAGCTCTGGGGTTGCTCTACCCTCCCCCATCACCGCCAGTCAAACAGATGCCATAGACTCAGGGCTGCTGCGGAACCAAACCTGAAAGAGTGGCCCACCATGGAGCAGCATTCCAAACTCAGCAGACTGGAGACTGGTGTTGGATTGGAACAAGGCTGGGTACAGCCTTACTCATTCCATACAAAACCTAGAGTCCAACTGATCTGCAAAGCAGGAGTCTGATGAGCAAGAAGATGGCTGACTGCTTTATGAAAACGTAACCTAAAGCCAGCACTAACAAAGGCACTCCTTCAACATGCAGCACAAAGGCATGACTACCATCCAAACATCTCAGAGGAAGGGCGGTGAAAACAACAGAGGCCTTCAGAAGGATAAGCAGAGTCAGGAGGCATGGACGTGGTTCCAGTAATTGCTAGTTACCAGCCTGTGTCCTCTCTTCCCTTCTTCCTTATAACCAAACCCAACCTTGATACACAGAACATGTGGCCATTCAGAACTACATTTCCCAGCCTCCTTAGGAAGACAATAGGCACACACCCTTCAGCCCCTTTTTCCTCTTCCTCCATGTGCTGTCTGGAACATAGATGTGAAGGCTACAGCTCTAGTTGTCCAAAGGAAGAGAACCACACCCTAGAGATGACAAAGCAATAAGCAGAAGGAGCCAGCATCTTTGACCTGCCTTCCCAGAGCTGCTTTCCAGGCCTCAACTGCTTACCTCTGGATTTCATTTATAGGACAGAGAAATCAACTTGTCTTGTTTAAACCCCTGTTATTTTGGGTTTTATGTCACAAGCAGCTGAAACTAATCCTAAGTGACAGACATCAATGACTAAGCACAAAATAAATTTAATAGTTCATGGAACTACAAGCTCCCAGGAGCAAGCATCTTGTCTGCTGTGTGCATCTCTGATGCCTAGAACAGACCCAGCACAAGACAGACACTTTTCCTATCTGGAAAAGAACACATTCATTTTACTTTTTTGTTTCAAAAGTATTCACAAGGTTATAACACTAAGAAAACAGACTCAGAGACTGACATCTTCAGGGTATTAACCCATTAATCTGGGCAAGACGCTAAATGGGCAGTGAAAGACAAAGAGCTCTTCAGCCTCAGAACTATTCTAAGAAGTTGTCTTTAAGGTCTCTATTCCAGGGGAAAAAGAGGCATTATCTAGAAAGGTCACTGGTTGAAGACAGATGAGCTGAGCTGCATAACAACCACTGTAGAACACATGCGGGTGACCTAGGAAACACACATGCCCACAGCAAACCAAAGATTTAGATGTTAAACTCCCATTTTAGCTAATGTGGGACAAGAACAAGAGGAATTTATGATAGGAAGACACATAGCCAGAGAGCTGATTTAGAAAGCACATCAAAATTTCTGAACCCTTCCGCCAGTAAGTGTGAAGATCCTGTGTGCCATGCCCTAGAAGCCCTTATTAATTCACTAAAGAGAATGATGTCATCCTGTGGCAAAGAGCCAGGCTGAGCCCAGCCTGCCCTGGCCAAGACTGCTGCTGCTGCACACGGCCACAGCCCCAGCCCCTGCCCCTCCCATTTCCCTGGCAAGTGGACAGAAGCTGATGTAAGTGCACAGAAGCAAGGGAAAGGAAAAATAAGCTTCTGAATCACAGTAAGGAAAAACAAAACAAACTTCATTTAATTTGAAAGTTCCCTGTTGTCAAAAGGACTTGGGTGTCTTAGTCTCAAAACAGCCTTTCATTTTAATGACAAAAAAATGACCTTCCTATTTCTAACTAAAATCATACTTGCTGAATCTCAAAATGAACTAAGGTAGAAGCTGAAAGATTTGTCTTTTGTAGGGCTTCCTTTAAGCCTGACAATAAGAGAGTCCAGGGGGCCTCAATGGAATCCCAGGGCAATGGACTCAAGCTGCAGATCCCACGTTAAGTCTCCACACCCACTGATGCTAACTCAGCAGCCAGAGTAACAGAGAAATGAAAAGACCCACAGAACTGACTCAAATTTGAGAGGCGAGGAAAGAACCCTTTTTTAAAAAGAGAACCAATGAAGAACAAGGAATATGGATTTGTTCTACTTTCTTCAACTGTGATGCTTGAGAATAAGACTGCTTTAAATACTTTTTGACTACTGAATTTACAAGAGCAATTCTGAAATAAATGGCACAAACAAAACCACATACTCCGTAACGGAAGCTTTGTAACCTCTTGACTGAAAAGGAAGGTGGCTTGAACCATCCATAGACACTAGTGAATTTTCCAATTATGAAAATCCTATTGTACTTACACTTCCGTTCTAGTTCCCTCATTTCTTCTGGTGGAATTTTCATTTTATCAATGTGCTCACGTAAAACACTAGCCCATTTCTGTAGAGATTCCATCACGGTCCAAGGCCTAGACATGTCTGCGACAAAAATGACCAAGGTCTCCGGCAAGGATTCAGCAGAAACTGCAAACTTCAGCAAGCCTTTGTGGTATAAGTCTCCATCCAGAATCCACACATTGCAGCGTGTGTGATCTGAAAAAAGGAGTAAAGTTAGGTTACTACCTGACAAAAACCATCAGCACAGCTGAAAAAAAGCCACATCAAGAACTTGAGGAGCACCTGGGTGGCTCAGTCAGTTAAGCATCTGCCCCCGGCTGAGGTCATGATCTTGGGGTCCTGGGATTGAGCCCTGTATCAGTGCATCACGCTCCCAGCTTAGTGGGGTCTGCTTTTTTCTCTCCCTCTACCCTCCCCCTGCTTCGCTGCTTGTGTGTGCTGTCAAATAAATAAATAAAATCTTGAAAAAGAAAAAAAAAAAGAAAACTTGAAGGTGACAGCCACAGAATTCCAGGCAAAACCAAAAAGAAATCCTAATTGGAAAAGAACCCAAGTGCTCAGTGAGCAGTAACCCTTGGTCAAGGGGCCTGGTGAACTATCTACACTTTAAAAATTTTTTAACTACAATAATATGTTATATCCACATCTAAAGAGATTCCAGCAACGTCTGAGGAATAAAGAGTGAAGGGCATTTCAGCTCTCAATAAGAATCAAAAGATACATATAAAAGCTAAAATGTTCACTGGTCAACTGCACCACAGTCTACGTAATCCATTCTCAGTTATCAGCAATCTATGGCGCTATAAGCTGTGCCGACCAGCCTGCGGTTAAACAAGCTCTTCTTGTCATGCACACTAAACAGGGAGTTCACATACTACAAAGGGTGCCAAAGAGACAGGATCTTTGTGTTTAAATGCTAAGATAAAATTATTACATATAAAAATTGAGGTATGAATTATTGGATGCTGGTGATATTAAGGAATTAGTTATTTTTGGTATAATAAGAATATAGTTATCTTTTAGGGGCACCTGGGTGGCTCAGTCCGTTAAGTATCTGCCTTTGGCTCAGGTCATGATCCCAGGGTCCCTGCCTGTGCCCTCACATTCTCTCTCTCTCTCAAATGAATAAAAAAATCTTTAAAAAAAAAAGTCCCTATTTTTAACAAACATATGGAAGTATTTGTAAACGAAATGATACAATGTCTGAAATTTGCTTCAATATAATCCACTGTGGAGTGAAAGGAGAAGCAAGTTAGAGTATAGTTGAAATAAAATTGCCACAGAACTGTTTGAGGTAACTGTTCAAGGCAAATAACACATACACTGGGTTTCATGATCCTAAGTCTACGTTGTACCTATTTTTAAAGGTTTTTCCATAATAAAAAGTTGAACATACATACATACAAATGTGCAATTAACTGACATTTAATGAAACACATGATTCCAAAATTATACCTGGATGATCGAACCACAGAAGATGTCTCCATAATGATAACCTATTTTAAAAAGTTTTTAGTTTTCATTTTTGAGAAATATTTTTTCAGAAAAGTACCTTGAGTGAGAACTCCTACAACCAGTATCGTTTCACGAATTTCTTTCCTAACAAACTCCAAAATACACTCTAAAAACCCATGTTCTGTTAGCTATCCTTTTTTGTGTTAACTGATTCATTAAAACAAATGCTGTTAAAAATGTTATATTCATGACCATTTCAACAGTATAATAAGCTATCTGCATCTAATTAAACTTTTAAAATTCTAATACACTTTAGACAGTGGTTTTGGTTTGGGTTCTGTGGATGTCTTCAAAGATACTGCTCTGTACCTAAAGCCCACTGATTTTAATGTCTACCCCTCACCAGGCATGGTTCCTTTCTTCAGCTTCTCTTCCACTGCCCACTACACATAATCACTCACTTAAATGGAGATCATACACACCACATGTGATGTTAAACCGATGCCCAGAACTCTGCAGGCAGTGGTCCTCTGACACATCATGTCCCACCACAAACCAGGGATAAGCCAGAGACCATTTTCTCTACCTGTGTGATTGTCTGCAAAATGTATTATTTATAACCCACTCACACCAAACAATAAAAAAGACTAAAAAAGACTGCTGAAAGATGTATAACTAACTACTGATAAGGACAACTCCTCCAATCTAAAAAAGACCTGCAAGTAGGTGGCCTAAAAATGCCAGAGACCAGTAAATTTTTAAGGCAACCTTAAAGAATCTGAAATAAATGTTAATGGGTTCTTCAACTCAAAGGCAAGTGAATATTGGTTAATATGATGCTTTGGGATGATATGTATTTACATCATCTTGATTCAAGCAGATTCACAGAATATCTACACCAGGCTTTGTACTTTCAAAATGGTACAAGAGCTACTACTGTGTCTCAAGTAGTTGGCGACACCTAATACATGCCACCTCTCATTCCATCAACCTACAAAACAGTACTATTACCCAATTCTACAAACGAAGAAAAGGAGGTGTGGAGGGCTTAGGTCAGTCACAACTGGTGATTATGGAACCAGGACTCTGAATCAGTTCTGGTGGCTCCAAAACCCAAGCACTTTCCATAATAACCATGCTGCCCAACAAAAACAGGATGCAAGACTCAGACAATATGAAGCCCTCCAAGCTTGGCTCAGTGGCCCCTCAGTCCCAAACTTACTCACATTGATGCTGGTGGGCCCAGCTGGGCACCCAAATGCCTGTCATCCTTACACAAGAAGAGCCCTCCGCACCAGGCCTACCTCCTACCTTTCTGTCACAACTTTCAGGCAACGTTCAGCATGGCAAAGGAAGCTAGGAGAGGAGGAGCAGGAACCAAGTCTCTGGGGTTCTAAAATGACCGCTAAGTTAACTTTAACACAATGCATGTCTCAAAGGTTTAATAAAAGAGCCTTATCCATGACTTCTATCAAATGACTCTCGGAGATCAAGAATTATCCTGGTCCATCTTCTTCATTTTAGCGATAAGGAAATGGGGAACCAGAGGTGGTGGGATTTGCTCCCCTATATAATCACCCTTATACTGTGATCCTTACTATTTAAATGGGTAAAGGCAAATATAAAGCAATCTAACACACGGGGACGCCTGGGTGGCTCAATTGGTTAAGCAGCTGCCTTCGGCTCAGGTCATGATCCCAGCGTCCTGGGATCAAGTCCCACATCGGGCTCCTTGCTCAGCGGGGAGATTGCTTCTCCCTCTGACTCTGCTTGCCACTCTGTCTTCCTGTGATCCCTCTCTCTGACAAATAAAAAATAAAATCTTTAAAAAAAAAAGTAATCTAACACACGTATTTCACCTGTAGGTAAAATAACCTTCTACAAATGAAGAGACCTAGGTACCAATGATTATTCGTTTTAGAGCCAGTCATAAAGCTTAAAAGTTTACAAAAGAGGCATTACTGAGTAGTGGTAGCCAAAAATAATTAATCCAATCCAACTCATCATGATACTTTTAAGAAAGAATTTTTTAAAAATTTTATTTATTTATTTGATAGAGAAATCACAAGTAGGCAGAGAAGCAGGCAGAGAGAGGGGGGGAAGCAGGCTTCCTGCTGAGCAGAGAGCCTGATACAGGGCTCGATCCCAGGATCCTGGGATCATGACCCAAGCCGAAGGCAGAGGCTTAACCCACTGAGCCACTCAGTTGCCCCACGAAAGAATTTTTAAATAATAGCTAATCTTTATAACAGTGGTTATCATTTACTTTTAATATTCTCAACTACCCTGTAGGTAGAGACTATTACTATCCATTATCCTTATCTAGAGATAGGAATTAAGAGAGAACATCATCTCCAAGCCTCTTATTTCCTCCGCTGAAAGAAACACAGGAAATTAGCATTTCTACATTGCCACAAAAAGACTCAGAAAAATGCTACTGTAATATCTATTAAGCTGTTATTCTCTGAATCATACCAATTTCAGATTCTCCAGTAGGACGTGGCAAAGTAACAGTGTGCCCAAATCAGTCTGCCAAGCATTTCTCTCATAGAAAGGTCCAAAGCATTTATGCTTTTATTTTTTCCAAAGCTTTTAAGAATATCTTTTTTACTACCTTTATGTGCATTTGAAACTTTACCTTCAATATCTCCTTTTAATTGGGGGCTACCCAGAGCAATAGTTAACGGTCCCAATTCCTCATTTTTATTAACATACTCTAAAAAGGAAAAGTGAGTAGGGGAGCCTGGTCATCTCAGTTGGAAGAGCATGCGACTCTTAATCTTGGGGCTATGAATTTGAGCCCCATGATGGTGGCAGAGATTACTTAAAGAAATAAACTTAAAAAAAAAAAAAAAAAAAAGTGGATAAAGTCCTGTAAAGACATATGCTTCATCTGTTCCCCGTGACTAACTCTCTTAGAACTAAACAAAAAACTGAGAATGCCTAGACACATCACAGGAGCCACAACCATGGGATCTGAGACATGCATAAGCCCCTTAACACAGATCAACATTTCACTTACCATCTCGGTCCTCATCATGGACGCTGAGGTAGAGATACTCTAGGCCTCTTCCTTTTTTGCCATGCTCAGCTCCTTGAAGTTTAGTCATGAGGGTTGTTTTCCCAGAGCCATCTTCACCTACAAATGATATACATAAGAAGGCAAAGTGTGCCATTTATTCTAGGCAAGGATGGGGAGTCACTTGTTACACAAGTGACAACTGAGAATTTCACACAAAGCCTGCTGCTGAGGTCTCACCTGCATTCATCATAACAGAGCAGGCTTTGCTTTAAGAGTGGTTGAGGAGGATGGTGATAAAGGTGGCAAATTCTAAGATCTAAAATGACATTACTGCAGTCATCCTTATTCCACAGTCATTCCTTTATCACATGGAATAAGGCAGGGCCACAGGCCCTATCTACAATTTATAAGACATGCAGTGCTCACTTCGGCAGCATATATACAATTTTTAAGACATGCATTTGGAGAAGTGAAAGTAAAGGTGGAGTCAGTTTCTCACAAAATAAACTTTTACTGTAAGAAAAGCAAGAAATCTTCAAAATATATAATTAACCTTAAAGCCCAGGAACTTTGACCTAGAAAAAAAAGTCTGACCCTGCCTCACCATCATGAAGAATAGAAGCTATTATTCACTTTTGATTTTAGTACCTCTCTTTCATATGCCATCCTGGAGGCTAGGAAACTGATGAAAATAATTACAGACCTGAGCAGAACTCTTAGGCACAGTCTCGGTAATTATCAAGCACCTCCTCATTCCCCTCCCACCAACTAAAAACCACCCCACCCCCGAAAAAGAAACCTTAAACATTAAAACAAACCACCACCCAGAAACATTACTAAGCACCCCTGGGATTTAATAATATGGAATTACAGGACATGAGAATGGAGAGGCATTCCATAGATCAAAGGCCTCCTCTCCTTTCCCCATGCCACTACCCCATTCAGATACTCCACATTCCATCTGGGCCATGGTGAACACTTGACAGCCTGACTTCAATACCTGCTCATTTTTGCCACCAGTAACTCTGCTCCCAGAATTCCCTTTCTAAAGCACATATCTGGTGACCTTGACGCTCCACTTAATGAAGACCTCTGAAGGTCCTCTATTACCTTCTGTAGTGACCATCACCTAAAATCCATAAACTTCTCTTAAACACACTGAGAAAGTCACCCTAACAGTGATCGCCAGGAGGATGAGGATGGAGGGGAAACAAAAGACCCTTGAGATTCAGGGGCCTCCAGTAAAAAGCAACAACTCTTCAGTCTTCCAAATCTGCCCCCAACTTACTTCATCCATCACCTTCCACAAGGAGCTTCTGGCAGCTTTCAACCCCCCACACCCTCCTGTCACCTCTGTGTTCCCGCAAACACTAACCCTCTGTGCCCCTGCATGTTGACATCCTTCAAAACACCTGACCCCAAAACATCAAACTATGTGATGCTCCTGCAATAATCTTGCCATGCCAATATGGTGTAGCACAATTACCAACACGTTAGTCTCTCATTAACCTGAGGTTCTCGTGCAAAGTCTGAAGGATGTCTGTGCTGTCTCCGTGCCCAGCCTACAGGAACCACTCAATCGGTTCTCTGGATGAATGAACCTGACCAAACCCCCTCACTTGTAGAAGGAACGAAGACCAGATACACTAACAGACGTGACCCAGGTAACCCAGTAGTAAGGGCTGCAGCGAAGTCCCTAGTAAGGACTCCAAGACCTACTGTCATTTGCAGAGTCTCCCCAACTGTCCACTACTCATGAATATGAAGGAGTGACCCCGGTGTCATCTCTAGCCCTGACCCCAAGTCACCTCGTTCCCCTACCCCCTTCACCTAATGTTCTCATATTCTCTCCCCCATCCTTACACCAGCAATTTGGTGAACTTCGAGGCTATGAAGGCAGGAAATCAGAGGCATTTAAAGCAAGGTTGATGTTGCGGCCAAGTGACTAAGGACTGTGCCGACAACTCCATGCCAGCATCACTTGACTCTCCAAAAGAGATATCCCAACCTCAAGCAGGTGGACTTGGCCACGTTCCGGCTGTCCAGCCAGGATCTCCAGCCCTCCCGGGCGAGGCAAGCCGCGCGGACAGACGGGAGGTGAAAGAGAGGCTGGGACCTGTGAGAGGGGCGCCCATCTCGCCCACCCCAGCTCCCCGGGCAACGCCCCGCCTCCGATGCTCACCGAAGACCAGGATGTTCTTGCCGGACGGCAGCTTGGACCTAGCGCGGGTGGACACCTCGCTCAGGATCGAGGACCTGTGGGGACAACAGCGGAGCGGTCAGCCCCGGGACTAGACTGGACCCGACTGGACCTACTCTGCCCGCGACGGCCCGTCAGACTGTCCGACGGTCCAGCCCAGTCCGGCCAGTTCCCCGCCCGACCGCGCCCTCCCCGGCCCAGCCGGCTCAGCTCGGCCGCCTCGCGGTCTTACCATAGGCTCTGGCCCTCTTCTTCCTCACTGGTTAGGTCGCCGGCGGCCGCCACCGCGGGCCCGTTCGGGCCCAGCAGCAGCTTCTTCTCCACCCCCACCGGCGCCATCTTGCCAACTGCAGCCACAAAGAGGGCCCTCCCCCGGGCCCGCCGAGGACCCGCGAGGACCCTGGCCGGGCCGCCCGCCGCCCGCCGCCCCCCCGCGCCACACCTCACGCCACCCGCCCTGCAGGGTCCAAGCCGCACGCCGCGCCCCGCCCCGCCGGGCCCACGATGTCCGCAAGCTCCCACAGGACTGTGAGACCGCCGCGGTGCGGGAAGGTGGGCGGCGGTCAGGCGGCCGCCGGGACAGCCATGCGCAGAGAGGCGACGGCGGCTGCAGGGGAGCCGCCCGGACGGAGGGAGCGCGGGCGGCCTCTGCTGGCCAAGGGGCGCAGCAGCATCCAGCCTGGTGGTCTGGCCCAGCGGGGCTCTCGAGGTGTGCGGTCTGGGGTCAGGAAGCCAAGTGGGCGGGCGCGAAAAGTTCAGGCTTTGGAATGAGACCAATGCGGGGCAGCGCCATTTATCTGGCGCTTACCTGTGCCACAGTCACGCATTATCTCACTGAATCGTATCTAACTCTTTCACAGACGAGGAACCTGAAGCTTGGAAAACTTAAGAAACTTGCCCAAGGACCGCAATGCCCAAAGACAGCATCCCAATACTTCAATCTTACGCACTGAGGTTAAACTATTATATCATGAACTTTGCCAGTTCTCACCAAGTCCCGCATTGAAAGATCGACCTTAAACTAGACGCTCAACTCCTCATAAATATCCCCCCTTCAACTCCTCTTTCCTTGACCCTATTAAAACTGCGAGATAGTGATCTTTTCCACAGTAAACATTACACTTGAGTTACTAACGGATTTTTTTTTTTTAAATTGTATTTCCAGGGAGCTAGCATTTCACACCAGAAATAGGCGGCTTTAATTTCTTTTCTCGGGACGGGGGAGGAGGAACGAAAAAGATGTGAAAGAATAAAGGTCAAGAAGTAATGGGAAAAAACAAGTACATTTCACCTACAGAGCTTAACTTTAGGAGTGGCCTCCTCTGAGGGCTCTTTGCTGTCCTCAAACAGCTCACTTTATAAGGCATTTCTAAATATCACAAGGAAGTGGGATATGGCAGAAAAGCAACCACCTACATCAGTTTCAAATGAGTAGAATTCTGATCCCATTCTGCCAAATGTTGGCAGCAAGAGTTACAGGATCCGACAAATGGGCATAGCATCTGCCAACCTGAATGTAAGGTTCAAACAAGACAATGAGAGTGAAAACCCATAAAGTTACACCCTTGGAAGTCTGAAAGTGTTGTAAGTCATAATGTCTGAATTTTCACAGGATAGAAGATGGAGTTTAAAACTACAGGCCAGTGAACTTCATCAACCCTAAGTAAGATTCTCTAACGTGACAGTTGGAAAAGGAAAAGATAGGACCAGATTAAGTCTTTTTTCTTTTTTGCAGGAATACCAGGCAGGAGGATGCTGCAGACATAGCAAATGCAGTTTTCAACAGGGCACCTGACAATTCACATCACAGAAAAGAAAGTGAAAAATGCAAGCTGAATGATAGCATTGAGGCAGGTTAAAGACCAGGCCCAGAGCAGGTGGATGAGCAGGAACAACCAGAGGCTGCTAGGAGCCTGCCCAACCTCTCATCCTGGCCCAGCCAACTCAAGCTGCCATTGGTGACTTGGATGAGAATGCAGCAGCACACTCAAGCTGTGGATGACCTGAAGCAGGAAGGGATGCCCAATATACTGGATGACAAATTGGGTACGATTAAATCTAGCAAGATCAAATTTAAAGACTACTAAAGTTCTGTAGTACAGTTAAAAATAAATGCGTAAGAACAAAATAGAAATTAATTAAAATTACAATCTAATTTTTTTTTTAAGATTTTTATGCATTTGACAGAGTGAGACACAGCGAGAGAGGAAATACAAGCAGAGAGAGTGGGAGAGGAAGAAGTAGGCTCGCTGCCGAGCAGGGAGCTTGACGTGGGGCTCAATCCCATGATCGATCCCTGGGATCATGACCTGAGCCGAAGGCAGACACTTAAGGACTGAGACACCCAAGCAGCCCATCATCTGTAAATGTTAAACTATATTAACTAAGAGTCTGAGAATTGGTCATGTAGAGTACAAAGAAGTATCTTAGGTGAGGTCCATAAAACCTCATTGGGCCCCTCAAAGTTGATCCCTTATTCTGTCAGTCAGGCCACATTTCTTTCTGGATACAGTTTATAAAGGCAAAGAAGTGGTCAGTGACTAAGCTCATAGGAGACATGACACTGTTCTGCTGAAGTAACTGGGGCTTATTAGCATGAAGGATAAAGGATGTAGAGGGAAACGGGGAAAGTGATCTATCTTTGCCTTTCTTAAGGACTGGCATCTGGAAAAGAAATTCAACTTTTGTGGTTCTACAAAAGGTGCTCGGGGAAGGCACATTTCATTTTAATGTAAGGAAGAAATGACTACCAATTATCACCTTAAGTAGTAAATTCCGTTTCTGAGAATTTATGTAAAATCAAAGATAGCCACCAATGGACAGGTTGTTGTACATGAACTCTACAGCAGTTCATGCCTCTGGCAGCTAACTATAACTGAGGTCACCTCTAACTCCAAAGGTCTATCATTATTAAAATCATTTTTTATTCCCCATTGATTTGGCTAAGTCTGAATTCCTAAAGCCATACGGTTCTCTAAAGTGTCATCATTCTTTGGCTTTCCTTTTGATATGTCTTTATTTCTTTTATTATCAAATATTTCCATTTGAAGGGGAAAAAAAGCAGCTCGTGTTAACCAAAAGAGTCAAGGGTTAGGACAAAATTTCGATGTTTCAGAAGGCAATATAGTGCGACTCCTGTGTGGCTCAGTTGGTTAAGTGGCTGCCTTCGGCTCAGGTCATGATCCCAGTGTCCTGGGATCGAGTCCCGCATCAGGTTCCTTGCTCGGTGGGGAGCCTGCTTCTCCCTCTGACTCTGCCTGCCACTCTGTCTGCCTGTGCTCGCACTCTCTCTCTCTCTCTCTGACAAATAAATAAACTTTTAAAAAAGAAGGTAATATAGTATTGGTTCTTTTCTTTTCTTTGTATTACTATTATTTTTTAGAGGGGAAAGGGGCAGAGAGGGAGAGAGAATCTTAAGCAGGTTCCGTGCCCAGCAAGGAGCCCAGTGTGGGGCTTGATCTCACAAACCCTGAGATCATGACCTGAGCTGAAACCAAGTGTTGGACGCTCAACCAACTGAGCCACTCAGGTGTCCCAATATTGGTTATTTTATATATAGCTTCAATAACTGACACAAATCGGTGTCTAAGCTTAGTATGTCATTCTTGGGGATGCTTCACTGAAGCAGTGTTTGATTTTTCTATTACATACATAATTTCCAATCAATAAAGGAACAATTATCTGAGACCCACTTGAAGTGGAAAAATACATTTAAGTCATATCTGGAACATTAGTAAGAAACAACTTCTGATTATCTAAACTGGTAAGGCTGAAGCAACAGACAAAATGTTTTCCCTTTTGACCTAAAATAACTTGCATAAATCTTGAGAAGTACAAATTGGAACAACCCACCAGACTATTTAAGTATTCCCCACAGTACTTAGGAAATACTGATAGATAATGGAGATAAATGGGCTAGATTCATTCACACTTTGGACGCTTTAAGAATTTTCCTAATTGTAAATTATTCTTTCGTTTAAAGGAAATTTTGGATTTAAATAGAAGATTTTGTGCATATTGACTCTCTGGAACTTTCACTACAGATCAGAAAATTAAAAATTTAATAAAAATTCTGAGTTTATCCAAGTAGAAATAGTCATGATGTGAAAAGGTCAAAGACTAAAAACTTATAGGAAAGGAACTTAGGGACTGAAGAAATCTACAATGACATGAAGCAGTGAGCCAATGGGTATATAAGTACAGATGAGCTTGCAGGTCCTGATACTTAATCACTTGGCCACAGCATAGCATTTTAAGTATAATACAGGCTGCAACAGCATCCTTTGGGGATCATGATAGGAATATAAAAAGAATAAGAAAAATAGAAAATTGAGATCAAATAGTTTGGTTTCCCACTACAAGAAAACTAACTTAAAAAAATGTTCTAAGCTTTTAAAAAGCAAAAATAAATAAACATGCACCAAAAAGAAGTGTACCTGACCATAGAATTTGAGAGTATTCA
The DNA here is from genome assembly GCF_922984935.1 of Meles meles. NCBI lineage: Eukaryota > Metazoa > Chordata > Mammalia > Carnivora > Mustelidae > Meles > Meles meles. The sequence goes on along the minus strand of NC_060084.1, from coordinate 18,744,568 downwards.
AAGGAACTGCACAATCAGCCTTTGGAAGAGTAACATTTTAGTTAACAAAATGTCAAACATTGATTTAATGTGTGGGAACTTCACTTGAACAGCTTGGGAAACTATTCTAAGTTCCGTGAAAGAACTTTCACTGGGTAAGAATATAATAAATCCAAATGTCTCACATGGTATCCATCACAATATAATGTTAAATAATGTTTAAAGGCTGATCATTTTATTTCTCTGACCTGTATTCCTTGAGCTTAAGGAAAAATAAAAGCATATTCCTAAATGAATGTTTGACCTCATAAAGGAATTTTGTCTAAGCTACACATTAAAAATGTATTGTTTTATAAATTACTTTAATAATTCGATGAGATAGAGCATCACAAAAAGTATGTAATTAAAACAGTATTCCTGTTTTCATATTTCCTGCTTCATGAGAGTTTAGAAGAGTATTTTAAATTGTGTTTCCTCAAGACATTGTATTTTATTTTATTTCTTTTAAGATTTTATTTATTTATTTGACAGACAGAGATCACAAGTAGGCAGAGAGGCAGGCAGAGAGAGAGGAGAAAGCAGGCCCCCTGCTGAGCAGAGAGCCCGATGCGGGGCTCGATCCCAGGACCCTGGGATCATGACCTGAGCTGAAGGCAGAGGCTTTAACCCACTGAGCCACCCAGGAGCCCCAAGACATTGTATTTTAAGCGTTGAAACTAAAAACTGGTAAGTATTCCAATCAAGGAGCTGCACACTTGGGACGTTTGGTCAGCTTGTGGTATTTGTGAGCAAGGTCCACAGCCTTCCGTCCTTGCTGAAAGGGGAAAGACCACAAAATTAAATTCCAGTGATTTCCCATTTTCTTAACTCCATTGAAAAGGTAATTTATTTCTTCTTCAGTAAAGTTTTTACGAATTCTTCTTTTTTCTGTAATTAACAAGAATTGTAGAATATATTAGTACTTGCTGAAAAAATGGATCTTCTTGAGACCCAAATAAGTGCTTAACTTTATTGTATGGATATGAACTATATAGTGAGAAAGCTTCAGGCCTGCACTACTCATCACAGAGAAATGCTGGCCAATTTAAAAAACTGAGTGCCTACTATGAAGCTAGGCCTTATCATTCTGAATTCTTCAACAACTGTAACTTAATCCTATTGTAATAATACTTGCAACATCTTTCAATCAAGAAACACAAGAATTTATAAACATTTGATTGTTAAGTCTCTCAACGTTCCTGTGAGGACAATTAACAAACAGCTTACCTATCTTATAGATACAGTCTTCCCAAAGGGCTCCATTACTTCAAGAACAAAAAAGAATATCAACACTTGTTACTTTAATTAACAGCCTTAATAAATATTTTTTTTTTTTTTTAAAGATTTTATTTATTTATTTGATAGAAATCACAAGAGAGGCAGGCAGAGAGAGAGGAAGGGAAGCAGGCTCTCCACCGAGCAGAGAGCCCGATGCGGGACTCGATCCCAGGACCCTGAGATCATGACCTGAGCCGAAGGCAGCAAAATAAGGGTCTTTCGAAATTCATTTTAAAAAGCACATTCACGGGGCGCCTGGGTGGCTCAGTGGGTTAAAGCCTCTGCCTTTCGCTCAGGTCATGATCCCAGGGTCCTGGGATCGAGCCCCGCATCGGGCTCTCTGCTTGGCGGGGAGCCTGCTTCCTCCTCTCTCTCTCTCTGCCTGCCTCTCTGCCTACTTGTGATCTCTATCTGTCAAATAAATAAATAAAATCTTAAAAAAAAAAAAAAGCACATTCACTACCTATATGGGTGCTCAGCTTGATGAAAACTCGAAATAGAGGGGCTACTGGGTGGCTCAGTTGGTTAAGGCCTCTGCCTTCAGCTCAGGTCATGATCCCAGGGTCCTGGGATTGAGCCCCGCATTGCATCAGGCTCTCTGCTCAGTGGGGAGCCTGCTTCCTCCTCTCTCTCTGCCTGCCTCTCTGCCTACTTGTGATCTCTGTCTGTCAAATAAATAAATAAATATTTTTAAAAAAAAAACCTTAATAAATAAACTCAAAAAATAGGTGGTTCAGGGGGAAGGAAGTTTTCAACTATCTGGCTTTTAGGGATACTTTCTACAAAAAAAAGGAATAAACAGTTGGTGTTTATAAATATCTTCTGGTGATGATTACCAGGAAATGGTTTTCTTTGAAGTTTTTTCATTCATTGCTAATTCATGTTATCATTGTAGATAGATGCTGATAAGGTAGACTTTTTTTTGTATTTCCACTTAAGGTTGCTGCTACTTGAAACAGCTGTGTTGGGACAACCTTAGAAAATCTTGCCCTTGCAGGTCAAGACTGTTAGCTATTTATCTACCTCTCCTAGGACAGGAGCCATAGTTTAGATATTTTAAAACAGAAACTAAAATCTTACCAACAGAAGGCTGAGAAATCAATAAAGGTAATGTCTGGTTATTACTTAATGGTATTACTTAGAATGCAAGATCCATGCAGGTAAGAATTTTTGTCTGTTTTGGTCACCACTGTATCCCAATGCCTAAAACAGTGTCTGACACATAGAAGAGGATCAATAAATATTTGTTGAAAGAAAGAACTTATTGATAAACAAGTGCTTCAAAACTTATCAATGGGGGCACCTGGGTGGCTCAGTTGGTTAAGCGTCTTGTCTTTGGCTCAGGTCATGATCCCAGGGATCCAGCCCCACATCTCCTTCTCCCTTTGCCATTCCCCCTGCTTGTGTTCTCTTTCTCTCTCTCTCTCTCAAATAAATAAATAAAATCTTAAAAAACAAACAAACAAAAAAACTTATCAATGAAGTTACTCCTTACTTTTGGGTCTACTGAAAAACTGTTGTTTTCTAAGAAATACATGATTTCAACTTCACTTGCTAAATGATTTGAACTCATAATCAGGACTGGACAGGTCATTATAACATTCAGGATATGAGCATCCGGAAGTTGTTCACAGTCAGTTTCCACTTTTCTAATCAAGCTGACATCTCTCTGACTCCTACATATGTGCCCAATTCCTCAAAGGTTACTGCAGCAGAATACAGAATACAGCAGTCTAGAAGGAGGAAGCAGCTCTACCCCACAGGGCTCCCTTCTGTGGCTTCTTTAGCGTTCCTCTTATATTGATCAGGTGCTAGGAAGAGTAGGGGAAAGGAGGAAAGAAGGCTCAGTTCTAGAGACCCTTATTTTTCAAACCCTCTCAAGATACCAGTCCATTCTGGGGGCGCCTGGGTGGCTCAGTGCGTTAAGCCTCTGCCTTCAGCTCGGGTCGTGATCCCAGGGTCCTGGGATTGAGCCCCGCATTGCATCAGGCTCTCTGCTCAGCGGGGAGCCTGCTTCCTCCTCTCTCTCTGCCTGCCTCTCTGCCTACTTGTGATCTCTGTCTGTCAAATAAATAAATAAAATCTTAAAAAAAAAAAAAAAGTACCAGTCCATTCTGAACGAGAGCCTAGGCTCTTAAAATGCTTAGATGTTGCAATGGTCTATTCTTAAAAGGATGGTTTAAAATTTGGATGTAATCTACAACCAAACAAATGATCATAAATGTCTCTCAAAAAGAAAGGGAAATCAAGTGGGTGGGAAATGGCAACATATCCAAAATTCCTAGCCTGCTTGAGAAAGAGGTATAAGACCAATCTATACCATACGTCCTCAAGATCCCTTTCTAAATTCTAAAAAAAGCAGGCCAAATTATTAACTATTTGCTTTAAGTTAAAGAATTTTAACTTACAAAAAAGATGTAATTATTTATGAGCTAGACATCACTTAACATCTGTAAGGATCCCTCTGTAAAATCAATGTATAACCCTAATTATGTACATTTCATGAGGCTCCACAAATGAGTTTACTATGTAAAATGATTATAGGATATAATTTTAGTTGAGATATATTTGCTTTTAAGTCATGTTGTTGAAAAAAATCCATTATTAATTTGATGCCAACTCCTTGTCAAAACCAATTTTTCTAAGTGCAACATGTTTCTATGGAAAAGCAACCATTTCTAACAGTTCCTATAGGAAATATTTCTTCAAAAAGTGGGCTGCCCTACAGGAGTACTGTACCTAATTTTAATTTGCATGCAGAACTTTAAACTTAGAAAAAGACCCAGACATAAAAAGTAAATTTGAGGGGCACCTGGCTGGCTCAGTCTGATAGAGCATGTGACTCTTGATTTTGGGGTTTTGCGTTGGAGCCCCATGTTGGATGTAGAGATAACTTAAAAAAATAAAAATCTTTTTTTTTAAAAGATTTTATTTATTTGTCAGGGAGTGAGAGAGAACGCACAAGCGGTGGGTGAGGGGCAGCAGGCAGAGGGAGAAGCAGGGTCCCAGCAGGGAGCCTGATGTGGGGCTTGATCCCAGGGCCCTGAGACTATGACCTGAGGTGAAGGCAGATACTCTACCGACTGAGCCACTCAGGTGCCCCCCAACCAACAAAAAAAAATCTAAAAAAGTAAATCTGAAACTTCTTTTAAGGCTTTGGAAGTGAAAATGGTAAATAAAAGTATATGGTAAAACGTTCCCATATGTATCAAGTCTAAATATCTTTGTAGTAAATAACAGAGTAACACTATAGATATTACTAAATTCCAGGTTATTTTGACAAGTAAGGTTATTCAACTGCTTATTCTTACTCTGCTTCCATATGAAGATAATAAAATGATAACATTCTTTAAGTCTCCATAATAAATTTGAAATGGTGATAAACCTGAAACATTAACCTGTAGTTATATAAAAATTCTCATGAATTAACTCATCATTTAAGAAGTATTTTGATTTTTAAGCAGGGCTCTTTTTGTCTCTTCAGTTCTGATGGTGTGAAGTGCTTTAGTTATGAACCAAAACCTTCTGCAAAATCTCTCTGAAGCATTTATTCATAGGAGAATAATTTTGTTCTTAAAATAGAAATGTGATCCAGAGGATAGACTAGGAGCTTATAAAGAAAGACAGGCTTGCATTTGAATGCAAGCTCTGTCATTTGCCAATTTCTTGTACCTTAAAGTGGGAATAAAATAAAACCTACCTTACAATATTACAAGAATTAAAGGAAATGTCTATAAAACACATAACATACAGTAAGTGCTTAATAAATGTTAGTTTCCTCTTGCATCTTCCCCCGCTGGCAAGAAATGAGTGACAAAGCAACATGAGGAAGGAAAGTGAGAAGCCTCCTCTTAGCAACTATGGCCCTCACCAGAGCCAAGGGTTATCATTTAAGAACCACTGACGATGGGAATGAGAACAATCCTTCAGCTGTCCTCTTTTTCTCAGAACTATATGCAATTTAGGTTTATTTAAAAATTAAATATATTCACTTATTTCTCCAGAGGCAGTAGATTCATGACTGAGTTGTCGTCTTCTACGTGGGGTCAGCAGAATTTCTGAAAAATACAGAAGACATTAAGGATACTTACAGTATCAATCTGAGTAAGGGCACATCAATTCCATTAGTATGGTATTCCCCCTACCCTTCTAATGGGAATCCTTAGATGGATTAGGAAGAATTTTTAAACCACCAGAGACTAAATCTGTTCCCTGGGTATATCTTAAAACACTGGTTTCTCAGAGACATTTTCTTTTCAACATTATTTTGCCCTCTAGCTTTTTAATATAGTTAATGTTCTAGATCACAGTTCAGAAGGTATAGTCATAATTACGGTTTCAAAGCTGCTGAATTAATTACTTTTGTTACAGATAAGTGATTTCCTTAGTTCACTTTTATATCTGTCTTCAGCTTCCACAATGGCTTTATGACGATCACATTGGTATGGGCAAGAGTGCAAGAGCTTGCTAAAATTTCGGCTATTCAGGGATTTTCCTACTGCTATGCAACCTAAAAGAAAACAAATTAAAATGATACATGGAGATTACAAAATAAATAATAACAAAAATCTGTGAAAGCAAATATCTTTATATAGTAACTGAAGTGAAATCAGGAACTTAATTATAAATATGTCAAGAAGCTCAGTCACAGGGGCGCCTGGGTGGCTCAGTGGGTTAAGCCTCTGCCTTCGGCTCAGGTCATGATCTCAGGGTCCTAGGATCGAGCCCCACATCGGTCTCTCTGCTCAGCAGGGAGCCTGCTTCCCCCTCTCTCTCTACTTGCCTCTCTATCTACTTGTGATCTCTCTATATATATCAAATAAATAAAATCTTAAAAAAAAAAAAAGAAGCTCAGTCACAGGAGAGATTAAAGACAACAGATATAATACAGTGAAGTAAGTGTTACAATAGAGGTGTGAACAGTTAGAGTGATATATAAAAGGACCACCTAGCTTGGTTAGGTTCTGAGCAGGAGTCACTATTAGGAAAGAAAACCAAAAGAAGTAGCCTTTTCCCCAGTTGTCTTTTTCCCCCCAATGTTTTATTATGGAAAATTTCAAACACAAAAGAATAAGGGGAAAAAAAAGAATAAGGGGGAAAGTATAATGAACTTCCACATTTCCATCATTCACCTTTAATAATTATTAAGTCACGATCAGTCATATTTTGCCTTCAACCCACTTACTCTGCTCTGTCCTCTATGTATACACTGGATTATGGAGCCTGGAACTGGCATTTAAGTATCATTTCATCTGTAAATATTTCATATGTGTCCCTAACAGAGAAGGGCTCCTTTTTCCAAATACACAAAACCATTATCAAGCCTAAAAAAATTATGCCTAATATAATCTAGTATCTAGTCAGGGTTCAAATTTCCCCATCATTTCAAAACTTTTTTTTTTTTTAAGATTTTATGTATTTATTTGACAGAGAGAGACACAGAAAGAGAGGGAATATAAGCAGGGGGAGCGGGAGAGGGAGAAGCAGGCTCCCCGCTGAGGGCCTCGATCCCATGACCCCGGGATCATGACCTGAGCCTAAGACAGCTACTTAATGACTGAGCAACCCAGGCGCCCTTAAAACTTTCTTTTTACAGTTTGTTTAAACTGTGATCCAAAGAAGGTCCTTCATTACATTCAGTTGAAATGTCTCTTGAGTTTCTTTAACTCTATCAATTTTCCTCTCTTCCTCCTTATCATTTACTTGATATAGACACTGTATATAGTGTCATTTGTACTTGGAGCTACTCAAAGTCTAGGTTTTATTGATTTTATCCTAGTTAGATGTTTTAAAACGTTCCTGGGTGTCTGATAAACTAGTAATTAGATCTGAACGACTGCTAATATTCAGATTCAACTGGGCTTTTTAAAAGATTTTATTTTTAAAGATTTTATTTATCTGAGAGAGAGCCAATAAGTGAAGGAATACGAGTGGGGGGCAGGATAGAGGGAGAGGGACAAGCAGACTCTCTGCTGAGCAAGGATCCCAATGCAGGGCTCAATCCCAAGACTCTGAGATCATGACCTGAGCCAAAGGTAGACGTTAAACTAACTAAACCAGGTGGTTTTTTATTTTAGAGAGAGAGAGAGAGGGAGGGAGCAGGGGGAGGGGTCAGGGGAGAGAATCTCCAAGCAGACTCCAGCCAAGCACAGAGGCTGATACAGAGCTTGATCCCATGATCTTGAGATCATGACCCAAGCAGAAACCAAGAGTCAGATGCTCAACCGACTGAGCCACCCAGGCACTCAGATTCAACTGTTTTTAGTAGAGCTCCTCATAGGCAGTCTTGAGGACTTCTTACTTAATCATATTAAGAGGTACATAAAGTCTCTCTCTCTTCTTTGAATGCTGAGATTTACCAGTAGGTTCAGGTGATGTTAGCCACTTCCATCCATTATAAAGTTTCCCATCTGCCAGTCACCTAATGGCCCACTCCTAAAGGGCTAGAAATTAGTCAGGCAGAAAGCTGGCTAGGATGAGGACATTACAAATACAATGAACGTGTGCAAAAGCACAAAAAAGTGAAAAAGCATAGCATGTTCAGATAATTATACGTACTTTGGTGTGGCTGGAGAGAAAAGTGGGAGGACAGTTGAAACTAGTGAAGGTTGCAGGGGGCCATATAAGAATGGTCTTGAAAGCCATACCAAGTATATCTATCTTCAAGTCGGTGGGGAGGAGCTAATGGATATTTATTAAGCAGGGAAATGACTTTCATTTGTCTCATAGAAAGCTTAGGTGAAGATAAGAGGATCAGTTAAGGGGTTACTTCAATAGTCCAGAATATAAATGAGGGGATTCTGAAAAAGGACATTTACAGGGAGAATGTAGAGATTTCTGACGTAAAAATTGGTGAATGATGAGCTGTTAGGGTAAGGGAAAAACTTAGGATAATTCTTAAGTACTTTGACAGTTGATTGAATGACAAAGTTTGGAATAAGCATGGCAATTTTCTGGCAGACTTAAAGAGAACAAATATGCAATAAAATTTAACAAGTGGAAGCAGAACAAAATTCCACAAAAATTTAAAAGCCAGGCAGAGAGTTTGAGTCCATGAGTTACAAAGAAGCACTGAGGGTTCTTTAGCTTGATGACTTGATAAAAAGCACGTGTTAGAGAAGTTAACAGCAACATGCACATTATAGTTGGGGGTTGGTGAGACTTGAAACTGCAAGACTGCTAGAAAGTTGGTGTAACTGAGGCATGAAGCAAAAAGGGCCCATGTGGGAATGAAAGAAAGAACCAAATCTGACAGACTAGAAATAGGAGATGTAAAGACAAAAAAAAAAAAAAAAGTTTATAGATGACTGAAATCTGGGAGGTCAAAAGAATAGCAACAACAAGAAATGGAGTGGCTGGAGGGAAGGCAATTTAAGAGGGAAGTGCCTCTTAGAGGTGCCTGGGTGGCTCAGTGGGTTAAAGCCTCTGCCTTCAGCTCAGGTCATGATCTCAGGGTCCTGGGATCAAGCCCCACATCAGGTTCTCTGCTCTGCGGGGAGCCTGCTTCCTCCTCTCTCTCTCTGCCTGTTTCTCTGCCTACTTGTGATCTCTGTTTGTCAAATAAATAAATAAAATCTTATAAAAAAAGATTTAAAAAATCAAGCTTAAAGTAAAAATAAGATACTGAATAATGTCCTGGATACAGCTGGAAATGGAGGAATGAAGCTATAACTGGTTCAAGGTAGAAGCCAAGTATAGAGACAAAGATTTGAAAATCAGTAAAATGATAGCTGATGCCACAGAAGTAAATGTTGCAATGGTGCTGAGAAAGTGCTACAGAGTATGTCTTGGGGGAAATAATGGTAGAAATTTGGCAAAAAGAGAGAGATAAAATAATGAAGGTGATAAAATGGAGTGGTTTTTAGACTTTCTGAGGTAAGGATTGAGATCTATTCATCTTTGATACTCATGCCTGCCATGGAAGAAACACTCCCTAAGTATCCATGAAATGAATGAATCATCATTGAAGAAAGAAGAGAAAACCATCTCAAACAAAGTAAGGGATGAAAGGGAGTTAATGGTGATAGAGCACCCACTCTACCCCCTGACATACATCAGATCAGAAGTTCCTAAACTTTCCCAGTTCATGGCATCCTTAAGTTCTTGGTGATTTTTTTACGGCACCCCTGGGTCAAAAGAAATACTGATTTGCCTGTTAAGTCCAAAACAATTTAATAATTATTTATGTTCTAATAACTTAGTAGGCATTTGAAAAAATAATATACCTAAATTGAAAATAATAGGGGCACCTGGGCAGTTAAGTTCACTGGGTGTCTGACTCTTGATTTTGGCTCAGGTCAGAATCTTAGGGTCATGGGGTCAAACCCTGAGCTGTGCTCCATACACAGTGCAGAGTGTTCTTGTCCCTCTCCTTTGCTCCTCCCCCTCTCGCAGGTGCTCTCTTTCCTCTCTCAAATAAATAAGGAAGTAAAATTAGGGGTGCCTGGGTGACTCAGTCGGTTAAGCATCTACCTTCTGCTCAGGTCATGATCCCAGGGTCCTGGGATCCAGGCCCATGTCAGGCTCCCTGAGTCTGCTTGTTCTTCTCTGACTTCCCCCACCCCAATCATGCTTGCTCACACTCTCTCAAATAAATAAAATCTTTTTTTTTTTAAGTTAAAGAAAAGAAAATAATATTTAGATTTCATTCTTATTAACCACAATTATTCCTAATGGGATATGTGCAGCTAATAGGTACAGCACAACTTCTCAAACCTTGGAATCTGACCCTGCCACCCTCATTTCCTGTTCCCTGTTATTTTCATGTGGTGCTTGCTTTTTATCACAACCATTGAAAGCCCAACTCCACAAAGACATCATCACGGGGAATGTAGTGCAATCTAATGCTGAAACTGTAAATGACTTTGAGCTAGTAGTGCCTGTGGTTATCCAAAAGATGTTAGCTAGTTTGCGTTTCACTTAAAATTTAAAGTATTGTGTAGTGCCCTTTTGAGTTCACCGCATACCTCCAGGGAGCACAGGTGGATGTGCTGGGAAGTGTGTCTTTAAACTACTGAGAGGAGAGGACTTCAGGGAATGGCAGTCAACAGTGCAGAAATACCATAAAGGATAAGAATTTTTTATTTTATTTTTTTATTTTTATTTTTTAAGATTTTATTTACTTATTTGACAGAGATCACAAGTAGGCAGAGGGGGCAGGCAGAGAGAGAGGAGGGGAAGCAGGCTCCGTGCTGAGCAGAGAGCCCAATGCGGGGGTCAATCCCAGGACCCTGAGACCATGACCTGGGCTGAAGGCAGAGGCTTTAACCCACTCAGCCACCCAGGTGCCCCAAGGATAAGAATTTTTTTTTTAAATTTATTTGACAGAGAGAGATCACAAGTAGGCAGAGAGGCAGGCAGAGAGAGGGGGAAAGCAGGCTCCCCGCTGAGCAGGGAGCCCGATGGGTGGCTCGATCCCAGGACCCTGAGATCATGACCCGAGCTGAAGGCAGAGGCCTAACCCACTGAGCCACCCAGGTACCCCAGGATAAGAATTTTTTTTTAAAAGTCTTTGGTTTTGGCACAAAAAAAGAGACTTCCAGAAATCTTTAGCATTTAAGTTTAGTAGAATGGCACTAAAAGAAGCCAAAGAGCAGGGAGTTAAGAAGGGAATTAATATAATGAAAGAGAAAGAAGAAAGAGCAGGTATCTGATAATGATGGAAGAAAGAATAGATGAATACTCAAAGAGACAGCAAGTCACATCACGTATTTAATATTCTCTCCTCCTTTTTTAAAAATTTTTAATTTTTTTAAAGATTTTTTTTTAATTTGACAGAGAGAGAGATCACAAGTCGACAGAGCAGCAGGCAGAGAGGGGGAAGCAGGCTCCCTGCTGAGCAGAGCCGATGAAGGGGCTCGATCCCAGGATCCTGAGATCATGACCTGAGCCGAAGGCAGAAGCTTAAACCACTGAGCCACCCAGGCGCCCTATCCCCTCCTCTTTTTAAAGTTTTTATTTACTTAAGTAATCTCTACACACAACATGAGGCTCAAATCTACAACCCTGAGATTAAGAGTCTCATGCTCCTCCAAATGAGCCAGCCAGGTGCCCTTAGATTTTTCTTTTTTAGATGAAGAGAAATGAACATAGTTTAAGGTGGGCCTAAAGGAGTTAATTAATATAAAGGTAATGAAAAGAAATATTTCACAAGTATTACAGTGGGGAGGAAAAGAGATGGGATTCCGAGTATAGCTAGATAGAGCTAATTTTAGGGTCATAGAGACAAACTCTATATCCAAGACTAAAGAACAGTGTTATTTCAAGCCTAATATAGACTAGCCTCAATTTTGCCCATAGAACAGAGTGTGACACCAAAAAAAGAAATATCAGGGTATGGAGGAGGAGGGGCTGGGTTAAGCATTGTGGCACATTTACAGGGGCCTTGCAGAAAAAATAAAATAATGGAGCATGGAACACTAGGAACATATATACATTAAATAGAGACATAAAAATAGATATTGTTTAAGACTTAATGTCTTATGTTTAGAGCATTATCCAGAATACATACCTATTGGCTCTCTGAGAATATAAAAAACGTTTACCTAACTCGGAAAAGTTAAACTTGTAGATGTTATTCTGACAAAAATATAATAATAATAAAGTATTATAGTATTAGCTATGGTGATTCATATAAACAAATGCTGGAAGCACAGGCAAATGCAGATAAGTATTGCTCTGAATGTTTTATGATGTTCCAGATCGTTATTTTTCCAAAGGAAATAAAGTTTAAATCACACTGGCAGAACTACTACAAATCCTAGTTGACTAATATCATACAAAGTTTAATTGCAAAATAACTGTAATTAAAGAATATTTACCTGAGCATCTGTACTTTAACATTTTGGAATGATTGTCACTTGCTAGAAAACTGATGACTTCTTTATTTATTATATCTGAACATAATGTAAATGGATCTGAAAAAAAAACTGCAACATGTAAGATTCTTCTTATTAATGAAAAGGACCTGATATTTACACAATATATTAATTCTCAAGATTCTCATAAACTTTAGCACAGTACTACATATCCAGTCACCCTGGTAGATAAACAAAAAGGTACCTGTTATCAGAGGCACTTACACCAGAAAGAGAGTCAAAGGTGTGGCTTATATGCTAGAGGGTAAATATATCAATGTATGTTTTTATCTGTATTAGTCACCTAAATATGTTTTCTTAAAAACTCAAAGAAGAAATATTTTTAAACATACCTGTTACTGATAACTGCTGCTTTCTATTTTTGACAATGGGAACTGGATGTTTAAAAACAGGGTCACTAAAAGAAAATAGACACCAAATATTTAAAAGTAAACATACTGTTTGGTGTGTGGACAAATGTTTCTGTAGGCAGTGGTGCAATTCTGGGTATTTGGCAGGCAGAAGGAGATGGAACCAGGGTCTACCAAAGTCTATCAAATTCTGCCAAAGTAGTGTTTGTAATGGTTATAGCCTCCTTTCCAAAAATGGCATTAAATAAGACTCTGGGGAACCTTGGTGGCTTAGTTGGTTGAGCATTTGCCTTGGCTCGGGTCATGATCCCAGAGTCCAGGGATCGAACTCCATGTCGGGATCAAGCATCATGTACAGCTCCCTGCTTGGTGGGGAGTCTGCTTCTCCCTCTGCCCTTCACCCTGCTTGTGCTCACTTGCTCTCAAATAAATAAATAAAATCTTAAAAAAAAAATAAATAAAACACAAGACACCAAAGGGCAATACCACTGATGCCAGAAGAAACATGGGAAAAAAGTTTTGCAAGAGGAAAACATGGGGCACTTGGCTGGCTCTGTCAGAAGAGCATGAGACTCTTGATCTCAAGGTCATGGGTTCAAGCCCTGAGTTGGGTATAGAGATTAATGAAATAAATACATAAACTTAAAAAAGGAAAGAGGAAAACAGGAAAGAATGAGGAAGTGAGGGGAGGAGGAGAGAACAGAATCAGAAAGCAATAAGGCTGGCCCAAGAACATATCTCAATGCTTTCCAATTCCACATTCCTGAGAAATCAATTTAAAACTGACATCAAGAACAGTTTTGCAAAGGAAAAAAAGGGGTGGTGATGATGTAATCCATCTCCCTAATATCCTGTTCACCCTGCAACCTTCCCAGAATATAGCAGCACCCTCTTCAGTTTCCTACCTGGCACAGTAACCTTTAGAGGAGAGAACACAAGTAAGGTTTTAAGAAATGCGACAATCCCAGATCTGAACCCATAAGCCACCAGAGGGAGAAGGGACATCAGCTAGAGGTGAGGTGCAAGGAACAAGTGAAAAGGTAGGCCTAAACCAGATTTTTAGTACATACTACTCCCTTTTATCAAATTAAATTTAGAAACTGGTTTTTGCTACATTGTTAATGGATTACCAATGTGCACATTGTTAATGCAGGTATAAGGTTTCAGGTTAAGTTTTCTGAATATCCTTTTTAAAATTCAAATCTGACGTTACTCAATTTAAAATCCTCAGTGGCTTCCGTGTCCTATGAGGGAAGAACAAAAATCCTGAGTGTGACATTCAAGGCCCTAGATGAACTGGCCTATACCTTCCCATCCAAACTCCATTCTCAACATTTCCATTCAGACTCCTCCCAAGACCATATTTTATCATTTCTGTATCCAAGGGTTTAACAGTGTGGCACATAGTACTGCACAAAAAAATACTTGAATAAATACATAAAAGTTAGAAACAATTATTAAACTATACCTTGATCGAGAAACAGAATTCCTTTTTTCAAAAGTTGTTCCTTCATGTAGATTTTGATTATAGTTTGAACTGGCTTTACATAAAGTCTTATTTTGCCCGCTCTCCCTATAACAAGCAGTAACTGGATTTGTACTCTTTAACAGAGTCTTCATTTGGTGATCATTTGTACATGCTGTAGACAGAACTCCATGGGACTGGTAACTCTGAAGCTTTCTAGACTGGCTTTTGTCTTTATCTTCTGCTGTAGGACCTCTGCCAATACTATCTGCATGGAGGTGTTTCAATGTATTTTGAATATTTATGTTCATAGATGAAACGTTATGCTTATCTTTTTCTCTTTGTAGTTTTTCCTATAATGTAAAAATGACAAGTAAAGAATCTCAAAATAATCCATTTGCTTTATAATCCAATTTACACTCTCTTTAAATAATGTAGGAAAAGTTCATGACTGCCAATAGAATATACTAGTAAAAGGAACTATTTACATTAGAAGAAAAGGGAATATATTTAATAAATGATCTGGAGACAACTGGGTAGTCATCTGGGGAAAAAAATAAATTGGATCCCTATCTCAGAATTTACACAAAAATAAAGTCAAAATGAGCTAAATATTGTTATATAAAAAATGCAATGATTGTTTTAAAAGAAAACAGTATTTTAACACTATTAAGGGGAAGAAGACTTTTCCAAATATCACAAAGAATAAAAAAAAATCATAAAAGAAAAAACGAAAATATTGTTTCAAAATTCTGCTACAGACCAAGAACAATGTGGGTGGGGGAGGAACTCAGAAGAAAAAAGGGCCAGAAGCCAAATGATATTCAACACATATACAAAGAATATATATGTTATGTCTTGGGGTATGATTTTTCTATTAACATTTATAAAAAGCTGCTACAATGAAATATGAAAAAGATTAATGATAGTGTAGAAAAATAGGAAAAGGAGATGAACAGTTAACAGGAAAGGAAATATAAATAGCTCTTAAACATATGAAAAAATGCTCCATACCATTTGGATTAAGACAAATAAAACCACACTGAGACAGCATTCATTTAGGACACTGGCAAAGATCAAAAGGGCACAGGGAAACAGTCTTATACATTTACGGGTGGGAGTATAAATTGTACAACCTCTATGAAGAAATAATTTGACAGTATCTTTTATAGTAAAACCTGTGCATATCTTCCCAAAAAATCCTATAGGTATACTCTTGTAACGGTAAGCACACCTGACTTTTATGTGAAAGTACTCAGGTGAACGCAAAATGTTAATGTTATTAACTGCAACACTGTTTGTAATTTGGAAAAGTTGGTAATAATGCTCATAAGAGAGAGCTACCATATCCACCAAAAAACTATTCTGTGACTGTAAATAAAGAATAAAGCAGGTGCCTGGCAGGCTCAGTTGGTAGAACATGTCACTCTTGATCTCAGGGTCATGAGTTCAAAACCCACATTGGGCATTGAGCCTACTTAAAAAGAAAACTTTTTTTTTGTTAGGGGCGCCTGTGTGCCTCAGTCATTTGGGCATCCGACTCTGGATTTCAGCTCTCTTGGTTATCTCCGGGTTCTCAGACTGAGCCCTGGGTAGGCCCCACACTCAGCAAGGAATCTGTTTGGAATTCTCTCTCCCTCTCCTTCTGCCCCACCCCTGAAACTTTCTCTTTCTCTAAAAGAGTAATTCTTTAAAAAAAAGTTTTTTTAAGATTTTTATTTATTAGAGAGAGAGACCACAAGTAGGCAGAGAGGCAGGCAGAGGGGGAGAGAGAAGCAGGCTCCCTGCTAAGCAGAGAGCCTGATGTAGGGCTCGATCCCAGGACCCTGAGATCACGACCCAAGCCAAAGGCAGAAGCTTAACCCACTGAGCCACCCAGGCACCCCTTTAAAAAATTTTTAAGGGATTTTATTTATTTGAGAGAGAGCAAGAATGAGAGAGAGCACAGGCACAGGCACACACATAACCTAGGAGTGGAGGAGCAGAAGGAGAGGGAAAATCAGGCTCTCCACTGAGCAGGGAGATCAATAAGCAGCTCAATCCCAGGACGCTGGAATCATGACCTGAGTCAAAGGCAGATGCTTAATGGACTGAGCCACCCAGGTGCCATTAAAAAAATTTTTTTTAAATAAAGAGAGATAAGTAAATAGGCAAACCAACAAATAAAGAGGGCTTCCGGTAAAGATGATGAATTTAACAACACTATTTATTTTTGGTCCTTCCAAGAAAACCAATTAAAGAACAGTTTTCAAAAAGGCATAAACCCACAAGGACAAGGAGAAATGAAAGAAGAAATAAAGGCAACGTAAGTTTGGAAATTGGAGAGCAGGTAGGTGAATGATAACCTACTTAGCAGTCTTGATAAAGCTGAAATCAAAGCTGACCCTCAGAAAAGCTAAGAAACTACCTAGGATGGGCTGCCAAACTCTCAAAAGGCTTGGGAATTGGAGGTGTTCGAACCTCTAGAAGATGGGATGAAGATGGGGCTAAAAATAGGAAGACTAGATGAAAGTCTGTTTAAGAAACAGTTGGATTGGGACGCCTGGGTGGCTCAGTTGGTTAAGCAGCTGCCTTCGGTTCAGGTCATGATCCTAGCGTCCTGGGATCGAGTCCCATATCGGGCTCCTTGCTCGGCAGGGAGCCTGCTTCTCCCTCTGCTTCTGCCTACCTCTTTGCCTACTTGTGATCTTTCTCTGTCTCTCTCTCTGACAAATAAATAAATAAAATCTTTTTTTTTTTAAATAAATAAAATCTTAAAAAAAAAAAGAAACAGTTGGATTACAGGGATGCCTGGGTAGCTCAGTCGGTTGAGTGTCCAACTCTGGATCTCAGCTCAGGTCTTGATCTCAGGATTTTTAGTTCAGACCCAGCACTGGGCTCCAGGCTGGGTGTGGAGTCTACTTAAAAAAAAAAAGTAGCTGCCTTATTAGATCTCGACCCCCCCCCCCCATATATATACACTTAACAAGCAATTGACTGACACCAGAAGGTCCCCTCCCTCCCCAGGTGAAAGGGGAAGTTTGAATTTCTGGAAGGGATAAAACAGAGTTTCTACACTGGAGGACACCAAACAAAGCTGAAAGCAGAATACTAAAGAAACATATCTAAGCAAATATTCACACACTGAATACTAAGACCCACAAGCTCTCTTCTCCCATTTTGATTCCAGAAAAATGGTTGACAATCTCCAGGCAGGAGATTAGACATTGGAGGTTCTGCCTCAAAATGACCTGACTAAACCTATGAATATCGATCATTGACAAATTTTCAGAAAGACTTTCAGTATCTGACTCTTAAATATGAGTAGCAACCAAAGACCACCAGAAATATGAAGAAAGCTAGAGACCAAGGAAGGAAGGAAGGAAGGGAAGAGAGGGAGGGAAAGAGAGGGAGGGACGGAAAGAAAAGGAGGGAAAAAGAGGGACAGAAAGCAAGCAAGCAAGCAAACAGGCAAGGGAGCTCTAAGGAAAAAGATGGGTTAGGAAGAAAAAAAATTTTTTTAAAGATTTATTTGAGAGGGAGGGAGAGAGAGAGTGAGACACAGAATGCTCACATGAGCAGGGGGAGGGGCAGAGGGAGAGGGAGACAGTCTCGCTGTGGAGCATGGAGCCTGATGTGGTGGTTGATCCCAGGACCCCATGATCATGACCTGAGCCCAAATCAGAAGTGGGATGTTCAAGTGAATGAGCCACCCAGGTGCCCTAGAAGAAAAAAAAAAAGTAATGAAAATTAACACTGAGGGGCATCTGGGTGGCTCAGTTGGTTAAGTGGCCTACCCTTAGTTTTGATGCCGGTCATCATCTCAGGATTTTGGGATTGAGCCCTGTGTCATCGGGCTCTGGGCTCAATGGGGAGTCTGCTTCTCTACCTCTCTCCCTCTCTTCCTCTGCTCATGCTCTCTCTCTTTCAAATAAATAAATAAAAACTTTTTTTTTTAATTTTTTTTTAAATTTATTTGACAGAGAGAGATCACAAGTAGGCAGAGAGGCAGGCAGAGAGAGTGAGAGGGAAGCAGGCTCCCCGCTGAGCAGAGAGCCCGATGCGGGACTCGATCCCAGGACCCTGAGATCACGACCCGGGCCGAAGGCAGCGGCCCAAACCACTGAGCCACCCAGGCCCCCCAATAAATAAAAACTTTTAAAAAAGAAAATTATCATTGATATATTTAAGAATGCCAATGATGTCTTAAGTCCATGAAATAAGAGTAAGATCATTTAAATGGAGTGAAAAAAGAGGCTTTGGTAACTACAAATATGATAGCAGAAGTGAAAAACATATTTGTTTAAAAAGTAAATATGAGAACACTTCCTTAAATGTAGAAAAAAGAGGATGACATGGACTCCAAGAAAGAGGAAATCAAAGTAGGAAGGATAAAAAGAGCATCTGTGAGATGATGGTAAAGGAGTATCCCAGGCTAACAGTAATGGTTGTATACTTGGCCTACAGGATGTACTAGTTATTGCTCCTCAACATCCATCCCAAGTTTCCTTGCCCTACATTGCAAAACTGAAACTAGACTCGATGGACTGCTATTCTACAGCTAGCACTGATGTTAATCTCTGTTAATAGCAAGTACTGGAAGAACAATACAAGACTGCCAGAGGAAGAAGAGACTTTTTCTCCTTTTGGTGTTCTGTTTGAGTGGTGGTAAGTAAAAGTAGATGCACTATGAGAGAGGTCCATCATTTTAAGGTATAATTGTCCAGTGATTCCACTCCTAGGTATTTACCCAAGAGAAATGAAAATGTAAATCTCACAAAAAGAAATGCAACCCAATGTTCAGAGCAACATTATTCACAATGGCCAAGATCTAGAAGCAATCCAAATAACCATCAAGTGGTGAATCAAAGTTGTAGTACATCCATACTATGGAATATTCAATCTGCCATACAAATGAGCAAATATTGAAAAAACAACATTGATGGATCTCAAATACATTACACATTAAGTAAAAGAATTCAAACACAAAAGATTATATAACATATAATTCTGGGACACCTGGGTGGCTCAGTCGTTAGGCATCTGCCTTCAGCTCAGGTCATGATCCCAGGGTCCTGGGATCCAAGCCTGCACTGGGTTCCCTGATCAGCTGGAGGCCTGCTTCTCCCTCTCTCTCTCCCCCTGCTTGTGTTCCCTCTCTAGCTGTGTATCTCTCTGTCAAATAAATAAATAAGATCTTTTTTAAAAAGGGCGCCTGGGTGACTCGGTTAAGCAACTGCCTTCAGCTCAGGTCATGACCCTGGAGTCCTGGGATCGAGTCCCACATTGGGCTCCTAGCTCTATGAGGAGTCTGCTTCTCTCTCTGAGCTTCTCCCCTCTCATGCTCTCTCTCTCTCTCAAATAAATAAATAAAGTCTTTTAAAAAAATAAAAAATTCATAATTCCATTCATGTGAAATTATAGAAAAAGAGAACTGATCAATGACTGCCTGGCCCTGAAGACAGGGAATAGGACTGTCTACAAAAGGACACAAGGAAATATTTTATGAAAATATTCTAAAAATTACTGTAGTTATGCATAACTGTAAATATACTAAACACTACTGAACTGCATACTTTATTTTTTTAAATATTTTATTTACTTATTTGACAGAGATCACAAGCAGGCAGAGAGAGAGAGAGAGGAGGAAGCAGGATCCCCGCTGAGCAGAGACTGATGTGGGGCTCGATCCCAGGACCCTGAGATTATGACCTGAGCAGAAGGCAGAGGCTTAACCCACTGAGCCACCCAGGCACCCTGAACTGCATACTTTAAATGGGCAAAATGAACTATAAATTCAAAGTGAACTGTATCTCAATAAAGCTTTTTAAAAAAAGAATTAAATACTGATATAAACATGTATAAACCTTGCAAATACTATGCTAGAGAAAGGAAACCAGTCACAAAAGCCCACATGTTATATGATTCAATTTATATAAGAAGTCCAGAATAGGCAACTAAGAGTAGTTTGGTGGTTGCCTAGGCTGGGGAGGTGCGGAGAATGGATGGAAGAAATAGAAACACTGACTGCTAAAAGGCATGGGATTTCTTTTTGGGGTGATAAAAATATTCTAAGATTCGTTGTGGTAATGGTTGCACAATTCTATGAGTATACTAAAAACCAATGAAATGTATACTTTAAACAGGTCAATGGAATTGAATGTGATTTACATCTCAGTAAAGCTGTTACATATATATATGTAGCAGGATGTTTATTCTAGAGTTGTCTGCACTGGTCACAGATTGAATATAATCTTAATGTCCCTTAACAAAAGACTAGTTAAATAAAATTATAATCATCTATAATAATGAATATTAGACATTTAAAAGGATGAAATTACTATACTGTCATACTAAGCTGAGAACTATACTTTTATTTTTATAAATGTATGCACAGGGGCGCCTGGGTAGCTCAGTCAGTTGAGCGTCCAACTCTTGACCTCAGCTCAGGTCTTGATCTCAGGGTAATGGGTTCAAGCCTTGTGTTGGGCTCCACACTGGGGATGGAGCCTACTTAAGAAATAAATAAAATAAGTAAAAATAAAAATAGGGGTGTCTGGGTGGCTCAGTCAGTTAGGCATCTGCCTTCAGCTTGGGTCATGATCCCAGGATCCTGGGATTGAGCCCCTCGTCGGGCTCCGTGTTCAGCAGGGAGCCTGCTTCTCCTTCTCCTTCTGCCTACCACTCTGCCTACTTGTGCTCTATCTCTTTGTCAAGTAAATAAATTTTTTAAAATATTCAAAAAATAAAAACAAAAATGCATGCACATACAGAGACACTAAGTGTATATACACAGAAAAAATACTGAAACATACATATACATGTACATATACATATATGTAAAGAGAGGAATTAATACCTCTCCTTCCCTTCTCTAACTCTTATTATACAAACCTTAGATCTCTATCTACAAGGTCTCTTATTTTTCAGTCATCATTTCCACTTTTTATTTTTTTTTAAAGATTTTATTTACTTATTTGACAGAGAGAGAGTACACAAGTAGGCAGAGCAGTAGGCGGAGGGAGGAGAAGCGGGCTCTCCAGTGAGCAAGGAGATTGATGTGGGACTCAATCCCAGTACCGTGGGATCATGACCTGAGTGGAAGGCAGCTCCTTGACTAAGCCACCCAGATGCCCCCATTTCCACCTTTTAAAAATGTTTTTTCCCCCTTGTTCAAAGATGGCTTCTCAAGTATCAACTGAATTTTAAATTTGAAACCATTAAAATCTGGTGGCAGTCAGTTAAGCATCATACTCTTGATTTTGGCTCAGGTCATGATCTCTGAGTCGTGGAACTGAGCCCTGTGTCAGGCTCCATGCTCAGCAGGGAATCTGCTTGAGCTTCTCCCTCTCCTTCTGCCCTTCCCCCCACTCACAACTTCACTCTGTCTTTTACTAGAATAAATCTTTTTTTAAGATTTTTTAAAAAAATTTTATTTATTTGCGGCACCTGGGTGGCACAGTGGGTTAAAGCCTCTGCCTTCGGCTCAGGTCATGATCTCAGGGTACTGGGATCGAGCCCCGCATCAGGCTCTCCACTCGGCGGGGAGCCTGCTTCCTCCTCTCTCTCTGCCTGCCTCTCTGCCTACTTGTGATCTCTCTCTCTCTCTCTGTGTCAAATAAATAAAAATTTTTTTTAAAGATTTTATTTATTTATTTGGCACAGAGAGAGAGAGATCACAAGCAGGCAGAGAGGCAGGCAGAGAGAGAGGGAAAAGCAGGCTCCCTGCTGAGCAGAGAGTCCGATGCAGAGCTTGATCCCAGGACCCTGAGATCATGACTTGAGCCAAAGGCAGAGACTTAACCCACTGAGCCACCCAGGTGCCCCAATCTTTTTTTAACATTTTTTTTTAAAAAAGACTTTTATTTATTTGACAGGGAAAGACACAGTGAGAGAGGGAACACAAGCAGGGGAAGTGAGAGAGGGAGAAGGAGGCCTCCTGCTGATTAGAGAACCCAATGCAGGGCTGGATCCCAGGACCCTGGGATCATAACCTGAGCTGAAGGCAGATACTTAACGACTTAGCCACCCAGAAGCCCCTAGAATAAATCTTTTTAAAAAACACATTAAAATATAAAAAATAATTTAGCAAGAAAAATTTTTTACCCTCCAACCTCTACTATAGAAAAATACTTGAAAAAAGTTTTATATTCTTTGAAACAAAAAAGCCAACCTCATTTCTTTCTCTTTCAAGCTGTTCTATTCTGTGTAGAATTTCCTTTGCTTTCTTCCAGTACTCTTCAAGATTCTTCTCTTCCATATTTATGTCTTTTAATTGTTCTTCATTTTCATCAAAAGAATATTCTCCTAGACTTAGAGATATTTTCTCAGCTTTGTAATATGGGAAAAAATAGTGAATTTATTCATTACTAGAAATGGTTTTTTTTTGACACTTTAAATGTAATTCTAACACTTTAAATAAGGACTACCTCATACCCCACACCCACCTCTCTAAATTTTGCCCATGTAGACTATCTTAACTCTCTAGGTGGTACTGAAAATAAACAGAAAGCAAGTGCATGGCAGAAGTCCAAGCCCCAGTCATAAATGAGACTATACTCATCAGAGCTATAAGAGAAAGAACATCATGAAAATATGTTATGTCGGGTACATAAACATCCCCAGGTATGTGGATACTGGTTTTAGGTTTGGGGTTTTTTTTTAACAGTTTTCATAAAGCAGCTCCTTCTTTTAATCTTTTAAGTTTTCTTTTTATATACCACAGCAGCAATTTTTCTTTCACAAAGACCAATTCAATGGCCATCATTTCTTCAATGCATGTTGCCTCCTATCATAGGGTCTTTGTGCCTCACTGTTGCTTATGGCTGACCTAGTTAACACTATACATTCAGTTCTCAGCTCAACAATCATTTCCTCCGAAGCCTTTCCTGCTCCAAGTCTAGGTCACAATCCTTTGTTATATGCTAAGATCTATGCTCCATCCACTCCTAACCCTTCAGTTAATATAGAACAATTCATTCATTTTTGAGATTATTCAAGGACTATTTACCTAGTTAAATGAAGATCTATGAGTGCAGACTGTTGTTTCTAATCACTGTATCCCTAAAACCTAGCACAGTGCCTGGCAAATAATAGGCACTCAAACATTTTTTTAAGTAAATAAACAAATGTACTTTGTATTATAATTTAACCTTAAGTCACCTGTAGGCCTCAAATTTAATTCCTACAACTGAATTGTCCATATTGCATAAAATAAGTGAATTATCTATACTGTTGCTCTCTTCCAGATAGGGTTAAAGGCTGAAATACTCTTGTTGTCATGTCCAAATTATATACTCCGCTTTTCAAATTAAGAAGAGCCTTGGAGCCTAAAGGGTTGGGATCATCAAAGCAGATATAAATTTCCCTTCATAAACTTCAGGATTTTTTTTTAAGTAACAATAAACTTACTAATTTTTTTACAGTTGTGAAGCACAAAAGTGGCAGCTTTGTTTAGTTCCTCATTCTGCGATTCAGTTAAGGCTTGTATCATGAGTGGAAGCCCATTGTTTTTAAATAGATCATACTGGTTCTCCTCTGGAAAACATCAAAAATCAAAGTAAAAAATAGTTATGGTTATTTTTTCATGAACTATCTGCATAAGGTCATAATTCTTCTCTGTGATAATTATGAACATAATTATCACAGTTAAAATCTTAAGAGAGTAAAAAAAATAATTTCAAAAGCATTTTCCATTTAGAAAATTATCTTCTGACATAAAAATACCTATTTCATAAGTGATGATGTTTGAAATATAGCCACAGAGTAGCAATACTTAATGAGAGTAAAAAAATAGCCCACACCTGGTTTTAAAAAAGGTATAGTTGAAAACAAAAAGAGATATAGTTTTCAGATTAAGCCTCAATAAAAAATAAATAAAAATTTAAAACTTAGAATAAATCCAGAGCACCTGGGTGACTCAGTTTGTTAAGCATCTAACTCTTGATTTGGGCTCAGGTCATGATCTCAGGATTCTGAGACAGAGACCCACATCGGGCTCCATGCTCGGCATGGAGCCTGCATAAGATTCTCTCTCCTCCTCCTCCCTATCCTCCCCCTCTTAAAAAAAGAGAGAGAAAGGAGAGGAGGAACACAAGGAAAAATCTATTCCAATTTCATTGGTGAAAGATGTTGAGGGGCTGAGGGCCTAAACCGGACCTAGACAGAAAGGGATAAGGAAGGTTATGGATGAAGAAGGATGAGGAGCAAAATGACAGGTTTGGGCCTGAGTGACTTAGAGAAAGGCAGTATTTTCAAGCCTCCCATATGAAAATAAGGGGGGGAAAAGTGGATTTCCACTCCACTGTTTTAATAATCACACTAAATAAATTCAATACTAACCACAATCCTCTGTGCAATGACCAAGAGTAAGTATGATGCTAAATTTTTCTCCTGAATCCAGACTTTCATGAAGCAGTAATGTCAGAAGTTTTGAAACAATCTGATACTTGGATAGTATTACTCCGAAAGTAGCTATCAGTAAAAAATAGGGGGGAAAAAAAGTATAAACTTAAAACTATATATATGCTATTTGTCAGATCTTATCCTGGGAGAACAATAGCATGCCAATATAATATCTAATATTCCCATCTCATCTATATGCATATCTATGTGTAAATATAAATAAGTGTATTGTAATAAGATAATGGCTCATATAGCCCTCTTAATACCTAGTTATGGCTGGGTGACTAAGACCTCATACTTATCAGAAAGAGGTATACCTTAATTCTTTATACAATTTTTAAATATCTATAAATTGGGTTTTTAAATTGGGTTTTCCATTGCTTATGTTTCCAAGATGTCCCTTCATTTCTCACTTAAAGCTTTTCATTTAATACTGCTCTCTCAGTGAAACAAAAGTTTAGAAATGACAGAATCTTATCTTGTTCTATCATTAGACTTGAAGTCAGAAGACTTTAATTTGAACCCTTAGGGAAGTCATAATCTCCACATGAAAACAAGAAGTTGGACTAGATAATTTTTAAGGTTCCCTCCTGCTGTGAGACACAGGAAGTCCAGCCTACATTTGTGTTCAGCCTATCATTTCCACACTCACCATGCTGAATTCAAACAAAACTCAACTGTAGAAAAATTACTAAGCATGTTCACTCACGATTATCAGCAATACACGCATCCACTGTCTTTGTCACCACGACTGCAAGCTTAGCACTGGAAAGAGTCTTGTGTGAATCTGATTCCAGTTGCACAAGAACTTGAGACAATACATCCAGTCCACCCACGGATATAAAGTATTTCTGAACATATGCTTAAGGAATAAAGCAGCAAAACTATTAATACCTCAAACAAGTGTATGGTTCCATTCAATTAATTTGCACTAAATATGACATTGACATGACTTTTTCAAATACTAAAAATCCCCAAATTAAAGAATGAAAAATCCAATCTTTACCTTTGCATATAATCATAAAATGGGTCATTTACTTCGGTAAGAAACAAACTTTTATACCGAAAAAGTACATATACAGTACAGTGTTTCCTGTGTGTTAGATATGTTTTTTGTTTCATTTAGCAAGAACTAGTCTATTTTGCAAGAATGACATTAGTAAACTCAAAGTCCTTCAATAGAGCTATGAAGAATAGCTTCATTCATTTAGTTTGATATAGCATTAGCAAGCTGCCTATTTTCTGAATTCCAACATAACTCATTCCTTAGATTGCTTGAATCTACAAAGGGCAAAGTAATTATTCCAAAGGAACACATATTTTCTCCATCTTGTTTAAGCCTATTTCTTTTACTTCTTAGAATATAAAATTATAACATATTATTGAGAGACATAACAACTATTCCAAGCAAAGTCTCAGTGAAAAATGAAAAATACATTTTTTAAGAAGTTTGAAGTGTCTTGTTTTGCTGTTGAAAATGGTTCTGATGGGAGAGTATTGCATGGGTCTGTGCATTCAATAGTCCTCATAGCCCCTATACAAGCAGTAGGTTTATAACAAATGAATACATGGATTAGTGATTATAATTCTGCCACAAATCTTCCCAGTCTACCCTAGTATCACAAATTAAGCCAAGATTATTTTTTTAAAGATTTTATTTATTTATTTGAGAAAGCACAAAAGAAAGAGTACAAGTGGGATGAGGGACAGAGGGAGAAGAAGGCTCTCTGCCGAGCAGGGAGCCTGATGCAGAACTTGATCATGACCTAAGCCAAAGGCAGACACTTAACCAACTTAGCCACCCAGGCACCCTGAGCCAAGATGATTTAGATGAAAAAATTACTTTTTACACTGTTTGATAAAACATAAAGATCTTAATCTAAAATAAACCATCAAGTTCAGGGACACCTGGGTGGTGTGGCAGGTTAAGCCTCTGACTACTGATTTCAGCTCAGGTAATGATAGGGTTGTGAGATCAAGCCCTGTGTCGGGCTCCAGGCTCAGTGCAGAGTCTGCTTAGGATTCTCTCTCTTTCCCCTCTGCCTTTCCTACTTGTACTCTCTCTTTCAATTAAATAAATAAATATTTTAAAAATATGTATTTTAAAAAAACATCAAGTTCAGAATTTTCTACTCCTGGGAAAGGAAATGTTAGGAAATGTTACTGAAGGATAAGCAAACATTTTCAATATTATGGAGACTCCACAACAGGTTGCTTTTCTGTGAAGTATTTTCATTAAAAAAAAAAAAACCAAACTCCTGAAAAAAGAAGTATCTTTAAATGCTTAGATAAAAATGGCACTGTGTTACCACAGTTTCTGATAATAGCCTATGTAATAAAAATTCAGGCTTATAAGCATAAGAACATCTGTGTACACTGTACACTGAATATTGCAGATTTTATCTAACTGATATTTCATACCAGTTTGCTAAGAGTAATGAAGTCCTAAAATTATTACTATTTCAAGCTGACTTTTAAAGAAAAAGGAAATGTCAAAGCATCATGGAAAGAGAATCCAATTTTTGGAATTATAAAGATATGTTCCTTTCCATGAGAAACATGACTATTTGCTTTAAATATGTGAATAAAGGTACACACAAACAATGTGTGAGAAAGTTCTAGTTGCTCCACATCCTCATCAACATTTAATATTACCAGCCTTTCTGATTTTAGGCATGGCATGAGTGTGTAGTGGTATTCTTGGGGTTTTAGTTTGGTTTTCTCTGATGACTAACGATTTTTTTTTTAAAGATTTTATTTATTTATTTGACAGAGATCACAAGTAGGCAGAGAGGCAGGCAGAGAGAGAAGGGGAAGCAGGCCCTCCACTGAGCAGAGAGCCTGATGCGGGGCTCGATCCCAGGACCCTGAGATCATGACCTGAGCCGAAGGCAGGGGCTTAACCCACTGAGCCACCCAGGTGCCCCATGACTAACGATTCTGAGCATGTTTTCAAAAATTTTTTCATTGCTTATTCACAATTTAATATTCACATCATCTTTGGTGAAGTATTTGTCCAAATCTTGCTCATTTCTTTAATCATTAGATTGTTTTTTGTCCTACCAATTTGTAGGAGTTCTCTATATATTTTATAATACTGTATATTCTTTTTCCTTTTCAATCTCTATGCCTTTTATTTTCTTGACTTATTTCATCGGCTTAAACACCCAGTAAAATTTTTAAGTAGTGGGAGTGGCCATCCTTGTTTTTTTCCAGTCTTGGGGCTGGGGGGGGGGCACATTAAGTCTTTCACCATTGAATATGTTAGCTGTGTTTTGTAGAGACCCTCTACCACATTAAGAAGTTCTATCTAGGGGCGCCTGGGTGGCTCAGTGGATTAAGCCGCTGCCTTCGGCTCAGGTCATGATCTCGGGGTCCTGGGATCGAGTCCCGCATCGGGCTCTCTGCTCGGCGGGGAGCCTGCTTCCCTCTCTCTCTCTCTGCCTGCCTCTCTGCCTACTTGTGATCTCTCTCTGTCAAGTGGATAAATAAAATCTTTAAAAAAAAAAAAAAAAAGAAGTTCTATCTATTCCTAGTTTACCAAAAGCTTTTGTCACAAATATATGTTGAACTATGTGAAAAGATTTCTTTGCATCCTTATAGATTATTGTATAATTTATTTCTGTCATAGCCTGTGAATATGGTGAATTTTCCAATGTTCAACTAATCCTGCTTTCCTAGGATAAATGCCACTTGGTCATAACATATTATTCTTTTTATATATTGCTGGATTTTAAAATTTTAATTACAATTTTTTTTTTCAAATTTAAGTAAGCTCTGCACCCAATGGGGGCTTGAACTCATGACCCCAAGATCAAGAGCCACATGCTCTATAGACTGAATCAGCCAGGCACTCCTAACTGTTAATGTTTTGCTAAGGATTTTTGCATCTATATCCATAAAGGATATTGACCTATAGTATTCTTGTAAGGTCTTTTTCAAGTTTCAGTATGAGAATAATGCTGACCTAAAATGTGTGGGGGAAGGGGTGCCTTGATGACTCAGTCAACAGAGCATGCAATTCTTGATCCTGAGTCATGAGTTCAAGCCCCACATTGGGCTAGAGATTACTATAAAAGAATTTTTTTTAAAAAAAGAACAAAATAAAATAAAATAAAAATATCAAAATCTGTTGGGAAGTCTTTTGTTTCTTCTACTTCCATTTCCTGGCAATTTATGTAGAATTTATTTTCCTTAAATGTTTGGCATAGTTCACCAGTGAGGCTATCAGGGCCTGGAAATTCCTGTTCTAGGGTTTTAAACTACAAATTCAATTTCTTTAATACATACAACATCATTCAGGCTATCCGTTTCTTCTGAGTGAGCTTTGGTGGTTGTTGTCTTTCAAAGAATTTATCAAATTAATGTAAGTTGTCAAATTTAGTGGCATGAAGTTGTTTTGATTATTCCTTTATTATCCTTTTAATATCTTTTAAGAGCTAGAGAGATGTCACTTCTTATTCCTGATATTAGAAATTTGGGCCCTCTCTCTTCATATTGTGGCTAAAGGATCCATTTCATTGATCTTTTTAAAGAACTAGCTCTGTTTTCACTGATTTTTCCCTATTCTGTTATTTTTCTATTTTGTTGATTTCTGATCTTCTCTTTATTATTTCCTTCTTTACTCTGAGTTTAAGTTTATTTATTTTCTAGTTTCTTAAGTGGAAACTAATATAATTGATTTGAGAGCTGCCTTCTTTCCTTATACAAAGTACAGTGCTATAAATTTCCCTCCAGGGCGCCTGGGTGGCTCAGTGATTTAAGCCTCTGCCTTCGGCTCAGGTCATGATCCCAGAGTCCTGGAATCGAGTCCCGCATCGGGCTCTCTGCTCGGCAGGGAGCCTGCTTCCTCCTCTCTCTCTCTCTACCTACTTGTGATCTCTCTCTGTCAAATAAATAAATAAAATCTTAAAAAAAAAAAAAATTTCCCTCCAAACACTACTTTTGCAGCAACCCAGCTTTTAATTGTTCACTTATTCATTCATTTATTTATTTTTAGGAATGCAGTTTTTAATGTTATGCTTTCATAATCATTCAGTTAAAAACATTTCTAATTTCTTCATGACTTATTCTTTTATTCATGGGTTTGTAGGGTTTTCTTCCTTAGTCTTTTTTTTTTTTAGCACTGCGTTGTTTAATTTTCAGACATTTGGGACTTTTCTAGAAATTTTCTTTTCATTTATTTCTAATTTAATTATATGTGATCAGAGAACACGCTGGCTAGTTTTGCTATCTAGTTGCTCTGTTTTGTGAGGGTATCTGGGGGGACTATGCTGCTACCTCCATCTTCCCCATTATCTTCCTAACAATGTCTACTTTCAAGATTTTCCTATCTGTAATAGTCTAAATGCAACTAAAATGACCGAACTTACTGTAATAAAATTATTCCATTGATTCAATTAATTCAATAATTAACTCAATAGGTTTTTGTTATCCTTTGAACTATGGATCTTCAAGTAAAACTAGAGAATAATGAATACGTACTGTTATTTGCAAGAGTGAGTCCAATAAATGAGCAAACAGGGCGAATTATCTCAGGTTTGACGCAATTTATTAGCCAGTCATTAGCATGTGGAAAAAGTGAACAGCAAAGCATTTGATTTTCATCTGAAAGGAGACAAAGTCAATCATGATTTAATATATTTGTAACATATCATCTCATATGTTTTTATTTTACTTTTATATTTAAATATTTGAGATAATTACCATTTTGAGGATTGTTGACACAGACACACAAAGTACTACAAACTGAAGACCATAACTGATAGCTCTGGAATGCATTTTCATCCAACAAATTCAACTCATATTTTGAAAGAACTGTCCTATTTGGTTTAAAAAAAAAAAGGAAGAAGCAAATTAAACAAATGTGTTAAAGTCTTAAGTAATGAATAACAAAAAATATTTTTTCTTACCTGAACAACTGTGTCAGAACTGTAATACAACCTGTTTCTCTTACAAGTGTTTGTCCAGTCCCTTAAAAAGACAGACATATAATACACAAATATGACTTTTGTTTATAAATAAGTTTGCAAAAATGAAAAACATTTAAGTAGTTTTTTGTTTGTTTTTTGTTTTTTTTTCATTTAAGTAGTTTTTAAATAAATAACTTTTAATCACTTTAAGGTATTACAGAGTATAACAGAATTAGAATAGATAAAAATCTGTAATCAGGGTTATACATTACCTATGCTCAGAGAATAACAGCATTCAAATTTCTTCCAAAAATGAAACAAAATTTTAGAGCTACATGAAATTCACAACCATTGTTAGCTGATATAATAAACACTGTAACTAAATGGCTAACTCAGTGGAAAATCAACCAAACTAATCATCAAATGCCTCTTTTTCTTTTAAAGCTGCTCCTTTTCAATGTTATTTAAATAACACAAGTCAGTTTACTATTTCTTATAATTAATAAATATCAAACAAATATATGTGATTCTATTTTTTTAAAGCTAATGGTTCTCAGAAGTTAGTAAGTTTTTTTTTTTTTTAAGATTTTATTTATTTATTTGACAGACAGAGATCACAGGTAGGCAAAGAGGCAGGCAGAGAGAGAGGAGAAAGCAGGCTCTCAGCAGAGCAGAGAGCCCGATGCGGGGCTCGATCCCAGGACACTGGGATCATGACCTGAGCCGAAGGCAGAGGCTTTAACCCACTGAGCCACCCAGGCGCCCCAGTTAGTAAGATTTTTAAAAAGACACATATAAGGGCACCTGGGTGGCTCAGTCATTTAAGTGTCCGACTCTTGATCTCAGGGTTGTGAGTTCAAGCTCTGCATTGGGCTCCACACTTGGCATAGAGCCTACTTAAAAATAAAAAAGGCACTGATATCAAGAATAGAACAAAAGGGACAAAGACTATTTCAATTTATTATTTTTTAAAATGTTTCTACACCATAAAAGAATGTACTTACTATTATTTGAAACTAGAACCAAAATAACATAGACAGACATTCTTTTCAAATTTGTGTTTGAATCATCATTAGATAAGAACCAAGTTAAGTCTTCAAACAATTCTGAAGTGCACAAAGTCTGTTGACAGTAAACTGAAAAATAAAAATATAATTTCAATTCCTATGGATTAGCATAAGTTTTAAAATATGTTGAACAAAATATAAAGTTGCCAAACAGATGGTTCTCAAGAAGATCTCATTTCATTGACATTTATTTGTCATGCAATAAAATTTCTGACAAACTGGTATATGCTTACTCAATTAGCAGGCCAAAAAAGCCTTAATAAGAAGTATTTGACTGAGGCTCTAAAACATGTACACAATCTCTGAGAATTTCTTAAAAAAACCTAACTAGGGACATCTGGCTGGCTTAGCCAGTTAAGCATCTGCCTTTGGCTCAAGTCATGGTCCTGAGGTCCTGGG
Organism: Meles meles; assembly: GCF_922984935.1. NCBI lineage: Eukaryota > Metazoa > Chordata > Mammalia > Carnivora > Mustelidae > Meles > Meles meles. Next base: position 18,712,819 of record NC_060084.1, on the reverse strand, counting down.
ATCAAGTCCCACACTGGGGTCCCTGCTCAGTGGGGAGCCTGCTTCTCCCTCTGCCTGCCGCTCACCCTGCTTGTGCTTGCTCAATCTCTCTCTCGCAAACAAATAAATAAAATCTTTAAAACAAAAAACAAAACCCCCAAAACCCAAACCTAACTAAATGAAAAAATAAAATATGAAAAAAAATTTAAGGGGATGAGTAAGTAACAAGACATGGCAAGAAAAAAAATTTTTTTTAATTCAGAAACCTGCTTTAGAAGATAGGCAAATGATACTTGTGCAATTTTTAAAGAACTTTCTAGAAATAAAAGTACCTTTCCGAAAAGCAAAAATGATAACTAACATTAAGGTTTTTTTGTGTGTGTGCATGTATGTACATGTGTGATACTAACACAATAAACAGAATTTTAAAAAAATAATCTGACTCACTCAATTGGAAGAGCATGCAACTCTTGATCTTAGGGGTGATGAGTTTGAGCCCTGCATTGGTGTAGAGATTACTAAAAAAAAAAGACTTAAAAAATAAATAAAACCTTTAAAAAAATAATAATTTGAACACAGAGATATAATTTGTATTTTATCCAGTATTTAGAATAGTTATTAGACTTTCTCTCAAAGGCAAGGACAGTGTCTCATTTATCCCAATGACTAGCATACCACTTGGTTCCTACCAGATGATGAAGAAATATGTATGGATGATAATTTAAGGGGCATCTGAGTGGTTCAATAGGCTAAGCATTTGACTCTTTGATCTCAGTGAAGGTCCTTATCTCAGGGTCATGAGTCCAAGCTCCACATTTAAAAAAAAAAAGAATGAAAATTTAAAAATAGAAAGTTGTTTGACAAAACAATACTTTAGATTCAACTTCATTTTGGGTATATTACAGGAAAATGTTTTTACCAACATGAACTTCTATACCCAGAGTATACTTATTCATATACAAGATGTTTTAGGTTATCTTCGTCTTTTGATTCAAGCACCTAGATATATAGAGAACGAACTTAATAGAAAAACCAGAGATAAACCCACCACATATGCAAATTCATGTAGCACTAATAGCATCTCAAATCAATGTGAAAAAGATCTTTTTTGTTTGTTTGTTTGTTTTTTAAAGATTTATTTATTTGACAGAGATTACAAGTAGGCAAGTAGGCAGAGAGGCAGGCAGAGAGAGAGAGAGGAGGAAGCAGGCTCCCAGCCAAGCAGAGAGCCCGATGCGGGGCTCAATCCCAGGACCCTGGGATCATGACCTGAGCCGAAGGCAGAGGCTTTAACCCGCTGAGCCACCCAGGCGCCCCGAAAAAGACCTTTTTAATAAGACGTGTTAGAATAGCTGAATTGCCACATAAAGAAGAAGAAACTGGAAAATATAAAAGTAAAAAATAAAACCATACTAGTACCAAAAGTCAATGTGGGTAGCTTCCTCTAGAATCTCAGAGTATGGAAAACTTTCCTGTGACTCAAAATCCAGAAGGAAAAAGGGGAAAGAATGATGAATTTTATTTTTGTAAAAATAAAGAAATTCTGCATGACAAAAAAAAGATATGCACAGCAGAAGACAAAGTGAAAAAAAATGTTTCCAACTAATGACAAGAAAAATTGTGAAAGATTTTGAAATGATTACTGAATGTCCCACCTAGCAAACCCTTCTAGAATATCTATGTCTTTCACTGTCGTTGGGCTATTCTACATCTCTATTGAATTGTAGAAAACTGATAGTAATAGAAGTCTCCCTTTAAAATTTATTTATTTATTTATTTATTTTGAGAGAGAGAGAGAGAGAGAGAGAGCATGCACAGGCATGCATGAGCAGGAGGGGCAGAGGAAGACAGAGAGAGAATCTCACAGGGAGCCCCACACAGGGCTCAATCTCACAACCCTGAGACCACAACCCAAGCCAAAACCAAGAGTCAGACGTTTAACCAACTGCACTATCCAGGTGTCCCAGGTTATTCTTGACCATAGAAATATAAAACATTTCGGCCAGTAGAATGCAAATCATTGTTGCCCTGCAGATACTGACCAGTTATGTGCCTACTTATAAATCTATTTCAGCATTGCCAAAGGCCTATGTTGTTTTTTTGTTATTGCCTTCGAAATAGTTGTCATATTTTACTGGTTCCTTCATTAGTTAATAATTGGCATGCATGAATTTTAAAAAATAAAATACTTGGATAAAACTATCTAGACATGTAAAAAAGCAACTTAATTCTAAAATCACTTTTTATTGGTTTGTTAAAATATAGCACAATGCTTGAAGGATAATGAAAAAAAAGTTTTCATATTTTACCATTTTGTTCTGCAACAGCTCCTAATGTGTATAAGGCTGCTTCTTTTACCATGCTATGTTTACTTGACTTTGCAAGATTTTTTACAAACATCAAACCACCAATTTCCCGAAAATAAACACTTGCATTACCTATAGGGTGTGCAGACAAAACAAAACATAAATGATATTATGAATCTCTTAAGGAGAAAATAATTTACATAAACATAGTAACAAAGCATGTAGAGTAACTGAATTAAAAAGGAATAACTATGCATATTTCATTTATCATAATACTAAAGAACTAGAATCACAGATAAAAATTCACTATCATGTCTTACTGTTTTGTTGACAAATTGAAAAAATAGTAACCAAAGCTTCCTTTTGTGAGAAAGGGTTGTCCATTTGATACTTCAGGCACTCCAATAATAAGTTCAGGTCAGTCTTCATTTCTGAAGAACAAAAAATTCATTTTTTTTAAAACAAGTGTTTCCTTTCAAAAACTAACCATTTAATTTTCACTTTCTAAATATATCTTTGTAATGTTCACTTTTAAAATAAGTATATATTCATTTTACAGTCTATCAAACTATAAAGATATATAAAAATGTTCCTTAAATAAAAGAATTTGAAATGAACTTTTTATAATTATTATATATTATATATTATATATTATAATTTCCCCTTGCATGAAACATAATAGAAAATTCAAATATTATTTTCTTTAAATAAAGCTACACTAGTTTAAACATCTGCCATTTAGAAATTAACTGAATGAAAATGAAAACACAACACATTATAACTTGTGGGATGCTACCAAAATAGTATTTGGGAGGAAATTTACAATACTAAATGCTTATATTTTAAAAAAAAGAAAGGTCTTGGGGTGCCTTGGTGGCTTAGTTGGTTAAGTATCTGCCTTTCAATCAGATCATGATCCCAGGTCCTCTGATCAAGTCCGGCATCAGGCTCCCTGCTCATTGGGGAGCCTGCTTCTTCCTCTCCTTCTGCGGCTCCACTACCCCACCCCCGCTTGTGTTCTCTCTGTCAAATAAATAAATAACATCTTAAAAAAGAAAAAAAAAAAAGAAAGAAAGAAAAGAAGAAAGTTCTCAAATTAATGACCTCAGCTTCCATCTTAAGAAACTATAAAAACATGGGGCGCCTGGGTGGCTCAATGGGTTAAAGCCTCTGCCTTCGGCTCAGGTCGTGGTCTCAGGGTCTCAGGGTCTTGGGATCGAGCCCCGCATCAGCAGGCTCTCTGCTCAGCGGGGAGCCTGCTTCCCTTCCTCTCTCTCTGGCTGCCTCTCTGCCTACCTGTGATCTGGGTCTGTCAAATGGATAAATAAAATCTTAAAAAAAAAAAAAGAAAGAAACTATAAAAACAGGGCACCTGGGTGGCTCAGTTGGTTAAGCAACTGCCTTCGGCTCAGGTCATGATTCTGGGATCCTGGGATCAAGTCACACATAGGGCTCCCAGCTCTGAGGGGAGTCTGCTTCTCCCTCTGACCTTCGCCCCTCTCATGCTCTCTCTCACTGTCTCTCTCTCTCAAAGAAAGAAATAAAATCTTAAAAAAAAAAAAAAAAAAAAAGAGGGGCGCCTGGGTGGCTCAGTGGGTTAAAGCCTCTGCCTTCGGCTCAGGTCGTGGTCCCAGGGTCCTGGGATAGAGCCCCGCATCAGGCTCTCTGCTCTGCGGGGAGCCTGCTTCCTCCTCTCTCTCTGCCTCCCTCTCTGCCTAGTTGTGATTTCTCTCTGTCAAATAAATAAAATATTTAAAAAAAAAAAAGAAACTATAAAAACAGTAAATTAAACCCAAAATAAGTAGAAGGAAGGAAATAAAGATCAAAGCTAATAATCAATGAGCCTAAAAGAAAAACAATAGAACGGTTCCTTGAGAAGATCAATAAAACTGATAAATCTCTAGACAAACTGATGAGGAAAAAGGAGCAAAGACACAAAATACCAATACCAGAATGAGAGATGGCATCATCATAGATTCTATTTATATTCAAAAGATAAATAATAGTTATGCGCAACCTCTTATCCATAGATTCAATGACAGGTGATATGGACAAATTGCTTGAAAAACACAAATTAGGGATACCTGGCTGGCTCTGTAAGTGAAGCACACAACTTTTGATCTTGGGAATGTAAATTCAAGCCCCACATTGGATGCAGAGATTACTTTAAAAAATAAAATAATTAAGAAAGACACAAATTGGGCACCTGGGTGACTCAGTTGGTTAAACCTCTGCCTTTTTAAAAAATCATTAATTATTTTCATTAACATATAATGTATTGGGGCGCCTGGGTGGCTCAGTGGGTTAAAGCCTCTGCTTCGGCTCGGGTCATGATCCCAGGGTCCTGCGATTGAGCCCCACATCGGGCTCTCTGCTTAGCTGGGAGCCTGCTTCCTTCTCTCTCTCTGCCTGCCTCTCTGCCTGCCTCTCTGCCTACTTGTAATCTCTATCTGTCCAATAAATAAATCTTTAAAAAAACAAACAAACAAACAAAAAAAAAAAACATATAATGTATTATTTGCCCCAGGGGTACAGGTCTGTGAATCATTAGGCTTACACACTTCACAGCACTCACCATATCACACACCCTCCCCCATGTCTATAACCCAACCACCCTCTCCACACACCCCCTCCCCCCAGCAACCCTCAATTTGTTTGGTGAGATTAACAGTCTCTTATGGTTTGTCTCCCTCCCAATCCCATCTTGTTTCATTATTTCCTTCCCTACCTCCCAAACCCCCCACTCTGCATCTCAAATTCCTTATATAGGGAGATCATACAATTGCCTTTCTCTGACTTATTTCGCTCAGCATAATACCCTCTAGTTCCATCCACGTCATTGCAAATGGCAAGATTTCATTTCTTTTGATAAGCCTGTGCCTTTTGCTCAGGTCATGATCCCAGGGTCCTGAGACTGAGTTCTGTGTCTTGTGTGAGGTCTCCCTGCTCAGCAGGAAGTTTGCTTCTCTTCCTGCCCCTGCTCCTCCCCCATACCTGCTCACGGCGCACACATGCTCTCTCTCAAATAAATAAAACCTTTAAAAAAAATTAAAAAGAGGCAAATTATCGAAACTCACCCAAGAAGAAAACCAATAACCTAAATAGTCCTTTATCTATGAAGGAAATTGAAATCATACTTTAAAAACATTTTATAAAGAAAACTCCAGGTTCAGATAGTCTCATTTGTAAACACTTCCAAATGTTTAAGGAAGAAGTAATACCAATTCTACACAAACTTTTCCAAACATTTGGAGAGAAGTAATACTTCCCAACTTATTCTGAGGCCAGCATTACCTTAATACCAAAACCAAAGCAATTAGAAAAAAAAAAGACAACTAGAGACCAATATCCCTCATGAACATTCATGTAAAAAATCCAAACAATTTTAGCAAACTGAACCTAAAAACATATTAAAATAATAATACACCATGACCAAGTGGGTTTATCCTAAGAATTCAGGGTTGGCTTAAGATATGAAAAATCAACTGACGTAATACAACAAACCAACATGGAAAACCATATAGTCATCTCAATAGATGCAGATAAAGCATTTGATAAAATTCAACATTCATTTATGATAAAAAAGAACTGCAGCAAACTTGGACTAGAAGAAAACCTTCTCAACATAAAAAAGTATATCTACAAAAACAGAAAAAGAAAGAAAGAAAGAAAGAAAGACCCTACATTAAACATAATACTTAACAGAGAAAGACTGAATTCTTATCCCTGAGATCAGGAATAAGACAGAGATGTTTAGCATTATACAGGAGAGTCTAGCCATGTCATTCTATTTGACATTCCATTTAAAATTGTACTAGACTGGCGCCTGGGTGGCTCAGTGGGTTAAAGCCTCTGCCTTCGGCTCAGGTCATGATCCCAGAGTCCTGGGATCGCCCGCACAGGGCTCTCTGCTCCGCGGGGAGCCTGCTTCCTCCTCTCTCTCTGCCTGCCTCTCTGCCTAGTTGTGATTTCTCTCTGTCAAATAAATAAAATATTTTTTAAAAAATAAAATAAAATTGTACTAGAGAACGTAGCCAGTGCCATCAGGTGAGAAAAAGAAACAAAAGACATTCAAATTAGGAAGGAAGTACTAAAACTATCTGTTTTCATGTATAACATGATCTTCTATATAGATAATCTGATGGAATCTATAAAAGAGCTGCTGAATAAAGTAAGATTTCAGTATATTGATTTAACATACAGAAATCAATTATATGTCTATATATACAAGCAATAAGTTGAAAATTGAAATTGAAAAATAATGCCATTTATGGGGAGTCTGGATGGCTCAGTCAGTTGAGCATCCAACTCTTGATTTTGGCTCAGGTCATGATCTGACAGTCATGAGTTAGAGCCTTTCACTTGGCTCTGGTTTGGGCATGGTGCCCACTTAAAAAACAACAACAACAACAACAATGCTACTTATAAGAGTATCAAAAATATGAAATACTTAGGGATAAATCCGACAAAAGATGTAAACAACATGTCTACTAAAACCTAAACCTAAAAAATACTTCTGAGACATATTAAAGAAGATTGAAATAAAGGGAATAAAACATTTTTTTTCATGGGTTGAAGGACTAAATATTGTTAAAATTTCAATTTCCCCAAACTTGATCAGGTTTATTTTTTACAAAGGCACAAAGGCAATGCAAGAGAAGAAAGGATCTTTCCAACAAATGGTACTGTAGCAACAAGATACCCACATTCAAAAACATAACCAAACTTAAATCAAACCATATACAAAAATTGACTCAAAAGGGATTGCAGACATAATGTAAAATCTGCAACAATAAAACTTTTAAGAGATAACACAGGAAAAAATCTTTCCACCTTGGTTTAAGTGAAAACTTCTTAGACACAACATAAATAGCCCACAATCTGTCGAACAATAATGAATAAACTGTATTTCATCAAAATTTAAAACTTCATTTTCTTTTTTCTTTTTTTTTGAAGATTTTATTTGTTTATTTGAGAGAGAGAGAGAGTTCAAGCAGGGGGTGGAGCAGAGGGAGAAGGAGAAGCAGGTTCCCAGCTGAGCAGGGAGTCTGACACAGGGCTCATCCCAGAACCCTGAGATCATGATCCAAGCCAAAGACAGACGCTTAACTGACTGAGCCAACCAAGCACCCCTCAGCAGTTTCAAAAATTGTTAAACACACACCTACCATTTGTTCCAGCCATTCCACTCCTAAGAATTTATCCAAAAGAAGAGCAGGTATGTGTCCATACAAACACTTACACACAAACGTTCACAGCAGCATTATATGCAATAGCCAAAAACTGAAAACAACTGAAATGTCCATCAACAGATGAAAGGATAAATAAATTGTGGTATGACTGTATGCTATTGGTAAGTATAGCAATAAAAAGGAGTTAACTATTGATACATGCAACCACATGAAGAAATCTCAAGATAATTATACTGAAAGAGACCACAAAAAATATATACTGTATTATTCCATATATTGGGGGAAAATGTGAACTTCTCTATAGTAATAGAAGGCAGATCAGTAGTTGCTTGGGGGAAAGGGGTCCAGGAAGGGTCAAGAAGAGGTATTATAATGGTACATGAGGATATATTTCCTATCCTGATTATGCTACTTTATTATCTATCTATCTATATATACACACACACACACACATATACATATATATATGTCAAAACCTATGAAAATATAAACTTGAAATATTTATTTGCAACTAAAAATGAAAGACAATCATTTTCCTATAAAACTCTTCACTATAGGGACGCCTGGGTGGCTCAGCGGGTTAAAGCCTCTGCCTTCCGCTCAGGTCATGATCCCAGGGTCCTGGGATCAAGCCCCGCGTCCGGCTCTCTGCTCAGCAGGGAACCTGCTTCCCTTCCTCTCTCTCTGGTTGCCTCTCTGCCTGTGATCTCTGTCTGTCAAATAAATAAATTAAAAAAAAAAACAAACTCTTCACTATAACCTTTAAACAATTTCTTCTCTTGGTTTGAAGGATTTAAATATAATTGTATGCAGATTTTGTCATAATGCTTGGATTAACATTTAAAGTTCTAAAAGATACAAGATGAAGAGAGAATATAAAAATATAGAGGAGCAAAAAAAATAACTTCTGGGAAAAAAAAATATAGAGGAGCATACTAAAAGACTATAGTCAATCAATATTTAGTCTTCCTCTTAAAAGAAATTGAACAATTTGGTTCAATAAAATTATTCATGACTCAACTTTTTAGTGAAAAACCACAGTACAAAGGTTATTACTAAATTAACTTGAAGCAAAAAATAAAAAAATAAAGTAACTTGAAGCAACAGCAAACATTTATTGATCATATTCTATATTAACAGAAACTGTAAGAAGGGTAGTTTGACTGTATGGATAGCAATACGTCACTCATCATTAGCAAGCCAAAGAGGATTTTTGATGGGGCCTAGTGATTTTTAATTCCAGGCACAGCTACAGAAAACAACAAATTTCTTTATGTATTCCTCTGTTCTCTCCTGTACTCCCTTCTCCTACTTTGATATTTTCTATTAGAATCCCTCCCTTCCCGGACAAAGCACCTAACGACGTCTACAACTCAGTTTTATCGTCTCTAGCCTATGCAACCTAGTTCCTTTAATACTTCCTGAAGAAAATAAAACAAAAACTCAAGTATATACAATACAAAAGCACAAGTTATAAAAGAAAATTGGATAAATTTGACCTAAAAATTAAAATTTTTTGAGCTTCAAAAGATATCAAGAAAAGACAATTCACAGAAGGGAAGAATAGATCTATAAATCAGATAAGGGGCTTGTGTTCAGAATATACAAAGAACTCTTAAAATTCAATAATAAAAAGATAATCTAAGTAAAAAGCATAGAATAGACATTTCTCCAAAAAAGATACACAAATGGTCAATTAGTATATGAAAAGATGCTCAACATCATTAGTCATTAGGGAAATGCAAACCAAAACCACAATTAAATACCATTTCACAGGGGCACCTGTTGGTAAAGGGACTGCCTTGGGCACAGGTCATGATCCTAGAGACCCAGGATTGAGTCCCGTATCAGGCTCCCTGCTCGGCAGGGAGTCTGCTTCTCCCTCTGACCCTTCTTCCCCTCTCATTCTTTCTCTCCCTCTCTCTCTCCAATAAATAAAATCTTGTTAAAAAATACCATTTCACATTCATTTGGATGGCTGTAATCAAAAAGACAGATTACAACACATGTTCATATTTGAAGAAACTGGAGCCCTTATACATTACCGTAGGAATGTAAATGGTACAGTCACTTTGGCGAAAAGTATAGTAGTTACTCAAAAGGTTAAACATGAATCTACCACAGACTCAACAATACTACTTCTAGATATATACCCAAGAGAAATGAAAACATGTCACACAAAAACATGCACATGGATGTTCACAGCAACATTACTCATAACTGCTCAACAGCAGAAACTGAAATTTCCATCATATCTCAAATAGATAAACAAAATATGATATAGCCATTCAATGGAATATTATTCAGTAATAAAAAGGAATGAAGATATTGATAAAACTTGAAAATCCTTGAAAATACTATGCTACATGAAAGAAGCCAGCCACAAAAGCCCATATTGTATAATTCAATTTATACATCCAGAATAGGCAAGTCTAGAGACAGAAAAGAGACTAGCAATTGCCTACAGTTGGGGAGGGGGTGTGACTGCTAAAGGGTACACACAGGGTTTCTTTGAGGGGGGTTAAAAATGAACTAAAATTGATTGTGATGATGGTTGTATAACACTGTGAATATATTTAAAAAAACTAAATTGTATACTTTAAATGGGTGAATTGTGTGGTATATTAGCTATATTTTAATAAAGCTAGTCTATACATAAAAATCAAATTACTGATATGTCTTGCAGTTGTCCAAATGTCCAAAGTAACCCCAATCTCAGTTCTTTTGGATGACTGATATGGATACTGGAAAAAAGACAGTCTCTCTTTTCTAAATCTCAGACTGTAAGTAAGTAAATAAATAAATAAATAAATAATCCATTAATTTCTCACCTTGTATCTTCTTTGTGTCCTCACTTGCCATGCTCATCTGTATTCTTTTTCCTTATATTTCACCTACAAGACAAAGGCATTCTCTTAATTTAAATCAATGTTTGAGAATTACAGAATTATAAATGCAAAGGAGTAGGGAAAAAATAGCTTTCTAGAAGCCAGAGAGCAGGCATTGAATCTACAGCTTATTAAATATGTGATAACGGGGACACCGGGGTGGCTCAGTGGGTTAAAGCCTCTGCCTTCGGCTCAGTTCATGATCCCGGGGTCCTGGGATCAAACCCCACATTGGGCTCTCTGCTCGGCAGGAAGCCTGCTTCCTCCTCTCTCTCTGCCTGCCTCTCTGCCTACTTGTGATCTCTACCTGTCAAATAAATAAATAAAATCTTAAAAAATATATATATATGTAATAAAGGTTGTACTTAAGTACTCAGAGGCTCAGTTTCCTCATCTGCAAAATAGGAAATTCCAACTTTAAAAAGTTGTTACAAGAATTAAATTTGAAAACATATATAAAAGCATGTGGCATTCTTAAGTACTACAGGCATTCGATACATTTTATTAAATAAACATAAAAATGGCTGGTTAACTGAATCTAACTGATCCTCTTCTGGTACTCCTTCCTTATTTTCTTTCCTCTAAATTGTCATCCCATCATTTCTGGCCAGTCACCCCTCCATGAATCAAAAATTTAAAACAGGGGCGCCTGGGTGGCTCAGTTGGTTAAGCAACTGCCTTCAGCTCAGGTCATGATCCCGGAGTCCTGGGATCGAGTCCCACATCAGGCTCCCAGCTCCATGGAGAGTCTGCTTCTCCCTGTGACCTCCCCTCTCATGCTCTCTCACTCTCAAATAAAGAAATAAAATAAAAAATCTTAAAAAAAAAAAGAAAAAGAAAAATTTAAAAGACACACACACACACACACACACTTCAGAACTCCACTTCTCTACACAAGCTAAGTTTAATATTAAAAATTTATTTTTTGGATCCCTGCGTGGTTCTGTTGGTTAAGTGACTGCCTTCGGCTCAGGTCACGATCCTGGAGTCCTGAGATCAAGTCCCACATCAGGCTCCCTGCTCAGCAGGGAGTCTATTTTTCTAAAATCTTACGTTTTTTTCAACACAGCATTCTACTGTTAAGCTAAAAATTTTGTTTATATATCACTTGTTAGAAGAATTTTTAAAATAACCAGCAACCCTGATATGGCATCTCATATGCTCAACTGAAAAAAAAATCTATGAGAGTCCGATTAACTTCTTAGAGTCATCAGGACTCAAAGAACTCTAGAATTCTTACTTACTCTAACACTATATGGTTAAAGGGAGATAGCTACATATCCTTTCTATTTTTTTCTCATTCCCAGAATGGAAATAAAATTCCTAACCAAAAAAAATAATAAATGTGAGAATCTTTTATGAGGTAATATACAAATATATACTGTTTTGCCCTTTTTTAAAAAAAAAAACTTAGATATTCCATTAAAAGAATAGTTGGGGAGTATCTGGGGGGCTCAGTAAGTTAAGCAGCTGCTTAACTTTTGGCTCAGGTCATGATCCTAGGTTCCTGGGATGGAGCCCTTCATCGGGCTCCCTGTTTCACAGAGAGCCTTCTTCTCCCTCTCCCTGCTCTTTCTGCTTGTGCTCTCTCTCTATCTCTGTCAAATAAATAAATAAAATCCTAAAAAAAAAAAAATGGTTAGGTACATTATGGTACATTCGCAGAATACTGTTACAAGAATACTGATATTTACTTGAAATGTTTAATAACAAGGCAAAATGCTTATGCTACAATTAATCTAAAAGAACAAGGCTTAAACTTTTATCTATAGCATGATCCCCACTAGGTAGAGGCAAACATAAAATAAAACTACATAGAAAATAACATATTAACACCTGTCTCTAGCTGCTAGTTCTATGGTGTCTCATACCACTTTTTTCTATTTTTACAATTTCTTTTTTTTTTAAATATTTTATTTATTTATTTGACAGAGAGAGAGATCACAAGTAGGCAGAGAGGCAGGGAGAAACAGGCTCCCCACCGAGCAGAGAGCCCGATGCGGGGCTCGATCCCAGGACCCTGAGATCATGACCTGAGCCGAAGGCAGAGGCTTTAACCCACTGAGCCACACAGGCATCCCTATTTTTACAATTTTTATAATAATAAAAAGATTCTAACATTCAAGTCCTATCATGGGCAAGTGCTGCATTTTGTAAACCTTATAAATACTATCTTTTTCGTTTTTAGAACAATCCTAAGAGGGCACTATCAGGATGATCCAGCTTGGATTCATACACTGTAGGAAACTTCCTTGCAGTAGGAGAAGCTTGGGAGAAAGGCCCAGAATGCAAATAAATTAGCTGTTACAATAGTTTAAATAGATTGAGAAATAACAGGTGCAGAAAACGAGCTGAGGGTACCAGGAGTGAGTTCACACTACATGTACATTGCCAGACTCAGCAGACCGGAACAGCTGTTTCACCTCAACCCTCATCACCGCTTCCGGGTTCGCACAGGTGGGCGACGCCTGATCTTTCCAAGGCAGAAAGGAGACCTCCACCCCATTTCCCCAGTTTGCACTCATGGGCACCAAGTCCCGGCTCACCTAAAGAGCTGGGAGATCGCCTTTTGAAGAACAGCAGTCTTCCCCAGGCCCTCTCTTCTCAGACCAGGCTCTCCAGCCCCTGCCAAGGACCGCATGCTGGTTAAAGGCGCGAGTCCCGCCGGTCCCGGCGATTCACCAGCAGCGAGGGGGCGCCCCTCAAGTGCTGCAGCACACGCGGCCCGGCCCGGCCCCCCGTCTGATAAACGGCCCACCACTGGCTCCCCACCCCTCCCATACACCAGAATCAAGCGGTGAGAGGCCCGGGGATTCTCAAGTACAATCAGGGTTGGGAACTCCTGTGGGCTCCACACGCCGGACTACATAGTACGTGACAATTCTCTTTCTGCCACCAGGTGCTGTGGGGACTGCAGCCGGGGTCTGATGCTCCTCACGAAGACCCATTCCCGCCAGCTCAATCCACCCCCTCAAGTCAGCGGGAAGGGTAATAGCCGGGGGTCCCGCATCCCAGCCGCTGTGAGGGCAGACCCGGGCCTACCCGCGGCAGCCCACCTTCCACAGAACGCCACAGCCTGGCTCCGGGGCGAGACCCGGGCAGGATCCGAACGCTCAGGGAGCAGAGGCCGTGACCTTTACCCTCAAGTCGCAGCACGCGGTGTTTCCGCCGTTTCTCCCCCGCCCGCAGCCTACGAAGACGCTCAACTCGGTTTCCCGCCCAACGGGACGGGCCCACTTCCGTGGGGCGGGACTTCCTGCCATCCCCACCTCGCCGGAACTGGTGTTCCTCTGCGGACCGCCGCTCCGCAATGTTTCCAAAGCCGGTCCCAGGTGTGAAGAGGGTGGATGAGGTGTCTTTTAGGGGTGGAAAGTCACAGTGTAAACGGGAAATCCTATGATCTCATTGCCCGCAGTTTTTAGGGCTTTTTTTTTTTTTTTAAGATTTTATTTATTTGACAGAGAGAGATCACAAGTAGGCAGAGAGGCAGGCAGAGAGGGGGAAGCAGGCTCCCTGCTGAGCGGAGAGCCAGATGTGGGGCTCGATCCCAGGACCCTGAGATCATGACCTGAGCCGAAGGCAGAGGCTTAACCCACTGAGCCACCCAGGTGCCCCGGCAGTTTTTAGGGCTTTCTTTGCAAAGAGGGACATTGGCAACGGGGAGTCAGGAGAGCGGCCTCTGGGTGGATGAGGCTGGTTTGGGGACCGTGGCTGCAGGGCACAGCATGGATTAAGAGGGAGCACCAAGCCTGACCTTATTCCTCTCTCCCAAGCTTCTTATCCTTGTTTTCTAATAAAACTGAAACATTTGGGGCGCCTGGGTGGCTCAGTCGTTGGGCGTCTGTCTGCCTTCAGCTCCGGTCATGATCCCGGGGTTCTGGGATTGAACCGCACTACCCCTCCCACCACCCACCCCCGTTGGGGCTCTGCTCAGCGGGAAGTGGGAAGCCTGCTTCTCCCTCTCCTATTCCCCCTGTTTGTGTCCCTCTCTCACCGTGTGTCTGTCAAATAAATAAATAAAAATCCTTTTTTTAAAAAACTCAAATATTTGTCTTTTCAAATAGTGATGGTCCTAAGATGCTATGGCTTAAATTCATTATTTAAGACTGTAAGAAAAAAAAAAAAGCCTATTTTAAGCTGTTTCTAATGCAACATAAAAGAGATTTTTTTTTAAAGATTTTATTTATTTGACAGAGATCACAAGTAGGAATAGAGGCAGGCAGAGAGAGGGGGAAGCAGGCTCCCTAAGCAGAGAGCCTGATGGGGGGCTCAATCCCAGGACCCCGAGATTACAACCCAAACTGAAGGCAGAGGCTTAAGCCACTGAGCCATCCAGGTGCCCCAAGAGATTTTTTTTTTTTTTTAAGATTTTATTTTTAAGTAATCTTTATATCCAAGGTGGGGCTTGAACCTATAATCCAGAGATCAAGAGTTGGATGCTCTACAGACTGAGCCAGCCAGGCACCCCGCTAGGGATTTTTATAAGTAAACTTGAATTAGCAAGCCAGAAATAACGAACTCAATTAAAAGTGGATAGCTTTTATTCTCTGAGAAAACAACTGCTTCCTTTCCCCTTAACCCACAAAGGAAAAGACTACATTATTACAAATGAGAAAAATGTTTATTAAGGAAACAATTTAACAATCCTCCCTTAACAGAATTTTACAGACTAGAGCACAACTTGAAGGCAATTACAGTTCAAATCATTAACACTACATACGGATGCTTATTCTACAACTGGAAAGTTGCTGACGTCTGTGACATGCCACTATAAATGTAAGTATTATTAAAAATTACAAATTGTTTAGTGATTATTTTGATAACCTCCTGAGCAGCAGCTCCTGCAAGGAAAAAAGAAAAGCAAAGCTTTGAAAAAGGTAAATTTCAAGTTATATAAAAAATATTCAATTCTGTAAAGAAAACCTTTCCCTTCCAAAGGCAAAAGTGTTTTAAAATAAGCCAAAACAGGCATAGCTTACTGAATCACATCAAAATCAAGGACTGCAATTTTTTTATAACTATTATTACAGGAACTTAAAATGTTGTCCTATACATTCACGCTTTGGGATATTATGCCACAATTTAAAAGAAGGAAGTATTATGGTGGTTTTGAATGGTTGATGATATTTTATGTAAAGTCAAAAGAGCAGTATGGTTGATAGTAGTGCTTTTTTTTTTTTTTTT
Source organism: Meles meles (assembly GCF_922984935.1). Taxonomy (NCBI): domain Eukaryota; kingdom Metazoa; phylum Chordata; class Mammalia; order Carnivora; family Mustelidae; genus Meles; species Meles meles. The sequence continues at coordinate 18,697,270 of NC_060084.1, read as the reverse complement.
TTTTAATTTATTTGACAGAGAGAGATCACAAGTAGGCAGAGAGGCAGGCAGAGAGGCAGGCAGAGAGAGAGGAGGAAGCAGGCTCCCTGCGGAGCAGAGAGCCCGATGCGGGGCTCGATCCCAGGACCCTGAGATCATGACCTGAGCCGAAGGCAGCGGTTTAATCCACTGAGCCACCCAGACGCCCGATAGTAGTGCTTTTTTAAAAAATACATATAGACAGAAAAGATTCTCAAAGACCACCCTTACATTTTACCCTGTGCCTACTTTACTTTAATAAGATGGAGCTAATGGTATATTTGTTCTAAATACACCTGTAATTTGGAAACAACCTATACTAAACACCACCAGGCTGCTATACTTAGTAACAGTCTTATATAGTAACAAGTTTTGAGTAACTAATCAAAGCAAACAGTAGAAAAAGCAAAAAAACTACAGAGAAAAAAATTCTTCACCTATTATAATATGAAGCTTCATCTTTCACAAACATTCATTGATTCAATAAAATATGAGACTATTATATTATATTATTATATTATGTACCAAATACTCTTCTAGGCACTAGGAATAAAGAATGAAAGATATACATCCTTGACTTCATGGATCTTTCTTTTTAGTAATAAGGGAGAGGTAATTTACAGATAAGTAAAATGTATAGTAAGTCAAATGACTCTAAATGCTAAGGAGAAAAAACAAGAAAGGGGGATATATATGAGTGCAAGAGGAGTGACTCAGTTTTAAACTGGGGAGTCAGAATACCCTCACACAGGGAAGATTAACACTTAAATAAAGATCTGAAAGAAATGGAATATAACAATGTCCCAGAGAATACAGAACACATTATGGACTGAACTGAATGTCCTAAAAATTCATGTTAAATCCTTAGTACCTAATGTGATAGTATTTGGAGATGAAGATGGTATGGGAATCTTTGGGAGGTAAACAGAATCATGGGATAGGACCCTCATGATGGGTTTAGTGCCCAGATAAGTGTCCCATCTGTCCTCCCCTCCCTGAACAAAGACAACGTTATATAATGGCACACAGCAAGAGAGTAGTCACCTACAAGCCACAGACAGGCCTCACCAGAAACCAGGTGCCCTGGCCTTTACCTTGGAGTTCAGGCCTCCAGGGCATTTTTATGAAAGAGATGCTAATTTTCATATGACCTTGAAGAACAGGTAGATTTTAGACATTCAAGAAATAGGGAGATTTAAGGCAAATGGACCCTGAGGGTTAAGGACTGAAGGAGCAGGAAATAAAAGGGCATGTCTCCGGGAAAGGGAAATAACTCAAAAAAAAAAACAAAAAAAAACAAAAACAAAAACCAAGGCCAGAAAGGCTGAATGGAACCAGAACTTGGTGTGTTTTTAATGTCAAATCAAGGACTCTGCACTTGTTTTCTGAAGATTACTGTAGTATGCTTGTGTATATTACCAACGCATAGGGTCAGTTAAGTAAGAGACATGATCAGAGCTGTGCTTTAGAAAGAACAATGACTCTTCACTTTAAGATGGACAGCAGTGGGAGATGGAAAGCAGAGAGACAAGTAAAATAATCTAAACAACACGGCATCCTGCGTCAGTGACTTCCCTAGTTAAAACTGCTCAGAAAACAAAACTTCCTAACTGTACTGTGTCACCAGAGATGCCAGTCTTCTCATCTATGGCCTCTATGGAACTCACCCCCTAAGAATGCAGCAATGGTGTGTGGCTCAGCAGCTCCATATCGGCAACTACAGAAAAGATGGAGACATGAACTTAGATTAGCCTTAGAAGACAGGTATTATTTCTCCTATGCCCTAAAAAATACTCACAATTCATGGACATAGTCATCTTTCACCATTACAGATAATCCATATTCCTGAAGGAAGCCAGTGAGACAAGACTTCAGCTTTCCTATATCTTCTTCCACTTGGTAGTTAGATACCCCTAAAAATAAATATATGAATTAATTTTTATTAATAAATTTTAAAAACCAATGACATCTGCTTTTCTAAATCCAGTTTTAGGTGTCCTAATCAAAATAGTAAGGTATGATATTTACAGCTATCACAAAGCTGTAACAAAGAAACCATCTGAAACCTATTAAAGATTCAAGTTTGATAAGTCTGCTTTGTTTACTGTTCTATACCCAATATCTAGAAAACTATCTGACACATCCTTGGTGCTCAATAATTATTTGACAGAGAATTGAATGAATAAGAAAGTGATGTCCCATTTATATTCTGTATAAAAATTATGGTGCTTGGGATGCCTTGGTAGCTCAGTCATTAAGCATCCAACTCTTGATTTTGGCTCAGGTCATCATCTCAGGATCTTGAGATCAAGCTCCACATCAGGCTCTGCAATGGGCATGGCGCCTGCTTAAGATTCTCTTTCCCTATCCCTCTGCCCCTCACGCCCTACTAAAAAATTATGGTGCTTATAAAAATTATGGTGTTTATTACTCATTTCCAGAAGATTAAATGACACAGAAGACATAAAGCTATAATAGGTAACAATTATTGAGCATTAGTAAATGCTGGACAGTGTTCTAAGTACCATACAAATTGAGTTAATCCTCATAACAACTCTATGAAGTAGGTACTATTATTATATCCATTTATAGATGAGAAAACTGAGGCACAGACAGATGAAGTTATTTGGCTGGGTTACTTAGCTCCTAAGTAGCAAAACCAGGATATGGGCCTGGGCAGTCCTTATGCTTATGATTATAGTATGTCTCTAAAGGCAAGCTATTATTACTACTGGAAGGAGGAACACAATTGCTATAATATTCAAAAGTTACTAAAACAAATCATATTTTTTAGCCCTTCTGGTTTAAAAACCATCACTACTCTTCCTAATAATAGTAATACCAAGCCTTTATTGAATACTTACAAGGTGCCATGTAGTGTGCTAAGTGATTTTCATACATCACCTGCGTAATCCTTAAATCCAAGAGTAAGTAGACACTATTATTGCCATTCCATAAAAGAGAAAACAGACTTGGAAATAGTGACTCACCCATGATCAAGAGATAGTAAGTGACAGAACTTAGATCTGAACCTAGGTTCAACGCCAAAGCCTGTGCTCTATGTGGTAGCTAGTCTCCGAAGATGGGTCCCCAATGAACATTCCTTTGTGGCCTCACATAGTTCCCTCCCAGTCTTAATCTAAACTGGCCCTGCGAAGCCAATAGAACATGACGTAAGTGATGCTGTATGACGTCTAAGGCTAACTCATAAAAAGCTTTGTATGTTCCACCTAGGTCTTTTGGAATATTAACTTTGGGAAAGCCAGCCATCATGTAAGAAGTCTGCCCTAGGAATACAACACTAAAAGGAAGCCCCAGTTAGCCACGGAGAGAGATGTCTGACCAACCGCCAACCAGTTCCAGCTGTTCAAACTAACATGCTAGTCACAGTGAAAATGTCTTCTTGGATGTCTAGCTCAGTCAAACCTTCAGAATGATCCCAGCCTCAGGTGTCACACAACAACAAGAGTGCCCCCACTCCCCAGCAAGAACTGCCTGAGCCCAGCCAATCCACAAATTACAAGATAATAATTTATTGTTTTAAACTACTAAGTTTTGGGGTGGTTTGTTATACAGTAAATCAAAAATACAAGCTATCAAACAATACACATAAAGTAATACATATTTGGTGTTTATTCCTTTGCTTTTTCTTCTGGTACACTTGCTCATTAAGACTGTAACTCAGTGGGCATACTACATCAGTTGGGGCAGCAGGTTTTATCATATTCCTAGAATGTGCTGCTATGTAATAATATGGCATAACTAAAATTATCATCTTAATAAAAATATTCCAGGCAACTGAAGATCTTTGAGATTATACCAATTCTCCAATTAACTACATTTACAGACCAAAAAATACATATTCTGAGCAAAGAAATCCCTACATCTTCAGAGTTCTGAATTCAAGTCACTGGCATACTTCTTATAGCTTTCCCATTCCACAAAATTAAACTCAGACTGAGTCTTACAAGTAAACTATGGAAACTGACAGAAAAACAAGTTTTATTCTAGGGGCACCTGGGTAGCTCAGTCGGTTAAGTGTCTGACTCTTGATTTCAGCTCAGGGTTGTGAGATAGAGCCCCAAGTAGGGCTCTGTGATGGGCATGGAGCCTGCTTAAGATTCTCTCTCTCCCCTCCCCTCTGCTCCTTCCCACCAACTCTACCAAAAAAAGAAAAAGTTTTATTCTATATGCATTCAACCAACATTTCCCTGTAATAGTTAAGAATCAAACATTATTCACAGGGTGCCTGGGTGGCTCAGTCATTAGGCATCTGCCTTCGGCTCGGGTCATGATCCCAGCGTCCTGGGACTGAGCCCCACATTGGGCTCCCTGCTTGGTGGAAAGCCTGCCTCTCCCTCTTCCACTCCCCCTGTTTGTGTTCCCTCTCTTGCTATGTCTGTCAAATAAATTTTAAAAATCTTAAAAAAAAAATTATTTGCAAATACTTACACTTAAAAAACAGGCGGTATTTTCTCACTGACCTGAAGTAGGTGTAAACTGTTTACAATGTAAAATTCAAGCACTACTATTATAAACAACCCAAGAACACCCAAGAAACTTTAAGATTTAATTCAATTTAATTATTTATTCAAGACTTTATTGTATATGATAATGAGACTGCTATTCTTACCTGGATATCGACCATGTTGTTTATGAAATCTATCAACGGCCCGTAACATTAAATATAATACTATCTCATTATCTGGATTTTCCATGCTAGAAACTGAAAGGCAAAAACAATTCATATAACTTGGGTAATTCACTACATAAAAACAATGTAGAACTGAATTTACTATATACTCAAGTTTCAGTATACAAAGCAATTCTATCACAAAATTTAAGTATTTTGTGACAATAAAATAGAAAATGATAAATAATAGTAAAATAAAGGGAGAGGGAGATATTTTAAGATGAAACTCTATGTTCTTAAGGACTATTAGCTACTCACATAATCCCTATTAATGTAGTAATGTTCTGACTTTGGCTCTTCTTCATATCACACAACTTACTCAGTAGTCTAAATATGATTTCATATAGGAGCGCCTGGGTGGCTCAGTGGGTTAAAGCCTCTGCCTTCGGCTCAGGTCATGATCCCAGGGTCCTGGGATCGAGCCCCACATTGGGCTCTCTGCTCAGCAGGGAGCCTGCTTCCCTTCCTCTCTCTCTGCCTGCCTCTCTGCCTACTTGTGATCTCTGTCTGTCAAATAAGTAATAAATGAAATCTTTAAAATAAATAAATAAGATTTCACATATATACTAAGTTTTTATTTTGCAGTTATGACTATTTGGAAGTATGACTACTTCTTGGTTTATAGAATAAAATTTACAGTACAATATTTACATTATCCTGTCAATTATCATATACTCACTACTATTAAATATAAAATACTTATTTATATCTCTAAATTTAATTAAAATTAATAACCTAGCATCAAAAGGTTATTACACTTACTTATTTCCTCTTTGTTAATTGTATCCAAGCCATATTCTTCAGCTAAGGATCGACATCTCACCACTCGAAGAAATGCAGAATTGGTGCCTGAAAACAAGAAAGACATTAGGGAAGTAACAGTTAAGACATGTGAATATTCCAAATCACAAGTCACTCTAAGAACAGGGAATGCTGTGTACACTTTTTACAGACATGGAAATCCAAAGAAATACCTCTTTGGCTTGAATGGTTAACAGAGAAGGCACTAGAGCACAAATCAAACTGAAATTCATATCCCTGGCAGTGCAACCAGCTCAGCACTGAGCAAGTAGGTGACGGCAACTCTCTGAGCTTGCTTTCATTTGTAAAATGGGGATATGACCTTTGAAAGCTGTTCTGTGGATCAAATGTGCAAGTGCAGCAAGTGCACACCTAGCACAAAGCCTGATAAGACTCAGTGAATAGTTGTTTTTATCATTATGAAGGATAGTAGTCCTAATGGAGGGCATTATATATATTGTGCACTTAAATATGTAAAACTTCCTTTAAAAAAACCTTTGTCTTATGGAAATTTTCAAACATACCCGAAAGTAGAGAGAACAGAATTAACTGTCAAATACTGAACATCCAGCTTCTAATTTGGTATCATATAAGCTAGTAGAGCAAACACAAATGCAGAAACGAAGTGCAAGATTGGTAGTGAAACAAAACATTAAAACTAAGCCTCAACAAGCACTATGGAAGAGTCATTAAAGGGAAAACATGGATAAATATATTTTAAGGCTGGGGAACATACAAAATAAAGACTTTTGCAGAAGCTAAGAGCAATAGCTACGGGAAAAATTCTCAGCACATAAAACAAATTTTATTATTCTTAAACTAACTCTTAGTTTTTTCTTTTCCTTTTTTTTTTTTTTGAGATTTTATTTATTTATCTGAGAGAGCACAGACAGAGAGGAAGAGAGCACAGAGGGAGAGGGAGAAACAGACTCCCCACTGAGCAGGGAGCCAAACAGACTCAGGGCCTGATCCCAGGACCCCAGGACCCTGGGATCATGACGTGGGCCAAAGGCAGATTCTTAACCAACTGAGCCACTCAGGCATCCCTCTTAAACTAATTCTTTTTTTTTTTTTTTAATTATTACTATTATTTTTTTTTAAACTAATTCTTAAGTAAAAGAAAATGCTTTGGGCCTCCTGAGGAGTTATCAAGATCCTAGGAGCCGACCCACTCTGAAACTGGATGGCAAAATTCGTAATTCCATCAGTCACTTAACACAAACCAAAGTATTTTTTTTAAGATTATTTTTTTGACAGAGATCACAAGTAGGCAGAGAGGCAGGCAGAGAGAGAGGAGGAAGCAGGCTCCCTGCCGAGCAGAGAGCCCGATGCAGGGCTCGATGCCAGGACCCTGAGATCACAACCTGAGCCAAAGGCAGAGGCTCAACCCACTGAGCCACCCAGGCAACCCAAATCAAAGTATTTGAAACAATACTTATCAATGCACATGTGACTTAAGACTTCACGTCCAAAGTCTTCAGATAAAACTTTCCCAATTTTTTAAAAGTAATAAGCTGAAAATAATTCCATATTAATGACAATTTTCAATTGACCTTCATGTCTTTTTAGCACTGCCATAGACAGATGTGCTGTGACCCACTCTTAAAACACCCTCTCCTTTTATTATGCTATGAGGCAAAAAAACACTGACTCTTAGTAATTCTTATCTATACCACTGAGACCATGGAAAATCTTTACTTTCAGCCATTTAAAATTCCTGAAAACATTCTGATCAAGCAAAATAAGGAAATTAATTCAAGGGGACTTACAGAGTAATTTTAATTCTTTCTCTGAAATGGACTCTGGTGCCTGTAAAGAGAGAAATGCAGGTTTTGCTCCAGTATAAAAAAGAAGATGAACACAGACCACAGCACAAAGCCAATCACTGGGAGAAGGAAAGGCTTTCCCCAAGCGCTGCAAGAGCTCTGTAAAAACATCTTGTTTCCTTAGAGAAGGCCTTTCTCGTTAGGCAGGTTAAGGGAGAGATCCCTCTAAAGAGGCCTAGAACCAGTGCCACACCCTCTACGTCTAAACCTTTTTGGCTCCCAGAGTTATGCAATCAGGCCAAATGGAGCTGTACTGTCCACAAAAGGCACAATGCGCTCAGCTCTGCAGCTTACCTGGCCGATAGACTGCAACAGTTTGGCAACATGATTACCCACAGCAGTAGCATCTTTCTTTGCTTTTTCACGATAACTGGGAAAACAAAACAAAACAAAACAAAACACCACAGCTGTTTTAATAATTCTTAAAGTTAGCAAAATTTAAATATCACCATGAAGCAAATTTCTTTCCTTTTCATGAAAAAATACTGGTTTGGTAAGATACAAAATGTGAAAATGCCATGGAAATGCTACCAGCAGCAGCTGTTAGTGATGGACTTCTGGAATCTACTAATGCCTGAGCTCCCTCTATAGTAACAGCAGCTTAAAAACTACCCTCCTAGAAGGATCCACGATCCATGCTTCTGGGAGGACCTGACTACTGGTCTGTAACTACTGTTACTGAAGAACATGATACATCTCCTTGAAGTTAAATCCAAGGAAAGTTAAAAACTTCAAAACTGTCTATCTACAGGGGCGCCTGGATGGCTCAGTCAGTTAAGCCTCTGCCTGCGGCTCAGGTCATGATCCCATGGTCCTGGGATCAAGCCCCACGCTGGGCTCCCTGCTCAATGGGGAATCTGCTTCTCCCTCTCTCTTTGCCTACTGCTCTCCCTGATTGTGCTCTGTCAAATAAATAAATAAAATCTTTAAAAAGGAAAAAACTACTTACAAGTTCATGTAAAATCTTTAAGTCTATTTATACTTTCATTTTCTAAAGATGATCTGTGTTAAGCTGACTACCTCCAATGTGAGGTCACACTTCCGTCTATCCTCAACTGACTTTCGCCAAGTTTTAAATAGTTGAAATTTTAGGCTAGGAGAACAAAGATGTGTTAGATAGTGGCTGAGGTGAAAAGTGCAATATCTAGAGAACAGAGATCTTCTGTGTGACATCATTTGGTCCTTGGGGAACTCAAGCCAGCAGCCCTGAATTCATCAGCAACATGCCTAAACTACATAAGGGTAATATCCACTGAGACCTATACTTAGGACAGTCTATCTGGGTTCAAACTAGTGACACCTAGAGAGCTGGTATAAAGAGTAACAAACTCTTTAAATTATGAAACATTACGATAAAAAATTCATCAAACTAAGACTTCAAGTTTTAAGTTACAGATAAAGTTCCTATAGGGCCACAGTTAAGAGTATAGAGCTGGGCGGCATCTGACTCTTGGTTTCAGCTCAGGTCATGATCTCAGGGTCATGGGATTGAGCCCTGTGTTGAGCCCTACCTCGGCCTTTGCACTCAGTGGGGAGTGTTCCAGGTTCTCTCTCTCCCTCACCCCTGCCCCTACCCACCTCATTCACTCTCTCTCCCTAAAAATAAAAATCTTTTTTTTTTTTTAAGATTTTATTTATTTATTTGACAGACAGAGATCACAAGTAGGCAGAGAGAGGAAGGGAAGCAGGCTCCCTGCCGAGCAGAGAGCCCAACTTGGGGCTCGATCCTAGAACGCTGGGGTCATGACCTGAGCTGAAGGCAGAGGCTTTAACCCACTGAGCCACCCAGGCGCCCCTCAAACTAATAATCTTAAAAAAAAAAATAGAGAGCTAGGTTTCATGGATTCAAATCTTGGTTCTGCCATTTCCCAGCAATCTGACACTGAATAAGTTACATTTTCTATGTTTCAGTTTCCTCATCTATAAAACTGGGACAATAATAGTATCTCTGTCTGGGGCTGTTGTAAGCATTAAATTAGTTAATATACAGAGCAGTTCACAGCACAGAGTTAAATGCTCAAATATCAAGTTTTTTTTTTTTTAAAGATTTATTTATTTGACAGAGAGAGAGAGAGAGAGATCACAAGTAGGCAGAGAGGCAGGCAGAGAGAGAGGGAGAAGGCGGCTCCCTGCTGAGCAGAGAGCCGGATGCGGGGCTCGATCCCAGGACCCTGAGATCATGACTGAGCTGAAGGCAGAGGCTTAACCCACTGAGCCACCAAGGCACCTCAAATATCAGGTTTTTATCATGAAATATGAAAGAAAAAAATCTGCCCCCTACATAGTAGATGGGCACTCTCTGTACTTTCTGCTTAATTTTGCTGTAAAATACCTAAAACTATTTTGTAGCTTATTTTTAAAGAAACTATTACAGACTTGGGTTTTTTTTTGTTTGTTTGTTTTTTTAGAGATTTTATTTATATGACAGAGATACAGCAAGAGAGGAAACACAAGCAGGGGGAGCAGGAGAGGGAGAAACAGGCTCCCCGCTGAGCAGGGAGTCCTATGTGGGGCTCGATCCCAGAACCCTGGGATCATGACCTGAGCTGAAGGCAGACGCTTAATGACTGAACTACCCAGGCGCCCGCTGCATTTGATTTCTGATAGAGTGGTAAAATATGTGCATCTGTACTATACACAGGTTAATTTTTCAGGAACATAGTTTCAAACAGTGTTTGAACATAGTTTGAAAACAGTGACTTACACATTTTGCAGCTTTATATATTTGCTTGAATCTGCAATCATATCAGGAATTGTGCCTCGAACAGGTAAATTTCCCTGACCCTCTTTGGCCACAAATTCCTTTAAGGCACGAGCTAAAATCCAAAATGATGGAGTCTAAAAGAATGAGGAAAAAAAATTAGTATTAAATGGCATCTGAAATTGACCCAAAGATTAAGATGGCACTATTTACTTTTGGTTGTTACCTGTTTGGTGATATTTATGCAGTGATCATCATTAAATATATCTTCAATACTGCTTGGGATCTAACAAAGGAACACAAAAGATTTACTTGTACTAAGAATGTGGCCATCTGTATTTCCACTGTTTCCCAAACAAGTTCTCTGAATTCCTACATTGTAATCAAATACAAACTTCTGATGGGCTTAGACAATTTTGTAAGGATTTTATTTATTTGAGAGAGAAAGAGAGAGAGAATGCACGCACACAAGTGGTGGGGAGAGGCAGGAGGAGAGGGAAAAGCAGACTCCCTGTTGAGCAGGGAGCCCCCACTTGGAGCTCACTCCTGGGACTCTGGGATCATGACCTGAGCTGAAAGTAGATGCTTAATTGACTGACCCACCCAGCTGCCCTGTGCTTAGACTTTAACTGAGAATCAGTACCAGACAGAGAACTGATGAGGAAACAGTAGGGAAGGGAAGGAAGTCCCCTCCTGCCTGCTGGTGTCAGCACTAAAGACTGACCTGTTCTCTTCCATCACACATGGATTACAAAAGGAGCCAAAGTAAATCTTTGATAGTTACATCTAAAGACATAACAAAGATTTCAGATATTTGTAATTCAGAACGTCTGAGTCAGACATTCAGATCTGTAGTCCTTCATGTGTTTCCAGCTTGTCAAAAACTTGAAACCCTTATACCCTGAATCAGTAACTACTGGAAGAGACAACAACTCTGGTAAAAACTACATAGTTGGGGCGCCTGGGTGGCTCAGTGGGTTAAGGCCTCTGCCTTTCGCTCAGGTCATGATCCCAGGGTCCTGGGATCGAGCCCCGCATCGGGCTCTCTGCTTGGCAGGGAGCCTGCTTCCTCCTCTCTCTCTCTCTCTCTGCCTCTCTGCCTACTTGTGATCTCTATCTGTCGAATACATAAATAAAATCTTAAAAAAAAAACTACATAGTTAAACTAAGTACTTTTAATGCTGGCAAAATCATCATACATTACTAACAACTATTGAAATTGTAGGCTTTGATTCTACAGCTTTGTGCAAAAAAAATTTCTTACCAGTAACCTCTTAACTGGTTTCTCTGTTTCTGTTCCCAGCCCCCTGCAGTTTATTTTCCTCACAAGAACCAGAATGATTTTTTAGAAACATAAATCAGGTCACTCCACTCCCTGCTCAAAACGCTTCTATGGACCCCTTCTGATCCTAGGACTCCTCACCCTCATCATGCTCTACCCCTCTGCTCTGCTCGAATTTTGTTCATAACACCTAGTGCATTTGTCTGCTTAGTTCACTATACAGAACCTAACTATGAGAACCTTGGGTTTTTTTTTTTTTAATTGGGGTAAATTTTACATTTAGTGAAATGAATCTTAAATGTACAGTTCGATGCATGTCCTTTTAATCATCACCTCAATTAAGACATAGAAAATTATCAGGGCGCCTGGGTGGCTCAGTGGTTTAAGCCTCTGCCTTCGGCTCAGGTCATGGTCTCAGGGTCATGGGATCGAGCCCCACGTCGGGCTCTCTGCTCAGTGGGGAGCCTGTTTCTCCCTCTCTCTCCGCCTGCCTCTCTGCCTACTTGTGACCTCTCTCTCTGTCAAAATAAAAAAAAAAAAAAAATTAAAAAAAAAAGACATAGAAAATTATCATCATCCCAGAAAACTGATAAAGCACACACTTATTTATTTTTTAAGATTTTATTTATTTGACAGAGAGAGAGAGAGCACAAGTAGGCAGAATGGCAGGCAGAGGGAGAGGAAGAAGCAGGCTCTCCGCTAAGCAGGGAGCCCGATGCGGGGCTTGATCCCAGGACCATGTGATCATGACCTGAGCCAAAGGAAGCCGCTTAACTGACTGAGCCACCCAGGCGCCCCTAAAGCACACACTTTTAATTACTCAGCAATACTACCTCATTGTCTCCAAAAATCTTGTAATGACAGCTTAAGTGCTTTCCTAATGTGAAAAACAGCACTTTTTTGCCATATTGAAATTTTAAGAAAATTCTTAACTTACCAGTTGTGTTATTCCAAATTTCCCAAAAACCTCACTGGCAAGACCTTAACAACAAAACAAAGGCCATCTAAATGGAGTTATCCTCCAAATAATGTCTTACAATGTCATTAAGAATGTCTTCCATTATATCCAAGTAACTATTGTCAAAAGCAAATGCAGAGTAAGATTTAACTTTTAGGCAACACTATTTTGGACCAGCAAAATATCAACCTCATTATATATTTCCTACACCCAAACTGTTACTATTCACAAATCATGTACTTCAAATAATGTACATAAATCATTGTATCACTATTATATCCTGAAGCACTGATATCCATTTTAACAAGGACAATACAGTCTTACTAAAGCACGATTCAATCCATATTGTAGACACTAATTTCTAACAACTTTACAATTTAGGAAATATTAACTTAAATCTAAAGTCAGGGTACCTGGTAGCTCAGTCAATTAAGCACCTGACTTGTGATTTCAGCTTAGGTCATAACCTCAGGGTCATGGGATGAAGCCTGGCAGCAGGCTCTGCACTTAGCTGGGAGTCTGCATGGGATTCTCTCCCTCTCTCTCTGCCCCGCCAAATCACGCACACATGCACATATGTTCTCTGGCGCCCCTTCTCTAAAGTAAATAAATACATCTTTTAAAAAAAAAGAAAAAATCTAAAATCAACTATTTCACATGAGGACTTCAAAAAACACCTTTCTTGTATGAATTCCTCAGACACACTTTAATACCTGAGTTGTATTTAGTGCTGTGTTCACATTTTTAATAGCTTCTTCAAAATTCTCTTCATCTTCTGGAGCCCCGTTTTCATTCTTCAGAATTCCTAGTAAAACAGAAACTGGTTAGCAAAAAATAGCCCTTTCCTTCTCACCCTATGCTCTTCCTAACATTATGGAAATAACTTCATCAGATCTTAAAGGAGGACTAGATACTGAAACTTAGGAAGAAACAGGTATATCATTAGTCATTTTTTATTAATATATTAGTAGCTATCTTTTTGAGCTCTTACTCTATATCAGACTATTAAATGTACTTTACATTTTATGGTATGAATGAATCTTCACAACAACCCATGAGGTAGGTAGGTATGAGCAGCCCCCAGTTCCTCATTTACTGACAAGGAAACTATCATTAGACTTAAAAAAAAAAAACAAAACTGTATGATGAGTGGCTCCTAAACCTCCCCTGAGAAAAAATAAAATACAAGCTCATGATGGCATCGTCTGATAAAGCTCCTGACAGAAATCCAATAAACAGCTTCAAGCAATTTGCTTTTCAAACTTTATACAACATTCAATTATATCACATCATATTACCTTGTCTAATCAAATCTCTGAAGTCTTCTTTCTCTTTATACGTTTTAGGTATTCGTCCATTTGTCTAAATTGGTTAGAAATTTTTAAATTCTAGTCATAAAAAAATTGAAAGATGGAAATCGAGAGTCCAAAGATTCCCCCATTCTCCCCTCCATGCTGAGATTTCATCAGCAAATACCTCAGTGAAATCAGAGGTTGACAAAACTGGGCCATTTCTCTACACTCATTCCCCATGGCCAGTTTCAGAATGACATTTATTGGTATTTCATTTTGTAATAAAAATATCGGTCTCAAAAGAGGAAATGCCAGATTTAAACAGAAAAGCACCCACCTCCCCTGTAACCACATAAAGAAAAGAATTAATCTCCCACTTTCCTCCAATGAAATCCTTTAAACTGAAAGTATAGTCACACATGGAATTTGTTTTTTAAAAAAGGGCGTACTTCACTATACCACTGTGCTAAATATTTAGCTACGATCACAATCCATGGAGTATGGCTATGGTCCTAAAAACAAAAGAAAAATCAAAGAAAATGTCAGTATTAGCTAACATTAATTAGTTTACCTTTATTCTTCATCATATCATCTCATTTTTAACAAATGCAATAGTAATTATGATCATCTCCCAGTATATGTAGTATAGTGAATGGAGAGAAATGAACTGAGTTAATGAAAATTGTTTTATAAACTTTTTCTAGAAGTAATATCCAATTTAATCCTAATGTGGCAGGTTGGTACTATAACTGTCCCTATTTTACCATCAAGAAAAGAGTCTCAGAGACTGCCACCCAAAAAGAAAGCACAAATCTCTTGATTTCAGATATCAATCCTAGACTGAGAAAACTGTCTTCTGGTCAAAAACCTGTATTTTAATAAAAACATGGGTAGGAAAAAAACACATACTCCTTAAGTTACATAATCTATTATAAATATCATTATTTCTATAATGAAATATGGAGTTGCCTGGTAACTCCTCAAACACTAAAAATAACTTTCAAGAGGAATTAATTTCAATAAACACCCAACCCCAATTCACACTATTTTAAGAAGTATATCTAATTGTTTACAAAGGGGTCATGAAGAGGGCTGCTGGGATATGTTTATGTCCAATTTGCTGGCCTGGGTGTTGATTTCACTGATATGTTCAGTTAACGAACTTCTCTTCAATAAAAGAACTTTTCAGGGGCGCCTGGGTGGCTCAGTGGGTTAAGCCACTGCCTTCGGCTTGGGTCGTGATCTCAGGCTCCTGGGATTGAGTCCTGCACTGGGCTCTTAGCTCAGCAGGGAGCCTGCTTCCCTCTCCCTCTCTCTCTGCCTGCCTCTCTGCCTACTTGTGATCTCTCTCTGTCAAATAAATAAATAAAATCCTTAAAAATAAATAAATAAAAGAACTTTTCAAATTTTGCTGGAAAACAAATTTACTTCAGACAAATTAAGTACAATGTTGTTACTATGTAATCTGGATGACAAGAATATGGATATTTATAGTTTTTCTCATTGTGGTGTAATTCAAAAACCTGAGGTTAAAAAAAAGTCTTTTAATCTATCTGTAAATGGAAGGTCATACATACCTTTTTTTCCATATGATCCAAATCATAAGACTGAAAATGTTCTCTCAGTTCAGGAAATGGCTTATCCAGTCGTAGATCCTCTAATGCATTATCTGGATGAGATTCTATTACTGTGAAACAAATAATCCCCCAAAAAAGACTTCTTTAGTGATACTTCTAGAATATACACATTATAGGGGCTTAAGAAATCTATAATTTTTTTTTTAAAGATTTTATTTATTTACTTGACAGAGAGACAGAGCACAAGTAGGCAGAGAGGCAGGCAAAGAGAGAGGGAGAAGCAGGCTCGCTGCCGAGCAGAGAGCCCTACACGGGGCTCGATCCGAGGACCCTGAGATCACGACCCGAGCCGAAGGCAGAGACCCAACCAGCTGAGCCACCCAGGCACCCCAAGAAATCTATAATTTTTAAAAGAGTGGGATATCCGGCTTGCAAGCAAGCAGCTTCATTTTGTGTGTGACAAAAGAGTGATTTAAAATTGGGTGATGTTGAGAGGGGCAAGATGATTTTTGTTCGGAAGAGTGCCCAGTGCCATACTGTGGAAAAGGGAGGCAAGCACAACATTGGGCCAAATCTCCATGGTTTATTTGGTTGAAAGACAGGTCAGGCCCCTGGATTTTCTTACACAGATTCCAATAAGAACAAAGGAATCGCCTGAGGAGAGGAGACACTGAAGGAGTATTTGGAGAATCCCAGGAAGTACATCCATGGAACTAAAATGATCTCCGTGACATCAAGACAGGAGGAAGGGCAGACTTGATAGCTTATCTCAAAAAATTACTAAGGAGAAATAGTTGGCTATGCTCATTTATTACAAAACAAAATTGTCTCAAGACTTTTTTTTATGTGTACCATATTTAAATTGATCTCATACACCAGAATTCAGATCATGAATGGCTGACAGAGTATTTCTTTTGAACAGTTCTGATTTAAATAAGAAATGAATATGATCAGCTTTTTGAACTTTGATAGTAATTCTGGTTCAGCAAGTGCTGTCACTATTTTCCCCTTCTAAAAATATGATAGGAATTGATTAGTAATGTTCAGCTTTTCAGAGAGATGGTAAATGCTATCTCTAAACTTATAGGAGATTTTTTTAATTTAGATTTATATAACTGGTTATATTAATATATTTAAATACTGAGGAAATCTCTTCACTGTCTCAGAAAAACAAGACTCAGCTGTGTTTCAAGTTGTGTTCCTTAGCCTGCTAAAGGCAAGGCTAAAGAAAAACTGAGTGTCCACTTTATCTTTCTGGTCTTAACTAAGCCAATTTAATTAAAATTCCTGCATCAGGTGCCTGGGTGGCTCAGTTGGTTAAGCGGCTGCCTTCGGCTTGGGTCATGATCACAGGGTCCTGGGATCGAGGCCCACATCAGGCTCCCTACTCAGTGGAGAGCCTGCTTCTTCCTCTCCCTCTGCCTGCCATTCTGCCTACTTGTGCTCTCTCTCTCTGTGTCAAATAAATAAATAAAATCTTAAAAAATAAATAAATAAAATTCCCTGCATCTAAAATGTTGCCTTTTACTTAATGAAAAATATTTGTGTGTTTACGTGTAATATTAAATAAAGAATATTTAACACTTCTCACATTTTATAGATGCTCTGTAATGTCAGGTGCTTTTAAAATTCAGTGTGACAAGGTATAGCAGCAGACTTGGCTTGTGGATTCTTTACTAAGTCAGACTAAGTTATAATTCAGGATTGTCTTCTAAACAGCTATTCAAAGACACAATTGTGGGGGTTCCTGGGTGGCTCAGTGGGTTAAGCCTCTGCCTTCGGCTCAGGTCATGATCTCAGGGTCCTGGGATCAAGCCCCGCATCGGGATCTCTGCTCAGCAGGGAACCTGCTTCCCCTCTCCTTCTCTGCCTGTCTCTCTGCCTACTTGTAATCTCTGTCTGTTAAATAAATAAATATATCTTAAAAAAAAACACACCAAAAAACAAAGACAGAACTGTGGAATTACCATATATGTATGATTGGTAATGGTACTTTTGCCAACTCATCAGAAAGGTTAAAATTGAGGAGACAGATTGTCAGCACAAGTTTGTAAATTATGTGATAAGGCTTAAGATAATTAAAAACAAAATCACAGGGGTGCCTGGGTGGCTTAGTCAGTTAGGCATCTGCCTTCAGCTCAAGTCATGATTCCAGGGTGCTGGGATCAAGTCCTACATCAGGCTCTCTGCTCAGTGGTGAGTCTGCTTCTCCTTTTCCCTCTGTGATCTCTCTCACTTTCACTCTCTCTCTCAAATAAATAAATAAAACGTTTTTTAAAAATTAAAATCACAGATCATGAAAAAAATCTGTAATTTCTTTTTTTTTAAAGATTTTATTTATTTATTTGACAGAGTGAGATCACAAGTAGGCAGAGAGGCAGGCGGGGGCGGGGGGGGAGAAGCAGGCTCCCCACTGAGCAGAGAGCCCAATGCAGGACTCGATCCCAGGACCCCGAGACTATGACCTGAGCTGAAGGCAGAAGCCCAACCCACTTAGCCACCCAGATGCCCCAGAAATCTATAATTTCTAAATGGGCATAGGGCTTACAGGTTTTTTTCTGCTCCCTTTTTTTTTTAACCCAAGGAACTGATTTTAATTATTTATTTACTTATTTATTTTTTTAAGATTTTATTTATTTGACAGAGATCACAAGTAGGCAGAGAGGCAGGCAGAGAGAGAGGAGGAAGCAGGCTCCCTGCTGAGCAGAGAGCCCGATGTGGGACTCGATCCCAGGACCCTGAGATCATGACCTGAGCCGAAGGCAGAGGCTTTATTAACCCACTGAGCCACCCAGGCGCCCCTGATTTTAATTTTTTAATTTTTATAAGTAAGCTTCACACTCTATGTGGGGCTCAAACTCGCAACCCCAAGATCAAGCGTCACATGCTCTACCAACTGAGCCCTCCAGGCACCCCTTTTCTGTTGAGATAAATTTATATATACATATACATTCACATTTTTCCAAATGCACAAATCATAAGTGGACTATAGTTTTAATAAGAATAAACTCAAAATTCCTTTAGAGTTGAATTTTCTTGCTATTATAATTTTAAAAGATCAAAATTGATAAAATATGTGTTCAGATAATACTTAACAACAACACTACGTTTCCCCTCCTGTGGTCTTCAGTAGACATCATCACCATTTAACTAGACCTCTTCCCTAGGAACCTGATGGTTGTCCTAGCCTTCTTTCTTTTTTTTTAAGATTTTATTTTTAAGTAATCTCTGCACCCAAAGTGAGGCTCAAACTTAGAACCTCAAGATCAAGAACTGCATGCTCTTCTGACTGAGCCAGCTGGATGCCCCATCCTTGATTTCTTTCTTCTTTGGCCCAACATCAGTCATTCCACATGTCCTAATATCACAGTTCTCCATATGGGGGAAGAACAGGAATATGTAATTTCAGTGACTGTTTAGAACTAGGCCAAGTTTTGTCACTTGCGAGCTGTGTGACTTTAGGCAAATAATCTCTCTGTGCCTCAGCATCCTGATCTGCAAAAAGGAGATATAATAGTACCTACATTATAAGGATTTTGTAAAGATTATATGAAATAATCTACATTAAACCAAGCACACAGCCAGCAACATTAACCCTCATTATTTTTTACCCCCTCTTCCCTATCCTTGTAACATCAGCCTTAGGTCAGGGGCTTGGTCTCTGTCTCTCTCACCTAGCTACACCACTGGAAATTTCCTAACAACAACCCTTTCCTCCAATCTTTGCCCCTTCAAATCCATTCATTCTCTACCCCACTTCAGGGTACACATTTGAAATAAAATTTTCACCCTGTCACTCTCTCACTTATAAGCCTTAAAAGGCCTACTAGCACCTGCCAAGACTTTATCCCCACAAGCCACCCCCAACTGCCTAAGCAGATACTACTCCCCAGTGACACTACCAACACCAAGGGCTATCACTACACTAGCAGAGTACCTGGCTCAGAGCCATGCAGGAATACTGAATGAAAACTGGATGATGATTTAAGATTAAAAATTTGTAAGTAGAGGCATGCCTGGGTGGCACAGCAAGTTAAGCGTCTGGTTCTTGGTTTTGGCTCTGGTCATGATCTCCGGGTCATGAGATTGAGCCTCTAGTCAGGCTCCCGCTCAGGGCTGAATCTGCTTGAGATTCTCTCTCCCACTCTCCCCTCTCTGGCCCTCCTGCTCGTGCTCTCTCTCTCTCAAATAAATAAATAATGGGGCATCTGGGTGGCTCAGTGGGTAAAACCTCTGCCTCAACTCAGGTCATGATCTCGGGATCCTGGGATTGAGCCCCGCATCAGGCTCTCTGCTCAGCGGGGAGCCTGCTTCCCCCTCTCTCTCTGCCTACCTCTCTGCCTATCTCTCTGTCAAATAAATAAATAAAATCTTTAAAAAGTAAATAAATAAAATCTTTTTTAAAAAATTTGTAAGTAAAGGTCTAACATCATCCTTGAGCTAATGCAAGCCTGCCTATATATGACTCCAGTCTCCTATAACACTGTTTACTTGGAGGAGTAGTCAGGTAAATGCCTTGTTTATTGTGTAGAACTGTACCTGAACTGTACCTAATGCCTCTATGAGAATGTAATGAAAGACTGGGAGAGAAAGGTGGTATGACGTCTATGTGTCACTGTGACCCACATACCTTGACTCTCACCTGTAGCAGCTCTACACGCCCTATGTGGGTTAGGGGGCAAAAAAAGGTATGGACTGCTTTGCTGGTGGGCCTTCTAATAACATAAAGAAGCTGTACCTGTTGTATCTCCTGCTCTGTATCCTTCTATAATGCTAAGTAAAGGAAATATTAGATTAATGACTATTGATTCTGAACCTGTAACCAGGATGTACTGTTAAAATTTATTTTGCAGGGGCACCTGGGTGGCTCAGTGGGTTAAAGCCTCTACCTTCGGCTCAGCGTCCTGGGATCGAGCCCCACATCAGACTCTCTACTATTGCGGGGAGCCTGCTTCCTCCTCTTTCTCTCTCTGTCTACTTGTGATCTCTGTCTGTCAAATAAATAAATAAATCTTTAAAAAAAATTTATTTTGCAATTTTTTTAAAGATTTTATTTATTTATTTAACAGAGGGAGCACAAGCAGGGGGAGCAGCAGAGGGAGAGGGAGAAGCAGGCTCTCTGCTGAGCAGAGAGCCTGATGCGGGGCTCGATCCCAGAATCCTGGGATCAGGACCTGAGCTGAAGGCAGACACTTAACCATCTTGGGCCACCCAGGCACCCCACTCTGTAATTTATTTATTTATTTATTTTTTAAAGATTCTATTTATTTATTTGACAGAGAGAGAGACATCACAAGTAGGCAGAGAGAGAGGGAGAGAGGAAAGCGGCTCCCTGCTGAGCAGAGAGCCTGATGTGGGGCTCGATCCCAGGACCCTGGGATCATGACCTGAGCCGAAGGCAGAGGCTTTAACCCACTGAGCCACCCAGGCGCCCCCCCCACTCTGTAATTTAAAACTGACTTCCTATGGGGCTTGTGGCTCAGTCAGTTAAGTGTCTGCCTTTGGCTCAGGTCATGATCCCAGGGTCCTAGGACCAAGCCCCACACTGCAGAAGCAGAGAGCCTGCTTCTCCCTCTCCCTCTGCTGCTCCCCCTGCTTTGCTCTCTCTCTGTCTTGTCTCTCTCTATTGAATAAATAAATTAAAAAAAAATAAAAATAAAAAATAAAATTGACTTTCTCAAATGTCAGGTTTCTAAAACTGTAGCTAAAGCAACCAATGACAAGCCCCATATGTGCAACAGACTTACCTGGATGTTCTTTTATAATGATCCTCATATAACCAACTAGTCCATAAGTCCTACAGATCAAAAGAGGTATTTGTGAATTCCAGAGGGCATCTGCTAAACGTAGTAATGTTCTGTAAAGGAAAGCACAATAAATAAAAACATAAGCAAATGGATACAGGCCAAATAGGAAAATACCCTAAAATAAAGCAACTTTCTTACTAAGTAATAAATGCAAATATATATCTGTTACATTTACACAAGCAAGTCATGGATACACTGAAAAACAAGCAATTCCACAAGGCTGCAGTCTCACAGAAAGTTTATCTTTTGGACTACAGGGACAAGAAAGTCTTCTCTTTTGTATTAGGGAGATTATTGAAAGACACTTCTTTGGGGCGCCTGGGTGGCTCAGTGGGTTAAAGCCTCTGCCCTCGGCTCGGGTCATGATCCCAGAGTCCTGGGATCGAGCCCCACACTGGGCTCTCTGCTCCGCAGGGAGCCTGCTTCCTCCTCTCTCTCTGCCTGCCTCTCTGCCTAGTTGTGATTTCTCTCTGTCAAATAAATAAAATATATAAAATTTAAAAAAAAAAAAAGATACTTCTTTAACAAAGAGGAAAGTATTTATAAAACCCTTATCTACACCCCCCAGCACACTGTATAATTAATAAATTTTTTAAAATTTTTAAATAAAGAATTTTAAGAACTAGTCTTTGCAGAGAAAACAAAACTATGCAAATCTAGTAGGAGACCAAAATAAAAATGAATTAACATAAAAATTTACCTTTCAGGAAGCTGAGTTGCAACCACAATGGTAAACCTACAGAAAAATGAAGGATCATTGTCTAGAAGGTTTTCTGGACTCTAAATAGGACACAGGAAAAAAATTAAAAAATTTTACAATATATTAAACATGGCAGAAACAGTTAAGCTATTTTAGAACAAATGAGGCAACATGTTAGACTCCAATGTTAAAGTAATTCAACTCTCAACTGAACATAAAGATACAAAGATTCAAAATTCTAAATACTGGGGTGCCTCGCTGGCTTAGTCAGTGTAACAGGAGACTCTTGATCTCTGGGTCATGAGATTGAGCCCCATGCTGGGTATAGAGACTATTAAAATAAATAAACTCAAAATTCTAAATTCTTAGGGCTTTAAATTATTAAAAAATTACATTTCTGGGGCACTTGGGTGGCTCAGTGGGTTTCATGATCTCACGGTCCTGGGATTGAGTCCGCATCGGGCTCTCTGCTCGGCAGGAAGCCTGCTTCCTCCTCTCTCTCTGCCTGCCTCTCTGCCTACTTGTGATCTGTCAAATAAATAAAACCTTTTAAAAAAATTACATTTCCACACAGAAATAATAATGTGTAGGAGTGCCTGGATGGCTTAGTGGGTTAAAGCCTCTGCCTTCGGCTTAGGTCACAATCTCAGGTCCTGGGATCAGGGCTCTCTACTCAGCGGGGAGCCTGCTTCCCCTTCTCTCTCTGACTGCCTCTCTGCCTACTTGTGACCACTGTCAAATAAATAAATAAAATCTTTAAAAAAAGAAAAATAATAATGCGTATACATATGTTCTATTGCCCTCAAAACAAAGACCAAACATCTTTAAACTGACTTTATAACTATTCTGTGGGAAAACAAGGAAAAATTTTTTAAAACCCTGATTTGTATTTATATCCAATAATCCTATAAAGCGACTACACCTCTGTCCCTCCTCCATCTAGTCAGACTTCATAGGCGTTTGGACATATACCTCTTCCACAAAACTCCCAGAGACATCGTTATTTAATTCTTGTAAGAATTCCATGGCAGCTTGAGCTCGGTTCTTTAGGAAAAAAAAAAAAAAGCATTTGACTTGAATTAGAAAAAAATCTGGTTAAAATGTAACCCCTCAACTTACAGATCAAGCAAACATAAAATTACCCAAATTTCATACATAGATATGACAATTCTGCTCTTCATAGTATTTAAACTAAGGCTCAACCACAATATTATTTTAAACATTACTTAAATGACTGTATTATTTGTACCCAACATTCCTGAGTACCCAAATGACCAGACAACCTTGGGTAGCAGGTAGAGATATTCTGGACCAAGTTTAGACTCACTACAACCTCCCACATTTATAATCCTATATAAGAGAGGTCAAAGAAATAATCATTTCTGTTCAGAACATTGTATTAAGTTGACTAACATGACTTCGTAAGAAGATTAATACGGAACGTACAAAAATAAAAGATATGCTCTTAAGTCTTAGAAATCTTGTAAACCAGAATATTCCATCCTCTAAACATTTACACATTATATTAATCTCAAGGTGTAGCTTTAATACAGGATATAGCATAAAAACACAGTATTTTTAAGTTCTTAAACTATTCAGCATATAAAGATTTGCAAGATAAAAAAAAGCTAAATTAACTTTTTTCTCAGAGAAATAATAAGCTCTTTCAAAGTCAAAACTTTTCAAGCAATCAAAACATAGTGGCATGATTAGATGCTCAAACACAACTATATTCTATAAGAAATTGATGGTTTACCTTGCCGATGCTGCTTCTTTGAAGGAAAAAACTGGAACAGAATTTTAAAAATTAAGGGCTTCTTTGACTATAAAGGGAAGGTTATTTGTAACACCAAGTATATTTCACTCATAACAGAACACTAACTATATTTTGATTCTAGATTTTAACAGCCTTCCTGGAGGAAGATAACAGGATGAAACTTGTAATCAAAGACCAGGCTAATAAACCAATGTTCCCAAAGTGTATGCCACAGAGTATAAATTTTATAAGACGCTCTGAGAGAATAAAAGTTCCCTGGCTTTACAAAGTTTGGGAAACACCACATGCTTTATTTCCCTCTTGGAAATTAATAATAACTATAACACATGATATTAAGGTCTTATATTAGAGAAATGTTTAACTTCATGTGGCCCATTTCCCAAACTCATTTGACCATGGAACCCATTTGCCCATTTAGCAGCTATTAACATTCCCCAGAGCCAGTTTGACACAGAACATACTCGGGAAGTGCTATATTGAACCGCTTGCTTTTGCAGGTTAACTAAAACAGACTTATTCAGGTTTCTTCCCACACATACCCTTGTCATGTCTCAAGGCCCAGATCTCAGACTGGGTACCATTTTGTAGCACAAAATCAGTGGCTCCATAAGAAAAAGAAACTTTATTCTCATCACACACCCCTAACCAACCAAGTAAGCAAAGATAACAGGACTTTTTCTTTAAAGATACCAATAAAAGGGTGCTGTTGTAGAAACACTACCACCCAAAGAAAAGATATCAGAGCTCAATATGAACTAATTCTGACTTTTCTTGTATATACTCATTGTTGTCATATACTAACAAATAAGAGAGATTCCAGCCTCCAAGTCCCGAAAAGAGCCTGAAATCCAAATCTGGCAATGCTTTGGAAGTCTATATTATGATCATCTTTAAAAAATAATATGCAGACCATCTTTAAAACAGCATTTTTAGAGACAGTGGAGTATACAGAGAGATATATGTGGACTAAGCTCAGAAGAAACACAAATAAAAGGTAATTTTTTTATTCTTATAATCCAAAAATACAATTTTTTTTCAGTAACTCAATATTTTCAAATTATATCCTAACCCCTAGGGATCAACAAGGACTTAGGAATTATCTAGATTTCACAAATCAAGGAATAAGGACTACTCCTTTGCACTAATAACAACAATGAAGACAGTAACGGCAGGTACCTTTTATTAACGGTCTATCTGCTGGACACTATGCTAGCACTTTACCTATATTGACTTACTTCATCTTCACCATAATCCTAAACACAGGGATTATCTACCTGAGAGTCAAGTCACCTTCACTGAGGAAGTGAAGTTGGGATTTAGGCCTGAGTCTCCTGTGGCAGTGTACTGCCCTTCCTAACACACATGTTTGAAAAGAATAGAACATACTTATTTCCAGCATCTTCTCCGCTGACCTGATTTCCATCAATAACTGTAAATGAACCAATACCTAGAAGACAAAACAGAGTCTGTCAAGAACACATAATTTTTAGTTCAAAACCGTATAGAGTAAATTGACTACCACAAAACTACATTACCTGGTAGTACCAAGTTTTTAAGAATTTCAGTTCCTGTGGCTGTTGCATTTATTAGGCAAACATGTGCAGATTCTAAAGCCTCTTGCCCATGATCACCCCACAACCTACAAAAGAAGTCACAAATTCAACATTTCTAAAACTTCCACACAAATGCAACTTTCTTATTTGGACGGTGATCTTAGACCTTCAAAGTATTCTTGGACAGAATGGTTGATGTGATAACCATAGTAAACATGTGAAACAGGAAGAGCAGCAGGTGTTATGGGGATTATACAGCTGAGTAACCTAAGACTCACAGTGATGCCTTGCATGATTAGAAGGGGGCAAAATCAGTACTAAAACCTTGGGTCTTCCAGCTCCTTGTCCATTACTCTTTTCATGGACATATTTCAATGATAACTTACAGAACAGATATATTAGATACACTAGCATTAAATAACTGCATTAGACTTAAAACCTATTCCTCTATTTCATTTCTCCTTAAATTACATAGAGCCAGTATATTTAAGATCTTGACGCCGAATTTATCACTGTGACATCTCCAAGAGTGAGAAAGCTTTACCAAGAAAACCGAATTACAGTCATCTGAAAAGCCTCACAGTGACTTCTACAGGAGTGCTTTAAAATATAACACCTGGGGCACCTGGGTGGCTTAGTGGGTTAAACCTCTGCCTTCGGCTCAGGTCATAATCTCAGGGTCCTGGGATCGAGCTCCCACATCAGGCTCTCTGCTCAGCGGGGAGCCTGCTTCCCCCTCTCTCTCTGCCTGCCTCTCTGCTTACTTGTGATCTCTGTCAAATAAATAAATAAAATCCTAAAAAAATAAAAAATAAAATAAAACACAACACCCAATGTTATTTTAATATCATGATTAATAAACGTATACATTACCAAACACAAAGATATAATAAAAATTAGCAATATATGTTATATATATTCACACTGGCATATCATTAACAGGGCAAGGGGCATGATCACACATGTATCATGGCATCTGGCCCAGCCTGGTTACCTTCACCCAGAAAGCCTATTATCCTTCCTTGTCAGTATGGTAAGTATGAAAATCACCAGAAAAATGCCACAGTCTGGAGGACTGACAGGCTTTACTGTGCTTTCCCTGTCACCTAATCTAAAACAGATGCCCTATTATTGTTTAGCCAGTATGTCCTCCAGAGCATTTCACAACATTTGGTTTTCTTATTTCATTTGGTTTTTTATTTGAGGAACATCCATCTTTCCATTCCACTCTAAACTCCATGAGGGCCCACATAACTCCCTACGTGTGCCACTGGAGCCCCAAATGCCTGGCACACTGCCTTGTCCAGAGTAAGTGATCAGTGAACAGCTGTCAGTGAATGGAGGAATAGCCTAGAAGAACCAAACAGATGGGAAACATCTGTTTTTTTCTATGAAAGTAGGGCACACAGAAGACACTGACAAATTTGGTTGATGGATGCTTGGGTACTCAGATATTGAGCCTAGAGAGAGTACTGGTGCATGTCTAGCTTACATGTTTCAAGAAAGAGGCCAGACAAGAAATCAATCCTCATTGCTCCCTTGCTGGCTTAACTCTGGAGAGCACGGCCTAGCTGACTGCTGCCTCGCTGTACCACTTTGCTTCTAGCTGCCTCCCTATGACACTCCAAAACCGATAACCAATTCTCACCATGAAAAGTAAAATTTGGTCCTTAACTGGATGAGACAGCAAAAATTCTCTTGTCACAGTTACTAAGTAAGCTAAAATATCTTCTCAGCTCTGTCTTGTATAGTTATATCTGAATTCAAAACACAAGCAATGCTAAGAATTTACAAAAGAACACAAGCTGGTTACAAGGGCTCTGTCACCTTGCTTCCTTTCCCAGAAGCTTGGGAGGAGAGTGATGTGACTGAGAACAGGCTCTGAAAGAGCCACAAGGGCCTATGTTTACATCCTGGCTCAAAGACATGGGACACTCTGGACAAGTTATCCAAGCTTCTCCAAGAAACTCCAAAAGCCAAGAGAATGTCTGCCTTCAATACTGCTCTCAAAATTAAGTGCCTAAAGCCCCTAACACAGAACTAAGCTGTAGGTGTATATGGGAGTTCCGGGGGACATACAGAGACATACTGTAATTTCTCCCAGCTTGGGGGGCGGGGCTCGAAAAAGGATGGGGCCAAGCATTTGTGTTACTTCCACTGCCTTCACACATAGTAGATGCTCAATAAATAAGGAATGGGGAGTGTAAGGAGAAATCGCAAGGGAGAAGAATTAGTCAAGGACCTATCTGATGGCTTAGACCTGCAGTGTCCACTAAGGTAGCCATCAACCACATTTGGCTACTGAGTTCCAAAATGAGGTCCGCTAGTGGGAACTGGGACATGCCTACAAGTGTGTAAAATGCGAGATTTAGAAGACGGTATGAAAAAAAGAGATTTTAAAAATCCCTAATAATTTTCTTTTTTTGATTTTTATATTAAGTGTTAAAATGGTAATATTTTGGATATACTGGGTTAAAGAAACTGTATTAAAATTAACTTCACCTGTTTCTTTTTTCTTTTTAAGGTGGCTACTAGAGAATGTGTAATTGCATATGCGGGTCACACTCAAGACTGGCATTATATTCCTATTGGACAGCGCTGGCTCAGGACAATCCCTAACATTCGGCGCTGCCCTGGCCGGCCGGGATGGGGTACACCCGATCCCCGGATTCTGCTAAATGAGGAGTGAGCGCACAGCGAGGCGGAGCCGGCTGCCGCCCCGGTGACCCGGCCGACGCTGGGACCGCGAACCTCGAACTGCACACCGCGTGGCGGGTGGGAGTACCCCTCGGAGAAGGGGAGTTCCAACCCTCAAGGGACACCCCAGGGCCCCAGGCCGGGGAGCCCCGAGAGCCGGCTCCCCAAGCCCAAGATTACCCGGCCCGGCCCGGCGGGAGGCCTGGAAGAGGCCCGACCGCGCCACCCGCTCGCTTAGGCCCGGCCGGGAGGTAGAGGAGCCCACCGGCCGGCCCGCCCGACTCGGTGAGCCCCGGCTCACCTCAGCTGCCGGTCGTACTTCTGCTCCTTGAGCAGCTTCCCCGGTTGCGCCATGGCCGCACCCGCAGCGCGAACAGCCGAGCCCCGGCCGCGTACCGCCACCACCTCCACCAGCACGCAGGCGCACTGAGCGTACCCTTCGCCGTCTCGGCCTCCCGCGCGCCGCCCGCAGGGGGCGCAACCACCTCACTGCGCACGCGTCCCCAGGCCGCCCGCGAGTACACGACCACAGCCCACAGCCGGAACCCGGACTGAGGCGGGTCTTTCCCTCGGGCTGCGTACCTGCTAGTCGGCCAGTCCGTGACTTTACGTGCGGTAATCGTGGGGCACTCGGGCTCTGGCATCGGGCAGATTGGTTTTTAACCACTTACTATTTATGAAATCTGCTCTTTACCTCTTAAATCCTCTGTTTGTTCATCTGTGCAGTGGGGATGAATGGGTCTCCATCACCGGCTTCTGTTAGCCTTAAATGAGGTTTTGAATACACACAGAGCCAGGTTCACAAAAAATCCTGTGTGGATAATAACTTTCATTATTATGGTCATTATTGTTCACTCATTTCTTCCATCCTCTTGTGCAGCAAGCCCACGCAAGGTCTTGTTTCAAACCACAAAGTTAGCTGCTCCCAGCTGCAGATACAAAGACAAATAAGTCCGCGGCCCTGTTCTTGAGAAGTTCATAGCCTCCAGAAGGGAGAGGGACAGTAAGTAATTACAATGTGGCCCTAACCCTAACCCTAACCCTAACCCTTAAGCTGGGGTCCTGAGAGGTGCGCAGAGGAACTCTACCCACTCCCCCTCTTCCCTCTCCAGGAATGCTTCACATCGTGTGGGCAAGGAAGCATGTCTTAACCAGAAAGAACAGCAGGTGTCATTCCTGGGAGGCAGAGAAGGCAGGGTAGAATGGAGGCTCTAAAGGAAGTTTGATGTGGTGGGGTGTCAGGTGAACGGTAAGACATGGGCAGGGGTGGCTTGAGAGACAGCAGGGGCGAGGTTGTGAGGCCCTTTAATATAAAAGCAAGAAAGAATGTAAAGCGCTCTATTTTCTGTAAAGAGCCACTTTTCAAGGAGAAGATGGCTGCCTTGTGGGGATGGGTGCCAAGGAAGAGATTTCTCCCCAAGAGAAAGGGGGAGAGGAGACTAGAAGTCAGAAGAGCAGCAGGAAGGGAGTTGAGGGTTCTTTCCCTTCTATCTCCCAGACCCTAAAGGCACCTTTGGGTTAATAATTGCCTGAAATATGATGAAAAGGAGCACAGATCCCTGTCCCAATGAACCCTGGGATGGGAATGGGAGGAGGGACAGTTTGATGGTAATGATGCGGTAAAGTGATGGATACGATTCTCCTGGGTGATGTCCCCAGGATCAGGGTGGGGCATACGCTCTTATGACTTCCCTGGTCCCTACCCAATCCCCATAGAATACAACTGATGGGAAACAAAGGTATGAGGTTCTCCCAGCATGTCATGTGCTTATGCTGTCACGTTTCCTTCTCCAGTTGGACAGGTGAAATATAAGGGATAATAAAATACACCCAGGGAATGTGAGAAGGTCAAAAGACAACAGGTGAGAGTCCACAGCTTAGCTTCTCATGCTCTGCGCTGTCATGGACTGCATGAAAGGAAACATCCCCAAATTTGGTGGGGGAAGTCATAATGCCCATGCAGAATTGTATGAATTTGACAAGGGTTTGTGTTGGTGGTGTCTGTAAAAAGATACCACGCAGCATTAGTTTCCTAGAGGTGTTATAACAAAGTACCACAAACTGGGTGGCTTAAAACTGTAGATTCATAGGGGCATCTGGCTGGCTCAGTTGGTACAGCATGTGACTCTTGGTCTCAGGGTTGTGAGTTTGAGCCCCATGTTGGGTGCAGAGATTACTTAAAAATAAAATCTGTGAGGAAAAAAAATTCTTATATAAAAAATAAAAACTTTACAGAAATGTATTGTCTCGCAGTAAAGCTCAAAGTCTGAATCAAAGTGTGGGCAGTATGTTTGTTCCTTCTGCAGCCTGAAGGGAAGAATCCTTCTTGGCCTTTCTAGTTCCTGGCGTTTGGCTGGCAATGCTTAGCTTACAGCTCCCCACACTTCAGTCTCTCCTTCCATTGGCATCTGGTACTTTCCTCATGTCTCTGTCTGGATCTCTCCTCATAAAGACATTGGGTCACCAATAAAGACACCCAGTGACATTGGGTCAGGGCTTACCTCCAGATGATTCTGATGTACACTCAAGTTTAATAACCACTGACCTAGGGGCTCCTGGGTGGCTCAGTCAGTTAAGCATCTGCCTTTGGCTCAGGTCATGATCCTGGGGTCCTGAGATTGAGCCACGCATTGAGGTCCCTGATCAGCAGAGAGCATGCTTCTGCTTCTCCCTCTCTTTTCCCCCTCTCCCTCTGCCATCCCCCCTGCTTGTGCATGCAGCCAGCAAGTACTCTCTCTCTGTCCAATAAAAAAAAAAAATCTGAAAACAATCAAAAACACCCACTGACCTAGCCTAGCCCCCCACAGAACAACACAAGTGGGAAAAATGAGTCCCACAATCACAGTAGGACCCCCACTTACTGAGCACTTACTACCTTCCAGCCTTGCCATGCACCATCTCATTTTGGGCTCACCAGTGCAATAAATACGTTGCTCATCCCACTTCATAGACAAGAGAGCTGAGGCTTGGAGAGGTGAGTACAATTCCAAAGCCTCACAGCTATTAAACAGTGGTACAAGGATTAGAAATAAATACCCCAGCAGATCTGGCCAGACCCCAGTCAGATCTATTATTTTACCCATCCTGGTTGGTCTTGGCTGGGGCAGACTAAATCCTTGGGCTGCCTGGCAGTTTGGGGCTAGCTCTGACCTGAAAGAGCATGCAATATGTGGGAAATCAGCCATAAAGAATGAGTCACACCGGGGCGCCTGGGTGGCTCAGTGGGTTAAAGCCTCTGCCTTCGGCTCAGGTCATGATCCCAGGGTCCTGGGATTGAGCCCCGCATGGGGCTCTCTGCTCAGCAGGGTGCCTGCCTCTCTGCCTACTTGTGATCTCTGTCTGTCAAATAGGTAAAGTCTTGGGGGAAAAAAAAAAAAAAAAAGAATGAGTCACACCCAGGACAACCTCCCTGGGCTCCACCACTATCTCTCCCTTCTTGTCCTTGCCTATCTTTGCCCTTCTCATTCTGATGCTCTTTGACCAATTTCTTGTCTTTCTCGCTCACCCCTCCCCTGAGGCAGGTGTGGCTCTGTAATGTTCACAGTTTTATCACACATGCCAGGCTCAGAATGTGGTACTAGTAAGGCTTCAATAAACGTGTATTGAATGAAAGAATAAATTTTGGAAACTACTTCCACCATACTTGCTCATTTTCAAATGCCTTACTGGCAATATGTGTATCATCGGATTTGGCATTCAGCAGTTTGTCCCAAGGAAATCATCAGACATACCCGCATAGATGTATAAATAAGAATGTTCACTGTAGTGCTATTTACAATAGTGAAAACCGGTTATCATCTATACATTAGAGCACTATGCAATTATTAAGTGTCAAATTCTCCAAGGCTGACTGAGCAGGGAAATGCTTACCATAGGGCATTGGGTGAAAAAACCCGTCACAAAGCTATACGTGTGACTCTGATTGTTTTTTTCAGTAATACTAATACATATCTAAAAAGCCTGGCAGATGGCCACTAAAATGTTAACACTTTTGGCTCTTGGGTAATCATATGGCCAGTGGCTTTAATTTTCTTCTCTGTGTTTTTCTGATTCTTCCAAGTTTTCTACAATGAATAGGTGTCACTATTGTAATTGCAAAAGGAATATTTGGGGTCCTAAATGTGCCCAACAAGTTAAGGAAAAGGGGGAAAGAATAGATGTTCTACAGTCTGGGGAGTACATCCTTCACACCAGGAGTCTCAAAGACATCATGTTACCTGACCCTCCTATTAGCCTTCTAGACTCTCTGTTCCCATTTTATAGATGAGAAGACAGGTTCAGAGAGGTGAAGTAACTCGCCCCAGGTCCCACAGCCAGGTATGCTGGAGGCCATGTCAGGGCTCATCCCAGCCCACTGTTTGCACACACATACCTACATACTTGGAATGGAAATGTTTTTTTTGTTTTTGTTTTTGTTTTAAGATTTTATTTATGAGGCACCTGGGTGGCTCAGTGGGTTAAAGCCTCTGCCTTTGGCTCAGGTCATGATCCCAGGGTTCTGTGATTAAGCCCCAAATCCAGCTCTCTGCTCAGCAGGAAGCCTGCTTTCCTTCCCCTCTCTCTGCCTGCCTCTCTGCCTACTTGTGATGTCTGTCAAATAAATAAATAGAATCTTTAAAAAAAAAGATTTTATCTTATTCATTTATTTATTTTATTCTGAGGTGATCCCCAAGCACCCCGGAAATTTTTTTTTTTTTTTTAAATACAAAAAGCTGGCCCTGTCTCAGTCCCACCAGCTGGCTTTGGATGTGGCGGCCAACCCTGGCAGGGTCCTCCAAGCAAGCAGTCACCACTTAGAGGAGACAGTATAAGGAATTAATCTTACTACCAGTGGCTTTCAAATATTTGTGAAATTTAAGAATTGTGACTGCAGTTCCGATTCATGGATCTTCAAAGAAAGCAGAGAAGATTTCAGGATTTAGAAAGGCGCAGGTTTGTGCAGATTTGAAGACCAGTACCTTATGAGCTTATAAAATAGGAGCTGGAAATATGATGGTGAACAAACGGTTGGTTCCTGCTCTTGTCAGAAGCTCAGGTTTAGTGAGGAAGATAAAACCAAGCAAATAAGCAATAAAGACCTATTTGAGATGTGGTGGTTTCAACAAGGTCTCAGTTTCTTCCCTTCTGCCCCAGTAATTTGGACAGCTACCACTTTCATATTTTCATACATTACCGCCATAACACTTCACCATGCTGAGCTTGCTCTGCCTTGTATCAGTGACACTGGCTCAGTAGCTCCAGAAAAATGCTTGTTTGGGGCAATGTTAAATACTGCCGCAGTTTTGTGCATTGCAACCATTTATGTTCGTTACAAGCAAGTTCATGCCCTGAATCCTGAAGAGAGTCATATCATCAAATTAATCAAGGCTGGTCTTGTACTTGGCTTACTGAGCTGCTTTGGACTTTCTGTTGTGGCAAACTTCCAGACAACAGCCTTATTCTTGTACATGTATGTGGAGCTGTGCTCACCTTTGGTACTGGCTCCTTACACATGTTCGTTCAGACCAGCCTTTCCTACCAAACGCAGCTCAAAATTCGTGGCAAACAGTCTTCTGGGTCAGACGACTGGTGGTTATCTGGTGTGGAGGAAATGCATTTAGCATGCTGACTTGTTTATCACTTCTGTCCAGTGGGAATTTTGGCACAGATATTGTACAGAAACTCCATTGGAACCCTGAGGACAGAGGTTACGTGCTTCACGTGATCACCACTGCAGCAGAATGGTCTATGTCTTTCTCCTTCTGTGGTTTTTTCCTGACTTACATTGTGATTTTCAGAAACTTTCTTTACAAGTGGAAGCCAATTTACATGGATTAACCCTCTATGACAATGCTCCTTGCCTTGTTAACAATGAATGAACTCGGATACTTTCCAGAGATTTGTGAGGAAGGGATAAAATGTATCTGTGATGGGGCACCTAGGTAGCTCAGTCGGTTAAGCATCTGCCTTCAGCCCAGGTCATGATCCCAGGGTCCTGGGATTGAGCCCCGTATTGGGCTCCCTGCTCAGCAGAGAACCTGCTTCTCCTTCTCCCTCTGCCTGCTCTCTGCCTACTTGTGTTCTCTATCTCTCTGTCAAAGAAATAAAACCTTAAAATATAGATTTGTATCTGTGATGATTGTGATTCTCAGGGATTTGGAGGATATGTTCATGAAAGTTCTTTATTCTGCTCTGAAATTTTAACCAGTTAATCAAGGTTGACAGTAATATTGATGAATACTGATAATCAAGAGACATGAATAAAGCCATTTGATAAGTTATTTTAAAGGGTATCTTCAAGAAGACCATGTAAAAACATTTATGCTTTACTTTTTTTTTAATCCCAGAAAATAAAACCAAAGGACTACCAAAAAAAAAAAAAAAAAAAGAAGAAAGAAAGAAAGAAAAGAAAAGCTATAATTTTGCATTTAGAGTCTCCAGGCCACAAGGCTTCTGGCCTGGCCTGTAGGCCCTGTGCATAACATACAGCAACAAAGTCATATACAGTACATAGGACTCTACTTGTTGGAAGAGCACTGGACATCTGTTGTCTCAACCAATACTCACAGGATCCCCATGAGGTAGGCCGGGCAGGGACAATCCCTTCATCACCTTGTAGAGCAAAGACATTGTACCTTTGAGAGAGGAAGTGAGATCTGGTCAAGGTCACTTGAATGAGTTATGGCTGTTTAAGCTGCTCCTGCCCTCCTCCCCCAACCATTCATCATGGCCTTCATACCACCCACACCCTCTCCCTGCTCTCCCTCCCTTATAAACAGTGAAATCTAGGAGCCACTAATGTCAGTGAGACCAAAGAGTAAACTTCTGGGCAGTGAAACCAATTCATTTTTAAAGACAGCACATAACTGAGACAGGAGGCACCTGAATGGGGTTATCAGCTTTCCCAGATTGACATGAATGGGCTGCTGGGGTAACGTGGGCTTTATCTGAAATGGGCAAAACTGAGCAGAGCGCCCTGGCTCCTCTCACCTGCCCAGCACTCCAGAACCCGGAGAAAATTGCTGAAGACAGAGTGCAGGAAGCAAAGAATTAGATAAACTTGCATTTGGTTGTTAAAGAGGTAATAGTTTCTTCTGGAAGGTACAAAGGAATAAGCAATGGTGTCCCTCCCACCCCCATTCCGCACCTTCCCCCACCCTTCCTGTCTCCCAGTCTCCTTCCAGGAGGCAAACACTCTCCCAAGCTTAAGTTCTTCCAGGGAAAGTCTTGCATATATGCAATTGACAATCAAATTTAAAATCCACTTCCTCCCCCTCTCTATGCTTTTAGACATGTTGAATGAGGGACTGGGCAGCACTGGACTTTTATCTTTGCTCTGTCACTTGCTATGTTCCCTAACTCAATTTCCTGAAGGCTTACTTTGCTCATTTGAAAAAAAGGGGCAAAAACCCATCTAGGGTTGCTGTGCAGAAGAAACTGGTTGCAAAATTATATGCATAATTCCAACTTTTTAATTAATACTACAAATAAATACGGATGAGGCCTGGGTCACTCTGAAGGAAGAAGTAACTCTGTGAAGTAGATATATTTGGGCCCCCTCCCCAGACCTGAGAGTGTTGCAACTCCCCCCAGGAGAAGGGTGGCTGCCTCGTATACGACTGAGCAAGCTTTTGTCTTCTTGGTCTGAGGATGAGAGTTCTGGCTTAGACCTGGGGCCTTGACAACTGTTGCATTCTCTGTAACATGCTGATTCGGGGGGCCCCATAGTCCCGAATCTCTATCAGGAGTCTCCTGCCCCTACCTACCAGCCATATTTCTAGTAAGGACACCTTCCAGCTCCTGGGTCAGAGAAGAGATCTAGGCAGGGCTACGAAGTCACTGACTGACCTTGACCCAGCCAACGAGTTGTCAATCATTCTCCGCAACTCTAACTTGTGGAACTGAGGTTTGGGGCTGAGAAGAGGGAAACTGAGATAACCACAGAGATGTAGGGGAGTCAGGCAGACAAGACGGCAGATTCCTTCACAAGGTCAGTGAAGAGCAGGGCCTGAAAAAGTCTCCTCTGGTCAAGGTCAAATGGTCCTCTACCTCCTGTCAGGTACAGATCCCTGAGTGGGATGTTTTGTCTGTCCTTCCATCAACCCACCTATTTGTCTTCCCAAAACTGCCTGCTGAGGCCTAGTCAGAGATGAGGCCTATCCTTGGCACAAGGCCACATCTTAACATGAATCAGATTGGGTGGCCTGAAGCCAGTGGGTGGAAGACAGAGGACTCACGGGCAAGGAGGGCACAGCAAGGACCAAGACTTATTGGTGGGAAAATGTTGGGCCAAGGCAGGCAGGGAGGTTGAGTACAGGGTGGAGGGCCTGAGTTCCCAGCAGGTGTGCCGAAGGTCATGAAGAGAAAAGGAGAGGAAGGACAAACAGCAAGCTGGGGAGGGATGGGCAGATAGTCCTGCAGGGAAGGAGGAAGCAATGGAGAGAAGAAGAGGGTGGGAGGCAGGGTCTCAGACTTGGTTCTTGGCTCTTGACCACCTGTCCTCAATGCCCACTGGATGCTACTTCCTCCCTATTCCCCCTTTGGGGCCAGAGGTTTGGATTGCCAGTCCTGTCCCCTCTCCTAGACCCCCATAACCACAGGACCCCTGCCCCCAGCACCAAAGAGAAGTGGTAAAGAGCACAATGTCTAGAGTGAGACCATCTGGGCGTGAATCCTTTGCACACTGCACAGATCATGTACCTCTCAAGGCTTTAGCCCTGTCTCTGTGAAAGTGGGCTCTTGGAAGTACCACACGATGTCTAGGGTAGCTAAGAGAGTTAGATGACCCAAAGGACCCAAAACTTGGTCCAGCACCTGCCATATAGTGTCTAGCTCCAGTTCTGGACACTGGATGGTCAATGCACTTTGCAGTTTCCAGGGGACTCTCCAATCCGGGAGGACTCAGGACCCAGAGTCCAGGTTCCCCGGTAATGGGTAAAGGAATTTGCGGCTCATGGGATGGGATGGGATGTGGAGAAACCAGGGCGGTTCCCGGCACAGTACAGTGGAGCCTGTGCACGTGAATAAAGGGGGAGAGTCGTCCAGCCAGGGTGGGGGAGGGGAGGTGGGGAGTAGGGAGAGATCTTTAGGTCCCTTGACTCTCCACCTGGACTCAACTCTGGGGTTCAACTGGTCTGCGGGTGGGCGGGGGCGGGGCACCGCCGGCCTCTTTAGCCTTGCCGGGGGTTGGGGGGCGGGTCCCCCGGGAACTGCTCCTCCCGCGCGCCGCAGCTTTAAGAGGCAGCTCGGAGGTAGCGAGCGGGGCCGGAGCCGCAGCCGGAGCCAGCGGAACTGAGCCGAGCAGGCAGGTGCACGGCTGCGGGGAGAGCAGCGGCATGACCGGCCACCACGGCTGGGGCTACGGCCAGAACGACGGTAGGTATAGACCTCGCCAGCCCCGACCCTCTGGATCTAACCCCCGACCCTCAAGCCCAGTCGGATTTCCCGGATCCGCAAGCCTCCACCCTCTGGACCGGACCGGGACACCCCTCTGGTCCAGCCCCCAGAACCCAGGCCACCTGCCTGGCGCGAGCCCTGGCTCCCCTGCTCCCGGCCCAAAGTCCGCGCTGCGACCCCGCCGGCCCCGCCGCCAGCGAGCCACCCCGCGGGTGAGCGTGAGTCTTGCCGCCTCCTCCGCGCAGCCCGACTGCCTGCTCGTCCGGACCTGGGCCCCAACACTCACTCACCTGCGGCAGGCACAGGGGGCGATGGTGGCCCTGGGCAGTGGGGGGCGGTCGGAGCCGAGCGCTGTGCGCGGGTGTCTATGCGGGGAGCGCGCATGGCGTGTGTGCGGGGACCTCCCGGGAGTCGGGCTCTGCTGGACAAGGGCGCGGTGTCCCCGGGAGAGTTTCCCCGAGGAAGTGTCCGAGCTTTCGCGTCGGCAGGTATGTGAGGGAAGGGGGAACTGGGGGTGCACGCGCGTGTCTGGGTGTCTACATCGAGGAGGGTGTCTCAGCACGTCCTGGTGTGAAGCGTGGGAGTGCGTGGCCCACATCAGCCTCCTGTCTGGGTGAATAGCTCCCAGATCCCGCCTCAGTTTCCTTAGGATGCAGAGGAAGGGAGAAGGAGGCAGGGGTAAGAGCCGGATGGCTTGAATGTGGGTCTGGGGCAGGTCAGTTACCTTTTGAGCTATTTTTTACCAAGCTGGGGTGGGGGTGTGGGGTAAGCGCTCCCCCCTTTCCGTCAGGTGAACAATGAAGACCCAAGATCCACGCTGCCAGAAGGAAACCCCAGGCAGGGCAGGTGGATGTGTGGGGAGACAGGGAAGTGCTGGTGAGAGAACACTCCTCATCTCCCCTATTCCGGGAGTTACTCTTTGAGGGAGGATGGGGGTCCTGGGCTAATCTCTGGGTTAGGAAGTGACAGTGGGCCAGAGGGAGCTAGGGAGGTGCTGTGATGTGTCTGGCTCCCTCTGGAACACAGGGACACAGAGCATACTCTGGAGGAGAGATCCCCAGATCCGGGCGTGAAAAAAACTAGAGACAGTCACTAAAAAGCAACAGAGACCAGCAGAGTTGGAGAGAGAGCCGGAGAAGGGGCAGGTTGACCGAACCCATAGAGGATCATCTTCCCTCCAGCACCGGCTCCGAACTAGCTTCTGGGTGCTTCCTCCAGAACTGAAGTCCCTTGACTGTTAGTCCTGCCTACCAGCTCTGAGCATACAGAATCCTATATGGCCTGCCCCACGGGCCTGCCCGCTCAGGCCAGTGCCCCTCACCCAGCCGGACCTGGGTTATTCAGTCTAGGGGCAACGAGGGAGGGAAGGACAGAGGAAAGAGGTGCGGGCATGCGGCATGCTCGCAGGACTTCAAAAATAACCCAGTGGGTCTGGGCCACGATTCTGAGTCATCCATTGGGGACACAGCTCTGTCGGCACCTGCTGCTGTTTTCTGAGGAAAACTTAAGAAGCCAAAAACGGGGAGAAGCACCAGCCGGCAATAGCTCTAAAAATAGGTTGCATCTCAGGATGTTCCCCAGGGAGATGCCGAGCCTCTCGGCTGCAGATGGAGCCTCTGGGAGGCAGGTGGTGGGCGCTCGTGGGTGTGCACGCAGGTGTGTGTGTGTGTACATGCTTGCACGAGTGTGTGTTTTGCTGTAGTCTTTTATTGCAGACCTGGGTTTGCAACAGGGGTGTTTGTGTGTGATGGTGCATATGTGTGTGTCAGGTGTAGTTGGCAGGACTGTGGGTGTGTATGTACACATGTGTGTTGCTGGGTCCAGCCACTCTAGGCCTGACGAACCCAGGTCACTGTGCACATATGTGTGCACACGTGAAAATCTCTATAGATCTATAGGCACACGTGAGGGGTGGGCAACTGGGACTGCCCATGCACAAGCTGTATGTTTATACCTGTACCCAAGTTTGTGTGTGTGTGTGTACACGTGCACATGCATGTGTGCATGAATGGCCTTCGTTTCTTTCACCTATGAAATGGGGATCATGCTGGTCTCTGCTTCACAATGTGGTTGTGAGGGGCAAGCACATGTCACAGAGCCAAAGCTAGGTTGACTTTAGCTCTTGTTACTATTATCACAAACACCAACACGAACATGCTCAAGGTGTGGGAAGAGGCCAGATACCTGGGAGGACCAGGTCAGGGACTTCAGAGGTCTGGGGCCCTCTGGGAGCATGTATTGGGAGTTGGGGAGAAGTCGCTGCCCAGAGCTGCACCCCCCGGGCTTGTGGCTATCTTGTGCTCCCTTGCATGAATTACCTCTCTGGGCCTCCTCTCACCTCTGGGGGCAGAGTTTTAGTGAGGCCATTTTGCAGAAAGGAAATGGAGGCAGAGAGGGAAATGGCAGAGCTGGGACTGGAGCTCCAAAGCAGGGGCTGATATCTGAAGGGGTATGGGGAGACTGTCCCCGACAGGCATCCTCCACCTGCAAACCCAGAGATCCAAGCCAGCCCGAGCCCTTGCCCTCTCCCCACCTGCAGGCCCCTCACAGTGGCACAAGCTGTATCCCATTGCCCAGGGAGACCGCCAGTCACCAATCAATATTGTGTCCAGCCAGGCTGTGTACTCGCCCAGCCTGAAACCACTGGAGCTTTCCTATGAGGCCTGCATATCCCTCAGCATCTCCAACAATGGCCACTCTGTCCAGGTGGACTTCAATGACAGCGATGACCGAACTGGTAAGTGGCCCTTGCCAGAGGGTGGCCCCCCTCCCACAGGGGTCCCCACCCTGCATGGGGCAGGCTCAGGAAGGGCAGGATGCTGTGGTGGGGAAAGGAGGCTCCCTCTCTCACCAGCTGTGAAGCCTTGGGCTGAGCCTCCATCTCCTTATGCATACAACGGGAGCAGTAAGACCCTCTTTTTCTGTCTGGGTCATAGAGAGGAAAAATGAAAAACGGAAGTGATGTTTGTAGAGCTGGCATATAGCAGATGCTCCAGAAATGCGAATTCCCTTCCTTCTCTTCCATTTACAGCTTTAGGCTAGGTTTGTTTTCAGTCCAGGCCCTCTCACTGACCTGCTGTGCGGCCCAAGGCCAAACCCTCCTCCCTGTGTGATCTGGCCAAGCCCAGAGAGAGAAGGGAGCTGGAGTGTTCTGTGTGCCAGGTCCCTTGCTAAGGTCTTAGGCGGCTCTTTTATTCCTCTCAAGAACCCACCTCTAAGATGGGCAAGCAGAGACTCAATGAGCAGGGGCATGCCGAAATCAGCCTGGTCCAACTCCAAAGGTCTTGTCTCCAGTCCACCCACAACCTCAAGATTCCAATCAGCTTGGGCCAGAGAGAGGCCCACAGAACTTATGACATCTGTTTATCCTGGGTTGAGAGTTCAGGTTCTTTCATAATAAATTCCTAGGCAGAAGCCTCAGAAATGCTCCTCAGTGAAGAGATTTTATCCTTATGAACAGGCCTATGAGGGGTGGAATGAATCAAGGAGGGAAGCTGCTAGAGTTTCTTGCGTAAGGAAGTAATTGGTATTCTGCCCCTATCCATCTTTCCCCCCACACACAATGAAAGCACACAAGGGAACTTACGTTTCAAGCAGAAAATCAAAAAGCAGAGAAGAGGAGGGAAGCCAAAGAAGAGTGATCTTAGTTGCTTAGCACTGAGTTCCCTGGTAGGCTAGGAAAAGAGGGAAAGAGGACCAGTTATTGTACTTGTTGCAGAAGGGAAGAAATCCAGCAGACCCTCAGAAGAGAGACAACACTTCCTGGTACTGAGTTTTTAATAAAGCCTCTCACCCAGAGCTTGGGGGAAGGACATGGGGCTCTTGATGACCCTAAATGACAGTTGTTGTTTTTTTTTTTTTTAAGATTTTATTTATCCATTTGACAGACAGAGATCACAAGTAGGCAGAGAGGCAGGCAGAGAGAGAGAGAGAGGAGGAGGAAGCAGGCTCCCCACTAAGCAGAGAGCCCGATGCGGGGCTTGATCCCAGGACCCTGGGATCATGACCTGAGCTGAAGGCAGAGGCTTTAACCCACTGAGCCACCCAGGCGCCCCTAAGTGACAGTTTTTAAAGGAGCAGTTTTCATAGGACTGTACCTTTTAACGGCCTTCAAAGGGCACTGAGGGTTCAATTCAGACCTCAATAGCTTAGTGAAGGCTGTTGTTGGGAGGCGGGGAGGGAGTACAAGGAGGCACGCCTCTGGATCAGTGATTCAGTGGCTTAAAGCCTGGCTCCCTCTCCTACTAGGATACCCAGGCTCAAAGGAGCAAGGAGTCAGCGGAAAGAGAGTGGGCTTTGGGAGTGAGACTGCTGGGGTTCTGCCACTCACCGACTGTGTGACTTTGGGCAGGACATCTGCTTTTCCGAGCCTCAACCATACATCTGTCCGACAGGGGTAAAAATATGTTCCTCTCAAGGACACTGTGGGGGTTGATGGCAGCAGAATGCAGAGTACATGGTGAGGGCACAGTGAGTGAGTCAGGACATTGGGAGAGGGCTAGAGGTGCTAAGCTCAAGGGCTTAGGTGGGGAGTTTACTCCCTGACCACACTGTAGCATCCCAGGTGGGGCATGCTCGGAGGTGTGGGCCCTCATAGCTCCTATCAGGGAGCTCAGCCTGCAGGCCCTACCGCTCCTGCCTCTCCAGGATGGGACAGCTTGATCGGGCGCCTGCCATGGCCACCCTCCCAGGCTCTCTTTGTCAACCCTCCAGCAATGCTATGGACAGACCCTGCTTCTCAGATAAGGCCAGGTAACAAGGGCAGGCCTTTGGACTGTTCCGTCATCCTCCTCCTCACAGGCCTCACAAAGGGGCAAGGCCCTGCCCTGGTCACCCATCCTAGAGGGGCCTTAGGGTAGAACTCTGAGCTGAGGGCCGTCACCTGATCCCAGGACTCCCTCTACGGCCAGATCCCTTTCACCTGGAAATTCAAGCAGTCCCAGGAGGCCTTGTGTATGGCCCCAGCTCACCAGGTATCAGGGTGAGAAAGTCACCAACCAGCACAAGTAGGGACCTCCCAAGAGGCCATGGGAGATGGCCTGGGCCTGGTCCCCAGAGTGTGGACCCTTAGGAGCTGCACTCTGGACAATACCAGGTCCTGAGAAGGCTCAAGGTTCTAGGGAGACAGTGTGATCTGGCAAGTAGGGGCTTGGGCTCCCAACTTATGAAGGAGATAAAGGCTTATATCTTAACTCAGTGCCTTGCTGTGTGACCTGGGCCAAATGCCTGGCCCTTTCTGTGCCTCATTTTTCTCCATTGTAAGATAGAGATAACAACAGGTTCTGTCCCTCATGACTTCTATAAGGCTTCCAGAAGGACTGAACAAAAGAATCCTTCCAATCTAGCCCTTGGTCAGGGATCCCGACATGAGATCTTCTTATTAGTGGTAATGGGGACCTGGGAGACAAGGGCCCAGCTTCCATACAGAAGTGGGAGGGAATGGGGAGGATGGCCAAGTGGACTGGTGTATTCTATCACTATCTTTGCCACCTTCAGGCAACCACCATGGCCCTGCTAAGGGCCTAGGGGACTAGGTGAGTATGGCCCCAAGCATAGTTAGCCCAACGAATTTTCCAAATGAAAACTTCCTCCGTGTCCTGGACACTGGCCTGGTCCTGGCACCACCACCTGCTGGGCCACGTGGGATCTCTCACATCAATGACTACACACGCCATTTCTTCCTGCAGTGGTGACTGGGGGGCCCTTGGATGGGCCATATCGGCTCAAGCAGTTCCATTTCCACTGGGGCAAGAAGCACAGTGTGGGCTCAGAACACACGGTAGATGGCAAGTCATTCCCCAGCGAGGTAAGGGCCCTCTACCTGAATCCCTTTACTGTTTGGGGAAGGACAGGAGAGTCAGGGACCTGATGGGTGCCTGCTGTAGGGCTCTGGAGAGGGTGAGGAGGAGCACCCAGGGGTTTTCGGAGAGACACCTTCCACCGGCCCCCGGCACGGGGTCTTGCACCTGAACTCTGCCCACCGATAGCCTGCTCTGTGGGTCCAGAAGAAGTTTTCTGAAGAAAAGTCCAGTCCCACCACATGCTTGCTAACAACCTTTAAGGACTGAGCCTGGCATTTAAGGCCCCGAACGTAGTGGATTTGCCTGGCCTCATCTTTTCCTGACCTCTCCCCATATTGACCGGCATGTGATGAATGTCCTGTCCACACCCAGCTCCTTCAAACCACCAAGCTTTTGCCTATGCTATTCTCTCTACCTGGGGTACATTTCCTGAGGGTTCTATCTGATAACCCCCTACTCATTCGTTGGACCCAGGGGCAAGCACTGCCTCCTCCAAGATGTGTCACACAGAGGGCCATTATCTATTTCACAGTTCACTAAGGGCAGGGCCCCAGCCAGATTCCTCTTTGGGTCACTGGGGGCTCAGGAAAAGGTGGGGCCCAGAGCAGTGTGGATGCTATCTGTGACCACTGGGGGCTCCACTGGGAGCTCTTCTGGGTCCTCCCAGAGGCCTGGGAGGTTTAACAGCCTTACCCCACTTGCAGAGGGGCCAGGA
This sequence comes from Meles meles, assembly GCF_922984935.1. Classification (NCBI taxonomy): domain Eukaryota; kingdom Metazoa; phylum Chordata; class Mammalia; order Carnivora; family Mustelidae; genus Meles; species Meles meles. The sequence goes on along the minus strand of NC_060084.1, from coordinate 18,653,697 downwards.
GTCCGGTGGGAGTGAGGGAAGCCTGGCTCTGAGCTCCCAGGGCCCATCGGAGGCACTAAGCACTGGCCTTGCCCCCGCAGCTACACCTTGTTCACTGGAACGCCAAGAAATACAGCACCTTTGGGGAGGCAGCCTCAGCACCTGATGGCCTGGCTGTGGTCGGTGTCTTCTTGGAGGTAAGGGGTGGTTACTGGGGACAAGAGGGGCATGGGAAGCCTGGCACTGGGCCTCATTCCAAATGTGGTGGGTGCTGGGCTCACACTACCCTTTCCCTCGCAGACAGGGAACGAGCACCCCAGCATGAACCGGCTGACAGATGCACTCTACATGGTTCGGTTTAAGGTGAGCCAGGGGGTCCGTAGCCCTGACCCTGGAGCCTGGCGGGAGGGAGGAAGAGGCTGGAGCAGAGAGTGGGCCCATCCACTGCTCCAATCTGACAGCAAACCCCCGCTGAGCTGAAGGTTACAGGTTAGCAGCTGCAGGGCCCTGCGAATGACTCCTCTTCACCAGAGTCAGTGGCCTCATGGAGTGCCCAGCATACCACCCAGTTGGGTGTAGGATTGGCCAAAGGCTATCCTACAGGCAGCTAAGGGCAGTTGAAGGACAAAGCAGAGACAGAACACGGAGACTAGCGAGCTTAAGGAACCACAGCTTTTACATACCGGCCAACAGGTGGACAGGGCCCGGGCCAGGCAGGGAGATGGCCTCTGGTATCACAGGCCTAGGCCCACATTTGCATCATTGGGCCAAGGAGAAGCCTAAATCCCACCGACAGGAAAGAGTGGGGAGGATGCTGGTCTGGTCCGAGTGGCAGGTCTATGCTGATTCCTGCCCTGCCCCAGGGAACGAAGGCCCAGTTCAGCTGCTTCAACCCCAAGTGCCTCCTGCCTGCCAGCCGGCACTACTGGACCTACCCGGGCTCCCTGACGACCCCCCCACTCAGTGAGAGTGTCACCTGGATCGTGCTGCGGGAACCTATCAGCATCTCTGAGAGGCAGGTGAGTTTTCCCAGAGAACCAGGTGAGATGGGAGGATATGGCATTCGGGGCCCATCCCAGGGAGTGCGAGCTTATGGTTCCACCATCAAGGCTCCCACCTTTTACTAATAGACATTTAGATTCTTTAAAAAAAAAAAAAAAAAAAAAAAAAGTATGCTCAATGCCCAACTTGGGGTTTGAACTCATGACCTGAGATCAAGATTTGGTTGCTTTCTGGATGAGTCAGCCAGGTGCTACCCAACCCCCAACCTCCTTTTTCTTTCTTACTTTCTTTTTGTTTGTTTGTTTGTTTTTGTTTTTGTTTTCACATTTAGATACTTTGGGAGTTCACTTGATTGTTAGTCAGTAGGACCTCAACACAGGCTGAGAGGCGAGTTCCCTGCATCCTAGGACCACCCCTACCTACTGTGTTAGAATCTGAATCCTGCAGTTGTTGATAAGTCTTAGAGAGAATTGGAACTGGAGCTAGGTGGAGCAGGGTCCAGGTTCAGAGGGCAGGATCCCAAAGAAAGAACGAGTGGGGAGGAGTGGGGACAAGACCTCTGAGCAAGAGGAGGGAGAGGTGGAGCTGATTGGCCAGATGATATGTCTGGGATCAGAGAAGACCACACCACCCCCATTCTGCCCTGAGTATCTCTTCCGTCTTCTCAAGATGGAGAAGTTCCGGAGCCTGCTTTTCACCTCAGAGGACGATGAGAGGATCCACATGGTGAACAACTTCCGGCCGCCACAGCCACTGAAGGGCCGTGTGGTCAAGGCCTCTTTCCAGGCCTGAGCTGCCCGCCTGCCCAGGCGGTCACTAGAGCACCATTTTCCCAAGGGCTTCCACGTCAGCAGACACCAAACCATCTGAGGCTCCCTGCCCGGGGGGGATGCTGTTGGACCCCCCCACTTCAACTGGCTTGCTCCTTGGCCACCCTGGAGGATTCTTGATGGGACCCTCAAGTCAGGGGACACCCTTCAGCTGGGGACAGGAAGGACAGGAGCTGAGCATGGTCCAAGCCTGAGGCTGCCTCTGCTCTCCAAGACCCAAAGGCCCCTGGGAATCTCTCCCGTCTTCCCCACTGGCAGTGGCAGCAGCCCCACCCCGAGCTCACACTGTGATGGACAAGACCGAGCTCTCTGGGGCAGGCAGCTGGCATTGCCAGAAAGACTCAAGCAATAATTAGAGGTGGGCAGGGCTGCCCTCTCGGCGTTACCTCTTCTGCAGGCCTCCGCCATGCACGCACCTCACTGCCGGGCCATTAAAATCAGCACCCAGCCTGCTGGAGATGACATGGCCTTTTCCCTCCAGCCACCTGCTGCCACGGGCAGACACTGGCTACAGCTTCTGTAGTATCTTCCCTCATCCCTACCCGGCCACCAAAGCCACCTACATGACAATCCATCCATGCAATTATTAATAAACTCATCTATTCATGCCACAAATACCCACTGAGTGTCTGGACTGTATCAAAGACTGTTCCAGCCATTGGGGGAAATGATGGTGGTAAGTCAAGAGGAGTATGTGGGGAAGGACATGGGTACTGAGTGGTGAGGGTTATATAGAGGGCAGGGCGGGGGCCATGGAAGCAGAGAAGAGGGAGAAGGCCTACCTCATCTAAATTAAACTCCACTCAGTATTCCAAAGCAGAGAGAAAAGACCGGCAAGTTTGAAGCCAAGGGGAAGCAGGTGTGCAAGCCTAAAGGTGAGAGAGAGCCCAGAGTGTGGAGCTGAAAAGGACCAGGGGTGTTGGGGCCCTGGGGGAGAGGCTGGGACTCTCCTGAGGCTAATGGGGAGTCACAAAGAGTCTGGGGTAGAGGCAGGGCAGAGCCAGATGTAGAACTGAGGAGGATCCCTGGGGAATGTGAATGAGCACGCAGGAGTGGCAGCAGGGAGGAGGTGGTGGCCAGTGGCCAGGAAAAAGGGGACAGGATGGTAGAGGTGAGGAGCAGGGGGCTAGATGAGAGAAGTTTAGGAGGTGGAGCCCAAGGACAGGGTTTGGCTACCAGGGAAGGAAAGGGGACCCAAGAGTAGGGCCTCCACCTGGACTGGGGAGCCTGGGCAGGAGCTGAGCTGACCAAGGTGGACGCAGCATTCCCAGGGCCCTGGAGGAGAGTGCTAGGAATTAGTGGAATGTTGGGGTCTTAGCCAGGAGATAGGTAGAGGGTTGGGCTGCTTTGGCATATCTTAATTCAAGGTGATAGTGAGGTCTAGAGGCTGCCGCGGAGGGGTACACACAAAAAAGGGGGCCCAGGATGACCGGAGGAGGGACAAGAGGGAACCCTGAGCAGGAGCCGCTGAGAGGTGGGAGAAAAGCCACAGAATACGGTCCAAAACACCAGGGGAAAAGGACCCACTGGGGGCTGCTGAGGAGTCTGAGCAGGGCTGGGGCCAGGATGAGGCAAGCACCCTTGGGCCCGGCCCTGCATTTATAGGAGTCTGCAAGTGAGCACCTCCTTAAGTTTGCACCCTAAGTGCCTCCTTGCCTTGCCCTAGTCCAGCCCAAATCTGGAGGGCTCCCTAAGGAAACCCCAGCTGTAATGCCAGATGATGTGTCTGGGAGGTGTTTGTAACCCAGACAGATGGGCAGGGGGTTGAGGACTGAGGGGAGATGACAATCGGGACAGCAACTGTGAAGCAGAGAGATACACTGCGGAGGGGGCACTGGGTCAAGGCCTTTATAGAGCTGGGTGGGGACCTGTCTGAACGCCCATGGGAGGGAGGCTGAGCTGCAGCGATGGGAGGGACTGCTGGCTCATCTGTCTGCTCACTCCACTATGGCTCCTGTCACTGTCACTATTACCAGAAGGGCACTCCTGCATTATGGGGTACTTCTGAACTTTGGGTGAAGCCACAAGAAAAGGGAGGAGTTGGGTCTGAGATGTTTAGCTTCGAGCCAGGGGTGTGGGGAAGGGAAAGGCTTGTTCTGGTGGGCCCTCTCACTCCCATGCTCAGGACGAACCTGTCTCCAGAGTGGGGCTGAGGCTGGGGGACAGAAGGGACAGGGCCCCTCGATGGGAGGCCAGGCACCCCTGGCCTGATATAAGGGCCATTCTCTTCCTCTGTACTGCGGGAGACCGTCTGAGGACGGCGTTTGCTTAGCTTGAACACAGGCAGCAGCAGAGAAGTACTGTTAGGAAAGCTGCCTCGGAAGGCAGGCCAAGGGCCCTGGGCAGGTAGGTGCCTGACTCTCTCCTGAGGATCCAAGAACTGTCTTCACCCCCATTTTACAGATGAGGAGGATGAGGCTGAGGAAAGGTAAGTAGGCAAGCAGCAGAGTGGGATTTGAACCTGGATCTGTCCTGTAACTCTCCAGCTCTATGCCACAGCAACTGGGCCCAAGGGAGGGAGTGCTGGGCATGGTGGTGGCCATATGGAGTTGGAACAACAAGCCAATGCTGCTGGCCATGCCAGGGACCTTGGCCAGCCCCTCCCAGGGATGGTGGCACAACAGGCTTGGCACCACAGAGGACTTGAGAAATGGGAGCTGGTTTAAGAGTAATTATCCCAAGGCAGCCAAGAATCCTCACCCATTAAATCCTTCCCCTTAACATTTTTTTAATATAAAACTATTTAAAAATTGAAAGTGGCCTCTTTATAATCGCAGCCCAAGATCTGACCCTTTTACCTCCAAATGGGATGCCCCAGCAGGATCCCAAATGCCTACAGCAAACCTCAGCCTCAAGGGACCCAGGACCTCAATCCTTAGCCAGGGCAAGACTGCCTCCCGGAGCTGGCGCAGGGCACATGTGGCGCACTGAAGATGAGATCGGCTCTGCCTGCTCCCAAGACCCCAGAGAGCCCTCCCTGCCAGCCAGGGTGGCCCTCGAAAAAATCGGGGTTGGTGGGATCAGGCCAGTGGCCACAGCTTGCTGAATCTGCAGTCTAAGGGCACTGTCTTCCCTCCAAACCTGGAGGATCCAGGCCCTGGGTCTCAGAGCAGCTCTTCTCTGGGCCTCAGGAGATAGGGCGGCTGTAAAGACCTGACCCCCTGGGGTTCTGTCTACAGGGGACCTGCTCCCAACCTGAGGCCTGCGGGGTCCCCACAGGGCTAGCCAGGGACACCCATCTGCCAAAGTGCTTGTTTACAAGGAAAGTGGCCTGTGGCCTGAGCAAAGGTTGGGGATACAGACAGAAATGGGTCTGAGGGGGCGCCTGGGTGGCTCAGTGGGTTAAAGCCTCTGCCTTTGGCTCGGGTCATGATCCCAGAGTCCTGGGATCGAGCCCCACATCGGGCTCTCTGCTCAGCAGAGAGCCTGCTTCCCTTCCTCTATCTCTCTGCCTGCCTCTCTGTCTACTTGTAATCTCTGTCAAATAAATAAATAAAATCTTAAAAAAAAAAAATGGGTCTGAGGTGATGGTTGCAAGGTATGCTGACAGCACCGCTGTCATAGTTCATGTCTGGGACGGCGCCCTACTCATGTCCAAGCTGAGAGGTCCTGCAGCAGGACAGAGGCTTTTGCTGCAGCTGAGGCTGGCCTGAGGATGGGGGTCACATGACAACATCTGCACAGCCAGGACAGCTTAGGAGTGCCCCATGTCCGTGGGTCACAACATCAACTCTGAGCTTACCTTTGAAGGAAGACTAAACTGCTGGTTGGTCATAATTCTGAGGGGAGTGGGGAATGTGATTCTGGAGCCTGGAAGGTTCTGGTATTTGTCCTGCAGCCAGAGGCAGGGCCTGGGGCATACATCCCTTTTGAAGCCTTTTCTGCTCACAAACTTGGGCAGATGCATGGGCACCTTCATACCTGGGCATTGTGCCACATGTCACTCAAGTCCTCGGAAACTTGTGTTCCCCTCTGTAAAACAGAAATGATATAATGTGAGTTACATATGTAATTTCAAGTTTCCTAGCAGCTCTACTTTCAAAGGTAAAGAAAGGGGGGTGCCCCAGCTGGCTCAGTCAGTAGAGCATAGGATTCTTGATCTTGGGGTTGTAAGTTCAAGCCCCATATTGGGTGTAGAGATTTAAGTAAATAAATAAACTTTAAAAAGCGAGGAAATATTAATAAATAAATAGTAAAAAAGAAGTAAGTATATTTAATTTGAATAATATATTTTATTTAACTTAATTATGTCCAAAGTGATTACCATTTCAACATGTCATCCATGTGAAAAAAATAACGAGATATTTCACATTGGATTTTGTGCTCAGTTTCTGAAATCCAGAGGGCACTTTACACTTACAGCATAGCTTGATTCCGAGTAGCTACGTTTCAAGTGCCTAAGAGCACATGTGGTCAGCGGCTACCACATTGGATAGCACAGCCCAAAACGGATGTTTCCCTTTGCAGGGCCGTCTGCTAGCAAGGTGTCCAAATGGGCCCTCCAGCTGGGCCGGTAGCCAGGCAAGGTGGTGGCAGGAATGAGCCAGATCTGCTCCAAGCCTTTGTCCTCCACAAGGGCAGTTTCAGAACATTTGATGCCAAACTGGCTCCCTCTGTCGGGGCCTGCCACCTCCAGGAGACCTCCAACCTGGCTGGCCCTGCCCCAGGTCATTCTGCAGGACCTTTGCTGTTCCTCCAGGAGAAAAGCCAAGACCCTCAGCAAGGGAACTGACCGCAAGAGACCATCAAGAGTGGGGGAAGGTGGTCGTGTCCCCGAGAAGGGTACTGGCTTGGTTGAGGAGACTTGATTAGTCTGAGAGGGCTTCCTAGAAGAGGGGTCCAAAGCCAAAGTAGTTGGCATCCCAGCAGGGACACAGAAGACTCAGCAGCAGTGAACATTTACTGGACCGAGAGGAAGGCCTGGCTATGACCCAGCATGCATCAACAAAGAGGGGATGTGTGGCTGGGGCCACAGGGCTCCCTGGGCTCTGGAGGCCAGGGAGAAGTTGACCTTGTACATCCAGGTGGTGTGAAGAGCTGCTGGAGGTCTGAAGCAAGAGCTGGGGGCCCCCCAGATTAGAGGAAGAGGATTCTCTCTGAGGCTCAGAAAGCACTCGGCATCATTTGGCCTGACTCCACCTTCCAACACAGGCTTAAGTGCAAATTCTGGCAGGTACAATTCATCAGGCTCTCCCGCTGCCCCTCCTCAGCCTGGCGGAATGGACTCACACCTGGGCCCTGGCGGTTCTTGGCTTGGCAGTCTCTGAGTCTAATCTAAATCCCTTCAGCTGCAATTCAAATATTTTTGTCTTCAGAGGCTTGGGAGGGTGAGCAAGTGGCTCTTCGGTCCCCCTGAGTGGCTCTCTTGGGACAGGCATTGTGGGAAAGGTAGAGGAACACAGGGCTAGAGGGTCATCTGGGCTCCCAGAGGTCCCTCAGGTTTTCAGGAAGGAGCTCTTCCTCCTCCTCCTCCCCCTCTCTCAGCTCCTGCTGTGAGCAGCAAGTCCTTGGTTGCTCTGGGCATGGTGGCTCCAGAGGGCACACCATCCTGTCTCTCCCACTTCCCAGGCCTCCCCAGGGAACTGGGAAGCGGGTCCTTGCTGCTGCTGCTACTGTACCTGCATGTTCAAGGGTAGAGTTTGAGGGCGCCTGGGTGGCTCAGTGGGTTAAAGCCTCTGTCTTCGGCTCAGGTCATGATCTCAGGGTCCTGGGATCGAGCCCCACATTGGGCTCTCTGCTCAGCACAGCAGGGAGTCTGCTTCTTCTGCTCTCTCTGCCTGCCTCTCTCTGCCTACTGTGATCTCTGTCAAATGAATAAACAAAAAATCTTACCAAAAAAAAAAAAAAAAAAAAGAGTAGAGTTTGGAGGGTAAAACTTTTTCAGCCCGAGGAAGCCATAGTAAGAATCAGTAAGCTGCTCAGAGACTCCCAGAGGATCCACACCATAGAACTTCCTATTCTGACCCCTCTATACAGACAGAACAACTGAGGCCCAAAGAGGGAACAGAGTCTGTCGAAGTGAGCTGGGGGGAGAGCTGGGATTTATGACTCCTGGTCCAGTGCTCCTCACTCCTCAGGAGAACCTTCCACGGCAGGAAGACCCGTACACAGAATAAGCGTGGGCTTGCCTGTCATGGAGCCCGGAGTCTTGCCACTGGAGCTTCAGTGCTCAGTTGACTGGTCCCTGATGAAATGCAGGTGCCCTGGGAAGCAGTACCACCTTCTGGGGGAATGATTTTATCACCTCCCTTTCAGTCTGCCCTGTGACTTCTTCTCTGCATCTCGGTTCCACATCTGTACAATGTGTCAGCAGGAGGGCTGAGGGGTCTAAGGTAGGACTTGAGGGAGGAGAGAAAGTAGAGGCAAACTGTGGCTGAGTTGGGGGCCAGATGACAGCTCTGGATCTCAGAATGTGGGTCACCCCCTGTGCCCCCAAACTACAAGTGGCCAAGGTGCTGGGCCCAAACCAGCAAGGACAGATGAACTGGAAGAGTCTCCCAAGCCCCCCAGACCTATGCACATCAGTGTAATGGGATTACCTTGGTTGATTTTCCAGCCAGCCCAGCTAATGTGGGCTCAGAGCTTATCTGAAATGGTTTACAAGAAATAAAGACATTCCCTGTGTCTCACATATCGAAGTCCATGAACTATGCCCCATACAACAACGGCATCTGTACTTCAGAAGTCAGTGCCTGGAAATGATTTCTCTCCTAGGAGAGCAGAGCTCTAATGGTTTAATTTCAGGCAGAGGCAGGTGAGCTGAAAAGATATTGTGGGGGCAGCCAAGCCTTTGAAGCCCTGGCCCCAGTACTAAATCTAGAAGCCTGTGGTTTCTGGGGGCAGCAGAGGGGACCGGGAGGGGAAGCTCTTCCCTCTTGTTACAGCTTGGGTCTACTAGGTGCAGAGCTGCTCACGTGGACCCTATGACCCCAGGTTGGGGGTAGGGGAGCCCTACGTCAACCGGGCTACTTTAGCTGGTGCCAGTGGTGGCTCCAGCAACTCCACGGGCTCAGATCAGGGCAGCAACAGCCAGCTCTACAGTCTTGGGGGCGCCTGCTTCGATCTCAGTGCCCCCTGAGGTTAGATGTCACAGTGAGGACAGTGAGGAAAGAAAGTCAGGTGTCTGGCAGCAGGCAAAAGCTTGACCAATCTCAGCCAACTTTCCTGAGCCTTTACTGTAAGCTGAGACCCCGGGAGATGGATCCTCAGTGCCTGTGGCCCGTAAGACTTGGAATGTCAGGAAATGTCAGGCTTGGGATTATCCACACTGACACCCAGGAAAACTGCGGTTGCAGCCACAGGAACAGAGAGATAGGGATGGCTGATGTTTAGGGCTCTGCTAGCAGACCCAGAATCCCTTACCCCAAAACCTTTTCAGTTTAGCATAATTTCAGACTTTAGAAAAGTTTAAAAAAAATAATACACTGAATATACTGTAGACTGGTCACCAGACCCCCCATTTTATGGCATTTGCTTTCTCTCTATCCCTCTCTCTCTCCGTATATATGAATTTTCCCAGTGCATTTCCTAAAAATGAGGGCATTCCATTATGTAATCACAGTATGAGAATCAAAAGCAGGAAATTAACATTGTTATGTTACTATGACCGCATCAACGTACCTTATTCATAATTTGCTAATTGTCCCAATGATGTCTTTTGTAACAGCAATGACAAAAACTCCCAGATCATGTACTCCATTCAGTTGTCCAGTCCCCTTAGTGTCCTTTTCTCTGGACAGTTCCTCCATCTGTCTTTGCCTTTCATGACACTGAAACAGTCAGAGAGGACAGGCCAGTTAGCAGTAGAAAGTCCCTCAGTTGGGTTTGTCAGATGTGTCCTCAAGGAGACTCCAGTTATCCACTTTTCAGAGACTGAACACACCGATGGAACTAGCATCCAGAGCAGCAAAGGTATGTTTCCAGCATTCCCCAAACCCCCATGTCTTCATCTAGTTCCTTCCTCCCAAAACTAATCACCATCTTGACTTCTAAGAGCATAAATTACATTTGTCTGGTTTTGAACTTCAAATGAAATCATTCATTTCAGAAACCTTCCTAGCTTCTGACTTTTTGGCTCATATTATGTTTGTGAGATTCTCGGAGCCGACTTTTTTTTTCAGAGCCTACTTTTTATAATATAAAAGCAATACCTCCCATGATGAAGCTTCAATGGAAATCAAAGAAAATACAATTTATCTGCACAGCTGATCTTTAATTTTTTTAATTTTTTAAAAAGATTTTATTTATTTATTTGACAGAGATCACAAGTAGGCAGTGAGGCAGGCAGAGAGAGAGGAAGGGAAGCAGGCTCCCTGCTGAACAGAGAGCCCGATGCAGGGCTCAATCCCAGGACCTGGAATCATAACCTGAGCCAAAGGCAGAGACTTTAACCCACTGAGCCACCCAGGTGCCCCTACACACTTGATTTTTTAAAAAATCACTTAAATGCCTTAGTTGTAATATAAAGTGCAGCCCCTTATATTACATGTTTATATATACAAATAACATACTTTTCAATAGAATAATATGTGTAGGGGGCTCCTGTGGCTCAGTGGGTTAAGCCTCTACCTTCAGCTCGGGTTGTGATCCCAGGGTCCTGGGATCAAGCCCCACATCAGGCTCCCTGCTCAGCAGAGAGCCTGCTTCCCCCTTTCCCTCTGCTTACTTGCGATCTCTGTCAAATAAATAAATAAAATATTTTTTAAAAAAGAATAATACATGTATCAGGAATGTAAATGCTAGCTCACAAGGATGTGATGAGATCTTTTAAGGTTCATACCCATATACAGAGGCCTCACAACATGGCAGGGAGAGGGACATGAGTATTTTGCCATCATGGTGTGATTTTCCTAGATAGTGAACAACTGTACTTTTCAGAACAGACATGAAAAGATTCCATCTACTCACTGAATTTGAAAGGCATGTTTATCCACTGTACAATGTTTTATAAGTCATCATATTTTAACTCATAGGGGATGAAATTTTGTCTCACAAGATTATGAGCAGAACAACCCACAAATTAGACATAATTGGTAAAATTCCAAACAACACAAAGTACAATATCTTGTTTTATATTAAAACTGTGAAAGCATTACTCTGTGTTCCTAAATAAAATGGAACCAGGTTGTATGGAGTGAATAAATCATGGGGATAAAACATAGAGGACAGGGAATATGGTCAATGATATTGTCATAGTGTAATATGATGATAGATGGTCCCACACTTGTGGTGAGCATAACATAATGTATGGATTTGTTCACTGTGCTGTACACTTGAAACCACTGTAACATTGTTTATCAAGTACACTTCAACTGAAAAAAAGGAACAAGGCTGTAGGCTCCAAAGAAGATAAACCAATTCTTCACCTGCCTGAACATCCAGGTGAGACATTCAAAGGTAGGGCAGGACTTGGACAATTCTTTGTTGTGTCAAACTGCCTTGTGGGATTTCTAGCACCACTGACAACCCCGAATGCCAGGAGTCTCCCCAACCATGTGATAGGTGCCCCTGAGATGCCCTAAATGGTCTCCAAGGTGGTCCCACGAGTTGAGGACACAAAAGAGGAGGCCATCTGGAGGTCAAAGGACCACAGGGAGAGGCACATGAGTAGGTGAGAGGGTAGAAGGTTGGGCATGGCCTGAAGAAAGTGGGGGCCCAGGTGAGAGCACTAATGGGGAGGGTTCTAGGTGGGGTCTCTCCAAAGTCAGCTCCAGAGAGAATAGGTTGCTTTCTAAGGATGGAGGGTTGCAGACCCCATGTGAACTTTGCTGCCTCTCACCCAGCTCTTCCCTCAGAAGATGCCACCGGACCTACACTTTCCTGGTTATCAACTACTCTGGGCCCCTCAAGGACTGCACCTAAGCCACACACTGAAAGGATTACGGGGCCCTCGCATTGGTTTTAAGTACAAAACCAGTGCAAGATGTTACCAAAGTAGTAGGTAACTATAAAGAAGGTAAACATAATTCTGATTTCTCTCCTCACACTTATTTCAATAAAATACTAACTAACAAATTCTTTTAAGGCACCTTCCTTTGGATCTCCTCTGAGACAGGCTCCATGTGCCTATGGGGTGACCCACCAGTGAACACAATCTACGAATTAACTTCTTTTTAATGAATGGACTCATTTAATTAACTCATTTCATGAATTGACCCAAGACCTTTTGAAGTGGGTACCATTCTTATTTCCATTTTGTGGATGAGACACTGAGGATCAGATTGGTGAAGATACTTGCTCTAGGTCACATGGTTGAAGCTGGGGCCAGGACTGGCCTACCTCCGAGCCAAGACTGTGCACCACTCTCTAGGCCCCTTGAAAGGCATTGGTCAGGGGATGCCTGGGTGGCTCAGTCGGTTAAGCCACAGCCTTCTGCTCAGGTCATGATCCCAGGGTCCTGGGATCAAGTCCTGCATCAGGTTCCTTGCTCAGCAGGGAGCCTGCTTCTCTCTCTCTCTGCCTCTGCCTGCCACTCTGCCTTCTTGTGCTCTCTCTCTCCCTGATAAATAAATAAATAAATAAATAAATAAAATCTTTAAAAAAAAAGAAAGAAAGAAAGGCATTAGTCAGCCTCCCCACTGATGACAGTGTTGTGGAGGGATGTGTATGCATGTAGACACACACACACTCCCCCCCCCCCCCCCCAGCTCTGGGAAGTGAGAGAAGCTCAGGTGCTTCCCGCAGTATGTTTACGCCCCCTTGTGGCCACATGTGAGGCTGTAGCTGGGTCTGGATTGACTAGTCTGTCCTTGTCAATATCCACCAGCAGGGGCCCAGCCTAGCTACTTAGCTAGCTATGCTAGGAAAGAACCTTGGGAGCGAGGCGGGGAGTAACTCTTGTTAAAATATTTAAAATATTTTTGCTGCTGTTTGTGCTCCTGCTTTGCTGAGCACCCTAAGCTCTTGCTTCCTCTGCTGTCCAGGGACTCCCGTCCTGGGTGGAGCAGGAAACTGCTCAGTGCCACCGAGCACCACTGGGCTATTGGGAAAAGGGCATATGGAGGCCTGAGGCAAAAGCCCCACTGTTCACTAAAAGTATGGAGGATTGAGGAGGGCATGCCAGGCAGGGGAACAGCAGGGGTTTTGCCCTGGAGATAGTTACATGAAACTGAAGTTAAGTGTGGAAAAAAAAGCTGAATTAAATTTGACCCAGTCTCCAGCATAGCCTGGGGATGGGGGTGCCCTGATTACAGTGATGGGTCCTAGTTCTTCAGACAGAAATAGCTCCAGAGCCAAGGAAAGGAGGACAGCTCTGCTTCAACACCCCCACATACTCCTTTTTGCCCCCATTCCACAGTCACTATACAGCTAGGAGGAGGGATATGACCCTGCAACAAACATGGGAATGACTGCCCCCGTTGAGCAGATGGTGATGCAGAGACTCTAAATTTGACTGATGTCCCTTGCTCAAGTCATGCATCCAACTGACGGCAGTGCTGGGGTTCTTATGTCTGCCTGACCCATAGCCCAGCCTCTCAAACCACCACATTACATGCGGTGCTATAAGAGGCTCTTGTCTTTTGGAAAAGCAGGTATAAAAATGCCTAAAAACTTAATAAATGAGCCCTGAGGTCACAGTGCCACCCTGTCCCTAGGCAGGGAAGAAAAACTACCCAGCCCGTGGGTTCTTAGCCTTCTACAAGAAGTAGGGTGTTGAAGTGGAAGTTTAGATTGTTGCTATTGGCCGATTAAAGTATTTGGTTTTCCACGAGTGTGTTTGCAAGGCACTAAGAGGCCAGGCTCAGAAAAGACACATACGTCGTTAGCACCCATGGAGATGAAGGCCCAATTTAAATTAGTCTTTACCTAAAGATGCCTAAATAAGGGGGGCCTTGCTGGCTCAGTCAGTACAGCATGTGACTCTTGATCTTGGGGTTGTGAGTTCAAGTGCCACATTAGGCCTAGAGCTTACTTAAAAATAATAATAATAATAAGATTGACTAAATAAAATAACAGAATGGGGAGAGAGTAACTGTCTTTCCCTCAGCAGAACTCTTCCTCTGGCTTCGGAGAAGCTCAAACAGGCCCCTTAGGCTATTAAACATGGATAAAAGGCTTCTAGAAGCCTCTGGACTGTGAGTCCAGAGAGCAGGGCTTGGAGCCTTCTTAGCTACAAGCATAAAAGTGGGACCCCTGGGAACCTGGGTAAGTCAATTCAGGTCTCTGGACTTCATTTTGCTCTTCAAAGAACGGCTATCTGAGCATTTCATAAAGTACATGGGTTATGCCAGATGTGACTAGATTTATAGCAAAAAGGAGGATCATGGTGAAATATTTAGAATTGCTGCAAGAAAGTTGGATGAATTCCTTTTACTGCATGATTTCTCAGTGCCTTGACTAAGTCGTTGTCATTGTGAATCTGTTCCAGGGGTGGGTAGTACAGATGGGACTCTTTATCTCTCAGAGCTTTTTCTGGGAATGCTGCTCCACGAAGCACACTTTTAGAAAGTGAGATGCTTTCTCCTGTTCTTTCCAGCCCTGGTGCAAGGGTTAAAGATGGGGAAGGCAGGCCCAGCCATAAAATTCAAGTCCAAGACCTTTGTCCTTGCTGTTTTTTCTTCATGGAATGCTCTCTCCCAGATTGGACAGGCTCACTCTCTTACTTCCTTCAGATCTCTCTCCAAAGCCTATCTTATCAGAGGAGCCTTCCCTGATTTCCCTATATAAAACAGCCTTGGGGTCCCCGGCCCTCTCTCCAGCTGCCTCCATTGTCCCAAGGCAGCCCACTGTGCCTTCTCCTCTCCCACTCCTACATGTAAGGGTGTAGGACAGACATTATTGGGGATTTTACTGATTATTAAATAACATGATGCATGTCAGAAAAGAAAAAGTGTATAAAGAAACAAATGGAAAAGGAAAGAATGTGAAAGTTTCATGAGATAAGCATTGTAAACAGCTGGGTGCGGGCCCTGCTGTTCAACTTTTCTCTGCACGCCAAGATGCAGGCACAAAGCGAAGAAGAGGAGGAGGAAAAAAATGCATAAATAAATAACTGTTATTAGCACACACACACCCAGTTGTAATCTGGCTTTTCATCTGAGGTTCTCTTCTGTCCTAGCTAATGGCTCTTTCCTGGCCTTTCCAACCCCATGCTCAATGTCTTGTTAGATATCGTGGGGGCCCCTGCCCAGGTGACATGGCACCCCCTCACCCCTGAGCCTAAGTCACTGTGTCCCTCAAGGAATTGCCCCTGGGTCTGAAAGGGGTATTCCAGGGCCTTGGGGTGGGAGCCCCACAGGAGCAGCACAGAGCACCTGCTGGGCACCCTTAGTTTCTTAGAGAATTTCACAGGGTAGCATAGGCCACGCTGCAGGGCCATTGCTTGCTGATGGAGCCTACTCCACATCCTGCAGCTACAAGAGAAGGCACGAGAGCGTGGAGGAGCTCCAGGGCTGTCTTCCAACTCCCTCTTGCTTCCTCTTACCCATACCAAACCCCAAGAGCGGTTCTTCTGCTCCACTCCAAGCTTACTTTCAAGAAAAGATATGAGTCACTGGCAACTTGAAGTGCCAGTGCCAACTACCAGGCCCACAAAACTTCCCCTTCCAAGCAAGTAGTTCTACAGAGGCTCAGACAGAAGAAGTGACCTGCCCAAGACCACACAGCAAATAGGAGCAAGAGCTGGGCCTCAGGCGTAGGACTCCAGGATGATGGAAAATTCTGAGCCTGCCAGTGACTAAGTCTGAGTCAAGATGGCTGTAGGATGGTGGTGGCCAAGGGACTGATTATTTTGGGGTTGCAGGAGATGACCTCTGACCTAGGTCATCACAGCCTTGGGTGCAGCTGATCCACCAAGCAGGTAAAAGAGATTGATCTGTGTTTGGAAAAGCCTTCAAGAGACAGAAATACCGAATGAGTTTTCCCCTAAGGGGTCTGCCCGTCTGCCTCCAGGGAAGGCCAATCTTTGGCTTTGGCTCTACTACTGAGGAGCTTAACACAACCACTTTGAGGATTCCTGATAACCTGGTGAGGTCTGTTGCTTCAGAGCAAGTTTGAGGAGGGGGCTGAAACAAGACTCGTATTTTTTAAAAATTCCCAAGCCTTTGTCACTAGCGTCCCCAAGACTTGCTAAATATGTCCTTGAGTTTGCTACTCTATATGGATTGTTAACCATTCCCTCTGAAGGATAGAGGGCCCTGTGGGGTCTCTGTGTGTGTGTGTGTGTGTGTGTATGCACACGCACACACGTGTCCATGTGTGTGATCAGTCTGGGAGAAAATGGCACCAGGAAAAGCCACCTGCTTGGGCAAATGTGGTGAAGCTGAGTTACTTGATTTGGGATGGCACCAGTCTGGAATACAGTTGTCTGAGAGCACAGATGTGCTCAGATCAGTGGGAAGGCTTTTCTGGGTTTATTGAGATGTGTTGAGGAGCGATGATGCCTCAGAACCTCTCCACAGATAAGCGCATCTACTCGCTGGCAAAGAAGAAAGATACCTGAGATTTTTACAGATTCTCCCAGATTATCAGTCCTAGAGTTATAGTTTTGGCATTTGGCGGGGGGGGGGGGGGATGGCTGTACCATTTCAGTTCCCCGACACATCATCCTCAGATCCAGCTTTCCTAACATTCCATAGAAACTCTTATCCGTGGAGCTAGCAACACAGGGAATTTCGCCGAAATCATCCAAGATATCTAACTCCCTACCCAGGTCAGGCCGTTTTTTAAAATACAGTTTTGCTGCTGCTGCTACTGCTCCTTCTTCTCCTCCCCCTCCTCCTCCTTTCTTCCCCTGATTATACAAGATAGGCCAGATGGAGTGATATATATGTATGTTTACTGTAGAAAATTCATATTGGGGGCGCTTGGGTGGCTCAGTGGGTTAAAGCCTCTGCCTTCAGCTCTGGTCATGATCCCAGAGTCCTGGGATCGAGCCCCACATCGGGCTCTCTGCTTGGCAGGGAGCCTGCTTCCTCCTCTCTCTCTGCCTGCCTCTCTGCCTGCTTGTGATCTCTGTCTGTCAAATAAATAAATAAAATCTTTAAAAAAAAATAAAGAAAAGAAAATTCATATTGTTTACTTTTGACTGTCTTTTTTTTTTTAAGATTTTATTTACTTATTTGATAGAGAGCACACAAGCAAATGTGGGGAAGAGTAGAGGGGGAGGTGGAGGGAGGAAAGGGAAAGAATCTCAAGTCCACTCCACACTGAGCACTGAGTGTGGAGACCAAGGTGGGACTGGATCTCACTACTCTGATCACGACCTGAGCAGAAACCAAGAGTCAGATGCTTAACGGACTGAGCCACCGAGGCACCCCTACCTTTGACTATCTCTTTAAGATAATTAAAAGGAGGAGAGTAAGTGGATCAAAGATCTGTCCATTGGGTAGCCTCAATTTACACTTCCAGCTGCCTAGATGGCAATGCCTACTCACCAGTATAAAGCACTCATCATGTTTTAATGTTTGTCAGGCTGATTGACAAAAACCAGTATCTCATTTTAATTCATTTGCTCGGTTTGGACTGAGGCCAAGTATTTTTACATTTCCTCAGAAAATGATAGCTGATCTGCTGCTTTTCCCTTCTCAAGGAGAGTAAGTCCTTTTCCTTCATTTGTCTTCTTATAAGGCCTTGAAACAAAGAACCATTAGGAGACTGGCTGGAGTTCTTGGGCTGAGCGTCCTATGTCAGTGACTGAGCTACTAGCTATAACCCTTAAAGGAAAGTTCCAGTGCACACAAAATTATCAGGGTGTATTTTTATTTTGGAATTGTTGTTGTGTGTGGTAACTTAGAAAAACTCTGTGGTTTCAGAGTTAACAGAGTGCTGTAATTTTTCTTAGGAAAGTGTGGTGGGGGCAGCCAGCTCTGTGTCTCCAGCAGTCACCTCAGGCACCCACGAACACCTACAGATGGAGTAATTAAGCTGTGTCACCCTTTATCACCCTACATGAATTATCTATATGAAAAATAAAAATAAAATTGCATCATTTCTTTAGAATGCCTTAGAGCTATTTTTAGTTTCAGTCTGAAACAACCTTCTCAATACCCAGGAAGAGAGATAACGCAAATTCTGACTTACAGGTAAAACTTCCGGAAAGGGCCAAGGGTGAGTGGCAGTATGTCATACCAGAAGTAAGTCTGACAGGAGCAGTCTGATGGCACGCACGTCCTTGGGTCCAGGTGGGCTGGCCAGGCTCTCCAGGTAAGCCGCATGTTTTCCTTCCCCAAGACCACATTCTCAGGGCTCTCTAATGGCATTTCTGGTCATCTCCTAGTTTTCTCTGCCTCCAGGAAAGGACTGCCCTTGCTTTACGACAGTTAGAAGAAAAGTTTGAGTAAAGCCATTAGTAAGCAAATGGGATAACCGGAATCCCATAAGGCGAGGGACTGAGGGATTATCTGGTATCTTGGTTCTCAGCCTTTCTCGACCTACCAACCGCTAACCATTTCGGGTACTGTCAGTGACCAGACCAATGTAATTGTCTTTTGAAGGCCCAATGGTCCCTAGGGAACCAATGAAGACTGTAGAGCAGGAATTTAAGTTTTAGAAGGGTCACTGCCTATTCTATGGAGGAAGAGCAGCTAAACTGGAAGTGGAAGGCAGGAAGCCAGATGAAAGGATTGGAATAGGGCCCTGAAGTCGCTGGAGACAAATGCCGGGATTGGAGAGATACTTGGGAGATAAAGCGAACAGGATTAGATAACTGACAGGAGAGGGGGTGGAAAGAGGGAGAGTAAAGACTCCCAGACTTCCAGGGGCACCCAGGTGGTTCAGTCAGTTAAGCCTCGGAGTCTGGGTTTGGGCTCAGATCATGCTCTCCGGGTCCTGAGATCCAGTCCCAGTTAGGTTTCCGCGTTCAGCGGTAGTCTGTTTAGGATTCTCTTCCTCCCCTCTCCCGCTACCTCTCTCTCTCTCTCTAATAAAAATAAATAAATCTTTAAAACAAAAAAAGACTCCCAGGCTTCTGGTTTAGGCTATCTGGGAAGACAGTGGGCCCATTACTGTAGGTTAGGGCAGGAGAGCAAGCGCAGGCTTGCTTGGCAGAAAGGCGTACCTACCGCCTCCAGAAGGAGGTGTACAAATGGTTGAATATAAGGCTATGGCGCCTGGGAGAGGGGTGTGGACCGGTCGGCAAAGCGATGGAGAGGAAGCCGAGAGGTATTATTAACAAGAGTAAGGAAATGAAGAGGCTTCTCGGTTTGGGGTGTGCAGAGTGTGGGAGGTAAAGTGGTGGGGTTCCAGCCGGGCGCTCAGCCCACTCACCATTCAGAGCCCAGGAGACTGGTGGGGATGGGTGGGGAGGAACCGGATTTGGTCCCGCCCGCCCTGCCCGCCCCCTTGTACTCCTCGTCTATTGGACAATTTCTCTGTCCGTCAAGAGCCCGCCTCCGCAGGTGAACCAATAAGAGCCTGCGAGAGGATCCTTCCTTCTCCATCTAGATCTGCACAAGGGGCCGCTTCAAGGAGGTGAGGCTGGAGGAGTGGCAGCCGCGGCACTGTGCGCAGGCGCGGAACTGACGGGACGGACCCGGCGGCGGTGGCGCAAGCTGGTGAGAGGAGAGCGAAGGTCCGAGGTAAGGAAGGGGGGAGATCGTGGAATGCGGACTCCTCCTCCAACCCCACTGGGGTGTCGCCTGCGCCTGGCTCACCCCGGCCCGTGAGATCCGAGCAGGTGATGAGTTGGAGAGACGAGGTGAGATGAGGTGAGGGGGCGGACCCGCAGCGACGGTCACCCCACCTCGCGCACGCGCCACGTGGGCTCGCGGATTTGCCAAGGGCCCTTGGCTTCGGACCCGGGAACCGCACGAGCTGCTTTAGCCCTTGGAGCACCCGTGTGAGCTAGGCGCCTCGACTGAATTTGCCTGTTTCGCAGGCTGAAGCTGGGGCTCAGGGACGTGGCCGGTGCGGGCTTGAGGGAGATCGGGCTTGGTGGACTCCGGAGCCCGAACTCTTCTTATGAGGCTGTGGGTCAGAGACTTGAACTTGGGACCTGTTTGGTTTTTTGAGGGGCGCGAAATTGTTTGGATCCCGGCTGCGGCGGACCTTCTTGGGCTGGAAAGCGTTGCCTGGTTTCTCTGGAGGGCCCTGGAGGGGTGGGAGTTGCCAGGAGCCCTCTCTACTCCTTGACCTACCGCCCCGGCCCCAAGTTCAGCGGGGTGGGCCGAGGGGAGGAGGACGATCCTCAGTTCTGTAAGCTCCCAGCGCCTCAACAAACAAACTTGTAGGGGGCTGGTCTTCTGAACAAAATCCGAAAACACGTGGGAAACGCTCCTCCTAGGTCATCTGAGAAAACAAAATAGAGCAGGGTTTTTTTGGTTTGTTTGTTTCTTCGTGGTTTTTTTTTTGGTCTAAGAAAAAATGCCATCAGAGTCTGCAGAAGCTGCTAGGAGACGTTCCTTTCGTGTCCTTGGGGAGGCATGTGAATCTTTTGGAAATCAGTTGGCAATATGAGTCTACACCCTTTGACCTACTGATTCCGGCCTCTGGGAAGTAAGTAGGTTAAAACCTAAGTAGGGGAAAGGTTGGTGTGCAACACAGTGCAGTTTGGTGTTCCATAAATGTTAGCCAGTGGAAAAGACCTCTAAATCTACAATAGTGGAGAACAGTTAAGTAAATTGCGATTGTTTTTTGCCAAAATGGGGTATTGCACATGCATGAAATGTGGCATTGTGAATAAAATACTGTTAAAAAGAAAACCACAGTGTAAGTTGTGGTTTCAACTATATAAAAATGTATACAGAAGGACCAGAGGAGTCACCTAATGATAAAAGTAATAACTACCTTTTGGAGCAGAAGAGTCATATTTCATTAAATCCTCAAAAAAACCTCATGAGGCTAGTGTTCTCATCCCACTGTCAGACAGCTGGAGCTCAGTCAAGTGAAGCAGTGTGTCTGATGTTAGAGAGCTCGTGTCATACCTGGTGTGCTCTTGGGCCTTTGGCAATGCCATGTCGACCAGTAGTTGAGGGCCCGTTGTGTACCTTGTGTAAGGCTGGGCCCTGGAAAGCCACTGGTGAGT
This sequence comes from Meles meles, assembly GCF_922984935.1. Classification (NCBI taxonomy): domain Eukaryota; kingdom Metazoa; phylum Chordata; class Mammalia; order Carnivora; family Mustelidae; genus Meles; species Meles meles. The sequence continues at coordinate 18,632,925 of NC_060084.1, read as the reverse complement.
AAGGGAGCCTGAGTTCCTAATTTCATGGAGCTTATAGAACAGTGGAAAAGCAGAAATTTAAATAAACACTTACAATCTGCTGGGGAAAGTGAACATGGGAGCTAGATCCTGGGCTCTGGCAAGGGAAAGGATTCAGGAAGGAAAAGAAAAAGAAGGAGCCCCTGCGTCAGTTGTGAGGAATGAGTGAGCCCTGTGGGGAAGCCTTCAGTGGCTCTCTAAGAGTGGAGAGCATATAAAAACCCTGTTTTCTCCACTTTCTGGAATGTTACTTATGTGTTGTAATGGGAGGTAGGGCAACTTACTCAAGTATTTTGAACTTAGTCAACTCTTTTGAAGTTTATCTTAAACTGTGTTTGTTCAGGATGGTAGCAAATGTTTTCAGAAGTCATTGGTTTTAAGAAATTGAATTTGAGCTTTCTTCAACTCTTTAATTTTCAGGTCTAAAGAAAGCCCCTTTTGCTGAAGGAACACATTTGCTGGTATAGTTTCATAATGCCAAGTACTTTGCCATTCTGGATCTTAAAAAATTCTGCAAGGAGCGGCATTGCCACGTTACAGGGGGGCAAACGTTTATATTCAAGGTGGGCCTCAAATGGAAATGAAGCAAGATGGAGACTCTTTTCCCACCTACCAGGCACCAGAAAAAGCAGTGTCCCGTGCAGTGGCTTCGCTCTGCAGAAAGCCTCCAGACACACATCAACAGAGGAAGATGACTTTCAGTTGCAGCTCAGCCCTCAGCAGGTAAATGAAGTGCTGCGAGCCGGCGAGTCAGCCCACAAGATTCTTGACCTTGTCAGTGGAGTCCCAAATTCGGTGTTACGGTTTGAGAGCAACCAGCTGGCTGCCAATTCCCCGGTGGAAGACCGTCGAGGTATCGCTACCTGCCTGCAGACCAATGGTCTGATGTTTGGCATCTTTGATGGACACGGTGGCCATGCGTGTGCTCAAGCAGTGAGTGAGAGGCTCTTCTACTATGTGGCCGTGTCACTGATGTCCCAGCAGACCCTGGAGCGGATGGAGGGAGCTGTGGAAAGCATGAAGCCCCTGCTGCCCATCCTGCATTGGCTCAAGCGCCCAGGGGACAGTATCTACAAGGATGTCACGTCCGTGCACCTCGATCACCTCCGTGTCTACTGGCAGGAGCTGCTTGACCTGCACATGGAAATGGGACTCAACATTAAGGAAGCATTAACACATTCCTTCCAGAGACTGGATTCTGACATCTCGCTGGAAGTCCAGGCCCCCCTGGAAGATGAGATGACAAGGAACCTTTCACTCCAGGTCGCCTTCTCTGGGGCAACAGCTTGCATGGCCCACGTGGATGGAGTTCACTTGCATGTGGCAAACGCTGGTGACTGTCGGGCCATCCTTGGGGTCCAGGAGGACAATGGCATGTGGTCTTGTCTACCCCTCACCTGCGACCATAATGCCTGGAACCCGGCCGAGCTGTCGCGGCTGAAGAGGGAGCACCCTGAATCAGAGGACAGGACGGTCATCGTGGACCACAGGCTGCTGGGCGTCCTCATGCCCTGCAGGGCCTTTGGGGATGTCCAGCTGAAGTGGAGTAAAGAGCTGCAGCACAGTGTCCTGGAGAGGGGCTTTGATACCGAGGCCCTCAATATTTACCAGTTCACCCCCCCACACTACTATACTCCCCCCTACCTGACTGCCAAGCCTGAGGTCACCTACCACCGGCTGAGACCCCAGGATAAGTTCCTCGTGCTGGCCTCGGATGGTCTGTGGGACGTGCTGGGCAACGAGGAAGTGGTGAGGCTGGTGGTGGAGCACCTGGCCGAAGCGGGTCGGCACAAGCCAGACCTGGCCCAGAGACCTGCCAACCTGGGACTCATGCAGAGCCTGCTGCTGCAGAGGAAAGCCCAGGGGCTCCACGCAGCCGACCAAAACGCGGCCACACGTCTGATCAGACACGCCATAGGGACCAATGAGTATGGGGAGATGGAGCCTGAGCGGCTTTCAGCGATGCTGACGTTGCCAGAGGACTTGGCGAGGATGTACAGGGATGACATCACTGTCACGGTGGTGTATTTTAACTCAGACTCAATAGATGCCTATTACAGGGGGGGTTGAGAGGCTCCCGTCTGGCCAAGGTTAACTTAAATGCTTTGCTAAGACATTTTTCATTTATCCTTAAGCTGGCTCTTCAGACCTTACTGTTAAAAAGGCAGGCAGATGTAGCTTACTTAAAAATAGACTGATGTGAGCAAAAAAAAACCAGCCTTGGTTTAAAAACAGTAGCAGTGATTTCATGTCCCCGTGTGTTTTGGTCACCTTTTCTATGTAGAGAGGGCAGAGCATGGAGAGCATATGGGTTTGGGCCCATAGCCAAAGCCCTTTTATAAAGACACTGTTGTTAAACTGTCAGCCTGAGTCTTCCGAGGGTAAGTTTAATCATCGTTCTGAGAATGTGAAGAACTTTAGGATTTTCTGAGGTTCTGCCGCAAAATCAGCACACTTGGCAGTGTTCCTCAGTTCACAGTCGTGGACAGCTAGACTATGAAGGGAGGTTTTGTTTAGTTTTTATTTTTAAATGACTAAGACCTAGGTTTACAAAGCATATTCTAGAATACTTTTCTATGCAACATCCTAACTTTCTTGTGTGACTCTACTTGTGAAAACATTATGTGATGCTACACCCTCATTGGGTTTTAGTTCGGCCTAAAACCAAGTCCTCAGAGTTGCAAACAGGCCTGCTGTAAGCATGCTTGGAATGGCTCATCTTGGTTTTCAGCCAAGAGGAGTGAGGGTGGGTGAGGCCTCTGCCCCAGCTGATTTCACTAGTGCAGCTGGCGAGCCCTTCTGCTGTGTCTCACCCCTTGAACCTTGAACCATACTAGGAGGTAACTTCTGTCTAAGCCTTAATTCCTGGCCTTCCCTGCATTAATAAAATACCCTCCGGGGCTTAGCCTCTGGGCAGGTTAATTGAGAGCACTTAGCCTTTCTGATTATACCTCTCAAACGTTCTTCTGTGAATTCCACCTAATCCTCCTACCTCTGCTCTGCTGACTGCCTTGCTCTGCAGCTGCTGACTTCGTGGTGCTGTCCCAGAGGAAGGCTCCCTCTCCAGAGGGTTGCAGGGAAGGAGATGTGATTATGTACTATGATAGTTGGGGCAGGTCAGTGGGCAGGACTGGCACGTGCTATGGATTTGGGACTTAAGACTAGACCTGAGCCTGGACAGGTGAAAACACAAAGGATTTGAGAAGAGAAGGCTGCCTGTGGGCCTCCTGAAAGGCAGGAGGGAAGTGTTCTCTCTCTGCCTGATATATTGCCCGCTTTCTAGTCGGTATATTGAAGTGGAAAAAAGGCTGATTTGTTGTCTGCCTTTTCCCACAGTGAACTCTCTCAGGCTCTCTCAGCTCTTTCCCTGAATGCTCCAAGGAGAGCCTGCTGGTTAAGCCCCAGCATAGCTGTCTCCCCGAACCAACTTCCGGTGTTACTGGCCTTTCTGAGACAACATAGGCTATTGCTGGAGGACTCTGAAATTTGAGAGGGGGCTGGTGCTGGGTCATTGTGCGGACTGCCTAGCGTATCACTGAGCGGGAATGTGGGCTGCTGTGCCATCATCTCCCGAGCTGGCTGAGCCTCTGTCCCTTATACCTGGGTCACCTGCTGTGTAACGTGCTTCCTGGAAAATAATTCTTATCAAGCATTCACTCAGAAAAATGATTAACCCTGTTCTTTCATATTTACTGACATTTGTATTTTAAGATGTATAGCAATGTTCTTATTGGACATTGATTTTCTAACTGTTAGAGATATTTAAATGAAACTTGTCAATAAAAGAGACTAAATGAAATTTGGTGTCTTTTGGTCTGAATAGTAATTTCCTTCGGTCCTTAGGGTACCGGATTAGACCAGTCTTTGAGTCACCACCCTTATCCGGCCAGGGAAGATTTTAGTCTGTTCAAGGCCCCCCCTCCCCCACGCCCCAAAAGAAGTTTTCTCTGCAAATTTTTGATGGCCACTGACCACACAGGAAGTCCTCATTTGGTGTTAACCCTGTGTGCAGGGACCTGAAATGAAGGAAAAGGAAGTGAAGGCTTGTGTTGTAAGGGTCTCCACACACTCAGTGCCAAGTCCTGCTGGGGTTTCATATTATTTAACTGAGTTCATAAAACCAGCTTGTGTTCAATGCAGAGCCAGCGTTAGGGAAAATTTCCAGGCAATTACCTCCAGTGTTGAGTCCCCTCCTTCCCATCCGCACTCCTGGAGCTCTGTCTTCCAGCCCCTGAAGAAAGAAAGCTCCAAAGGACTGCTCCCCACCCCCCCCCCCCACCCAGGGTGCTTCTTGAAAGCAATCCGACTATTAAGTCATTAACACTTCAGTGTGGGCTAGGGTGGTTCACCTGGGCTTGAAAAGGAGCAGGTTTGCTGGAGGAAATGTGGAAAAGGGAATGTCTGAGGTCTGATGAAGATAAGAGGAGGAGCTATTTTCCTCTTTAATATCACAAAACTGAAAAACTTGCCCCTGACACTGTGGTAGGGCTGGGATTTGAACCAAATCCGCAGTCCATCCACTTGTCCCAATAATGGCCCCTTCAAAAAGGGAACATAATGCATGAAAACTCTTTCATTGCACAGTTTCAGCCCAGGGTGGGTGGGGATGGGATGGAGAAGTAGGTGGTGCTGAAAAGAAGCTAGATATACTTAACACATGTGTTCCAATATTCCGTCATTTTGGAACACGATAAAAATACAAGGGAAACGGAGAATTAAATTTTAAAGATTGAGCTCTTTGGACTCCTTCCAAGGGGAAGAAATAAATTCATGTCGTTTCCTTCATATCTAGAGTTTTTGTTTTTATTTCACTTGATGCTGTTAAATCCCCTATAGTTGTTCCCGGGCTCGTGGCCCTCTGAATCCTGGGTGGCCAGTGCTCCAAGCAGCTCCCTCTGGAACGGGTGAGTCCTTACCAGACTTCTATGGGTCAGAGTGTCTTTGTTCCACAAGCCCTTGACCTTATTATCTGTCCTGTATGGGAAACTGCTAGCTGCAAGGAGCAAGGCAGAAGTAAGTAAACCAAGACACATTCCTTTCCCTCACATCTGGAAAAGTGGTCTGTGGAGGGACTTTCCAAAACCTGCTCTGTCCCACGTCTTCACTCTTCCTGCCTTTCCAGGATTCTGGAAAGACCTCACTGGCCCAACCTTGTCCTCCCTACAGCGGATGAACAGAAAGAACGTCTGCCACCAAATGCTGCTCTGTCTGGTCCACCCTGCACACATCTCATGCCCTGGGTCCAAGGCTCCGGGGATGGCCCCCCCAGTGGGGGGCTGAGAGGCGTGACCCTGGGCACAATGGCCATGAGGATGGGCCAGACAGGGCAGGGAAAGGAGCAAGAGGAGTGAAGCACAGGGGTGGGTCTGGTCCAGTGGGTGTGAGGACAGACTCTGGGGTCTTTATGGAAGTAGAGATGAGAGTGCAGTGAGGGCTGAGGGGGGAGGTAGCCAAATGTGGCTGCGTGGGCAAGGGGGAACGCCTTCGGGTGGTCTCCTGGGAAAGGAAAGCGAGCGCGGCCAGGCAAGGAGCGCAAAAGGGACTGTGGGCGTGGCTTTCTCCTTGTCTGCTTGGAGGTGCGGTGGGCGTGGCTTTCTCCTTGTCGCCTTGGAGGTGCGGTGGGGGCAGCACCTCAGACCCCTCCCCTCCCCTTCACTTCCCCTGCAGCGCTGAAACTAGGTGCTTTGGGGCATTGGTTCTTGTTTTTCTCCTCTCCACTCCACTGCTGTAGTATCAGGCCCGGCCCCCTGTCCTGCTGATTGTAGAATGAATAAGGAAGGATGGGGAGATTGACAGAGGGATGGATGATTGGCGGCGGGGGTGGGGGTGGGGGTGGGGGCAGGGAGGCAGATGAAGAGGAATCAGCCAATGAGAGGTCAGAGAAGTAGTAGCAAAACCATGAGCTGTGGTGTGAAAAGGTGTGAGGAAAGAGGGTGAGGAGAAAACCGGTGGGTGTGGATAGACGAAAATGCACAAGTGATTTTCAAAGCATCGCTAAGGAGAGGCAAGAAATTCTCATGTGGGACTCAGGACACAGGGTGGGCCTGGATGGTGGGGGCTGGCTCTGTGAGAAGGCGGCCTGAGCTGCCGGGATGGCCCTTCCTCTGAAATAATGTGGCGTGGTGGGTAGTGGATGGGGAATATCATGGAGCTCACAGGTCCTTGGCTTGTGGGAAGGGAGAGTATCCCTGGGTTCACTTGTGGCTCCAGCGGCTTTGCTGACTCCAAACTGGACTTTGGCACGGAGGGATGGAGGAGCCAGCTCTTTTCTGAGCTCTGCCTGGTGGTTGGTCACTCAATCCAGAGGAGGACATGACAGGAACACCAATGGGGAGCGCTCGCGCCTGGCACTGCCTGTCCAGGCCCTTTGCTGGGGGATTCTGCCCAGAAGCAATGTGAGACAGGAGTCTACCTCTAGATGTCACCATCTGGCCATGTTGGTGCCAGCCACAGCTGGAGGGAGTGGGAGGACAGCATGCCTGAGAAGAGACCCTGAGGCACGGTCCTGCCAGAGCAGGGGGTCCCTGGGACTGCAGCCTGGGACACTCTTCAGGGAGCCTCACCAGACCCTGGACTTCCCTGGGGCTGGAGTGAGTGTGGGGTAGGAGAAGGACACTGTCCTGTGATCACTTAACCCTGCTTTGTGGGGACCGGGCTGCTGAAGTTCCAAGACAGCCAGAGCCAGGTGGTGGGCTGTAGGTGGTGGGGGATCAGTTGCCACCTTTTCCAGTCTCCCCCAGTGTGGGTGCTCCCCTCTGTGGACTGCCCCACACCTCTTAACCCTTCCCATCTCCTCTTCCTGCTCCCTGAAGCTGGGCCCCACAGCCAGCTGCCCAGCTCGGGAGTCCACTGCCCCATCCCCTGTCCCAGCCCCAAGAGTGGTTCAAACCAACTTTACCCACCCCCGGCCCCATGCCCATCCCCAAACAACAACAGCTGCCCCCTCCTGTCAGCTCCAGCCAGCACACAGCAGCCAGAGTGACCGTGGTCAGACTCAAATATTATGTATCACTCATCAGCTCCAAACCTTCCAGGCTCACCCTCACCCTTGGGAGAAACCTCAGAGTCCTCCTCCCCAACTTCCTCCACTCCTCCCCAGGGGTCACACAGGAAGAAAGAAGTGAAGAGAGAGAAAAAGGCCTTTCTTCCACAAGCTGAGGTCACCTCTTCCAAGAGTCAGGGTGCCCCCTGGTCACCCCTGGGAGGGAGGCTGGACCGTCCCTCCTTTTGCTCCTTGTTGCGATTTTAAGGATGAGCACAGATTCTTTGCTACCCATCCCATCAGGCTGTGGGGTCTAATTCTCCTCCTCTTGAATCTGGGCTGAACTTAGCACTGTGACATTGGCGATTGATATCCGTGTGTGGCGAAGTCTGGATAACTGGTCAATCTGAGAGATGGCTGTGATGGTTAATTTTATGTGTTAACCTGACTGGGCTAAGGGGTGCCCAGAAAGCTGGTAAATATTATTTCTGGGTATGTCTGTGAGGATGTTTCCAGAAGAGATTAGCATTTGAAACAGTAGACTGAGTAAAGAAGTGGGTGGGCATCAGCCCAGGGCTGGAATAGAAAAAAGAGGCCAAGGGAAGAAAGAGAAAAATGTGCTGTCTGTTGAGCTGGGACATTCACCTGTGCTCTGGGACATCTGGTGCTCCTAGTTCTCAGGCCTGTGGACTCTGACTGTAACTTAGACCATTGGCTCCCGTGGTTCTTAGGCCTTAGGCTTTGTACTGGAACTACACTGCTGCCTTTCTTGGCCTCCAGCTTGCAGAGAGCAAAGCATGGAACTTCTCAGCCTGCATAAGCACGTGAACCAATCCTTCATAGAAAATCTCACGATTATATGAAGCAAGTATCATGAACCCATTCTACAGATGGTGAAACTGAGCCTGGAAAAGTGAACCGATGGGCTCAAGATCACAAAACTAGTAATGTGGAGCTGAGTTTTGAACCCTGGTATCTGGCTTCAAAACTTCCTCTTCACTGGGGCACCTGGGTGGCTCAGTGGTTTAAGCCGCTGCCTTCGGCTCAGGTCATGATCTCAGGGTCCTGGGATCGAGTCCCACGTCGGGCTCTCTGCTCGGCAGGGAGCCTGCTTCCCTCTCACTCTCTCTGCCTGCCTCTCTGCCTACTTGTGATCTCTCTCTTTGTGTCAAATAAATAAATAAAATCTTTGAAAAAAAAAAAACTTCCTCTTCTCTTTCATGTGATTGCCTAAGCATTCTCATGATTCACATGATTCTGTTGAATATCCATTCATCTGATTAAAAAAAAAAATACCAACATGCCCTCTCTGCTCCCTTAAGTTAAAGTCTGGCAGGGAGGAGTGAGCTTTCTGTGGAAGCATTCCAGCAGAAGCTAGAGGAACATTTGGCAAGATGTGAATTAGATGGGGGCGCCTGGGTGGCTCAGTGGTTTAAGCCTCTGCCTTCGGCTCAGGTCATGATGTCAGGGTCCTGGGATCGAGCCCCACATTGGGCTCTCTGTTCAGTGGGGAGCCTGTTTCTCCCTCTCTCTCTGCCTGCCTCTCTGCCTATTTGTGATCTCTCTCTCTCTCTGTCAAATAAATAAATAAATAAATATGTGAATTAGATGGACTGTCAGGGGTCCCAACCTGAAGCTGGGCCTCTGTCTCTTCCTAGGGTGGGGCTGTGTGGGTGCAAGACAGGACGCTCTGTGTAGGGTCTTTACTTGTGTTCCTAGTCGGCCTGGCCTGTGGGGTTGGGAGGGCAAGAGCAGGTGGAAACTGGGGGAGGGGGTTGCTTGCCTCAATCAGGTGTGAGGGACCCGCAGATCAGAGCCTCCCTGGCTTTCCTGACCTCGGCACCCTGGACTGGTCTCCAATCCCCCTCCCTGCTCTGGGCTTGGCACCTCTGGCTTGGGGGAGAGCCCAGAACTATTCTGCCACACAGTGAAGCCTGCTGTCCTGCCCAGCACCTGTCAGAATGTATCAGGGAGAGAAACAGAGAGAGAGGGAGAGGGAGACAGGACCAGGCAGCCGCAGAAGGGGGGTTGGACAAATATGGCCATGGCCCTGGTGTCAGTAAGAAAGAGAAAGTGGACACCACTGACATGGCCTTGCTCAACGTACTGGACAAAGAGATTCTGGTGCAAAGTCGGGTGGACTTTAAAGTGACAGTGAAAAAAGTGATGGTGGAAGACCTTTATTATTAGACGGGAAATTGCTACATGGAGATACTGTAAGTGGGGGGTAGGGTGGGAAATCACATTATGAAACAGAATGTACAGTGTGACCTCAAGCTGAAATCTTTCCCCAACCCCCCAGCCCTCACACACGCCCCTCCACCAGCTCCCTCGTGACTTAGCCCACAGGCCAGGGGCTGGCAGTGGAGGAGGGGACTGTGACTATATTGGGAAGGGGATGAGATCACCCAGAGGCTGGCTGATTTAGAACCGGGTAACTTTTTCCACCCGTATGGCTCTCAGAGGCTTCTGCACTGGCTCATAAACCTTGGCGCCAGGCTGCAGGGTAGAGGGGAGCCATGATCCCCTCCCCAGGGGTGGAGATGGTGGTTGAAGCTGGATAGGGGACAGGTGCTAGGCTGAAGTTAAGGTAAAAATGATAGAATGTGGGACGCCTGGGTGGCTCAGTGGGTTAAAGCCTCTGCTTTTGGCTCGGGTCATGATCCCAGGGTCCTGGGATCGAGCCCTACATCAGGTTCTCTGCTCAGCAGGGAGCCTGCTTCCTCCCCCCTCTCTGCCTACTTGTGATCTCTGTCAAATAAATAAATAAAATCTTTTTAAAAAAATGATGGAGTGGGCCTAGTGGTGCCCAGGGCCCTGCTGGGATCCTACAAAAGCTTTGCTCGCAGAGAGCTGAGTGTTCTAGCACCACCGGGGACCTTTGTGGGCATTTCGTGGGTGCAGGAATATCCCAGAGGGTGGCGAGGGTGTCCACCTTGTGGCAAGCTGAGCCAGGTCCTCTTGGGCCCAGCTGTAACACCTTGTTTTGTCTTGAGATTCCTATTTGCCAGCCTGACTCTCCCCACGGAGAAGACCCCACCCCCACCCCACCCCCATTCCTGGCCAAACCCAGGGAAAAACCCTGGTGGGAGTAGCTGTGAAGGAAGAGACCTGGGCTGGGAAAGCAACCGGGTTCCAGTTCCAGCTCAGCAAATAACTGAGTTCAGTTCACTTCCCACCCTTGACCATGGTGCCCATCAGTCACCCTCAAAGCTGTGCGCCAGCCTCATGGAAATGTCACAGTATGTCACGGCATGCCCCAGTCCTCTGAGATTTTGCCATGCAGTTGTCCCACCCTGGTTATCCTTTCCTACCCTGGCTGCCTTTGTCGACTCCCGCCCCCTGAGCTGGGTCAAATGCCATCTCTCCCCCAGTCAGTGTCCACCACGCTGGCTTATCCATTTCCATTGGGGCTGACCCTGAAGGCAGGGGCTGGCTCCAGGGAAAATGCTCAGACATGTTGGATGAAGGAAGGGGAGGAGCCCTGGAAGGGATGAGGGGTCAGAAGAGGACCAGCTGTGAGCCCAGCACCGTCCTGTGCCAGGGCCTCGAGTGGGACCTTGGGGCCTCGGGACCCTCACCCACAGCAAACAGCAAAAGCTTATGGTTTGAGGCACCCTGACCTGGGCTTTGCAGGCAAGGAGCAGGAGCTGGACAGAACCAGAATGAGCCAGAGCATCCCCTCCTTAGCCCAAGCCCTGGGCAGCAGGGCTAGGAATGGAATTCTCCAGTTGGATGGAGTTTTTCTTGGAAAATCCCCACAAGCTCTTCCAGAAACGTGCTTTTGTGCCTGACTCTGACTCCTTCAGACTGGTGGGTAAGAGGTAAGTGGCAGGTGGGCTATACAGACAAGGCCCTTGCCTTCTCTAGACCCCTGGGCTTGCACTCTCGGACAGCCGAAATGGAGATTCACACATCAATTGAGCACCAACTGTCAGCTTCAGGGATCGAGGTCCCTATCATTTAAGATAGCATTAAGATAGCTGATGCTTGGAGATGCCAAGCGACTTGTCCAAGATCCCATGGCCGAGTCAGGATTTGAAGCCCACTTCTCGAGGGTTGGCCTGCATATGGCTCCAGTCTCCACACACCATTCAGGATTCCTGAAAGGGCAGGGTGAGCCCGCAGGCCAAGGATGCCACTTCCAGCTCGGTTCCATCTGAGCAAGCCTGGCCTGGCTCCCTGCCTGCCATTCTCAGAATAACCCGGTAGTTCTGGGCATGGATCACTGGCCATCACCTGGGATCTATTTCTGTTCTTCGGGTAACAAGGAAGTCTCACCTTGTGCAGTAACCACTTGGGGCGAGGGTGGAACAGGTGACCCCCAGCCCTAGCTGACCTTGCTGCCCTGTTGGGAAATGACCCCAGAAGGGAAGTGGGAAGCCTGGCTTAGACACTCTCCCTTCTTCTCCCTTCCCAGCCACTTCCCAGAATCTGGCTTTCTACCGCATCTCCTCTTCCCCCTCTTCTTGGCAGTCCACACCCCCTGCACACACACACACACACTATGACCAGGAGGCCAAGAGGATCTTCATTTCTCCTCATGACTCATTGCCAAATCTTCCACATCTAAACAGGTGGAAAATTCTTCCTCATGTCTAACTGTGGAAAAAAGCCCTTTTCCTTGGGTTTTAACCGGAGGGTTCTAGAATCCGGAGCTGTCTGGGGATCCAGCACGTAGAACTTGACCTTCGGTATCTGAGACCCTGAAACCCTATGGGGACAGGGGTTGATGGCATTTGAGATGACAGAAGCTGTGGGCATATCAAAGACATTCTGTAATGTCAGGTACAATCTCAGGGGTCCAGAATACAGAGAGGGACACCACAACCAAGGAGCCCCAAAGGAGGGGCTCCTTTCTACGGAAACCAGTTGTGTTCCTGGATGAATATTATTGCCCAAACTCAGCAACATAAATCAATTTTAAATAAAGAGACTGGAAGGAAACCTGATTTAAAAAATATTACTGTAGGGGCACCCGGGTGGCTCAGTGGGTTAAAGCCTCTGCCTTCGGCTCAGGTCATGATCCCAGGGTCCTGGGATTGAGCCCCGCATCGGGCTCTCTGCTCCACAGGGAGCCTGCTTCCTTTCCCCCCTCTCTCTCTCTGCCTGCCTCTCTGCCTACTTGTGATCTCGGTCTGTCAAATAAATAATAAATCTTTAAAAAAAATGTTACTGTAACAACAAAAACAAGAATGACCACTGCTGTAATGACAACATAAAAAATAGTAGCTCTTCCCATTTTCTGAGGGCCCCTGACGTGCCAGCCCCTGCACTAAGTAAGGACTTTGCTCGTACTATCTCAGTTAATCCCCGCAATGTGCTCTTCTCTCCACAGCCCTAGCCAGCAGCCTGCAGGCTGAGCTCAATAAATGAGGTTGGATTTTGCCAGATCTGCAGCTTCCCCCGAGGTGGATGGACAAGCCCTCAGCCCAATACACAGGGGATGCCATGCTCCCCCCCACAAGCAGTGCTGGGTGTCAGAGGGCGGGGCTGGCCGCCAGAGGCTGCCTTCCAGGAGCCAGCCAGGCCCACCAAGCTGACCACAGCCCCCACTTGGCCCTACTCCTGTAGGCGCTGGGGCTTGAAATAGTGGCCGTTTGAGAGTTGACAATCAAAGGGCAGCTAAAAAAAGTCCCTTCAGTCTGGGCTCTGTCGCACACGGCTCTTAGGGCCTATTTTGGGGGAGAGGGTGCCGACGTGCCAGTGGAAAATCCATGAGGCGGGAGTCTCCAGGGTGGGGGACCTGTGTGCTCCCTCTCCCCATCCTGGCTGCCCACCAGAGCATATGTGCGTGCACACGGGCATACACACACACACATACACACACACATCTGCAGCCCTCAGGCCGAATTCCTTACTGGACTTTGTTCTTACAACAGCCTAGGAAAGGGATGAAGAAACTGAATCTCAGAGAAGGGAAGCAACTTGCACAAAGTCACACAGCCGAGACATGGGCAGGACTGTGGCTGACCTGGGCTTCTGCAGCTCATGGTACAGTGCTCTTCTCCTAGAGGAAGCCCCAGCCTACGAACCCACCAGGGAACCCAACACATTGTCTTCTGGGGCATGAGAAACTCCAGGCTTGTGTCTTATTGTTGGGATTGGGTAGGAAGCTGAGGACAACCTGCAGGTCTTGATGACCACATGGGAAGAAGTCCCCCTGGAAGTCCCACTTCTGATGGGACCTTGCCTGGCTGTGCAGGCAAGAGGCAGCTGTGGCAGACCTTGTCCCAAGTGAGCCCATCCCCCAACCATGTCCATGTGACCATCTCACTGTCCCCCTACCCAGGCCCCCAAAGCTGGCAGCCCCGGCCAAGTTTCCAGAGAATGTGTCAGATAAGGGGCTGGTGCTCATGACTCCCTCCCACCTAGCTACTATCTCTGACCCTGTGGCCACCACTAAGTAGGTAAGAATAGCAACAACCCCTGCGACTGGGCAGGCACACAGGGACAACACAGCGACATCTTCAGGCAAGCACCAGGCTGCCGGAGGCAGCAGTTCTAGCCCCATCCAGCTCCCCTCACTGCCCTGGGCCCAAAGTCCCACAGCATCTTAGGAGACAGGGCCAGGCCTTGGCCACTGCTGCCTCAGTGGATGGGCTGTGGAAGGCAGCTTGTCACCCTCTGCTGAGGAACCGTGTGACCTGGAGCTGCACACTCGTCCCTCTATGGGTCCAGAAGCAGGACAAGGTGGCCCAACGGCCCCCTGGAGACTGGCGAACATCCAGCAAGGCCTCTCCTGGGGCTAGAGCCCTTCGTTGTCCTGGTAACAACAGCCTGGCCTGGCTGTCAAATACCCCCATGAACCCTGACCCTCTGACTTCCCGATCAGCGGGGATTTGGACGGGGTAAGGCTGTGAGAGTCCCTAGGACGTGATTACAAGTTAGGGGGGCATGTTGTGTCTGAGTCCACTCTGCAAGTCTCCCTATGACACTCCTGTGGGTGTGCGCCACTGTGTCGCACGAGTGTGCGAGTGTGGCAGCATCACTCAGAGGAAAGAAGCTGTTGTCATAGAATCCAGGGGGAGCGTCACCGTGACACCAGAGTGAGGAGACGTAGGGAGCTTGGTGTCCAAGTTCCTGAGTCACTGTGATACCTGGGGGGTGGCGGGGAAGAAAGCAGCCCCCTCCCGCCCCCACCACCACGTCAGCGGCCCCTGCAGCTCCCACAGCCTGACTCACTGCGTGGCTCAGACCTGGCCCAGGCCCCTCCCCCAGCCTCTTCAGCCCTCTGCTCCCAGCCCCCTTGCCCTCTTCATCTTCCCCTGGAGCCTACCTCCTGCCAGACTCACCCCTGTCCAACCCCCACTGATCCAAGCAGTCTTGAGGAGAGGGGCCGGGGAAGGGGAGGAAGGGAGTGGCTGGGGTGAGTTCCGGCACACTCCCACACTGTGACACCATGCAGATCAGACTTTACTATGAACTTACACACCCACAAACATTCACACACACACACACACACGCATGCATGTGTGTGTACCTGGTGGAGTGACAGGGCCACCAAGGGGACTTAGGAAAGCTCAGTCTCTCAACACTAGCCCTGCCAGGTAGGCCCCCATAAACCTTGAAATCCTTTGGATCCTCCCATATCTCTTAGGTCCCCTCATTAGAAACACGCTATCCCATAGCAGCGGGACCTCTGGAGGTGTGATCAGAGGAGGAACTGCCCTGAGGCCCAAGCTAGGGTCCTGGGGTGGATACAGGTAGGTGTGGGTGGGATCAGAGTCTCTGAGATCCCCAGACTGTTTCTCTGTGAGTGAGGGCCAGACTGACTTCTGGGCCTCTCCCTTCAAGAGCCTTAATCTCTGGGGCTGGAAAAAGTTTAAAAATATCCTCATGTTTACATTCTTTCCAAGCCCGCCTCCCAATCCTCTCCTCAGTGCTGGATCCCTTTGATCTGTTCCTGTGCCTCTGAAAGGGGCCTGGGAGAGGGGGAGCAAGAGCTCCCCACTGGGGCAGACCCTACGACTCCCTGAAGCTCCGAACAAGTCTGAACCCCATGAGACCCCTCAACGTCTCCACAGAAAGAACTTTAGACCTGGCAAGGAGCCAAGCCTGGAGGGGGTGTCTTGCCTAGGGTCACCAGCAGGGCCATGTGAGGGCTAGAGTTGGGTTTCCCCTTCAAAATCCTTCCCAAAAGCCTGGACCTCATGGGGCCCCTGAGGAATGTGGGAGTAAGGGGCTGCAGGCTGCCGTACGGGCCCCCACAGTCTGTGCACCAAGGAAAGTCACGTGCACTCAGCTCTTGCTGTGGGCCCAGTGCTGTGCCAAACAGTTTAGTGGGGATCATCTCATGTAGTCTTCTCAACAACTCCACTTTTGTGAGTCCCGTTTTATTAACAAGTAAACCAAAGCTCAGAGAGGTGAAGTGACTCGTCTGGGAACACACAGCAAAGATGAGGCAGGGCATGGACCTCATGTTCCTCTATCCACACTGAGCTCTCAGTTATTCCTCACCTTGGCTTAGCAGCTAGGCCCTGCCTGCAGAATGAGGCCCGCCTCCCGAGGGTAATCTCTACCAGCACTCACTGACCCACGGCCAAGTCCACAGACCAGTACTGGCCCTGTGCTTCTGACCCTCTGGGACATAGGAGGAGGCCTGACCCCTCTCTGATCCTCACTTTCCTCTACAGAATGGGCTGCAGATCATGGAGAGGCTTCTGTCCACAGACTCTCAGGGAAAGTGGGCCTGTGTCCCTGGGGATTATGGACCTTCTGGTCAGCACCAGAACTGACATAGTCAGAGGGTGGCCTGGGACCTGGAAGCCAAAGCAAAAAAGGCCTCAAGCTGGGGCAGGTGCTTTAATTTGCCCTGTCATCATCCACTCCTTCCTTTGTTGGTAACCCCCCCCCAACCTCTTTACCAACCCACCCATCTATCCACCCATCCACCCACCTACAATCCACCAACCTGCCCGCCCACTCATCCACTCACCCACTCATCCACCTAACTACCTGTCCATCCATCCAGAATAAAGACCCAGAGTGGGGTGACGCCAGGGTCCCAGTTCAGGTGCTGTTGGCTGGACTTGGGAAGGTCCCTTCACCTCTTCATGATTCACTTTCCCATTTTGACAAGAAGAGGCTGGCCTGATGATCTCTAAGCCCCTTCTCAGGGATCTCGTGGGAGCAGAGGCCTGCTGAAGGCTGTGGACATTTGAGGAGAAGTAATTTTAACCTCCGCCGGACAGTCCCGTCCTGCACTCCGCTTCTAAGACTCTCAGCGGCAGCCCTTCACCTCTCTGACTTTCAAGAAACTCCAGGGGCAAATGGGGACAATAATCCTGCCCTCACAGGTTGGTGGGAAGATTAGATGAGATGCTTTGCACCCTGGAGATTTCTAAGTGGATGCAGGCGGAATAGAGGATCCTGGGAGAGGGGCAGGAAGCTCTGCTTGAACTGCAGTAGTTAGCAGAACCTCCAGTTGGGGTGTGTGTGTGTGTGTGTGTGTGTGTGTGTGTGTGTGTGCATGCGTGCGCACACACGTGCACGTGCACACTGGGCCCAGGATGGTGGAGACTGGCCTCAGAGTTCATTCCTGGGCTGGGGATCCTCTGTGAGTCTCTCAGACTCTCAGGCCAACCAGGATGCCCACCCCATCTCTCTTGGTTGGGCTTGGCCCCCATTCCACAGAATCTGCCAGGAGCAGAGAGATTATCTCCTAAAAATAGGGCCTGGGCCCCACAGAGGTTGTTTTTCTCCCTTCCCCATGCTTTACCATCATCAGCTCAGGGTGCCTGGGACAGCGAGTCCCACCCTGGCTCCCCAGAGACCGTTGGGATGGGTGCATGGAGGATCAGCGTGTCTACGGTCAGTCAAGGGTCAGGGATTGGAGCTCCGCCCAGAGGTGTGGTCAGGGCTCAGCAGAGCACCAGGGTCATGGTTTAATCTTGGGTCAGGGGAAAGGGTTCACTGGGGGCAGGGGCAGGAACAGCTCCAGGGTGAGCCATGGGGTTTCCTGTCCGTCTGAGTGATTCCCCCTTCTCTGACTTTCTGCAGACCCTGCCCCCATATACTCACCATCATGTATATGAAATCCAGAGGTGCCCTGGAGCCTGTGCTGGGGCAGAGGGACCCATTCCAACCTCACCTCTCCTGTTTCAGTCCAATTATACCCTCATGATTCCCATGCAGATCCTTCTTAAAATTATGGGACCTCTGCCCACCCACATGCAGGTGACCCAAGCAAATACAGCAGTGTGCTCACACATAAGCACAGGAGCCCTCCCCTAGCAAACAGTTTTCTGTGTCCCAGAAAACACAGAATGCACTCTCAAGGACACCCTCCTCAACTCGACCCATCCAGGATCTGCAGCCATGGTCTCCAAATGCCCGGAAAAATGACCCACCATTGCTCCAACTTCACGTTCTCACCAAGAAGCAAAGTGATGCCCCCATATCCCTCCTTAAAGGGAACCCAGGCTTGTCTCTCAAGCCCGTAGACCCTCTGTGCAGTAGGAGATGCAAAAGGAATGAAGGTTGACATGAGTAATGCACACATGCACATGACTCTGAGAAGCAGGCACAGCCCCTGCCTGCTCTCTGAGGCTTTATTGGTGGACAAACATGGCCCCATATGGAGCATTCCCATGGGCAGCCCATAGCCAGTATTCAGGCTCTACAGACTTGTCTGGTGATGTTGGCTCCACCCCGGGCAGGGGAAGGGGCTCCAACTCTGTCCTAGCCCCAGTGATCCACAGTGCTGGGCCCTCTCCCAGGGGACCCAGATGGAAGCAGAGGCCAAGCTCCCAGCTGGGGCTGCCTGGACCATTCAAACAGCCGCCTTCAGGGGCACGCTGTCCACTGGCTGATCTAGATCCTTCTTCCTCGCCAAGGTCAAATGAGTGAAGATGAGGATGAGGAAGATGCCTGAGGGGCCCAAGAAGGATGCATCAGCTCTCAGGAGGAGCCTTGGGACTTGTCCACCACCCTGCTGTTGCTATTGGTTTAATAAGGTACTAAGGTTTCCTAAGCAGCATCTGCAATGCTGGGTGCGTATGACTGGGGTCCTGGGCCCAGAAGAAGCCTGAATGCTTGGACTGTGGCTATCCAGAACACCCCAGCCTCCTCCCCCTTCTCTGGGGAACAGTTTGGTGGAAGTCATCTGGGAGCCACTGAGCTGTTCCCATAGACTCAGGAAGCATTGTGCTAGAACCATCACCACCACCAACAACAAAAAAAAAACAGCCAAGGGAAATCCAGAGGGCCAGAGAAATCAAGGGGATAAAGAGGGAGGCTTGGACTAAAAGGATTAGGCTAGGAAGACCTGGGCTCTGCCACGTTCTGGCTGTGTGACCTCAGATGAGTCACTTGACCTCTCTGAACTTCAGGGACCTCATCTGGAAAATGGAGAGATGCCACAGTCTATCTCACAGGGTTGTGAAGACTGACTCTGATAATCCTATATTACACAGTCAACGTATAATCACAGAAGAGCAAATGCTGTCATCAATGATGATGATGGTGAGTAGGATAGCACGAAGCAGGAACAGATGACTAGGAGAGCTGTGGGGTTCCTTCTCCAGCCTTGGGGAGCCCCACGGGACAGGGCACTGTGTACCCGGAGGCTATAACTCCGAGCGTCCACCATCCTCCCCCGCTAGCAAGCCCAGCACCCATTACCTATCGCCATCAAGGTGCCCACGAGGATGCCCACTGCTGACAGCTTCGAGGGCATGCCCTTCATGCGGCCCACCTTGCGCATGCACTGCCCCTCCACGTTGCAGCGACACACAATCACTGGGGGACAGGGGACGGGGGAAGGTAAGGGCGCTGGGGACTGGAGCTCCAGCTGCTCAGAGGCTCCTGCGCAGCCAGCTGATAGACAATTTGGGGCACACGTGTGTATTTATGTGTGGGGGTGGGCGCCTACTCCTCTGCATGCTGTGCCTCTGTGCGCTGTACCCAGCCCCTCCCCCTGCACCCCAATGGTCTCCTCAGGAACTGCAGGCACACAGTGCCCCGACCTTACCTCGGACCAGGAGCTGCCAGGTCCCAGCGTTGTGGCTGACAACCACCGGCACTGCGTGCTCACGTGGCTCCACCCAGTGCAGGGCCAGGGTGAGGTAGGCATGGGAACCTGTGGGACCGCAAGCAGTGACCCCAGTCCCTAGTCTGGGCAGGCCCGAGGCCCAGCCCCGCCACCACAGCGCAGGGCCATCTCATCTCCGAGCCACTCCCCCACCGCCTCCCGCCTTGGCCACGGTCTCCTGCCTTTCCCCACCACACACCGTTGAGAGCCCGGAGGTTCCAGTCCCGCTGCACCGTAGGGTTGGAGCCAAGGGCAAAGCTGTAGGGACCGTGCCCACCAGCCGGGTCAGGGTCCTCTCTGGGTCCACTGATAACCACACCATGGTCCTGGCGAGGCGTGCAGAGGTGGCGGGTGGGAACAGGGTTCAGGGTTGGGGCCCAGGCGGAAGGGGCCTTCAGGAAGTGGATCACAAGGGTTGCAGAGGTGCTCAGTGTCGGCTGGTCTGCAGAGGAGGCCGTGCGAGCTAGCCCCAGGCCCGGAGATCTCACAGCATCTAGGCCCCACCAGCTCTACAGCCCCTCCACCCCAACCCGCCACCCCCCCCCCCCCCGCCTCATCCTCGCTCCTGTCTCTTCCTCACCGTGCACCTTGTCCCCTTCGCTATCCAAGTGGCTGCCAGGCCTTTCTGTGCCTTCCTGGATGCCCCGCTTGCCCTCACCACCCCCCGCACCACCCCAGCCACCGGTGTCAGGGCCCAACAACGTGGAGATGCCCTGACCATAGGGGCACTCGCTCTGCTGGGTCTATCATGCACCACGGGACAGTCCAGCCCAGAGCAGAGCTGCCTCCCTGATATACCCATGCCAGGGCCAGCTTTCATCCAGTCAGTGTGGCATCCAGAGTCCTCCATACCTGGCTTCAGTGGCTTACGTCCTGGCCTGCAGCGACACGGCCCCCCGGCACGCCTTCCACCTGCCTGGCCCCACAGCCTCTGCTCCTAGCCTACATCTGAAGCCAACACCGGAGAGGCCCTCCAGGGCCGAGGGGCAGGCTTGGAGGATTGTAAGTGTCCAGTGAGGAGCATGATCTGAGAGGGGATGTGGATACCAGGCATCTCAGAGACCGACGTTGGCCCCGGCCCTCATTCCTCTTTCCTGCCTGGGGCAGAGTGGATGCCGGGAAGGACGCTAGGAAGGAAGTTCAGCCCTGTCCATCTCTCTATCTCCCCAAGGCTTACTGTCCCTCGCAGAGGCCCCACGAATGCCCAGCCATACCTTCGTATTGGGCCTCCACGAGCACAGTGTACATGTCCCCAGGCTGGGCGCCCTGCAGGGGCCGGGCTGTGCGCACCTCCCCAGAGACCTCCTTGATGCAGAGCCAGCCCTCTGAGTCATTGAGCAGGGAGAACCTGAGGCCCAGAGAAGACGGGGGTGGGGGGCAGGGAGGCACTGGAACCATATATGGGGTTTTACTCAGAGACACCCCCTAGGGCCATGTGACCTGTTCAAGTTCCACATCCTCTCTGTGACTCGGGGGTGGCAGAAGCGCCCAGGGTGCCCAGTTTCTCTCCCCAGCTTTAGGGACTTGTGGAGGGACAGGGCTTGAATCTTGGATACTGTGGGGGGTCGGGGAGGGGAACTATCAGAGACTACTGCAACTCCACTAGTCTCAGGTCACCCCCTAAAGGGACAGGATGGGGCCGGGGAACAGACCTTGTCTGCGCTGCAGTCTGGGTGAGGGATGGGGTGGTTGGCATCCAGGACAGTGCGGGAGGCAGCCTCTGAGCTTGCGTGGAGTCTTACTCTCCGTTCCATGCCCCACCCAATTCTTCCAGCTCTGACCCACCCTCAGGACTCAACCTCACCATTAGCATTGGTTAGAGGAACATTCCAGGCCATAGGTAATGTGGGTACCCTCTGAGGCCCTGGGGGTCATCCCTGGGGAGCAGGGGAGGTCCGGCCCAGCTAGGGGGTGGGCTTCTGGCTCACCTGAGGGGACTGCTTACAGGTTCTGAGGGTTGGATGGTCAGCAGGAGGGAGCCAGCTGGGGTGCTGACTGGGACACTGGCCTCGTAGCTCTGGTCCAGCCTGGGGAGCGGCACCGGCTTTTCTACCAGCACAGTCACTGTGGCTGTGGCTCCAGGGCCTGGGCCTGGCCCCACCAATTCTGCCACACTCCGGACCACTACCACCAACCTGTGACTGGAAGCTGCCTCATAGCTGAGGTTCTAGAACCAATGGAGTCCAGGTCACTGTTTGGGCCAGGGCACACTTGTGCATTCACGTGGGTATACCCACGTGTGTCCCTTCCCCGGCCCCAGCCCCTTACCTTGAGGAGTCGGAGTTGGACATGACTGGAGTCTGGCTCCCATTCTAGGCCGAAGGTCCCCTCCATATCCCCTGCCTCAATGGCAAAGTCCATGAGGCGGAAGGCAGGCTCAAGGTCAGCATCAGTGGCCATGAGTGTGGCCACTAGAGTCCCTGGCTCTGCGTCCTCAGGAAGGCTCACAGGCTCAATCTGGAGAGATGCAGAGGGGCCGTGAGCCCCTCATCGGTGCCTTCCCAAGGTCTCCTCCCCTGTTCCTGCTTACCTGGGAAACAGTGAACTCGGGGGCATGGTCATTGATATCTGTGATTATGACAGCGACCTCACACGTGCTGCTGAGGCCTGAGGCAGGAGAGGGCATGTTGGAGAGACCAGGAAAGGAACAGAGAGGGAGGGAGCCTGGGTCACCATCAGGCACTTACCACCCTCAGCTCCACCTCGGTCAACGGCCTTCACCCGAAGCAGGATGTTCTGGCCAGCACGGAGGGGGGCATCCCCCAGAGTCACACTGCCTGAGGTGAAGTCCAGCTCAAAGGATCTTCCGTCTGCTCCCTCCTCAGGCTCAGGGTTCAGCAGCTGATACACAATGTGGGAATTGGGGGAACCGGGGGCATCCATGTCCTCTGCCAACAGCCTAGTCACCTTGGTGCCTGTGAAGACAGCACCCACCTAGGTGGGACCACAGCCCAATCTGGAAGCCCCATTCCACCCACTCCTCTGTAGTGTAGTGCTGGACTGAACCTGAGCTCGTGGGAAGGTAGGGGCATGGATGGAAGGGCCCGAGGCTGGCCCCATCCCAGAGAAGAGCAGAATGGGACAGCTCCCAAGGACTCAACCCTCCCCATTCCCTGCCAAGGCATATAGCTCACCTGGGGGGCTGAGCTCAGGAATGCTGACTGGGGAGTCCCGTGGAGAGCAGACAGGTGCATTGTCATTGACATCCATCACCACCACGTGCAGCCCCAGAGGTTCTGTGTAGTCCTCACGGTGGGTGTTCTGAGCCCGCACCTGGAGCAGGTACTAAAATAGGCAGTGGGGGGCTTCAGGTGAAGTCCAAGGGCAGTTCCAGCCCAGCCGGGGTCTGCGTTCCCTTCTGATGGCCAACTCCAGCTTTCTGGGTGCCCTTTCACTGCCTCAGTGCCTGTGGGGGATGTGACACCCCCAGAGGCCAACCAGACAGTGACCGGGCACCCCTCAGCCTGCCTTCCTGGCTTCCCCCTCACCTCACCTCAGCCTGGGCTTCTCGGTCCAGCTCCTCGGTCACGTAGACTTTCCCTTCTGTATCCACATCAAAGGGGCCAGGGGGCTGGCTCTCCAGGTGATAGTGTACACCTCCCCCATTCCAGTGTACCTGGCAGGGGGACACGGAAGGAGGGCACCCCGGGATGAGGGACAGGGGCTGTCAGCTCTTATGCCACAGCTCTTCCTGGGTGGGGAGCTTGGGGCCCTGCTGCTGGGGGACCTCACGCGAGTTGCTCTCCTCCCTGGAGCCCAGGTAGGGTCCTCTTGTTTGCGACACTTGTAGCAAGTCCCTGGTGGCCCTAGTCCAACCCTGGTCCCCGCCCAAAGTGCCTTAAGGACCAGGCTGTATTATTCTCTGCCCTCCTAGGCCAGGCCTGACCCCAGGGCATTCCTCGAGGAAGTCTGAGACATTCCAAGCCTGGGTGACAATCCCCATGGCAGCAGGGAGGTGGCAGCTATTCTCCCTAAGGAAGCCTGGGGCAAGGTCAGGTCAGGGCCCAGAGCCACACTGGCTAGAGGATAATGGGTGAGGGGCTGTGGCCCTGGTCCCAGGGCCCTGGAGACCCAACTCCATGATGGGAACCAATGGGGACAGTAGAGGGAGGAATATAGGTAGGGGAGGAACAGGGGTCAAGCTGGGCCTCAGACCCACCCCCCCAAATCTTGAGACTCGGGCCCAGCTGTACCAGCCATGGGGCGACTTCAGCCCCTGGAAGCCACACTCACCTGGGCTATGGGGTGTGGGTATGGAACTTTGAGATTCTCTGGCACGTGGACAGGATCTAGGGGCACCCAGGTGTTCTCTACTATGAAGACATCTACGGTGGCAGTGGCCTGGTGGCCCGAAGCCTGGTCACCCATGTCCTTGACCTGTACCAACAGTTGGTAGGGCCCTTCCGCAGCCTGGCTTAGGCTGGTGCTTCCTAGAAGGGGCAGAGTGGCCAGCTGAGCAGAAGACCAGGGCTTCCTTCTCAGTGAGTAACAAACACAAAGCCAAGCATATGGCAGGTGTTCAGGTGCCCTCTGGGCCCAAGGGCAAGAGGGACTTTGAGCACCGGACTGAGCACCCAAGCAGGGCTTGGAAGTTTGCAAAGTCATTTCCATATCTAGGCACACAGTGAATGGCTGATGGACTGGATGACTAGGAGGAGGGTGAGGGTCCATGGCGGGATGGGGAGATGCATAGATGACCGGCTGGATGAGTAGATGGCTGGCTAGGTAAATGGATGGGGAGCTGGGTGTGTGGATGCGTTCATTTGGATAGCTGTTTGAGCAAATGGGCGATGTATGTGTTTGGGTGGCAGGTGGGTGAATGGGGGACTGGCTGGGTGGGTTTATGGTTTTTTCTTTCCATCCCCAGCCTGTGTCTCTGGCCTGAACTCCCTTATAATCAGTCCACAGTTCTCCCGGCAACATCCTAGGCTACAACCCCCCAGGTCTCTCCTATCCTTGCCCCTTAGGCTTGGGGGTCCAGAGCGTAGGGCTGAGGCTACTTCGTTCACACTATTTTTTTCTCTCCATGCATGGTTCAAACATTTTGCCTTGCCACTCTCCACCTAGAACGCTCTTTCTTCTTCCTCTCTCCAGCTCCGACCCCCACTACCATGGCAGCTCACATGCCACCTTCCTCAGCTTTCCCTGACCCTCTCCCCTCCATCACACCCAGCTCAGGCTCACCTTCAGGGCTGAGGGCCAGAGCCCCCAGCCGAGGCTCCAGCTGGAACATGTGCGGGGAAGGCTGGCCTGGGGCCTGGTTCAGGATGTAGAATCGGAGATCTGAGTTGGCTGTGCCTGGCTCATCCTCGTCCAAAGCCTCAAGGAAGAGGAAGGGGATGCCTGGTGTGTGTGGAGAGGGCAAGCCGTAAGGGGTGCAGGGGGGTGAGGAGAGTTTCTCCTGCCTCCCCCATCTCTCCCTGGTGCTTCTTTCCATATCTATCATTTGTGTCAGGAAGCTGGAGGTGAGCCACAGATTTTCAGCCCACTCTGCAGGGGAGCAAACTGAGGCCAAGAGTGGATGGGACTGGAGGACTCTCAGTGGGGTGTGGAGCAGGATGGGGCAGAAATGGGAGGGGGCAGCTTGGCCCCTAGCTGCCCTGTCCTTATGCCGATGGCCGGTCATCTCTTTACTCTCTGTTCTCTCCTCAGGGCCCACCTCTGGTTCGCTGGTGGCCCTGGGCACTCACCAGGCTTGGTGCCCAGGCTCAGCTGAAATTTGTAGACGAACTGAGAGAAGTGGGGCACCTGGTCATTCTCATCCTTCACATCCACAAGCACAGGCTGTGGGCCCCAGAAGACATGTCCATCCTCAGTCTCCAGGGTGACCTGGAAGGGAAGGTTCGTCAGCACCCCGGCCCGCCTACACCGTTCTCCCCGACACTGGCCCGGTCATACCTGCAGCCGGTACTCCGACTGTTCCTCTCGGTCCAGGGCCCTGGTCACCAGCAAGAAGCCAGACTCTGGATCCACAGCAAAGAGGCCCTCAGCTACCATGCCTGGGGTCCCTGACAGCACAATCTTGCCCTCTGTTTCCTCAGGGGGCAGTGGCAGCTATGGAGGAGAGCAGAGGTAAAGGCAGTGGGAACCAGGCCTGGGGGATGCCCCTCCACCCAATGGCCCTATTTTATATGTGGGAAAACTGAGGCTCAGAGAGGGCTAGCACTTGCCTGAAGTCACACAGCCAGTAAGTCACAGGACCAACACTCAAAGCCAGAGCCCTTTCTCCTGCACTTGATGTGCCCCAGGACTCCCCACCCTCCTTTCTAAAGCTTGAAACCCCACCACCAATAGTTTATTAAAACTCTACTTTCTACTGGAATCGAAATTTTGTTAGTCTCTCACACTATATCACATTTTGTTTGGGAACCAGGATTGAAAGAAAGGCAGAGCAAGAAGGAGAGAGAAATGCTGGAGGCAGGGGAAGCGTGACCTGCGGGGAGGGCAGCCCACCCAGTTCTTAGGCTCACCTTGATCAGGTACAAAGGGAAATTTCCGCCATAGTTTTCAGGGACTTCCACATTCAGTTCTGCATACCGGTCCTCGGGGAAAACCTGGGGGAGGGTTCTCTCCTTGTCTCCAGGCTTTACCTTCTATTGTGGGTGCCCGACAAGGAAGTGGAATTTCTGCCCCTTCTAGGGGCCTGGCCATACCTTAGCCCAACCACCTTCTGGCCTTTGAACTCCTGATCCCACAACAAGGTCTATAGCCAGCTCTGCACACCCTCCCACAACTAGTCCCTTCCATGGTCCGTGCAACTGGTCCAGGCGGAATGGGAGAGAAGGGTGCCAACTCCCAAGGCCGGGGTCTGAAGGAGACGAGTGGGACCCAGCTCACCTGGGTTATGGAGAGGCAAAGCGGCAACAGCCAGGCAGGGACCATGGTCAGGATGGGCCTGAGGGACAGGGCAGTAAGGATGCAACCAGGATCGGTGGGCAAGGATTCCCTCCTAATACTCTCCTCCTAGAGAGTGTCCCTCCCTTCACTCCCACTCAGCCCAAGCCATGGCTTCCACAGGCCCCACAGGGTGCAACTGTTCCTTCTTCCAGCCTTCTCCAGAAGCTGGACCTCCTGCTACCTGTCACTACGGGAAAGGCATCCAGGCCTCCTCCTGCCCCTGTCCTTCTATACTCTCAGAGCTGCCCCTCCCCATCCCACCCACTTGGACATTGCCCCCTACCCACTGTCATCCTTGTCCCCTATCTCAGCCCATTCCATACCAATAGCCAGAGGGACCTCAAGACAGACTAGCCTCCTCTTCCTCCCCTTAGAGGAGTCCACGGGTCCCCATCACCTGCAGGGTTGAGGGCCATCCAGCTCCTCAAGCAGGCCCACCCAGGCCCCCAGGCCCAACCATCCTGTCTCTTGGTTCTTGCCCCCCAAGAATCTCCATTGGAGTTTCATCTCCACACTTTTGGCTCCTTCCTGACTCTGTACAGAGATCCCAAAGTGGTAACTGCCCAGCTGCCCCAAATATCACAAAAGTCTGAAGCTGGAAAGACCCTGACGACGCTGAGGGTCACTTCGTGCAGCCACCTCATGCTGGAGGCGAAGCTGGAAGGGCAAGATCTGACCAAGGTCACACAGGACTTTACCACAGGACAATTCCTCCTGGAACAGAGGACCCACAGTTCAGGGTCTTGCGCCCTGTTTTCCCACCCACTGCCATCCTTCAGACACGGAGTCCGCTCAGGGAGGGAGTCCTGCCCTCATCTTCGTGTTTGCCAGCACACAGCATGGAGCGGGGCCTGCAGAGCAATGGACAACGACTCCAGCCATTCCTGGCAATCCTTCCCCTGAACGAAGGCTGAATAGGACATTGTTATTCCTTCACCTACCACCGACCCCAGCCTCAGCCCTGCTCACCCCTCCACTCCAGGGCACCCTCCGGTGCCTAAGGCGGGCTCTCTTGGTCCAGCTGCCAGGTGAGAGGGTTCTTTCTCCAGGGAGTGCTGGCCAGGCCGGGATGGGTGGGGTAGGGCAGGGCGGACACTTGAGCAGGTAGGCGGTCCAGCCATGCTTGCTCAGGAATGGAAAACACCACTGGGCCCAGGGCAGCAGGCCTGGCCCTGCCCAGCCCCCCAAGTTACTCATTGACTTTGGAAAGCTGGGGGCTGCTCAGCATCCGTGACTGCCAGCCCCAGGAGGTGGGGAGATCACTGGCCTGGCACTGCTCCTGTTCCTATACAGCCCAGTGGGAACTTCTTGGCTCTCTGGGCTTGGACATTACTTCTTTTTCTGTGGTTCCAGACTCAATGGCACTTCTCCCCTGTGGATCAGCATATGCAGCTCTACCTTGGCCCACTCTGTTCCTTTTGTCTGGAATGCCCTTCCCTCCCTTCATCTGTCTAGTGAGCACCTACTCAGGCTTCGGTACTCAGCTCAAATGTTCCTTTCTCCAAGACACCTTCCCTGGGCTCCCAGGCTGGTTCAGGATTCTTTTTTTGGGAATACCCTCTACTCCATGCCTTGTGCTACCGCCATCAAAGCAGAAAGGACACCAGATTGTCATTGTCTATCTCTTTCATCAGACTGGAACCCCTCCAGGGCAGGTCTCAGGAACCTGGTAATGACCTTGCCCTCCCTTGGCCTTGCCAGCTTCTAACTGGATCATAAACAAGAAGCTGGAGGTTCCACATAAAGGATAAATGAGCATGGGCTGAACTGGGTATTTGGGGCTCTGGACCACCCACCAGTGCGACCAGTGGGTGGAAGGCACAGCAGCCTGTGAGATCTCCTGAGGCTCCCTGAGGGCTGGCACCGGCTGCTGACACAGAGAGGCAGGGACAACAGCCTGTCTCGTGCCTCTGAGAAGGAAGAGCAGATTGAGCCAGCTCAGGTGACCTTGAGAGAATCGCAGGGCTTGCCAGAGGCCCCCTCCCCCACAAGGGCAGTCAAGTGGAGCCAGTAGAAGCTTCTGGGGCCTGGGAGTCCGACAAGGGGAGGGGTGTGTGTGGAAGGGTCAGGGATCCCGTTGTCAGTCCATCCTTGTCATTGGAGTTTCCCATGGTCTTCCCTGAGTCCTTCCCACCTCATATCTGGAGGATGGGCGGGGACCCCTCAGCTGCCTCCAGCCTTGTCTGCCACAAGCCCAGCGCACCTGCTTCAGGGCCACTCAGGCACCCCAGGCACCTCAGCCTGGAGCAGGGCACTGTGGGGTTGTTGAAGGGGTCTCATATGGGTTGAGCTCCTACTATGCACCTGGTACTGCTCTAAGCATATGCCTTCATTATTCCCCCCACCTCCATTCTGAAGGGGCACTGTCCCTATGTCACACCCTAGGGCACAGAGATGCTGAGTGGTTTGCCCAGGGTCACACAGCCAATAAATAGCAGGGCCGAGAAGGCCTGGATTCTTCTTCAGGCCTCAGGACATTCACCTGCTCTGAGAAAACCATGCCTTCCACATGCCTCTAAGTATGTTGCAGGCTGGGAATGGAGAGCCGCAGCAGCTTGGAGCAGTTAACATTGCCCTGGAGGGGGTGTGGGTGAGTCAAGAGAGGTCCTGCACCTTGAGAAGTGGCTTTGACACCTTCTGCCATTGAACAACTGCCATCAGTGTTCTAACCAGGTTGCAAGAGCTCCTAGGGGTCTGCGGAGTAAATATGTTGAACCAATGAAGGAAATGTATGGACCCTTGCCCAGAACCTTCTCAGAAACTGTCCCATGCCTCACCACAGGCTGCCTTCGGTTCTGGAGACCAGCAGACACATATACCAGTCCCTACTCAGCCACTTCCACCTGTGTGCCCGCAGGCAATCGCTTCAGTTTCCCATGTGCCATTGCTAAATGGAGATATTCCCTCCCGAAACAACATGGGGAAAGACCCAGCAGTCACCTGTGGTGGGTGTGGGTGGCAGGGAGACAGGCACACCTCCAGCTATCAGCGAACATACACACATTCCCACACAAATGCAAGGCCTCTCATTCTAGGAGGGCTCCGGAGAGGGGCTCCGCCAAGACTACATTACCCAACACTGAGCATGGGATGCTCTCTCCCGGCCCCTCCCAGAGGAGAGAACAGTGACGACCTTGCTCAGTAGCCCAGCCCCAGCCACTCACCTCTTCCATTCCCAGCTGGGGAGTCTCAGAAGTCTTCCACAGCTACCCTACCTCAGCAAATTTCCAGCCCCTCGGGAGGAGGCAAAATGCGGACACCAGCCCAGAAGTCAGACCCAGGGTTTTTGTTTGGCCTTGAGACTGGGGCAGGGCATGGTCCCTCAGACAGCCTAAGTTTTCCTTATATATAGTGCGGTGACTGAACCCTTAATTAGCTAGGCAATGCCAGGCCCCAGGGCAAGAGAAAAATCTGGATAGCAGGCTGGGAGGGGCTTTTGACTCTTCCTGCTGCTTGGATCTCCCGTCAGGTCACAAGTCACACCTGCCCCTTTGGTCCATCTGGCTAGATCGGAGCCCAAATATTAGGAGAGTCAAGGCCACACGCTAGGGTAGGGCAGCAAGGCCCTGTCCCTCAACCCCAGGAACCCGCCCCCTACTCTTACAGTCCCCTTTGGGAGGAAACACAGAGTCAGCAGCCCTGATCTATCAGGAAATAGTCTTTATTACAAAAATTTGCATGTAAACAAATAAACACTGCACTGAACAGCCTCTCTTCAGAGCATGCACACCCCAAGTGTGGAGAAAGCTGGAGTCCCATCCCCACACACAGGCCTGCCCCATGGGCTGGGCTCAGGCTGCTGCTTGGGACACATACACACTGGCCTGTACACGTATCACTGTGGGCCCAGCCCTTGGTGGCCCGCGGGAGCTGCCTGGGCAGCACCATCTGTCTGTCTGTCCATAACCATGAGGTGGAGTATGCCCAGAGTCTGAGCCAGCCCTGAGGCACCTAGGGCAGTTGGGTGGGCCAGCCCACCAATCTGTCCACTTGTACGCACAACGCGGTATGGGTCTGTGGAGTCTAGAGCACCGAGAGATCATGGCAGGACTTGGACTTGGCACGAAAGGCCATCTTGCGGCTGTTGCGTGCTACGATGCGGCCCAAGAAACGCTTTGCCTTCTTGCCAAGACTCTCTCGCCGCCGGGTACCTGCTTGTCGACGTGCATTGGCCTCTTTGCTGTCCCTGCGCAGGCGTATCTGGCGCACGACACCCTCGAACAAGGCCTGGACGTTGTGGTGCAGCGCCGCTGATGTCTCAATAAACTTGCAGTCGAAGACCACGGCACAGGCCCGGCCCTCTGGTGGGGACAGGGATGTGCTGGTTAAACTCTAGCCACTCCATAGCAGCTACCACTCAGGAATCCAGGGGTCAGAGATGGAGCCCTGGTGGTCCCCAGAAACTCAGACCCCAGCTCCCCTACAGAGGATCCAAGGCATTGCTGGGTCACCCTACTGGCAGAATGTGTCCACCTTTAAGGAGCTCACAAAGGCTCACAAGAGGAAACTCATTTATGAAAATAATTTGAAGCCTGATATTCAAATGGAAATGCCATAGCAGTCAACACAAGACAAGGAGAGCTTTGATGAGCACCTTAATATTTCACGGTTTGATGTTATATTATGATGAGTAACCAGTGAAATTGGGAGGAGGATGTCACCAAGTCACTGCTAGATTCCTCTGAGGGACTCAGTTCTGGGGGTCACAGAGGAGAATACTGAGCCCAAGAGGGGCAGATCCTCCCCAGTGTGAAGACCATGCCGAGACCAGCCCCAGCCCTGAATCCATGCTCTGACCTCCTAGCCCAGTTCCCTGGGCTCTCTCCCACTCTCCTCACTCCTCATCTGTCAGGCCAGGGCCAAAGGATACAGGAGAGGAGGGCCCTGAGGTGGCCCAGCTCAGTGCCCTGCAACTTCCTCCCCCCACCCCCAGTGCATCTGGTCCTTCCCCCAGGCCTCTCAGCCCTCTGGGAGTCCTATGGGAGGGAGCAGCTTTCCCCCTCTCCCCCTCGAGTTTTCTTCCTGAACATTTTTAGCCACTTATGATCCCCAGGGACTTGAGCTGAGCCAAGACTTAATGGACCACAGGCCAGCCAGGATGTCCCTCCCTTTCCGACCCACTCCCTGCTCACCATCCAAGGAGACCTCTCGAGAGCGCACCAGGTCGCTCTTGTTGCCCACTAGGATAATGGGCACGTCATCCATCTGCCGTGCCCGCCGCAGCTGGACCCGCAGCTCTGAGGCTTTCTCGAAGCTTCCCTTATCTGTCACTGAGTACACGATGACGTATGCATCCCCCATAGCCATGCAGTGACCAGGTAGCCAGCGGCTGCTATCCTAGGGAACACATACACATGCGTATTTACCAATTGGTCTCATGCCCAGGCTACAAGGCTGTCCCTCTAAGCAGGCCCCTAACCCCAAGTCAGCCCTCCCACCCAGGCCTGGGTTTCAGCCTGCAGCCTACCTGCTCCCAAATGTCATAGACCATGAGTGATGCCTCTTCTCCATCCACCATGATGGACCGATCATATGTGTGCCCTAGGCAGGAGACTAGCAGTCAGGTTACCTGCTGGTTGCCAAAAACCACCCTCCCACACCACGTGCCAGGTTTCCTATTTTGGCCACACCCTCCAACTGCACCATACAGGGCTCCCTCCCCCCCCCCCAACCTTTCCCTCCACTGATGGTCGCTATGCAACAAAGAGATAACAGGGCTGAGAAGCAGGATGTAGAGGACATGGTGTGCCTGACCTCACCTAGACAACTCTTCCCCAAGCTGGCAATGTCCTGGGTTGCCCCTCCTGTGTTCCCTGCCCTCCTGTTGCATGGGCCCCAGGGTAGCTCTGACCATGGTAGCCTAAGTTAGAATAGTGACTGTCACATTCTTTGGGAGCCTTGGTCACCTAGGGCTCTTATCCTAGAAACTCCCTCTGGCTGTGTTCCTGCCACCCCTAGCGAGGAGGGATGTCCTATCCCCATCCCCTGTACCTATCAGGTACAGCCTGGGACTGCTACTCTGGGCATTTCTTCCCCTACCAAGGGCTGGAGGTCCCTTCTCCCTTAGTTTCCTCATCTGTGAAATGGGTAGGTAGAGGCATGACTCTGAAAGTGCCATGGTATGCGCTGCTTTTAATTCAGGTCCCCAGCCCCGTGCCCTCAGTCCTCCCCTGGCATCTCCCCTCCCTTAAATAGTCCCAGCCCCTCACCTGCGGCCTCTGCTTCAGGCCCATCCTCTACACCACCGAAGATGCGCGCCAGAGCGCTCTTGCCCACGCCAGGCGCCCCCAGCAGCAGCACCTTGTAAACGCTCTCGTCTGAGTCGCTGCCCCCTGAGCTGAGCGACTCGGAGGAACCCTCGGGCCAGTCGAGCGTCGCACCCTGGGCCCCGGTCCCCGCCGCGGCCGATGCCAGAGCGCTCGGAGCCAGCGCCGCCTGCAGGTCGCGCTCGTCCACCGGCATGCTTCGACGGTGCAGCGGGGGCGCCGGGCACCAGGGTGTGCTGCCTCGACGGCGCTCGCGCTCCCGGCCCCCGCCGCGGCTCCCGCCGGCTCCGCTGCCGCCACCATTCAGAGTCATGGCGCCCGACGCCGTCTAAGGAACGGGAGTGGGGACGGCAGGGTCAGCCGTGGGACAGACGGTATGGGAGGCTGGACCGTCGGTATGGGAGGCTGGACCCCGGGCGCGCCTGCCTGACGCCGGGCTCAGGCTCCACGCTCGGGCCGAGGACCTGCGTCGAGGACACAGCGGTCCCCTCCCGGCCGTGGAGGTCCTGCCACCCTCCCGACTCGTCCATCCATACCCCGGACGGTGCGACCACCTGCACCCCGCTCCCCCAGGACACTCACCCAACCGCACACGGACACGGTCAAGAGAGGTAGGTTCCAGGCCCCGACACAGTCCCCTCGCAGACCCTGGCTCGGACACCCGACGCTGCCGCAGCCGCCGCCTCCTCGGTCCGCTCTGGGTCCCCGCTCCAGAGCTGCCTATTTAAGTGTCTGCCCGCCCCCGCCCCCACCCCCGCGCTCACCCACGTCCCGGCTACTGCGGGGGCTGACGTGTCGGTCCTCCTCCCCCTCGGGGGAATCCCCCGCCCCCCTCCTAGGACCTTGCACCCACCGAGACCCCGCCCCAATCGACTGGACAGACAAAGCCGGGTCAGAGCGCGTGTCTGCGGTGGAAGGCTGGGAAGGAGGAATCAGGAGGGGGACTAGGTTGAGTGGTATGTGGGAGGGGCTTGGAGTCGGGGGTATCAACATGGCTGGGTCAAGGGGGAAAGCGGGACAAGCCAACTGTGCCAGCTCCCCTCTGGGAAAGAATTGGTTCTGGCCCTTTAACAGTGAATTCTTCCTTTGCTCTCCCCCAGCCCTGGCCTGCAGCCCAAATAAGCTGACCAATACAGGCTGGACAGACTTCACCCTTCTCTGTTCAGGACACCCACTCCCGAAGGGGCCCCTATATGAGCTAGAACTGAAGGGTCCTAAATCTGAGCTTCAAGTCTTGGCGTCAAGTCCTGCCTACTCCCCTCCCTGCCCTGGGGAGTTGAAGGTTCTACCTGATGAGCCTGCCCTTCAGGGTGAGGGTTAGAGTCACCATGTGAGCCTCTGGGAGCCCGTGGAGAACTCTGGGGTGGGGGGTGAAGGAAGGGAGGTGCTCTGGCAGCGTATTGCAGGTAGAGATGCATGCTTGATTTGGGGGGAGGGAATAGAGGTTCAGAGAAGGGAAACGATGAACTCAGCACCACCTCACCTCCCAGCACCCTCCAGACAGCTGCCAGCAACTCTGCTAAAAATACCTGGTCCTGGCCCTTCCTGGCCTTTCTGCTCCTGGTCGTTCTGCTCCTGGGCTGGAGGTTGCCCAAAGTTGGGGAAATCCTGGCAGACAGGTGTCAGATGGCAGTAGGAGTGATTAGGGGTGGGACTGGACCAGGGCCGGATCCAGCTGCTGTAAGTCTTCAACGTCTGTTTCCTTCCCTCTGGCCCCAGATGGGCCTGTAGTTCAGGGCATATGCAGGGCCTGGAAGTTCAGACTCCCATCTAGGAGCATAGATGTAGAGTGCAGCTGGGGCAGGGCTGGAGCTGGTGGGTGGGATGAGCCACCATGTGGAGTTCCCATTGCCCAGAGCTCACCTACTCCTTAGAACTAGGGTGGGTGCCAGGGCATAGAGGGGAGGAGATTTAATGACGGAGCTTGGTTTCTAGACCTGTCTCTGCCTCCAGGCTTCTGGGTCTTGCCTCCTCTCCCTGTGTCAGGGTGCCCAGCTATAAAATGACCTGTTCCCTCCCTGACTCATGTCTGGGTGTGTGAGAATGGGGGACGAGGGAGGCTATGAGGTGCTTTGTGACAGGGATCTGTTATCAGACTCTGACGTTTAATTGCGATGAGTGTGGCGGGGGTGGGGTTGCCCATTCAGGCTCAGGTGACATCACTGATGGAGAGCCTGGTGGGTTGTGGTAGGTTGCTATGGAGACCTGGGTGGGGTTCTCTGGCGGCTCTATCAGTTTCCTTGGCAACATCTGAGAGGGCCTAGAGATGAAGAGGGCCTGGCTAGGTAAGTAGGAGGCGGTTCACACAGGACTCTCTGGTCTTGAGATCCTCAAAGTAGGCAGGGGCTAGACTGAGGGGTGGCCTGGCCACTTGTGTCCCTCCCACGGTCCTGTGTTCTTAGGGGCCTAGGCAACCCCCTACTGGCCCTAGCTTCCTGGATGAGATCCAGTGGCAAGAATCTCATCTTGGAGGGTGGAGCCTCCTGCCAGGACACAAGCCTCAAAAGCCAGCACACCACTTCCCATCAGGAACCCTGGCCTGGGCCGTTTTTGACCCCTCCTACCCCTGAAAATAACCCCCAAGTGTCCAGCAGAAGGTACGTATGTGGCATAGCTCTGATACTTCCCAGTAGGGAGCCGTGCAAGGAATTAGGGCTGGATTTCCCCTCCAGTAACCTGAACCCTTGACTTCAGCAGTGTTTCTTCATTGCCAAGGGAACTGCATCCACACTGGGCCAGTCAGGCCCCAGGCATTCCCCAACAGGCCAGACACACCACAAGCCTAGGTATGGCCAGGGGCCCCAGGAACCAAGACCAGAACATGACCCTGAGACATCCCCATTCCCACCTCCTGGTCCTCCCAGCTCTGTGGGCTGAGCTTGGCTGTCCTGGAGCAACTGAATCTGTCCTAGTAACACACCTAGGACAGCCCAGCCTTCAAATCCCAGCTCTACCACTTACTAGCTGTTTCTGTCCATTTATCTTGGGTGAGCCTCAGCTTCCTCCTGTGTAGAACAGAGATAACATATGTATGGGGGTTGTTGTAAGATGTAAATAACAATACGAAATGCAGAGGTAAAATGCTTGGCATATAGTCGTATCTCAACACGAACACTTTTACCATCCTTGTTTGGATGGGACAGGTTGCATGAATCTGTGTCCCCCTCCTCCTGCTTCTTTCTTGCTTCTGTTCCATTCTCTCCAAAACAGTGGTCTGCCTAGGAGAGGGGCAATGCAGATACCTTTCCCCGCCCCTCCATACCCATCTTCCCTCTGTGGGATCCCACACCTTTCCCCCTCCCTCTAGTAGCAAAAATTTGCAAAGGGAACTTGGCTGGATTTCAGTATCCCCAGCCCTCCTCACACAGCTTCTTCGCCCAAGTTCCTTTGTTCTAAAACTCATTTCATTCAGGGGTACCTGGCTGCCTCAGTCAGTAAAGCATGTGACTCTTGAGTCGTGAGTTTGAACTCCACACTGGACATGGAGGCTACTTAACAAAAAAAGTAAAAAATAAAAATATAAATAAATAAATAAGGCTCCATTCATTCATTCATTCATTCATTCATCTCACTGACCTGTACTTAGTACCTACTGTGTCAGGCCCCTGTGCTGTGAGCATGATAATAAGCACAAATGGACATAGCTAGGCATGTTCATACATGTCATCTAATCCCTGGGCCAATCTCTCCAGCTATGATTTGTTGTTCCCATTTTGTAGACATGGTAACCAAAGCCTGAGAAGCCACGGGCCAGAAATAGCAGAGCCAGACACACCTGACAGAGGGCTTCAGAGACCTCAAAGCTCACCCCATCTCATACCCATATACAACAGCTGGAGTTCCAGAAAGTTCCCTGGGCCCTAGCCCAAGATTCACAGATGGTGTCCTTGCAGGCAGCCAGGGGCCACGCACAGATGAGTCAAGACTGACAAGGGGACTATCTGATATGCCAGCTGTGACGTGAACAGCTTGATATCCCTTGCCCACCATGGCCTGGCTGCCAGGAGGGCCAGCTGAATCACTCAGTGACACCTACGTCCCCCATGACCTCCCACCCCCAGCAGACACCTTAGACAGAAGGGGTAAGCAGTGCAGAGGTACACACATGGTGAAGCCCACAGCTGGATATAGGTGGTTGGGAATGTTCCCTGGGCCCAAGGGGCCCTGGTTGGTCACCTTGCCTTTCTGGAGCATGGGTTCTTCATCTACAGAAAGGGGGTACAGTGTCTGGCAGATCACATGAAATGGGCGCAGATCCATTTTAAATCTCCACAGAGCCATCCCTGGTGATTGTCAGAACTATGCCCACATTACACATGAAGAAACTAGGGAGTATGGACTGATGATTTCATCTAGGCGTGGGCAGCCAGATCTTGGTCACTAGGTGGCAAAGCCCCTCCTTCCTGGAATTGGGGGTTGGCAGCTGTGGGGGGAGGGTGGGAGCGTAGGCCCTTCCATACAGGCAACAGCGCCCCCTGCCAGCTGAGGAGTATGAGCCAAACTGCTTACGTGTTCCTCTTTACCCCAACTGGAGGTCTTGGGAAGTGAATTATTTCAGAAGCTTGTTTCCTCATCTGTGAAATAGGGATAATAAAGGGTAGAAATGGCCACACAGGGCTGGGTGCAGGACTGACCGACTAGGTAGTATATGCAAAGCTCTCAGCTAGTGCCCACTCTCAAGACAGGCTCAATGCTGTCAGCAGACCCTCAAGAGATCTGCAAAGAGCCTCTGGAAGTCTCTGCCCACAATTACACTGGAGCCTTCACAGGGATGAAGTGGCCAAGGCAAGGCTTCTAAATATCCTTTGTATCCTCAGAGAAAGAAACTGAGGCAGGGAATCATGCCATTATAGTTCCTAACTGGCTGATCCTAGATCCAAGTCCCATGGACCATGCTGGTGACAGATTGTGCTTTGAGCACAGGGTTGGGGGAGGCAGAGGGCCCAGACCCCAGCACCTGAAGTGACACACATCTCTGGGGATGCTGGTGGAGCGGGTGCTTCAGTGTCCTTTCAATAGAGAAATTAGCTGTTACTGCCCTGACCAGGGGACCAGACTGAGCATCACCAACAGTGAGACAAGCGGGCATCACACAGCTACTGGTGGATGCTAAAGGATACACAGAAAATTCTTGAGTTAATAAACTCAAACCTGAACTCAATCAACTTCCAGTTGGAGTGGGGAGACAGTTTTAGAAGAGGCTAAAGAGAGATACCAATGCACATAAAGTTTCACTGGAGCGTGATTTAAAAAAAAAAATAGGCTCCACACTGAGTATGGAGCCCAATGCGGGGCTCAAGCTTATGACCCTGAGATCCAGACCTGAGCTGAGATTAAGAGTCAGACACGCTTAACCAACTAAGCCACTCAGGTGCCCCAAAGCCTGATTAAAAAAAAAAAATTACCAACTATGAATGACATTTTGGGGAAATTCATAAACAACTGGATATTAGTGTTAGGGAATTTTTCTTTTTTTTTTTTTAAGATTTTATTTATTTGACACACAGAGAGAGATCACAAATAGGCAGAGAGGCAGGCAGAGAGAGAAGGGGAAGCAGGCTCCCTGCTAAGAAGAGAGGCCGATGCGGGGCTTGATCCCAGGACCCCGAGATCATGACCTGAGCCAAAGGCAGAGGCTTTTTAACCCACTGAGCCACCCAAGCGCCCCAGAATTTTTCATTTTTTGGCCAGATAACAGTACTATGGTTATAGAGGCTTCCTCTTAGGAGACCGGGTTGAAGTACTTAGAAGTGAAGGGTCATTTATCTGCAGTTTACTCTCAAATACATTTATAGTATGAGACCAGTGATGTAACATATTAACAACTATTAAATATAGATGATGGGTATACAGGTGTGATCACTACACTAGTCTTTCAAAATTCTTGTATACTTGCAACTTTTCAATTGGAAGAAATTTTTTAAATGCACTGCATCTCATCCACCCAGCCTGTAGAGGAACCTGCACTCATGATCACCATCTCTTCTCAAACCTGGAATGACCCAAGATGAAAGATTCTGAGACACACTGGAAATGAATATAAATTAAGGGTTTATTACAAAATGTAAAATGCTAGTTTAATGACTCGTTGTCAGTGATTCAAAAAAACAAGGCCATGAGCCCTGGGTGTGACTGGGGGCAAAAAGGCAGGCTCAGGAGCGGGCTGACAGGCACTGGTTCACAACCTCCAGCAGGTGGGTATTCTCTAGAGCAGCTGCTACCCGTTCCTTATCTGCAAGCTGCTTGTTCACTGGATGGAAAAAAAAGAAGA
Organism: Meles meles; assembly: GCF_922984935.1. Classification (NCBI taxonomy): domain Eukaryota; kingdom Metazoa; phylum Chordata; class Mammalia; order Carnivora; family Mustelidae; genus Meles; species Meles meles. Next base: position 18,594,457 of record NC_060084.1, on the reverse strand, counting down.
AATGGGGAAGGAGGATCAAAGCCAGGCTCTGGCCACCCTGCCAGCCAACCCCACTTCTAACCTTTGCATATATACATACACACTTGCACCAACCTCCTGTCACCTCCTTCCCGTGACCCCAAGCCTTGACCAAGACACCCAAACCACCTGAGCCAACACCTACCCCCACCCTATTAGGATCCCTCCCACCTGGCTGCTCGTGTCTGCTACCTCCTGTACTATCAAGTCTGACACACCCTGGTGCTGTGTCCTTAGGAGAGGTAGAGAGCAGGAATGGAGAAACATGGTAAGCACAGGAGACTTAAGCCAGCTTCACTCTAAGCTGCCGCCCCCCCCCCCCCCCAAGGAGTCACCCACCCAGGACCCCTCCTTCCATCTTGCCCTACAAACCACCAAGGCAAGGGGGAAGCCTCAGGGCCAATGCCTTAGCATCAGCCCACATTTACCTGCATGCTCCGAGGCATGAGTTCCTGGTGTAATGTGCACATCCATCTGGGAGGGAGACAGGTGGGGCCTGAGCATTTATCACCTGTCTACCCCCTTGACCCTTCCCCCCACTCACCACCTTCCACTGATCCTACCTCCTAATGGTGACTGTGGACTCTGGACCTTCCATTATGCCCCAAACCCACCCAAAGCCACTCCATCTCGACCCAAAGAACTGGCTGCTCCTGTTGACTTAGAGGCCTACCTGTGCCCTATCCCTGCTCCAAATCTAGCTACAGCTTCCGCTCCCCTTCCTGCCACACTACTTTTCTGCACTTTCCACCTCAGGCCTTTATCCTTGTTGTCCCATTCAACTGGAAAGGCTCCTCCCAGTTTCACCATTGTTAGTTGGGATCCTTGCAGGCCTCACTCTGATGTCCGTGTTCACGATCTCCACAGCTTCTTCAGTAGCACAAGCTCACCCCTGCCCTACCCCTGGGATCAGTTCCAATTTACCTTGAAACGCTGGGGAAGGGATCGAAGAAGCTTGACTTTGATGGACAGGCCGATAAGAGTGGCCATGCTGCAGTGTGGAATGGTGGGTGTGAAGGCCACAGCCACCGTACTCTCGGGGTCGCTCACCTGGTTGGAAGAATGAGATCTCAAAAGGACTGCCTTCTCCTTCGCCTTAGTATTCTGCTTCAGGCTAATCGTCTAGCCTCTATAGGCCTGTTTCCGTATCTCTAAAATGGGCACAGCAACCCCCCCCCCCAACTTCCGAAGATATCCTGACGAGTCAGTAAGCTCCTGATGCAGATAAACTTTTCTGACTCTTCCGAACCACCTGCCCCCTCGGACGCAGGCGGTGACTCACCTGAACCCGGACTTGCTCCACTACGTTCAATTCTTCCAGGGTCAGTGGATGCTCCGGGTCATTGATGGAACGAATCAGATGTGGCAAGTGAAGGAAAAGGGACTGTGTGCGTTGGCCCACTCCGAACCCTCAGCGGGGAATGCCCAGCCCTGATACAGCTCCACTAACTACCGGACATCATCACTTCAGCCCCCTCCCAGGCCCCAGCGAACCCGCCCCCGCGCGGCAGCGGCGGATATCGAAGATCTCGCGCGCGTCGATGCTGTCTGGAACCTGCTCGTCCTCCTCGCCCGCGGTCACCGGTCGCTCCCCAGAGCGCTCGTAGATGAGCGGGTTAGCGTTTTCCAGGAGGCCACCCCCAACCCCACCGCCGCCCACCATCGCGAAACCGCTGCCGGCCGCCGTAGGCGTGCATTTCCGCTCCGGCAGGAGCACTTCCGGGGAACGGGCAGGGGGCGTGGCGTGGGGACGGGGTCTCTAGAGGGACATGCTGCCCCGCCCACCCTCAGCCTGGGGTTTACGCGCGAGAGGTGGCCTCGGCGCCCTTTGTATGTTAATCAGGGAAAGTGCAGACCTCCCCGACGAATACACAGAGAAGCCACTCGAAAGGTACGGGGCGTTCGAGCGCGTAGGTGCTGGACGGCGGAGGTCACGGCTGGCTTTCGGGGACAGTAAAGACCGGCCAGGCGTACCTTCGGGCACCACTTCCTCCAGGAAGTCGGCCCTCAGACTGGGCGGGTCGCCGCGGGCAAAGTGTCCTCTGTCCTGGTACCGTTTACTGCGTTTCGGAGCCTCTAGGTGACGTTCCTGCATCGCCCGTTCCCCAGAGTGCCCTGCGGAGTCCCTAGCACACGGACCCGCAAGCACTCTTTAAACGTTGTCAATCTATTTGTCAGTAAATGAGTTTGAGCTCGATCTTCGCGGAAGATGGGGAGAGGGAAAGCCATAGGATTGGGTTGCTGTTGTCACAGTCATGGGTGCATTGGCAGGCTGTGGCTGAGGAGGGAGAAGGCCCACGGAGACCCGCAGATCAGGGAAAATAAGGCATGAGGGACCTTGAAGGTGGGCCCAGAAACTTGAGTCCTGAAAGCAAGGAGGAGCTCTCAGGATGGGCAGTCACACCTCCTTGCCTTCCTCACGCAGTTCCCTTCACCCTGAACGAAGATCATTCCCATTTCTACATCTGTGGGAATCCTGATTGGACACCTCCTCACGGAAGCTCTCGCGGGTTCCCCAATCACAGCTTATTGCTCCTGCTCTTCAGCCCTGAACACCCTTATCAGTCCAGTGACCATGAGGACAGCGAACCCAATGACTCCAGATTTGAGGAGAGGGTTATGGGGATTGTGGAGGGGCTGCAGAAGCCTCCAGCCCCTTCTGAGGAAGCCCCAGAGGCTTGGTTTTTGTGCCCAGAGGCACTAGTTTTTGCCTGTTCAGTCTCAACCCCCTTTGCCTGTTCAGTCTCAACCCCTTTTACATTCCCAGCTTGCCCCGCCTACTCCCAGCTGAGCCTAAACTTAGACCTAGTCAGGACACTCCCTGAACGTCGGCAGGAAGGGCCCCTGGGCAGTCTTTGGGTGAAGAACAGCGGTGTGCTGCTCCGTGTAGACCATGCTGGTGGACCGACTTTGCCTGCGGCTGAATGCTGTGGTCTGTGGGCTCCTGCTTTTCCTCGTCCTGGGCCAGGGTGAGGCTCTTTCACGGGGCGGCAAGGACTGGGGGTGATTTTGCCAGATTCTGCAGAGGCAGGACGTGAAGCTGCAGGAGGGAAGACCCCAGGGAGGTGGGTGAGGGTGGAGAACTATAGTGTGGGGAAACTTGCACCTGACCCAATGCTTTGAAAGCCCTGGGTGGGCCCCCTGAGGTGCAGAGAGAATGGTGGCTGACCGAGGTCACATAGGTCACGTAGTACGGAAGGGCAAGGGAGGCCAGGAACTCTGAGCACAGCCTGGCTTGGTAGGTGGAAGTGGGAGTCGTAATTCAGAGCATTTCCTCCTTAGCGTTTGTGGTAGAGCTAGCGCTGCCTGTGAAAAGTAACAATAAGTATCTTCCTGCTCCGGTTTGGCACTGAGTGTTGTGCCCTTGGCTAGAGGGATGTCCTGGCACTCACTGAGTGCTCTTCCATAGGGGCCCCAGTCAAGATTACTGGCTCTTGGGAATCAGGCTGCATAAGCCCCTACCCTTGCATCCTACAGCCCATCTGTAGGAAGGACCGTCATATCCTTCTGTTCACCCCATGCACCCATCTGGGGTGAGGGCACTCTTTGGCCTTCAGAGCAAAGGTGACGGCACTTGTGTCAACTTCCTGGCTCCCCCTGGCTGTCACCAGTAGCTTAGGCTTTTCCCGGCACCATGCCTGAGGCCTCCACAGCAACTGTGTACCCTCTTGCCAGTGTGATCCTCTCACCCCAAATGGCCCAACCATGAGCCCCAACTGTCCTTCCCCTTCCCAGGCCAATTTGCTTGGGAGACATCCGCATTAATCCATTCTGCATGGCCCACCCCCAGGAGCCCTGGCCCTTAGTAGCCACTCACCAGGCTCTTAGAGATCACCAAGACCCTCCAGCAGGACAATTTGCTAGGCCTTGCTGATACTTCCCTTTGAAAAATGTTTAATATTTCAGATTGGACCCACATTCAAAAAGGAAAAATGGACAAGGCTTTAGAGGGCACAGGTGATATGTCTGACCCTCTCCTGTCCCATCCTATCCTGGCTCCTTCACAGGGACCATTAGGATCCCCAGGGCCTTCTACACACCACTCAAGAGTTTCCTCAAGAATGAGTGTGTGCACACATCCTTGGTTTTCACCTAAATGATCACAAACTCCCTCCCTTTCTGGCACACAACTTTTCCACTTCCTGACACAGGGGGCAACTTTCCCACAGCTGTATGTACTAGAGCTTCTTTGTACTGTTTCATGCAAGGGTTTCTCTTCAAGGAGGAAGGATCCTTGATGTAACTGGCCTCTGATCAGGGACATCAGTTTGTGTCCTTTGCCATAACAACCTTCAGGCATTGGAAGCCAGTGGCCACAGTGAGTTACATGGACAGATATCCCACCTGGCAAGGAACTGTATGTAGACAGATGTTACTGGGGAGAGGGGTGGGCCTTTGACTTGGAAAGATATTGTTCGGTTGCCCTCTGTGGAACCTGTGAGTGGCTGCTGACTCTGACCATATCCACCCGCTATGGCATCAGGCATGGCCTGATGTGCATCCGTGTGCATCAGTGTTGACCCAATAGGTGATCTGAGCAGGGAATGGGCAGGCGAGCTGGGAAGGGAAAGGTGGGTCAGGCAGGAGAGTGGGACTGAACAGGCAAAACCCAGTGACAGGCGGGCACTGGCATGGCCACTTCCCCTCTGCCGGGGGTGGGGGGGCTTGGGCTGCCTCAGAAGGGGCTGTGAGGCTTCTGCAGCTCCTCCACAATACCCAAACCCTTTCCTCAAATCTGGAGTCACTGCATTTGCCATCCTCATGGTCACTGGCCTGATAAGGGTGTTCAGGGCTGAAGAGCAGGAGCAATAAGCTGTGATTGGGGAACCCGCGAGAGCTTCCGTGAGGAGGTGTGCCATCAGGATTTCCACAGATGTAGAAATGGGAACGACCTTTGTTCAGGGTGAAGGGAACTGCATGAGGAAAGGCAGGGAGGTGTGACTGCCCATCCTGAGAGCTCCTCCTTCCTTTCAGGACTCAGTTTCTGGATCTACCTTCAAGGTCCCTCATCTTCTGTTTTCTCTGGTCTGTGGGTAGTATAGATCCCTGAAGCTGGGTTTTTTTATTTGTTTGTTTGTCTGGTTTGGTTTTTTACTTTTTATTATGGAACCAGGCTCAGATTGGCCAAATGCTGCAGAAGCAGGACCTAAACCTGCAGAAGGAAAGCTTCAGGCAGGCAGGAGCCAGTGGAGGACACCAGAGGAACTGGGAGCCTGCTGCTCACCTCCCTGTACCCCGAGGGATGGAGAGGGTTGAGGCTGCCCGCAGCCACACAGCACCAAAGGGTTTCCAGTCTGGTAGAACAGTATAACACATAAGCTTTTTTTTTAAAGATTTTATTTATTTATTATAAATAAATAATAAATAAATAAATTTAATAAATAATATATAAATAATAATATATATAATAAATAATATATAAAATATATAATAAATAAATTATAAATAAATAATAAATAAATATTTATAAATAAATAATAATTAATAATCTATAAATTAATTATAATTTATTTATATATTTATTTATAATTTATATAATAAATTAAAAATAAATAAATAAATAAATAAATGTCTTGTGACATAAAAAAATGTCTGTCTTGTGACAGACAGAGATCACAAGTAGGCAGAGAGGCAGGCAGAGAGAGAGGAGGAAGCAGGCTCCCCACTTAGCAGAGAGCCCGATGTGGGGCTCGATCCCAGGACCCTGGGATCATGACCTGAGCCGAAGGCAGAGGCTTTAACCCTCTGAGCCACCAGGCGCCCCAACACATAAGCTTTTTAAGGTTCACCCATGTCGACATGTTCAGTACTTTTTTCTCTGTATCGCTGGATGATATTCCACTGTACAGAGGCAATACATTTTTTTTAAAGGATATTTTTTTAAAAGATTTTATTTATTTATTTGACAGAAAGAGATCACAAGTAGGCAGAGGGGCAGGCAGAGAGAGAGGAGAAAGCAGGCTCCCTGCTGAGCAGAGAGCCCGATGTGGGGCTCGATCCCAGGACCCTGGGATCATGACCTGAGCCGAAGGCAGAGGCTTTAACCCACTGAGTCACCCAGGTGCCCCCAGAGGCAATACATTTTATTGCTCCATGTATCATTTGATGGGTGTTTGGATTGTAAATTATAGATAATCCTGCTATGAGCATTCACATACAAGGTTTTGTGTGGTTGTATGTTTTCAGTTCTCACGGGGTTTATACCTAGAAGTAGAATTGCTGGCTCATCTGGTATCTCTATGTTTAACTTTTTGAAAAACTGCCAGATTGCTTTCCAGAACACCTGCAGCACTTCACCTTCTCACTAGCGAGATGTGAGGGTTCCAGTTTTTCTATGTCCTTACCAACGTATGTTGTTATCAGAATCTCTTATGTGAATCTCTTTGAATCTATTTTCCTTGTAATTTTGTTTTTCCGTGGAAGAAACCAGTTCAGTTCTGGAGAGGATCCCAGAGTTTGGGCTTTGCTTATTACGTCCATATGGCGTCTTTTAACTATTTCTCTGCCCCTGGCATTCCTGTAAACTTGTACTCATTTATTTGTATTCTACAGGCTTGATCGGATTTTGGTTTCAGGTTCTGCTTTGTTATGTTTTGGGGCAAGACTACTTTGTGTAGGGCTATGGACTTCCATCAGAAAACATACATTGTCTGCTTGTCTTGCTTTTTGTGGCAAAGTAAGTTGTTTGACGTCACAGTCAGATTTCAGCAAATGTTTCCCTTAGCATGAATGAGGCGAACTTTTCTTCCTTAGCGTATGAGCCATTTATTAGTATTCCTGACTCTGTCCCTCATTATTTCATATTCTTTAACCCAGTATGTATAGCTGGCACATTTCTTCATCTTTTGTAGAAATTCTTTGTGTGTTAAGAATATCGCCAGGGCTCCTTGTGTCAGGCAACTTTCAGTCCCTTCCTCCCTCCCTGATTCCCCTAGTAAGGCAGGGGGTGCTTCTTACCTTCTAGTTACAGTGGTGCCTCGCTTTTGTAGTTCTCCTCACCATATCATCACTCTTGGTTTGAAAGATGCTCTCTCTTTATTTTTTTAAGATTTTATTTATTTATTTGACAGAGATCACAAGTAGGCAGGGAGACGGCAGAGAGAGAGAGGAGGAAGCAGGCTCCCCGCTGAAAGAGAGCCCGGTGTGGGGCTCGATCCCAGGACTATGGGATCATGATCTGAGCCGAAGGCAGAGGCTTTAACCCACTGAGCCACCCAGGCACCCCTGAAAGATGCTCCCTTTATGTCATTTCTTGCCACCTAGAGCATGAGAACCCTAAGGACAGGAGCCTTGAGTGTCCAGTTCCCACAGTTCTACTGCCTCATGTGACCTACACAGTTGACAGAAAGGATACTCCCACCCCTTCAAGCTTATGTGACCCATTTGTTTGAAGCTCCCGGGGCTAAACCGTGGTGCCAGGTCCCCAGAAGCCTCACTGAATGTGATGGGAAAGGCTGGGACCAGACCCAGGGAAGAGAGTGGGGGGAGTGGGCGGGAGTTGGGGGGGGACAGTGCACACACAGGGTTAAAGGCAGGAAATTTGTAAAGCAAGTGTTTGTAGATCAGAGTCCCTTGAGTTGAGGACAGGAAGCGGCAGGCAACATCAGTAGCCTGGGAAGGCTGCTGATGGATAGACTCAACCCTGGTGTCTGTTTCTATGCTCACAGGCCAGGATTCTGCCAGCCCCATCCGGACCACACACACAGGGCAGGTGCGAGGGAGCCTCGTCCACGTGAAAAACACTGATGTGGGGGTCTACACCTTCCTGGGAATTCCCTTTGCCAAGCCGCCTCTAGGACCCCTGCGATTTGCACCCCCTGAGCCTCCTGAACCTTGGAGTGGTGTAAAGGATGGGACCTCCCACCCAGCCATGTAAGTGGGGAGTCCACGGAACTCCAGTCCCTGGGGTGGAGGGTACCCCAAACCCGGGGCCAGGCTGCAGTTATCATTTCATCTAAACCCCCACGGCCAGTCTCCCCTCTGAGTTTGGTGGCTCCCCACATGCATTTTTCCCATGAGCATGCAGATGCTTGGAAGGGTAAAGTAACTTGCCCAGACTCTGGCCTTGGCACTTAAAGCAGAAATACACACCTACCTCACTTCTAGTCATGTCAGGCATTCTCTGCCACCAGCGGAGGCTTGGGTTGGCTCCATGAACCCTGTAGGAGCCCTTGACTCCAGCAGCATATGCTGTGATCCCTGAGGGGTGGACGACCCCCACAGTGTACAGTTACTGGGCCAGGGCCTGGGCCAGCTGCCCCGGGCCAAAGGGCACATGTGTGTTCTTGCAACTGGAAACAGTAGAAGAGATACGGTTCCCTGAGAGCCTGGCTTGAGATGAAGGCTGTCCCATTGCCCTTCTTCTTTTTGTTTTTAAAGATTTTATTTATTTATTTGACAGAGATCACAAGTAGGCAGAGAGGTGGGGGGGGGCGGGGCGTGTGGGGAAGCAGGCTCCCTGCTGAGCAGAGAGCCTGATATGGGACTTGATCCCAGGACCCTGAGATCATGACCTGAGCCAAAAGCAGAGGCTTAACCCACTGAGCCACCCAGGTGCCCCCCACCCCCATTGCCCTTCTTATGAGGAATTAATCTCCATTCGTTCAGGCAGCACACAGATGTGGGCTACTCCCTGGTTCCGTACTGGTCCAGGTACAGGAATACAGTGGTGAATGTTAACACGTGCAGCCCGTGGCTCTCGCAGAGACCCCCAAGAGTCGAGATTTCCCAGCCTCAGGGGGATTGGTATCCAAGGCCTTCATGCCCTTGAGGCCTCCCTGGAAGACTGGGCTCCATCCCCTGTAGGACTGAGGGCAGTGGGGAGCAAATCTGGGCCCAGGATCTGGTTTTGACCATGGCATGGCCCCACTAGGTGTCTGCAGAACATCACAGTCTTGAACACGACGGTTCTGAAGCTGATGAACTTGAGCTTGCCCTTTACCTCTGTGTCGGAAGACTGCTTGTACCTTAACATCTATACGCCTGCCCACACCCATGAAGGCTCCAGTCTGCCGGTGAGTGCCAGGCCCCTGCCACCTGGGGGGTGAGAGCATGTTGCTTCTGCAAAAAGATGAGAAGGGACAGCATCAGCCCGGACCCCCCTGCAGTGTGACCCTGTTGAGAAGCCCCTCACCATAGGGTCTAAGAGTGTTGCTGACCCTTAGGCCTGGGGTCATAGAACCCTGGCTGCTCCCAGAGGTCAGAAGCTGGATGGACCCAAGAATCACCCAACCAACTGCCCAGGAGACCCACTCAGGGGCTGGATCTGTGGAAGCAATGAGAATGGAGAAACTTCAGTGATGTACCTGTGGGATGATCAGGAAGATGCCCCTTTCTTTCCAGCTCAGAGAGTTCCAGGAGAAATAGAGCCAGACTTCGGTACATAGGGTGGGACCCAAAGTATGGGAGATCTAGTTTTCCTGATAGAAATTAGGTCCCTTTCAGTCTAGATCATGAAGAAGGTCACCCTATCCTGCCCGAGTTCTGTTTATGCGGCTCGGCACTTAGAGCCAAAGTGGTGGAGAATCGGGCTAGCAGCCTCATTGGGGTCTGGGCAGGGTGGGATCCACATGGTGTCTGTGCCTCGATTTCCCCAGGTATTGGTGTGGATCCATGGTGGCGGGCTTGTGATGGGCATGGCTTCCATGTATGACGGCTCGGTGCTGGCGGCCTTTGAGGACGTGGTGGTGGTCACTATCCAGTACCGCCTGGGTATGCTGGGCTTCTTCAGGTGAGACTGGGGCTGGGCAGGGCAGCGCTGGTGGAGAGAAGCCAGGACCGCCCCGTGACCCCTGTTCTTGCCACCTCTCAGCACTGGAGACAAGCATGCCCCCGGCAACTGGGGTTACCTGGATCAGGTGGCTGCGCTACGCTGGGTCCAGCAAAACATTGCCTCTTTTGGAGGAGACCCTGGCCGTGTCACCATTTTCGGCGAGTCCGCGGGTGGCACAAGTGTGTCCTCCCATGTTGTGTCCCCCTTGTCCCAAGGACTCTTCCATCGTGCTATCATGGAGAGCGGTGTGGCCCTGTTGCCCAGCCTCATTGCCAAGTCAGCTGAAGGGATGTCCGCGGTGAGTGCCCCCAGCTGTGGGAAACCAGACCACTGCCTCATCTCAGACCTCTCAGCCTCCCTCACTCTGCTAAATGAGGATGACGAGGGACCCCTTCGTGGGCAGGACTGTCTGGGCAGCCCCTCTGGCTGAGACCTCTGAATCCACACCTAATACCTTGTGAGATTTGGGGTGCACCTGCCCCCCAGCTGCGACCCCGGGCAAATCCCTCTCTGCTGTCTGGAAGGATGAGGCAGCCCCTGCCTGGTCTCTTTACAGATGGTGGCCAACCTGTCTGCCTGTGGCCAGGTTGACTCAGAAGCCCTGGTGGACTGTCTGCGGGGCAAAACTGAAGAGGAGATTCTGGCCATCCACCAGGTTGGGCCGAATGGACGTGCGTGTGGCAGAAGGGGACTGGTGGGGGTGGGGAGCAGGTCCTTTACATTCTCTGGGCAAGTTACTCCATCTCCACAGCTTGATGTCCTCACAGACCTGGGTGGGAAGTTGAGGCCAGGCCGTGCAAAGCCAATGGCAGGATCTCTTGGGGGAGGGGGTGTGAGCATCCTGGATGAGCTAGGAGGGGGTGAATGGGACTCAGAGCCCATTAGAAAATGTCTGGGACCTCACTTTGTGGGCCCTCTCAGCCCATCATCATCCCTGGTGTAGTGGATGGGACCTTCCTGCCCAGGCACCCCCAGGAGCTGCTGGCCTCCGCTGACTTTCAACCTGTCCCCAGCATCATTGGTGTCAACAACGATGAGTATGGCTGGATCATCCCCTCGGTGAGGCCCAGCCCCAAGCTCCCAGGTGCCGGAGGGCACAGGGCGGGAGAAGGGGTTCTGGCAGGGCTCGGGGCATCATAGCTGTAGGCCCATCCTACTCTCAACTGGAGATTCCCCCACTACCCAGGCCATGAACAGCTCTGATACCTGGAAGGAAATGGACAGAGAGACGGTGAAGGCCATTCTGCAGCAAATGTCGACAATGTTGGTGAGGCTTCTGGGGTCCTACCCAAGTGGACGGGACTCCTCTCCTGTCCAGAAGCAAGGGAAAACCCATCCCCAAGATAGCTTGTCCATGCATTGTCCCCCATGAGCAAATCCTGGGGTCACCCCAGAGCTCGGCCTCTTCCTCCCATTCCCTGTACCATCCCAGGATCCGTCTTCCCAAACCTGACCCTGCAGCCTCCCTGCTGCTGCCCGCTGCCTGACCTGCCTATTTCTGATCCACCTGAGCTAGAAGTTGCCTCTTGAGTCTGTTGACCTGTTGATGGAGGAATACATGGGGAACAGTGGGGACCCCCAGACCCTCCGAGCTCAGTTCCATGAGATGATGGGGGATTCCATCTTCGTGATCCCTGCACTCCAAGTAGCCAATTTTCAGCGTGAGTACATCTATACCTAAGGCCACAGCAGTGAGGGGGCAGCTCTGTGGGTCCCATGTGAGGTCTGTTGGTGTCCAGGTCCCAACCCATGCCTTTGTATTAGGTCCCTAGGTGCCAGGCACTTAATGTCCCTCATCTCAGTAAATCCTCGAAGCTAGTCTAAGAGATGGGCATTTCCCCCACTTTACAATGAGGACCCTCAGTGACTTGCCCAAAACCACATAGCTAGGAAGTTCCAAGGTCATGATTTGAACCCTTGTCCTTTCCACTGCTCTTGCTCCAGTCAGGGGCTCCCTCACCCCACTGTTCAGATTTCGACCAGCTTTGGACCTAGCTATCTTGTCATGGGTGATGCAGGAGAGCCCCAGGTAAGGGACCACCATGTCACAGCCTGTGCTCTCCACCCTCTAGGCTCACACGCCCCGGTCTACTTCTACGAGTTCCAGCATCGGCCCAGCTTCCTCAAGGACATCAGGCCGCCCCATGTAAAGGCAGACCACGGTGATGAGTTACTTTTTGTCTTCGGAACCATGTCTTGGAAAGGCCACAGTGAGTGTTCTGGGGGGGGGGGTGGTCCCTAAGAGACTCCTTGTTCCCAGAACGTGGGATGGGACCTTGCTGGGTCCCTGCATGAGGGTGATTGTCCTCACTGTACAGATGAGCAAACCGAGGCTCAGAGAGAGGGTGGAATCAGGTGCCCAAGATCTTACAGCTAGAGAGGCTGAGCTGGAACTTGGTCCCCTCCCCCCCTCCCCACCCCAGCCGTGGATGCTGGCAGGGGTGCAGAGGAGGGTATTTTGGAGGCATATTTGTTTCTTAAGTGACTTCCTGGTGTCAGAAGGAAGAAGGCACCCTTTTTGGTCAGGAATGGGCCTAGTTGGGATGAGGAGAGGGCCTGGCACCCCAGGGCTGTGGGGGGAGTGGGCCGAGAGCCAGGCCGGGGAGGGCAGAAGAGGACCCAAGGAAAAGCTGCATGTGGGCTGGTGAGTGTGGTGGGGGCTGAGCCGTGTGCTGGACGGGGGTTGGCCCCCACCCGGACCCTTGTCCTCTTGCTTTCTGTAGTTGAAGTCACAGAGGAAGAAAAGCTGTTGAGCAGGAGGATGATGAAGTACTGGGCCAACTTTGCTCGAAACGGGTAAGATGTCACACCCCACCTCAGCTTCGGGGGGTGGGTCTTGAACCCATTTGGGGACCCCCCTTTTCTGTTGTGATCTCATTAGCATACATGTATCCTTAATTGCAAGGTGGCTCCTTCCCCAGTTCCAGATCTCACATAGATCTGGGGCTTTGTGGGTGCTGGACGCTCCGTCCATCTCCAGGTGACCTGGAAGAGGGGGACAGTGCCATGTTACCCACAGACCCTCTCTGACGGGAAGCAAAAAAACAGTCCAGGTCACCCTGGCCCCTGGTGATACTCTAGTGGGAGGTAATTTCTTTCCTAGATTTAGAAACATTCCCCTGTCATTCCCCAACCCCACCTGGCCTGTTGGATGCCTTACCTGACCCCAGTTGGGGTGCCAGGTCTGGGCTCAGCGGGGCTCCGAGTGACTACCTCCTGCCCTGCCGGGAGGGCATGTCTACAGGAACCCTAATGGCGAGGGTCTGCCCCACTGGCCCATGTTGGACCAGGAAGAGCAGTTCCTGCAGCTGAGCACACAGCCTGCGGTGGGCCGGGCCCTGAAGGCCCACAGACTTCAGTTCTGGACGAAGACCCTACCCCAGAAGATACAGGAGCTGATGGAGGCGGAGGAGAAGCACACAGAGTTGTAACTCCCTGTGTCTGGGGGTGAAGGGCCGGGGAGGAGGGGCTTGAGTGCAGGTGGGGGTCTGCCGGATATACCCACGCATGCCCACTGAGGAGATTTTCCTTCCTTCATACAGTCATTCATTTGTTCTGCCGACCAGCCAGCCAGCCAGCCAGCCAGCAAACATTTATTAAGAACCTAGTGCATTGGGGTGCCTGGGTGGCTTAGTTGTTAAGCATCTGCCTTCAGCTCAGGTCATGATCCCAGGATCCTGGGATCAAGTCCTGCATCGGGCTCTCTGCTCAGCAGGGAGCCTGCTTCCCTTCCTCTCTCTCTGCCTGCCTCTCTGCCTAGTTGTGATCTCTGTCTGTCAAATGAATAAATAAAATCTTTAAAAAAAAAAAAAGAACCTAGTGCATCATGTTAGTTACCAAGCCCCCCATAGGTCCTCTTGTTCAGACACACTCAGTGAATCCCCCACATGAAGCTGTGGACGAGCAAACCTCAATGGAAATTCACCCCGCGCTGAGCCTCAGGTCCCATCCCCTTTTCCTCCCCTCTAACCCACACCTACCCTCCCTCTCCTCTCCCTTTGAAGGAGGGTGCTTTGGGAAATGTTACCCACATCTGGCTCTCAGTGAGCTCCACGGGCTGTCATATCTGTAAGGAGCCAGTAGAAAGTCTGGATTCCAGGAACCTAGGAGTTCCAAGATCTTGGCGACTGAGGCCACCAAGTACTGAGGACAAAGTCCCCATCCCCACCCATTGTCCCTTGGAGTAAATATCATCTACCACCGACATTTCAACTCCCAACCAGTCACTTATCTGTGTCCCAGAGGTGACTGACTCCATTTTTGTAAGAAGACTGAGCTTGTCCATGGGCCCCTGGAGGCTGGATGAGCTGTTTGGGGGCCAGGAGATTCAGGTGGGTCCCTCAGCCTACCACAGGGTTGGGGAAGGGGTGCGGGGGGAGGCAGCACAAACCTTACATAATTATAGCACATCCATTGAGATCATGATCATATCTGTGAGATGGTTCCTGGAAGTGGGATTGGGAGACCAGAAAGTCCAGAAGAAGGGACTCTTTTGTTTCCAAAGGTCTCTCCATCCAAGGAGGTCTCTCCTCTTGCCTTTTGGAATTCTCCTTGTCAGCCATGCCCCCCACCTTGCTGAGCTTCCCCCAACTCCCCATGGGCATCCACATGATTAGTTTTCCTGCTTACCCCATTGCTTTCCCTAAACTTTTCCTTCCCTCACCTTGTGCACCCTCCCCACGAAGGAAACCCTCTCTTCTGCAGCATTTGATCTCAGCTCACAAAGATACTGATTATGTTCACTCTGCCTCTTTGTTCCACCAAAGCACTTTTACTCTGTCTCTCAGAGGCTATATCCTTCTTCTCATAGACCAAGGAGTCCTGCTAAGCCCCTGCCTCTGACCAACTTGCCCTCTCCAGGCACTAGATTTTCCAGGAGGAAAGTCCCCTTCTTTCCCTCCACTGCCTGTGAGCCCAACCATAGAGACTCCGGAAGACTGGCCCTGAAGGGTGGAGATGGCAGACAAGGATAAACTTAAAACTAGGGAGAGGGGCGGGGCTTTCCTGTTAGCGGCCACTGGTGCATAACGCAGCTCCTGCCTCCTGGAAGCATTTACTGAGCGCACGCCTCTGTATGTTTTTCAGTCCTGCAGATGCACGATACACTTTCCAAAAGTGGGTTCCCAGTATTCGTTTCTGAGTCTTATTTTTTAAACAGTTTTATTGTGGAATAATTTACATATAATTAAATTCGCCCACTTTAGGTGTATGGTTTCACAAAGCTGGCTGCATATAGGAGACATACAACCACCATCACATCAAGTTTTAGAATATTTCTTTTTTTTAACATTTTTTTTATTTTTCAGAAAGAGCACAAGCAGGGGGAGTGGCTGGCAAAGCAGGCAGAGGGAGAAGCAGGCTCCCCGCTGAGAAAGGAGCCTTACGCAGGACTCGATCCCAGCACCCTGGGATCATGATCTGAGTTAAAGGCAGATACTCAGCCAACTGAGTCTCCCAGGCATCCCTCAAGTTTTAGAATGTTTCTGTTGCTCCAAAGAGTTTCTTCGTGCCCTTTTGCAGTCAGTCACTGCCCTGACCCTGGTCCAACATAGCCACCAAATTACTTTCTATTGCAATAGTTTGCCTTCTCTAGAATGTCATAGAAGTGGAATCATTTATTACCGGTTTCTGTCACTTAACATAATGTTTCTGAGATTCAACCAGTGATTTCCTTTTTATTGCAAAGTAGTATTCCATATGTGCCGTGCTACATTTTTTCTATCCACCAATTAAATGGATGTTTAAGTGATTTCTATTTTTTGGCTATTTTTATTAAAGTTGCTGTGAACATTTTCAGACAGGTCTTTGTGTGGACATGTTTTCTTTTTTTTTTTTTTTCTAAGATTTTATTTAATTTGTTTGAGAGGGAGAGAGCACAAAAGCGGGTGAGAAGGGGCAGAGGGAGAAGGAGAAGCAGACTCCCTGCTGAGCAAGGAGCCAATGTGGGGCTGGATCACAGGACCCTGGGATCATGACCTGAGCTGAAGGCAGACACTTTAGTGACTGAACCACCGGGTGCCCAATGTTTTCATTTCTTTGGGGAAAATAGCTGAGTGGAATTGCTGGGTTATAGGGCAAGTGCGTGTTTAACTTTTTTTTTTTTTTTTTAAGATTTTATTTATTTATTTGACAGAGACCACAAGGTGGCAGAGAGGCAGGCAGAGAGTGAGAGGGAGGCAGGCTCCCCGCTGAGCAGAGCACCCATGCAGATGCAGGGCTCCATCCCAGGACCCTGAGATCATGATCTGAGTGGAAGACAGAGGCTTTAACCCACTGAGCCACCCAGGAGCCCCTCATGTTTAACTTTTTTTTTTTTTTAAGATTTTATTTATTTGACAGAGAGAGAGATCACAAGTAGGCAGAGAGGCAGGCAGAGAGAGAGGAGGAAGCAGGCTCCCTGCTGAGCAGAGAGCCCGATGTGGGGCTCAATCCCAGGACCCTGAGATCATGACCTGAGCCGAAGGCAGTGGCTTTAACCCACTGAGCCATCCAGGCGCCCCCCACCCCCGCATGTTTAACTTTTAAAGAAAATGCCAAGCTGTCTTCCAAAGTGACATGTTTATGCCCCACCAGCCATCTATGGGGATTTTAATTGCTCCCTAGCCTTGTCCATGCTCGGTCTTACCCGTCTTCCGCCGTTGATTAATTGTAGCGGGTGTGTAGTGGTATCTTGCTGTGCTTGTTCCCTGTTTCAGTGTCTTTCTCTGTCTCTGTCCCTGTCTCTGTCTCTCTCCCCTCCTTGCTCCTGCTCTGCTGCATGTACCAATGGATGAAGGTGCAGGGAGAGGAATGGGCCCCACCTGAGAGGCTGCCTAAGACAGTCCAGGGAGGTGCACTGGTTATTTTTCACAGAGGGAAGTTTGACCCTGGGCCTCTCCAGCTCTGAGTGCCAGCTGGAACCCCAGGAGAGAATCTGCCATGTTGTCTAGGCATGACCCTCACCCAGCTCCTCACTGAGTCAGCACTTCTGTTTGAATCAGTAAATATTTGCCAGAGCCTCACACTCCCACACATCCCCCACACCAGGCCGACTCCCAGCCAGCCATGCTCCTGACACTAAGGCCCAGAGGTGAGTCCTGCCTTTACGTGGGCTAGAGGCTGTCCCAGAGAGACAGACACCCCCCACCCCGCCCCGACAGACTGCCCAGCCTGTGGCAAGAACAGGCTTCCAGGGACTCTGGTTCTGTGTCTTGTGTTTTCACACATGTAATCTCAGACCCTGTGAGGTGCTTCCTAGGATCGTCACTGTTTCACAGACGGCAAAACCAGACCCAGGGCTCTGGGTACAACGTGGCACAGCCAGCGCTCGGCGGGGCCCGGATTTGAACACAGGAGGTCTGGCCCTTCAACTACGTCATCCCGGGATTCGGAGGAGGATTTGAGTTGTGAATAAGAAGCTTCCAGCTCCTCTTTTTCCATTCTCTCTGCAGACCTCAGAGCCTCTGTTAGGGTACGGAGTGGACCACCCCTCAATGAGACAGAGAACACTCTCGATAATGTAAGTCACACAGCGAGGTTTATTTCCAGCTAGCTGGGGTCCAAGTATCTGCCCGGCGCAGTGGGTTTCAACAAGGACCCCGAGCACTCAAAGCCAATGGTTTACATAGCATTTTCAAGGCACTTTTTCATAGCTACATACATATCTTGTGCCTCACTTTGACAGTTTAACTTTGTTTAACTTTTTGCCACCCCGGCATCACCCTGGTGGTTAAGTGAGATTTAGGTTTAGAAGAAATTTAACTTTATTTACCTTTCCCTCTGCCTCAGTCTCCTTCAGTTTTATGGTGGGGAGGGTGACCTTAGGCCTCAAGGAACTGAGCTATTTGTCTCTGGAAATTGGGCTATTGAGAAGATGGCTTCTTTGTTGTAAATCACTAGGACATTTGTAAACCGAGGGAGACTCCTGTCTTGCAGGTTTGTGATCTCTGCAAGTTAACTATTTGTTTTTTATTAACATCTGGTCCCTGTGGAGCCACCACCTAACCGCCCTGGTGGTATATGATTAAGTTGTTTTCCCAGGTTTTAGCTAGTTTCTCTTATCTCAAGTCACGTACCCAGTATCGGCCTGTTAGGGATGCTCAGTAAAATGGCTTCCTGGCCTTCAGGATGGCCATTCTTATGCTAACCCACTCTTACAGTGCAAGGTGCCAGCTTTTGCTTTGCCAAGATGGCTGTACTTATGTCAGGGCTAGACTCAGGTGGGTACAGCCTTGTTTTTTGTGGCCTCCACACCTGGAGCTGGTTTCCAGGACTTGTTTTTAAGTCCCCTGGGGGAAGAGGAGCAGGGACAGTTTAAGGGTTAAACAACAAAGTTATTGTTTAACCTCGGTGGAAGCCTCTGGCTAAAATAGAAATATAAAATAGGTCCTACACCTCCTGCCAGGAGTCCGGGGGCCCCTTGAGGGCAGTGCCCGGCTTCTTCCCTGTTACTTGAGGAGCCTCAAGAGAGGGGGGGCTGACAGGAGAAAATCACACCCCAAATACACCCAGGGCATCCTTGGACCTGGAGCCCCATGGCAGGGCCACCTAGGCCCAAGGCACTGAGGCTTTACAAGAGTATCAGCCAGCCACAATGGAAGAGAGCTTGCCAGTCCTTTGAGACATTAAACACAGAATTACCAGGGGATGACAATGCCATTCCTAAGTGTATACAGCCAAGAGAAATGAAAACCCAGGAACTCAGAAAAACTGGTATACCAGTGTCTGCGGCAGCATTACTCAGAATAGTCAAAAGGTACAAACCACCCAAATGCCCATCATTGAATGAACGGAAAAACAAATTGTGATAGAGCCATAGAGTGAAATATTATTATTCAGCCATAAAATGGACCGAAGTACTAATATGTGCCATAATATGAATGAGCCTCGGAAACATTACGCTAAGTGAAGGAACCTGGACACAAAGGGTCACCTATTGCATGGTTATTATGGGCTAGATCCTGGACAGGGAAATCCAGGGAAGCAGCAAGCAGATGAATGGTTATCAGGTTATCAGGAGATGGGGGAGCGTGTAGCAATGGGAGTGATTATTGAACAGGTATGGGATATTTTGCAGAAGTAATGAAAGAGTTTTGTAACTAGAGAGATGTGGTATTTGCACAAAATTGCAAATACACTAAGTGCCACTGAATTATATACTTTAAAATGGTTAATTGTATGTTATATAAATTTAACCTCAATTTAAAACAAAACAAAAGAAAACAAATAATATCACCTTCAATTCCCTGTATCCAACATCAGGAGGCTCAGGCACCCCCTTGACTAGTAGGACTGGACACCAGCCCCTGCCCCAAGCCATGGGCTCCCTTGGAACTGCAGCACAGTTCCTGGCCACCATTCCCTTGGATGGGTGCTGTGTGTCTCTTGCAGTGAGCACACAGGACCTGGTGGAGTTCACTGAGTCAGGAGAGCTGGAATTTGAGCCCAGGGCTTCGGAGCTCCAAAGTTCAGGCTCTTTCCCTTCCCCCATGCCCGCCCGCCAGCCACCCCCCCCCACCGCGCACCCCCCCCCCCGGGGAAATATCACGTCATCCATGCCCCTGCAGTGGATCTCTGAACCCTCCCTCCCCAACTTGGGTAGAGGTACTGGGTCCTAGAGCTGGTCACCAGCCAGATGGGGAGGTCCACTGAGGTTTTTTATAACATAACCCTTCAGAGATTGGTTGTGCCAAAGATAGGGCTTTACCATACCTTCCACCACTTCTGATCCCAGTTAGTTGTGAGGAGCATGGGGACAGTGGTACAAAGTGGGTCCAGGGTCCTACCCTGGGTGGCCTGGCTGCTCCTCGTGTTCCCTGTCACAGCCACTGGTAAGATATGCAGGCAGAGCCTACCCAGGTGGGGGCTTCGGGGTTGCTGGGAGGACTTGGGTGGAGGGGACAAAAGGGAGGTAGGGACAGGGAGGGGTGGGCAGCCTGCTCGGGGAAGAAGCCCTCAGTTCTGAGAAATGGCTGGGGTGGTGTGCATCATCTCTGGGCAGAGCCACTGCCCTTGCAGTCGTGTGTGCTCTCCAGAGCAAGCCTCCAAAGGACCTGTTCGTCCTTATGTTTTCAGGGCACCCAGGATTTGATTAATCAGCAAGACACAGCCATAGGAGTGAGGGTCAGGAAAGATTTCCTCACAGCTCTAGAAACAAGCAGCATGCAGGGAAGCACCGGGTCAGTCAAGAGGCAGAAGAGCGGGGAGCCTGAGTGGCTCAGTGGGTTAAAGCCTCTACCTTCGGCTCAGGTCATAATCCCAGGGTCCTGGGATTGAGCCCCGCATCTGGCTCTCTGCTCAGCAGGTAGCGTGCTTCCCTTCCTTTTTCTCTGCCTGCCTTTCTGTCTACTTGTGATCTCTGTCTTTCAAAAAAATGAATTAAAATCTTTATTTAAAAAAAAAAAGAGGCAGAAGAGGGGAAGGGAAAACGTGGGCAAGAGCCTTTATTTTTCGCAGAAGGAAACGGCCAGGTGGCTAAGCAGCTTCTGGAGAGGCTAATTCAAATATTCTCGGTAGGCTCTGGGGCATGGGCTGTCCTTCCTTATCTGGTATCTGGCCCCCGGTGTGATTAGGGAAGGGGTTATTGGTGGGAAATCTGAGAAGCCCAGAGGAGGTGGCTGGGGGCTCAGGCTCCGGATTGGTTGGTTTGCATCTGAAAGACACCTTTCCGGGGATTGTTTATTAGCTCTAAGAACTGGCCAGCCCTGGAACGTGCGTAGTCCCTCCAGAGTCTGCAGGGCATCAAAATAAAGAAAACAAAATGATGTGGTTATTACACTTAATTTAGCAGATGAGAAATCCGAGGGTGAACGGCTAGCTCAATGGCCCAAAGCCCCATGGCAGGTCTGTGGGTCCCAGGAGAGCCTAGTTCGCCCTCCGGGGATTGGTTGGCCTAGAGGAGACTGGCAGACCTATGAGGGGGGAGGAGAAAGTGGGGAGTCATCCTAAGGCCCATCCCCCAGGCTTGCTGGGAAGGCTAGTCACTGCGCTGGGTGCTGAGTGCTCCGAACACAGCTCACAGAGCAGGTACTCCAAGAACCGATGTTTAGTGAGTCCATTCGCCTCCCTCCCACCATCAACCTGTGGAGGCTGCAAACTCATTCGCTGGCCCTCTGTCCTGCCCGCAGGGCCTAAGGTCACACAGCCTGAAGTGGACACCACCCTGGGCCGCGTGCGAGGCCGGCAGGTGGCCGTGAAGGGCACAGACCGCCTGGTGAATGTCTTCCTGGGCATCCCGTTCGCCCAGGCACCGCTGGGGCAAGGCCGGTTCTCAGCCCCACGCCCCGCACAGCCCTGGCAGGGTGTGCGGGACGCCAACACTGCCCCTGCCATGTGAGTAGCCCCTTGCAGGTGGACGAGCTGGTGGGCGGCAGGGGTCTAGATGTCGGGGCTGGTGGGCTGACCCTCTGGCCCTCGGGCTCATCCATGGCTTCAGGTGCCTGCAGAATCTGGAGAGAGCGGAAAATAACAGATTTGGTTTGAATGGAAAGCACCAGCTCTTCCCTGTTTCAGAGGACTGCCTCATCCTCAACATCTACAGCCCAGCTGAGGCCACTGCAGGGGCCGGACGGCCGGTGTGCAATCCCGAGGGCCCTGTCTACACCTGCAGCTCCGCCTGGCCTGTCCTCTCCCCAGCCCTGTTCCCATACTGTCACAGAGGTCCCAAGAACACCGTGGGTTGATGGGAGGGCAGCTGGTGTCCCAGGAGCTGGGGGTCACTGCCCCATGGCCTCTCTCCAGGTCATGGTGTGGTTCCATGGTGGCTCTCTGGTGACCGGCACTGCCACCTCCCAAGACGGGTCAGCCCTAGCTGCCTACGGGGATGTGGTAGTGGTCACTGTCCAGTACCGTCTGGGCTACCTTGGCTTCCTCAGGTGAGGTGGCCAGCCTGGGGGAGGGCCTTGCTGGCAGTGGGCCGAGGCCAGTTGGGAGACCCGTTGGAGAACTGGGATAGGGGTGCAGAGCTTGAATGCAGATTTCTCATGCAAGCGGGGTGGCTGGAGACCAAGGGCCCCTCCCCCATGCCCAGAGTTATACAGAGAACTTGGTCCTTTGGACAGAAGTGTTGACTCCTGGCCTGGCGACAGCATCCCAGCAAGGGTTGGGGACAAGGAGCACTGAGCTCTGGCAGTCCCCAGCTGGGCACATCCACACTACAGGCGGGGCAGGGGGCTCCTAAGCCTGCCTCCTCGCCAGGCCAGACTTGGGGAAAGGGGAAGGTCTGCCATCCTGGGAGTTGGTTAAAGGTTGAGGACAAGCCAGCCAGCCTACGCTAATGACTGCCCCCCACCCCACCCCACCCCCGGCTCCCTAGCACTGGGGACGAGCATGCGCCTGGCAACTGGGGCTTCCTAGATGTCGTGGCTGCTCTGCAGTGGGTGCAGGGGAACATCTCCCCTTTTGGAGGTGACCCCAACTCTGTCACCATCTCAGGCACCTCTGCTGGCTCCTGCATCGTCTCTGCCCTGGTGAGTCTCCACAGGAGTCTAGCAGCCATATCTCCCGTGGCCCCAGACCTCCCAGGGTCTCTGCCCACCCCTGACAGCCCCCTGTCCTCCACACGGCACCCAGGTCCTGTCCCCGCTGGCTGCAGGACTGTTCCACAGAGCCATCGCACAAAGTGGAGTCATCACCACCCCGAAGTTACTGGATTCTAACCCAAGTGTCCTGGCTCAGGTCTGCATTTCTTTCATTCTCTCTCACCCAACATGGGCCAGCCCCAGCCTGCCCTGTGCTTGCCCTGAAGTCCCAGAGGGTGTCATTGGTAGGGAGCTCCCTACCTCTGTTGGCGGAGAGGGCCCCACTGGGATGAAAGAAGCACAATGTCCATGGAGGCTCAGAAAATCACCAGTGCCTCCCTTCCTGCTGATACCCCCCCAGCCCGGCACCCCTGTTGTCCCCTCCCTGTTACACTAGCCCTGCTGGAATCCCTTCTCTCTGAACCCTGTCTCATTTCCTTGTTCACTCTGCACAGCTTGACTGAGCCCACTGGCTCTGGGAATAGAGTTAACTAGATAATGATATTGTTCTCAGAGGGGTAAGGGGACTCCACTACCCACACAAATAATGACAGTATGATGCAGTGGGAGACACATAGGGTGCCTGGGGACAACCCAAGGTGGTGGGCAAGGAAGCCTTGGGTTCCTCGGGTTAGTGGCAGGTCTCTGGCCAGTCCCAAGGCCCCATCTCTGACATCACTGCCCATCTTTCCTACCGATACACCCTGTGTGTACAAGAGGCAGAGGGCTGGAAGGTGGGGGTTGATGGGGGAGGGAGAGGCAAGGCTCTTGTCTGTCCCCAAGGGCTTCGCAGACTTCCTGGGCTGCCGCTCCGCCTCCTCGGCTGAGATGTTGCAGTGTCTTCGGCAGAGGCCAAACAAAGAGCAGATCCTTAACATAAAGACGGTATGCCTACCTCTCAGGGGGCGGTGGCAGGAATGGGACAGAGGGGTCCGTCCTGCTCTTGTGGGAGCCGAGAAACTGTCAGCAGTCTGGGGTGAGGCTCAGGGCAGCCTCCCCTGAGGGAAAGGGGTGGAGGGCCCAGCCAGGCCTGGGCGCATGAATGGAGGGCCACCTCTTCTAGGAAAGAGGTCTGCTTGGAAGCATCCTTTGCTTGGGCTCCCTATTCCTCCTGGTCCTCCAACCCTGGTGATCTCTATCTCCTCTAAGGCTCAGCCACCCAGACATGCAGCCGGTTGAGCCCCAGATGCCATCTTTTTAGGGCATGGGCCTGATTGGGAAGACCTGTGCCTTGCTTTCTCCTGCAGAACATGACAGCTTTCTACACCGTTGATGGAACCTTCTTTCCCAAGAGCCCCATGGAACTCTTGAGGGAAAGACACTTCCACTCTGTGCCCTTCCTCATAGGGTTCAACAATCATGAGTTTGCCTGGCTCATCCCCAGGGTGAGTATCATCTGGCTCTTGTGCTTTGAAGGCCCCGCCCCAGTCAGTCCTCTGCCGCCCCAACACCATCACGGCAGCCTGTGAGCTGACACTCCCATTTGATAGGTGAGAAAGTAAAGTTCAGGGAGGTTTATGGGACTTGCTTGAGGTTACCCAGATTAATTTTCCAAAAGCAAATGCTTGGGGACCAGGCTCTTGCACAAAGTAGCCTTCTGGGCAACACTGATTCGCAGCATATTCTTGCCTTGGTGTCTGGTTTATACATCAAGCTCTATGAGACTGGTTAGTATGTCTCTGTACCTGGGAGGCTAATTACCTGAGACTTTCAGGTTCCAGACAACAATAAACCAGTGGGGGACATCATGGCCCAAGTGCCTTACCGTCCCTTCCAGGTGCACAGAACTCCCCACACAAAGTGTTAAGATGATGCTTTCCTTCTGAGCTTCTTTCCTATCATTCTCTTTCTTCTACCCATCTTTACGGTGATGGACTTTAATGCCTGCAAAACTTACAAAGGGGGGGGGGTCTCATCGTAATATTCCTTAATTTCCACATTTGGGCACTTTGTAGTTTTTATGACCGAAGTGAATAAGGCAGTGAACATCTGCACATCTGTAGCTCTTGTCCTTTGATTTCTTCCTTTGGAATTCCTCTCCAAGAAAGACATGAGGGTATTTGCTGGATAACAGGCTCATACAATCTTGACACTCAAGGACAAAACTTATAGAAGTATCTAGGCCAGGTATGTGTGTGCAGTGTGTGTGTGTGTGTGTGTGTGTAATGGCAGAAGAGTGTTTGGGGGAAGCAGTGCCCTGGACCCTGGCAGGCAGCCTTGGCCCCACATCATCAACTTAGAGCCATGAATTGAATGGTGAGAAAGAGCCAAGCTGGCTGGCTCCCAAGGCCCCAGGCAAGCCTCCCTGGTACAGAACCCTGTGCCTGGGACTTTGTGGCCACAGATGCTTCTCAGGAATTGGGTGGCTCAGGGTACTGCTCACCTTCTCACGGTGCAGGCATTCTCTTTACTCTCCTTGTTATCCCTATGGGCAACTGTATATTTCTCAGCCGACTAGACATTTACTGGATGTCCATGGTGGAAGCTTTAGCCGTGGAAAGTAGTCCAGACCCCTTATGGAGCCCTCTCCATCTCTTAGGCATTACCACTGGCATAGCACTTGGCGAAGTTGCTACGCCAGTTTCAATGGCACGGCCGGCAACTTGAGTTCCCAGGTTTTGTTGCAACTTTACCAGCATTTGCAGACTGTAATTTTTAAAATACCAACTTTATTGAGATGTAATTTCCATACCATAAAACGTACCCTTTTAAAAAGTATATCATTCAGTGGGCTTTCGTATATCCACAAAATTGTGCCACCATCACCACTATCTTATTCCAGAACCTTTACATCACCCTAAAATGCAGCCCTTACCTGTTGGCTGTCACTTCCCATCCCACCTCCCCCAGCCCCTGGCAACCACTAATGCACTTTCTGTCAAATCTGTGGATTTGCCTATTCTAGACATTCCCAGCAATGTCTACACCCGAAGTGGGGCTCAGACTCACAGACCTGACATCAAGAGTCAAGTGCTCCACCAACTGAGCCAGCCAGGCATCCCCTAGACATTTCAAATAAATAGAATTCTACAATATACAATCTACAATATGGGTTTTTTGGTCTGACCTCTTTCATCTCATAGGATGTTTCCAAGTTCTTCCATGTCGTAGCATGTATCAGCACGTCCTACTTTTTTACGACTGATCAGTGCCTAGTATGGATATAGTACGATTTGTTTAGCCATTCATCAGTTCATAGGCATTTGGGTGGTTTCCACCCTTTTGGCTATTATGGGTAATGCTACCCTGAACATTCATGTACATGTTTATGTTTTAATTTCTCTTGGTTATTTACCTAGGAGGGGAATTGCTGGGTCCTACAGGAACTCTGTTCAATTCTTTGAGGACCTGTCTGTTTTCCAAAGTGGCTGCTCCATTTCCCATTTCAATACTCGTTAGCTCTCATTATAGTCATCCTAGTGGGTGTGAAGTGGTATCTCATTGTGGTTTTGATTTGCATTTCCCTGATTACTTAGGATGTTGAGCGTCTTTTTATGTGCTTATTGGCCATTTTTATATCTTCTTTGAAGAAATGTCTTTTAAAATCTTTTGCCGGTTTTAAAATTGCATGGCCTTTTTATTGTTGAACCAAAGAGTTTTTCATGTATTCTAGATACAAGTCCCTTATCAGATATGTGATTTGCAAGTCCTTTTTTTTCCATTCCATGGGTTGTCTTTTCACTTTGTTATGGTATCATTTACAACACAAAAAACTTTCATTTCGATTACATCTGATTTATTTTCTTTTGTGCCTGTGCTTTTGGAGTAATATCTAAGAAGTGATTGCTTAATCCAAAGTCATCGAGATTTACCTCTATGTTTTTCTCAAAGAATTTTATAGTCTTAGCTCTTATATTTAGGTCTGTGATTCATCTAAAGTTAATTCTGTATATGGTTTAAGGTAGGGATTCTTTTGCAT
The DNA here is from genome assembly GCF_922984935.1 of Meles meles. Classification (NCBI taxonomy): domain Eukaryota; kingdom Metazoa; phylum Chordata; class Mammalia; order Carnivora; family Mustelidae; genus Meles; species Meles meles. The sequence goes on along the minus strand of NC_060084.1, from coordinate 18,568,251 downwards.
GTAGTTATCCAACTGTTCCTGAATCATTTGTTTAAAAAAACTTTTCTTTCCTTATTGAAATGTCTTGGTGCCCTTACGGAAAATCATTGACCGTAAATGTAAAGGCTTACTTCTGGACTCTCAGTTCTATTTCATTAATTTATATGTCTATCCTTATGCCAATACGGCACTATCCTGATTACTACAGTTTTGTACTAAGTTTTGAAATGGGGAAGTGTGAGCCCTCCAATTTTCTTCTTCTTGTTCAGATGGCTGCATTACTTTGCTAGAGTTACAACAAAGGACTACAGTGTGGGGCGGGGGGGGGGCGGCACTTAGAGAACAGAAATTAATTGTCTCACAATTTGAGAGGCTAGAAGTCTGAAATCAAGGCGTTAGCAGGATTGGTTCCTCCAGAGTACTGTAAGAGAATCCATGCCTCTTCACTAGTTTCTGGTAGCTTCAGGCATCCACAGCTCTTGGCTTATGGATGGCATTCTCCCTCTGTCTTCACATAGTCCTCCCTTTGTACCATCCGTCTCTGTGTCCGAATTGCCCCTTTTTACGAGGACACTAGTCATATTGGACTAGGACCCAGCCTAACGATTACCTTTGTAATCATCTTAACTTGACTACCTCTCTAACGTCCCCATCTCTAAATAAGGTTACATTCTGCAATACTGGGGGTTACGATTGCACATATCTCTTTGTGGAGACACAAATAAACCCCTAACAATTGTTCTGGTTATTCTGGGTTGCTTGCATTTCCATATGAATTCTGACCAGCTTGTCAATTTCTGCCCCCCCCCCAAAAGTGGCTGAGATTTTGATAGGGATCACGCTGAATCTATAGTTAAATTTAGGAAGAATTGCCATCGTAACAAGATGATGTCTTCCAACCCGTGAACATAGGCTGTCTTCCCATTTACATAGGTCCTCTTTAATTCTCCTCAATTATATTTTTGAGTTTTTAACGTACAAGTCTTGCACTTTATTAATGAAGTGGATTTCCAACTATTTTATTTTTGATGCTATCGTAAATGAAATAGTTTTCTACACATCATCTTCAGATTGTTCATTGCTGGTATGTGGAAACACAACTGATTTGTCTGTTGTTCTTGTAGACCATCATTTTTAAGGTATTTGCACCTTTAGCTACTGTGGCCTTTAGTTTAGTCCTTTACTTTTTAGTGCAATTAATATCCCCTTTTGGGTATACAGTCATTGTGTTTACTCATCTGTGGGTTTTCTGTTCCTATTTCCACAAAGATTAGCAAACAGCCTTGTAGCCATGAAACTAACTTCAATAACTAATGTTTCCATAGTGTTTACTGTAATTCAGGTCCTTATATTTGCAACCTCGGTTTTCATAATCCTATGAAGTTGGTTATTGTCATTTCTTTTTCACAGATTAAGAAACTGAGACAGAGAGTTTAAGTAATAGGCCTAGGTCATGCACCTAGAAAGTAGCAGAGCTGGGATTTGAACCCAGAGACTATGCCCTTAAAACTGTAACATATAAAGACAACATTGCTCTTTAATATTTTATTTTTATTTATTTATTTGACAGACAGAGATCACAAGCAGGCAGAGAGGCAGGCAGAGAGAGAGGGAGGAAGCAGGCTTCCTGCTGAGCAGAGAGCCCGATGTGGGGCTCGATCCCAGGACCCTGGGATCATGACCTGAGCCGAAGGCAGAGGCTTTAACCCACTGAGCCACCCAGGCGCCCCCAACATTGCACTTTAAAAACAGCATTTTAACTTCCCCTGTGGGCCCTCGTACGACACCTGGTCACACTTGGCTCTGTTCGCAGGGCCGTGAACACCTGTCTGCTCCTGGTTGCGAGTGGGGGGTGGGTGGTGATAAGACTGTGATGAGAGGACCTTGATGTCCCCACAGGCATGGGGTTTCCTGGATAAGATGGAACAGTTGAGCAAAGAAGAAGTATTGGCCCTAGTGAGACCCTACTTGGCCGATTTGGTGAGTCAAAAGGGAGAAAGAGGTAGTCCAGTGGTATCCTATCCAGAATAATAGGTCACCCTCCTCTTCCTCCTTCCCTCCATCCCCCACAGCTACCCTCACACTGCCAAACCCCTTGGTTCAGCTGCTGAATTTTAGTTCCACCTAGAAATCCCCTTGGACATGAGTCAATGTGTTTCTCAAAGAAAGATGATCATCATCATTGTCTTCATAGACCACCCCCTAATGAGCCCATACTGTGTGCCGGAGACTGTCCTGTGCTGCGCCCTAGGACACGCATTCATCTCCTTCAATCCTCATTATAACCCTGTGAAATAGAAGTTTTCACTATTCCCCCTTTGCAGATGAGGAAACTGAGGCTCCAGGTCTCACAATAAGTAAAGGGCAGAGGCAGAGCTTCTGCCAGCTCTGTCTGATCCCAGAGCTTCCGCTGTTAAGACCATCCTGTCAGATGTGGAGCCACTTGGACCTGAAGTCCAGTCACAACCCTGGCTACTTATCTGCAGTTAGCCTTTGAGCCCATTTCTTCATCTGTAAACAAGGATAAACTTCTCACCTAAGGAAACTGGATGCCGTATTTGAAAAGTCTACCAGGAAGCTAGTATTCAGAAGGTGCTCAATCTATGCATATTTCCCTCCCTTCTTCGGAACCCTCAGAGTCCTCCCCATTCATACCACCTCATCCCTGTTCTCTGGAGCTCTGGGGGAGCCCCCATGATTTGCTCTTTCACTAACTTCCTGGTTAAGTTCAACCGGGCAGTCCCTGAACACCAGAACCCTTAGCCAGGAACTTCACATGAGCTGCCAGGCAGCTCTGCCAGACAGGAACCGACTTTCAACCTATTGGAGATCACACAGCCAAGCTGGCACTTTGGCTCCAGATCTGACCTGATCCTGCCCAGACACTATCTGGAACCCCCAAGGGAGGCAGGGGCACCAAGCACATGAGTCCTGGGATATGAAAGAGGCCATGCTGGAGGGTTTGGGGCTTCTTGGGAGGGTCTGCTGGGGCCGGGGGACCAGAGCAAGCCTGAGCCTGGACTTCTGTCCCAGGATGTGCCCCCTGAGGTGATGCCCAGCGTCATAGATGAATACCTAGGCAACATTTCCGACAGAGAAGCCAAACGCAATGCTTTCCAGGAGTTTCTGGCTGACATGATCATCATCTTACCTATCCTGAATTTCTCTAGAAGCCTCCAAGGTGAGCCTATCCCTGTTCACCTGCCCCACCCTTCCCGTTTTGGCCCAGGAGCTGGGGTATCACAGGCTACATGGCCCACACCCTGCTGCTGCCCCCATACCCCACTTCCTCTCCAGGACACAGACATGACTCTGGCAGGTCACCCTGCAGGCGAGTAAACCAAGGCTCAGAGAGGTTCAGTGACTCGTCAAAGGTCACCCAGCAGGGCTCATCACCAACGCTCAGGGATTCACCTGACTCATGAGTGATTTCTTCCCACATTCAGCACTTCTCCTGGGAGAGAAGCCTTGCTTCCTCCAAGCCTGGTGGCTAGTCCCTGACACAGCACTAGAACAGCTCCAAGCTCCTATCTTCGTGACCTTGAGCAAGATGCCTGGCCGGTCTGTGCCTTAGCTTCCTCATCTGTAAAACGGCGACAGTAACCATCTAATTTGTCTATTGCCAGGAGGGTGAAATGAATGATGACACAGAAAGCGCGCGGCGTGGTGAGCGACAACCAGCAAGTACTCAGCACGTGCTTGCTGACAGTGAAGTTGTCACCATCAGAACCATTACTGGATTGGTGTTACTACGAGCCGGGCCTGCCAAAGGCAGGACGCCATCCGGCTGAGGGTACCGAACCTTGAGGCAGCCCTCTCTCCACAGGTTCCGGAGTCCCCATCTTTTTCTATGAGTTCCAGCATCGACCCAGTTGTTTCGCGAAGATCAAGCCGGAGTGGGTGAGGGCTGACCATGGGGCTGAGATAGCCTTCATGTTCGGGGGTCCTTTCCTCATGGATGAGAGCTCCCTGCTGGGTGAGGACACAGAGACAGGCGATCCTTGGGCTACAGGCTCCAACGGGCTAGGCTGGGGCTTGTAGGCACACATGTCTCCAGTCCGCACTGGGGACCCTTGGGTTCTTTCCAGGACCCACCTGAGCCTGATCCAGGTCTGTTCCTCCCATAGCCTTTCCAGAAGCTACAGAGGAGGAGAAGCAGCTGAGCCTCACCATGATGGCTCAGTGGACTCAGTTTGCCAGGACAGGGTGAGTGATGGGCAGGCACACCTGACTCTGGGCCTAGATGACTCGAATCTTCCCCCAGTGGATAGTGCGGGAGGCCTTAGCCTTCACTCATTCCTCCCTCCCAGGGACCCCAATGGTGAGGGGCTGCCTCTCTGGCCCTCCTACAACCAGCTGGGGCAATACCTGGCAATCAGCCTGACACCACGAGTTGGCCGCAAGCTGAAAGAAGCCCGAGTGCATTTCTGGACGGAGACGCTTCCTGCCAAGATCCAGCAGTGGCAGCAGACACAGAAGAGCAGAAAGGCCCAGGGGGAGCTCTGAGGGGTGGCCCAGTCCCAGCAAAGCAGCTTCTTCTTCCCTCTGCTAAGAAACTTTAACTTAAAGCAAGCTGATGTTCAGACATGTCCCTGGAAGAATCAGCCCCTCCACGGGGCATTGTTCTCTGTTGAAATGTCACCTGCTGCCTTCTGCAAGGGCCTTTGTACAAACTCCTCCGTCTTCCTGAAGTGACTTTCCCCCTTACTTCATGGTCAGTCGCAGCTTAGTCTTCAAGCCGGGGATTCCCCCTCCTCGAAGAAGCCTTCCCTGCCTTCTCTGGGCCCAAGTCTATGTCCATCACAGTATAGCCCACCCAGACTAGCACTGTCTGTGTCTCTTTCACCTCTCTGAGGGTGGCAGTCAGCCTGACCCTGCTCTGTGGCTCCCACACAAGGGTCGGGCAGGACCTGGAGTCAGGGATGTTTGATGAACGAGTAAAAGAGAATATGGGAATGGCGGCTGCTGGACATGAAACCAGGCTCTTCAGCCACCGAAGCTATGCTCAGGGGCACCTGGGTGGCTCCGTCGGTTAAGGCTCTGCCTTCGGCTCAGGTCATGATCTCAGGGTCCTGGGATCGAGCCCCTCATTGTGCTCCCTGCTCAGCGGGAGCCTGCTTCCCCCTCTCTCTCTGCCTGCCTCTCTGCCTACTCATGATCTCTCTCTCTGTGTCAAATAAATAAATAAAATCTTTAAAAAAAAAAAAAAAAAAAAAGCTATGCTCAGTCCTGCACAGATGTCCTCCTTGGACAGGAGGGTGGATGGACAAGGCAGTCCTGGGGTATAGGGGAGTCCTGAGACCTCAGGGGATCCAGTCTAGAACAGATCTTACCCCCGCCCCCTGCAAGCAGCAATCACCCCCAAAGCCTGACTCAGGTTGAGGAAAGTCACTTTCACTGTGCTGTGCATACCTGTCTCCTGCACAAGATAAAACAGGATCCAGCTAGGCCAGAGCCTGACTCTTAGGATATGAGATGTGAGTTTCCCAGCCCTAACACTTCGACCCTTGGCTGGGCTCCTCCCTCCCCTCCCAGATGGGGGAGACCAACTTCTCGGGGAGCTCAGCACAGTCCCCACAGTACCTACAAGGACACAGGAGAACAGGTTGGGGGAGGGTGCCTGGACTAGTGCATCGGTCAGGCTGTTGTCACAGCGAAAAGAAAAGACCTACTCACTCAGGCTATAACAGGTAAAAGGGAACCAGAGGTTTTCGAGTGGGGACAAACATTTCTTTTTTTGAGGACCAATGCCCCATTCCCTTGAAACATCTGGATTTTAATACAAAGCACAAAAACTTTCCCTGTCTCCACTAGCTCATCCTGCAGGTCCAAGCCTACATATACACTTCCTCAGTCAAAATTCCTGACTGCTTGGGGTGCCTGGATGGCTCACTGGGTTAGGCCTCTGCCTTCAGCTCAGGTCATGATCTCAGAGTCCTGGAATAGAGCCCCAAGTCGGGCTCTCTGCTGGGAGAGAGCTGAGAACCTGGCTTCTCCTACTCTCTCTCTCTGCCTGCCTCTCTGCCTACTTGTGATCTCTGTCTGTCAAATAAATAAATAAGAAAAAAAAAGTTCCTGGGGCGCCTGGGTGGCTCAGTGGATTAAGCCGCTGCCTTCGGCTCAGGACATGATCTCGGGGTCCTGGGATCGAGCCCCGCATCGGGCTCTCTGCTCCGCGGGGAGCCTGCTTCCTCCTCTCTCTCTGCCTGCCTCTCTGCCTGCTTGTGATCTCTCTCTCTGTCAAGTGAATAAATAAAATCTTTAAAAAAAAAAAAAAAAGTTCCTGTCTGCTGACAGTTACATGAAAAGCACTTGCAGTTGGGACCAATGCTGTTCAGAGAAGTCCATTTCGGGCAGGAAGGAAAGACACAAAGCCAGATGGGCCCTGAGTCATGCCACTCCCCTGCTCAAAAGCCTCCTGTGGTTCCTTGCCACCCTTAGGACAAGTCCAAGTTCTTCACCTGGCATCAAAGGCCTCCCGTTCCCATCCCCTTCTCTCCCCCTGGGAAGTTTGTCCCCACAAGCCAGTAGAGAGCCTGACAAATAAACAAGCCCCAGTCACCACGTGCCACTGGGGACCCAGAGGACTGTAGCAGGAACGAGGCATAGGCCAGCCCTGATTTGGGGGACCTGGGAAGGAAGAAGGACATCTAAGCCGAGACCCGGAGGACAAGCAGAGATTTCTCCAGGGTGCAGGCAGCAGCATGGCCTCGAGGGATGGACAGCAGCGGGAAAGGGTGTTCCTGGCAGAGGGAACAGCAGGCACAAAGGCCTGGAGGCTGAAATGTACTAAGGAAACAGTTCTAAAGGCTGGAGAGGTCAGCAAAGGCCAGTCTCTGAGGGGCCTTGTGGGCTGCAGTGAGGGTGTGTGCTTGAGGGGAGTGAAGGACCTTGGAAAGGCTTTAAGCAGAAGGTGATGGGAACTGGTTGGGGGTGGTGGTGAAAGTGGGCATAGGGAGAAGAGGGAGGGGACCAGTGTAGGCTTCCAGCTAGGTGGAAAGGCACTGGCTGGCTCTAGATTTAGAGCAGACAGATAGACTTGCTGACTGAAGGACACAGAGGTGCGAGGAAGGAAGACTCCCCAGGGGGTGCCTGGAGGCGAGCAAACCCAGGCTGGGAATCAAGGGTCCAGTTTGACCATGCTGAACAGGAAGTCAGCTTCTCCGTCTCCTTCTCTCCCTCCCCCTCCCACCCCACTTGTGCTCTCTCTCTCAAATAAATAAATTAAATATTTTATTTTATTTTTTAAAAAGATTTTATTTATTCATTTGACAGACAGAGATCACAAGTAGGCAGAGAGGCAGGCAGAGAGAGAGGAGGAAGCAGGCTCCCTGCTGAGCAGAGAGCCCAACGTGGGGCTCGATCCCAGGACGCTGGGATCATGACCCCAGCCAAAGACAGAGGTTTTAACCCACTGAGCCACCCAGGCGCCCCTAATTAAATATTTTAAAAAGAGAAAAGAACTGGCCAAGTTGCTGCACAGCTGAGTGGAGTAGTGTGTATGTGACAGACCCCCGCGCCTGGCAGGTAGACACACAGTCTTATCTGCCTTCTTTTTTTTTTTTTTTTTTAAGATTTTATTTATTTATTTCACAGACAGAGGTCACAAGTAGGCAGAGAGGCAGGCAGAGAAAGAAGAGGAAGCAGGCTCCCCGCTGAGCAGAGAGCCCGATGCGGGACTGGATCCCAGGACCCCAGGATCAGGACCTGAGCTGAAGGCAGAGGCTTTAACCCACTGAGCCACCCAGGTGCCCCATCCCTCTACATATTTTAGGAGGATGAGGTGAGATAGTCCATGTAAAGTGTTTGGCACAGTGCAAAGCATCAGAAACTCATGGTTGTTGGGTAGTTAATCGTGAGCAGACCCAAGCTTTGGGGCAAATCCAGATTACGTGGATGACCTCCGCCTCCTTTTTCAGTCTTATGAGACCTCAGGCTGGTCATTGCCCCACTCTGGACCCTTAGACTTCCCCCAGCTCTCCCCAGGGCCAATGAGAAGCTCACATGGCAGGACCACATGAAAAGGCTGGGAGAAAACCACATGGGAGGTTTGAGATGGCCCTTTGCCCCCACTGACCTGCCTATGTGCCTGCAGGCTCACAGTTAAACCACACCGTTGTGTCCAGATATTGCTTCTGCCCGCCCTGCGGAGACCTGGAGATGGGCACAGAGAAGTACTTTTGGCCAGCTGCAGCTGGAGGGACGAGGGTGCGCTCTATCTTACCAACTCCAAAAGCTATTACTGAAGCTAGGTGTTTGTAAATCTACTTTCCTCGAGCAATCCTGAGATTTTCACTCAGAGAGTGGTCCTAGGAACCTGGGTGGTTTGTTTTTTCTTTTTTAAGATTTTATTTATTTATTTGACAGAAAGAGACAGAGCAAGGGAGGGAACACAAGCAGGGGGAGCGGGAGCAGGAAAAGCAGGCTTCCTGCCAAGCAGGGAGCCTGATGTGGGGCTCAATCCCAGGACCCTGGGATCAGGATCTGAGCTGAAGGCAAACGCTTAACATCTGAGCCACCCAGGTGCCCCAGTAACCTGGGTTGTTTTTTTTTTTTAATATTTTATTTATTTGACAGAGAGAAATCACAACTAGGCAGAGAGACAGGCAGAGAGAGAGGACGATGAAGGCTCCCTGCGGAGCAAAGAGCCCAATATGGGGCTTAATCCCAGGACCCTGGGATCATGACCTGAGCTGAAGGCAGAGGCTTTAATCCACTGAGCCACCCAGGCGCCCCAGGAACCTGGGTTTTAACATGATTTCCCCACATGATTCTGATACACAGCCAAGTTCAGTAATACTTGGATCATATTTGCTTTCTGTCATTTGCAGAGTGAGCCCCAGGGAATCAGAGCACAGAACAATTCAGTCTTGATAAAGGAGAGGAAGAAAGGACAGGGGTGCTTCAGGAAAGGGCAACAGATTCGAGGCCTAAGTGACGTGTGGCAACAAAATGGGGGGGTAGGATGAGAGCCCAGAAAGTGCTCATTGGCAGAGTTTAAACTTGCCAATTCAACTTGGTCTAGTTCATATTTATTCCAAGAGCTGGCTAAGATGTAGATCTACTTGTAGCGTGTCCATCCATGTCCATGTGCCTGTGTGTAATATGTGAATGTATGCTACAAACAGATACACTGGAACCTTTATATAACTGTTCTTACATGCATATGGATATATGCATATGCATAGAGCTCTTGTATTTCCACATGTCTCATTGTAAATGAACTGAGCTCGTATGTACCTGCCCATAAATAGATTTGTATGTACATATGAGTATTAATGCGAATAGATATACAAACAAGAATGCCTATTTGTGTGTGATTTCTTCCCAGAAGTATGTTATGTTAGCAATAAGAAAGCGGTATGGTAATATCAATATCAGGTAAGCAGAATCAAAATGATACAATGTTATTGACATTAAATGATATGTTGAATGACAAAAATAACTTTTTTAAAAGATTTTATTTATTTATTTATTTGACAGACAGAGATCACAAGTAGGCAGAGAGAGAGAGGAGGAAGCAGGCCCCCCGTGGAGCAGAGAGCCCGACGCAGGGCTTGATCCCAGGACCCTGGGACCACGACCCGAGCCGAAGGCAGAGGCTTTAACCCACCGAGCCACCCAGGCGCCCCGACAAAAATAATTTCTATAATAGATATGGACCTTTATGCATCTACCAACATAGTGTTGAAATCATAAATCAAATAATAAGAGAGAGAAATACTGAGAGAAACACAGAAAAGGGACGCCTGGGTGGCTCAGTTGGTTAAGCGGCTGCCTTCAGCTCAGGTCATGATCCCAGCGTCCTGGGATCGAGTTCCATATCGGGCTCCTTGCTCGGCAGGGAGCCTGCTTCTCCCTCTGCCTCTGCTTGCCTCTCTGCCTACTTGTGATCTCTCTCTCTGACAAATAAATAAATAAAATCTTTAAAAAAAAAAAAAGAAACACAGAAAAGGTACAAATATACAATTGTGAAAAGCTTTAAGCTGCAGCTGGGCCATGGGAGATGGGCCAGTGTTTTTTCATGGACCAGAGTGACCCTTCTCCTCTCTTCCTAGGTACCCTGCACACCAAGGTAACCATGAAGTGATTACCAAATATGGGACCCTCCAAGGAAAACAGATGCACATGGGAAGACACCCGTCAGTGTCTTCTTAGAAGTCACCTTCTCCAGAGCGCCTGTGGGTGCCTGCAGGTTTGCTGCCCCAGGGCCCCCAGAATCCTGGCAAGAAATCAGAAATGCCACCACCGATGCCCCTGTGTAAGAGCCGAAGGACTACTGCCTGGGAGGTGGGCAAACCTTAAGGAGGTTGGTGGACCTAGGTATGCCTCTGAGTCAGGGTTTGAACAACTCACCAAAAAGAGTACACTCTGCGGCCATAAGCAGACCAGGGGCCTGTCCTGGGCCTCAGTTTCCAAACCTGTATAATGAAGTAATTGGCCTAGATGGTGTTTAAGGCACTGATAATTTTGTTCTTGTCTCTCTTATGGGAGAGCTCCAGGTGAGGAGGAGGTGCTCACAGATCTGCCCCCAGGACCTTCTGGGGTGCTGAGTTCCTGACAAGCAATTCATTTGTTCTTGCTTTCTTTCCGTTTTCTTGTTTTCTTTTTTTTCTCTCTCTCTATTTCTCTTTCTCTCGTGCTCGCTTCGGCAGCACATATATTTCTCTTTCTCTCTCTCTCTCACACACATACTACTCAGTGAACCCTGTACTCTTCCCTCTCACTTGGGGCTTTAGCCCAAGGACAAGCCCACATGGCACATCCAGCCCTTCGCTGCGGGAGGACCTCCAAGACGGGGAGTTCACAGGCTCAGGTTCAGTTTTAATGTTCCAGAATCTTTTTTTTTTTTTAAGATTTTATTTATTTATTTGACAGATAGAGATCACAAGTAGGGAGAGAGGCAGGCAGAGAGAGAGAGAGAGGAGGAAGCAGGCTCCCTTCCAAGCAGAGAGCCCGATGCGGGGCTCGATCCCAGGACCCTGGGATTATGACCTGAGCGAAAGGCTTTAACCCACTGAGCCACCCAGGCGCCCCTAATGTTCCAGAATCTTAATGCAACCTCTGGCAAGGCCCAAACCCTGAGTCACATGAGCATGTTGAGATAGAGAATGGCTGCCCCTTGAAGCCCTGGCTTGGAAATTTACCCAGAACAAAATGTATTTATTATTTACTCAGATTACTGAGTAACCCACCATCCAGATCTTTTCATGGCAATCATTAACAATCAGTTAGATAAAGCACTGGGTTTAGAAAAACATCTATTGTAAGAACCTGAATGTCAGTGGATATGAAAAAACTACAACAACCGGAGCCCATTTCCGCTCAGGTCAAGATCTCGGGGTTGTGAGATCAAGCCCTGCACTACACTCCATGCTGAACTCTGTGCTGGGTGTGTTTGACATTTTCTCTCTCTGGCTACCTCTGCCCCTCCCCCATCCCACATATGCACAGGTGCTCCCTCTCTCACTCTCTCTAGAAGAAAGGTAGCGGGGGGGGGGGGGGGGGTGGCTTAGTCAGTTGAGTGACCAACTCTTGGTTTTGGTTTCAGGTCAAGTCATGATCTCAGAGCCTCCAAGGGCTCTGTACTCAGTGTGGAGTCTGCCTTGAGATTCTCTCTCTCTCCCTCTGCCCTTTCCCCTGCTCATGTGCATGCTCTCTCTCTCTAATAAATAAATCTCAAAAAAAAAAAAAGAAAGAAAAAGAAAAGGGAGCCTGGGTGGCTCAGTGGTTTGGGCCTCTGCCTTTGGCTCAGGTTGTGATCTCAGGGTCCTGGGATCAAGGCCCGCATCAGGCTCTCTGCTCAGCAGGGAGCCTGCTTCCCCCTCCCTCTCTGCCTACTTGTAATCTCTCTCTCTCTCTCTCTGACAAATAAATTAATAAAAAATCTTTTAAAAAAAGGAATGTTAAAAAAAGACAACCACCACCCTGGGTGTCTAATTGTTGAGAACGGGGCATCCACTGTTAGAACACAAATGGCTGGGGGAACCTGGGGTGGCTCAGTGGGTTAAGCCGCTGCCTTCATCTCAGGTCATGATCTCAGGGTCCTGGGATCGAGTCCCGCATCGGGCTCTCTGCTCGGCGGCGAGCCTGCTTCCCTCTCTCTCTCTCTGCCTGCCTCTCTGTCTGCTTGTGATCTCTCTCTGTCAAATAAATAAATAAAATCTTTAAAAAAAAAAAAAAAAGAAAGAAAGAACACGAATGGCTGTTACTAGAATGCTGGGGTGTTAGTCATTAGAACAATGTCCACCACTGAGAGAAGCCCAGACATTCTGAACACTCTGGGAATCCCATGGATCAAGTGACAGAACATGGGAGAGCCTTTACTAGGGCCCTAAGGATCAGGGGTTTAGAGTTTGGAGTATCCATTACACCAAAGTTCGGGTGTCAGTTGTTGGAACACTGGCATGAGCTGTCAGACAATAGCTGTTTGAAACACAGAGTGTCAGGTATAAGAATTTGTGGATGGCTTAGAACAGACTACAGGGTAGTAGTTAAGAAGAGAAAAAGACCAGTAACTAGTTTGGATAATGACTAGTTTGGGGCCAGAACAACAAGGAAACCAGCAGAGAATGGAGCAGAATAAGCAGACAGGGTCTCTTATAGCCAGTCAGATGGGCCCAGCCCCAACTACCGAGAACAGCCACTCTCAGGCTGGCCTAGCAGAGAGAAAGGTGAGGTGGCCCAAGAGCCAAGCTCCACAAATATCCACATGGGTGCCATCCCTGCCCCTGCGAAGTGCATAGTTGCTTGGGGAGAAAAACAACCAAATGAAACAACTCCAACCCAGTACTATAGTCAACGTGGACAGAGCTTTGGGGAAGCACAGAGGGGAAGTGTCCAGCAGAGGGGCACCACTTGAGCGGAGCCTTAAGCATGAATAGGATTTTGCTAGGCAGAGGAAAAAACACTTGGCAGAGGGGACAGAAGCAAAGGCGCTTAGAGGTGGGAGGCAAGGGTCTGTGTGTATCTGGAGAAAAGGGTGGCCAGAAGAGGACTAGAGGGAGAGGGTCTGGGGCAGTGCAGGTGAATCTGGACCTTACCCTGAGCACAGCGGGGCCCAGGAAGGGTTTAAGGAGGAGAGGGAAATGGTCAGGTTTCTGTTTTCTCTCAATCGTGTGTGGAGGATGAGTTGGAAAGGATGTAAAGAGGCTGGGGCAGTGTCCTGGCCAGAGGTGGTAATGGCCTTTGCAGGGCACCAGCTCTGGAAGAGAGGAAGAGGGCTATTTAAGAGCTGTTTGGGAGGCAGAGCAGAGACTGAGGGGAGGAAGGGGACATGAAAGACAGGGAGGTGCTCAGGGTACCCAGGTTTCTGGCCTGACAACACCAACAGGGTCTCCAATAGGACCAGGGAGCCTCTCCCCACACAGACTCATGGGGGTAGGCTCCAGGCAGAGGGTAGATCTTGGGGAGGCCAAACCGCCTCCCACCCCCGAAACCGTAACGCTAGTGAAAGCCACTCGAACACAGGCAGATACGCAGAAACGCACACACACACACACACACACACACACACACACACAGCCTAAATTTTGCGTTTGGCTCTGTTCCCTCAACTGCGGAACCTGGATTTGCAATCATTCTCCCCTCTATGGCCATCCCATCGGGCCCAAACTCATTCGGTGTCCGCTCGCAAACAGTACACGTGGCTGAGCCTCCGGGAGGACGGTCTGTACCTGAACGTGGACGCGCAGGTGCACGCGCGCGGGGAACGCTCTGCTGCCGGCGAGTGTTCATCTCCAGGCGTGCCGCCCCTCTCAGGCCTCGGCTCTCCCCGCCCAGGTGATGGTCCGGTGCCCAGGTGATGACCCGGTGCCCAGGTGATGGTCCAGTGCCTAGGAGGCGCCTTCCTCGTGGGCTCCGCTTCCGCATACGGTGCCTCTGAACAGGGCGCCCTCGAGAAAGTGGTGGTGGTGGTGCTGCTGCTGCTGCAGCCGAGGCTCGACCTCCTGGGCTTCCTGAGGTAGGCGGGGCCAGGGACCAGCCCGAGGAACCAGGGACCCGGCCTCCTCCGAACTCGGGCTCAGAGAGGAGGAGGTGCGGGCCGGATGGAAGGATAGGGGAGGGGGCTGTGGGGGCGTGGCTGAGAAGGGTGCGTGCTGGGGCGGCGCCTAACTTCACAGGATGCTCCAATGGAGAGGGACCTAACTCTAGGGAAAGAGGTATGGTCCCAAGACCGGGTGTCTCAGGGACGCGGCGAGGCGAGGCGAGGTGGGGCCAGGCAGAACCAGGCAGGATCGCCTGAGCAACCAGACTGTGGGGGCTCCGGACCCTGATTATCCCAGAGGAGATGACGAGATGAAACAGAGGCAGGAAGAATGGAATGTGGAAGGTCGCTGCAGAGGGATGCAGGAGGCCAGATGGGCAGGATGGGGCAGCTGGGTAGATGGGTGGGCAGAGCTGATAGGAAAGGCCGCTAGGACTGGGTGGATAGTGTGGGGTGAGGGACACCACCTCTCCATTGACCGACCGTAAGGTAGTTCCTAATCTAGAATGTTCCCCGAAATGAAAGCCTTTTGGTATGGAAGCAATAGTGGAAGGAGCAGGGTGGGATGTTAGCATCCCTCATTCTCTTCCAAATGTCACATCCTTTTCTGGCCCCCAGACATTCCACAGATGAGGACAAAGTGCTGAGTCGCCAAATGATGAAATACTGGGCCAAGTTTGCCCATACAGTTTGAGTCTGGTCCCCTGACATGTCTGGGCAGTCCTCCTGCTCAGTGCTGGACCCACTGACCAGCTGCTCAGGTATTTGCCCCTGTGTGTCCCAAAGGAAATGCATGATCAACCCAAGCAGACCGCCCCTTCTTCCCCAGTCACCAGGTCTTAAATGTCCCTAGAATGTGTTTTTCTCTGTCGTATGACCATACTCTTCATTCGCTCATGTATTCATAATGCTCTGGGTTTTGCCCAGCCCTATACCGGGAGCTGGAGTTCAAGAATCTTGCAGACATGACACACATCTTCCAGCTGCTTGTTAATGTTATAACAAAAACAGTAAGTTGCTGTACTGGGGGGAGCAGAAGGTGCTTTGAGAGCACAGAGGAGGTGTCTGACTAAGCCTGGATGGGCAGAAGCAGCTTCCTGGCAGAGGTGACATGTGGGCTGAGCTTTGGCTAGTCTTGTGACTATCTCCACATTCTCTCTCCTTCCTATCCATGTCTCCATGACACTCAAGGGATCTTTCTGAAATACCATCAGACCAAGTCACTCACCTGCTTAAAACTTCTTATGGCTTCCCTCTGCCCCCAGACTAAAGTCCCAATCCATTAGCTTCTTGGCATGAAAATCTTCAAAATCTTTACTATGACATCTCTCCACATCCATCCCCTTCACACACCCCCATGTTTCTCTGTAACCTTACAATTGTGCTTCCTCCAAAAGACCTGGTCTTTCGTACCTCCAACCCTTTGCACATACTGTTCCCTCTGCCTGGAAGCCCTTTACCACCACATACTTTTTTTTTTCCTTAAAGGTCTAAATATCATCTCTGTAAAGACTTCCTGGACCCCAACTTCCAAAGGGAAGGTGAATCAGGGAAGGGTAAGAGAAGGAGGCATGGTGAAGACAAGTGAGACTGCACCAGCATTGCAGACCTGAGAAACAGAGGCATTTCTTTTTTTTTTTTTTTTTATTGATTTGACAGACAGAAATCACAAGCAGGCAGAGAGGCAGGCAGAGAGAGAGGAGGAAGCAGGCTCCCTGCGGAGCAGAGAGCCCGATGGGGCGGGGGGGGGGGGGGCTCGATCCCAGGACCCTGGGATCATGACCTGAGCCAAAGGCAGAGGCTTTAACTCACTGAGCCACCCAGGCGCCCCAACAGAGGCATTTCTGAGGGTGGTTTTGCAGGGAGGGAGTCTGAGGGATTGTCCCACCACCCAAGGCTTGGGGAGACTGGCCATGGACTCATCTGAAACAAGCAACCTTCCTTCCCCAACGTAAGCCCTACAGAGGCTCCCTCCTACCTCCAGGCCAGAGCTAGAGCCTTAACCTGTTGTTTGGGGCCCTGCACTCTCCTATTCAGTCTGACATCCCATGATGCCCCAGGTCTCACTGATGCCATCAGGTTGGGCCAGATCCTTTTACTGCTATGCTGTGCCCCGCTACCCAGCCTCAGGGCAAACCCTACTCTCCCTTCTCCAAATTCTCCCCACCCTTCGAGGTCGACCTGAAGCCACTTCTTTTGGGAAAGCCACCCAGACTGCCACTGCCCCTAGCATTGAACCCAGCTTGTCATTTATCATTCTTCCTGCTCAGCCTTGTGCCTGTTCATATCACATCAGTCTGAGGCCTTGGGCAGCTTTCTTATTACGTGGAGTGAAGTTTTGACAGCTTAGGATCTTCTCTCCCTCCCCTACTCTCCTCCCCTCCAAAGCCCCCCCCCCCCAAAAACCCTGGACACAGGATTGGTCCTCAATAAAAACCTGTTGACTTGGGGCACCTGGGTGGCTTAGTGGGTTAAGCCTCTGCTTTCAAGCTCAGGTCATGATCCCAGGGTCCTGGAATCAAGTCTCGCATCAGGCTCTCTGCTCTTGCCCTCAAGGACATCCATACTCCATGCTCACTTGCCCGTGGGTTTAGATTTTTGTGCTGCATCCAGACTCCTTACTCTGGCCTCTCCTACAATTGGATCTGGGCATACCCCAACCTGTACCACAAGTTTTATTGGTTTAGTTTAGTTTTTTGTTGATTTTTGGTGGTAAAATATATATAACATAAAATTTGCCCTTTTAGTCATATTTAAATGCCCAGTTCGACGGTATTAAGTACATTCATGTCGTTATGTAACCACTGCCACCATCCAGCTCCAGAATTTTTTCATCATCCCAAACTGAAACCCTACATCTATTAAACACTGACTCCCTATTTCCTCTCATTCCCAAACCTTGGTACCCACTATTTTACTTTCTATCCTGTGAATGTGACTATCCAGGTACCTCATAGAAGCCGAATCATACAATATCGGTCCTTTTGTGTCTGGCTTATTGTGCTGAGCAAACTGTCTTCAGAATGCATCCAAGTGGTAGTGTGCATCAGAATTTCATACCTTTTTAAGACTGAATAATATTCCATGCTATGTACATACCATATTTTGTCTATCCATTTATCTGTTAATGGACCTTTGCTTTGTCTCCACGTTTTGGCCCTTGTGAGTAATGCTGCTATGAAAAATGCCGCAATGTAGTGTCCCACAGGTTTTATGCCCCAAACTACAGTGTTGCTTAGTCTCTATTCCTAGGGCTTCTGGAGTTCCTGAGACAACTAGAAGCTGCAGAGAGTGGTGGGGGGCAGGGGCCCCCAATCTTCCATGCCCAGCAAAGCAAAGGAACGGTTGGAAGAGGGAGACAACACCCCTTTCAAGCAAATATTTATCTTCACAACAACTCTGTCACAGATTTTATTACCCCTATTTTACAAGGGTGACATTTTATTACCCCTATTTTACAGATAAGGAAACTGAGACACAAGACATAAAAGGCCTCGCTCAAGGTCATGACCTAGTAGTGGCCGAGTGGGAATTTGATACAGGCCTGTCTGACCCACCCTGCCGCTTCCATCCAGACCTGGAGCAATCCCTGAGGGAGGATGGCCCCCAGAGGAGGTGTGGCAGCCCTACTCTCAGGGGACACATAGGCAGCAGAACATCCCCGCCCACCTCTAACCAGGGGACAGTCAACCAAACAGCCATTCATTGGGACCCTGAGTGAGAGCTAGGAGCTCAGCCCCCTGGAAGGTGGTCCTGTGCACAACTCAGCAGGGACTAGCTGAGCTTGATTCACTTCAGTGCCTACAGGATACCCTGACCTGGAGGTCCAAAGGTCTGACTGCAGGTTAATCCAGGCCTGCTCCTGAGGGTCCCTCGGTTCCCTCCTTGGGCTCTCTTGCATGTCTGGGGAAGAAAGGTGCTCCAGAGAGCCACTTGCTCAGAGGCTATTATCTCCCAAATCGGAGGGTGTGCCGCTGAGGAGGAACTAGGGTTCAGTCTGGGCTCAGACAGGCTGCAGCTGATGCCAGGCTCATAAAGGACTCCCAGGGATACCCTAGGACCTTCTCTCAGATTTGGAGCCTGGAGGAATTCCCGTGGGCAGCCAGGATGGTGAGCTGGCCCCCTGCCTCCCGGAGTCCCTGCCCCACACCCACCCTGTCCTCTCAGGAAGCCACCCCTCTTCTTGTCTGCTCCTCCTGGGGTGGCACCACTGGATGAGGGAGGCAGGGAAGGCTGCCTCCCGGCCTGTGTCCACCTCGGCTTCCCGGCTGCACCCGAGTCTCCGACGGCCACCCAGAGTTGTCCCTAAAGTCTCTGCCAGGCCCCATCCCGCAGGGAACGGTGCACAGATCTTGGTGAAGGCCCCAGGACAGTTGGGTGGCTTTTCCCCGGGTTTACCGCGGCGTGTCAGGGCGACCTCGAGGACGAAGGCACAGCGGCGCAAACCCCGCGTCGGAACAGCGCGCACACGCGGCTCCCGCCCGCCCCGCTCGGGCTGAGCCTCACGCCCGGCTCCGGATGAGGCGCCCCTTCCTCCTCTCCGACACCCCGCCTGCCACCTCCACCCGGCCAAGCAGCAATTACCCGCAAAGGGGCGGACGGAGGGCCAATTAGTGCGGGAGACGCGGCGGATCCGCGGTGCCCCCGCTGACCGCAGCCCCCGCTGACCGCAGCCCCCGCAGCGCCGCGGCCGCCGCCGCTCTCCCCGCCCGGCAGACAGCGCCGGCGGCCTGGGAGCCCCGTGGGACCCGCCGTCGCCTCCCGCTAGCGGCAGTGATAGATCCAGTCGCCTGGCTCCGGGCCAGAGCCCGGGACGCGAGGACGCCAGGAGCTGGAACTCGCCGCGGTGGCGGCGTGAGGACGGGGTCGGGCGTCTGGGACGGCAGCGGAGGGGGGTCTCCCTCCCCCGAAGGGCTCCTGCGCCTGTGACGGCCCTAGCCCAGGCGCCAGCCAGCAGTCTCCAGGCCAGCGGGCGGGCGGCAGGCGGCGCGGAGGAGCGGAGCGGCCCCCGGTCTCTGGCAGCCGTGGAACGGGTGAGTTCTGCCCAAGCCCCTTGCGATCTCGTGGTTCTCCTGTCTTCGGGCTTTCCAAGGCCCCGCTAGGGCTGCCTGCGCGCAGAGCAGGTCCCATGCTGGCACGTGTCCCCGCGGCCGGGAGGTGGGCAGGAATTTGAGTGGGCAGCACAGGGCCACAGGCATTCATCATCTTTCATCGGTGATGAAAGATCCTGGGTCCCGTGCCGTGACTGGCCACCTGTGGGCTCTAGAAGACCCAAAAGGGATCAATCCTGCCTTCCAAGAGCCCACAGGCTGCCAGGGGAGGTGCTCCAAGGGCCTGGCCGGGATCCCAAGTTTATAGAAGCTCTGAGGTCCAGGGAGGCATCAGGTGAAGGAAAGACGGCCTGGAAGAGGAGCAGTACAGTCAGGTGCCACCACTTCAAGGCTTCGTCTTCCCCAACTGAGCCCTTTCCAGCCCAAGCTGGCCACGCTGGGGTCCTGCAGTGAGGAAAAAAGTAAGCTTATGCCCAAGACATGCTAGATGAGGCTGAAGTTTCTAGAAGAGAAGATGCGGCAGGGAAGGTTCAGGAGGAAGGTTCACAATTCTTCTGTTTCCGCCATCAGTGCCACAGGGGGCTGGGCTAAAGGTGCTGAGGCTCCTGACCAGTGCTGGATGCAGTGGCATAGGGAGGGCAATGCAGAACCAAACAAGGAGTCCTTCGTGGGAGACAGCAAGCAAGTTGGTAAAACAGTTGCCCAGGACTAGGTGACAGATGAGGGAAGGGGAGGTAGAAGTTGGGAGAGACTCCTAGATGTCCTGTTGTTCTAAGGAGTTTTAGACAAAAGCAGGGGTCAGGTCTGACGACTCCCTCTCCCCTATTCATTGGAGGGCTCCTAGGGCACTCTGGCTGAGAGGTCTCCCACCCAGCCCAGCCTGGGGCCAGCTTCCCCCCACCCCCAGGGCCTGGGAGACCTCAGCCCCTACCCACCAGATCCATGAAAACCCCAAGGGTATGTGCTGTCCATACTGGGTACATAAGCAGGGCCCACTGTTGCTGGGGAAACCTCTTCTCTCCCCACCTCCTCCATGGAAAGCTGATCAGGACAGGACTATAGCCTCACTCTAGCCTCCTACTACTTACTCTCTAAAATCACATTGATAACTCCATGGCCACAAGGAGATGGGTTTGGGCCCATTGGTCTGTGGGAGAAATGGGAAGAGAAGAAAGACTCACTTGAAGCCTGAAAGAACTCAAGATCAGATGGTGTCACAGTGCAGAGTTCAACATACCTCTTTTTGGATGAATTTTGGAACGGAATATTCCTGTCTTTGCCTATTCTTCTATGTGTGTCCTCAGGCAAGCCACTTGCCTCTCTGGGCCCGGTTCTCCTCATCCGTACATCTGGGAACAATCGCAGGAGGACCGTACTCCAGCCCCAGTCCCCTCCAGCTGTGGCCCAGGACTCATCCATTCCCAGCTTTCGACCACAAGTGCTGGTGGAAAAACATGCCAGGGACCTCCCCAAGGAGTCACTTCATTATGGACCTACTGCTAAGGAGCAAGAACCCTTTCGAGGGGGAGCCTGGAGGTGGAAGAAAAGACTTTCAGGAAATTAGCAGCAGTGGCAGAAAAATTCATAAAAAGCTGATGGAGGCTCCTATGGCTGATTTATGTCTCTTGACTAAGGAACAACTCTTCTGGCCTGGAGGAAGGACTATAGCCTCCAGATCCTTCCAGAGACCCCAGACCCAAGACTCTGAACCTCTGGCTCTGTTGCCCACATCTGCTGGGAACACCACCATCAATTTGCTACTCCCAAAACCTGGAACTCTGCTGTGCCAGGAAAGGCCACTGATGGGCAGGGATCTTGAGTTTTAATACAACTGTTCCTTTGCTGTGTGACCTCAGACATTCAGGTGGCCTCTGGAGAAATCCTAACTACCTAGCCTCTAGGCAACCAATACATCTACAATACTCAGCGTATCTGGGAAAAGAATAGTTTTTTTTGTTTTTTTTTTTTCAAAGAGAGAGGATGCAAACATACCCAAACAACTCTTGGTAGGGGGAGTCTAATGGGAGAAGCCTGGAACAGTCAGGAACCCATTGTCAGGAGGAGGCACAGGCCTCCCTCCCTCTCACAGAGCCCAGGTAGGGCAAACAGAAGAGCTATTGCAATATGCACCTCCAGGGGGCACCACTTACCTGGCTTACCGCGTGAATGAGAGCCTGGCTGGAACCGCGGCTCCAGCTCTGCTTCTTCTGGGCTTGCCACCCACACACACCCTTACATCACACTTGCCTTTCACTGGGGCATTGCTTGGTCACCACCTAACCAAAGCATCCACACTGGGCAGTCTTTGCAGCCCAATGGACTCCCCCAGCCCATTCTCGGCTGCCTTCAGCTCTCAGAGCTGGTCCAGCCAAGTCATTTGATGCTAAAAGAAGCAGGATTCTTTGAAAGATCTATGCACATAGTAGCCCCAGAGCCTCAGGAAATCCCCTTCCAGGGCCACACGTTGATTCTGTCATTGCCCTTCCCCTGACTCAGCTACAAAAGGAGGCAAGGGCCAGGCAGCTACCCTCTGCTATGGGAGAGCATGTGCTCCTTTTCTAGAGTTCCTTTTCTGGCCCCTTCTCAGCTCATTTTATGGTATTTTTAATTGACCTTGTATGAACTCAAATTGTTATCCTGCACTTTCCTTGACTGCCAACATTTATAGTTGGCTTTGTATCAAAGTATAGAGTTGGAAAATCCTAGAATTTCAAAACCAGAAGGGACCTTTAAGATTGCCATAGCCACCGTTCTTTGAGAGCTTGTAACTTTGTGCCAGGCACTAACCTAGGTATCATCTAGTGTTTTTGTCTGCCTAGTACATCCGTTCATGCAATGTTACCCTCTCAATGGCAGCTCAATGTCCACAGGTCAGGGATGAACAGGTAACCCAAAGTATTAAAGTCTATTAAAGTCAAACCAAGATTTTTGTGGGAATATCAGGAAAGAACAATTTTCACCATTGGAGGGTAAGTCAGCATGTGAATAAAACTAAAACAGAGAAAGAGAACCAAGAGACCAAGAGAAACAGAGACACAGACGGAGAGATTTCTGGTGCCAGTGTTTGAACACCTAGATCCAGCCATGTCTGAAGTCACTTATACACCCAGAGTTTTCAGCTAACTGAGCTAAAACATTCCCTTTTCTGTGTAAGCCAGTTTTAAAAAAAGATTTATTTGTTTATTTTAGTGGGGAGGAGCAGAGGAAGAGGGAAGAAAACCCAAGCAGACTCTGTGCTAAGTGTGGAGCCTGATGTGGGACTCAGTCCTACGACCCTGAGATCACAACCTGAGCCGAAACCAAGAGTCAGACGCTTAACTGACTGTACCACCCAAAAACCCCTGTGTAAGGCAACTCTAACTGGGTTTCTGTCACTTGAAACCAAAACAGTCTTGACAGACACAAGTAGATGCCTTTGTCCTTAATTTATAGATTAAAAAACTGAGTAGCCAGCTAGCTCTGGGATCTTAGACAAGACATGAAAGGTCTCTGACATCAAGTTACTCTAACAAAGAATAAAGAGACTGAATTTCTTTAACTTCAGGACACCTTTGCTCTTCTGGGATCTCTCTCTGTGCTTCTATCTGGCCATTTGCCTTTCAATAAGGTAGTCACTTGTTCTGAGTCCCAATTTTCTTAGTTGCAAAATAGGACAGTAATTCCTTTCCTCCTTACTGGGAAGGAGTTTAGGAAAGTCCAATGAGAGAGTGTTTGGAAATTTACTTTTACTAAAGCAAATGTTATACAGTGTCCATATTTTACAAGTGAGGAATCTCAATTCATACCAGACAACCACTATTGTCCACAAATGGTTCATGTCTCTTCCAAAACAGTTTTTAAAAGCCTTTTTAAAATAAAACTTAGGGGTGCCTGGGTAGCTCAGTGGGTTAGGGCCTCTGCCTTTGGCTCAGGTCATGATGATCTCAGGGTCCTGGGATTGAGCCTCACGTCGGGCTCTCTGCTCAGCAGAGAGCCTGCTTCCTCCTCTCTCTCTCTCTCTCTGCCTGCCTCTCTGCCTACTTGTGATCTCTGTCTTTCAAATAAATTTAAAAAATAAAATAATAAAAATAAAATAAAACTTAACAAGGACTCCTGCTTGGCTGGCTCAGTGAGTAGAGTGTGTGATTCTTCATCTCAGGATGAATAAGTTTGAACCCCACACTGGTTGTAGAGATTACTTAAAGATAAAATCTTTAAGCATCTGGGTGGCTCAGTCCATTAAGCATCTTCCTTCAGCTCAGGTCATGATCCCAGAGTCCTGGGATCAAGCCCCACATCGGACTCCCTGCTCAGTGGGGAGTCTGGTTCTCCCTCTACCCATCCCTCCTGCTCGTGCTCTCTCTCTCCCTCTCAAATAAATAAATAAAATCTTTAAAAACATAAAATAAAATCTTTATATAACTAAATAAAAATTTGCAAGACCTTAAAACACATTTATAAAGTGACTTCCCCACAGCGCCTCATCGTCCAGACTCTAAGTCAGGTCGCACCCAGTTATACTAAGGGAGATGGCCCTGGGTGAAGCTCTGTTGGGAAAAACTCTTTGTCACTGTCACAGGGTCAAGTTCTCTAGGAAGTTTTGCTTGCAAGATGTTTATTAAGGAGTGCCTTTGGGATCAAAACATGTTGATGAGAGAGGAAAAAGCAAAATTGGGTAGAGGAAGAAGTCAAATTATACACTGGCCAACAACAGCTTCAGGTGACTCCACAGGGAGCCTGAGAGTTCATATGGCCCATCAGCATTGCTCTGCTGGGCCTTTATACACCCATCACGGGGGCGCCTGGGTGGCTCAGTGGGTTAAAGCCTCTGCCTTCAGCTCAGGTCCTGATCTCAGGGTCCTGGGATCAATCCCCGCATCAGGCTCTCTGCTCAGCAGGGAACCTGCTTCCTCCTCCCTCTCTCTCTCTCTCTGCCTGCCTCTCTGCCTACTTGTGATCTCTCTCTCTCTGTCAAATAGATAAATAAAATCTTGAAAAATAAATAAATAAAATCTTTTTTTTTAATATTTATTTATTTGATAGACAGAGATCACAAGTAGGCAGAGAGGCAGGCAGAGAGAGAGGAAGGGAAGCAGGCTCCCCGCTGAGCAGAGCCCAATGCGGGGCTCGATCCCAGGACCCTGGGATCATGACCCGAGCCGAAGGCAGAGGTTTTAACCCACTGAGCCACCCAGGTGCCCCAATAAATAAAATCTTTAAAAAAAAATTTATACACCCATCACCAGTCATTGGATATAAGGTGCCTAGAAAGGAAGAATGACTTGCAGGTAGCTCTCTGTAGCTCAGGGAATCTCAGAAAGGGCTGAGAGCAATCCCAGCTGCTCAGGTAACAAGTCCTTTACTGAAGCGGGATCTAGGTGGCTCATCTCTGTGTCCATCTTCATCACCAACACTACCTAAGCTGCAAGGCATTCTGGGAGTTCCCCTGGGGTAGGAGGAGCAAGCTTCCCTAGCATCGGGTGGGCTAGGGAAACTATCAGGTGCCTTTGAGGAGGCTGGGTCCAGTCTCTGTCAGGCATTGGTGTGTGGCAGTCATTCTCCCAGTATAGTTCTCAGAGGCCTCTGACCCCACATTTTGTTGTTTTTTGTTTTTTAAGATTTTTTAAATGTATTTATTTGAGAGAGAGTGAGCATGAGAAAGACAGAGGGAGGCCCAATGCGGGGCTCAATCCCAGGACCCTGGGATCATGTCCTGAGGGCAAATGCTTAACACACTGACCCACCCAGTTACCCCTGACTCCACATTTAATAAGAGAGTATTAAAAAAAAAAAAAGAGTATTAATTTGCCTGCCTGAGAAAGGGAGGGTAAAAAACAAGCTAAACAGAGGAAGCTAGCTAGGACTAGAACAGTCTGAAGCCAAACAAACACATTGCCCATTTACCCAGAAGTATCATCTAGAAGAAGAGAATTATTGTCTGCTTTATTTGTCCCTCTTGTGTTCCTAGAGGGAAGGCGGGCTGGAGGGAAGAGGCTGTGGGCTTGTAATTCTGTCTGCCTATTTGCAAGACACTATTACAGCATGATGGGAAACCCTGCTTGCCAGGACAGTTTAGAGTTTGGGAAATTTGGGGAAGAATCCAAGAACAGGACACGGTGTCAGTGTTGAGGCATCATCAGCATGGAGACAAAAGGAGAGAAGGTAAAAGAGAATGTATTTAGATTCAAGAGTCGATAATGAGCCAGAAGTGAATGTTGAATTATTCAACCTCCTTTATTGATCCATTGATCTCTATCTGCAGGTCTTGGTTTATTCTTGGTTGGCATTTCCTGTGTCTGAGACACTGAGAAGAGAAATGGGGGGAGGAAAGATTTTTAAGACTCAAGAAGAAAGAAAATTCACTGCCAAAGAGAAATTAGGCAACAGATATCAGAAACCTTAAAATGTCTGTACTTTACTTCTACTTCTGGAAATTAACCCTAAAAACACTATCCAAAACTTTTAAGAAAAATCCTTAAGCACCATGATGTTCACAGAAGCCAATTTTATAAAAGCGAATAATAGGAAACAACCTGAATAAATGCCCAACATAGGAGATCAGCCAGGATGTCATCAGGATTTTTATATGATTACATGGGAAGATATTTATGCCATAAGGTTAGATGATAACAGTATCCAAAACTGTTCCTTTTTTTATTTTTTTAAGATTTTATTTATTTGACAGAGAGAGAGAAAGAACGAGAGAGGAAGCACAAGCAGAGGAGTGGGAGAGGGAGGAAAAGGCTTCCCACTAAGCAGGGAGCCCTATGTGGGGCTCAATCCCAGGACCCTGGGATCATGACCTGAGCTGAAGGCAGATGCTTAACGACTGAGCCTACCAGGTGCCCCCAAAACTGTTTCTATAGAACATCATAACTATGTAAAGAAATGTAGATGGAGAAAGGCCAAAGAACATATGCTTAAATGTAGCAATGATTGTTCTGGGGTGGTGAGACTCTCTTTCTATATTTCTTAAGTTTTCTACAAAAATATGCACAAGTTTTAAATAATTTTTTTTTAAAAATGGAAAGGTGGGGCAAGAGACACCCATATGAAGGCTGCACAGTAGTAAAATGAACACAAATTAGTGGGGAGTCAAATCTTGCCAGGGTGCTGCTGTGTCCTGTGTGTGCTGACCATCTCCCTGATCCATCGATGTGTCATATGGACCCAAATGATAGAGTGAGGAACGCTGTGGGTAGTGAGTCTATGGAGGACAATCAAAGGTCCCTGAACTTGTATTTAAAGAAAAAGTATGAGTTTTCACAGAAGAGAAAGGGGAGGAAGTCATGCTAGACAGAAGGTACAGTAAGAGCAAAGGCACTGAGACATGTGGAAATGCAAACAGGTCAGAACAGCTGGACTGTGGTGGCCAATGATGGGAGATGGAATTGGAAAGGAAAGGAAGTTGTGAGTGCTGGGCTGAGGGCCCTAGCCTTCCTGCATAGACAAATCAGAGGCTTGGGGAGGGACTCGGGGGGGAGGGGCAGTGCGGTTAGAGCTCACTCCTGCCATTCTCTAGTCCCCTAGCCTCCTCTGTTTCCCATCACCAGCCAGAAACTCAGAGAGCAGGGGAAGAGAAAGGGAGCAGTCCCAAATAGCCCTTGAAGACTAGTCCGCCAGGCCTCCTGACCCCAGTCTGGCCCTCTTCCCAGTATGCGAGGCTCGGTCCCCATCCCCAGGCATCCAGACAAACCCCTCCGCCTCCCATGACAAAGAGGCTCGCTTGGAGCCTGGGCAAGATTTGCAAACGTCAAACTTGTAATTACAAGGATGAAATCATCTGGTTCCTTTTAAGCAAACGGGTTTATTGATCCCAACACTGAAGAAATGCTATTCTAGGGAAACTTGCTCCTCTCAGTTTTCCTCTCCCTCTGGGATGGCTAGGCTGGTGGGGGAGGGTAGTAGGGGAGCTAAGAAGGGGGAGAACCTCCTGGGAGGGGAAATTCTTAAGGGCTTAGGGGTAAATTTTATGGTATAGATAAATTATATCTCAAAAAAAGAATTTTTGGGGCACCTGGGTGGCTCAGTGGCTTAAGGCCTCTGCCTTCGGCTCAGGTCATGATCCTAGGGTCCTGGGATCGAGCCCCACATTGGGCTCTCTGCTCGGTGGGCAGCCTGCTTCCTCCTCTCTCTGCCTGCCTCTGCCTGCTTGTGATTCCTGTCTGTCAAATAAATAAATAAAATCTTAAAAAAAAAAAAAAGAATTCCTTAGGGCCCAGGAAACTGTCTGGCGATTTGGGCAGATGAGTCCCTCATCCTGGACTTGGGCCCTTCTCCATCCCCAAACTAGAAGCTAGGTAGATCTCCGGTGTTAGGAGCTGTGGCAGCCACTGATTTCCCTTCTTTCCCCTCCCACCGTCAAGTCTCATTTGTGGTTCCAGATCCTATTTCAGCTTCAAGATGGCACAATATTTCCTCAGTAACTAAAAGGAAACTCTTTCCTTAGAAAAAATGTACTAGAAGCTCAGGGGCCTGGGAAGACCTCACCCTCTGTATGAGGCGAGGCAGATGTGGGGAGCTGCCAATACCAGACCTGGATAAAGCCATCCTTTCTGCTCACTTAAGGAGGCAGGATGTCTAGTCTAGGCTTTGACCTTCCAAGCCAATAAAGGACAAACAGATGGGCTCAGGGGACAGGAATGCACAATCATCCAGGTCAAGAAACACATCCTGCCACAAGGCCCACAATAGGATCCCTTCATTCAGCCTGTCGGGGACCCTTTGGGAATATGGTAGGGTGCTCCAGGAGGAATGACCTCCAGTTGCCACTGTCCACCAGCTCGCAGTTCAGCTAGAGAGAGGAGCAGTACTTTCAGCAGCACCACCGGCGGATGTCTTAGGGCAGAACAGTTAAGAGCACAGCCTGGGGATTGCCAGCCCTTCTGAGCATCACTTCCTTCATCTGTAGAATAAGGTCAATCATACCAAACTTTCAGGGTTATGGTGAGGAGTGAATGAAGATGATATACCCCAATGCCATTTTGTTCTCTCTGCTGAGTCAAGGTCTTGTCACTGTCCTATGATCACTTATTTATCATTTCAAAGCCTCTATTTCCTCATCTGTCCAATTAGGACAAGAAAACTTGTCTTAGAAAGTGGGTCTCTGAATTAACTGAGATAAGGGACATAAAAGCATCCAGCTCACAGCTTCACAGGTGAGCCAAACGATTCAGGGTTCCCATCCCCTGCTCAATGTTACTACGCATTCTCTGCCCATCCATTCAAGATGGGTCGGGGAGTCCCGTAGGAGCAGCTATCCACCCAGGAAGATAGGAAAAAGAGGCCCTGGGCGGGCTGAATCCTTAGGAAAGGAAGGATCCAAATGGCAGGTCTTCAGAGACAATTCAGCGCGGTTTGAGGTGTTTCTAGGCAAAGAACAGACAGCCATAGGCTTCCATCTATGGACTGACCCTACTAGAGCTGGCTCTTAGCAAACCCCTCCATGGGGTCATGGTTGGACCAATCCATAACGAGCTGGACAGAAACACAGAGTTAAATATACCTGACACGGGTGATATTTTCTATTATTAATTTCCTTTCATCTAATTTTTAAAATAAGTGGGAAAAAAAACTTGTGCAACAACAACAAAAGGCATACAGAGATCAGCCGAGGAGATGGCCTCCTCCAGCCTGTGGCTGGTTTCCCAGTCGTCCTGGCTGGTTGGACGCCAGACAATGCCGAGTGGGTTATCCTGTGGCCTGGAGTTGCCAAAGGCTGTCTGTGGTGCTGCTGTTCTGGATCTGCCTGGCAGGCTTTCTCAGCCCTTTCCCTCAGGACATCATTCCCCACCCCCATGAGGCTGATGGTTCATGTACTCTGCCCCATTCTGTACTCCCTCCCCTCCCCCAAGATCAGCTGCAAGTTCATGGCCCTACCTGGACACGTCAAAGAGCGCTGCCTTGTGGATCATTCTTTAGAGACAGAAACGGAAAATTTTATACTAATGTCTACCTTAAAGGAATATGAGGGTGTCGAATGGTGTGACATGGGATATACTATCTGAGGCTGCCCATCCCAGTTCCCCCAAGTGCTGATGGGAGAGCATGTGACATAAGCTGGCCCATGTCACCTGTCAGCCTGCACATGGTGATTTGGTAGAGGGAAGAGTATGTGACACAGACTGGGCCAATCCAAGTCCTTCCCAGAAATTCTATGACTTGGAAAAGTGGCTCCCCCCATCCTTTTCCAGGAGATGGACACCATTGAAGGGTGCTTGAGAAAGGTAAGCAGGTGAGAAGAAATGGAAAAACAGGGGAAAAAAAACAGGAGACTATCCCTCCCTCTGTGTGATTTATTTACTTAAAATAAAATGAACCCCTTTCTACCTTTAAGTTTGTTTGAATTGGGTTTCTGTCACTTGCAATTGAAAGGGAACCGAGGGACTATTTGGAGATAGATGGAGGCCCAATGGTAGTATCTGGTGACATCCACCTCTGTACCCTTTCTATTTGTGCACACTCATATATTCACACAGGTTTGATGTGGGCCAGGCAAGAATGCCCTTGGAGAGGGTTGATTCTATGTTTGCTATTCAGAGAGTGTGTTTGTTAAAACCACCAGCTTACAGGTTTGACTTTGCTGAAAACTCCCTCCCTGACCTTAGGCAATTGATCCATCTCCGGATCTCAGTTAGGGTGAGCAACCATCCCAGTTTGCAAGGGGCTGAGTGGTTTCCTAGGACATGAGACTTCCACTGTAAAACCAGGACAGTCTCTGGAAAACCCAACACTTGGTAACCTTAGCTCAGTTCCGCATCTGCAAAACTGAGATTAAACTAGGCATAGGAAATTCTGCCAAATCCTGCGTTCAGGCCGGCATTGTATCCTCATAGTCCTTTGCAATATGACCAGCTACTGTCAGTCAGAGTTGGCACCTATTTGCCATCCTTGCACTGAGTTTTTGACACGCTGGATGTTTTAAGGATCAGAATTTATTGAGGATCAACTTTTAGTCAACCTCTGCCATACATCCCATGTCAAACTCTCTCCAGCTTGGGCCAAATGACTTCCCTAAGACTTATGGATCTTTTTAGGGTTTCATTGCACATTTGGGTAAATTATGGACTGACATTAGGTTCACATATAATTCAGCTTTTCTTCTTTGGAGACTTGTTTATTGAGTGCTGATTATGTGTTGGACTCTCACGCTAGCCCTGAGAGCTTTTGTCTGCATTTTGCAAATAGGCAAACTGAGGCTTAGCGTCCAGGGCTCCTTTCAGGCTCGTGTCAGGATCGTGTCAACAGTGGAGTGAGATCCCAGACAAAAACCGTCTGACTCCCAACAGCTCTGACCTTTGCACCACGATGTGGATTCAGTTAGATTTTGTGGTCTGTTATCACCTTTAGTCTTTGCTAGGAGCAGCCTACATCCCTCCCCGTCGGTTTTGGGACACAAAGTCCCCAAGGACCTAAGTTTCCTCACGTTCATTTGACAATCTGGGGTCACTCCGAGCAGCTGAGGAGCCCCAAAGTTCCATACAGTCGACAGAAAGGACCTGCGCGAGCCGCTCCCGGTCCCTAAGGTCTGGGCAAATACCCGCAGAGCTTGTCTACACAGAGCAGCCCGCAGGCGGCTAAGGGAGCGAGAGGGCCGCGAAGCGGGAGGAGCTCTGGTTCGCCGCAGCCCAGCCGCCCCGCAAGCGGGCGGGCGGCGCATGCGCGGCGCGGGTCGCAGAGTTGTGAATGGTGCGTTTTGTTTGCCAGAGTTTGGGGCGGGCGGGCGCGCGAGGAGGAGGGGTGGAGCCGACCGGGGCGGGGCGGACGGGCGGGCTTGCGAGGTGGGCGGTGAGAGGAAGTGGCGGCGGCGGCGGCCGGGGGCGGCGAGTGCTGGGTTCGCGCGGGCGGTAGGCAACGGCTAAGGCGGCGGCGGCGTGGGCTGGGCTCGAGCGGGCGGCGGCATCTCAGACTCCCGGGAGCGGGAGCCCACGCGGGCGGGCGCCTGAAACAAAGGAAAGCCAGAGTCAGGGCGCCGCGGGTGGGCGGTCAGTCGGTCAGCGTGAAGCCGGCCAGCGGGTGCCGCGCAAGCCCGGAGCCCGGCCGGCCGGCGCGGCCTCAGGGCGGGAAGATGCCGCGCGTCGTGCCCGACCAGAGAAGCAAGTTCGAGAACGAGGAGTTCTTCAGGAAGCTGAGCCGCGAATGCGAGGTGAGGCAGGCGGGCGGCTTGGAGGCCGCAGCGCGCCCCGAGTGGGCCCGGGCGGAGAAAAGTTTGGGCGGCGCGGCCCCGGGCAGCCCGGCGGAGGGGCAATCTCGCCCGGGCAGCCGCCAGCCCGCAGACTCTGCTTGCCCTTATCTGCGCCGCGCGGGGCGGGCGGGCGCGCCGGCGGCGTCGCGGATTTGGCTCCTGATTTCGGGCCGTCTCTGTCTTGCAGATTAAGTACACGGGCTTCAGGGACCGGCCCCACGAGGAGCGCCAGGCGCGCTTCCAGAACGCCTGCCGCGACGGCCGCTCGGAAATCGTAAGTCGGCGGGGCAGGGACGCGGGGGGCCCGGGGCGCGGAGACCGAGGCGCGCGCGGGTCACTTGTTGCGCGGGGGCCGCCGCGGCCCAGGCCGGTTCCGGACCGCGCCGCGGACGCCGCGACTCCCGGAACTGAGCGGGCGCCGTCTCACTTCCTACTCGGGATTCAAAATGCGAAACCAGACACTGGCGGGCCGCGTCCTCGCGGGGAGACGCTTCCCTGTGGCCCTCTGCGGGCGGGTTGTGTTTCCCAGACGCGGCTCGGCAAACAGTTTGCCGCGAGTAGAACTCACACCCGAGCCCAACTAAACAGGGAGAGGTCTTTGTACAGGCTCTGTCACTCATTAAGGGGTAGGGTATTTGTAAGGGAGAAAACACCCATGCGGAAAAAGAATGGGGCTTCATTCAAAGATCTGATTCCTGGACGAGAGTCAGTTTCTCAGGACGCTAGGTTTGTTGTTAAATCTGTATGTGAAGCTGTTTAACCGCCAGTATAGCTGAGAAGCTTTCTACCAGTTATCTATTGTCCTAATGGAGAAAAACAAGCCCTGAAGACTGAGCCATCTTATTTTCTTAGAATGTTAAGGCTCAGGAGCATCAGAAACCATCATCATCTTTTTTCAAACCTCAAAAACGTATCCCGTTTAGTGCCGCAGTTCCTGAAGAATCGCATGGGTTTGTGAAACCCACAATTGATCTTGGGGCCGTGTTTTAGGTGGTGGATTCAGTGCTTCACCTTCACCAAACCTTACCTTAGGGGAAAAAAAGCTCAAGTGTCTCATCATCTTTTTTGGTTTTTCTTATTGGAGGTGCTAAAGAGGGGGGAATGAAAAAGCCAAAGATAAGTAGGAAGAAGCTAAAGAAAAGAGATCTTACTAATTAAAAAACAGAAGTCATCGAAGTGCTGTCTAATGGAATGCAGTTATCTACTCTGAACTGGGCCCACTGCATTTGCAGAGACTTGAAGCAATGGTGAAGTTTGAATTTGGGTTAACAATAGGAGGACATATTGGAACATTTGCTCCCCCCTACCCCTTATGGGAAATATATTTTATTGAAAAATAATTCACATACCATAAAATTCTCCCTTTTCATCACCTAAATCAAGTTTATTTTTAAGAATATTTTTCTATTTAAAATGAAGACTTTTTAGAACTATATTACAGATCATGTGAAGATACTGGCTAAATTTATTAGGAGCTCTAGAATATTTGGTCATTAGTGCCTGTTATGAAAGTTAAAACACTTCCAAGTTTCTTGAGTAGTTATAATAGTTACATGATTAAAATGCCTAAGACATATTTTCGGTTTTGGCCTGAGTGATAGAAGAATCACTCATTAGTTGATCCAGTGATTATATTATTCTTTGTCTGGGCTTCCTTTTGCAAAAGGTGGATGGTATACCTAACCAATGGATTTCCTGGAGTTAATTGATGTAAGTGTGAAAGATGAGGTACAAAGTACTTCCTGATATTTAGAGCTGAGGGGTTTTTTTGGGGGGGGACCTAATAAAGTATGGTTACTAGGTGGTTTTCTGTCACATCGGGGACTTTACTGATAATAATTGTGAATTGGAGTGTAATTTAACCCACAGTAGATCCGAATTGCTATATTATAATATTACTGTAATATTATAGTACTATTATAGGTTGCTTGTATTTATCATAAGTTTCTTTCCAGGGATAAATCAGACAGACTTTTTAGGCCTTTCTCTCTTCCAAATATCTGATCCTTTGAATTTTAATAAGTTCTTAATATCTGACAAGTATTAAGAGTTAAAGGAGGGTAGGCTGAATTCTGTGTAATATTCTCACTTAATATAGCATACATGTCTTAATTTGTTGAATAATGTAACTATTTGTAATTTGGGAAGGAATTTCACATTTCCTCC
This sequence comes from Meles meles, assembly GCF_922984935.1. Taxonomy (NCBI): domain Eukaryota; kingdom Metazoa; phylum Chordata; class Mammalia; order Carnivora; family Mustelidae; genus Meles; species Meles meles. The sequence goes on along the minus strand of NC_060084.1, from coordinate 18,534,905 downwards.
TTTTTAGCCCCCCCCCCCCTTTTAATTCAGTATTCTTCACATTTAAATTACAGGATCCCTAGCTCCTAGAGGGTGCAGACCACTTTAACTCTGGTGTATACATTAATATACTCCCCTCTAAACAGGCACTCTGCATAACATCTTTTGTATCATAGCTACTTGATTAATTGAATTTAGAATAGGTGTGGAGAAGGTATTATTTTGACTCTGTTTTGACAGCAGCTATATACAGTAAAAATATGTGTAATTACCAAAACTGTTACCAATCTCCCCCCCCTTTTTACTCTTTTAATTTTGAAAATCTCCTTAGTGTATCATTGAGATTAAAGAATTTATTTTGTATTTAGATAGATGTGGCCATAACTATAAAACTTACGCAGACTCCTTATCATAGCATGAATAAAAGTGATTATGGGTAAGGGGTAGAATCTATTTGGTCTGTTTTATTCCTCATGTAAGTTTTATTGTGGTAAGAGTGTTGGAGAAGTCTTCAACACTAATGGTAAATTAAAGAAAAGAATTCAGGTATGATGATGACTGTGACAGCAGTAAAAACTGTATATTTTTAGTCCTGAAGATGGAAGGATAAAGGTATGTTGAATTGGCTTACAGTGTGTTATTTTGCAGTTTGTGAAACCTGTAGAATAATCATTGGGACAATCTGAAAATCTTACATAAAGACAATGATACCAGTGTAGCATTTTTGTGTGTTTTTTTTTTTTAAGATTTTATTTATTTATTTGACAGATAGAAATCACAAGTAGGGAGAGAGGCAGGCAGAGACAGAGAGAGGAGGAAGCAGGCTCCCTGCCAAGCAGAGACCCCGATGCGGGGCTCGATCCCAGGACCCTGGGATCATGACCTGAGCGAAAGGCAGAGGCTTTAACCCACTGAGCCACCCAGGCGCCCCTACATTTTTGTGTTTTTGAACAGAGTTTTCCCAATTGTTATATGTGTGTAGGTATTCCATTAGAAAAAGAATTCTATGGTCAAAGTTGTGAAATGCTATTGCAGAATGATCTGTTTTTACCACTTCTCTCTCAGAGAGAGGGATCTTGATGAGATAATGGGCATCAAGTGATGAAGCAGGAAATCTCTTCTGAGGTTGGTCTTCAGGCAGGAGGTGAGGTAATAAGATCTGTAGATTGTTTTTACTTGCACAGAGCTGATTTGGGGTACACAGGGAGTGGAAGGATTTGTTACTAGGTGAATACTAAAGAAACATGCCTTGGGGATTTTGACACAAGGCATTCCTTCATGGGCTGAATCTCTAATCTGCCACCACTCTACACTGAGAATTTATTTTATTATCTGAGGCTGAAAAAGTTAGCTCTCTTATCCAGCTCAGAACTATTTCTCTTATTTAGCAAATACTTAAATGGCATTACAGGGTACTATTATAAGCACTTTACAAATACTAATTAGTAGGGAAACTGATGTACAGCTAAGTAAATTGCTTCATCCTACAGCCTAGGCACTGTGCCTTCTAGAGTCTGCTTTTCATTTTAACTATTGTTGGTTCATTTCACTATACTTGATTGTTTTTTAAACTTGGTATTAGTGGGGAAAGATTTTTTTTTTTTTTAAACGTTAATGTTGTAATATTGACGTTTTTTTAGTCCCCGTTCATGTAAAATACAACAGGAAAGAGTATCCCTGTTGATTAGGTAAATGGCATCAAAGATTTCTTTAGAGATTTAGCAGTTAGGTTGGCAGTTATACCTGCAATACCAATAATAGAAATAGGAAGAATACATTTTTATCTCTAAGGAATCTAAGCTGTTAATCATGGGGGGTACTAGTGGATAGTTCAATTAGCTGGGGGTACTAGTGGATAGTTCAATTAGCTGATGGCTTTAAACAAATTGCCCAAAATGTGAACCCTTGCTTTCAGATGAAGACTATTTGATTGGAAACAAAGTATGTTGTGGAACTTTAATTAGTAAAATAAAACAAACCCAAACCTCTCATTTCAACAAAGAAAGTTTACATTCAGATGACGAAAAATGTTTCAGGGTTGTTGTTTTTTTCTCCAAAATGCTTTTTTTACTTCTTTCTGAATTTCCCTTTGGAAGAGGTACAATGCTAATTCCATTTTTTCCTTGGAGGAAATGTAGTTAAATTGCTTAGGGGCTACACAGAACACTTTTATCAAAATGGCTTTAGATTGTTCTGTCTGTTGAACCGTGCATCCAAATCTTATTATAAATATTAGATGAATACTCTTTTATATAGTCAGATCCAGTTCTCCTAAAGTTAAATTTCAGAAAACGCATATTTTTAAAAATCACCTAAGGTTTTAAAGAGATAACTACTATCATATCACATTGCTAATGTATCATTTATCAGAAGACACAGTCCTGTGTGTTTTTAACATGGGCTTGAGAACGCAGTATTTCATTAAGCAAGGGAAATCAAGAGAAATTAAAATGTCCCATTTATACAACTTGAAGTTGTGGTATGCTTTAAAATTCAGAAGGTATAGATCTTTAGTGATTTTCACATTTAAAAATAGAAGTTTTAAAATTCAGAGATGATGTCTTCTGGTTAGACATTAGCAATGCGAGATCCTAACGTCAGCAAAAAATGACCTGAAAGAAAGTATTGATTCCATGTCTGATTTTATATTTAAGCAGCCAATGGCGAAGGTCCTCAAAATGGAATCAGATGTTTGTAACTTAATACTTAAGAAAAATGATGAGTGCATGTTTTTTTACTTTTAAGTATTCTCAGTGCTGCCTCGCTTAAGACAGAAACTGATGTAAAAATAAATGACTGCCTGCATAATTTATGTAATGTCCTGCTCCTGATCCTGTTTGTATTGATCTTTCTAAAAGGCTTTTGTGGCCACAGGAACCAATCTGTCTCTCCAGTTTTTTCCGGCCAGCTGGCAGGGAGAACAACGACAGACACCTAGCCGGGAGTATGTCGACTTAGAAAGAGAAGCAGGCAAGGTAGGAAACATTTCTTTGCAATTTGAAATACTGTGGATTGTTTTATTAGAGATCATTGGAAGATTTACAGCTTAATGAAGAGATCACAGGTCTGATTATACACACATATGGGCAGGTGTGTTTTCATGTTACAAGGATGTAATACGATTTTTTAAATAACTGCCCATTTTTTTTTATGTCATTCCATTACTAATTTCATGTATATAATATTCATCATAGAAACTTCTAGCCCTTAAAGAGTAGTGTGCTTTCTTACATGTAACATTTAAAACTTACTTCTTTTGAAAGTATTGACAGGATATATTTTGTTTTACTAACCTAAGTGACTATAGTACTTTAAAAAATAAAATTAAGAGAAAAATGGGAAAAGGCTCTGTAGGCATAATTTAATAATATTTAGAAATAGCTCATGGGTAACTTTCTACTTCTGTTAATACTGCAAATTTAATTTTCATTAAAAAATAGTGTGAAAACTTGAACTTGGAAATAATTTTTTTGTTTTGAGGGAAGCTGGGAAAACAAATTGATGCCTTAAAATTTTTATGTTGAAAGTTTAGGTTGAAGATATGAAATGTTTAAACTGAGAGCTCTATTAAACTCTAACTTAAATGTATTACATAATTTTGGTGAAATTTTAGTGAATAATGGATTGGTTCATCTTTTAATGTAGAAGTTGACTCTTATGGAAATAAAGTACTTAAAGTATTTTTTGGCTTCATTTTATGCTCAGTATTTCTCCTATTTCCTTTGTGTTTCTATGCCTTTTTTTATCAACTTGCTCACTTACTCTTCTAAGTGTTGTCATGAATACCATAACTTCTCACTTTATTTGCAAAATATAATACATAAATAATACAAAGATTTTTGTATGAGCCTGTATTAGGAAAAGTATTCCTGGTTTTATATATATACACAATGAAGAGTTTTTTGTTTAAACTTTAGGAAATAAGATGGGTTGTTTGGTTTTTTTCTTAAGATTTACTTATTTTAGGGGCTCCTGTGTGGCTCATTTGTTAAGAGTCTGCCTTCGGCTTAGGTCATGATCCCAGGGTTCTGGGATCTAGCCCCACATTGGGCTCCCAGCTCAGTGGGAAGCCTGCTTCTCCCTCTCCCACTCCCTTTCTTGTGTTCCCTCTGTTCTGTTCCCTCTCTTGCTGTGTCTCTCTCTGTCAAATAAATAAATAAAATCTTAAAAAAAAAAGATTTATTTCTTTGGTATAGAGAGAGGGAGGGGGGAAATAATCTCAAGCAGACTACCCGCTGAGCAAGAGCCCAGCCGAGAGCTCAGTCTCACAACCCTGAGATCATGACCTGAGTCAGATCCAAGAGTCTGGTGCTTAACTGACTGAGCCACTCATGCACCCCAGGGCTTGATCTTTTGTGGGTGACAAACCAACTAATCTTTGGAGAGGGAGAGGGAAAATAGATTATAGAATTTTTAAAGTGAGTAATAAGGGATTTGCTTTTCTATGTATTAGCTTGCTTGCTTGGAAGATTAAAAGCAAATGTTCCAAGTTTTACTATTTTGTAATTCTTATATATAAGGAAGAGGTTGGGAAGTCATTGTGGGATTATGCTTTTTTGGTCTGTTTTGTGCATGTATGTGTAAGTGAATGAAGAAATTATTTTTCTCCTTATTCAAAACACTTTCTTAATGTTTATTTAACATGGTGGCTCAGATACTACAGACATAAACCAAAAAGTTATTTTCTCAATTTTAATGCTAAACTACTTTAACACTTCAAAGTGCACATCTCAATGTTACCCAAGTCTCCCAGTATTCAGTAACTAATAAATGGGTGTTAACTCTACTAGAAAGTATGTTTGCTTAAATTAATGTAATGATAACTGTTTACCAAATCGAAGACCAGATTACTCTTGGACTTAAACCATTGACTTGTTTTTAGTTACATGACCACCAATAACAAAAACTTTGTATGACTTATTTTAGTGTTTAGAGGGTACATTTTCAAATACACCTGGAAAATTGATAGAATGGATATAAGTGAGTTATCAGGAAGCTTGCATTTTATTAATATTTTTTTGGAAGTTTTTTTCTGTAGAGGGCCATATATCAAATATTTTTAGTTTTGCAGGCATGTGGTCTGTGTTGCAGCTGCTCAAGTCTGCTGTGACAGTGGAAAAGGAGCCATAGACAATATGTAAACAAATGAATGTGGCTGTGTTCCAAGAATAGTAACAGTGGCAAACTCAGTATCTTTGCCTCAGATTTAAATCTGCAAATGTTTATATGTAGATCCTATACTTTTTATTTATTTTTTTATAATTCATTTATTTATTTATTTATTTGACAGAGAGAAATCACAACTAGGCAGAGAGGCAGGCAGAGAGAGAGGAGGAAGCAGGCTCCCTGCGGAGCAGAGAGCTGGATGTGGGGCTCAATCCCAGGACCCTGGGATCATGACCCGAGCTGAAGGCAGAGGCTTTAACCCACTGAGTCACCCAGGCGCCCCAAGATCCTATACTTTTTAAATACACTTTTTCAACACCTGTACTATATCAGTAGGATCCAGAGGAAAGGAAAACATATTAAGGCACAAAAATAAATAGGAAACTGCTAGAATATTGCTCTCTTCCAGTGGGATAAAGGATACCAGTGAATTTAGACAAAAGGTACTGACTCATGTTTTCTCAACCATGGAACGCAAGCTATGGAGTCTCGTATTTTTTTTACTCCTTTTTTATGGTTCTCTTTCTGATAGTTATTAGCTAGTATTTCTGTCTCTCCAGGACTAGAAGCAAAGAATAATCAAAGGGATTTCTCCAAATGTTAATTGTTTGCTTCTGCTTCATATTTTGGATCTTAGATCTGCATCTTTTTTTCCACGTGTTCTCAGCCTAGTCACTTTCTGAAGCAGCTTAGTTCTCTTCTTCATTCACACCCAACTTTGAGGAAACTGTTAGGGCTTTGGAGTTAGGCATAAGTAAGTCCTGGCATCATTCACTACTATATAACTTTGTGCAAGTCATTTGACCTTTATGGTCCTCAATTAGAACATGAGGTTGATGCATACTTCCCAGGGTTTCCCGAGTAATTAAATGAAATAGTGGATGTAAAGTGCTTAGCCCAGTATCTGACACAGTTGCTGAAAAATGCATTCATTTGGAAGGTTCTTGTTGGATACCTGTTGTGTATACTGAGCATTGTCCTAGGCATTTGGGATGCATAGTGAACAAAACAAAGATACTTCCCTAGAGATTGTTTTATGGAAGGAGTGGAGGTTAGACAGTGTTCAAAATGAATAAGAATAAGGGTGGTCAAGCACCAGAAATGTTTGCAATTTTAAATAGGTTGGTCTGGGTAAAGAAGGTCATGTTCGAGCAGAGACCTGAAGGAGGTTAGGGAATGATGAGCCATGTAGGTATCAGGGGAAAGACAAAGGGTACAGTCACTGTGAAGGTCCTAGAGTGCGAGCATATTCTGTGTGTTTGATAAGCAGCAAGCAGCCCAGTGTGTCTGGAGTAGACTGAGCTAGGAGGCAGGTAACAGGAGATGAGATCAGGGAGATAACAAGGAGCCAGTTTATGTGACCTCACAATCACATGGATTTTTATGGTGAGTGAGATGGGGAGTAGTTTCAGGGTTTTGAGCAGTTGAACAATATGATCTGCCTTGGGTTTTTGAAAGGATCACTCTAGCTGCTGGGTTAATAATAGGCTGTAGGAGGGCAAGAGTGAAGTAGGGAGACGAGTTTGGCTCTTGCTGTGATCTTGGCGAGAGGCTAGGGTAGTAGCAGTGGAGGTGGTGAGAAGTGATCATAGTCTGGTTATATTTTGAGATAGAGCCAACAGGATTTGCTTATGGATTGGATGTGGGGTGTGAGAGTCAAGAATGACTCCAGCGTTTTTGGCAAGAGCAACTGGGAGTATGGGATTGCTGTCATCTGAGATAGGAAAGACCGTGGGTGGAGCAGTTTTGAGGAGCAGTTTAGGACATGTGTGTTTGTGGTGGTGGCTTGTTAATGCACTTCTGTTTTCTCACCGCCCACCCTTTACTTCGTAGGTTAGGGCACTGCTTTCTCTTAAGTGATCCTTGGTCTGCTTATCCCAAAGGTTCAGCGGCCCATTAAAAAGAATCAACTTTATTGAAGTATACTTTACATACACTAGAATGCACCCATTTTCATTGTATAAATTTGAGTTTTAACAAATGTACGCACGCATGTAAACACTACCCACAATCAAGGCAGTGTTTCGGTCACCGCCAGGAATTCCCTTGTGCCCTTTTATAGGAGTGTGGGAGTGGTCTGACTGGATGGTTCTGGCTCAGGGCTGGGACTGTGCTGAAAAGTCTGAAAACTTCTGAAAAGTTTTCAAGTCTGAAAACTTGACTGGAGCTGAAGAATCCACTTCTAAGCTCACTCACGTGACTGTAGGTGGCTTCACTTACTGGTCATGTGTGCCTCTTCACAGAGAGAGAAACAGAATGAAGTCACCATGCTTTTTATGACCTATTCTCCAGTCACTTGTGTCTTACTCTTTTCATTAGGAGGGAGTCACTAAGTCTAGTCCACATTTGACAGGGAAGGAGGAGTATTTATTCACATACATGGGTGTGAATACCAGGAGGCTGGGATCATCGGGGTATCTTTGAGGCTGGCTACTGCAATACTCACTTAAATTTAGTGAATTCTGAAAATACTGGAATGCTGATAGGAGACAGAACCTCTATATTCTCTTTGGTTTGAAATACGGCTTTATGATCTAAGAAAACTGGCTCAGCAAAATCAGTCCTTTTATTCATTCATTCTGCCTCTGTGTTTATAGGAATATATTTTTTTAAAGCATCTAATTTTTTTTTTTAAGATTTTTTTTATCTGATACAGAGAGAGAGAGAGAGCCCAAGTAGGCAGAGCAGCAGGCAGAGGGAGATGGAGAAGCAGGCTCCCCGCTGAGCAGGGAGTCCGATGCGGGGCTCGATCCCAGGACCTTGGGATCCTGAGCTGAAGGCAGCTGCTTAACCAACTGAGCCACCCAGGAGCCCCAAGTCATCTAATTCTTTTTTTTAAGGTTTTATTTATTTGAGAGAGAGAGCGAGAGCACAGAGGGAGAGGAAGAAGCAGATGCCTGCTGAGCAAGGAGTCTGAGATCATGACCTGAGCTGAAGGCAGCTGCTTAACTGACTGAGCCACCCCGGCGCCCCTGTAAGAATATTTTCAAACCAGAGGTCTTCAGTAAGGAAGGCCTGTTAATGGATAACTGAACATAAAAAGGTATTTTATGTAAGATCAAATCAGAGCACACAAGTTTATACCATCTTTCAAATATATTTGAGGGGCGCCTCAAATCGAGCCCCGCATCGGGCTCTCTGCTCAGTGGGGAGCATACTTCCCTCTCTCTCTGCTTGCCTCTCTGCCTGCTTGTGATCTCTCTTTCTCTCTCTCTGTCAAATAAATAAATGAAATTTAAAAAAAAAAAATTCCAAATATATTTGAAACTTTTGTACCCAGGTTTCTAATGAGCTGTCTGCATTGGCTCTAACAATCTTTTTTAGAAGAGGTTTAAAATAAGGGGTACCTGCGTGGCTCAGTCGTTAAGCATCTGCCTTCAGCTCAGGTCATGATCCCAGGTCCTGGATCAAGCCTCATATCTGGCTCCCCGCTCAGTGGGAAGCCTGCTTCTCCCTCTCCCACTCCCCCTGCTTGTGTTCCCTCTCTTGCTGTGTCTCTCTGTCAAATAAATAAAATCTTAAAAAAAAAAAAAGTTTAAAATAACACAACGTAGTAGAGAGTTGTCAAAATGCAATCATAGCTATATATCTTTTTTAATCTGGAAATGGGAATCAGAATGTCTGTCCTATTCATATACATCATGGTGAGGATTAAATGAAGTACTAGAATATGTGAAAATGCCTTTTAAATCATAATACCCTGTCCAAAATTGGGCTTTTTGATGGTTTTGCAGGGTGAAATTATAGGTAACTTAATTATGGAGTTTAGTGCTATGCTGTGCCTTAGGTCAGCTTCACTTGTAGCTATACAGTGTTGGAACAGCACATCTTTCCCAAGTGGTCCATCCTGGTGTATTTTAAACCCTGACAGCCAAAATGTTTGTAGTTCTTCCTGAATCTAAACTGCTCTTTTCTCATTTTGCTTTGAGAAAACAAGGAAAGCAACCAGTTGGAATTTAAGTCATTCTTAGTTAAATTTTTGTAGGCCAAGCAACTTCCAGTTCTTTGATCTTTCCTCTTAGGACCCATTTCCAATTACTTTTTATTTCAAACAAATGCAAATGATTATGGTTCACCAGAAGTTATTAGTCTTGAATGGTCAGATTAATGGTTTTTTGTTTTGTTTTGTTTTTTTTAATTTTTTTTTTCTTTTTTTTACAGATTGAGAGAGAGAGAGAGAGAGAGAGATAGATTACAAGTAGGCAGAGCAGCAGCCAGAGAGGGGAGGAAGCAGGCTCCCTGCCAAGCAGAGAGCCCGATACGGGGCTCGATCCCAGGACCCTGAGATCATGACCTGAGCTGAAGGCAGAGGCTTAACCCACTGAGCCACCCAGGCGCCCCCAGATTAATGGTTTTTGCATGTATTCTGTGTTTTGTAAAGCCTGCATTATGGTTTCAAATTAATTGTATGTGATTATTACATGATCCTAGTTTTTGAGTATAAAGATAAAGGGTATAACAAATATTTTATAAACTGAAAAAATGAACTTTACAGTGCTACTGTTTATCACTTTTTTCTATAGAAATTGAATATCTTATCTAGTGTTACTACATTGGCCTCAGAGGGAGGTTAAACTTTTTAATAATTGTTGCATTTCTATTTTTAACTTCTGATTTTTTTTTTTTTTAATTTATTTATTTGACAGACAGGTCACAAGTAGGGAGAAAGGCAGGCAGAGAGAGAGGAGAAAGCAGGCTCACCGCCGAGCAGAGAGCCCGATGTGGGGCCCGATCTCAGGACCCTGGGATCATGACCTGAGCCAAAGGCAGAGGCCTAACCCACTGAGCCACCCAGGTCAAATAACATTACTAGCAGACATTGAGAAGTAGTTATGAAGTATATGTTATTAGAGCAGATACTTTTTTTTTTAAAGATTTTATTTATTTATTTGACAGATAGAGAGCACAAGTAGGCAGAGAGGCAGGCAAGGAGAGAGGAGAAAGCAGACTCCCTGCTGAGCAGAGAGCGTGATGTGGGGCTGGATCCCAGGATCCTGAGATCATGACCCGAGCTGAAGGCAGAGGCTTTAACCCACCGAGCCACCCAGGCGCCCCTAGAGTAGATACTTTTAGGAAATTTCGATGTTTTATTTTCTTCTCTGAACTTTTGTACTTAAAACCATAATCTTTTATCATTCATTTTCATGAACATAAGTAAAGCAAAATTTAACAGCATTTGATTGAATGAATGAGGATGGACTCTTGTTTTAAATGGTTTTTCCAAAGGTCTGTGATTCTGGTCCTTCTGGAGCATTTTGCTTACTTGCCTGCAGGATCTTTGTCCCAAAATAAATATTGTGTCTGTTTATATACCATCCACAATTTGGCAGGGTTTAGAGGACTCCTTGATGTTAGCTTTGAGAAATCCCTATTCAGGCTCAACCAGTTCCTTCTGCTCCTCAGCCTAGTCACTCCAAATAAAAGATAGCTGTGGTAAAGCTCTGGAATGTGATTCTCGCCAAGAAAAATTGAGACTTTACAACTAGTTTGTCAGATCTAGATTTTAAGTATTTCTATTCAACTAAAATACGAAGTATATTTTCCAGCATTTAGTTACTGACATTTTAGTGCAGTGGAATAAGTAATCTGGTTTTTGTTTCTTTTAAAGTAGTCTTATTTATTTATTTATACTATTATTATTTTTTATTATGATACGTATACTCTTTACTCCCTATCGTCTATTTCACCCAAACCCTGCCCCCCGTCTTTTTTTTTTTTTTTTTTTAAGATTTTATTTATTTATTTGACAGACAGAAATCACAAGTAGGCAGAGAGGCAGGTAGAGAGAGAGGGGGGAGGCAGGCTCCCCGCTGAGCAAAGAGCCTGACGCAGGGCTCGATCCTAGGACCCTGGAATCATGACCTGAGCCAAAGGCAGAGGCTTAACCCACTGAGCCACCCAGGCGCCCCTGTCCCCCTCGTCTTTGATAGCCATCAGTTTTTTTCTCTGTAGTTGAGTCTACTTTGGTTTTCTCAAATATACTTTAAGTATATACCTTAAGTATATATATATAAAATATACTTTAAGTATACTATAATATTTTACTTCTTTTTAAAAAAGACTAAGAGAGAGAGAGAGAGAGAGATCATGAGAGGGGGAGGGGTAGAGGGAGAGGCAGACTCTGCTGAGCGTGGACCCTGACATGGGACTCAGTCTCACAACCTCAGGATCATGACCCTTGCCAAAGGCAGATGCTTAACTGACTATGCTACCCAGGTACCCCCTGTTATATATATGTACCTCAACACCAACTGAAAAAACATCAATTATGAGGGAAAATGGGAAGATATATATAGCTTCCCATTTAGATAAGCATTAAGATACAGCAATCCTACCCCAAAATTATAGTTGATATTTCAGCAGTCTTTATCCTTGAAGTCTTTGAATTAATCATTAAAAAAAATTAAATTAATCGTTAAAAAAGCAGAAGGAAATCTGCTCAGCAGGGAGCCTGCTTCCCCTTCTCTCTCTGCCGTCCTCTCTGCCTACTTGTGATCTCTCTCTATCAAATAAATAAATAAAATATTTTAAAAAAAAGAAGCAGAAGGAAGGAGGGGACGAATTAAGGATTTTCCTCAGGCGTATTATTTCTGTCTTCTTTAACTTGGAGTATATAATTCAGATAAGGCCAAAACTAAAATTTTACCTTTATGCTAAAAGGTAAATCCAAGCAAATAATATAATTCAAGAGAAGGGTACTCATGATCTTCAGATACTTTGGAGGTACATTTACGTATATACAAATCAGTGTAACTCTAACTGGAAGGTACTGACTTTTAAACTATCTTGTTTATGCATGAAGTCAGTCAGCTCTCCCTCTTGGATTTAAAAATATTGAAATAAAACCTTTTTGGGGTGCCTGGGTGGCTCAGTGGGTTAACGCCTCTGCCTTTGTCTCAGGTCATGATCTCAGGGTCCTGGGATCGAGCCCCACATCGGGCTCTCTGCTCAGCAGGGAGCCTGCTTCCTCCTCTCTCTCTGCCTGCCTCTCTGCCTACTTGTGATCTCTGTCTGTCAAATAAATAAATAAAATCTTAAAAAAAAAATACAAGTGTAAGGCTGACAGTTCTAAACTTTATAATTCAGTTATTAAAATATTATAGTAGATAGCTCAGCCAGTTAGGCATCTGTCTTTGGTTCAGGTCATGATCCCAGGACCCTGGAATCCTGGGGAGTGCAAAAGGACGGTTTTATTAAAACATGGGGACAGGATCTGTGGGCAGAAAGAGCTGCACCAGGGTCATGAGGAGTGGCCAATTATATACTTTTAAGTTAGGAGGGGATTAGGGATAGCGTCTAGGTCTCTTAGGAATTTTTGGAAGCAAGCTTTCCAGGACCTTGAGGGGGCTAGCTATTGTTAGGAAAAGGTCATTTATATGATCTCACTGATACATGGAATTTAAGAAACAAGGCAGAGGATTATAGGGGAAGAAAGGAAAAGGGTCCTGGGATCGGCCTGCATGAGGCTCTCTGCTCAGCGGGGAGCCTGCTTCCCCCCCCATCCCTTGCCTGCTTCTCTGCCTACTTGTGATCTCTCTCTCTCTCTGTGTCAAATAAATAAATAAAATCTTTTAAAATTTTAAAAAAATAAATAGGTCATTTATTACCGTCTAATAAAACCCTAGCCATGAGAGTCTTCAGATGCATATCAGTGGGCCATATGCCTGGAGGATGATTGCCAACATGTATCTGCATGGGGGAGGGCAGTAAGATAAAGGAAATTCCCAAAGGAATTTTTATATGTTAAGACCTATTTTATGTAGCATTTACTTTTTATTTTATTTTTGAATTTTCTGCACATCTTGTTAGTAATTGTTGAATGCTTTTTTTTAACCTGACTTAAAGAAAAATGTGGGTTTTTTAAAAGGTTTTATTTATTTAAATAATCTCTGTACCCCATTTGGGGCTCAAACTCAGGACCCCAAGATCAAGAGTTGCATGCTCTTCCAAATGAGCCAGCCAGGTGCCCCTATTATCTTTCTGATCTTATTGTTATTGACTATGAAAGGATAGAGAAACTGGAAATAAATAGATAACTTTGTATAAGGGGGAGGCAACAAAATAATTGTCAGTATAAATTTTTAGAATAAAAAGATAATCAATGTAGACATTGAAGTACTTTATGAGTACACACACAATTTCCGTCCATCTAGGAAATCTTTGCACAGTCATCTAGAAAACAGTAATTATACTGTACAGGTGGTGATCATGAAAACTCTTTTTCATTCTTATAGAACAGTTTGAGTATTTTATTCTAGTAAAGGCATTTTGGGAGGGCAGAAAGTTTATAACTATCTCAAAATGGATGGGACTCGCTTTGCTACTGTGTACCTTTATTTCCTCATTTAAGAATTAGAATAATAGCTGAGCAATATTCCATTGCATATATATGCCATTGTCATCTTTATCCATTCATCAGTTGATGGATATTTGGGCTGTTTCCATAATTTGGGTATTGTAGATAATGCTGCTGTAAACATCAGTGTGCATGTATCCTTTCAAATTAATACTTCTGTGTTCTTTGAGTAAATACCTAGTCGGGCAGTTGCTAGATTTTAGGATAGTTCTATTTTTAACTTTTTTTTTTTTAAGATTTTATTTATTTATTTGACAGAGATCACAAGTAAGCAGAGAGGCAGGCAGAGAGAGAGAGGAGGAAGCAGGCTCTCCGCCGAGCAGAGAGCCTGATGCAGGGCTAGATCCCAGGACCCTGAGATCAGACCTGAGCCAAAGGCAGAGGCTTTAACCCACTGAGCTATCCAGGCACCCTATTTTTAACTTTTTGAGGAAACTTCATACTGTTTCTAGAGCGGCTGCATGAGTTTGCATTCCCAAAAACAGCGCAAGAGGGTTCCCCTTTTCTCCATGTCCTCGCCAACACCTGTTGTTTCTTGTGTTGGTGATTTTAGCAGAGGGGAAGTGAATGGGGGGATGGGTTAAATTGGTAATGAGGATTAAGGAGTGCATTTGTTGTGATGAGAACTGGGTGTTGTATGGAAGTCTTGAATCACTGTATTGTACACCTTAAAGTAATAGTATATTGTGTGCTAACTGGAATTTAAATTAAAACATAAGAAAAAAGACTTAGAATAATATCAAACACTTCTGTAGCACTGGCTGTATGCCAGGTGCTGTTTTAATTGATGCATAGGTAACATACACTGATACTTTTATAATTTCCATTTTACTGGTAGGAAAACATTTGTAAAATTTATTTATTTATGTTTAACACGGGTATATCTGTTATCTTTTTGTGTTTTTTTTTTTAAGATTTGTATTTATTTATTTGACAGAGAGGTACACAGGAGACAGGGAACAGAAGCAGGGGGAGTAGGAGAAGGAGAAGCAGGCTCCCCGCTGAGCAGGGAGCCTGACAACGTGGAGCTCTATCCCAGGACCCTGGGATCTTGAACTGAGTTGAAGACAGATGCCTAACCAACCATGCCACCCAGGTGCCCCAACATTTGTATATTTTAATAGTGTTTAGTTTGAGCAGGCTCAGAGACTTTATTTCTCTGATAACACTTCTTGGATACTTAGTTTTCTACAGAGGATTTAAAGCCCTGGCCTTGCTAACAAATTTTTCATGTTAGAGAGATTATAGACTATGGTAAGAGCTTAATTACTGTTACCTTCTTTTATGAAAGTATACAGTGTACACATTTGAAAATTATTATATCATAAGCTTTTCAGTTTAGGATCAGTCCTCACAAACTGATGTATATTTAGAAACCAAGAATTTAAAATAGTTCTTAAAATGTGGCTTTTGGTGCTTTAGTACTCTGGAGCTATGCTATAGTGTGTAGCTGAAGAAGGAAAAAGCCAGGTTAGGGAATGTTTGACAGGTTTTTTTGTGTGTGTGGATGAAAACCTTTTTTCCATGTATACAACCACTACTGAACCCTTTTGTGTTATTTTATTTTTTTAAAGATTTATTTATTTATTTGGCAGAGAGAGACACACAGAACACAAGCAGGGGGAGCTGGAGAAGGAGAAGCAGGCTTCCTGCTGAGCAGGGAGCCCGATCAGGGAGCCCATTGTGGGCCTCGATCCCAGAATCCTGGGATCTTGGGGCGCCTGGGTGGCTCAGTGGGTTAAGCCTCTGCCTTCAGCTTGGGTCATGGTCCCAGGGTCTTAGGATCGAGCCCCGCATCGGGCTCTTTGCTCAGCAGGGAGCCTGCTTCCCCTTTCTCTCTCTCTGCCTGCTTCTCTGCCTACTTGTGATTTCGCTCTCTGTGTCAAATAAATAAAATCTTTAAAAAAAAAAAAATCCTGGGATCATGACCTGAGCCGAAGGCAGCTGCTTAATGTTTAATGACTGAACCACCCAGGCGCCCCCCTTTTGTGTTTTTAAAACTTCAAATGTAAATGCAGGTTAATCTTCGGATTAAAACAGAAGGAGGGGCGCCTGGGTGGCTCAGTGGGTTAAGCCTCTGCCTTCGGCTCAGGTCATGATCTCAGGGTCCTGGGATGGAGCCCCACATCGGACTCTCTATTCAGCAGGGAGCCTGCTTCCCTTCCTTTCTCTCTGCCTGCCTCTCTGCCTACTTGTGATCTCTCTCTGTCAAATAAATAAATAAAACCTTAAAAAAAAAACCAGAAGGATAGCTTGGAACATGTGACCAACATTTCCATTAGGAAAATTTAGATGTTTTTCAAGCAAACAAAATATTCTGCCTATATTAAATGATAATTTCTAATAAGTATCTGACCTCACTTAGAGAACTCTTTTGGAGAACCCTCCAAATTTTTTAGGATATTGCTTATTCGTGATAGCAGCTTTTCAGTCCTGGCCTGTCATTCCTTTGCTATCCAGAACATGTCTGGGTCATTTTAAAAATTGAAATAAAAGTCACTTAACAAAATTTGCCATCTTTCTCAATTTAAAGTGTACAATTCAGTGGTATTTAATATATTCACCATGTGCGTCCTTAACCACTATCTAATTCCAGAACATTTTCAGAACTTTAGACTATTTTTTATTTTTATTCTTTTTAAAAAGATTTACTTATTTGGAGCAGGGGGCAAAGAGAGAGCATCTTCATGAATCCACTGAGCTCAGAGTCCGACTCAGAGCTCATGGGGCTGGTGGGGCTTGATCTCACCACCCATGAGATCATGACCCATGAGATCATGACCTGAGCTGAAACCAAGAGTTGGACACTTGATGAACTGAGAGCCACCCAGTCGCCCAGAACTTTAGACCGTTTTAAATACATTTTGAAAATCTGCAGACCAGTTTTTAAGGTGATCATCACCAGGCACTGTGGTAGATGATTTCCATCATCACTGATTCTCTTAACCCTGCACTATATAGTGAAATCTTTTCTTTGATTTTGGAATATATTTGGTGATAGCTTGATTTTACAGCTCAGGAACCTGAGGCCCAAATAAATAAATCTTCAGAAGTCATGTAATCTGTTTCCTAGGTAGAGCCAGGATCCAGACCCAGGTCTTTTTTACCCCAGAATCTGTGTTGTTTGCAACATACCACACTGCTGCTAATAAATAATCATTGGGTAAGTTGCCAGAAGCTCCACATCCTACCCTCTAAAGGCTTAAATTATTTTAGCACACTAAGTTATTGTTTCCGTTACTCTTCATAACCACTAATATTTTAATGTGGTCTCTTTAGAACTCATTTTGATGACTTCACAACAATCTTTAACCTTTTTCTTAACCTTTTGACTTGATTTGTTTTTCTATTAACAGCGCGAATGATGTTCACTATGAACAATTGTGCTGCTGCACAATTACACATAATTCTGTGTTAATATGTTCACGGGGCACCTGAGTGGCTCAGTTGGTTAAGCATCTGCCTTTGGCTGGGGTCTGTCCCAGGGTCCTGGGATTGAGCCCTGCATCAGGCTCCATGCTCAGTGGGGGCCTGCTTCTCCCTCTCCTGCTCCCCCTGCCTGTGCACTCGCTTGCTCTATCAAATAAACAAATAAAATCTTTGAAAAAGGAAATAGTATGTTCATAATTTAGTAAAAGTTCCAGTAATTCTTACAGATTTGACTTGAGAATGGATTACAATAAACAACATGTGCCCCTTTTGTTTCATTACTGGGTTGTTTTTTTGTTTTTGTTTTTGTTTTATTTTGGTCTTAAGTGAAGAGTTTTGTCATTTAATAAGCTTTTAATTGAAATTGTACTACTTTGGTCAGAACATTCCAGAACTCTCTTAAACATGCATTGTTTATATTAAATCACAGAAGGAAGATGGCAGAACTAGTAAATTATTTGGGGGGTAGGGGGAAGTATTCATATATATTCTATAATCATATAGTGTTCACGATATTTATTTTTCTGGGTGCTATAGATTTAAGAATTAAATTGAATATCCAGACTCTATTTGTTCTTTAGGGAAATAGTCTATTAACACACTCCTTGAAATCTTAGAAAATATTAATAATGCAGTTCATTAATGCCACTGTTGTTTAAGTGAATATAGAGTCCCGAGTTCTGGATGCTAACTTCTGCCACCTAAGTTTATGACCTACAAGTGAATTATTTAATATTTCCTACCTTATATTTTTTAAATTTATGTAATCGCTGCAGTCAGTGTGGGGCTTGGACTTATGACCCCAAGATCAAGAGTCATACTCTACTGAGCAAGCCAGCCAGTGACCCCAATATCTGTCACTTTTAATTTCTTCAATTAAGAAATGGGTAAAGGAAAAAAAAAAAAAAAAGAAAAAGAAATGGGTAAAGGACTCAGGTAGACATTTGTCCAGAGAAGATATACAGAGAGCCAATAAGCACATGAAAGATGCTCGACATCACTAATCATTAAGGAAATACAACTGCAGTGAAAAATACTACCTTATACCCATTAACAGGGGTACTATCAAAAAAACAACAGGTGTTGACAAGGATGAAAAACTGGAACCCCTGAGCAGCACTGGTGGGAGCGCAGAAGAGTACAGCTGCTGTGGAAAACAGTGCGGCAGTTCCTCAAAAAATTACAAAGAGGCGGGGCGCCTGGGTGGCTCAGTGGTTTAAACCGCTGCCTTCGGCTCGGGTCATGATCTCAGGGTCCTGGGATCGAGTCCCGCATCGGGCTCTCTGCTCAGCAGGGAGCCTGCTTCCTTCTCACTCTCTCTGCCTGCCTCTCTGCCTACTTGTGATCTCTCTCTGTCAAATAAATAAATAAAATCTTTAAAAAAAAAAATTACAAAGAGGTTTACCATGTGGTCCAGCAATTCCACTTTAGCGTACACACTCAAAAGAACTGAAAGGATCTCAAAGACATATGCATACCCATGTTCATTGCAGCATTATTCACAGTAGCTAATAAAACATAGAAACAGTCCAAGTGTCCGTCAACAGATGAATGGACAAGCAAAGTGTGGTATATAACATACAAAGGAGTATCACTGAGCCTTTTTAGGAAGGAAATTCTACAATATTCTACATGATGGATGAATCTTCAGAACATTATACAAAGTGAAATAAGCCAGTCATAAAAAGACAAGTACTATATGATTTCACTTATATGATGAGGTACTTAGAGGAGTCAAATCACAGAGAGCAGATTGGTGGACACCAGTGGCTGGGTGGAAAGGGGAATGGGAAGCTGTTGTTGAATGGGTTTAGAGTTTCAGTTTTATAAAATGAAAAGGGTTATGGAGAAACTCCTGTGAAAAGGCCATAGACTCATACAGTAGAATCAGAAAATACAGAGCAGCCCTCTCCCGATCATTATTTCTCCAGATCTCCAGCAAACTGTGCCACATGCCCCAAAACCAGTGTGAGCTTTAGGTTTTCTATAGCCTACTCATGACTCCACTCACAAACTTCCCCAGAGGGGCCCTTCACATTTGCAGGGAATCTGAAAGTCCAGACTTGACTCCGAGACTCTGGTCAGCTTATCTCCTAGGAGCTTCCATGTTAAAAGTGACATTTACAGTCCTTTACTGACACTGCCATTACTTCTTATGTTCAGTCTTCAAAACTAAACAATGCATTGTTTTAGAAATATATGCATAGGGGGACGCCTGTGGGGCTCAGTGGGTTAAAGCCTCTGCCTTTGGCTCAGGTCATGATCTCAGGATCCTGGGATCAGCCCCACATTGGGCTCTCTGCCCAGCAGGGAGCTGTTTCCCTTCCTCTCTCTGCCTGCCTCTCTGCCTACTTGTGATCTCTGTCTGTCAAATGAATAAATAGAATCTTAAAAATATATATATATATACACACATAGGAAAAAAACATACATGCTTAGGAATAAAATGATAAAGCAAGGGAATAAATATAATTGAATTATATTGAATTAATTGAATTGGGTTTTTTGTTGAGTTTTAGGAGTTCTCTATGTTAATTTTGGATATGAATCCCTTAACAGATAAATGATTTGCAAATATTTTCTTCCATTCTTTGGGTTGCTTTCTTACTCTCCTGACAGCATCTGTATTTATTTTCATAAAGATTTAATTTTTTTTAAGTCATCCCTACACCCAATGTGGGACTCAAACTCAGGATCCTGAGATCAACAGTCACATGCTCCACCACCTGAGCCAGCCAGGCTCCCCAGTCCGTAGTGTCTTTAGAAGCAGAAAAATTTCAAATGTTCATAAAGTCCTATTTGTCTATTTTTTATTCTTGTTATCTGTGTCTTTGGGGTCATCTCCAAGAAATCTACAAGAAATCATGTCAGACCCAGTGTTGTGAAGCTTTTGTCTTGTGCTTGCTTCTAAAAGTTTTATAATGTCAAAATAAGAAAAAGAGGGGACGCCTGGGTGGCTCAGTTGGTTAAGCGTCTGCCTTTAGTTCAGGTCATAAGCCCAGAGTTCTGGGATTGAGCCCCACATCAGGCTCCCTGCTCAATGGGGAACTTGGTTCTCCCTGTCCCTCCCCCTGCCTTTCCCTCCCACTGGGACCCTGGGATCAAGACCTGAGCCAAAGACAGATGCTTAATGACTGAGCCACTCACTTGCTCTCTCGCTCTCTCTCAAATAAAATTGTTTTAAAAAATAAAATTTAAATTTAAAAAATTAAGTTTTGGGGCACCTGGGTGACTCCATCATTAGGTGTCTGCCTTCGGTTCAGGTCATGATCCCAGGGTCCTGGGATCGAGCCCCGAATTGGGCTCCCTCCTCAGCAGGGAGCCTGCTTCTCCCTTTTCCACTCCCCCTGCTTGTGTTCCCTCTCTTGCTGTGTCTCTCTCTGTCAAGTGAATAAAATAAAAATCTTTAAAAATTTTTTTAAGTTTTGGGGCACCTGGATGGCTCAGTGGGTTAAAGCCTCTGCCTTCGGCTCAGGTCATGTTCCCAGGGTCCTAGGATCGAGCCCTGCATCGGGCTCTCTGCTCAGTGGGGAGCCTGCTTCCTCCTCTCTCTCTCTCTGCCTGCTGCTCTGCCTAGTTGTGATCTGTCTGTCAAATAAATAAATAAAATCTTAAAATTATTTTCAAAAAGTTTTATAATTTCAGGTCTTACATTTGGGTTTTTGATCCATTTTGAGTTAATTTTCATATGTAATGTTAGGTAAGGGTCCAGTTTCATTCTTTTGCATGTGGATATCCATTTTCCCAGCACCGTTTGTTGAAAAGACTGTTCTTTCTCCATTGAATGGTCTTCACACCCTTGTCAAAAATCATTTGACCATATACAGGAGGGTTTATATGTAAGGAATTGGAGGCTTATTATCAAATTTCAATAATCTGTATCAGAAACGTTGTTTCTGTCTGTTCATGTCCTCTGCCCATTTCTTTTTTTTTTTTTTTTAAGATTTTATTTTATTTATTTGACAGATAGAGATCACAAGTAGGGAGAGAGGCAGGCAGAGAGAGAGAGAGGAGGAAGCAGGCTCCCTGCCAAGCAGAGAGCCCGATGCGGGGCTCGATCCCAGGACTCTGGGATCATGACCTGAGTGAAAGGCAGAGGCTTTAACCCACTGAGCCACCCAGGCGCCCCCCCTCTGCCCATTTCTTGATTGGATTGTTTGTTCTTTGGGTGTTGAGTTTGCTAAGTTCTTTATAGATTTTGGACACTAGCCCTTTATCTGATAGGTCGTTTGCAAATATCTTCTCCCATTCGGTCAGTTGTCTTTTGGTTTTGTTAACTATTTCCTTTGCTGTGCTAAATATTCTTTTATCATTGATTTGAAATGTTGTCTTTTTCATTTATTAAGGACTTGTAGGGGCGCCTCGGTGGCTCAGTCATTAGGTGTCTGCCTTCGGCTCAGGTCATGATCCTAGGTCCTGGGATCGAGCCCCACGTCTGGCTCCCTGCTTGGTGGGAAGCCTGTTTCTCCCTCTGCCACTTCCCCTGCTTGTGTTCCCTCTCTCACTGTGTCTGTCTCTGTCAAATAAATAAATAAAATCTTTAAAAAAAACAACAAAAACAGATGTTTACTTGGTCTCATATTTGATTTTTCTTTTTTTAAAGATTTTATTTATTTACTTGATAGACAGAGATCACAAGTAGGCAGAGAGGCAGGCAGAGAGAGAGGAGGAAGCAGGCTCCCCGCTGAGCAGAGAGCCCGATGCGGGGCTCGATCCCAGGACCCTGAGATTATGACCTGAGCCGAAGGCAGAGGCTTAACCCACTGAGCCACCCAGGTGCCCCTCATATTTGATTTTTTGTTTATTTTCTGACTGCCATAGCACTAGTACATGGGTACTGATTGCTTTGTTAGATGTTTTAATATCTGAAAGGGCAGAAAAATAGTTTCTAATATTTTTCTTGGATAGTCTGGTTCTTTTGTACAAACTGCAGGCTTAAATCTCAAGTTCCAGAAAACATTATTTTGAGATTTCATTGGAATTTTATTAAAGTAAGTATTACTTTGGGGAAAATTGGTATTTGTAGTCATAGTGTTAGAAAATATCACAACTCACTAGTTATTCACATCATTTTGTTTTTCAAAAATTAGGTATTTTCTTCTTAGAGAGTCTACATGTTTCTTTCAAAAGTCATTCTTAGGAGAGCCTGGGTGACTCGGTCATTAAGCGTCTGCCTCCGGCTCAGGTCATGATCCCAGGGTCTTGGGATTGAGCCCTGTGTGGGGCTCCCTTCTTGACTGGAAGCTTGCTGTTTCTCCTTTTCCCACTTCCCCTGCTTGTGTTCCCTCTCTTGTTGTCTCTGTCTCTGTCAAATAAATAAATAAAATCTTTTTTTTTAAGTAAAATCTTTTTAAGAACCCCAAAAAACAAAATTTGTTCTTAGTTGATACTTCTATTGCTATTTTAAAATAGCTTTTTTTTTTCCATCTTACTTTCCAAAGAGTTGCTATTGTAATATAAGAAAGTTGTTGGTTTTTGTATATTTTTATAACCAGTCACTTGGCTGAATTCATTATTTCATTTAGTTTTTCAGTTGAGTATTTTGGATTTTTCAGGTAGATAATCTTCAGTCATTTATATGCAAGTCTATTAGAACTGCAGTCTTTTTTTTTTTAAGATTTTATTTATTTATTTGGCAGAGAGAGATCATAAGTAGGCAGAGAGTCAGGCAGAGAGAGAGGGGGAAGCAGGCTCCCCGCTGAGCAGAGCCCAATGCGGGGCTCAGTCCCAGGACCCTGGGATCATGACCTGAGCCGAAGGCAGAGGCTTAACCCACTGAGCCACCCAGGCGCACTGAACTGCAGTCTTTAAAAGGATGTTGGAAAGTTGGATTCAGACTTCTTAAAATTTTACTATCATTGATATATTCCATTAACCTTCAAAGTTAAATGAATCCTACTTATATGTAAGGAGTGAATTTGATTTTAATTCTTACAGTTCTCTTTTTGTGTATTCAGCTCTTCCTTATTAAAGACTGTTAACTGATGTGGGAATCTTTTGGGTGGTAGGATGTACACCTCTTTAAAATTCCTGGTATAGTCCCACTGCCCTGGATGATAATAACTTATACAAAATGATAGGTAGTAAACGTTTGTTAAATAAGGTGGATCTTTTCAAATTGAGATTAGAGGGAAGCTACAAGAAACCATTTCTAAATTCCCCCTCTATTTCTCCTCTTCTATTAATCATTATTCAAATATTTACTGAGGACTTAAGAGGCAGGTTATTCCCTCAACTATTTTCTCTAATAACTCAGTTTCTAGATAAGAGTCATAAGTGTTTAAGTTCTAGCAATTTACTAGAGAGAAGTGAAATATTCTTTCCAATCAAAATGGGTTTTTGAGGGTGAAGTATCTTTCGGTTTTTGTTAAGAGCTTTGATACTTAGTGTCTGTCTATTGATTTTATGGCTTAGCACTCCTATGCATGGGAATGTTGTTTGCAAATCTGTTTTTCTATTTTAATTATCTTAAAATAATTTTCTTTAAAGTCACCTAGAAAAGGTAGCTCTTTCTGCTATTCCGTTGTAGCCTCAATTTCTATTATCAGCACAGCTACCTAGATACTAGAAACACTAAACTTCTATAAATATATAGTATTGTAGAAGAAAGGGCAATCGAGGGTGCCACTTCCCTTTTTTTTTTTTTTAAAGATTTTAATTTATTTATTTATTTGACAGAGAGAAAGGGAACACAAGCAGGGGGAGTGGGAGAGTGAGAAGTATGCTTCCTGCTGAGCGGGGAGCCAAATGTGGGGCTCTATCCCAGGACCCTGAGATCATGACTTGAGCTGAAGGCAGAAGCTTAAGTGACTGAGCCACCCAGGCGCCCCTTGAGGATGCCACTTCTTATTCCAAATTTAGATATTCTCAGAATAAGTAGACTCCAGACTCTCAGAGATAGAACTCTTTAGTGCACGTCAGTAAATGAGAAGGCTGGGTTCTCATACCCTTTCTCTGACATTTATATTTCAAAACACAGGTTAACAAATTTTTACCTATTTAGGAAATTTGGCCCATTTACTAAATGAAGGGAATTTATCATCTCACGGTCTCTGTGCTACAAAGATCTTGCTGCCTCTGAGGGAAGAGGAAGAATGAAGTTTTTACTGTCATGATTGAATCGTTTTTGCTTTGTACCCCCTTTTGAGAATCTGATGAAAGTAGTGAACTTATGTAGAAAAATGCACATGGACTCAAACACATATATTTTTACATAGAATTTCAAGATGTTTCTAGTCTTTTTGGAACTTAGCCATAAACCCAAAGTCCCGTAGGTTCTTTGAACTCCAGTTAGCTCCTACCTTAAATAAAGGCATTGCTAAATGTTAAGAGTGACCTAAGATCCTGTAACACAATACTTAGATATCTGATGAATCCAGTGTAAGGGGAAATTTTTACTTGGGGGCCTATAACTTAATCTTTAGGTTCCTTAATGTTTTTCTCCCTACTCACTGATAATTCATAGCTGGCTGGCTTTGCTGGGTTCTTTTCTTCTACCCAGCATATAACAGTTGGATTTCGTCACAGTTTTTCCTGGGCCCTCTTCCTTTCTCCTTCTACTTACTGCTTGTGGGGAATCTCTTTCTCTCTCTTGGATTTAAATACCACTGTATTATTGGTGGCTGCCAGATTTGCATCATCAGGCCATATCTTCTCAGAGTGCTAGAATCCCATATGCAACTGCCTACTCAAAAATTGATTTCTATATCTTATAGATATCACCTATGTAACACCTATCACCTATAATAACTTTATTGAGGTGAAATTCATATACCATAAAATTCATGTTTTTAGAGTGTACAATTCCAGGATTTTTAGTATATTCACAGAGTTGTACAACCATTACCACTCCTGAATTCCAAAACATTTTCTTTTTTTTTTTTTTTAAAGATTTTATTTATTCATTTGACAGAGAGAGATTACAAGTAGGCAGAGAGGCAGGAAGAGAAGCAGGTCCCTGCTGAGCAGAGAGCCCAATGCGGGGCTTGATCCCAGGACCCTGGGATCACGACCTGAGCTGAAGGCAGCGGCTTTAACCCACTGAGCCACCCAGGCACCCCCCAAAACATTTTCATCACCCCCAAAAGAAATCCTGTACCATCAGCAATCTCTCACTGCCCCCTTTCCCCCAGCCCTTGACAGTCACTACTCTCCTTTCTTTTTCTCTCTGTATTTGCCTGTTCTGGACATTTCAAATAAATGGAATCCTGTAATATGTAGCCTTTTTCTGGTTTCTTTTCAATTAACATGATGTTTTCAAGATTCATCCATGTACCACGTATCAGTATTTAATCCTTTTCCTTTTTTAAGATTTTTATTCATTTATTTGACAGAGACACACTGAGAGAGGGAACACAAGCAGGGGAAATGGGAGAGAGAGAAGCAGGCTTCCTGCCAAGCAGGGAGCCCGATGTGGGGCCCGATTCCAGGACCCTGGGATCACGACCTGAGCTAAAGGCAGATGCCCAACGCCTGAGCCACCCAGGCGCTCCTATTTATTACTTTTTATATCTGAATAGTATCCCAGTGTGTAGATAATGCCCCAGTTGGCAGTACATACGTGTTCTTGCTGAAACTCTGCTGCCACAGTGATGAGGTACTTAGGGCTACAGAATGTGAGAATAAGGTGCTATTATGTATCATTTGGACTGAATAGAACCTCGCACTTACTGATAATAAGAGCTTGATGTGATTAAAAATTATGTAATACTATTACGTTGTTTCCCCAAGAAAACACAAAATGTGGTGCTGTATTCACTTTTCATTTTGTGTGACGTCTCACATTCTCTGACACGTTACTTTTGGAAAGATAAGCAGGCTATTTTGTTGTTTTTGTATGTGATTAGCTGAATCTGTGTAATACCTTTAAAGACTTTATGGAATACATTTTGTATAAAATGTTTACTTATTCCAGGGCAATGGGTTTAATCCTGAGGTCACATTCTAGTAATATATTTTCTTTTCACTGTTGGAAATAAGTTATCATTATTTTCAGTGAAGGTACTTTAATGTTTAAATGGCATTATTAAATTGCAAAATGGCAAACTGTTACGAGACAGAATTTTATTTTCTTCATACTTTGAGGTTAGGTATTCATGAATGTATGAAAGCACCAAACATTTGGAGATCTACATATAAAACTATTATTTGAAGGTGAACATCTAAATAAACCACCAGGATCATCTAACTATTATTTTACATATGATTCCAGGCATAAGCCTTGACTAAGAACTGTAATCACTTTCTGAATCCATTTAGGAATTTCCCAAAACAGATAAGTGGTTGTGGTGCCTGGGTGGCTCAGTCAGTTAAGCATCTGCCTTCGGCTCAGGTCATGATCCCAGGGTCCTGAGACTGAGCCCCATATTGGGCTTCCTGCTTTTTCCTTTCCCTCTGCCTGCCACTCCCCCTGCTTGTGCACTTTCTCCCTCTCTCTTTCTCTGTCAAATAAATACATAAAATCTTAAAAAAAAACAAAAACCCAAATTAGTGGCTTTCTTTGTCATGAGGGAACTTTTATAAAGAAGTAATAAATGGGCTTTAAAAAAATTCAGTAATTTCATAAGGAAAATATTTTTGACTATAGAATTAATATGAATAAACTGGATTATGGAATCATTGATATAAATCTCTCATGAAGAACATAGAACCTGATCATGAAGGTAGAATAGAAGAACTCTCTTCATGATTAGTGTGAGAATTTAAACTAATGAAGTACTTGGTGAAATGTTACACTCCTCACTGTATGGCACCCTACCCCTGCTAGAAAGAGTAGGTGGAGATCTTGATTACAAGATGTGTTAAATGGAGTTATATTGATAGATGGTGTGGAGGGATATTGTTTTTAGGTTTTGTGAAGTATTGGAAATGAGATTGTCACAGTCACTTGTTTGATGAGGTGCATATTAGTGGAGTTTTAAATTCACAGTGTGGAAGAGAATGAGCACTTATCAGAACAGAAGGAAATGTGTGGTTAAACGGTTTCAGCTGTAACTGTAGACTATTTCCCTTGGTCCAAATGGGAGGAGAAATGGAACCTTATGTTTTGGGGTTTTTTTCCCATTATAAATAGAAATTAGTTCAGCCTGGAGCCTTTAACCAAGAAAAAAAGCTGTGTTAGTAGTAGAGGGGAATGACAAAAATGTGTACTAAGATGGCATAAGTCTTGTAGGTTTTATTTTACAGGTGTCTCAGTTTTCATTTTTGAGCATATTTATAATTATTGACAGTCAGTTATTCTTATTAAACCTCTCGAAAAACAAGAATGCCCCAAGATTGTTGAAGAAACTGCTGAATTGAATAAAGAAAAAGGTGATGCTTCCAACTTTTTCCTAAGAATGAAGACTGTCTTAACCAATTTGATATAATTACAGTAATAAATAATGCTAATGTTAGCTCACAGAAGCTCTTGGATTATCAAAATAAAATATATTTGATACAGACAAATGAACTTTATTAATAAAGATACAGTTGATAACCTGGAGTTTTGAAAAATCATGGAAGTCCTGCTTTCTCTGCATTTAAAAAATCTTATTAAGGCATTAAATGATAAGAATCTGTGCTGGTTTTTATCCCGAAGTCCATGTTAAATGAGGTCGAGAAGACCTTTTTTTCTAAAGTTACTATTAGGATAGTATAGTATTAGGAAAGTGGGGACTGTAGGAATTGTAATAAATTTCTTATATTTCTTACTGTATCTTAATAAAACTAATATGATAGCATTTGCACCTTTGCTTCCTTGATGGATCCTTAATGGCTCTTGAGAACAGTTATATTTTCAGACATTATGGGAATTTGGTGATTGAAAATGAAACTGGTCTGAAATTAGGAATTATACCTGAAGTGACTTTTGCTTTAGAATTATTTATATTTATTTGACAAATAATGGTGGATAAATGTTGTATCACTTATGTTTCTTTGGTTAAAAGCAGTAGAAATCAACTCTGGCCAACTGAAGTAAAAAAAAAAGAAGAAAAAAGCAGCATTACTTCATGGGAAGCTATGATGGAGCTTATAAAACTGAAGGGAACTATGAAGAACCTGACCCTGATCCAAAGTGGGGATCCAAAGTAGAGGGAAACTGTGTGTGCTCTCTTTAGGGGCTGGTGAATTCCAGTTTTCCATCTTTATAGCTTTTTACCCAAGGTTCAAAAATCAAGGCAAAGTACCTGATTGTCCTAGCTTCAGCTGGAAGAACCTACTTCAAGTATCATTTTACTACACTTTTTTTTTTTTTAAAGATTTTATTTATTTATTTGACAGAGAGATCACAAGTAGGCAGAGAGGCAGGCAGAGAGAGAGGAGGAAGCAGGCTCCCTGCGGAGCAGAGAGCCCGATGCGGGGCTCGATTCCAGGACCCTGAGATCATGACCCGAGCCGAAGGCAGCGGCTTAATCCACTGAGCCACCCAGGCGCCCCCATTTTACTACACTTTTTACAAAATCTGGATAACTTTTTTTTTAAACTAATTTGAGGGGCATCTGGATGTCTCAGTCGGTTAAGCATCTACCTTCAGCTCAGGTCATGATCTTAGGGTCCTGGGATCAAGTCCCATGGCAGGCTGCCTGCCCACTGGGGAGTCTGCTTGTCCCTCTGCTTCCCCCCTAGCTTATGCTCTTTCTGTTTCTCACTCTCTCAAATAAAGAAATAAATAAAATCTTAAAAAAAACAATTTGAAAGAATTGTGATAAGAAATAAAGTCCTTTTTTAAAAAGATTTATTTATTTTAGAGAAAGAGAGCATGAGCAAGTGAGAGGGAGGGGCAGAGGGAGAGAGAGAATCCCAAGCAGATTCTCTGCTGAGCCTGCAGCCTGACGTACTGCTCAATCCCACAACTCTGAAATCATGACCTGAGCCAGAACCAAGAGTTGGACGCTCAACTGACTGAGCCACCCACATGCTCCTACAATTCTTTTTTTTTTTTTAAGATTTTATTTATTTATTTGACAGAGATCACAAGCAGGCAGAGAGGCAGGCAGAGAGAGAGGAGGAGCAGGCTCCCTGCCGAGCAGAGAGCCCGATGCGGGGCTCGATCCCAGGACCCTGGGATCATGACCTAAGCTGAAGGCTTTAACCCACTGAGCCACCCAGGCGCCCCAGCTCCTACAATTCTTTTTTTTTTTTTTTAATATTTTATTTATTTGACAGAGAGAGATATCACAGCTAGGCAGAGAGGCAGGCAGAGAGAGAGGAGGAAGCAGGCGCCCCGCGGAGCAGAGAGCCCGATGTGGGGCTCGATCCCAGGACCCTGGGATCATGACCTGAGCCGAAAGCAGAGGCTTCAACCCACTGAGCCACCCAGGCGCCCCAGCTCCTACAATTCTTAACCTTATAATTGTATTCATTTTTTCCCCTAAGAAAACCACAGGTTTCCTTAGTAAGCTTATAAATAACTTCATTTCTTATGTCCATGATGGCTTATCATTGGTTTTTGTCCTTTTTTTCTGTGTCTTAGGTGTATTTGAAGGCTCCCATGATTCTGAATGGAGTCTGTGTTATCTGGAAAGGCTGGATTGACCTCCAGAGACTGGATGGTATGGGCTGCTTGGAGTTTGATGAGGAGCGAGCCCAGGTAGGGTGACGTCAGGCTCCACTGAGCACGGTCCCTTTCTGTACCACTAATCTTGCCTTCATCTGTGTATCTGTTTTACCCCATCTTTAACAGTAAGTATAAAAAGTCAGGTTCAAGTGGTATTGAAGAATTCTGAAGATAGATGTTGAGACCCATTTTGGTCCTGGTTTGGGGAAGTTTTTCCTTCAGTGGTTCTAAATTTCATTGGATTATTCCTATCTGCTCAGTGGGGCACTTCCAAGTCCAGTAAATGGTTCTGTTTAATATTTGTTCTTGACCTTTAGAACATTATCGGGGGAAAAAACAATTCAAAATAAAATACAGAATTTCTGGCGTGGCTAAGTGAGGAGTTTGGCAAATCATCTCCTCAAAAAGCAGTGATTAAAGTGGACAAAATTGTTTAAGAAAAAAAAAATTTAAGGTCTCTGGAAATTAACTAAAGGCCATACATTGAGAGGTATTTATTCAAACAAAGCTATTGAATTTCAGTAAGGACCTAATAGTCTGTGACATTTTATTTTTAATTAATTTATTTTTTAAGATTTTACTTATTTATTTGACAGAGATCACAAGTAGGCAGAGAGGCAGTTGGGTGCTGGGGAGGGGGGAGAAGCAGGCTCCCTGCGGAGTGGAGAGTCTGATGTGGGGCTTGATCCCAGGACGGGATCATGACCTGAGCTGAAGGCCCACTGAGCCACCCAGGCGCTCCAGTCTGTGGTGTTTTAGTCAGTAGTGAGCGCTTCCATCTCTTCCCTCATCTCTGTGGTCTCTCAGGCAAGGCAGGCAGGGCAAGCCATGAAGACTGGCAGCTCTGCCGTCCTATCAGAAGGAGCTGACTTTATTTAGAGCAGTGTTTGAAAAAAATCCATGCGCAGGGATGGTATCAAAAAATAATAGAGGTCTCTGGCAAACCCTCTAAGAAGGCAGATGTTGTGGGAAGCAACATAATGGCAGACTAGCCAGAAATTTATCAGAGAGATCTAGGGGAACAGGCCACTAAAGTGGGCCCTAATAAAATCACACATACTTCTCATGGTCCAGGAGACTGTGTGCCTGTGTGAGGCAGCACCCGCTCAGGAGAGAACAAAGTGGGCCCTTGCTATGTACTATGTACTAGTGTACAAAGGGTACGTAGAGTGATGAACTCCCTGCACTTTGGAAGTATTGAAGCTGCACACAGATCCAATGACAAAAGACAGAAGCCTGTTGGCTCAAAGTGTTTAAGCAAAACCCCTGAACAGTCATTGCCCGATCACTAAGTTAGGCTAACCCAGGGCAACTCCCTAGAAAGTTAGGCCTAAGAAGAAAACAAAACAAAACAAAACTAAACAGTGACACCAGAGGCTAAATAATAACTGGTGAAAATGTCCAAATTGTTTGAAAATTTTTCATTTCTTTTTTAAGATTTTGTTTATTTATTTGACAGAGATTATAAGTAGGCAGAGAGGAAGGCAGAGAGAGAGGGGGAAGCAGGCTCCCCAGTGAGCAGAGATCCCGATGCAGGGCTCAATCCCAGGACCCTGAGATCAGATCTGAGCCGAAGGCAGAGGCTTTAACCCACTGAGCCACCCAGGTGCCCCGAAAAATATTCATTTCCATATCCAAGAAGTTCAGTGAACTTGAAGTTGGGTAAAAACAAAGAAATCCACACCTAGATGCATCACAGTCAAATTCTGAAAAAGAATCTCGAAAGCAGAATAAAAAGGACTCAACACATGAAAGGGAGCCGTTAAGATTAACAACTGACTTGTCTTTTGAAATTGTGCAAGCTAGAAGGTAGTGGGATGACAGTGACATTCAAAATGCTAAAAGAACACGTAAAAATATGATTATTAGTAGATGTTGATTTCTTTGGATTGTTTTATATTAATTTTCTTAATGAAGTTAAAATAATGACAAGAATAAAAAGGAGTTCTTTTTTTTGTTTCTTTCTGTTGTCTTTTCCTATGCTCTCCATATATAGAAACGTTAGAATTTTCTTACTGAGGATCAAAACCCAGAACCTTCCTAGTAAATTAAAATTCAAAATTAAAATTCTTGGTACTTGGCTGGCTCAGTTGGTAGAGCATGTGGCTCTTGATCTTGGGGTTGTGAGTTCAAGCTCCATGTGAGGTATAGAGATTACTTTAAAAATAAGTAGTAAATAAATAAATAAATACAGAACAGAATTAAAATTCTTAAGAAAGAATCCCTGCTGGGGCACCTGGGTGGCTCAGAGGTAAAGCATCGGTTCAGGTCCCGATCCCAGGATCCTGGGATCAAGCCCTGCATCGTGCTTCCTGCTCAGCGGGAAGCCTGGCTTCTCCCTCTCCCATTCCTTCTGCTTCTGTTCCCTCTCTCACTGTGCCTCTACCTGTCAAATCTTTTTTTTTTTTTTTTTTTTTTTTTTTTTTTTTTTTTTTTAAAGATTTTATTTATTTGACAAAGATCACAGAAGCAGGCAGAGAGAGGAGGAAGCAGGCTCTGGATTTTCTTCATGTGTAGATCTTTATTTATTGGGAAAGGATTAGGATAGACTTGTTATATCATTTTTGTTTTATAAGATTTTATTTATTTATTTGACAGAGATCACAAGTAGGCAGAGAGATAGGCAGAGAGAGTTGGGGGAAACAGGCTTCCCGTCAAGCAGAGAGCCCAGTGTGGGGCTTGATCCCATGACCCTGAGATCATGACCTGAGCCGAAGGCAGAGGCCTTAACCCACTGAGCCACCCAGGCACCCAATAAATAAAATCTTTAAAAAAAAAAAAAAAAAAGGAAGGAAGGAATGAAGGAAGAATCCCTGCTATCTTGACTTCTACAGAGATAAGGAGTTACCAACTCTTTCAGAAAAAATAGTAAATAATCCTCAATTTAGAAGGCTGTTTCTGTAGGAAGTGATATGGTAGATTACATTTATATAAGGAAAAATTTCAGATTTAATTGATTTCTAAAACTGAAGTATTTTGTGAAAATGATAAAGTTTTAAGTTTAATCCACCATATCTTCCATACTTGGAATTTTCCAAGTCTTGTTTCCCCAGTCTATAAATTGAGCTTTGTCATTATAAAGTTAGTACCATCTGTTTTGATTATAAACTAATACAATAACAGGTCTTACACAATCTAAAAATTTTAAAGCAGGAGACTCCAAACATTGAATCAGCAGTGAGCACTTCTGTATAACCTTCCCTATCCCAAAATCATCTGTAAGATATGTACAAGTTAGGAATGGGGGCTTCATTGTCATATAATTATGAATACTAACCCCACTGCTTACATCTGTTATGGACTGAATATTTGTATTCCCCCAAAATTCATAAGTTAAAGCCTCAACCCCCAATGTGACTATATTTGGAGATAGGACCTTTATGGGGGGTAACTAACGTTAAATGAGGGTCATAAGAATGGGGCCCTGATATGATAGGATTAGTGTCCTGATAGGAAGACATACACAAGAGAGCTTGTTCATTTTCTCTGTCTGCTCTATGAGGACAGTATTCTTTAACAGATACTGAGGTTATCTGGTACCTGGTAAGCTAAGAGATAAACAGTATGGTCACAATTCCATTTTAATTAAAGTTTGTGAGTATTTCAGCTGAAGTATTTTCACCAGTATTGTCTTTTTGCCTTTATTCAGAGTACTTTTGACTAATGTTGGCAAGGATATGAAACAATAGGTGGTGTGTTGGTTATGTCAAATTGACATAACAATTGGAAAACTGGCAATATATACTAAAACTGCAAATTACATATACCTGTGATCCAGCAGTTCTAGTCTAAGTCATGGTGTGCAAAGGGATTGAATACAAAATTCATTAAGAGATATGTATTGGGGGGCGCCTGGGTGGCTCTGTGGGTTAAAGCCTCTGCCTTCGGCTCAGGTCATGATCCCAGGGTCCTGGGATCGAGCCCCACATCAGGCTCTCTGCTCCGCAGGGAGCCTGCTTCTTCCTCTCTCTCTGCCTGCCTCTCTGCCTAGTTGTGATTTCTCTCTGACAAATAAATAAAATATTTAAAAAAAAGAGAGAGATGTATTGGACTTGTAGCAGCACTAGTAATAGAAACTGCAAACTGCTCAAGTGCCAGTTAACAGTAGAATGAATAAACTGCTCATTCACAAAGAAATGCAATGATAATGAAAACTACAACTAGCACACAAATATGGATGGATTTCACAAATATATTGAGTGTACCCAAAAAGCACATGCTGTATGAATCCATTCATCTGAAAGTACAGAAATGGGCAAAACTAATAAGTTTTTAGAAATAAGGATAAGGGCTTATCCCTGAGAGAGGAGGCTACATAGTGGAATGGAGCAGAAGGAGACTTGTGAGATGCTATTACTGTTCTGTTTCTTCCTATGGATTCTAGTTACATGGAAAGTTCAGTTTGTGGAAATCCATCAAACTGTAATTTAGGACAGTGCTGCCCAGTAGAATTCAGATGTGAACCACATAATATAATTGAAGTTATTCTAGAAGCCACATTAAGAAAATAAAAAGAAGCAATTGTATTTAATTTTTATATTTTGTTTAACCCAGTATATCCAAAATATCATACTTGAGCATAAAATTAATATAAAAATTTACTGAGATGTTTCACATTTTTTTCTTTGTAACAAATACTTGAAATCCAGTGTGTATTTTCCATGCACAGACTCAGGCTAGCAACGTTCCTTTTTTTTTTTTTTAAGATTTATTTATTTGAGAAAGAAAGAGAGCGCAAACAGGGGAGGAGGGTCAGAGGGAGAGAATCCTGAAGCAGACTCTCTGCTGAGTGAAGATGCCAATGTGGGGCTCGATCTCATGACCCTAGATCATGACCTGAGCTGAAACCAAGAGTTGGATGAGCCACGCAGGCGCCCACAGATTAGCTCCATTTCAAGTGTGCAGTAGTCACATGTGGCTAGTTGCTACCATGTTGGACAGGAAAGCCTTAATATAAGTATACTCTTTTGTATATGTAATGTACGACAATAATAATGTGTTTTAAAAAAGTTTACCACAAATGAATATAATTCTGAGTATAGTTGCAGAAATAATTAAATCATGTTTACTGATTATATTTTCATCATTCAATTTATTTTCTGTAATTTGTAGGGATAAAATTCATGGTTGTCTTTATGCTTTTGGTTTTCAATAATTGTAACTCTCTAAAAGCTTAAAAAACAAATTTTTGGTACTTCACCATTGGATGCTTTAATCAGAGATTTCCAGCAAATTTTGAACAAGGTGTAACTGAATACTCATTTACCATAAAAAGTTCAGTGCCAGTGAAGGA
Organism: Meles meles; assembly: GCF_922984935.1. NCBI lineage: Eukaryota > Metazoa > Chordata > Mammalia > Carnivora > Mustelidae > Meles > Meles meles. Next base: position 18,500,144 of record NC_060084.1, on the reverse strand, counting down.
CCTGTGTTGATTTCAGAGTCATTGCTCGAAGAAGACTCAAATTTTCTAAAATCCAAGATGTGGGTGTACTGTTCTGATGAGTTTTTTGTTTTTTGGTTTTTTTTTTTTTTTAAAGATTTTTTTTTATTTTTATTTATTTGACAGAGAGAGAGATCACAAGTAGGCAGAGAGGCAGGCAGAGAGAGAGGAGGAAGCAGGCTCCCTGCGGAGCAGAGAGCCCGACGTGGGGCTCGATCTCAGGACCCCGAGATCATGACCCGAGCCGAAGGCAGCGGCCCAATCCACCGAGCCACCCAGGCGCCCCTCTGATGAGTTTTTTATATTCAACATCAGCTTTATCACATTCTACAGTTCTATTACTTTATAGACACACAAATTTCTAATTTATACAACTATTACTTCTAAATGATTGGCAGACTATCTTTGGATACAGTTATGAATTACATGTGCTCCATCTTATTCCTAGTAAATTTCTATTTCATAGTATTTAAAAGATTTTTATTTATTTATTTATTTGAGAGAGCGATTGCCCATGTGCATGAGGATGGGGAAAGGGGCAGGGAGAGAGAAAGAGAATCCCAAACAGACTCCTTGCTGAGTGCAGAGCACAAGGTGGGTTTGATTCAGATCCCACCACTGGGAGATCATGATCTCGAGCCAAAACTAAAAGCCAGAGACTCAACCGACTGAGCTACCCCAGGAGTCCCTCTGTTTGTTTTTAAAAATTCACTGAGAATGTTTCTTTTTTTTTTTTTTTTTTTTGAGAGAGAGGGGAAGAGCAGAGGGAGAGAGAATTGTAAGCAGGCTCCATGCCCAGCTCGGGACTGGACTTAGGGCTGGATCTCACAAACCCTGAGATCATGACCTGAGCTGAAATCGAGAGTCAGACACTGGGGCGCCTGGGTGGCTCAGTGGGTTAAGCCTCCGCCTTCAGCTCAGGTCATGATCCCAGGGTTCTGGGATTGAGTCCTGCATTGGAGCCTGCTTCTCTCTTTCTCTGCCTCCCTCTCTGCCTATTTGTGATCTCTGTCTGTCAAATAAATAAATAAAATCTTAAAAAAAAAAAAAAAAAAGACAGTAAAGTGACTGAGCCACCCAGGCATCCTGGGAATGTTACTCTTTATACAGTGTGTGCTCCACCAGCAATTGTATTATCAATATAAGAGCAAATAATTTTATCTTCCCTATTGTACTTTTTAAATTAATTTGCTTTGGCAGTCAGAAAAAAAGATGTTTCAGGGGCCTGGTTGGCTCAGTCAGTATAGCACCAACTGTTGATTTTGGGATTGTGAGTTCAGACCCCATTGTAGAGAATACTTAAAAATAAAACCCTAAAAAAAAAAAAAAGATATTACATCTTTAATGTAATGAACTTTACAGAGCTTAATTGGGGAGGGGGGGTGGCGCCTGGGTGGCTCAGTGGGTTAAGCTTCTCCCTTTGGCTCAGGTCATGATCTCAGAGTCCTGGGATCTGAGCCCCGCATCGGGGTCTCTGCTTGGCAGGGAGCCTGCTCTCTGCCTGCCTCTCTACCTACTTGTGATCTCTTTCTCAAATAAATATAAATACATACATACACACACCAAAGTTTAATTTTGGTTCTATGATCAAGTTAGAAAAATGGAACCATTATTTGAATTAACAGACTTCCTGTTTAACATACCTGTTGACACTGATGTAAAACTGATGTCCTTTTGCTGTTGGCAAGGTTTTAATTAAATCAGCACATAAACAGCTTTGCTTTCTGTATGTGCATGATAATGTGATTTGAATCATTTGTCATTTGTCAGTGAATTAAATCACTTGATTTAAATGAAGTTGTGTTTTGCAGAGTGATGTTAAATGTACCGGTTGCAGCTGCTCGTGTTAAATTGTCGCCTTTGAAGTATATGTTGATGCTTCTTCAGCAATTTTATTTCTTTTGGTTTTCATGTGATCAGTGATACCATTCTGGTCTTCACAGAGAATAGTAAATGTCGTTATTTTATGCAAATTACTTGTTCCATCATCAGCTTTCTTGGAAATGAATTTGATTCTTAATTTTTCATTAAACCTGTACTTCCAGTTTTTAAATTCACTGCTGCAGAAAGATATTACTAAACTGTAAAATGAATATAGTTAGAGATTTAGGCAATACAATGAAGACAGAATCACTGTAGCAAGAATGTTGAGAATATTCTGTATATGCTGTGTGAGAGGACTGCAAAGCCTTTATTTGCCATAATGGGTTTTACTACACCCACCTTTTATGATGACTACACCTGACTCCTTTGGACAAATCATGGTTAAGACCGTAGTGTAACAAGTAGCTTGTGGGGACGAGAGTGTCAACAGCTGCTCCCACTGCCATCTGAGATCGGATAGAATGAGTTGTCCCTAGCCATTTTGAGCAAACTTTATGGGTGAGTATGTCATTTTATCAGGAGTTTCCCTGTAATGCCCTTGAAGGGGGTAGGTGTTAGTTAAAAATAACACTGGTCATTGTTAATCATCTATAAAATTAAAGTGCAGGGTGCCTGAGTGGCTCGGTTAAGCCTCTGCCTTCCGCTCAGGTCATGATCTCAGGGTCCTGGGATTGAGCCCTGCATCCAGCTCTCTGCTCAGCAGGTAGCCTGCTTACCCCTCTCTCTGCCTGCCTCTCTGCCTAGTTGTGATCTCTCTCTCTGTCAAATAAATAAATAAAACCTTTAAATATGTAAACCGGTAAATAAAAAAATGAAATTAAAGTGCAGACTGTTCACTGCGCATACATTTCACCTCTTGCTAGAAAGGACTCAGACAGAAGCTGGAGTTAGAAACCAGAGAGCTGGGCGCCTGGGTGGCTCAGTGGGTTAAAGCCTCTGCCTTTGGCTCAGGTCATGATCTCAGGGTTCTGGGATCGAGCCCCATATCAGGCTCTCTGCTCAGTGGGGGGCCTGCTTCCCCCTCTCTCTCTGTCTGCCTCTCTGCCTACTTGTGATCTCTCTCTCTCTGTGTCAAATAAATTTAAAAACAACAACAACAACAAAGAAACCAGAGAGCTACCAAATCTCTCTTGGCTTATTTTACTATAACTATTAGTAATAATACTTTCTTTCTTGTAGTTAAATAAAAATCTGTGACCATTGCTAGAATATACATTAGTGGCTAATAACTTCCTTAGGGAATTAGATCACATTTCATGTTATATGCTTTCATTTCATCATGTAATATTCCTCTACTGTACTTACACTTGACATTTATATATTGATTTTGTAATTATTTGTTCATCATCGCCCTGCCCCACTAGACCAGAGACTGTGAGAAGCACGATTGTTCCGTCACATTGTATCCATGACACCTTAGCACAGTGACTTGGACATAATAAAGACCCAAACATTTGTAGAATGAATGAAAAAGTGATTGAATGTACAGGACAGGAGTACCCTGTTACCAGTAGATGTGTCCCAGTTGATAACTAAACAATGGAAAGCCCTTGGGAGTTGGGGACAGTGTTCTTTTGCAGGTACCTCAAGCTTATATGGTATATTCTGAGAATACAGTAGGAATGTGTAATGATATTTAGTCAGAGGTGTAAATTTGACATACCTGTAAATGCTTGTAAAATAATCAATAGCACTTATTGTATGCTGTCCAATGGTATGCTTAAGCATGTTTTATATGTTATTTAATCTTTACAGCAGTCTTACAAAGTAGGTATTACTACTAAGCCCATTTTACATGTGAGTTTACTGAGGCATAGAGAAATGAAATGCCTTCCCCTGGGTCATAAAGCTGGTAAATGCATCAAAGAATAGAAATTTGATTACACCTTTCATGTTTTTTTTGTGTTTTTTTTTTACACCTTTCAGTTTTGTTTAAGTTACAGATGTCTTATCATTGACAATTTTAAGTATTAAACAGCCATACTAATAGTGACAAATAAAACATGCATCACACAGAACACAATACCAAGCAGTGTAGGTATGTTCCAGATAGGTGCAGCACACATTTACATTACAGTGGTTGTGGGTCTTCTCATCTTCCTGCTGTGCTATGCTCAATGTGTGATTACATCTCCGTTGTGTTTGCACGATGGCTGCTCTGTCTCTGGGCATAGCATCAGCTCATAGGAAGGAGAAAAGATGAAATGTCTCTTAAATAACTTTCTTAGAAGCCCCATTAGGTGACTTATGCTTCCGTCTGATTGGTTAGAACTGAGTTACTGGTCATCCCATGCTGCAGTGAATCTAGGAAGGTGAATATTGATGACTTTTGGGTATTTTTATCTTTTAGTTTCTTCCAGTGTACCATAAAAAAATCCTAGTATTAAGAAGTGTGTGACTGCAAAGGTTGAGCATCCTGTGCTATAGACAATGAGAGAGCTTTTTTTAAGTTGGGGGTATTGTGGTCAGATTGTGCCTCAGGCATGCTCTGACGGCTGTGTGGTAGATTGGAGATGACAGAAGGGAAGCAGGAAGAGACTGGTTAAGAGACCTTTGCAGTAATTTTAATAAGTGATCTTAGAAGCCTGAACTAGGAAAATGTAGAAAATAAAGGACACATTAAGTTTCCAAAAGTACTTAGGAGATCATATGGCTAAGACTTGGTGGTTGATGGGCTCTATGGAGACAGGAGAGTGAAGAGCCAAAGATGTCTCAGATTGCTGGCAGAAATGAATGAGTGGTGCCGTGAATGGAGGCTAAAGGGGAGTAAAAGAGAAAGTTTAAATCGGTTGTCCCTTAGATGCAGTGAGTTTCAGGTATCTGGATTTTCTTCATGTGTAGATCTTTATTTATTGGGAAAGGATTAGTATAGACTTGTTACATCTTTTTTGTTTTATAAGATTTTATTTATTTATATGACAGACAGAGATCACAAGTAGGCAGAGAGGCAGGCAGAGACAGGAAGGGAAGCAGGCTCCCCGCTGAACAGAGAGCCCCATGCGGTGCAATGCGGGGCAGGGGACCTCCATCCCAGGACCCTGTGATCATGACCTGGGCTGAAGGCAGAGGCTTTAACCACTGAGCCACCCAGGCGCCCTATCTTTTTTTTTTTTTTTTTTAAGATTTTATTTATTTATTTGACAGGCAGAGATCACAAGTAGGCAGAGAGGCAGGCAGAGAGAGAGGAGGAAGCTCCAACATTAGCCTTTTTATAATGGTTTTCATATTTGGAGAAATACTCAACTATTCATTTCCTCCAAGAAGCAAACACTGTCAAATTGTAAGTTTTTATTGTAAATCAAAATTAAAATATCCTTTTCATGTATTCCCCCAGCAGGAGGATGCATTAGCACAACAGGCCTTTGAAGAGGCTCGGAGAAGGACACGTGAATTTGAAGACAGAGACAGGTCTCATCGGGAGGAAATGGAGGTGAGAGGTTCACAGCTGCTGGCAGTAACTGGTTAGTACTTTACCCCAACCTCTGAGGCTCTCTTTGTCATGTTTGTGCATAATGTTTTTTATAAGTAATTTAATTTTGTCTTTCATTTGTCAAAAGTTTTGTGTTCATTGAATGTAATTGCTATAAAGAGACAGTCTTAATTTTAAGGTTGTACATGAATTCATTTATTGATCCTCATAAAAACGATTTACTGTCATGTATATATTCTTTTTTTTTTTTTTTTTTTAAATTTTTATTTGACAGAGAGAGATCACAAGTAGGCAGAGAGAGAGAGAGAAGCAGGCTCCCTGCTGAGCAGAGAGCCCAATGTGGGACTCGATCCCAGGATCATGACCTGAGCCGAAGGCAGCGGCTTAACCCACTGAGCCACCCAGGCGTATATATATATTCTTTTAATTGATCCAAATATCTTTCCTCTTTTTTGTCTTATTTGTAAAAATTACTTTATCATATAGATATTTTTAGAACATTATTAAAACTCTTTGGAAATAATACTACTTTTTTTATGAATGTCTTGATTTTGTAAGTGTAATGTTTGACCATTTGTGTATTCTCTTTACTAGAGCAGTATTTAATATTTTCAAACTACTCAAAGAAGGGAATTAACCTAAACCTTTTTTTTTTTTTTTAAAGATTTTATTTATTATTTGACAGAGAGGGAACACAGCAGGAGGAGGGGGAGAAGGAGAAGCAGGGTTCCTGCTGAGCAGAGAGCCTGATCCAGGGCTGGATCCCAGGACTCTGGGATCATGACCTGAGCCAAAGGCAGACGCTTAACGACTGAGCCACCCAGGCGCCCTAACCTAAACCATTTTTCTTTTAACTTTTTTATGGTACAGAGATAGAAATACTCACAAAAGAAATATGTAGCTTAATTATTGTAAGGCTAACATCCTGAAAACAGCATGCAGATTAAAAAAAAGTCAAACTTTGACAGCTACCCCAGAAGCCTCCTCCATGTGGGCATCGAATTATGACCTTCTTCCTCCCCTCGAAAGTACTTATTACCTCAGTTTTTATACTGATCACTTCCTTGTGTCTTTTTAGTTTTATTACCCATGCCTCCTTCTGTTTTCAACACTGAAGTTTAGTCTTACCCAGTGTTTGAATTTGATAAGACTTTTAATTGACATGGATTTTTTTCTATATAAAATTATACCCTGCTTTAAGCAGAGTTTAAATATAATAAGATTTATATTTAAAGTATCTATACATTGTTCAAAACTCCAATTTGTATAAAAAATATACTCTGACAAAACAAAAATAATCAAGATGAGAACTAGTGTATTTGAAAAGGATATTGTTAAATGTTAATATATTCTTCAAGTTTATAAGCTTAATTATCAACATGAGCATTTCATTTAAGAATAGGAAAAAGCACATATTCATCTTTGATAATCAGAAGAAATTGAATTAAAATATAATTATAGTACATGAACTAAATAAAATAATTTCCAGGGCGCCTGGGTGGCTCAGTGGGTTAAAGCCTCTGCCTTCAGCTCGGGTCATGATCTCAGGGTCCTGGGATCCAGCCCTGCATTGGGCTCTCTGCTCGGCAGGCAGCCTCCTTCCTCCTCCCTCTCTGCCTGCCTCTCTGCCTATGTGTGATCTCTGTCTGTCAAATAAATAAATAAAATCTTAAAAAAAACAAAAATTAAACATAAATAAATAAATAAAATAATTTCCAGGCATTAAAGAGTGTTCTGCAAATTGCACAACATTGTAAATGTACTTAACACTACTGAACTCTGCACTTAAAAATAGTTAAGATGGTAATTTTTATGTCAAATGTATTTTAACACATTAAAATTTTTCAATTGGTGTTACAGAAAATTTGTGGGTTTTCCAGTCACAAAATTATATGTTATTATTACATTATTATTATATTATTATATTTATATTATTTTATATAATTATATAAAATTATGTTATTATTACAATATTATTATATGTTATTATTACACTATTATTTAAATTAACACAAAAGTGTGTGTGTGTGTGTATTCCTCTATGTGACAATATATTTTTTAGAATAAATGAAAAAAATCAAGCTACTTAGTGGTTAGTGTATAAAATAGAATTATCTTTTAATGATTGAGATTTCCCTTTGTCAGTGAATGAATTAATCTAATAGGGTGATAGCAACTTATGGTACCCCCAAGAATATAGTGCTTTTTAGCTAGAAGAAGAGACAGGAGGATATTATGCAATGCATTTATTTTCTTTGAAGCTTTTGACTCTTGTGATCAGACTTCCCACGACATTTTCTTTTTTTTTTTTTTTTTAAAGATTTTATTTATTTATCTGACAGAGAGAGAGATCACAAGCAGGCAGAGAGGCAGGCAGAGAGAGAGGAGGAAGCAGTCTCCCTGCAGAGCAGAGAGCCCGATGCGGGGCTCGATCCCAGGACCCTGAGATCATGACCTGAGCCGAAGGCAGCGGCTTAATCCACTGAGCCACCCAGGCGCCCCCCACGACATTTTCTTGCAGATTGCTTGTATCTGTAGTAGTAAGAAGTTTTTAGACATAAAATATGCACTTATCTTATACTTCTGAATCTTTTTGCTTAATGCTGTTTGTTTCCTTTTTTTTTTTTTTTTTAAGATTTTATTCATTTATTTGACAGACAGAAATCACAAGTAGGCATAGAGGCAGGCAGAGAGAGAGAGGAAGAAGCAGGCTCCCTGCTGAGCAGAGAACCCGATGCGGGGCTCGATCCCAGGACCCTGGGATCATGACCTGAGCCGAAGGCAGAGGCTTTAACCCACTGAGCCACCCAGGCGCCCCTGTTTCCTGACTGATAATGTACCTTTCCACCCATTTGTTAAAATCCAGCTTAAACGTTCTGTTGGTCCCTTCTCCAGCCTGCTTCACTGTTATTAGCCCTTCCACTTTATAGTTTCCAGAGCACTTATTTTTGTTATTGTTCTTACAGAACAGTATGTTGAAACAATTAAAAACATGTCTGTCCTCTATTATAGATTCCCAGTGAGATGGGGGCCCCTGATTTTTTAACCCTCACATTACCCACCACAGCGTTTTGTTTTGTTTTGTTTTTTAAAAATTTTATTTGTTTATTTGACGGAGAGAGAAATCATAAGTAGGCAGAGAGGCAGGCAGACAGAGGGAAGCAGGCTCCCTGCTGAGCAGAGAGCCCGATGTGGGGCTCAATCCCAGGACCCTGAGATCATGACCTGAGCTGAAGGCAGAGGCTTAACCCACTGAGCCACCCAGGCACCCTGACCACAGTGTTTTGTGTGTTGTGTTTAGTTGTCTAATGTAGATCTTCAGAAAATAGTTCTTATCCTGGCTTTCTGAAAACTAGAGTTACAGGGTAGACTAGAAGTTAGTCAAAGTAGAATAATACATGTTACTGGTCTCTGGAAAAGTTTTAAATGTTTGTAATTTGCTGGTTTGTATTAGGTAAGTTTTAAGTCACAACCCCCAACTATGTTGTCCTGGATTCTGCATTAGGGACTGGTAAATACATAGATGAAAATGCACAGGGGCTCCTGGGTGGCTCAGTCTGTTAAACTTCCAACTCTTGATTTCAGCCCAGGTCATGACTGTTGGGGTCATAGGATCGAGCCCTGAGTCGGGCTCCATGCTGGATGTGGAGTTTGCTTAAGAGTCTCTCTTCTTCTCCCTCTGCCTCGCACCCCCTCACACCCTGCTTGCTCTCACACTCTCTGTTTCTCTCTCTCTAAAAATGGAAGGAAGGAGGGAAGGAAAGATGGCTTCTGTCCTTGAGCAACTGTCAGTCTTGAGGGAAGATAGATATATAAACATTGGAGACTACTTTAGCAGCGCCTGTACATAATGGAGGTTCAGAAGGGGAACAGTGAACAGTGTAGATGAGGACCTCTGCCTGGGGAGTTCACAGGGGAATACCCTTGCAGGAATTTGAAGAAAGAGTGGGAGTTTGCCTACTGGACAAGCTAGGGAGAGCATTCTGGGCAGAAAGAACAGTGTTTGCAAAGGCATGAAGCAGTAAGAGGTCTTGTCATGTCTGAGAACAGGATTGGTCAGTCTTTCTGGAACAAGCCAATGTGATTTTAAATGAATAGAAGAATTGTTTTATAAAAAGTGCTCTTTGGCTACATTATATTTGAAAAATAACTTGGATAATTAATGGAATAATTAAGTTTTTGCATATATTTTGCTTTAAATAAAATTGTAGATTAGTGACACTAAGAGTTGTCATAAATGCTAGCTTGATTATTCTTTATTTTTTTTTATTTTTTTTTATTTGACAGGGAGAAATCACAACTAGGCAGAGAGGCAGGCAGAGAGAGAGGAGGAAGCAGGCTCCCCGCGGAGCAGAGAGCCCGTTGTGGGGCTCGATCCCAGGACCCTGGGATCATGACCTGAGCTGAAGGCAGAGGCTTTAACCTACTGAGCCACCCAGGCGCCCCTAGCTTGATTATTCTTATAAATAATGCTACTTGGGGGCGCCTGGGTGGCTCAGTTGTTAGGTGTCTGCCTTCGGCTCAGGTTATGATTCCAGCCTCCTGGGATCGAGGCCCTGCCTTGGGCTCCCTGCTGGGCCGGGAGCCTGCTTCTCCCTCTCCAGCTCCCCTGTGCTTGTGTCCCCTCTCGCTATTTCTCTCTGTCATAAATAAATAAAAATACATATTTTTAAAAATCATGCTACTTGAAAAACATTCTGGTGTGTGAATGTATATGTATGTATGTTTATGTTTGTATATGAATAAAAGCATTGTCTGTTGATAGAGGTGTTAAATAATTTGTTGCTCAGATAGTTTTCCAGTGAGTTTTATGTCAGTGATTTGAGAGCATGGGCTTTGGAGTCAGGCCTAGTGGGGATTCCTGCTCTATCACTTGCCAATCTCTCTTAAGCTTATTTTCTCATAGAAATTGTGAGAATTAGATAGGAAAATGCTTGTAAAAGCACTTAGTGTGGTGGTTGGCTGGTGTATGCCTACAGTGAATAATAGCTCTAAAATACTTCTTTAGCACTAAAAGCTCTACCACAGTGCTGTTTCTAGTTAATTGAATTACCTGGCTAAGAACAACCTTTTAGTTCTCTTAAGTGTATCAGAGCACTTTCCCTGCATTATGACCTGGAGCATAGAAAAAAATGGTTAGATTATCATCAATAATTTAAGATGCCATAGTCCCTTGAGGCAATAATTTAACATCAGTTCTTATAGAAAACTGCCATCTACAAAATTGGGCTGGAATCTGACTCCAGAGCTACACTGGCAGTCATTTAGGGGAGTTTTGGGTATGCGTGTCTTTTGGTACTTTGTGCATATGTATTTTGCTTCCTTTTAAAAAAATCCATAATGGGGCGCCTGGGTGGCGCAGTCAGTTAAGTGACCAACTCTTGATTTCGATTCAGGTTGTGATCTCAGGGCGTTGTGAGGTCAAGCCCCACTTCAGCCTCCCTGCCCAGTGTGTTTGGGACTCTCCTACCCTCTGCCCCTCCCTACTGCGCTTTCTCTCTCTTAAATAAATGAATAAACCTTTAAAAAAATAAAAATAAAAAAATCCACAGAAATTTCTAATCTTATTTTCTTACAGTTTACCTTCTTTTTCCTAAAAGGGGACGACATTAGGAAAAATTATTGTCCATAATATTGTCCCTCCCCCCATAACTGAAACATATACAGGGGACATGATGCCATATACTCTAATAGTCTTAATATACTTGAGGAATCTGAGACTCCGAGGAAAATTAATTGACTTGCTCTCTTTCAAGTAGTTGATGAATGGAAAGAGAAGTGAAGACTTAAACCAGTTTCCTAATCAAAAGGCCTCTACAAATACAGCCTAGCACTGGGAAATGAATTTCCACATCATCCATAAAGATGATTAAGTTGAAAAATAAAACCTGCCAGGAGAGGTTAGAAACTATTTGCCTGGAAAAGAAAAAGCTGAGGCAAAAAGAATAATAATGATTCCAGTGGGTGGTCCTGATGTCTGACTGGAGGCGAGGGCCGAGGAGAAATGGTAACTCGTGGGTGGCAGTAACCCAGTAAATGGTCCTTGGAAGTGTGAGATCCTGGCAGGTCAGCGGCTTAGGGATGTCCCACCCCTGTTTGGATAACCTCTGAGGCCTCTGGCCCCGTGGTGCTAACCTTGCAGTGGTGGTGCTCGAGCATTTAATACATGCGTAAGGATAAGGTTACTAAAGGCTTTGATTTGTGCCAGTGTCTTTGAACCTGAAATCAGTTCTAAAACTCCCTGAGCATGTGTCTATTTTACCTTATGTAAAATTTAGAAAGTTTTTAATCCATCATTGAGGGATGGCTTTCCATACCTAATCCATCATTAGGGATTTAGCACTTTCTTTCTCTGATTTTCTGGAAAAAGGTATTTTAGTAGTGTGATAATTTTCTTTACCTTTCAGAGGTGATAGCAGCTTATCATTAATTTGGCAAGTGAAAACTATATTAAGATGAAGAAACATTGTATATTTTAGTAACCTTGTTGAAATACTGTTAAATCTTTGATGTACAGCAAAAGGGTATGTAAGAGCTACGTAACGCTTTGTATAATATCTTTGCCCTCTGGGTGGTTTTTAAATAGGAGTACATGCATATACTTGTCTCTCTTTAGTAGGAAATGTAGGAAACTAACTGAAAACTGTGGAGGTGAGTCAGGTATCTAGGGGCCACATGGGAGGGTGATTACTTTTCACTGTTTATGTTTTAGACCTTTTGAATTTTTTTTTCAGATTTTATTTATTTATTTGACAGAGAGAGAGATCACAAGTAGGCACAGCAGCAGGCAGAGAGAGCGGGGGGGAGCAGGCTCCCTGCCGAGCACAGAGCCCAATGTGGGGCTCCATCCCAGGACCCTGAGATCATGACCTGAGCCGAAGGCAGAGGCTCAACCCACTGAGCCACCCAGATGCCCCTGAATTTTGTGTCCTGTACATCTTTTACATCTTTAGAAAAGAAAGAAAATTTGTTTTCATTGTTAACACAGAATGATGGAACTAGAAGATGCTAGAACTTGCTATCTGTATCTTCTGGCATATGGGTTTTTTCTTAAAATGTGAAATCTTCCCTTCATTTGAATTTATAGAGAACCCCAATGTATATAACAGATAAAAGGGGTACTGCTCTGAGTGAAGCAGGGGTGGGATTTACTCTAATTTCCTTCTGTAGTCCCTGGGGTGTTTTCATGGAGTCCAGTAACTGACAAAATGTAACTTAAGAACCTTTGATGTAATAAAATGACCATGAGGTTTGTAATAGATTGCTCTGATTTTAAATCCTGGCTCTCCTATTTGTTGTCTTGTGGCATTAGGAAAGTTACTTATCCTTGTGAGCCTCGTCTATAAAACCAGGGCTAAGGTCCTACCCAGGTTGCTGCCAGCATAGTATCTGACTCTTAAAATGGGCTCACTTCCTCTTTCTATTCACTTTGGCTCACAGTTTATCCGGACTGGCAGTAAAAGCTGGCATATCTAACTTTAGACTGTGAAAGTCAGAGATATTTTGCCAAGGTATTTTGTATTCTGGTGTTGGTTGTTTTCTTTGTTGGTTTGGTTTTGGTTCTTTGTTTTTTTTTGTTTTTAATTTTATTTATTTATTCAACAGATGGAGATCACAAGTAGGCAGAGAGGCAGGCAGAGAGAAATGGGGGAAGCAGGCTCCCTGCTGAACAGAGAGCCCGATGCGGGGCTCGAATCCAGGACCCCGAGATCATGACCCAAGCCGAAGCAGAGGCTTAACCCACTGAGCCACCCCGGTGCCCCTTTGGTTCGGTTTTTAACAACAGTAAAGGGTTTTGAATTTTTCTGGGTTCTGTTAGAAATGGAGATAGCAATTACCCAGGGGGTGAGTAGTGACGAGGGAGAGGGGAAAGCACAAAGGAAGCCTCCAAAGTTTGGGTAGTATTATATTTCTTGATCTGGGTGCTAGTTACATGGGTGTGTTCATTTAATGGGAAATTCATCAAGTTACATCTTTAGATGTAACTGTGCACTATTTAGATGATCTGTGCACTATTATTTTAATAAAAATTAGACATTAAATAATCATAGACATTTCTTCTGTGAAGTGCCTGCCCATTGCTGTCTCTTGCCACATAGTGCCTCTTTCCATGATTTGAAAATGTTGACACATTATTGATGACACTTCTCTTCAGGTCATACATCTGTATAACTGTAATTCAAATACCTTACTTTGGGATTTTGTAAGAGATCGAGGTTAATAAAGGACAGAATGAGTGCCTGGTCATAAATATATTGGAAGGCTGCTTGTGTTATTGATAGCAGCTCATGTACACTCCCTATGTCTAGAGACTGCCTTCAACTTGATTGGCCTCTTAACTTTCTAAAACTGTAATATCGTACTGTTGGCTCTTAATTCGTCTGGATGGTGACAGGGTGCTGAAAGAGATTTTCTCTGTCATTATGGAGAAAATGCTTTCATCTGGTTAGTTTATAAAGTGTTAGCAAATAAATACTTGTCTTTAATGTCAGAGAATGGGTAAATAATTATTGCTTATTTTACTATAGGCAGTTTTAATACAATTCAGCAAATCATAGGAGAATTTTAGGTGGAAACTGTTTAGAAATAAAAACAGGCGAAAGGCTTTATGTGGTTTTTGTATTTGTGTTTTGTATGTTTTTGGAGCCTTCGAGTCTGTGTGGTCCGAGAAAAAAAAAATCTCAGCCACTATTTTAAATTCCCACAGACTTCAGTTTTCAAATCACTTTAACTGTACCAACACTCATTTTTGTGTAAGGACAAATTAACATAAAAACCTGCCTAGGAGCGCCTGGGTGGCTCAGTGGGTTAAGCCTCTGCCTTCAGCTCAGGTCACCATCTCAGGGTCCTGGGATCGAGCCCCGCATTGGCCTCTCTGCTCGGCAGGGAGCCTGCTTCCCCCTCTCTCTGCCTGCTGCTCTGCCTACTTGTGATCTCTCTCTCTCTGTCAAACAAATAAATGAAGTTTTGTTTTTTTTTTAATCTGTCTATATTAGGCCTTCCTAACATGTCTTTTGGGTAAAGGCAGTTGATGAGAGTGAAGCGGAGGAATATGAACTCAGACTAAGAATGAGGACTGGAAGAGGATTGTTGAGGGAGGAGGAAGATACTAGATCTGCATTCTCCCATACTAAGAGAAAAGGAGAGTCTTTGTGTGGTGCCTGTGTGGCTCAGTTGGTTAAGCATCTGCCTTTAACTCAGGTCATGATCCCGGGGTTCTGGGATCAAGTCCCATGTCAGGCTCCCCGCTCAGCAAGAAAGTCTGTTTCTCCCTCTTCTGTCCATCTGCTCATGTGCTCTCTCACTCACTCTCTCTCAAATAAATAAAATCTTTTAAAAAAAAATCTTTGCTATCATAGACGCAAGCTTCATTAAAATTTATTTTGTTCTAACTTTGTTTTAGTTTGTAAAAATGAGTCTTATTGGGAGGATGTGGTTGTTTTTTTTTTTTCTTGACATTTCAAATGTTCATATATATACATATACATAAATCACATAAGTGATGAGCAGCAGCTTTGTTGTAATAATGACAGTGTGATTACTTTCTAGATGCTAGACAATGTATACCACAGTGTTTGTTTTACATTTGATTCTTAAGACACTGAGGCTGAAAGAGAATAAGAAACTTGTCTAAGATCACATAGCTAAAGTGTTAGAGTCATCCCAGTCTCCAGCTGGAAATGTAGATTATTTCCACTGTTTTATTTTTTTTTAATTTTTTATTTATTTCTTATTTTTTAATAAACATATAATGTATTTTTATCCCCAGGGGTACAGGTCTGTGAATCGCCAGGTTTACACACTTCACAGCACTCACCATAGCAAATACCCTCCCCAATGTCCATAACCCCCCCTCCCCCTCTTTCCCAACCGCCCCTCCCTCCAGCAGCCCTCAGTTTGTTTTGTGAAATTAAGAGTCACTTATGGTTTGTCTCCCTCCCAATCCCATCTTGTTTCATTTATTCTTCTCCTATCCCCCTAACCCCCCATGTTGCATCTCCACGTCCTCCTATCAGGGAGATCATATGATAGTTGTCTTTCTCTGATTGACTTATTTCACTAAGCATGATACCCTCTAGTTCATCCACGTCGTCGCAAATGGCAAGATTTCATTTCTTTTGATGGTGGCATAGTATTCCATTGTGTATATATACCACATCTTCTTTATCCATTCATCTGTTGATGGACATCTAGGTTCTTTCGATAGTTTGGCTATTGTGGACATTGCTGCTATAAACATTCGGGTGCACGTGCCCCTTCGGATCACTACATTTGTATCTTTAGGGTAAATACCCAGTACCACTTCTGTTTTATTTTGAAATAACACTTTATATGTCAAGTTTTCCTGAAGTTGTGTGCTTTATAAGAACTATATTTTTTGACATGACCATTAGACCGGCTCTTGCAGTCTCCTTACCTGACAGGTGTTTATGATTGTCTGCTGACCTGGTCTTTACCTTTTTGCATTCAGGGAAAGTACAATCTTCTGTCATATTAGGACTTAAAATATCTGGCTTTTACTCCTCCAGCTTTAGTAGTTGGGACCAGCTAATGATGCAACCTCGGGGAATCACTTAACCTTCTTGGTTTCAGGCTCACAGTTTGTAAGATTAGAGTTGAACTAAATGTCTCATGTCCTTTGCCACTCTAAGATTCTGTAATTTTGTGCTCTGACGTTTAGTCAAGTGTCAGACATAAAGTAGTCAGCACAGTATGTGAACATAGTATACACTCAGTAAGTTGGAGCTATTTTTAAGTATTATGGCATTATCTCATAAAGAGTTTTCAGGAGTTTGGTAATCTGGATAACAAGAGTGGGAAACAACCAAGAAGTTTTATTCATTTTCATTTGGGCATCCCTGCTCTTGGCTACTTCTGCACAGCCCTGGCCAGTAGGGAAAACTCAGTGCCTGGTGACTGTTCTTTGTCACTCCATTTTGGGCTCCTCTCATGACTGCCTCCTCAAAACTGGATTTGCCATGATTCTGGGCAATATATATTGAAAGAAAGAAAACAGGAGCAATGGGTAGTAAGAGGTCTGTATTCTGCAGTAAAATGTCTAGATTAAGGGCACCTGGATGGCTCAGTCAACTGGGCTTTTGCCTTTGGCTCAGGTTGTGATTCCAGGGTCCAAAGATTGAACCCCACATCTGGTTCTTCTTCTTCTGCTCCTCCTGCTTGTGCTCTTTTGCTCGCTCTCTCAAATAGATAAAATCACAAGCGAGGGACCGGCAGGCAGAGCAGGCAGAACAGGGAGAGAGGGAAGTGGGCTCCCCGCTGAGCAAGGAGCCTGATGTGGGGCTTGATCCCAGGACTCTGGGATCATGACCTGAGCCAAACGCAGCTGCTTAACCGACTGAGCCACCCAGGCATCCCAAATTCTTTATAAATATTAAAAACAGATTTTTATTCTGAACAGGCTTGTGTCTGCTTTATATTAAACCCCTATTCTGAAATAGCTGTTAGTAAGTTAGAATCAAGAGCCCATGTGGACTGACAGAGGAAAAGAAACTAGAAATCATGGACTTTATGCTTTTATAATAATCAAGTTCAGAGTTTCTTAGCCACCATCTAGTCTAGCCAGTTACTCGTAGAATTCCGTCTAAAACATTTTGCTTTCATTAGAAATCTCATCCAGTTGTTGAATACCAGTCCTGTGGAAGCTATTTCACTGAACCTAAGTCTGTTTCTGTGTTTGTTTTTCTCACGTGACAGCCTCCGAAACAATAAATTGTTTTCCCTCCGAAAACAATAAATTTCCTCCCCATCTCCCAGCTCTCTTACTCCTCCTCTTGCTCACACACTGAAGTTCTTCGCCAGCTCTCTCGTCTGTTCTATTTTTTATTTTCCTTCACAGTGTCTTCCCTTACATCCTCCTAATTCCTTCTTCACAGTGTAAATAAACTGAAAACACAAGTAAATAACAAGGCAACTTTACCTTCTCCGTGCCTTTACCAAAATACATTTTAAACAAAGAAACCCATAGCAACTTCTGCACAGCCAAGAGCAGAAGGGAGACCTTCAGCTGCTGATCACTGCTGATGAAGGCCATCACTCATATGAAGTCATCCCATTATTATTAAAATAATTTGAAAATTACTCCTATCCCAAGACAAAAGCTGAACTATCCTTGTGACAAAATATTATTGGTAGGTTAGTAGTGACCTGTAAACACATAATTAGGATTGATTTTTCTCAGTCTGTACATTGCAGCATAACTTTAACATGACTGGTTAATTTTATTTTATTTTTTTAATTTTTTTTTTTAAAGATTTTATTTATTTATTTGACAGACAGAGATTACAAGTAGGCAGAGAGGCAGGCAGAGAGAGAGAGGAGGAAGCAGGCTGTCCGCAGAGCAGAGAGCCCGATGCGGGGCTCAATCCCAGAACCCTGGGATCATGACCTGAGCCAAAGGCAGAGGCTTTAACCCACTGAGCCACCCAGGCGCCCAAGAGTTGTTAATTTTAAAAAATAAGATAAAATTTAGTTAGTGAGCAGTGTGCTGATAAAAACAGTTAAAATCTGCTAGAGGAATGTGTCAAAGTTTATAAGACTACAGAGAAGTTAGTGTTGGGTTTTACCTGATTTGCTTCAAAGTGAACAAGGCGCAGTGTCGTTTCTATCCAAACGTAATACTCTTGAGAAATGACAACATTGCTGGAGCTTCTGACCAAACTTGATCCCTCAGTACAAGTGTGACTTGAGATGTTTCTTTGAAGGTCAAGGATGCTTTTTCTGTAACAACTGTGTTAGATCTTAAGAAGTGAAAACAGAATGTTTCAGTCTTTGCTTAGATTTGTTTCCGAAAACTGACAATTGACATAGACAATGAAGAATCAGTTGGTGATTATAATACATTATTCCATTTAGCTAAAGATTGCACAAGTGATTTCAGGATGGTATCAGTTACTGGCACGCATACACACACACACACACACACATATACACATATACATATACATACGTACACACACACACATATATATATGTATGAATGATACCAGAGGTGACTACACACAAGATCCAGATGAAGAACAGTCGTGGCATGGACTAGGGTAAGAGGTGGAGGTAGTCAAAAGTGCTGAGATTCAGGACATGGTTAATGTAGACCTGTAGGAACCCACCATTGAGTATGAGAGAAAGAGATCTTTGGGTGACTTCAAGCTTTTTTGCCTGAACTACTGATAAAATGGACTAGCCATTGTCTAACATGGGAAAACCCTTGCTAAAAGAAGCAGGGTCTTTTATGTGATCAGTTGCTTGTGCTTGACTCCCATTTATAGTCACTAAAGAAAGCTTATGGAAGAAACACTCATTGGAATTTGTGAAAGAGACTGAGAATTAATGTTGTATGTGGACCAAAGGGGCACTAGTTTACATTAAAACTTTATAGTAGCAGAGAGTGCTACACAGGACCTGTTGTTAGATGTTCCCTATTAAGAAATCTGCCATCGGTAGTTTAACTGGAAGTGTTTATTCTAAAGTGAAACTTGAAAATCTCAGTATCGGGGCACCTGGGTGGCTCAGTGGGTTAAAGCCTCTGCCTTCGGCTCAGGTCATAATCCCAGGGTCCTGGGATCAAGCCCCACATCAGGCTCTCTGCTCAAGGGGAGCCGGCTTCCCCGCCACCTCTCTGCCTGCTTGTGATCGCTTTCTGCCAAATAAGAATTGCACTTGTTTAGTAACAAATTTTCATGTTGCACTCCAGGTCTTTCTTCCCTCCATAATTATATAAAAGTATCTATAAAGTATAGTCATGTCCATTATTTCTACTTTGGAGAAATAGAACCTGGCCTCTAACTTTTACATATATAACCAAAAGCAGTTAAAATTCTGTTTATTCTTGTTCTTAGATGGTGTCCTCCCTGAAGTGGCTCTTCTTAGTGGAAGCTCTAAGAGCATCCATTTTTGCTTTTGAGACAATACTTTATCCATAGTAATGATTTTATTACATGAGGTAGAGTTGTTTAGTTAAAACTTGTTTGGTAGAGATGCTCTTCTGTAAAATGAAAGTCACTACTGCATTTTTCAGTCCTACCATTAGTAGACTTTTGTGTGACTGCAAAATAAACAGTAGCACCTATATTACAGGTTGCTAACCTGGTTTTAAGATTTTTTTTTTTTTAATTTATTTGTCAGAGAGAGAGACCGAGCACACAAGTAGAGGGAGGGGCAGGCAGAGGGTGAAAGCAGGATCCCCGCTGATTGAAGCCCAATTTGGGACTGATCCCAGGACCCTGGGACCATGACTTGAGCTGAAGGCAGCTTCTTAACCCACTGAGCCTCCCAGGAGTCCCGCTGACAGGGTTTTAATCAGTTCATCCATGGAAAGTACTTAGAACAGTGACCAGCGTATAGTTGGTGCTCAGTATTAAAAGGGAAATTTTGATTCTAAGGTGAATGAATAATATGTTTAACCCTGTAGTCCAAGAAATATAAATGTAGATTTGTTGTTCTTTTATGCATAGTACCTATTTTGATAATGCTCTTTGGAATATGAGATTTTTATTCTTGGTTTTTATGGAAACTTCAGCAAAATATGTAATACATCATTTAAATTGTTTTTCCTCTAACATCCGGAGATACTGGCTGAAAATTTTTTAGTTGTAAACTTTTTTTTAAATGCTACTGTGTCTTATACTTTATTTATCTAGCACTTGGATTTTCAAAACATGTTTTGACCCCCAATTCTGATTTTGTCATTGCAGGCAAGAAGACAACAAGACCCTAGTCCTGGTTCCAATTTAGGTGGTGGTGATGACCTCAAACTTCGTTAATTAGCAGCACAGCAGATGTGCCCCCCCATCTTTACATATACATTGTGTCTAGTTGGCAGAAATAATCATTATTAAAAGACCAGAAACTGTGATAACTGGAGGTACTGCGGTCTATTTCTCAACCTTCGGCAGTAACAGGACATCACAAACTGCCATGGTTTTGCACTATGATTATATAATACCTGCATTTCTAATTTTGTATGCATGTAGCCAGTAATTTGAATTTTTTCCTATGCAAGCTTACTTTGTTGGCATTATTTTAGTGAGTTGAAACTATCCACTTGTAAAGCTCTTTTTTTCCTCCATTTTAATTTAAAAGATTCTGTCGTTTAAAAACAAGTCAAATTTAAATTTTTATCAGAGGGTTTCCCCCTAATCAGTTGTTCTAGTTATTTTTGGAATTTTAGATGTGTTGGTTACACAACTTCATTTTAAATAGACACTCTTGGTCATTTGTTTTGTTTCTGTGTTTTTATAGTTTGTGGCATTTTAAAACTGCTGATGTGTTTGCATTATTTTAAACAAGCTAAAAACCTAGTAGCATAGAGCTGTCTGCCACAGCCTTTCAACACAAAGTTTACAGTTGTTAAAGTTGCAGTATCCTTTTAAATGTTGATAATCAGCTCCTTTTTCTTTTCTCCTTAAACATAAAATTTTTTAATTGGTATTAACTCTAATCTGCCCCAGATCTGTTTTACATTTTGTTCTGTAATCATGTGTTTGTGTGGAGATATTCTCCACAGATGGTAATAATATTCCACTGAAATGCCTAAAGAAGTCGCAGGCTGGCTTCTGTTTTATTCAGGGACTTTTTTTTTTTTTTTAAGTCAATCAGAAAAGGGATACTGGAGCTTCTTCATGTATGTAACAACACATTAAACTGGAGACAGTGATGAATCAGCTACCAAGGTAATATTGTATTAAAATCATGTTTAAGATAGCTGCTTTTATGTGTATTTCATAATGCATGCTTTTGTAAAAACAATGTTGGGTGATGAAAAATTAGTCTTAGAGAGAAAATGTTCATCTGTGCAGAGGATACATTTTCTTCATTTATTATGGAAAAAAACTCACAGGTTATATATATGGTATTTTCCAAAAGGACTATAATAGAACCTTTTGAGATGAATTAGTATAAGAATATTTTTTAAATAGGCTCACTGTCAAATTGGATGCAACTTTGTTTTTAATACAAGACTGGAAAAAAGTGCTAAGTCATTTGGTACCTCCTTACAAATATTTTTCATGTCACATTCATTAAATGTTACTGCATTTCTGAATTTTTGCAAAAATGTATTTTATCATCATAGAGTGGCATTATTTTAAAGAGTTTGAAAAACTGACATGGTCATTTCAGAAAAGAAACTGAAGTCTGAATAAGGTCATCGCATTTAAAACACACACACACACACACACACATATATACTTGATGAGGGAGGTGTGACTTTCATTGTATATAATTCATAAACATATCCTGTATCTCAAAATAAAAATATTTGTTATATATTTGAAGTCATGCATGGTAAGGAGTGTGTTTAAATTGTTATAAACAATAATGCATCATAACAGACCATGCTGATCTTGTGTAACGAAGTACTATGAATGAATTTGGTTGGTATTTAGTGTTGTGCAGCTCACATGTTTACACACTCAGTGCCCTAACTTCCCCTGAGGGAATTGCCTTTTAAGTGGCCCTTAAAGTGGTGTTTTAAGGTTCCTTTATCACAGAGCTCCTTGGTTTTTTACTTCTGCACTTAATTTTTTTAATAACATGATGATGGTACATTTTTCTCTATAGCTTCTAGCTAAGGGCTTTCATTCCACCAGTAACTAAGATCAAATGTTATTAAATGTTCATATTGCCATCCTTCTGTAAATACTCGATTTTTCCTGTCATTCAGCTCAGCGCTGTGCTTCTGTCTGTCTTAATGCTGGCATTAAGATCATGAGTCCTTTTTCTCCAATAGTGCAGGCTTTGAAAACTTTTATTAAGTTATTGATGCAATTTGATATTTTTCCATAATCTGTATTTAAACAAAATTACATCATTGCATCATCTTTTCTAAATTCATCTCCATTAAAACTTGCCTTAAGCTACCAGATCGCTTTTGCCACCGTTAGCCATGCTGTATGTTTGTATGTTTCATTTACTTTCACAATAAACTTCTGTGTAGTGAAAAAAAAGGTCTTGGTTCTTCATTGACCTAACCCAACAATTTCTGTGCTCGTGCTTGTTATGATATGAAAATTGACTTTGTTGTTTCCAAAATGTTCTTTCATCCTTTTTTTTAACCTTTAAACAACAACAGTGGCATCTAGTGGTCATTTCTGCTCATTCCAAAGAAAACCTTCAATGTAAATATCACAGTATCAAACATACTTGGGACTTGGGCTCCTTGGTGACAGAGTAGGTTGAGCGTTTCAGCTCAGGTGGTGATCTCAGGGTTTTGATCAAGCCCTGCGCCTGACCCTGTGCTTAGCGTGGACTGAGCTTGGGATTCTCTCTCCCTCTCTTTCTGCCCCTCCTGCTCATGCTCTCTCTCTCAAATAAGTAAATAAATCTTAAAAAAGAAAACATACTTAGGCATTTTTCCTATGCCAGCCTTTTACTTTAGAAACATGCCTTAAGCTTGATTTATAATGGAAAAAACTTGGGGCGCCTGGGTGGCTCAGTGGGTTAAAGCCTCTGCCTTCAGCTCAGGTCATGATCCCGGGGTTCTGGGATCGAGCCCCACATCAGGCTCTCTGCTTTGCGGACAGCCTGCTTCCTCCTCTCTCTCTCTGCCTGCCTCTCTGCCTACTTGTGATCTCTGTCTGTCAAATAAATAAATAAAATCTTTAAAATAAAAAAAAAAACTTAATCACCACCATATTTACTGCAAATAACAAATACAAATGGTGAATTGGCACCATTAAGCAAAATTCCAAAGAATAAGATTCATACTCTGAGGGTTAATTTCAAAAGTTGTTTCGGCATCATGGTTTTAGTAAGTGTATCATCTGTAGAAACAGGTATTTGGATATGATAGTTTGGGGCTGCTTGGGAAAACAAATATCTTAATTGGTTTATGCCTCATTTGGCAATGGGGAGCTTTTTCAAGCTTTGTATGAAGCTGGTATGAATTATTTATTATGTATACCTTAAGCTTTGTATGAACCTTGTATGAATTACGCATTACTGTATAACACATTGCTTCAAAGCCCAGCAGCCTAAAACAGTGAAAATCATCTCACAGTTTCTGTGGATCGGAAATTTGAAAGAAGCTAAGTTTAGTGGTCTGGTTCAAGGTCTCTGCTGAGGTTAGAGTCAGTTTGTTAGCACAGCCAGACTACCGTCATCTCAGGGCTTGAGTGTTGAAAGATCCCCCTTCTAAACCCATTCAATTGGTCATTGACTGGCCAGTTTTTCAGAGACCGTTGGGTGAAAGTCCTTGATTTCTTGCTAGGTTTTAGAACGGAGACCTTCAGCTTCTTGCCATGTGGGTATCTCCATAGGGCAGCTCACAGCTTGGCAGCTGGCTTTCCCTAGAGCTTAGTGATTCAAGATGCAAGCCCCAGTCTTATTAAAAAATCTAGCCTTGGGGGTATCTGGGTGGCTCAGTCGGTTAAGTGTCTGCCTTTGGCTCAGGTCCTTGGATTGAGCCCCACATCAGGCTCCCTGCTCAGTGAGGAGGCTGTTACTCCCACTCCCCTGCTTGTGCTTGTTCTCTCTCTCTCAAATAAAATTCTTACAGAATAAAAATAAATAAGAATCTAACCTTGGGTGGGGGCACCTGGGTAGCTCAGTCAGATAAGTGTCTGACTTAGGTTCAGGTCATGATCTCAGGGTCCTGGGATGGAGCGCCACCCCTATTCCCCTCCCCCACCCCCCTCAGGTTCCATGCTCAGCAGGGTTACTTCCTTTTCCTCTCCCTCTGCCCCTTCCCCTATTCATGCTGTCTCTCTCAGAAATAAATATTTAAAGAAAAAATAACCTTATCTTGGGGTGCTATAGTCTATGTTAGAGGTGACTCACAGGGTCAGGCCCACACTCAAATGGAGGTGAATTAAGCTTCATCTCTTCAAGGGTGGTGTGTCAAAGGGTTTGTGGAAATATTTTTTAAAATCACCACAGCAGGGCGCCTGGGTGGCTCAGTGGGTTAGGCCGCTGCCTTCAGCTCCGGTCATGATCTCAGGGTCCTGGGATCGGGTCCCGCTCAGGCTCTCTGCTGGC
Organism: Meles meles; assembly: GCF_922984935.1. Lineage (NCBI taxonomy): Eukaryota > Metazoa > Chordata > Mammalia > Carnivora > Mustelidae > Meles > Meles meles. Next base: position 18,475,819 of record NC_060084.1, on the reverse strand, counting down.
AGGGAGCCTGCTTTCCCCTCTCTGCCTGCCTCTCTGTCTGCTTGTGATCTCTCTCTGTCAAATAAATAAATAAAATCTTAAAAAAAAAAAAAATCACCACAGCACACTGCCACATCTGTGTGTGTCTGTGTGTGTGTATTTACAAGACAATATAGTATTTTCATCTCCCAAATAATTGTCTTTTGCAGGCATTTTTCAAGGCATGATTACCCATAGATAGCATCCATTTTTTTTCTTACAGCACCACCACACGTACATATATGGCATTTTAAAAAAGATTTTATTTATTTGAGAGAGTGCAAGCTAGTGCGAGCAGTGGAGGGGTAGTGGGCAGAGGGAGAGGAAGCCGACTCTCCACTGAGCAGGGAGCCTGACAAGGGACTCCATCCCCTCTCCCTGGCATCCAGACCCCAACCGAGGAGCCCAGCCAAGTGGGAGGCAGATGCTTAACCAACCAAACCACCCAGGTGCCATATATAGCATTTCAAAAATGTGTCAAGACCAGAAAATTAAAATTGTAGGGTGGGATCAAAAAACCAAAATGGTAGTTTGGTTTTTTTCAATATAGGATACTTTTAAAACAGTTGCTATCTTAAGTTAAATCTCAACTTTTGGGTTAGAATATAAATCTCAGGGCACCTGGGTGGCTCAGTGGGTTAAACCTCTGCCTCCGGCTCAGGTCATGATCTCAGGGTCCTGGAATCCAGCCCCACATCGGGCTCTCTGCTTGAAGGAAAGCCTGTTTCCCCCCTCTCTCTCTGCCTGCCTCTCTGCCTACTTGTGATCTCTGTCAAATAAATAAATAAAATCTTAAAAAATATATAAATCCCAACTTTTGGTTAGAATAATTTAACCAACTTTGGGGCACCTGGGTGGTTCAGTCGGTTGAGCATCCGACTCTTGATTTTGGCTCAGGTCACGATCTCGGTCCTGGGATTGAGCCTCACGTTGCATTCCCCCCTGAATATGGAACCTGTTTGGGATTCTCTCCCTCTCCATCTTCTCCAATTCCCCCCCCCCCCCCGCCGACCCCCTGTGCCACTGTGCTCACTCTCTCTCTCAAATAAATAACTTAAGCAACTTTGCATTATTATTGGCGTTATTCAGGTTTCAGAAACATTAGGAAATGTAAATAGGTAAGATACAGAGGGGAATTTTTGATTACAGGAGATAATTATATCCACAATGTCTCCAGTATGGTAGATACTAGCCACATGTGGCTATCAAACCCTTGAAATGTGGCCAGTACAACCAAGAGACTGATTTTTAAAATTTTTAAATTTTTATTTTTTTATTTGACAAGTACTTACTGTAAGCCAACTATGTGCCAGGCACTTTTCTAGAGATGAATAAAATGGGCAAAGTTCCTCACCTAGTGAAGTTTACATCTCCTGGGAAGATGAACAATGAGTAATTAAGTGGTGAAGTGATAGATAGCTGTGGGTGAAGTGATAGCTGTGAATTAACTAAAATAGCATCATGGGATAAATGGTGATGAGGTCAAATAAAGGAAGAACTAGGGAAGATGTGGCAGGAAGTAACGTTTTTGCTGGGACCTAAATAACAAGTGAACAGGAAACACTGCCATTCAGAAAAGGGGAGAATAAAGTCACTATACTAACAATTATGAAATGTCACTGGGGAGAGAGACAGGGCTTTCTACCCTGAGAGAGGGGAGTGTCCTTTGTAAGACTGACTGGGAGGGACTCCCCAATCCATTGTTTTCCACAACTCTTGGGCCTGTCCATTCCTGATTTGCAGGATGCAGTTACCCTTCATTTCTGCTTTCAAACTGGCTGTTGGTTCTTCTCTTGACAAATATAACCAATAGTAACCATGGTAATAAGATTCCGTTTTCTGGGGCGCCTGGGTGGCTCAGTGGTTTAAGCTGCTGCCTTCAGCTCAGGTCATGATCTCGGGGTCCTGGGATCGAGTCCCGCGTCGGGCTCTCTGCTTGGCGGGGAGCCTGCTTCCTCCTCTCTCTCTCTCTCTCTCTCTCTCTCTGCCTGCCTCTCTGTCTACTTGTGATCTCTATCTGTCAAATAAATAAAATCTTTAAAAAAAAAAAAATAAGATTCCGTTTTCTAAGCTTTTCACCTAGGCTTCAAACATGTACATTTCCCGCCTTCTAAGCTATTTCATGTGACCATTTTAATAGGATTGGTATCCTTCCAGCCCTCCAATGTCAGTTCCCCCAGCCGTTGTCCTGAGGAACGCCATCATCCATTCAGCTACCCAAAGCTGGAAACCGTGTTTTTATTCTTTAATCCTTTTTTCCCTCATATTCCACATTCATAGATCCTGCCAAAGGACTCCATCAATTCTGTCACTATCAGATTTTTTAAAAATTTTAGTCACACACAAACCATTTACTATGAGTCAGACACTCTTGTAAGTGCTAACCAATCTGTGAAGTATGATCATTTTACAAATGAGGAAACAAAGGCACAGAGAAGCTAAGTAACTTGCCCAAGGCACAAAATCATTATATGGCAGAATTAGGATTCAAACTTCCAGTAAATGTGTTTGACCGCTGTTAGCCTTCAAAATAAGTCTGCCAGTTATTTTACCAAAAAGGGGCTTGTTTCGGAATAGAGAATTTCAAGCCAGGACAGACAAGATACAGGAAAGCCGTAAGTAAACTCCCAGAATAAAGGAGAGGACAGCTCTTATATAGGAAAGGGGTAAGTTGGGAAGGCTCTTACAAACAAAAGTCAAATTAGGGTAAAATGGGAGTTTAAAGTATAGTGGCTTTTCATTGGCTGAGTTGTGACATTGTTTCATTGGCTGGGCTGTTCCCCACAGAGGAGGAAACTGCATCCACCTGGCCCATCAGTAAAATGTTAGTTATGTTAATATGGATCCTATTGAGTATGCAATCCACCGCCAGGAGTAGGATGTCAGAGCTCCCTCTGCTGACCTCCAGCTTCCATTCTAAAGTTTCTGCCCTATTTTTTTTTAAAGATCTTATTTATTTAATTTTACAGAGGGAGATGAGAGCACTTGGAGGGACAGAGGGAGAGAATCTCAAGCAGAGATTGGTGAGGTCCGATCTCATGACCCCAAGATCATGACCTGATCCAAAATCAAGAGTCGGCTCCTCAACCAACTGAACCACCCAGGCACCCCCCCCCACCACCACCGAAAGGGAATTTCTTATAGGCTTACCCACCCTTGTTCTTCCTGTTACTTGGATTTTCCAGACTAAAAATTATTTTCATGTTATCCAGTGTGGCTTTCTCTGTTCTTTGTCTTTCTTCTCCCACACCCCCACATGACCTGCCCCAACCTCTTTGTTCACCAGAAATAAGTCCCCTAAGTGTTTGTTTGTTTATATAAGAACCAGTCCTAGCCTGGTTGGATTTGAGTTCAATTCAAACATTTAGATCGACTAAGATTACTCCTCATCAATGCTAGATTTCTTTTTAGGTCTACTCCTATGCTATTTAGGCCAGCTGCCCAGCTAACCTATCCTAAACCTATCCCATCCACATATAAACGTCTTTAATGCTTGCCATGCATAGTAAGAAGTAAATGTCCACCTTATCCCTGTATTAGGTTCACTGGTATTTTTTTTTTTTTTTTTTTTTGACAGAGAGATCACAAGTAGACAGAGAGGCAGGCAGAGAGAGAGAGAGGGAAGCAGGATCACCGCTGAGCAGAGCCCGATGTGGAACTCGATCCCAGGACCCTGAGATCATGACCTGAGCCGAAGGCAGCGGCTTAACCCACTGAGCCACCCAGGCACCCCTGGTATTTTTTTTTTTTTAATCTTTCCAGAAAGGTTCTTTTGGTATGGACAATGTTTCTTTTATTTCTGTTTTTATATACTATACTGTTTACACCTAGCTTTTTTCTGTTACCACTCCTTCCACATTAGCATACAGGGATATACTTTGTTTTTTTAAACATATTCTATTACCTATATCACAGTTTGGTCAGCCACTTCCCTACTGATGGACATCTCAGTGACTCAGTTCTATTGTTTTGGCATATGATGTGGCAATGGACATCCTTCTCTGTGTTGTCTTACTGCCAATAGCAGTGACTTCAAGTTTTGATGAGCCTCCCAAGTTACATTCCTACCAAACCAGTTTGAGAATTTAGCATGTCATTCTCTCCCCTGCTAAAATCCTTCCTCCAAGGGCAATGTAATGGAAAGAACTTGGGTTCCACCACTGAGGTCCATAAGGCCATTTACATCTCTGGGCCTCATTTTCTTCACTTGTAAAGTGAAGTATAATCTGACATCTCAGGGTGGTTGTGAGAATCCAGAGTCGGCTTTCGTGAAGGCTTGGCTCTAAAAGAAGTCTGGTTGCCTTTTAGTTTTTCAGTTCCCCAGGCCATGGGCCAAAAGCTCAGGCCGAACAGGCTAGAAGAGCCCCTTTCCGACCTGTAGATGAGGAGAATGAGCCACAAAGGGCACCAGAGGTTTGGTCAAGACCACACACCATTGGCGGCAAAGCAGACTCTGACTGGAGGCTGAGCTGCTGCCATCGACCTCTGGATACCGGCCCCAGGGGGCATTACACATCTGGACTAGGTCAGCAGAGGTCTGGCCTAGCTGCTCCCCATTCTACCTATTCCTCACCCCCGCGTTCCTACGCAAACACTCGAGTACATTCCGCACTCACTTGAAAGTCGGTGTCTTCCCTCCCCGCTGGGCCTCAGACGTTGCACCTCGGAACTTTTGCACCCAGTGAATGTGAGTGGGACGTACGTACGTGCAGAGGGCAGACGGATTTACATAACACGTCACATTTGTGTGTTACGTGGTATGCACATCCTTGTGTAGACATGTGAAATGTGTGCAGTGTGGTGTGCAAATGTGAGGATTCACGGAATATGGAAGCCCCTTCCCACCAGCGCCCATCATTCCGGGCGGTACCGTCTTCCCTCAGCCTTCGCTCGCACTTTCACAGCATTTTGCGCGTGCCTGACTCCGCCTTGGGCTCCTCCCTCCCCACTGCCCCGCGATTGAAATCCCGCCTTAGCCCCGCCCCACCACGCTTTACGACCCCGCACGCCAGTTTTGCGGCAGACGCTTCGGCTGCGGCCGCTGTCCCTGCTGCCGGGGCTGCTACCGGTGAGGTGAGCTGAGCTAAGCTGAGCTCTGCTGACCTGAGGTGTGGTTTGGGGCTGGTGCCGCCGGTGGCCAAGGAGTAGGCGGAGAGCCAGGCCAGCGGGGACGGCAGATCAGTGGCTGCTGTGTCTCCCAGCTTCGGTCCCGTCTGCGTTGCTGCAGGGAGGCCGCCCCGGCCCGGCGAGCTGAACCAATGCTGGATCTGGAGGTGGTGCCCGAACGCTCTCTGGGGAACGAGCAATGGGAATTCACGCTGGGTGAGTCTGGGGTCCTACTTCAGGACCTTGCTCAGCTTCTTACTTCCCTCCAGGCCTTTCCTGTTTCTGGTCTCTGCCCTTTATTCCCCTGCGCCCGCTGCTTCTCGCCTCTTCCATCCTCTTGGCTCTTTGGGCTCCGAGCACTAAGTTACCCATTCCTGCCGGCCATACCCGCCAGTCTGTCGCTCGTCCTGGCCTTGACGCCCTCGCTTCAGGCTTCAGAAGAGCTCCTTCTGGGGCAGTGGTACAGTAGAAATAATAACAACAATGGCCGACACTCCCCAGACACTTACGAAGGCCAGACCCTGCTTCTGTGCGTAATTATCTCGAGTATGCCTCCTTGGGGTCTGAGGGTCCGTCCTGTTGTTTTTCCTATTTCCATTTTACAGATTTAATAGCTAAGAAGTGACTGACACCCTTAAACGCTGCAGTAGTCGGTCGCGTTTTGCTTTTCTGGGCTGTGGATTCCCTCGTCCCCAGGGGAAAGCTAGGGTCAGATCCTTAATCACATGTTAGGGATCTAGTCAAGGGAGGTGAGAAGAGTTTGTGTATTCAAGGAACTTGTGACTTGTTTCCTTCTCGTTTTTAATGTGGTCGATGTGCGGTGTAATCCTAAACCCAGACCTCAGCAGAGAGGGTTGAAGGTTTAATGAAATAAGAATTCAAGGAAAGTAACATTTAGTTTGTGTAAAATGCAGTTTGGTCCGGTATTAACTATTCCCAACTTCACTACCTTTATATATACAAGTACATGCATCCACTGACTCTAGTGTATGTTTACACTTACCCAGCACCTACGCAAAGGGGGTTATGGAGCAGGTGTTGGTGCTATTTTTTTGTGCACGCTTCCCCTTCTGTCCCACTAATTTGGGCTACTGGACTGAGTGACCTGCTCATTTGGGCTATAGCTCATCCCTGAATCTGAAGACTCTTTTCAGTGGAGACAGGCTAGATGAGAAACTGCACAATAAATGCTGGTAGGACCGTGCTGGTGCTCCGTGTCTCCATGAACGAACTGAACTACAAGCCTCTGGGTTATAGGAGCCAGTTGTATGGAGAGGTCTTAGCCAGTTTCTCTCATAAATTACACCACTCCTGCAGAGTTCATCCCAAAATTTTAGCTGGTATAAAACAGTTTGGCCTCTTGTGAAGCACCAAGAGCTTGATTTGGAGGCCAGTGATACATTTGCCTCCAGACCCCTTCATATGCTGATGCTGTTTGCCTTCTATTTAAGAACCTCCCCTACCAACAGCTTCTCATACCAGTACTTCACAGGGAAGAGAACCACAACCATAGATAGCTTCAAACTGTGCTTGATGATACATCTAGTTTGTGGATCTCAGTGGCAGAGTCTCTTGGCAGAAAGGAGTGATTAGAATGTCATTTGAGGGATGGCTGGCTGGCTTGGTCAGTAGAGAATACAACTCCTGATCTCAGGAGTTGGGAGTTGCAGACCCACATTGGTGGGTAGAGTTTACTTAAAATAAAAATAAAAAGAATGTCACTTGAGACCAGGATTTAAAAAAAAAAAAAGCAGCTGGGTGGAAGAGCAAGGGTTCTTCTGTCGCCTGTTGTTTAGATACTTAACCCCTACTTCTAACTTTGCCAGTTTCCAGAAGTCAAGGTTTTGGGTAGGTCTTTCAAACTGTCTGAATATCTAAATGGCAACAACAGTGAAAAGAGCATTTCTGTAGAGTAGCCCAGAATTGAACTTTGAGCTAAACCTCATAGAGGTGGCTTGGTCTTAATGATTCTCTTGTGGGTCTTAAAAATCTGCATTTCTAGGGGCCTATGGCTGGTTTACTTGGTAAAGCATGTGACTCTTTTTTTTTTTTTTAAGATTTTATTTATTTATTTGACAGAGAGAGATCATAAGTAGGCAGAGAGGCAGGCAGAGAGAGTGAGAGGGAAGCAGGCTCCCTGCCAAGCAGAGAGCCCGATGTGGGACTCGATCCCAGGACCCTGAGATCATGACCTGAGCCAAAGGCAGCGGCTTAAACCACTGAGCCACCCAGGCGCCCCCAGCATGTGACTCTTGATCTCAAGTTGGTTCAAGCTCCACCTTGGGTATAGAGATTACTTAAAAGTAAAATCTTTTAAAAAATCTATGGTTTTAAAGCATGTCTTCCTTAAAGATTATGATTATTTTAATTTCCTCGGGTTTTAAACAAAAAAGAAAGAAAAAGATTTTTCCCTCTGTCAGTCTTCTCCCCAACCCTCAACATATCTAAACTGCAGTTGGAGCTAATAGGTACAAATAGGTCTAAGAAGTGGATCTGTGCTTTAGAATTACCTTCCTAGACCAGAGAACCAGGCAGTACTTAACTAAAGTCACCACAACCCTACAAGGTAATCTCCATTTGCCAGATGAGGAGCAGACTCAGAAAGGTAGAGATGATGAAAAGTAGGTACCTGAACAGGAAACTCCTGCTTCCCACCGCTCTGCCCTTCTGACAATTGGCTCAGCTTTGTCTCTGTTCTGTTTGGAATCTCTGCAAATGCAGATGCATCTAGCCCTTGCCATCTTCTGCTTGGCGTCGCAGTGGGGAGCTGCATCCAGCTTCTTGGCTGCCCTCCTGGCCTTTGTGTGATATTGGGAGATTAGGGAAATGGCAACAACACAGGAACAGGAAAATCTAGGCAAAGAGGAATCGCTGAGAATGCCACTGATGGCTTGACTAGTGAGTGAATAAAGGCAGTACAAACTTGAAATGTTTTCACTAAGACTTGGAGAATATATTGGTGTGCGTGCATGTGTCTGAATTGTTCTAGAGAAGCTGAAGGCTCACTCCGTTGAAGGCAGCATATATACCTCTGTGGACTCTGCTTACAAACATCAAAAAGTGAATAAGAAATGGTCATGTGCCCTGAAGAGTTTCGTGTGAGGGAAGGGTTACAGCAATAGTTCATTTTATTAAAATGAGATAGGGGTTGTATAGGATGCTTTGGAAGGGGAGAAAAGACTTGACCTGACCTGGAGGTTCAGGGAGGGCTTTTTTTTTGCTTACAGTAGTCAGTACCATTCCTGGAGCCAGTGAGCACCAAGAATGCCCTATCAGAAAACTGCCAGGTTTCTCTCTACAATGTCTCTATAGATAATAATTTTCCAGTCAAATTCAAAACAAAACGAAACAGTGGGAAAGATTGTTTGTGTAGGAAACTATAACCAGTTTGTTATTATAATTGGAGCGTGATATCCTAATGGAAGAAGAAAATGGGTTTTCCAAATTCCCAGTGCTCTTTAGTGGTAGCTGTCTGGGATACTACCAAGGACTTTGGGGTCCAAGGGAAAAGAAGGTGAAGTGAAGATTAGTGAAGTGTGTTGTGGACATGGGTTTAGGAAGAAAGAGACTAGATTTGGGAAGGTGGAAAAGGAATCTAGAGGCTTCTGGCTTGAGTGACTGGGTAGATATTAGAGGTATTAAGACCCAGAATACAGTGGAGAACTGAGATTGAAAAGATGATGAAAGGTTACTGTTAATCTGTCTACTTCTTTTTTTTTTTTTTTAAGATTTATTTATTTATTTATTTATTTGACAGCGATTACAAGTAGGCAGAGAGGCAGGCAGAGAGAGAGGAGGAAGCGGGCTCCTTGCTAAGCAGAGAGCCCGATGTGGGGCTTGATCCCAGGACCCTGGGATCATGACCCGAGCTGAAGGCAGAGGCCTTAACCCACTGAGCCACCCAGGTGCCCCTAATCTGTCTACTTCTTATTTGCCTTTAGATTTATATAGAAAACAGATTGAGATGTGAGTCAGAAACCAGGTGGTTGGTTGGATGAGTGAATGAGGGATAGGCAGAAGGAAACATTGCCCATCATAGAGACCTAGGAAAGTTAGGGGAACAGCAGGAAAGACTGTGTGTGTAGAGGCAGGATGAGAGTGCTCGGAATGAGAGAGTGGTCACTAGGGTCTATGGTACAGGATTTACATGTCCCCTAATTGCTTTGTTTCACTCAATCAAAGTTCAGCAAACACATGAGACCACCTACTTTGTGCCGGGCACAGTGACTGGGTGCTGGGGATATAGCAGTGAGTAAGATAGATAGTGGTTCTGTCCTCGAGGTATAGAGGAGACTAACAGATAAATAAACTGAATGATAGGCTTTGTTAGATAAGGCAGTTGGGAAAGTGAGATGAGAGTCAAGAGCTGAAGAATGAGAAGAAACCAACTATGGGAAGAACATTCCAGCAGAGTCTGAGCTAGCACAGAGACATAAGGTAGGAAAGAGTTTGACATGTGCCGGGAACAAAGGGAGGCACGATGAGCAGTGGAAAGAAAGATGGAGGTGGACAAGATCCAGAATATTCAAGAACTTTAGGTGATGGCATGTTGTTTGAGTTTTATTGCCCTGTAATGGGAAACTCTTGAAGGGTTATAAGGTAAATGATAAGATCTATAAAACATAGGATGTATACAGTTTAGAAGGTTGACATACCCTTTCTTGGGCTAGGTAGCTCTGTTAGAAGTGGGACAATGCTCTAGTTTCTTTGCTGTACATATGTTTGGTTCCCTTTAGAGGACTTTTTTTAGCCTTCCTTTATCAATAGCTGTGTGATAACTGGTCATTGTAGCTGCTTTGTCTCTTCCAGATGAGTTCCTCCCCAACTGACTCAGGACCTGAGGGCCTAAGGATTCCAAGGCTGTGGATTTGATGTGATTAATTGGAAAACAATCCTCCCTTGAGAAACTGATTTATGCCATGTGGGCCAGAGAAGCCATGTGGCCTTCTGTTCCTCACCACCTAACTGGGCACCTAACACATGGATGTTTTCCCACTCCTTTTGGGAGAGACAGCGTAGATGCTCCTCCATTTCAGGAATGGCAGAGCTGAGTGATGTGTGCAGTTTGTTCATATTGTCAACAAACATTTATTAAGCCTTTATTTTGTACCAGGCTCTATGTTATAGAAGGCTGGAAAGTGCTTTGTGTTAAGGTCTGGTTTCCTCTTTCTTCAAACTGTAGAATGGACCATCAAATGAAGGCAAGGTTAGATCATTGTTTAAATATAGATAGACCATGTGTTTTTATAACCATCTATTATTTGTGTGTAAGGTCTTTTCTTCACATCTCTCCTAGAATCAGAGGAAACTGATCTTGAATGTGAGCCACTGTGCTTACCTGAGGTCATATGGTGGTCCCTCCTTCTCCCTTTCTCTTACTACCTACTCCATTGTACATCAGCGTGGCTGAATAAATATTTATCCAACAGCCACTATGTGGTCAACCCTGTACTGGGTGCTGGAGATCAAGATAACAGTGAATAACACACACTGTCCTTGGATTCATAAAATTGTGAGTCTTGATTTTGGATTTTGTCTGGGACTTGTTTTGGATTGTCTCTCTGTAAGTTTCTTCTTATTTGAAATATAATGGACTCTGAAAACATACTTTTTGGTAATCCCTGGGATCTTGGAGATATTGTTGGGATTTGGATTTCTTAAATTGGCATATATAAATTTGTTTATAATGGGCCATGAGTTCAAAAATTAAGTATTAAGACTTCGAGGATTTGTGGGTTGATAAGTAAGGATCCAGTGAAATCCTTAGTAAAATAAGTTGGTTCTGATAGATGTGTGATTTTTAACTTTTCTAATGAGCCCTTACAAGTCAGGTGCTTCTGCAGACACTTCATTTGAGAGATGAGGAAACATGCCAGAAAGAAAGAGATGAAGGAACCTGCCCTAGGTTATATGTAATTCATGGTAGAGTGAGAACCAGAACCTTGGTCTCCAAAGAAGGTCCTGTAGTCAGTGCTTTTCTCATTGTTCTTTAGTTCATGCTGACTTTGCCTTCTCTGAGCCCTTTTCCTGCTTGGGATCAGTGCAGTAGTTCTCATTTCCAGGAATCTCTTTTGTATATTGACTCCCTCTCCTTATACAATCCAGTTGTTCCCTTAGTGCTTGCTGACTTTATTCTAGCCCTTGCTGCTTACTGAACTTTTATTTACTCATATGTTTATAGACCTTGGTGGCCCCCACCTCCCATCCCAGGCTTTACTGCAGGGACTGATGCCTACTGTGAAGATAGATGTCAGTAAATGGATAGCCCAAGTAACCACACAGGTGTCCTTGCTTTATTTCAGGAATGCCTCTGGCTCAGGCAGTAGCCATTCTTCAGAAGCACTGTCGCATCATCAAAAATGTCCAGGTTCTCTACAGTGAACAGGTGAGTGGTAGCTGCTTTGTTTACTGAAATAGCATTCCTCATCATTGAGTCACCTCCAGAGGCTGATGCTCTGGGAGAGGCAGACTGGCAGAGATTGCTTGGTCATTGTGTTTGAATGGGAGAATCTCTAGCACTTGTCAGTTACCAAGTACATTTTCTTCAATTCTGAAACTTTTCATCTTGATAATCTAGTGCTGCCAGGTTTGGGAAGAGCAATAATAACTGCTATTTTTTTTTTATGTGTTTTGACTTACTGACTGGTCCTTAGACCGGGACATTTCAGTGGAAGGTCACCTCTGGGACTGTCTTGTCTTCGAGGATGCTTGTCTTCCACTTTTTTATTTAAAATAGTCTTGCCTGCTCTGTTGATTGGTTTGTGTTCAAAGTTGTTGAATATAAATTTCTAGTCAGCAGAGCACTCCAGACTTGAAAAGAAGCAGGTGTAGCTCACTACTTTAGTGAGAATGATCTGATACATGAGATCGTATATCAAAATATTGGCTCCAAATTAATGGACATAGTTCATATTTTGCTTTTTTTTTTTGGTCTGATTTATGGTAGTCTCTATTAAATGTTGGTCAGATGTGCCAGGAATTAACACCTATTGTATAATGTTACATGTATCTACAAAGACCTTTTCCATTTCCAGAAAGAATGTATATGTTACATCAGAGTACTTTCTGATCATTAGGATTTTTTGTGCTTGGTTTTATACATAAAGTTAGAGACTATTTTTTATGGGCTTTTAGAAATAAGATTATTTATCACTCTAAAAATACAATTTACCTTCTACTAAACTCTCTGAAACCTGTGATTCTTCTGTGACACAGACCATGTATTGCTGTGTGGAGCAACCTTTATGGTACCCCATGTGTCACAAATTTCAGGGAATAAAGATGTTTTGTATTGTTTTGGTTTTTTAAGTATTTTATTTATTTGACAGAGAGAGCACAAGCAGGGGGAGTGGCAGAGGGAGCAGCAGCCTCCTCGCTGAGCAGGGAGCCTGATGCAGGACTCAATCCCAGGACCCTAGGATCATGACCTGAGCTGAAGGCAGATGCTTAATGGACTGAGCCACCCAGGCACCCCAGGGAATAAATAGTTTTGAGCCTCTACGTGCTACAGGGTATCCTCACTCACTTCTCTGAGACCTTCGGAGTACCATTTTGATCATTTGAGTTCCCTTTGTTCTAATTAGTTTCAGATCCTAAAGCACATGACTATTTATTTTTGATGTGAAGAATGTTGTGAATTAGAGGTGAATGAAATTCTATGAGGCTGTCCAGTTTGGCCTAGTGTCAAGGTTGAACCTCTCATCAATGTCTAGTCATTGTACTCTGCAGTGCAATACTCCTCTTGCAGCCTAGTGAGAGAGACCCTATAGAAAGGGTCTTCCTGAGACAGGGAATGCATAATCTCCAAGCAAGAGCTTAGATATTCTTGTGGTACCTACCATGGAACAAGGGACTTCAAAGAGTGGGCAAAGGGGTTCTTTGAGCCACAGTGTCAATGTTTTCTCATTTATAAAGTGAAGGATGGTGACTTTTCCTCTTTATCGCTCTCAGATGATCGCTAACCTACTCTGACTTTCAGTGTTAGACCATGAGGGAATTACTCACAACAATTAGCAACCATCCAAACAGGGATAATAGGCTTGCTTCTTGAGCATATAGCTCCTGCATATTCAGTTAAATCAGATTTGAGCACCCCCAAATTAGATGCATTTGAAAATAGGTTTAATTCTTTTTTTTTTTAAGATTTTTATTTATTTATTTGACAGAGATCACAAGTAGGCAGAGAGGCAGGCAGAGAGAGAGGAAGGGAAGCAAGCTCCCTGCTGAGCAGAGAGCCCAATGCAGGGCTCAATCCCAGGACCCTGAGATCATGACCCGAGCCAAAAGCAGAGGCTTTAACCCACTGAGCCACCCAGGCGCCCTGGTTTAATTCATTTTTAAGAATGAAATTTATTTCTTATTTCACTACCTTTGTTGTCTGTTGTTCCAATCTTTAGGTACACATAGTAGTTTTAGCTTTGAGCTCATTGCCCCTGATATCTTCTGAGCAACTGGCATCAGTTAGAAAACATGGGTTTTTGAGTCCATGGTTCGGATCCTTGCTCTTCCTATTTCTTAGCCATGCAACTTTGGCAAGTTACTAACCAGTCTGGTTCTCCATCTGTAATGCGGATATAGTTTTCTTGTAATAGAGTAATCTTTTTTTTTTTAATTTTATTTATTTATTTTAAGTAATTTCTACACTCATTGTGGGGCTCAAACTCATGACCCCAAGATCAACAGCCGCGTGCTCCTCTGACTGAGCCAGCCAGGCGCCCTAGAATAGAATAACCTTTTTGATGAGGATCAAGAAGAGGTGTTCTCTCAGAGCTCCGATGTAGTGCTTCTTAAATTGGGTCCCGTCCTCCTCTGCACCTCCTTCCCTTCCTTTCCCATCTGTCTCCTTGCTCCCATCAAGTGTGAAGAATAGTTTGGCCCCAATAAATGTTTCAGAAATATCTTCTTATCTCTATCATATCACACCTTGGAAGTTAAATGTATATCAAGTAGGTCCTATCTTTCTTGGGGGGAAACGCGTTAACTAAGAGAGAACAGCTTTACTAAACTGTTCCATGTGGAGGACTGTATAGTTCTGGGTCACTGGAAGGGACTGCTTAAACATCATATGGTAAAGGTATACTTTGGTTCTGGAGATACAAAATACTAATAAAGTAATGGTTTGTGAGGATAAATTGCTTGTTTTTGAAAATTATCTAATTATGCCCTGAATTGTAACAATGTTGGGAGAAAAATGATCAGATCTTGGGAGAGTGTAAAAAATTGAGATCCTTCCATCATTCCTACTCCAAGCAAGGATCTTGAAGGATGCTATGTAAATACTGCTTCATCCTGCTTACTGTCATGGAGTGGCCCTCTCAGAAATGTGTTCTGGGTTGAGAATAAGTGACCTAAGGTCAGGGTTCATTTTTGTATTATCTTGATTGACACCTGATGGTTTCAGACATTCATACATGCCTCCTGGAAAATTCCAACATTCTTTCTTCTAGTGTTTGCCAGGCATGGTGGTGCCACCTGGGCCTGCTACCTTGTGAAGATCATTGGGGTAGAGGGGAACAAACAGACTGAGCTATCACAGAAGGCTCTTTGGAGAGATTTTTTTTTTTCTTTTATTTTCTTTGCTTTGCTTTACAAGGTTTTTTTTAAAGAGTAGCAGAGGAAGAGGGAGAAGCAGGCTCTCCACTGAACAGGGAGCCCAAGGTGGGGCTCGATCCCAGGACCCTAGGATCACAACCTGAGTCAAAGGCAGACGCTTAACCTACTGAGCCACCCAGGCGTCCCTGGAGAGAATTTTCACAGTGAGGCTGACGCCAGTGACACCTGGCCTTGCAGCCTACATATCTATCTCTGACAGCCACACTTCCATCATTCATTGTCCCTACCTGGAGGCTCTATTAAAAAAACTCTTTTGAGGGCTGTGTGCCAGTTTAAAGGAGGGGCAAGGTTTTAGATGGAGGGGTGTTTTTTTTTTCTGCTGGCCAGCTTGTTTCAGGACTATGGAATGACTTCAGATGTCAAGACCTTGAATTGATTGCATTGGAGCAGAAGCAGGGTGGTGATGCAGACTTGATGAAAGAGTGCTGTGTGCTAAGTGCTGTGCTTGGTGCCCTGTCTCCTGCCATCTAGACCTACTATCTCTGTTCCCACAACAACCCTGGGGGGAAGGGATGATGGTATTCCCATGAAGAAACTAGAGCTCAGAGAAGTGTTGAGAGTCGCTTAAGGTCACCAGCTCACCAATACTCAAGGCTGGCTCTGTCCACTGCTTTGTGCTGCTACTCCCCTCCCCCCAGGACTCAGAAGGGGCAAATGTAGAAATACGACTCCTTAGATCTTAGATTTGGGCTTTTCAGAAGGAAGCACATGTGATATGGGATGGTGGGGTGAGGGAAAGAAAGAGTAAGGTGTCATTTCATATATAAACAGCACAAGGTATTTCTTTGTCTTGGAATATGGCTTAAAGCAGTCAAAGTATAGAACATATTTCCTCTGGATGGCACAAACAGCCTGGAAGTTAATGGACATAGGTTCAGCTGACATGCATTGAACATCACCTGACAGATTTGAGTCCTAGCAAGGCCCTTTTACCTGGCTTGTGTTCCTCACTGATTACTCTGTGGGTTTGATAGATAAACCCAGGCTGTACAGATGTGGACCCTGGACCCTCCAAAAAAAATGACCTGTATATTCACATAAAATCTTGGCTCTTTCCCTTAGGTATTACTGCTCAAAGCCTAGAAGAAAGAGGCTCTTTTCATGTGGTATTAGGAAGTGGCAGCTTCAGACTGGAAGCAGAGGACACTGCATTTACACAACAGTTTTTTAGTTGGGCGAGGGAGGGGCTTTCTGTACTTCCATAGTCCCTGTGTGTTGCATTTAGATTTGCAAGGTGTTCAGTAGTTGCTGTTGAGTAAATTGTTCAGTGTGCTTTATTTTTTGTTTTTCAGTCTCCTCTAAGCCATGACCTCATCCTTAACCTGACTCAGGACGGGATCAAACTGCTGTTTGATGCTTTCAATCAGAGACTTAAGGTAACTATGAATGACAACTAAAGTTGCCTGTCAGGCTGATTAATAGGTGCTATTGTGGGATATTTCTGAAACTAATGAGTCGGAGTAGACTCCTGTGATTCAGTCTACCACAGTCTAGGGGACTGAAGCTGTGCCTGTTCCCCTAAAAGGAGGGAAGCTGGGGGGTGGCCTGTGGTGGTTGGAAAGAGGCTGGGAAGGACTTGAATCCCAGGCTCCAGAGGTGAAAGGGAAAAACTGTTGAAGATTTGGGGAATATGCTATGGGGAGGAGACTCAAGTTATTCAATAAGGAAAGTGAGAGAAGAGCTAAGTATCTGGCACACATTATTCCAGATCTTAAAAGGGATACTAAAAATGGGGCCTAACTGCAGAACAGGATCTCAAGACTTGTTTTTGTATCTTGTCAGACAGTATGATTTAGAAGATGAAAAATGGAACTCTTCTTCCTGAAATGCTGGGGCTTAGGGCTTGGCACCACCGGCAATGAGTTGATTCTTTCTTTTTTTCTTTTTCAATGAGTTGATTCTTTAACCCCTTCAGGATATGTAAACAAACAATTCAGTGGTGTGTAGGGTTTGTCTTAATTGCTGTTCAAGGGCAGTTTACTAACATCTGTTTTCAGTCTAGGATGTTTTTAATATACTATTTACAAATGCTTGAGCTTCACAGATTAGTCATGTGGCACCAGACTCATGCCTCAGAGTCACAAGGTTGAATGTGGCTCTGGGCAGTGGCATACCAGAGCGGTTATCCTGGTTAGGCTGTGCCTTTCCAAAAGACTTGGGTACTTCCTAGTTCTCATCCTCCTAACACAATTGAGCTGCTAAGGAGACAAGACAGAACATGGAAAAGGAATCTATACATTAAATGAGAATGCCTCGTTTATGATGGTTTTATCAGAAAGTAAATGTGAATATTCTTATCCCCACAACTACCTTGCCTCTCCTTGTGGACTCAGTCATCCTGTCTTCACTGACCAGAAGTTTCAGAGTGGGAAAGGAAAGAGGATGGTCATTAGTGTGGCTTCATTACAAATTGGGGGGAAAATAATCTAGAAACATCTTTACGAAGAATTATTTGTCTCAGCTTGGTAAGTCCACTTTAGGAAACATAACCCGAAAAGATTATGAGGAAGTAATGTTGCCTTTACATATGTTGCCTGCATAGCAGGACTTTTGTAGTAATAAAAGGCCAGAAATAACCTAAATGGACAACAGAGGGGGATGGCTAGGCAACCCATCATAGAATCATAGCCTGGTGAGGGTGGCATCATATATTTAGTGAATACTTGGTACAGGTTAGGCACGTGGCTAAGTGCTTCCCATACATTTCCTAACTTACAAGCTTGTGAGGAATACTGTTTACCGTGAGATAATAGAGGGACAGAGGATGCGTGCTCTGCTAAGCTTTTGACCCTGAATTACCAGTGTGTGGTGGTATAGAAATCAGGAATAGAAATGACTTAGCTTCTGTGGAAGGGTATGGGAAATAAATGTGATAAAAGCTGAAGAAAACTGTGTGAGCACACTACGGAGAAATGTGAGGAATGGGAAGTACATGTGAATGGGAAAGGCAATAAGAACCTTCTCTTCTGCTTTCTGTGGGGTCCCTGTGAAATGAGGGAGGGGGCTGGGGCCCTGTCAAAGCCTCTGGAAACTGGGAAAGCAATTCTCAGGTGCCCTTAGTCAGCATCAGGTTTGACCTACCCCATCTGCCTGCCCTTCCAACTGAGCACTTAGAATCCACCTCTCCCTAATGCCTTGACCGTGAGAAAGCCCTGTGGGATGAGGCTTCCCAAATCTCAACCTTCACAGCTACCTCTCTTTGCTTTTCCTGCTTGACTGCTGTCATGGCTTCTCCTCTGGGGAAATCAAGGCCTTTTCCAGCCCAGACGGTGGTAAATCATGTACTTCAGACTTCCCCTATTGCTTGTTCCCACGGCCCAGCAAGCTCCATGGGCCAAATATGCTTGTTGATTCTCCTGGTGACATGAAGGACTCGAAGATGGGTCTCATGCCACAAGTGCTATCCTACATAGGCCCTGTAATTAACTCTGGCCCACTGCTCTCCCAGTAGGCAGGCAGGGTTGAAACACCCAAAATGTTGGTTTGGATTATTGGTACGTGGGTGACAGTGACACAGAAGGAATATCCTCGAGACCTACCCCCACAGCGTGAGTTTTGGGTCATTGACCAGCTTTAGGGATGGCAATCAGGGAGGCAGGGTGCCTGCTTCTGCTAGATAAGCACGGCTTCTGGCTAAAGGTTGAGGCTTTCTGCCAGCGTGGAGCCCTGGCCTTGGTGAAATGGCATACCAGTTTGGCACAATACAGGCTTTCTGAAGGGGACACTAGGTATCTTATGAATCACAGCTGTTCCCCGGTCCTTACTTGTATGACCTCTGAGGGCACCTCTTTTCATGCTTTCTAGCTTCATACTGCCTGTAGCTAGCTTCCTGACGGTCCAACTTGCCTGACGTTTTAAGTACCTTTCCTGTGTGAACTAATAAGGCCGG
This sequence comes from Meles meles, assembly GCF_922984935.1. Lineage (NCBI taxonomy): Eukaryota > Metazoa > Chordata > Mammalia > Carnivora > Mustelidae > Meles > Meles meles. The sequence goes on along the minus strand of NC_060084.1, from coordinate 18,457,194 downwards.
CCTTAAAAGGCTTAATTTGTGGGACTGGCGAACAGTATATGCAAGTAATGTAGGAAAGAGTTGGTTGAAGTGCTGTGACGGCCCAGCAGAGGGATTTACTCTTAGCTGCAAGTAGGATCCGAATAGCTGCGTTATAATGAAGAGGTGCCCAGCTTGTGGTTCGGGGTTAGGGTCATTAAACAAAGTTGGGGATAAGTTAGGGATAAGGTCTGGCCAAGAGTAAGCTGCCTGTTATGTCTCGTTTCTGTGGCAGTGCCAGATGCTTCTACACACAGGGCCCCACAGCCCCTTCTAGTTTGAGGCCCTCAGGGCAGGCGGACATTGAACCAGCTGTGCTTGTTCCTCCACAGGGAAGGCCAGGACTCCCAACTGGAGGATAGTAGCTGGTTCTCCAGGCCCCGGCCAGCCATGCTTCTGGCTCCCAAGCCGCTGACACCAATGGCATAGACTTCATAGTGCTCATTACTTGGCACCACTAGTGACTGAGCATTCAGTACTTTTGTCTCTGCCCTGAGTTCTTGGCGTTTAATCCAAGGCTGAACCCCTTGACGTGACACAAGGGTCCTGAGGTTCTTCAGGTGCCCTTCAGTAGAGAGAGATATATGTATGAATATTGTCATACGTGTCCTAACCTAATGCAATATGACTTCTTTTCCAGCAGGAAAGACCTCCCCCAGCTTTTTGTTTTGTAAACTCAAGTGTTTTAAAGCTTTTAAAGTGTTTTAAAGTGATTCGATTTGGGGTCTTACTAATGCAGCAAAGGAGGCAGAGGGCTCAGTATCCAAAGGTGCAGCTTTAACCTTTAAGCTACATTTTTTGTTTCTGTGGAGGGTTTCATGGTTCTGTATGTGCAGTCCTCTGTATGACCCAGTAGTAGATTAGATAGAGGAACCTTGACCCACAGCATCTGTGGACACCTGTTGAGTGATCACTAGAAGAAGGAAAAGGAGAGGTTATGCTGTGTGTTAGGTATGGGTTTTTCCTCCAGATTTAAAAATGAGAACAAAACATAATATGTGGTACTTCAGGAGAATTCTGACTAGTGATAGATTTTTTTTCCTCTTCACTATGCTGTAAATGTCTTTTAACGAGGGGCTCACACTATACCCGGAGATCAAGAGTCACATGTTCTACCAACTGAGCCAGCCAGGTGTCCCTTTATAAATGTCTTTTTAGTCAATCTTTTTCAATTGCAGAGCATTATCAATGCTTAAACATTTGATTTTTTTTTTTTTTTTAGGTGATTGAAGTATATGACTTGACTAAAGTAAAGTTAAAATATTGGTAAGTTTACTTCCCTGTTGGTATCTGTCACAGGATTGGTACAAATGGAGTTTATCAATTACCCTCATTAAGTTAGTAAAGGATTCCCATCCATAGCAGTTCTAGGATTACAGCCTAGTGCCATGATTTCCTCAGGCAGCCTCCAAACCTACTCAGCTTTCCAGGGAAGAGAAGGAAACCTTGTTAAGGACATGGTGTGTTTTAAACATTTCTCATATATGTCAGCTCATTTAATCCTCACAACAAAGGAGGACCTCAGCTCAGAGGTGATATGGCTGTCTTATGGGTCACAGCTGCCATCCCCCCACCCCCCATGGGTCTGACTCCAAAGCCTGTGAATGCTAAAGAGAATGCCAAAGGGACTGCTGTTTGGGGGGCCAAAAATCTACCTTTTTTTTTTTTTTTTAAGATTTGTTAAGATTTGTTGAGGTGCCTGTGTGGCTCAGGTGGGAAGCCTGCCTCTCCCTCTCCCACTCTCCCTGCTTATACTTGCTCTCTTTCTCTCTCTCTGTCAAATGGATAATTAAAATCTTTTAAAAAATAAATAAATAAAAAGATTTCTTTTTCTTTTTTAAGATTTTATTTATTTATTTGACAGACAGAGATCACAAGTAAGCAGAGAGGCAGGCAGAGAGAGAAGGGGAAGCAGGCTTCCCACCAAACAGAGAGCCTGACGCGGGGCTCAATCCCAGGACCTTGAGATCATGACCTGAGCCAAAGGCAGAGGCTTTAACCCACTGAGCCACCCAGTTGCCCCAAGATTTACTTATTTTAGAGAGAGAGTGCATGCAGTGGGGAGGGGCAGAAGAGAGAGAGACAGAGAGACTTAAGCAGACCCTATACTGAGAGTTGAGCCCAACCCAGGGCTCAATCTCACAGTCCTGAGATCATGACCTGAGCCAAAACCAAGAATCAGATACTTAACCAACTGTGCCACCCAGGCACCCCTTTTTATCCTTTTTTTCCCCATCCCTCCCTCCCTCCCTCCCTTCTGTCCTTCCTTCCTTCCTCTCTCTCTCTTTCTTTCTTTCAGATTGTATTTATTTGAGAGAGCAAGCACACTTGATGGGAGAGGGGCAGAGGGAAAGAGAGAAGCAGACTCTACACAGAGCATGGAACCCGCCATGGGGCTCAAGATCACGACCCGAACCAAAACCAAGAGTTGGACACTCAGCCAACTGAGCCACCCAAGGGCCCCCCAAATCTGCTTTTTAGAAAGAAAATGGGAATAGCCTATATCCTAAAACAAATATTTGAGCTCCCATTATGGCAAGACACTGTGCTAACATCCAGAATACTCCATATAGTAAGCTTCTTAACAGGCTTCCCTCTCCTTTGTGGGAGCATGAAAGGGCCCACTTCCTGGGGCTGGCTCAAGCAGCATTTACCAATAGAGAAGTAGATAAAGCAAATGTGTAACAGCACTGGCCCCTGCAGATTCTTTTTGTCTTTCAGTTCTGTTGGAGCCTTTGTACCTCAAGGTCTGGCTTCTCTTTTCCCTCTTAAGAGTTGGTGGTGAGTAAAAGCATGGGGTCCAGGGTCAGCCTGCCCTGCGTTCATCATTCTGTTACCTCTGTGACCTTGGAGAGTCATTTAACCTCTCTGAGCTTGTTTTCCCATCAGAGAAATGAAGCCAGTAATGTGGCTGCTAGGTTAGGAAGATGACATGAGACACTGCTGGCAACGCATATAGCACCATGCCTGGTTAAAAAAGAGATGTTCCAGAGTGCCTGGGTGCCGCAGTCGCTTGAGCATCCAGCTCTTTGTTTCAGCTCAGGTCGTGGTGTCAGGGTTACGGGATTAAGCTATGAGTGTGGAGTCTGCTTTAGCAGAGACCCTCTCCCTCTCCCTCTGCCCCCTGCCAAATGAGTAAATAAATCTTTAAGAAGAATAGAGTTATTCCACAAGTTGTGCTGATTTTAAAAATATGTTCTTTTTAAAAAATATTTATTTGTCAAAGAGACAGAACACAAGCAGGGGGAGCAGCAGGCAGACGGAGAGGGAGAAGAAGGCTCCTCACTGAGCAAAGGGCCCAATGCAGGGCTCAGTCCCAGGACCCCGGGATCATGACGTGAGCTAAAGGCAGACACTCAACTGACTGTGCCATGCACATGCCCCTAAAAAATATTCTTAACCTTTAAACATTGTTCTTAAAGTCATACATGCCATATCTTCACGCTCATCATTGGAAATCATGTGCTTCCCTTCATTCCCAAGCCCCTCCCCCTCAGGTGTTTCCCCTTTGCATGGGTTCCATGTCCCCCCACCCCACCATTCACCCAGTCCTTGAGTGTTGGCTCTTAAGAAAAAAAGCTGTTTGGGGCACCTGGGTGGCTCAGTCAAGCGCTGGACTCTTGGTTTCAGCTCAGGTCATGATCTCAGGGTCCCATGTGGGGCTCTGTATTCAGAATGGATTCTGCTTCACGTTCTTTCTCTCTCTGCCCCTCCCTGCTTGCTCTCTCTCTCTCTGTCTCTCAAATAAGTAAATCTTTAGAAAGAAAGAAAGAAAATAAGCTGCCTTGCTTGGCTGTACTGTTCTTTTAAGATGTTTATCCCCTTTTAAGAAAGTTCCTTTTCGGGGCGCCTGGGTGGCTCAGTGGGTTAAAGCCTCTACCTTCGGCTCAGGTCATGATCCCGGGGTCCTGGGATTGAGCCCCACATCGGGCTCTCTGCTCAGCAGGGAGCCTGCTTCCCTTCCTCTCTCTCTGCCTGCCTCTCTGCCTACCTGTGATCTCTGTCTGTCAAATAAATAAAATATTAAAAAAAAAAAGTTCCTTTTCAAGCCAAACTATTAGTAGGCATCCTAGGAAAGCACATTAACACTTCTGTTCCTGTGGCCACTCTTTATCCAAGTGCAAATGCCATGGGGCTGAGACTGAATTTCCTTCTAAACTGCCTGATGACCACACATGTCTTGGGAGGCCCTAAGGATCAATTCTGTCTATCAGCCTCAGGAGACTTGACTTGTTCTGACTTCATTAAAAGTTCTTTAATTAAACTTGTGTTTTGGCGTACTTGTAAACTCGCCTGCCTGTGTTTTAAGAATAACTATTCCAGCCGCCGTTTTTAGGGATTTGAGAAGCATCTTTGTCTTTCAGTGGAGTGCACTTCAACTCTCAGGCCATAGCTCCCACCATTGAGCAGATTGACCAGTCTTTCGGTGCGACCCATCCTGGAGGTAAGCCAAGTCTGTCTGATTCCTCTCATCCTCTGTCCCAGCTCATAATGATAAGCCTGGCCAGTGGCACCATCCCAGCCCCAGGGCCCCCGGAAGCCAGGTTCCTGTAGAATTTAAGAGTTGATAGTTGGGTGTGAAGGAAAGCTCCTCCCCCTTGTTTTCAGCCTAGTAGGTTAGTTCGGGAATCAAACACAAGGGAGGTATTGCCAAGCTTGTTTGTGTTCACATCTCCTGATGCCATTCAACTATGTCATTTTCTCCTCCCCATTCCCACAGTGTACAACTCCGCTGAGCAGCTCTTCCACCTCAACTTCAGAGGACTGTCTTTCTCTTTTCAGTTAGACTCATGGACCGAGGCTCCCAAGTACGAGGTTAGCCCTTCCCTTCCTCTGGTATTTGTCACCCAGTATCCAGGTAATAATGATCCAGCAGATGATGCTACTGGGGAAGCTGGATAGGTAGCCTTTCTTTGGTTTCCTTATCTCTGAGGTCTTCAGAGGCCAAAATGAGTACAGTGAGTGGGATTGATAGCAAGAACAAAGCCCAAGCTGGCATTAGCAGGAATAGGGCCCTTCCCACTGCAGAGTGAGGTCAGGCTCACTTTTCAGAGAGAAATTCAGTTGTGCCTTGCTTTAAGCTCCAAATCACTGTTCATTTTTTTCAGTGGCCTAGAGTTTGAGAGTCCCTTCTGGATTTTGAGTTATCTATTGCTTTTAGCAAAATGTTTCGTTCATCTTTAGGTAACAACATCCTTAGGGTCATGAAATGATAGATGTTTGTAAAGCTTACATTTTATTAAAGAAAGCATTCCTGTAATTTTTTCTTGATGAAGGAAAGAAAAACTAAATAAAATTAAAGATGAACCTGTATGCATGGGGTGAGTTGATTGGCCTGGAACCAGGTTTGGCTGTGTGCTTTGACCTGGCCCGTGAGGGCTGGGGAAATGGCAGTGCCTGGCTCCCATGGGCTGCATTGTGCTCTTAGTAAAACCTTGTCTTGTGTTTGCAGCCCAATTTTGCCCATGGCCTAGCTTCTCTCCAGATACCCCATGGGGCAACTGTGAAACGAATGTACATCTACAGTGGAAACAGCCTACAGGATACAAAGTATGCGTGGGAAGCTCAAACTTCTTGGGCCATGGGCTCCCTGGGAGGGAGGGCAAAGCCTCTGCTCATTCTGTGCCTGCCTCCAGGGCTCCCGTGATGCCCCTGAGCTGTTTCCTTGGCAATGTGTATGCTGAGAGTGTGGATGTTCTTCGAGATGGAACTGGACCCTCAGGTTTACGACTTCGGCTACTTGCTGCAGGTCAGTTACTGGCCTTGGGGTGTTGGATTCTCCATTTTATCCATGTTGAGACAGTCTAAAATCCCACATGCTTAGAGATAATTTTTACAAGACAATGGAGATATTTATGGTTAAAGCTTTCCTTTAGATTTGTGAAGGGACAAGACACAGTTTTATCATTAGCAAATCTTAATAAATGACAGTAGCCTTGCTTCCCCCTTGCATATGCATAAGTCTTCTGTGTGCTTATGTGGTTTTGCAGTGCTTCCCAGGCTATTTATTGGAGATGTGTCTTATGGGCTGTGATACTGGTCTGCTCTTCCCTTTCCCCCTCCTTTTTTTTTTTTTTTTTTAATTTTATTTATTTATTTGACAGGCAGAGATCACAAGTAGGCAGAGAGGTAGGCAGAGAGAGGAGGAAGCAGGCTTCCTGCTGAGCAGAGAGCCCAATGCAGGGCTCGATCCCAGGACCCTGGGATAATGACCTGAGCTGAAGGCAGAGGCTTTAACCCACTGAGCCACCAAGGCACCCCTCCCCCTCCTTTTTTTAAGATTTATTTACCCATTTTAGAGAGAGCGTGCAGCAGGAAGGGGCAGAGGGAGTCTCAAGCAGACTCCATGCTGAGCATAGAGCAGGACACAGGGCTCACTCCCACAATCCTGAGATCACAACCTCTGCCGAAACCAGGAGTCAGATGCTCAAGTGACTGAGCCACCCAGGTGCCCCATCCCCTTTACCATCCTTTATGCCCAGTTCTCAGTAGGCTGGCAGTAGGGACTTGCTGAATTGTGGTTTGGCCAGACCCTGCTATGAGTTTTGCTGACTGTGAACAAAAACCTGCTGCCTTCAGTGGCTGGTCTCTCCAGGATCCAGTCCTCATTTGTGATTTACTTGTATGTGACCACTTTCAGCTACTGTGGACCTTGGGCCATGTTTAGTAGTACAGGCCATATCTTTGGCCTGGGAGCCAGCACAGAAGCTGTGTCTTCATGGAGCTCATAGTCTAGCCAGTATTTGTTCATAAATTGAGGTCTTATATCAGTTTCTGGGGCACTGGTTCTTAACTATGACGAATCTGGTATATAAACTGTGAGCTCACTCTCCTGAACAATTGGATGGTTTACAACCTCTACGTTAGAAATTTCTTAAAATGTGGTTTTCTAGCCAAGGCAGAAAATTCTATTTAAAAGAATGTTGCACTTGAGCTATAGTGTTTAATAGACTTGAGATTGAGAATTGAGATGTAGATGGTCAAGTGATTTGGGGTCTCTCTTGTTGGGAGAATCACACCTTGAAACAGCAGGTTAGTCAAGGATGATACAGTTATCCCAGGTGACAGCAGGAGGAGTCCATCAGGGCTGGGGGATTTCCAATTCTGACTGCCACCCTGTACAGTACACTCTGAGCAATCACATCTCAGAGGGTCAGTGGGGAATCACTTGAAGTCAGGGACTCATCAAATTACTGTCCAATCCAGTACTCATTGAGAGTTTCCTTTGGCAAGCAGAAAGGTAGTTTGTCTCATCCAACCCATGTCTCACATATTTCCTTATGGAGTATAACTACTGGGATTTTTTTTGTTTTTTTGTTTTTTATATTTTAATTTTTTTATAAACATATAATGTATTTTTATCCCCAGGGGTACAAGTCTGTGAATCGCCAGGTTTACACACTTCACAGCACTCGCCATAGCATATACCCTCCCTAATCACCCTCTCCCGACCCCTCTCCCCCCAGCAACCCTCAGTTTGTTTTGTGAGATTAAGAGTCACTTATGGTTTGTCTCCCTCCCGATCCCATCTTGTTTCATTTATTCTTTTTCTACCCCCCCAAATCCCCCACTTTGCATCTCCACATCCTCATATCAGGGAGATCATATGATAGTTGTCTTTCTCGATTGACTTATTTTGCTAAGCATGATACCTTCTAGTTCCATCCATGTCGTCGCAAATGGCAAGATTTCATTTCTTTGATGGCTGCATAGTATTCCATTGTATATATATACCACATCTTCTTTATCCATTCATCTGTTGATGGACATCTAGTCTCTTTCCATAGTTTGGCTATTGTGGACATTGCTGCTATACGGGTGCACGTGCCCCTTCAGATCACCACGTTTGTATCTTTAGGGTAAACACCCGAGTAGTGCAATTGCTGGGTCGTAAGGTAGCTCTATTTTCAACTTTTTGAGGAACCTCCATGCTGTTTTCCAGAGTGGTTGCACCAACAGTGTAGGAGGGTTCCCCTTTCTCCGCATCCTTGCCAGCATCTGTCATTTCCTGACTTGTTAATTTTAGCCATTCTGACTGGTGTGAGGTGGTATCTCATTGTGGTTTTGATTTGTATTTCCCTGATACCGAGTGATGTGGAGCATTTTTTCATGTGTCTGTTGGCCATCTGGATGTCTTCTTTGCAGAAATGTCTGTTCATGTCCTCTGCCCATTTCTTGATTGGATTACTGGGATGTTTTTAAGATAGGAAGTCAGTTCAGCTCTCTCAGTCCCCACAATAATTTATAGGAAGATTCACTCCAAAGAATCAGAAACTAAAATAGTCTCCTAAAACTAAGGTATTTTTTCTCTGGGTAGGCTTCAGGTAGGGTGAGACAAGAGAGAAGACTCATACATGACAAGTGCCTTCCCTGTGGCCCCATTTGGACATTTGCAGGTGTCCGGTACTTGGAGACTTTGGGCATACAGTCTAGCTTGACAGGACTTTTGGTGGGTTCTGTAGATCACCCAGGCCTTCCTGAGCAGTAGGATTTATATACAGAGGTTAACGTGGGCCACGCTTTCCCTGCGACCTAGTTAAACACAACCTTTATTTGCCACTCGGTGTAGATGTGCTGTGGCTAAAGACTCTTGGGTTAGTTGAAGAATTCAGTAACAGCTTATTTCAGATGTTGGATCCCTGAAGTCTTCCCTGTATAACAAATGGATTGTTACACATGAAAGAGCTTTGTCAACTATAAAGCTCTGTGCAGAGTTAGGGCAAGGTGATTATGTACCAGGAAATGCAGTCTTCCTCTGGTTCTTGGCTGTATGTAGGGTGGGGGGGAAGTAAAACACTTTTTCTTCCCATCCACAGAGTTGGTGTGTCTTTTGCTGTTCCACAGCTACTGCTATGTGTACATGTTTAACTGGAACTGTTTCCAAAATGTGTTAGACAGAGTCAGGGTTTAAAGATTCTTCCCAAAGAGGAAACTTTTAGCAAATCGGATTTTCTTATCCTCCCACTTTTCTGATTTGTCATTTTTGAGTATTAATGGGTCTGTCAGTATTTGTAGCATGAGGGAGTGGGTTAATAGATGTTTCACTCTTGAGGTCCAGTCTCTGGTTGGGGGTTACCATTGAGAAGCCCCTCTTAACATAAATTCTTATATCTTGTCAGGACCTGGAAAGTGGCAAGAGATAATAGCACCTCATCATATACTTCCGTAGCGTCCATGCTGCTGTGTATTGTGCACGGCTGTGTGGTGCCGGTTTGGGATCTTCATGCCATAAGCTCTGTTGTGGGCAGGGACTGCGCTTGTTTTGCTCAGCGTGTTTCTTAGGTGTCTAACAGTCTAGCCCTTGGTAGTCAATAAGTGAATATTTGGTGAGGTAGATGAATGCAGTTTTTGGAGCTCCACATCAGTTTTGTGGGATTGAATGAGTCTCTGGGATTATTATTTTCTTTCTTTCTTTCTTTCTTTTTTTTTTTTTTTTAGGTTTTTTTAGAGAGGGACGGAGGAATAGGGAAAAAGAGAATCTCAAGCAGGCTCCATGCCCTGCATGAGCCTGACTCAGGGCTCAATTTCATGACCCTGAGATCATGACTTAAGCCGAAATCAACAGTTGGGTGCTTAACCAACTGAGCCACCCAGGTGCCCGTCTCTGGAATTATTGCAAGTAGATTGTGATCTCTTGTAGCACTGTAAGTGCTTGTGACTTGGTATTTCTGCTTGCATGCAGGCTTGCCCCTCAGCCAGAGCTAATAAAGCAACATTCAGCCATTAGCCTCTTTGGGGCCCCGTTGGCCCTAGGTTGTAGGATCTCAGGCTCTGGGTGGGAACCTGACCACCTTTCCCTTATTCTCTGTAGGTTGTGGACCTGGTCTATTAGCAGATGCCAAGATGCGGGTATTTGAACGTTCAGTGTATTTTGGTGATTCCTGCCAAGATGTTCTTAGCATGCTTGGTTCTCCACACAAGGTCTTCTATAAGTCAGAAGACAAGGTAGGGGAAATGTGTTCATAAAGTCAAATAGGCAGTCTCCTTTTAAGTAAACTGTACACCCAAGGTGGGACTCAAACTCACAACCCTGAGATCCAGAGTCACATGCTCTACTGACGGAGCTAGCCAGGCATCCTTCTTTTTAAATCAATATTAACTTAATATCAAATAAATATAAATTGCTCGTTATTTTTCCATAGAACCTGTTCTGTTAAAACTGATAAAGAATTAAATTGAAAGCTCTTTCCTGATGCTATTGGTCAGACTGTCCTGCCTTTTCTTGGGAGACCAGGGCCCATCTGTGGTCAACCAAAGCTGGCTACATTGTTCAGCACCAGTAGCAGGGACTTTGACACTCTTGCTTACCCAACAGTTTAATCTTATACACAAACATAGTTTGTAGACTTTTAGTTAATCTGAGAACCATATTAAGCAGTTGGGATTTAATCTGTTGTTATTTTTCTCCCAACAGATGAAAATTCATTCTCCTTCCCCTCATAAACAAGTTCCATCCAAGTGCAATGACTACTTTTTTAACTACTTCACTCTTGGAGTGGTAAGTTGTGATTCCTTTGAGAAATGTTTCATTTCTGTTGTGGTTGACCATGTACTGGGCACACCTTTGTGTCCACGTGGAGCTGTAACCATGCCTGGCAGCAGGGAAACTAGCCCCAGCTGGCTTTGCCCAGTGGTCTTACAGTGGTACCCTAAAGTGGGCCTTCCCCGCCACTGAGATTGCTCAAAAACACCGGGTCCCTGGTATGTCTTGGCTTCTTTATTGAGGGTAACATGCTGCTCAGATGGAGGCTGTGGGATTCATTCAGGTTAACAGTTTGGGATCTGCACATTTGTAGAACATAGGAGCCTCTTATGGAGCCACAAAACAGGGCGACTAAAAAAGGGTCAGAAAAATTGGGAATGGGGGCACCTGGGTGGCTCAGTCAGTTAAGCATCTCCCCCCTGCTTAGGCCATGACCCCAGGGTCCTGGGATCAAGCCCTGCATTAAGGTCTTTACTCGGTGAGGACCCTGCTTCTCCCTCTGCCTGCTTTGCCTGCTGCTCCCCCACCTCTCTGTCAAAAAAAAAAAAAAAAAAGTGGAATCAGTAGTAGTGAGGGAACAGCAGTGAGATCATAAATTCAAGGGTAGGACAGTGGCAGGAGGGGATGGCACTTTATAAGCTGAACCTCTCGAGTTCAAGGGGCAATGATTGTAAGGGACAAGGACGATGGAACAAATGGACCAACCCTAATAAGACTTACATAGCTAATGTAGGAGTAGAGTCAGAGGTAACCCTGGGGTCATAGGCCTGAACAGATGTCAAGACATGAAACTGAGGAGGGTGTGGAGGATAGGAAGAAGCGTTTGGTGGGCAACATCAGATCCAAGTCTGAGCCCTGGTGAGAGGCTGGACCTTCGGTTCCAGGGGTTGCTGACTCCCACAGAGAGGGCCTAATGGCCAGTCATGACATTCGGAGTAGTTAGGCGCTTTGAGCTCCTGGAAATTCAGGTAGTCTCTGAATCTTCTTGGTAGCCTGTAAGCAAAAATCTGTGCTGTGCTCAGAGTTTTCAATCAGGTGTTTGTTAAGAAAGGTCTCCATGATGTGTTTGAGTTTCCAAGCAGTGGGAGTTGTAGCCCATAGGTTTGTTGGGCCTGCTGCTACAAAGTTTGGAATGGGGGGCTTGCAGATGATTGGGTGCCACCTTCACTGAAAATGTCTGGTTAAGGCTGCTTGGCCTCAGCTGTCCCCTTGACTGTTGTTTGGGAGAAAGCTATTGCCCAGACGCATCCCCCTTATGGAGTGGCTATTTTCGAACATGCCTTTAGAAAGGCCCTTGCCCAGCCTCAGTCACACTCCCTACTTGGACGTTCTTGTTTTCTGTCCCAGGATATCCTCTTTGATGCAAATACACACAAAGTGAAGAAGTTTGTCCTACACACGAATTACCCTGGGCATTATAATTTTAACATGTGAGTATACCTATACCTGCCCCTCCCAAGAATTGAGCTTTGGGTTGAAAATTCCCAAGAAAAGAGAGCTTGTAGCTTTGAGTGTTCACTAATTTGTACCTGAATTCTTACAGTTTTGTGGGAAATGAACATTTCCTGAGTGTTTGTTCTGTTCCTGGTACAGTGTTAATACCTTATGTCTCTCCATTTGTACCCATTTTACAGATAGGGAAGTAGGTTCAAAGAGCTTGGTATCTTATCGAAGATGACAGGGTCTTCAGACCCCAGAGCCAGGGCTTCGGGGGTGGGCTCATTCTGTGTTTGCTGGGGTACGGGGTTGAGATGCGTGGGTAGTCAGGCCTCTAGGGGCCCAGGCTTTATCCATCTGGCTTCTCTCTCTAGTTATCACCGCTGTGAGTTCAAGATCCCACTAGCCATAAAGAAAGGTGAGTAGAGTAAGAAAAGGGTTTTGAAGTTAGTCTTTCATAATGTAGAGACACAGTGATCCAAACAGATATGGTAGCAGGAGGCTTTGCCCACCTGCTTTGCCCATAGCCGCAGCTCCTCTGGCTTGGGCTCTGTGTTCTGGGGGCTGCATTTTGCTTGGCCTATGGTTTCCTGGAGGCTCTCATGGTTTTTTCCTATGATCATGGGATTGCCGGTCCCTGATGGGGAGAATTTCCTACACATGATTATCCAGGTCCTCCCAGATCAGCCTTGTGACTGCTGTCCCCTGCTGGTTCTCTACCCTCTTTCACTCAGGAACTCTGAAATAGCCCATCTGTCCTCCCTCTGTACTCCCAACCCCAGTGCACAGGGTGGCCAGGTCTGGATTCTGCCTAGGGCTGGGGTCACATGTGGGCTAGGCCAGATACCATCCCACCCGGTGTTCTCTTTTCAGAAAATGCAGATGGTCAGACAGAAACATGCACAACCTACAGCAAGGTGAGCTTCTATTTTCCTACCTCGTGTAGCCCCAAACTGAGGTGGGTGTGAGCCTGCCAGCAGTCTGGGGCCCATGTCTTCGGGGCCAGCCATTGGTCACAGGCATGACTAGGTCCCTGCTAATCCCTTACCGACCCCATCCCTTTTGCAGTGGGACAACATCCAGGAGCTCCTGGGCCACCCTGTGGAGAAACCTGTTGTCCTGCACAGGTGAGTGGGAGGTTGCTAGCTCTGACCACCCCATCCTGCTCCTCACAGCCCAGAAGACCTAGGGAAGCCTAGCAGTGCCTGGGGCTTAGAAATGACAGAAGTTTCTGTTGTTGCCACAAATATATTTCCCGCTCCCCATCCTGCACATTACCACTGGGCCAGCTATTCTGCATGTTCACCTGCACCAGAGAGGTTTCCCCCTTGGGGATAGTCGCCTCTCCAGGTGGGGGGGGCCTTTCACCCCTGGTTATTCAGAAAAGGAAATTTTCACTGGCTGTCCTGGGCTCTTTTTTTCCCATTAAAGTTGCCACATGCTGTAGTCTACCCAGTTGCCATGCTGTCTGAGGCTCCTCCCTCCTAACTTGCCACTCCAGTCTCACTGTGTAATAACTTCCTGTACCTCACTGGACTGTGTAGGATTCAGAGCTTGAATGATATCTGTCACTACCCCTGGTACCTCAAGGGCCATGTGGGAAACAGACAGCCATGAGAGACCACTGGCCGGTAGCCCCCGTCCCAAAAGGGACTGTATTCCCTGCCTGGCTTCAGCTTCTGTCTGCACCTCTAATTCTGGCTTCTCTGGCCTCAGGTCTTCCTCCCCAAACAACACCAACCCATTTGGCTCTACATTCTGCTTTGGTCTTCAACGGATGATCTTTGAGGTAAGCCCTCTGCGTTGAGGGGCTGGTGGCCATGACAGGGACAGGCAAGTGATGGAGAAAGGTTGGGGAGGGCCTAACAGCCCTGCTGGGTGAGTTAATCCTTCCCCAGTAACCCTGTCTGCTAAGATCTGACCTGTCCATAATGAACAGTAAGAGTACGGAAACAGTAGAGTTTCTGGGGAAACTCTAGGTCATGGAAGCTAAAGCGGTAGTCTGTATCCAACAAGATGAGAGGTAACGGGGATCCCACATAGGTGAGAATGTAAATATGGTAGGAAAGGGAACTCCAGGGAGCAAATGGAGCTCAGCATGGGAGTGTTGGGGATCTCTGAATGCCATGTGAAAGAGTGTGCTATGGGTGAGTAGCTCTAGAGGTCCCACTGGCTTGGCAGAATGGGCTGTCCCTCTTCTCCCTTTTGGATGCTACACCTTCACTAGGCCCCCAGCAGTTCCAGAAGGACTGAATCAGTAGGTATGGTGAAGTTTATGTATCCCAGGAAGAGCAGGCAGTTGCTGGACCAGAGGTGACTCCTGGCATGAGTTGGGGGATGTTGAGGGATCAGGTTACCTCTCATCTTGTTGGATACAGACTACCGCTGTTCATTATGCACAGGTGTGTTACACATACAACATCCATTCTTTATGCACAGGAGCTGCCCCAAATCCCTTCTCTGTAGTCACAGCCCTAGTACTGGTGGTTTTTGTGGATCTGATTGCCTACCATGTCTACATCCCTCCTACTCCTCCCCTTTGACTCATTGTCTGCTTCCCACACCAGGTCATGCAGAATAACCATATTGCCTCGGTGACCCTGTATGGCCCCCCCCGGCCTGGTGCCCACCTGAGAACAGCGGAGCTCCCCTAAGGACATCACCACCCATGCCCCTCTGCCCCATGGAGCTGTGCTTCGCGTCCTATTCAGTGGGCCTCCATGTGCCACCCTGTGGGTTTTCTTGGACACCTTGCCAGTGTTGAAAGGCTGTTATTCTGAGGTGGGGCTCAGACTGGGTGCTCTGCCATGGGGTGAGAAGCCCAAATATTCCTCTGTCCGTCCTCAGCCTGCTGGTGCCAACAGAGGACAGAGACTGCAAAGAGAAGCACAAACTCTGAGCCTTGATACCTGGACCCAGGTGACCTCAACTAACATGTATGGAGGCAGAATTCTGTCTCTCCTGTTCCATACACATTGGGAAAAGTTCGGACTCTTTCTGTGGCTAAGGACACAGGCACCAGGGACGAGGACGAGGACGAGGTCCCGCCTTTGGCCCATCATTGCCACGTGACCCTTAAGGCAAACAGGTAGCATGTCCATAGTACTTGGTTGCGACTTTTGCACTACATCCACTTTAGTTACTTGATGAGCTGGCTATGGCCAAGGTGGCCCACCTGCCCTTCCCTATTCCTTCCTTGCACGCGCTCCCTACCAGGCCCAGTAGGCACGCCCAGCTCATTGAAACACACCTTTTTACCATCCAGATAGGTGCCCAGCCCTGGGTTCCTACCCCTCTTGGAGCCAGCCTTCAAGGTCACCTGTGCCCCTGCTCTGCCCCAACTTGGCTGGCAGGCTGCATGTTTCCATCCTGTTTGCCTCTTTTATTTAATGCCAAAGTTTTAGCCAAAGACATCTTCCTCCTTTTATTGTTTCAGCATTCTGTTCTGCACTGTTGGCTGGCTCTCTTGCCCCAACCCTGGGCAATGTCCCCTGGCCAGGCCCATTCATGGGTCAAGGCCTCTGGGGCTCAAGGAAGGCTGAGCTGCTCAGTCATTTCATGGGTCTTGCTAAGGAAAGTAGCATATGTGCTTTAAAAATAATCCTTTTGAAAAGAATTGAGAAGAGAAATGTATAATTTTATCTCATTTTTAATATTTTGGTCTAGCAACTTGTGATACATAGATGACAATTTTGTGAGTTTTTCAAATGTGTGTACAGATTTTTGTAAATATGACTCTTTTGTAATTAACTCATGTACAGCCTCATCCTGTAGAGTCTAACAATGAATGTGCAGGGGACCTGCCCTGGGCTTCTAGGTGGTTCCTGGACTTACAGCCAGGCTTATGTGGCGCTCCCATAATTTTGTGACTGACTGGTGTCTTCCCATTTGGACTGTGTGGCCTGGCCACAGACCCCCCCACACACACATCCCACTGTAGGGCCAGCCAGGACTATCCCCATCTTCCTAGAATAGGGGAACCTTCCTCATGCCCTGCCCATACCCCTCCAATAAAGACCTATGCCCTCAGCAGCGGCTCGCCATGTGCTGTTGCTGGGATATTTGTACTAAAATAAGCATGGAGGTGTTGATTTTTAAGAAAGTGGGTGAAGAACATGGGAAATTTTATGGTGGAGTCATCTTAGGTTCCTTGTTTCTTCTGAGTGGGGCAGCACAGCCCCTGGTAGGAGACTAGCATTGTTGTGTGTGTAAATTATTAGGTGGTAGAGAAAGACTTCAGGTAGGACTGTGCACTTGGTTGTCCCTGTGTTCCTCCCATCACTGGTGTTCCAGCCAGACCAGGGCCCAGGAGGGGTTGGCTTAGGGAAAGGAGACCTCTAGAAGAAGATCTAAAGATCAGTACAGGGCTGAAAATCCAGTTTGGAGGGGCAGGTGGGAAGCACAGTGCCTACCTTCAGAGTGAGTTGTAACAAAATGCCCCCACACCTCCTCCAGCCTTGAGAGAGACCGGCATTTGGATCACACTAAGACTTCCAAATCAAGCAGTATGGTCAGATTCTGTGAGCCTCTGCAACCACTCATCCCCAACCCCCAAAAACCTACTTGGTGCTAGGAGGACCAAACATGTCTGATTGGCAGAGCCTGGTGCCCTAAGGCCTCAACCCTAGATGTCTCAAAGGGCCATTATTCGGTTGGTTCTACATCAGATCCCAGTAAGGTAGGTCAGCAAGAGCCAAGCTCAATCTTAACTCCCTGGGGACTTAATGGAGGCAGACTTCCGGGGATATGGGCTAGATTTTGAAATCTTCCACCTCTGGGAAAGAACTACATACAGGACAATAGCCATCCTGGGTCTGAGTGAGGAGAGCTTGAGGCCATGAAGGTGGCTAGGGGCCCCACTGGAAAGAGCCAGCAGCGACAGGCCACGGACGGGCACAGGCTGGCCCTTGGGGCCCATTCAGTAGGCGCCACATAAGCCAGATATCCGCGGCTGAGAGCCCGTGCACTACAACCAGCTCCCGGTAAAAGCAGGGGTCAAAGGTGCGCAGATGCGGCGCTGCTGAAGGACGGGGAATGCCAAAGGTGCGGAAAGCAGGGTGGGGCTCGGGTGTGAGCCGAAGGCGCTGTAGACACATGCCCAGAAAGACGTCGTCAATGGGGAAAAGCTCAACTTGTGCGCAGGCGCCGGCCAGGCGACGCAGCGTGGCCCCTGAAAGCACAAAGCCCCCACCACCAGCGTAGGCCGGGTAGGCGGGCAGGCCATACACCGCCTCAGGGATATAGTATTTACTGGCCCGAGCACGGATTGGCCGCGCCTGCACGATCACATCACCCGCGAGCAGGTCCTGCGCCGGGTCTCGCGGCGCTAGGAACTCTAGCAGGTTCCCCACGTGCACGAACACGTCTGCGTCGCCCTTAAAAACAAAGCGCACGTTGGGGCAGTAGGCCGAGGCCCAGGCCAGAAAGTGGATCTCCTTGAGCGTTAGGTTGAAGAAAGTGTCGTCGAAAGCCCAGAGCAGGATGTCCGCATACTCCCGGCTCTCAGCACGCAGCAGGGCAGGCCAGTGGGTTCGCGTGCCCTCCCCCTCCGCTTCTGCCCCATCTGTGCCCGCGGCCCTGGGCACACCCATCAAGAACACGCGGCGCACGAGCGCCCCCTGCACGCGACCCTCAGCACCCCACGTCTGGCGCACGGCTTGGCGCCGCTCGAAGTCCGCCGCCACTGACTTGACCGCGATGAGCAAGTCGGGTCCACCTTCAGGTGAGCCATCTCCTCGGCACTTGTGCGGCTGATTAATGAGAAGGGGGAAGCGCCGCTGGTCCTTGGCACGCAGATAGCGGCCAAAGTCAAAGGGTCCCGTGGGTGTGGGCGGCTCCGGTGTGTCCCTTTCGTAGGCCGGCGGGGCTGGGTCTGCGCCTGCGTCCGGTGCCTGGAAGACGCGGAGTACGGGGGTGGGCTCCGGCGCTGCCTTCCTTTGCGTTCGCGGGGCGCTTGTCGTCGGGGCCGCGCCTTCGCGCTGTGAGTAGAGAAGGAGACCGAGGGCGGCGCCGAGGAGCAGCGTGAGCGACGCGTCCCCACGGAGGCGCAGCCTCCGCCTCATGTCCGCGTGGCAGGCGCCCGCGCCCCCTGCGGAAAGACTCAGTCAGGGGCTCGCGACGCGGAAGCCATTGGCCGGGAGGGGCTCCCGGCCTCCGTCTCCCCGAGGGGAGGGGGCAGAGGCCAAACGCCGAGGGTCTCCGCTACCAGCCATTCATCCCCCTCCAGCGTTCTCCTGCTCTGGGCCGTGGCACACCCCCACACACTGGGTTGGGTACCCTGAAGGCGCTGGAAGTTTCTCCTAGTAGCCAATCCCCACCCCCTCAGCGCCGGCCCAGGACGGTTCCCTCAGGCCGGGAGACGCGGAGCTCGGCCCTGTCCCCCTCCCGCCCTTCCCGCGCTGAAGCCGAATCCCTTCTACCCCTCCCTACCCACCACGTTGGTCCTTGGGATCCTGACACTCACGCTTGTCCCTTGGGAGCGGCGCAGCCCCGGACGCCAGGGCCTCCGGGGCTCAGCGCAGGGTCCCAAGGGCAGCCATGGACGGGGCCTGGGCCAAATGCAGCGTTGGCAGGAAAGGGGGGCCGGGGCTGCTACCACGTGACCCTCCAGCTGTGCGCGCCTGGACATCTGGAGCTCAGCTCCGCCCTGGCGCCGCGGGGAGCGCTGTCTCCAAGTAGAGATTAATCTCTGAGAGGAATCCCCACGGGCAGCTCTCTGTGGGAAGGCCTGAGGGGGAGGTGGTTTCTGGTCTCGGTGTGGACTCAAACTCCCCAAACCTGCCTTTTGTTGGGGCAGGAAGAAACATTAGCCTCTCTGGTTAATCTCTGCACCCCCACCTCTCCGGAGTGGGGCAGTGCCTAGGCTAGCGGGAGTCCAGGGCTCCAAATCCTGGAGGCTGAGCCTCTTAGGCATCTACTTGGCCAAGATCCCAGGCTATCCTTGGAAGCACCTCTCCTCACCTCACCAGCTGCCCAGGTTCAACCAGGCAGGACCTATAATCATAAATGGCCCCGGATATATGGCTGCCTCCTTACTCCTGGTTCTGTCATGTCCCCTCCCACCCCAGCAAACACACACACACACACACACACACACACACACACACACACACACCCCAACAAGATGGCTTATTCAATCACAACTCTGGTAGCAGCTCTCATTGCTCATGCAGATGGGGACTGCCCCTCAGGGAATGTGACTTGCCCAGCAACATACAGGCAGAAATTCAGAGCATTGCCCTAGGTCTTCTGGAATTCAGTCTGGGACTCTTTGTTCTGTCCTCCCTTGCCACTCTCCCCATCTGTCCGCCAGGATACAGGACAGGGGCCAACCCTCTCTGCTCTAACTTCACAGGGGAGCACTTCAGTCTGTCTCCCCAGAGGTACCTCTGGCCCCCTAGTCCCTCGTGCTCCAAACCAGCAAAGCCTCCTACAGGCAGAAATAACCAAGCTTGGGTCACTGCAGGCCAGACTAGACTAGCAGGGACAGTTCCACTGGAGGGATTCTGAAGTAGGCCTGTGAGTAAAAGGTCTGATCTGGGACCCCAGTGGACAGAAAGTTGTTCTGGAGATCGAGGGCCCCCTTACCTGAGCAGGCAGCCCCACCCTCCATCAGACTGAAAAAGGCAGAAACTCTGAGGGCCTCCTGCACTCTCACTGCTCATCCAGTGTCACCATGCCTGTTCTCTTTCCTCCTAACAGCTCGCAGTCAGTGTTCATCCCTTCCCTCCATCTCTGCAGCCACTGCCCTAGCCTGGGCCTCCACCCTTACACTCCCTCCCTCCACCTTCCCCTCTCCCTCCTCACCAGCCTCCCAACCTTAACTCCCCAGACCCTCTAAATGCTTCTCACTGGCCTCAGTATAAAATCCAAAATCTGTCGAATGGCTTACCAGATCCCGAGCTATCTACCTCCCATACTCACAAACTCTGCAAACCCACCCACCACCCCTAGATCTAGTCACTCCAGACTTTGTTCTTCTAACATCCTCTGTCCTTCTAACTTTCCTCAAGACCTCACCAGAGGCTGGCTATGCCCAGAATGTTGCCATTCCCTCAACCCCCCACTCTCCCCTCTATTCACACTCCTGTCTCTCCCTGGAAGCCCAATCCCCAACCTGGGTTAGGCAGCTGCTGCTCAGTGCCCCCACAACATTTTGTATTTTTCACATTAAAAAAACAGGTAATATTTTATTGCTGTTGCTTAAAATTTGCAGTCCGACACTGAGTATAAACTGAGGGCAGGCAGGTTTCGTGTATCTTGTTCACCACAGTATTTGCAGCACCCAGGATGATGGCTAGGACACAGCAAGTACTTAATGAGTAGTTGTTCAACGAGTAAAGAGGTAAGGGTTGGCCAGAAGCCCCTCATTTGGGGTGGGCAGACTGCTGCAGGTCACCCAT
Source organism: Meles meles (assembly GCF_922984935.1). NCBI lineage: Eukaryota > Metazoa > Chordata > Mammalia > Carnivora > Mustelidae > Meles > Meles meles. The sequence goes on along the minus strand of NC_060084.1, from coordinate 18,436,854 downwards.
GCATCCTGTTAATCTCACAGTATCTGGGGCCAAACCCCCAATGGCACTGCAACAGGAATGGTGGGTGCTTGTCCAGCTCCTGGAGAAGGCAGTCAACATTGCCCAGCAGCTCCAACAGCTGGGCTAAGTGGGGTTACAAATGTGGTCTCAGAGTCCCGTGGATGGACAGGAGCTCAGCAATAGCAGCAGAAGGGAGCCGAGGGTCATTCGGGCGCTCTTTTCTGGTACCCAGGCTAGGCCAGGCTGCCATCGGGATTCGTGAGGCCCAGCAAGTCCTCTGCCAGGCTGGTGAGCTCGTTCTCCTCAAGGGCCTCTACCAGGCGCTGCAGCGTGGCCCTGCGGCCCTCTGCCTGCACGAAGCGTCGCAGCATCTGGAAGGCCTGCTCGTACAGCCCTTCGCGCTCATACTCATAGGCCAGTGAATCGAGCGCCGGGTCCCGCAGCGCACGACAGCCTCGCTGCAGGGAGCGCCCCACTTTGCGCCATTTGACACCCACTGAACGCGCGAACGTTTGTTGGTCCTGCAGGCTCAGCGGCCGGTTCACTGCGGGGAGGAGTGGGAAGCAGAGTGAGCTCGGGAACACCAAGACCGTCCCAGACCCTGCTCCTCCCAAACTCCCTCTTCCCGAGGACCCTGCCTCGACTCTGCACGCGCCTCACCTATGGGCTGACCCTGGAACAGAAAAGTCTGGACAGGCGGCGGCGGCGGCGGCGGCTTCTCCTCTGAGAGAGAGGTGACCAGGGACTGCGAGGGCGCTCGAACGACCTCCATGTCGCCACCCTGGCTCCCTGAGCCGCACGTCAGATTCCGGAGCGCGTCCTCCAACTCAGAGAGTTCCTCGTCCCGGAGCCGGTCAGGCTAGGGAGGGGAGTGCGGCGTCGGTGGGCGTCTTAGCCGCGGATCCCCGCCCCACCCCAAACTGGCCCCAGCCCAGCCGCACCTTCTGGGCGAAGATGCAACTCAAACAGCGTTCCTCATCCGTCAGCAAGGTGTCCAGCCGCTCCGCGCCGGCGCGCAGTTCCAGTTGCAGCGGCACAGAGTGCAGGGCGAGAGCCGCCGCCAAGCACTCTTGAAGCGCAGCGCGCAGCGCCCCCTCGCGGTAAGCGCGGAGAAAGCGGCTGCAGGGCTGGCGCCCGCGGAAACGCACCTGCACAATCAGCTGGGGCTCGCTGCGGTGGATCTTGAGCATCTGCAGTACGTCTGGGCTCCCGCCACTCTCTGCGGAGGCGGGCAGTCAGGCGACAGGCAGTTCCCATGCGGGGCCATTTTTCCAAGCGGCCATGGTGGGGTGAAGCCCACACAGACTCCCTCCCTGACCCTAGCTCCCAGCTGGGAAACAAAATTGGGAGGCACATAGCCAACAACCCAAAATGAAGGCCAGAACCTATCACAGGGAGCAACGGAGTGGGTGCCTCCCCAGACCCATCCTCGAAGCCCCAAATGAGGGTAGGCAAAAGGGATTGGCGAGAAGCTTTGCAGCAGAGAGAGGGGCGCATGCCCAGGGCGGCCATGCCTTCTGGGTAGGAGGCCCTCGGGGCAGCGGAGGAGCGGAAGGTGTCAGGTCTTCGGTCTCTACTAACTGTGGCTCCCGCTGCCCAGGAAGGAGGCAGATCCCCCAACGCGTTTCAGTTTCCTGTGGCCTGTGCCTTGAGATGGGAAAGGGGGCTCCCAAAAGGTAGGTACTGGGGAGGGGTTTGGGGCAAGGAGTGCTGCAGTGAGAGAGGAAAAGAGAGAGAAGCGTAATTAGAAAGCAGTGAGCTGATTGGTCTGGGGAGTTGGGGGTCATAGAGAGGTGGGGGCGTTAGTGCATATATAGGTAGATCATACACAGACACGGGACACACGTCTACACCCAAGGGCACACATGTGTAAACAGAGAAGACAAAGCCAGGCATCCCTCTCCTCTTCTCCCCCTTTCCCGTAAAATCTTTTCTGTATCTCGGTAGTTAAGCACCAGCCCAAAGAATTGAGGAGGTGGGGCCTCAGCTCCTGGTCCCGCCCATAAAATGCCCAAACCCTCCCAGTTCCTCCTCCAAGTACCCGCCACCCACACACCTGTCAGTGCAGTCCGCAGAGCTCTGTACACCGGCACCTTCTGCTGGGCGTGAGCATAGGCATCAGATAGGACCACCTTGTCCAGCGAGGACTCTACAAACAGGTATGCGCTGCCCACCCACTCGTCGAGCCCATTTGGCCCAGTCGCCATCTTGTCCCCTGGAGACACAGATAGTCAGGCATCCAGATCATCGCCCACCCAGCCCAGGAGACAACTGTCTAGTCCTGTGTGGTTCAGCTGCTCCCCACCCCCCGCCCCCAGCGGGCACACTTGTGAGGGGAAGTTCATCCTCTTACAGGCAGCCCCTTGTGCTTCTAAATCTGCACAGCACAGCCCAGCTCAGCCCAGACTTGCAGTGAGGACTGTCGTGCCACTATCTTCCCAGAGAAAGTGCAGGGTCACAGTGGCGGAAAATGTGAGGTACTCCCCTGCAGTGGTGGCAGAGAAGGTCTGCCCTCTCCTCATGGCAGGAGGTCACTCTTTGAAAGCTGACAAGAGACATCCTTATCCTGGATGTGCCCATGCCCCACAGCCAACAGAACCTGGTATGCCTTCAGCCTAAACTTGAACCCCATGATCACTTCGGGACAATAGCCCTCACTAGGTTTTGTCACCTGCATTCCTACTATATACCTCCTGGGTCCATTTCAAAGGACACCTGTAGTTTTCACCTGCCCAGATTCCCTCTCCCAATCCTGATTCACCTTTGGGGCCTTCCCTCTTCCCTCTTCTCAATCCACGTGCCTGTTAGGAGCCCTAACTCCACTCCCTAATTCCAGGTGTGCACAAGTGAAATAGGCCTGGCCAAATCCACATATTCTACTCCCCTTTCTAAAGTGATTAGTTCAAAATTGGGCATAGGATTTAGGTTGGACCAACCAGTCAGAACCAGCCTGCAACTGTGGCTGGACCTATAAGGAAGAGAGACACTAGTTTCCCTTCCCATGGGACTGAGCTGGAAGAAAGGACAGGACTCCTCTGCCACTGCAGAAAAGAGCCTGGCAGAGAATAAGACTAGCACAGAAGGATACAGAGCCAAGAGATAAAGAGGTGCACACCTAACCATGCTATGCTCTTGGCTCTAGCTGCACCCTGAACTTCTCAGTTACGACATTTAAATCATTCCTTTTTAAGATGTGGTATATATACACAATGGAATACTATTCAGCCATCAAAAGAAATGAAATCTTGCCATTTGCGACGACGTGGATGGAACTAGAAATAAGTCAATCGGAGAAAGACAACTATCATATGATCTCCCTGATATGAGGACGTGGAGATGCAACATGGGGGGTTAGGGGGATAGGAGAAGAATACATGAAACAAGATGGGATTGGGAGGGAGACAAACCGTAAGTGACTCTCAATCTCACAAAACAAACTGAGGGTTGCTGGGGGGGGAGGGGAGTTAGGAGAGGGGGAGGGGGGTTATGGACAGTGGGGAGGGTATGTGCTATGGAGAGTGCTTTGAAGTGTGTAAACCTGGCGATTCACAGACCTGTACCCCTGGGGATAAAAATACATTATATGTTTATAAAAAAATAAGAAATAAATTAAAATTTTTAAAAAATCATTCCTTTTTGTTCTAAAGTCCTTGCAGTTGGACTTTTGTCCTATGCAACTCAAATTGTTCTATTACAGATTTCCTCCCTGTCCAGGCAGAGCCAGAGCCCCTTGGTGCTCATATCTCCTCTATCTTCTGACAAAATCCTAGCTCCTAGATCGGGGTGGGAGGACGGAGAATTCCCAACCAGGAATTGACTTCATTGACCCTCCTCAGTTTAACTGCCTCCCAGTTACTGCACTATGAAGCTGTAGGTGGAGAATTGCCCGGCCTCTTCCTCCCCACCTCACCTGAGGCAACATTCCATCCTTGTCCCAGAAACATTGGCTCAAGACCCCACCTCTTGCCCCACCAGTCACACTTCCTTGTCTCTGATCTCCAGCATTTATATATAGTAGGGTAGGAGGGGGTACTGAGCCCTAGCTGTGAGCACCCTGGATGTCATTGCTCTGGGCAGAACAGATGGGGTGGGCCCCAGCTGGCACCCATTTACATGAGGGACAGGGAAGGGGGGGGAATTGCTGCCACAAGGAACTAGGACCACAGCCTTGGACCTTGTTGAGGAAGGAGCAGGAATCCTGAGCTAAGAGTAGAGGCTGCATTTCAGATCTGCTGCCACACCCTAACCCAAGAGCCAAAGCTGGGACAGTAACTGGGCAGGGCTCCCCAGCATCACCCAGACCTGGCAAGAGAAATGGTACCTAGTGATGGTCCATCCCACCCTCTGTCTGCGCACAGGGGACATGCCTTTTGAGTGCCCACCCCCCCCCCATAACCTTTTGGTAGAAAACATATTGATATTTGTGTAGTTACCCAAAGTAGTAGTCTGGAAATTAAAAGGAAGCTAGCTAGCATTGTTTACCTCTACAGAGGGTGGGGAAGAGAGTGGGGAGAGGGGAGATTCTTATTTTCATTGTATTTAGCAACAAGCAACTTTATGTAAAATAGACCTATGCCCCTTGTATTAAAAGGTAACATAAAGGGGTGTGCGGGTGGCTCAGTGGGTTAAGCCTCTGCTTTCAGCTCAGGTCATGATCCCAGGGTCCTGGGATCGAGCCCTGCATTGGGCTCTCTGCTCAGCAGGGAGCCTGCTTCTCTTTCTGCCTGCCTCTCTGCCTACTTGTGATCTCTGCCTGTCAAATAAATAAAATAAAAATCTTTTTTTTAAAGGCGACATAAAATTGAAGCAAAAAACAAAACATAAATGGGGTAAGACTCTATAGGTGACAAGTGGGACCAAGAGCAGTACAAGACAAGTGAGAGGAGTTAGAGCCCAAAGAGAGTGGACCAGAGGGTAGAAGAGTGTGGGAACCTGTTGTGAAACATTTCCCCTTCCTTGTCTTCTTAGCCCCGTGACTAGAAGTTGCTGACCCCATCATTGTGATCGGCCCCCACGGGCGGAAGTGAGGGCAGGACCCGGTCAAAGTGTGCCTGTCAGGACTGTCAGGGCGGGTACTGGAAACCTGGAGGAAGAGGAGATACTCCATCACACTCACTAGTGGACAAATGGGAGAAGTCAAACGGGTCTGCCAGCCTGGAGGTTCAGCGGCTCAGATAACTGGGACAGGGACCTTTGGCTTGCTTGGTCCGCTGGGGAACTCCTTCCTACGTGTCCTACAGAAGCCCCTCCTCGGGAAGCCCCGCGCCTTACCCACCGGGAGTCCGCCTCTCTGAGGGTGGAAACGGGCCAGCTCCTGGGGACTCTCGGCTGAGCTGAGACTGTGAGCGACTAGCGGGTACCGACTCAAGAAAATAGGCCCCTACCACCAGGGGCCAGCCAGGCACAGCGCGCCATTAATACAGCCTAACGATCCCCTGGCAGCTCCGCCTTGGAGCGCCCCCTACCCAGCTGGCCTGCTCCCAAGCTCCCGATGGAAGTTCCCCTGACTCCAGTTGTGCCCACTCTCATGCCGGGGTCGCATGTTCACCTGGCTGGGACGGGAACAGCTTTTTGTCCACAGACATTTTCAGAACCCGGCCCAGCCCGCCCTCCAACCAGCAGGAACCTGACACCCCCTCGAAAGACCTCAACTGGGACAAGGAACCTGCGAATGCCAACATCCGTACGCTCTCTGTCGCCTCTCACGGAAACAGCCCAACAGGCCGCCGCCACCAACTGGCCTGGGCAGTCGCGGATGACAACTGAGCTGCACCCACCCTCCTGAGCCAGGATTCGCCTCTGCTCGCGCCAGCACCGGGAAGCCCACCCACCCTCTGCACTAACCTGGCGGCCTTGGCCCAGCCCGGATTCACACGCCCGCCGGGCTCCACTGGACTAGGATGCTTCCGGGTGTGCGCGAAGCGCAGGGGTGGTGCCCCAGCCCGAGCAGCCCCGTCAGCCCCGGCGTCCCGCCTCCAATGCTCCCACCGGTTTCTTCCCGCCCACTGCCCTCCGCTGCCAGTCGCCAGCCTCTGGGCAAAGCCCACCTGGTCCGTTGAGCAGGTAAGACATTGGCGCCCGAGACGGCGTAAAGAACCACGGGAAAAGACTTCGGGCGCTTTCGGCTCTTCTGATCCCAGGGGTAGCGGGCCCGGGGTGAGAGCTGCCTCGCTTTATCAAGCAGGGAGCGGACGAATCAACAAAGGGGCACACCCTGGGCACCACAATTTTCTAGTGACGTCTGGGTGGGGAGAGTTTGAGCGGGATGATCTCTGACCTCTCCTACTCCCTGACACTCAGAACGGGATGCCGGTGGGTCCAAGTTCAAGCCTGGCCGCAGGTATCTGAAGCCCCAGGATACATGAGGTACAAAGTGCAGTAAGGGACCGTTAGCCTGGAAAATACGGGGAACTAGAAAACTGGCAAGTGGTGTGAAACGTTGTGTAGGAAAACTTTCGAGCACCCCAAAATGGGCAACTTTGAAGAGGACACACTTTCCGATAAAGGCCGCGCTCTGTAATGGGTCTGCAAAACTCCAGCTGAACCCAAACTGCCCGACCTGAGCCTGGACTGGTCCGGAGTCAGGATTGAAACATGAACCCTGGGCCCCTCAGACCCAGAACTCGAAGCTTTTCTCCACCCAGCCGGCCTTTCTTTGGAAGCACCCGGTACGTCTCCCCAGTGAGGTGAAGGAAAGGAAGGAGCCGCCCCCTCTTCGAGCAGACTCCACAGTGCCCCACCCCTCCCCCGCTTTCTGATTGGCTGGTAGTCCCCGCCAATTAGAAGTCTTCTCCAGTGTCCCCGCCCTATTAACCCTGGCGTCACTCTCTAGTGACTGGCTTGGGATGAGGTCTCTCAACTCCGGACCAGTAAAGTCAACTGGCACTTGCTGAAATTCAGATTCCTGGGCCCCACTTTCACCGGAGAGCCTGATTTAGTAGGTGGGGCGGTAGACTCTGTATTGTGAACAAGTGTCCGAATTATTCTGATATCCCCCGCCGTGTGAGAAGCCCTCATTTCAATGGCCCTTGAGGCAAGGCTTGGGTCCAGTACTAACCTGGAACTCAACAGAAGCTGGGAAGAAAGCAGTTCTGGAAGGTGTCTGGAAGACTAGTCTGGGTGGTGCCGGTGGCTCTGAGTGTGTGTATAGGGAGACAGGAGGCTCTCTGAGCTGGGGTTGGGGTGGGTAGGGGAGGACAGCTTTGTCCCGAGTCAGGGCAGGTGCAGCTGCCCTCCACCTTCCCCAGGGAAAACTTTAGGAGCGAAGAGAAAGATCCAACAGCATTTTCCAAATCCACATATTTGGCTTTATCAACCTCGTACACAGATCGTGGTTGCATTCCTTTTTAGTATAGCATAAAATGTAGATTTGTTCAACAAGTGAGAAGGTAGTATAAAGGAGAATCAGAAATCCTCAGCATCCAGGGGCGATCATGGGTCTGAGACCTGTGCAGTAAGTGAAACTGGGCCTCATGCTTTTTTTAATAATTTGGTTAAATGTTTTGCTGTCACTTGAAATTATTAATAATATTTTCAGCAAAGAGTCCCCCATTTTCACTTTGCATTGGGCTCTGCAAATTATGTAGTAGTTTCTGGGCCACAAGCCTTTGCACACATAGGCTCTGGTGGTCCCCTCAACTTTTTGGCTTTCTGGAGCCCAGAGACATCCCTCTCTCCAGGCAAGAGCTTCTGGAAGTGGCAGAGTTCCCATCTCACACAGGGCCATGGCTGAGCCTGGAGAGCAACTGCCAGAGGAGGTGCTGGCGCTCATCTTCCGCCACCTGTCTCTGAGGGACCGTGCAGCTGCCGCCAGGGTCTGCAGAGCCTGGGCTGCCGCTGTGACCTGCAGCGTGGTGTGGCACGACACGACCATCAGGTGAGCAGGCTCCTCCCTCTCCTGCCTTATCCCTTTCTCATGGAGTCAGGGGTTAGGGATATCTACATGTAAAAGCATAATCATTACTAACATTTGTTGACCATGTACTATGTACCAACCGGTGTTCTAAGTACCTTACATATATTAATTTAATCCTCACGAAAACCTTATGTAGTGATAGGTAGAATTATCTCTATTGCACAGATAGGAAATTGAGGCAGAGAGATTTAATTACCTCCTACAGGTCACTCAGCTAAGTAGTAGCAGAGGCAGAATGGGAACCTGACAGTCTAGAGGCCACGCCTAGCCCCCTGAGAAAGCTGAGTCCCTGGAATATCACTGGCTCTCCCTGCCAGGGCTTCAACTCACGGCAGGCGCAGCTTACATCGTCCAAAGGAATAGGGTGGGAGTTCCCTCCTAGTATCAGTGGCTATTTGGGGGCAACCTGGCATGACCAGGACTGGGAGGTATATGTGTGGGGTGTCAGGAAGTGGGGATGGGCAGAGGCTTCTTGCGGCCAATGCCTTTTTCACCACTGTTCTAACTGCAAGTTGCGACTGTGAGCAAGAAGGCACGCTGCTACCATACCTGTCTGCCTGCCTGGACCATGTTCACAACCTACGACTGGAATTTGAGCCGTCGAAGAAGCCGAGCCGCCGGGCGGCCACTGAGTTGCTAACCGCCCTGGCGGCCCGCACCCCGGGACTTCGAAGCCTGCTCCTGGAGTGCCGCGGAGAAAAGCCGCTCTTTGATGCAGGCCGCGACATCCTGGACGCCGTGCACGCTTTATGTCGGGCCGCCTGCGCGCTGCGCCACCTCGACCTTCGGCGCTTGCCTTTTACGCTGGACGACGCGCTGGTGCTGCAGGCGGCACGCGGCTGCCCCGAGCTCCGCAGTCTTTTCCTTAACAACTGCACACTGGTAGGCAGCGTGAGGCCCGACTCTGTGCTGGAGCTGCTAGAAGCCTGCCCGCGCCTGCGCGCCCTCGGCCTACACCTAGCTAGCCTGTCCGGCACTGCCCTCCAGGTGCTGGCAGCGCCGGACCGCGCGCCTTTCGCTCTCCTGGCCCTACGGTGCGCGTGCCCCGAGGACGCACGCGCACCACGCCTGCCCGAGGAAGCCTGGGCCGCGGTGCGCCGCCGCCACCCAGGACTGGCCGTGGAGCTGGAGCTGGAGCCAGCGCTGCCCGCTGAGAGCGTGACGCGCGTCCTACAACCTGCTGTGCCAGTGGCTGCGCTACGCCTCAGCCTCTCTGGGGATACGGTAGGCCCGGTGTGCTTTGCAGCGCTCCACTACGGCGCAACCTTGCGCGCGCTCGAAGTGCGCGCCGCTGCCTCAGCGGAGCTGGACGCCGCACTGGAGTTGCTGGCGGCGCGCTGCGCGGGCCTGCGTGAAGTACACTGCTTCTGCGTGGTACGACCCTCTGTGTTGCACGCCTTCCGCGCGCACTGTCCGCGCCTGCGCAGCTACACGCTCAAACTAACGCGGGAGCCCCATCCCTGGCTGCCCACGCCTGTGGCGTGATGGGGTAGTCGCCTCTCCAGCATATATGTGTCCGCTGAGATGCTGGCTGGATGCATTTGTCCAGGCGTGCACCAACTGCCAGCCCGCTCCTTCGGGTCTCTGTTGCGTCTTGCGCCTCTGGAAGATGAGCGCATGTAGGATAGCGTCGGGACCATCCCAGGGCGTCTTGAGTCCACTGGACGGATCTCCATAACGGGATCATCCTCCCCCAATCCCACTCCTCTGCTGATGCTGCGCTAGCTCCACGGCCCTGGCGCGTGAGGGGGGCGGGTAGAGAGAGGACCCTGGCTCCTGTGGCGACTCGGGTGTGCGTGTGAAATAAATCCTGTAGCAACACCGCGTCCTCTGGAAGGCGGGGCCGGCTCTGAAGGGGGAGGGCGGGGAAACTTCAGAGGCCCAAGGACCCGACCCGGCTGGCGTGGGATCGATCAGTTGTACCCTTTCGGCTACGGAGGTCAGGGGCGGGGCACTCTGCATCCTTGGAATGACAACGCCCCAGAGTTCTGCGGGAGGGTGCCAGCTTCTCTCCGCATCCGCTCTCCACACCCTTTGCTCCTATTTGCCCTCCCTATCCAGGCAATGGCCATCGCCTTCTAGGGCTTTTCCAGCCCACACCGGGCCGCGCATGGGTGACTTCTCCCGAAGACCAAAGGAGGAAACAGCCTGAGAAGGGTGGAACTAGAACCCGGGTCTTCTTCCCCACCGCACCCCTCCACTCACATTCAATCCCAGCCTTCCCTTTCCGTCTGCTGGAGCGGCTGCCTAGGTCCGAGCCCCGCCCCCGCGGGTTCGCACGTGGTCCCCACCTGACCCCGCGCCGGGGGGGGGGGGGGGGGGGGCGGAGTAGGGCGGGGCGGGCGGCAAACGCAGCACTTTCCGCGGCTTTCACAAGCCCGCGGCACCCGGCCCGAGCTCTTAGCCAGGCCGAAACTGCGCCATGCAGGAAGCGCCAGCCGCGCTGCCCACGGAGCCGGGCCCCAGCCCAGTGCCTGCGTTCCTCGGCAAGCTATGGGCCCTGGTGGGAGACCCGGGGACCGACCACCTGATCCGCTGGAGCCCGGTGAGGGCTGGGGCCCCCTGACTTCCCCAGTGGTCCCCAGGATCCTTCCACGTCAGTGAACATCCACGCCCACCCAACCCCGGTCTGAGACAGGGCTATGGGTCTCCTGATTCAGCTGTCCAGTGTAGTTTACTTTGGAGGGGTTGTGCGAAATGAAGGTGAGGCGACTTCCGCCGGAGCAAGGAAAGGGTAGGCGCCTTCTGGAGACCTAGAGCCTGAGGGATCTTTAAGGTCATTTAGTTCCCACCCCACCCCAATAGACAGACAGGAAAACAGAGACTTGGAGAAGGGAAGAGCTAGGTCTGGTTCTGGATCGGAGTGGCGTCTCGGGTCTGGGACCCGTCCAGGGTTGGAACCCAAGTCTGGCTTCTGCTCTTTCTTTACCAGAACCCAGTACGGAGTCTGGGTCTGGCTAGGGTAGGGACTGACTGTGGTCGCTCCAGGCTAGGCCTCAGAGCTGGTTCTGGCCTGGCCTTGTCCCATGTCTTCATGAGCGGCACGGGTCTCCAGCGTGAGTACGAGTGTGCGTGTGTGTGTGCGTGTGTGTGTGCGTGTGTGCGCGCCAAAGCGCGGGCCTGGCCAAGGGCGAGCACGGCTCACTGTGTTGTCGGGTCTCCGCCCGCACCGTGGGTGGGCGGGCTGCGTTCTTGGCAGAGCGGGACCAGTTTCCTCGTAAGTGACCAGAGCCGCTTCGCTAAGGAAGTGCTGCCCCAATACTTCAAGCACAGCAACATGGCAAGCTTTGTGCGGCAGCTTAACATGTGTGAGTCCCTAGGACCGGGAGGGAAGTGGGTGCGAGGGCCTTGGTGAGTGGGGGGTGGGGCAATTTACGCTCCCCCCCCTCCCCCTTCCCTAGATGGTTTTCGGAAGGTGGTGAGCATTGAGCAGGGCGGCCTGCTTAGGCCCGAGCGCGACCACGTCGAGTTCCAGCACCCGAGCTTCTTACGCGGCCGAGAACAACTACTGGAACGTGTGCGGCGCAAGGTGGGGGCGGCCTTCGGGAACCAGCAAACTCGCGTGGAGGTGTCGAGAAGGCCAGCCCTGTTCTCGAAGACTCTGAACTGATGGTGCCTCCCACTTGCAGGTGCCTGCGCTGCGCAGCGACGATGGCCGCTGGCGCCCCGAGGACTTGGGCCGGCTGCTGGGCGAGGTGCAGGCTTTGCGGGGAGTGCAGGAGAGCACCGAGGCGCGGCTGCGGGAGCTCAGGCAGTGCGGGGGAGGGGGTGTAGGAGGGTTGGGAGGGAGAAGGGGAGTCTGGGCGAGAGGACACTGGCTGCCAGGCAGTTCTTCTGGACAGCTCCTTCCTCTCTCATTTCTTAGTGCCTCCGTCCAAAGAGGCTGAGCTGTGGAACTCAGTTCTGGGCGGATGGATGCTCATCGGAGTGGTCGTGGGTTTAGACCTGCCATTCTGTGGGGGGGTGGTGACCAGGAGGACTCTCAGATGCCTCAGCACCGCCCCCCCCACGCCTTCCCCCGCAGGCAGAACGAGATCTTATGGAGGGAGGTGGTGACTCTGCGGCAGAGCCATGGTCAGCAGCACCGGGTCATTGGAAAGGTGTTCCTCTCCCCCTACCCTTCTCTCTACCACTCCTGAACAAATCCACCTGGAAGTGCCTTGTTGGGTGGGGACAAGGTCCCAAGTGTGAATTAACTCTTTGCTTCCTCTTTAGCTGATCCAGTGCCTCTTTGGGCCACTTCAGACAGGGTCCAGCAGCGCAGGAACGAAGAGGAAGCTGTGAGTGAGAAAGTCAGGAACGTCCACCTCCCCCCCCCCCCCCCCCCCCCCCCCCCCCCCCCCCCCGCACACTTCCAGGAGCCTCCCTGCCAGAGGTCCCATGCAGGGACTCCTTCTCCTCCAGCAGCTCTCTCACCAGGAATCTTCATTGTTCTTCCCTACACTATAGTGTTCCTCAACCCATAGCAATTTCCCCAAGGTCCCCCCTCCAGGACTTTCCCTCTCTCCTTCCAATCCTACCAAGTACCTCCATTCCCAGATTCCTGTGTTCCAGGGCCTTAGCCTGAAATTCCTACCCCCAATAGTCCCTTCCCCCTCACCCCAAAACATCCCAACAGCAGAGGGTCTGGGGTTCAAACCATGCTCTCTCCCTCCCCTCTCTACCCCCAGAAGGCCCCCATTTCTGGGTGGGGAGCCCCTTCTGCCTCCCAACATGTGACTGATGCCCTGGCAACAGGCCTCAGCTCTGCTGACTTGGCTGCTGGGGCCTGAGGGAGGGAGGTGCAGGCTGAGAGGCCTGGGGGATGTAGCTGCCCTGCCCCCTGCACAGGTCCCTGATGCTGGAGGAGGGGAGCTCATGCCCAACACCGGCCAAATTCAGTGCCTGTCCCCTACCTGGTGCCCTCTTGCAGGACCCCTACTGTATCCAGTCGGTAGGTTTTTTCTTCTTCTCCCTTCCCTAGGGCACAAGTGGGCTTATGGAGAGCCTATTCCTTTCCCCCATTCCCTAACAGGAAGAGAACATGGAGGCCAGCCTTCCCCCCCCCCGCCCCCGCCCCACCCCAAACCCAGGCTCCCCAGCATGGACTAAGCCTCCCCCCTCAAATCTTACTCCTCAGACCTGGTGGATGTGGGTACTCGTTAGGTTCTGGCTCTCCCTTGTTGCTTAAGAGGAAGGACTGGGCTCACTCATCTATTTACAGCCCCTCCCAGAGACCACCTCCGGCCTCAGCAGCTCTCACAGGGCCAGGGGCCCTGTCATCTCTGACATCCACGAAGACTCTCCATCCCCTGATGGGACCAGGCTTTCTCCTCCCAGAAGTGGCAGGAGGTAAGACAGACAGGGCTGCCCTCTGGGGAGCTTGTAGGGGAGGGCCTGGCAGCCCAGATGGCTGTGGAGATAAGGGGGAGGTCAGTGCCAGAGTCTGGTTGAAGCTTTTCTCTGGTGCAGGGAGAAGGGCCTGGCACTGCTCAAAGAAGAGCCAGCCAGCCCAGGGGGGGAAGGCGAGGCTGGGCTGGCCCTGGCCCCAAACGAGTGTGACTTCTGCGTGACAGCCCCCCCGCCACTGCCTGTGGCTGTGGTGCAGGCCATCCTGGAAGGGAAAGGGAACTTCAGCCCTGAGGGGCCCAGGAATGCCCAACAGCCTGAACCAAGGGGTCCCAGGGAGGTACCTGACAGGTGAGCAAAGCGTCCATTCTTGCCTGGGAGCCCTGGGGCCCTCTTCTGCAGGTAGACCACCGATAACTAACTTCCCAGCCTTGCCTACCCCTTGTGACTGAGGGGGAGGTGAGGCAATATGATGACCAGATTTCTCAGAGTTGCTCTAAAGAGTACCAGCATCAGAATGCCCTGGAAAGTAGAAGCTCCCATCCGGTCAACCAGTCTATCTAGGGTAGAGCCCCGGAACCTGTATTGTAACGGAGTTCATTTCGGTGATTGGAAACAATGAAAAGTACACTATAGTTTAAGAACCATGGGTGCTGACAATTCCAAACAAAAGGGACATGTATCCCAAGACCCCAGTTCCATCACCCAAACCTCAGGTCAAACCTAGGAAGCAGAGGTGCTCCTTAAGCACCCTCTATGTGGGGAGTCCTCTCCTACCATCTTGTAGTTGTCCTGTTTTGATCCTGATGTATCCAGGTTCCTTAGGAACCTAATGCGGGGTGAACACTGCAGGCCGACAGCAGTTCTCTGTGTGCAGGGGAACTCTCGGCCTGGAGAGGGGGGTGCGGAGCCCAGAGCATCTGCTACCTCCCATGCTGCTTCAGCCCCCCCCTGAAAGTGTGGAGCCTGCAGGGTCCCTGGATGTGAGTATACCTTCAGCAGGGCAGGGGCACAGGGCAGAGGGGAGGGGGCGGCCTGGGTTGGGTCTCTTTGGAGGGGGAAGGGCACCACTGGCTGAGCGCTTCCCCCAGGTGCTGGGCCCCAGCCACCAAGGGCGAGAATGGACCCTGATGGACTTGGACATGGAGTTGTCCCTGGTAAGATGAAGGTGGGGAGGACAAGGGTTAGAGTTACTGAACCAAGCCCTCAGCCAGAGCCCCAGCTCCCTTCCTCCACTCCCCTCCCCAGCTGCTTCCTGGGGTTCTCCTCTGCAGATGCAGCCCTTGGGTCCAGAGAGGAGTGAGACTGAGCTGGCGGTCAAGGGGTTAAATTCTCCAGGGCCAGGTGAGAGTTGTGGTGGCTCAGGACCTTGGTCTGTGCTGCCAGGATTGGGTGGGCTGGACAGTTTGTGTTTTGAAGGGAAGTCCCTGGGATAGCTACTGAGGCTACCCATGCTCTGGCCGGTGGGTGAGAGTGGAGAATGGATGTTTCATCCTGACTGACCAGCGGGCAGGACAGGTGAGGCTCTCCTTCCTCCAAGAGAGGAGGAAACGATGTCTCTCCCTGCTGAGCACGGCCCAATCCTCCTAGGGAAGGACTCCACCCTTGGGGCACCACTCCTGCTGGATGTCCAAGCGGCTTTGGGAGGCCCAACTCTCAGTCTTCCTGGAGCTTTAACCATTTACAGCACCCCTGAGAGCCGAGCCTCCTACCTAGGCCCCGGGGCCAATCCCTCCCCCTGAGACCTGCTTTGCTCTGAAGCCAGCCTAGCTGAGGGGCTGGCCTGCAGCAGCGCCCCCTTCTGGGCTTACTGGTGCCCTTGGAAGAGGCAGAACCAAGACCCTGCTACTTTGCGGTTCTTCTCCATTACTGAGCCCTGCACATAAACTGCATTTTTTTCTGTGTTTCTGGTCTCTTTTCTCGACCGACCAAGGGGCACAGAAGTCATGGGTGGGGATGGAGGGCGACTTTGCATTCATAGAAATTTCCAGATGCTAAAGCTTTAGTAGCGGAACCCCTGGAGAGTGGAGGTGCTTGGGGGCACTAGGCCCTAGTTATGCTTAGGCTCCTGCCCAGTGGCTGGTTCCAGGGCTGGCACGTGGCCACTGCAACCTCAAGGGCTTTTGGGGTCACCTCGGTTCCACAATGCATCTGCTCTGTGATCCTGGGTAAGCTGGTCCCCTTCTCTGAGCCTTATCTGGGATAAGCAGAGAGAGTTCAAGAAGATGGATGTAAAGCTCCTGCTCCCCTCCCGGATTCATTCGGTGCGCCTGGGGTGGGGAGGGAAAGCGGACTATGCCTAGATGCCCAGGGGTGCGCGGCCCCCGAAGCCTGCCTCCGGGTGTCCCCAGAAAAACTCCCCCCGCTCCCCTCCCCCCTCCCAGTTCCCGGCAGCCCTGGCCGCCCCGCCCCCGCCGCAGCTGCTGCTCCCACCCCCACCCCGCCCAGCCGTTTCTGCCTCGTCATCTACTGCCCCGCGGAGGCTCGACCCATGAGTGGGGCCGCCCGGAACGCTTAGAACCGGGAGCCCCACCCCACCCGGCTGGGGGAGGGAAGAGATACTGAGATTGGGCAGAATCCGCGCCCCACCACCACCAGCCGCGCTCGAAGGAGGTCTGTGAGCACCGCCCCTCCACCGGGTTCAAGCGGTGGGACTGGGTGCGGGGGAGGTAAGGGGAGCCTTGTGATCGCTCTTTTGTAAAGCCTCCCGCAGTTTCCCACAACCCTCGCTCTCTAGCATAAGAGACCGCGCAGAGAGGTGGGAGGGAGCCCGAGACCTCCCTCGATGCCTCGCCCCTGGAGCCGCCTGGAGCTCCGGATTTGGCCTCTGATCCTTGAAGGACTGGCCGGGACTTAATTTCGGTATTCAGTTCCGACCGTTGACTTGCCGCTGGGAACTGTGCATCCCACACGGGACAAAGTGCGGCACTTGGCATACTGCAGGGAGGAGGCTAACATGAAAATAACTTGCAGAGCCATGAGGGAGGAGGGGCCAATCCAATCTGTCCCCCACCCCCAACTTGTACTGAGCAGGTCCTGCACCCGTGACTGGGAGACAGCCTTTGGAGGTCTCCGCTGAAGAGGGCAGAGGGTCCCTGAATACAGTGAAGTGATGTCAGCGTGGTGGTGAGATGCTCTGGGGCACACAGAAGGAGCCAGTCTGCCTTGGGGACGCTCAGGCACTGGGGTGGACAAGGGGACTTTTGAGTCTTGGAGGATGGGCCCCCAGCATGGAGTGAGGGGAAGGATATTCCAGGCTTAGGGAACAGCATCTGCAAACATTCACGTGTGCCAGGGGCTTGCACGGTTCTCCCAGCACTGTGTGGTGGAGGGAAGTAGGTGGTGGTGGTGGGAAACCTGGCTGTCCATAGGGGTGGGAGGTGGTTTGAGTGGCCAGGCCACATGATCTTAATTCTCTCTGATGGGCAGTGGGGAAAGCGGGCAAGTAGTTGGGGCTGATACTCTGCTTGGCAGGAGATCTCCAAGTTCAAGCTAGACCAAGTCAGATTCCAATTCTGCCCTCTGGTCTCTCTGAACCTGTCTCCTCATCTGTAAAATGGGGACAATAAATCCTGCCCCAGAGACTTGTCAAAGTCACTACACTTTGAGGGCGATGGGACGGGAGTGAAGGGTACCGAGAGAGACTGTTGCAGGAGGTGAGGAGAGGATGGTGGGGCAGAGGGAGAATGCTGATGGAGACCCACTGAGTAGCAGAGGAACTGCGTCTGTCAGAGATGCCTCATGAAGGGAGAGGGAGGGGCAGGGGATAGTTCTGGTCTCTGCTCAGTAGTCTGGGGGGAGCACCGACAATGCAGTATGGCCAGGAGTGGTGAAATGACCAGGGAGACATCGCATGACACCAGGTGGTAGTGAGAGAGACCTGGGAGGCAAGATGGGGCTAGGACCACAACCACTCTCCAGACGTAGAGCCAGGTAGAGAAGTAGAAGAGTGGCCTCAGAAGGAGGATGAGACCCAGGAGGGTGCTGTGTGGACAAAGCCAAGGCTAAGGGAGGTGAGCTGAGAGAGGGAGTGGTCTAGGGCCTGACCTCTTTGCCGCTTAATGCCGGGGGGCCTTACTGCCTGGGTCAGGCCACCCCAGAAGTGATGGGCCATTGTCCTTGCTTGTTAATAAATGGACAAAGCAGATTGATTTCTGCCTAACACCCACTGCTTGCTAGAGACAGGCTCTCAAAATAGGAAGATCCATGGAAGAAAACAGTGAAAGTTCAGCAGCATTTGTTGGCAGCTTTTATGAGTTGGGTCCATGGCATCTAAGGAAGCAGCAAGAGAAGATTCCCAGGGCAGCAGGGAAACAGCTGGATCTCGGGTGATGTCAGGAGATCTTGGTCAGAGCTAGGACTTATCCTCAGGGTGAGAATAAAGAGCCCTGACTCCCTTCAGTCGGTGAGGGGGGGCTCTCGGCACTTGTGCTCTGGATGCGGAGGGCATTCAGTGCTCTGCAGGCTCTAAGCTGGACAGGAAACGCCAGACTAAGAAAGAGGTTAGGATGACAGAAAAAGTCAGCGGATAGACTGGAAAGGACCCGGCTGTAAGCCGGGTATTGGGATCAGTTGGGATCGTCTTTCTTTCTATTATGGTGGGGAAGCAGGCTGGGAAAAAGAAGTTCGTTTGGATAAACTAGGTCTGAATAGAATATGGGATCCACAGGCAGCTGGGGCTCGGGAGGGACGTGCTGACTGGGGAGAGGGGTAGAGAGTAAATCGGGACCCAGAGGAGAGGAGAGCCACAATTGCCCTTTAGCGGAGGAAGAGAAGTGTGAGTAGACTGGGGACAAGCCCTCTGCTGAGGAGCTATCCGGCCGCCCGGGCTGGGGGTGAGCTTAAATCGCAGCCATGGGTGTTCACTGAGACCCTGGGGGAGAGGTCGAAAGTGGGGAGTCCCGGCTCCCACTATCTCTCTCCCCCTCCCCCATGCAGCCCCCACCATGGGCAATGCGCAGGAGCGGCCCTCAGAAACCATCGACCGGGAGCGGAAACGCCTGGTGGAGACGCTGCAGGCGGACTCGGGGCTGCTGCTGGATGCGCTGCTGGCGCGGGGCGTGCTCACCGGGCCCGAGTACGAGGCATTGGACGCGCTGCCAGATGCCGAGCGCAGGGTGCGCCGCCTGCTGCTGCTGGTGCAGAGCAAGGGCGAGGCCGCCTGTCAGGAGCTGCTGCACTGTGCGCAGCGGACCACGAGGACGCCCGACCCCGCCTGGGACTGGCAGCACGTGGGCACCGGTGAGCGCGCGGAGGCGGGGTCTGAGCCAGAGCGCAGGGCGTGGCGTAAAGGGTAAAGTGGGGAACCGAGTAGTAGTCTCCCCCACCCCCATAGGTATGTGTCGCGGGGATACCGCAGAGGCAGAAAATGAGCCTCAGATATTCCCACCTCCGCCCCAGGCTACCGGGAACGCAGCTACGACACTTCGTGCCCCGGCCACTGGACACCTGAGGCACCTGGCTTGAGAACCACTTGCCCCGAACTGCCCAGAGCTTCGGACTGCGACGAGGCTGGGGTTCCCGGGGCCTCAGAGGCAGTGCAAGCCGGAACGCCCGAGGAACTCAATCCGGAGCTGGAAGCTGGGGCCTCTGAAGAGGCTGAGTGGGATGTGGAACCAGAACCAGAGGCAGAACCCGAACCTGAACTGGAGCCGGAACCCGAACCCGAGCCGGAGCCTGAGTCGGAGCCTGAGCCCGAGCCCGACTTCGAGGCTGGTGACGAGTCTGAAGGTGTGAGGCTACCCAAACTGGGTCGGATTGGCCAGAGCGTGGGCCCCACCTGACCGACCACTTTTTTCTGTCATCTCTAGATTCCTGAATGCTGGAGGAACACAGACAGGCCGCCCCTGCCCAAGCCGCGTAGGACCTGGGATCCTGCCCTGACATGTGTGGGGGGTTGCCACCAAGTCTCCATCTGACCCAGTAACACTAGAAGTGAATAAACTCTAGAGGGTCAGCCTGGGCCGTGTGACTCTGGCTTTTTGTCCAGGAACCAGGCTGTGGGTCCATGCCCTTGAGGCTCAGCAACCTGGGCAGCTTCATGCCCCACTGTCCAGTTCTTAGCCCCATTTCATCCTCAGTAGCCCAAGCCACAACCCCCCCCCACCACCCAGTCCTCAGTCCCAGGCCCCTAGTGTGACTAGGGCCAGACCCCTGGGCCCTGCCCCACAGTCCTTTCCCCCTCCTGAACCAGTTGCGGAGGGTTGGGGCTGTGTAGTTACCTGCCCCCCACTTCATGGAAGTCCTTGGGCCTGGTACAGGGAAGGGAGATTTCTCTCCAGTTGGGGCAGGCTAGAGCTCACAGCCTTGAGAAGTGAGATTAGGAGAGAGGAAGAGGAAGGGATCTTGGGTAGACAGAGTCCACACACTTCATTGTAATTGTTTTAATTGTCTGGCTTCTCTCTGGACTGAGGACTCAGGGAGGGTTATGACCAGTAACTGGCACACAGAAGGTGCTCTACACACATTCACTGACTAGATGAATAAGGACTTTCCAGTTGCAGTTCTGAGTTTTACAGATGGGAAAACCAAGGGCAAGGGTGAGAGTGGGAATGGGTCAGCATCACACAGCTGAGTCTGAGGTGAAACCAGAAGCAACAACCAGCTCTACACCATCTTGATCTGGGGGAGGGGTGGCTCAAGACTTGGGACAACAGCTAGGGGCCTGCCCCTCAGTCTCAAATGTGGCTGTTGCCAGCCTGTGCCACCCTCTGCCAGAGGCCAGCTGTGAGGGTGTGGGCAAAGACACAGGAACAGCACAGGCCAGTGGAGGGGCTGGGGGCTAGGAACAAGGCCAAGTGAGCTCTTGGTCTTGACTCACAAGGCCTAAAGGACTATGTGTGTGTGTGTAAGAGAGAGAGAGAGAGAGAGAGAGAGAGAGGAGAGTGGGGCTAGGAACAGTTGGTGCTTTCCAGAGGAGCACTGCTCCCTCCACCACACCTTCAGAAGCTGCTGCCTCCCAGCCCCAGGAAGCAGAGCCCAAAAATAGGGTATAAATACATGAGCAGTGGGAGAGGTAAAATGCCAGAAAGCACACCCCAGCCCAGCTGGGTCTCTACCACCAGGACCCCTGCCCCTTGAGCCTGTGTGAAAGCCAGACCCACATGCTCAGGCAGTCACCCTAGGAGAAGGGAGATCCCCACCAGGACCCAGTGAGAGGTAGAAAGCGTGAGAGCTGAAGGAGCACCGAGGGGCCAGGTGGGGGAAGGGAGACACTGGAGTATGCAGACACCCAAAGCCATCTCATGCAAGAACAAGTTTCTCCCAAACCACCCTCCATCCCCATCATGCTCAGCCTCCCTCCTGCCCCCAGGCTTTCCCTATGCTCAACAGAGAGCTGGACGTAGGAGGACAGACTCAGTTTGCTTGACATGCTACTACCGGTCCCTAGGCCCCAGAGAGGCTAGCGAAGGACACAAAGGCTCTGATGTTGCCACTCCTACCTCCTGGGATGCTCCTGCCCTCCCAGTTCCCCAAGAAACACCCAGGCCATGGAAGCACAGAACAGTCAGCTTCATGTTCTGGGAGCTGATCTGGAGCCCTCTGTCCAGGGCCTCCGGCTATAACCCTCAGCCAGCCTCAGTCAGGCAGCAGGCGGCCCAGTTCTGCCTCATCCAGCCGGTTAGTGGCCATGATGTGCTCCAGCTGCTGCCGGTAGCGTGCCAAGTCTTGCATGAAGTGGGGCACCCGAGTATTGTCCAGCACCCCGTGGGGCCGCAGGTGGTCTACATCCTCATAGGACACCTGCAGGAAGGAAGCCAGTCTTCAGGGGGAGCCAAAGGTAGCCATGGCTTTCAGGTAGCTGGTCCCTGCTCTCTCTCAGTGTCTCATTGCCGTCTGCTCCTGCAATGCCTCCCCTTCCCCTCCAGATCCACTCCCAATGTTATGTACTCCGAGGCTTAGGTGTGTTTGCTCTCCTAACCCCAACCCAGCTTCTTCCCTCACCTCCAAAACTAGGTATCTAACTGCCTCCTGAACACCTTTCCCGGGATCTCCCTCAGGCACCTCAGACCCCACACCCAATGCTGAATGCCTGGGTGCCAGCTTATGCCAGCCCTACCGGCCTCACAGTTCCCTAGGTCATCTTGAGGGAAGGGACCTGGAATGTCACCCTCCAACTCAGGGTGGCCACTGGTTGGAGGAATTCCACTCTCTGAAGAGCTTTCCCTAGCTTGCTCCTCCCACTGCATGGCCACAGGAGACTAGACTGCCATCAGTTCCACAGGAGTGACTGGAAAGGCAGCTTCCTCCTCCCGCTGCACTCCCTTCTCTAGGTCTCTCTCTCCATTCCAACTTCCACAGAACATCCACAGGGAGCCTTCTAAAGCAAAAGTGACATCTCTGAAAGCTCTCCTGATTCTCTATTGCTTCAGGTGAAGTTCACCTTCCTTAGCCTGGCACAGATACCCAGAGCCAGATTTGGTGTCTGGTCGTTTCTCCAGCCTCCTCCCCCCAACCTTCCTGACTGCTCCCCTGGCCTAAATGCTCGCCTCCTTTGAGGTGTGGTATCTACACATACACCTGCAGCCTAGGTCAATTACCTCTTTGTTCACCGCCCCCGCCCCCCAACCAGGTCTCCCTGCCAAAGAAGCCTGGCACCTAATCCTCAGTTGGGCAGCCATCAGAGGCTCAGGGAACACTGCAGGGACGAGGAGAGCTGGCTGGGATCCCTAGAGGTCCGTGGCCCCTCACCTTGCCCAGTGAGGTCAGCAGCGGGAAATCGATGGTCTGGCGGTGCCGCAGAATGCGCACGATGCCATCCAGATACACCTGATCCTTGCTGAAGCAGCCTGTGGGCGCGGGAGGGTTGTGAGCCCCTAGGCCCGAGGCCTGGCCCGCCCCCAGGCCCGGCTCAGGGCATCCTGCACCCCCAGGCCTCCTTCAGGGCACCCCACCCCAACCCCGCGCGGGAGCCCACCCGGCAGTGAGGTGTCAGTCTGGCCACGCTTGGCGCGCACGCAGTACTCCCAGCGCACGTCAGCGTCCTGCACGTAGCGCGCCAGGTCCTGGAAGAGCTGGCGGAAGGACATGTGCGAGGCGCGGTGGATGGTGTAGTAGAGCAGGGCGGCGCGCCACAGGAAGGGCTGCTTGCGGAACAACACGCTGTGCAGGCTGGCCAAGCCCTCCTCCGTGGGGTTCGCTGGCCGCAGTCCGTACTGCAGCCGGCCCTCGGCGCTGTGCCACGGCTGCCGCGCGTTGTTCACGCCCCGCAGGTAGTGAGTGCCTACGGAGGAAGGCGCCACTGGGTAGGTCATCCTAGGGGACCAGCCTGCGGGCCACATCCTGCTACCTCCTACAGAAGCTCTAGCCGGTGACAGTGAAGGTGACTCATGGTGACTCACGCGTACTCTAGCCCCTAAATTCAGCCTCTCACGCAAATTCTTGCCCCCAACCCCCGCCGCAAATGCATACTCACCCAACCCCAGGCAGTGGGAAGACCCTCCTCAGGTGAACTCACACCCAAGGGCTTAGAGTCCCACACACAAGAATCCTTCCCCACCCATCCAGGGCTACACACACAAGCAACTCTCCCAAACCCACACTGTCCCCCCACGCCCCTCGGAGAGGTGCAGGAACTCCCAAACCACCACAGCCCCACATCGATGTCCCAAATGCCCGTATCAATTTGACGTCATGCTGATGATCCCAGCGAAAAACATCTTTTGCCCAGAGCTACAGGATTCTTAAATAGGGGAATCAGACAGAAAGGAATAGTAATTCCTGTCCCATGCTCTCCTTTTCAGCTCCACCTATCTCCTCCTAAAACCTGGCATTATGTCCTCAACTAATTCCATTCCTAGGACCTGGCCTTCCACCCACCCGGGAGGGCCTCCATGTTGGCTGGGCTGGTGGGGCCCTCAGGGTACTCCCTCTGGCCTGTCCGGGCCTCAGCAGCCTTGTCCCCACTGTCAAGGGAAATCAGAGAGGAAGGAGAGATGTAGAGGAAGAGATACCCAAAAGGAGCAAGAGATGAGGGTGAGCCCAGATAGTGGGCAGGCATGTTCTGGCCTACCTCTGTGAGCCAGAGGGAGGAGGTAGCTGCTCACGAAGGGAAAGGGCCCGTCCTCGGGAAGGAAGGGGAAGAAAGAGAGGGGGGTGGGGTTACTGGGGCCCCTTACTGCCCCCCACCCTGTCCCAACCCCCCTCATCCTACCCACCCACCCACCTACCCACACCCTGACCTATCTCGTGCCGCAGCATGCCCTCCAGCCAGTACTGGCGGGCTCCCGTCAGGTTGATGGCCAGTGTTGGTCGGCTGTTCTCCACCATCATCACTGCCTGGGACAGCAGGTCTTCACTCAGCTGCACCACAACCTGCAGGTGGGAGTGAACCTAAGCCACGGCCACCAGCCCTGAGACCAGGATGCAGGTGGACCCACTGATGCCACAGGGCAGCACAGCCACACACCCTTCACCACCTCAGCTCAGGGCCAGCTCCCACCTTATTAGAACAGGGACGGGGGCTTGCCTGGGATCCCAAGCTGGCCAGGTGTGGAGCTGGGCCTGGCACAAAGAAGAGGGCCTTGAAAGCAGGGCTAGCTCACCTCCCCAACGCAGCCCTCCTTCTGCATGTATTTGCGAACAATGGACCAGATCTGGCACTTGGTCAGCAGCTGGCCCCCCGTTGCAGCTTCGAAGTGTTCATAGGTACCAAACTTCTCCAGGACAGCCTCAATGATGCCAACTGCCTGCACAGAGGGTTGTGGTGGCTGGTCAGACCAGGCCTCTTGGGTGATCAGGACCAGGACAAAGCAGGCAGGCTGGACTGACCTGATGGATGAACTGTCCAGAAGCCTCACAGTACTTCTCCAGCACAGCCGTGGGCATGGGCTCCTGGTACTCGAACTGTGGGTTGTAGGTGTAGTGGGACTGGAAGAACTTGTCCCGCTCTCGGTCCATATTGGTTGGCCGCAAGGCCACCAACAAGCAAGGGCTCTTGCTGGCACCACGGCCTGCATCCTTTTGAGTCTTAGCAATGTGAGGCAGGGAGGCTGCAGGCCGCAGGGTTCCCCCACCTGGGTCCCGTCCCCGTCCAGGTGGGGCCCGACCCTGGGTGCCACCCCCCCGCCGGCCAGTACTATTTACAGTATAGGTGCTCTCACTGCGACGCATGTGGCCACGGAGGCCCAAGTGCAGCTCTGAGTAGGGCTGCAGCTCAGGCCGGGGCCGCAGGGCTGAGGGGATTGACAGAGCCAGGGGCAAGGCCAGGGACTGAGGCCAGGGGTACAGCAGTGTCCCATCTCGGTCTGAGGGCTTCAGTCTATGGCCCAAGGATGAGGGACTGGCTGGTGGGCTGGGGGGTGCCTGTTCATACACCTGAGCCCCTGAGTCCAGCACCATTCTGTCCTGGGGATCACATCCAGCCGGGTCACTCCAACTCCCCACACTGTCGACTTCTGGGGACACAGAAGGGCATGTGGAGGCCAGTATGAGTGGGTGTGGCCTGAGCACAAACAGGCCTTGTGCTCCACAATGCCCTGGCTGGGTGCTTAGTGGGTTCAGGGCCTGCCACCAGGGCTCGGGGTAGCTTGCCCCTTCATCCCCATTCCCATGTCCAGTCCCTCCACCAGGCTCACCCAAGGAAGCTGGACTGGGGGAAACAGGAGGCAGAACTGATACACTCACCTAGATGGTGGTACTGGAACCCCCTTAGCCTTTGAGCTGCTGAAAGTGAGGCCTGAGCCCCTTCATGACTTTAATCTCTGGGTGCTCGGCACCCACCCAGACTGGGAGCTGGTATAGTGTAGCCCCAGCTGCTGGGAGGATGGCTGAGGGAGCCTCACTTCCTTTAACCTGCCTTCCACCTATGGCATTTTTTTCAGTCTCATCCCTCCCCTCCCACCTGGCCCCACCACCTCCGCCAGCCCAGTTGGCCTCAGTCAGGTTGAGTGCCTGCATGCCCCCTTGCTTATGTTAGTCCTTCCACCTGGAATGGTCTCTCTCGCCTCTGGGTCATCTGTTCCAATCCCAGTTAGAATTAGCTTTGTGGGGAGCAGAGGGAGACTTCAGCAAATTCAAGCCAATCCTTGGTCTGTCTCCTCTCAGAGGCCTCTTTCTAATGGCCGGTGTTGGTACGTTCACCCCTTGCTCTGTACTAGGACTCAGAACAATCCAGTCTCTCCCCAGAGATTGACTGATGGCTCCAGATTCTGAACTCCTTTGCCTGTTCAGGGACAAAATTCCAGTATTTCTCCAACACCATCAATCTCTTCCTCTCTACTGTATTCTTGCCAGCAGCATAAATACATGCTGTTATTTCTGTCTTAAAAATACAAAACCAAACCCTCACTTGACCCCACACTCCTCTAGCCCCACCACATCTCCCAGCAGCTGCTCCCTGTTGCAGCACAACACCCATCTGTATGCAATCTGATTCCTTCTTTTCCTGTTTTCTCTTATGTTTCATTTCAATTAGGCTTCTGTCCCCACTCTCCATTGCAACTGATCTGACCAAGATCATCCATGATCTTCATATTGATCGGTGCACTTGACATAATTAATCATTTCATTTTAGAAACATGTTCTCCACTTGGCTTCTCAAGCACACTCAAATATATTCTCCTACCTCACTGGCTGTTAGTTCTTGGTCTTTCTCGCTTATCATTCCTGTCTTCCTGATCTCTTAAAATTATAATGCCTCAGGACTTGGAAATTCCTATAGAAACTTCTCTCCTTCGTTTATGCTTACTCCCAGGGTGATCTCATCCAATTTCATGGTTTTAAGTACACCACTCCAGACTTCTATAAACCTCCAGCCGGTGTTGCCAGTTCTCAGTTCAACATCTTTCCTTGAATGTACAACAGGTATCTCAAACTGAGTATGTTTTCTATCTGGAATGCTTCCCACCAGATAACCGCAGGGCTCACTCTCCCATTTTCCTTAGATTTCTTCACAAAGATGTTATCAGACAAGTCTCCCTAACACACTCTCTTTAAAATAGTAAACCTCCTCTTTCCTCCCCACCACAATCTTCCCTTCTCCATATTATTGGTTTCTAAAGCAGTTATCACCACCTGAAGTACAGTATATGTCATTATTAGTTATCCATTTTCTCCTTTTGAATGTTCACAGCTGTGTCCCCAGAACCCTGAACAGTACCCGATCCAGAGCAGTTGCTCAATAAATGGATGAACTCAAGAGCACTTTTCCTTCTCAGAACTGGAATCATTCTTTCCACGCACTATGTTTCCATATCAATTTCTGATCCCCTACCCCACCTCTCTTCCCTCTGCCTAGTGACCAGTAGTTTGAAAAGATTTCAGGCCTCAGACTTCACTCTTCTCAACTAACTGTACGCTTTTCTGAACTCCTCACTGGTCTCTGGGCCTCTACCTCCATCCTCACCCCGTCCCTTCTTTCATTCTACCTACCTCTTTGCAATTACCAAGAATACGCCTGTTTCTTTCACGTCTCAGGTTCTTTTGCCAAGAATGTCCTCCCAATTGCCTCCCTGTAGCAAACTCCTAACCATTCCTAAGGGCTCGGTTTAGGTCTCACCTCCTCCAGGAAGCCTTCCTGGCGTCTTGGAGGCTCCCAGTGTCTAGGCGACTTCTTTACCACCCTTAGCTGTCACTGGGGGAGCCTAGATCCGTGTCCCCACACTACCCCCTTAAATCCCTCAGGGCAGGGACGAATCTGACTAACGCCCATGTCCCAAGCACCCAGCACTACAAGCGGAATGAATGAAAGATGGTTGGGGAGGAGCCCAGACACAAGGTGGAGTCTAGTGACAAATGAGAGGGTGTGGCCTACGCCAATAGAAAAACTCCCAGAGAGCATAACGGGGAAGAGGAGCCAATGGGGGGGAGAGAAGGGGCGTGACCTGCAGCCAATAAGCGGCGGAGGATGGAGCAAAGGGCGTGACCAATGGGGGCGGAGCCAGATGACAATGGAGAGGGGGTCCCTTGTTAGGTGAGTAGGGGTCGTGTCGCGCGCCTTCGTGGCCTCTCGGGGTGGGGGGGTTCTGTCCGCGTACCGCACCCCCACCTGTTCGCTCCTCTTCTCGCCGCCGCCGTTCCCGCTCCGCAACACCAGTCGCCGGCAGTCCAGCCCGCGGGAGCGACCGCTGGTGACGCACGCACTCGGGCACGCGCACGCTCACGGGAAGGCGCGCCTATTCACGTCAAATTCGGCCACGGCGCGCACCCGAGAACAAAGCTGGGGGTCGGGCCATGGAGAGCCGAGGGAGTGGTGTCCGCACCAAGTCACGCCCCAGGGCGTGGCGTTATCTTAAGCCCGCCCCTTCCACGAGGACCCCCAGGGGTTTCAGCGCTTCACGTACTACTCGGCCTTCAGAGTCAGGGCCCCGACATGAGCTCACTGCCCTGGCGCGGATAGGTGGGGCTGTAGTCCACCTATGGCAGAAGCGCGGGTACTTGCGAACGCAGTCCATACCGGGCCGATGTCAGGATAGGTGAGGTACAGCGCATATATCAGGACTGGAGCCAGGATACCTTAGGCGTTTCACTGAGCGTGAACCCCCTAATCATCGCACTTTTATTTTATCCCCCCTTCTCCAATACACAATTCAGGCGTCTGGGGGCCATCCCGGTATCCGAAGAACAGCCGGGCGTCAGGCACAGGGCCCCGAGGGAAGGCAAGAGGACAGCGCAGGAGTGGGTGCTGGGACGAGGCTGAAGAGTGCGCGGCGACCGGCAGAGGGCGAGGGCTGCGGGCCGGCCTGCAGGGAGCTGAGTGCAGCCAGGCGCTGCTCCCGCGACACATCCCCGCGCAGGTCCAAGAGGGCAGAGATATGATCCTCGCTACGGGAACACCACAGACGTGTGTGTCACCTCCGTCCCGCTCCACCCGAATGCATCCTCCCTCGCCACCCCCCAACCAGAACCAGTCTTCGCACCTCACGTCGGGAAATTTTTGTCGTAGACCTGCCACCTCGAGGCCAAGCAGCATGGGGTCGCTGAGATTCAACAGATCCCGCAGAGCAAGGAGAACTGGTGCGCACTGAACACTCTCCTCCAGGCCCTGGGCACCGCAGAGTAGGTCTCATGCCTGCCCTGGACCTCCCCCTAACCACTGAGACTCCCGCCCATCTTCTAACTCGCCTAACGAACTCTCACCAAACCAAGGAAAAGCTCCCGAAGCTGGGCCGCGTCGTGCTGCAGGCGCTCGGCCACCTGAGTCCTCTCGTGGGCTCCTCGGCACACTAGGCGGCCCTGCATCAGCGCACTTAGGTACTGCAGTACCACCATACGTTCCGCCTCGGCCAGGAGCAGCTGCGGAGGGTGTAGTGGATTCAGCATGCCTTTCCCATGGGCGCTTCCCTACTTCCCAGCTTTTCCCTTAAACGCACCTGGGCCGCAGGATTCCGCACCCGCCTAAACTCCTGGCAGAAGCGCGCTGTCCGCTCGCACACATCGTCCAGCAGCTCTGGGCTCGACAGCCACCGGCGTGAGGGCAGAGCTGCGAACAGGGGCTGTGGGTGGTGGCAGAAACGGGGTTGGAAGAACGATCCAGACCTAGCATTCCCCCTGCAAAGACGCACATCCATATATGCTATATCTCCTCCCCTACCCGCATCCCCACTTGAAGACTTACCTGGAGCTCTGCCAGCAGCGCCTCCAACACCAGGCGGCAGATCCTCCTCTGTAACTCGTCCAACGCTATCTCCACCGGAGCCAAAGCTCCCGAAGCCGCCCCGTCGGGCTGCAGGCCTGACACGGAGGAGCTGGACCAACCAAAAGTTAAGGCTTCAGGACCAAGGCCAAGGCCCTCGCGGCCCTCTGTTGTCTAGCCACTCTGTCGCCACCTAGTGGTGCAAGTGTGTGGCGCGAGGGGACCAGAATGGCGGCTCTCTACTTCTGAGGATCTGGGGCTTGGACCAAGGTGCTGTGGACTCCGGCATCTGGAACGAACCCAATCAGACCTGCCCCTGGTTTGCAGTGAGACTTCGAGCAAATCATGCCTCTTGGCTTCTGTCTAGTTAAGGAAAGAGTTTAATCCCAGTCAGGAGGGATTCAAACTCATTAACTTGTTTGTTCTCTCTGTCCCCCACCCCCAAGAACATAAGACCCAAGAGGAAGGGAATTTTTTTCTGTTTTGTTCACAACTGTAACCTCAGACATTATGTGGCATGGAGTAGGGCCTTGATGAATATGTGTTGGATAAATGAGTGAATGAATAATTGATACTGGCAGGTGGGCACTGTGGTAGGTATTTCACATCCGTCATAGGATTCTCAGAATGTACCATTATTACCCACACATAATACTGATAAGAAAAACAAGATTCAGGGGCGCCTGGGTGGCTCAGTGGGCTACAGCCTCTGCCTTTGACTCAGGTCATGGTCCCACGGTCCTGGGATCGAGCCCCGCATCAGGCTCTCTGCTCAGTGGAGATCCTGCTTCCCCCTCTCTCTGTCTCTACCTGCCTCTCTGCTTACTTGTGATCTCTGTCAAATAAATAAAATCTTGAAAAAAAAAAAAACAAGATTCATAAAGATCAGGTAACTCATCCAAGGTCACACAGCAACCAGTAGAACTAGGATGGGATTCCCAGGGCTATGTGAGTCTAAAATTTCTGATGACCTAGTGTGGACTGGGTCCATACCTAACTCAGGTTCAGACAGGGGTTCGGGGGGTCTGGTACCTGAGTGCTGACTGGTGGTTGAGGGTGGCCAGTAGGTAGGGCACGTAATGAGGAGCCGTTGCTTCCCCACTGGTGTGGTCTCGAGAAAATCGGATCAGAGCATCACTAAAGCTGCAAAGGGCAGAGGTAGTTCCTGTACCTGTCACTCTGGAGCCCCCACAACCTAAGTCCCTGCTACTCCAGCCCCACCTCAAAGAAACCCAAGAGCCTGTTTTGAAGACGCCCTTTCCCCTGGTGTGTCTAATTCACTCAGATCCCCTTTGGGCTGCCCCAGGAGCAGGGCTAGGGGTTGGATGTGGGTCAGTGCCTTGGCAGACCTCCTCAGGAATATGCCCAGTTCTGATAGTGCCATGCCATGCACCCGCTGCTGCAGTGACTCGCTGACCAGGCTGGTCACACGAATGTTCTCTTCCAGGATCTACAGGCAGAAATGAGTGGCCATCAGCAGAGTCCTAGTCCTGTTCTCCGCCCCTTTCTCTATGGGGGCTTCCCATCTGCCTGGCCTTTTCCCACCCACCTGCAACACTATGGCCGGCATAGGTGAGTGGTAGAAGCCAGAAGAGTCTGTGCCAGGTTCCTGCTCTCTGTTCCACTCAGCTACCTCCCCATCCAGCGCCCTCTGCAGCCACTGGGTCACATTTGCCTGGAGGAAGGGGCGAAGGGGGCCAGGATGTAGCAGGGCACTGATCCTGCTTGAGATGGGTAGACATGCGACTCTACAGATACAGGCCCACAGCTGGTGGCAGAGCTTCTCTGTACCTGGGCCCCAACTACTCACCTGGATTTGGGTCACAAATGTTACCTCCAGCTGTTCAATATTCTCCAGGGTCAGGAGGGGCTCCAGCTGAGACACGTCAGCCTCAGGCCCCAACTCTAGGCTCCCCATCATCTCTGGCCTGCAGATGGGTAGCCCAGGGTCACTCTGAGCCCCCAGCCTCAGATCCACCCACTTCCCGTTGCCCCAAGGGGACGGACTGACCCCAGGTACACATGCAGTGCCCAGTGCAGCAAGGTGAAGGCATCAGCAGCTCCTAGTCCAGGCCCTTCCAGGAGTTGCTGCAGGAAGCGGCGCAGCCCACTGTGCAGGGTGTGGGCCCACAGCTGGACCACTTTGTAGTGTGGTGGGCAGCAGGGTGCTACCAGTGCTTCAGCTATGGCCAACTCGGCTGGTAAAGCCACCCGCAGGGCTTCCAGCCACTCTGCCAGGGCCCCCGGTTCAGGAAGAAGAGGTGTCCCAAAGTGGGTCCTCTCCAGGCCCTCCTGTAATGCCTGCAGACAGCGCTGCCCCCAGTCCCTGGGGGCCGGCTCCAGGGAGGCCATGTACCCAGCATCCACCTCCGCCACACGCACAGCAGCCACCAGCAAGGCTGGGTCCTCCCGTGCCAGCTGCCCTGCGGCCCCTGCAGCTGCTTCCACTGCCCGGCCGAGAGCCTCAGCCAGAGGGCCCAGCCCCTCAAAGACTGGCAACTCCAGGCCCTCCAGAGAGGCCCATGTCTCCTCTTGTAGGTGCTCCAGCTCCCGAAGACACGCATATGCCTCCAAGAGTCGATGGCCATCAATCAGGGTCTGCGTGTGGGCCACTGCAGCTGGCACTAAGCAGGGAGAAGATGAAACAGTCCTGAGTCTCAAACCTCCCACCTGTACAATGGGTACAGCAGGAGATGCTCAGGCCCTAGGGCTGGAGTGATGTGTAAAATGTTTAATAAGCAGTACAGCAGAGCACTGACCAATCTGAAAGCACCCAGGGAAGGGCCTGGAGACCTGGTGGGCCAGGTGTAAATTTTTGAGCTGATGCAACAAAGAAAGTCAGGGATCCTAGAGGCAAGACAGTGAGGAATTCATGGGGCCATGCTAGTGGCTATTTACCCTGTTAAGGAATTATTTCAATAAACTAGCAACCAGGGTGGTCAGAGCCACTTGACTGGGTCTCAGTCCTGATTCAGACAACTCATGCTTGAGAATCCCAGAATCCCAATTTGTATCCTGCTTCATACGCCATTTGGAGCCTGGATTACTCTCTGGAAGGTCCCTGCAATCTCCCACTAGAGCCCCAGCCCCTCGACCAGCAATGGGAGTTTAGTAACTAACGGTTGGGGGGCTGAGGCCCAGGACCCCTGCACACTTACCTGCCCACAGCCGGGGCAGCAGCTGAGACAGGACCCGCAGCTGCTTGTGCTGTGCAACCTGTTCCCGCAGTGGTTTCAGGGTCTGCGTGGTCTCTGCCATACCCTGTAGCAACCCATGGGCCTGGCCCAGTGCCTCACGGGCTCCCTGCACAGCCTCAAAAGCCTGGGCCAGCTGCCACACGCCAGTCTTCACGCCGTCCAGGTAGGACTGCACCACTGACTATGGGAGGGAGGCAGCCAATGAGGCCTGGCAGTCCCACAGCACATCCCCAGCCCTCCTTTCCCGACCGATGCCTACCTTGATGCGTGCTTCCAGGGAACAGGTACGCTGAACCTCTCGGCTGCGGTACTGGCCCAGTCTGGCCAGCTGCTCCGGCCGGTAGAAGACACCCGAGGCCCATTTGAGCGCTGCTCCTCGGGCAAGCTGCTCCGCCCTCTCCTGCTCTGGCCACTCAGACCCTGGGCAGGAAGAGCCTGGGCAGCCTCGTCAGTTGGGCAGGGCCTACAGGAAGTGGCCCGAACCTGCTCCCCTTCCTACTTCTCAGCCTGTCCCCTTAGGGCAGTCCGATCCATTCCTCCTGCTGCCCTGCAGAGCTCCAGCCGGACCTGGCAAGGAGGATCCAACCCCCCCATTCCCATCTTTCTTGCCACCATCCCTCCCTTAGCCCACCCAGAAGGGCTCATACCGGGGGGAAGTGAGGGCTGCATTTCATCCTTGGTTGCTGAGTCCATGGCAGTCTCTGGAGGAGCCGAAGACGAGGTAGGAGTAGGGGCGAGAGTCTGGGTTCAAGCAGGCAGAATGGACGCTCCTGTGAGCTGTGGCCTCTGCACACTAGTCTAGGGCCCTATGAGAAGGAGGAGGGGGGTTCTTAGGGGGTTCTAGCCCAATCCCCTCAGGATATGAGGAGGTGAGTGTGATGGGGAGACTGGGTTTCTTAGTTTTTCCCCTGTGGATGCCAAGTGAGGGAGGTTAGGCACAGGCCTCTGCTGGCCCCCGCTGCTGTTCTGAATTGCAGAGGACAGTTCGGTATGGAACTCACCAGACTTGACCAGGCATCCAGTTCTTTCTCCTTTGCAAACAGTCTTGGCCTTGAGGATGGCCCTCTCCCCCAGTCTTCAGGGCAGAACTGGGTGTTCTCTTCCCCGGCTCACGAGGCCTGGGTAGTTCCAGCCCACACCTCAGCACGCAGGAGACTTCTCCCCAAAGAAGCCTCTGTACCACCTCCCTGCCCAGGAGCACCCTCCTCTGTCCAAGGCCCCTCCTTCCCCAAGGCCAAATGCTGGAAAGGAAGGAAGCAGCCTCTGGCCCTTTATTCCCAACAGGAAAGTGCATCTGCATTGTGGAGAGGGCTGGGCGCCACTTCCTTGGGGGGAGGGGGCGTACTCCCTGTGAACCCTGAGTCCTGTCCAGTCCATCCAGGACTTTTTGGTGCTCAGGACACAGACGTGAACTAGACGGCCCCAACTTGGGGTGGAGAACAGGGTATGCAAATATGGGTGCAGACAACATCACAGTAGGAAAACTGTGTTGGTGGCTCTTCAGAAGAGGGTATGCACCTCTGCAGAGAGGTGAGAGGCCACAGGCTGTTGTGAGGAAGGTGTGTGGTGGGTGATGATGAGAGAGGGGTAGAAGGGCTATGAAAGCTGTGTTTGTCTTGAGAGTTAGAGAGGGCCATGGAGAGGACCACCGGCTAGTACTAATATAGTGGACCCCGGTTACCACCCAAATCCACCCTTCAGGACAAAACCACCTGTTCCCCTAGCTTCCAGTAGTGTAGGTAGCTGAGATGTCACAGCTGAGTCTCTCACTTGAAGTTAGGGCACAAAGGCCTGGTAACCTTGTCTGGACATGGACCACCTTGGAAGGGCCACCCCAGTTTCAGTGCTGCTAATAGGATGGCCTGAGGCCTCTATTGTAACTGTATCATGGTTTAATTCCCCCTTCTGCCCAATTTTGCACGTCTTACTCCCTTACAAGGGAGAATCCTCAATAAACCTCCCAGCGGGCAGATCCCTGTCTCAAAGACAGCTTCGCAGAGATCTTGACCTAAAATAAATGACAATAAATGTCAATAAATGACAAATAAATGATAATGATGGTATCAAACATAGCAACATGGTACTAGGCAACACACGATCCTTCCTACCTTCCAGGAACGGCTCTAAGTGCTTTACGTATATGTACACATATGAGCATGCTTTTTTAAAAAAGATTTTATTTATTTATTTGTCAGAGAGAAAGAGAGTGAGCACAGGCAGACAGAGTGGCAGGCAGAGACAGAGAGAGAAGCAGGCTCCCCGCTGAGCACGGAGCCCCATGTGGGACTCGATCCCAGGACGCTGGGATCATGACCTGAGCCGAAGGCAGCCACTTAACCAACTGAGCCACCCAGGCGTCCCTACACATATGAGCCTGTTTGCCGTGGTGGGAAAATGGTTATAACTCCCTGTCTCTGAGCACTGCAGCATGGAGACAAGAGAAAGATGAGGCTGGGATCAGGGATGGGGAATGGGAATGGAGACAAGTGAGCAAGCTAGATGGAGTTAGTGCTTGCTGTTTTGGCAGGAAGTGAGGGACAGTATTAGGGTCAGTAAACCCAAGACACTGGGACAGCTTCTAGGAGCAGTTTTGGGGAAATACATGGGCCTCATCAGGCAGCGTGTTCTCCTCTTCTGAAATGGGGACAGGTTGGCCAGCCAGGAAGGTTGTTGTGGATCTCCCTTTACTACTGCCGGGGCTGTCCACCGACTCTCCACCTCCCTCTGCATTCTGTCCTCTCGCCCGGGATCCACGGATTGTTTTCGTCCTCTTCGGCGGTTGGACATTTGCTGATGGTCCCCGAAGTTTTGCTGCCCTGTTCGCAGAAAGGAATTGCGCCGGGTTCCCTGGGAGAGCGCGGAGCGGAAGCGGAAACAGCGACGCTGGCGCCGGCGGCCGGGTGGCCAGGAACGGAAGCGGAAGTGGCGGCGGCGCCGGC
Source organism: Meles meles (assembly GCF_922984935.1). Classification (NCBI taxonomy): domain Eukaryota; kingdom Metazoa; phylum Chordata; class Mammalia; order Carnivora; family Mustelidae; genus Meles; species Meles meles. Next base: position 18,401,901 of record NC_060084.1, on the reverse strand, counting down.
CTGGCCTGGCCTGGCTGAGGGGAGGCGGCGGGCGGGAGCGATGGCGGAGGCCGGGCCACAGGCGCCGCCGCCCCCGGGCACCCCAAGCCGGCACGAGAAAAGCTTGGGACTTCTCACCACCAAGTTCGTGTCGCTTCTGCAGGAGGCCAAGGACGGCGTGCTTGACCTCAAGCTGGTGCGGCCTGAGCTAAGGGGCGACCGGGAGGATAGTGGACCCGGCAGGCCGGGACCGGTAGTGGGAACCCCCGGGGCCGTCCAACTGAGCCCTCAGAGAGCAAGCTGCCATCGGTGCGCTTTCTCACGGGAGGGAGGCTGGGAGCTGTTTCATTCATTCGGCCGAGGCCATTGAGCGTCAGCTATGTGGCAAGCTCTGGGCTGCAGGTGCGGGTCCTCGTGGCTCTCCTCCGCTGGTGTGGGAAGAAGAGCATCAGAAGATCAGTACAGACTGTGCCAGGCCTCTTCCTGCCCAGCGGTCCTGATCTGCTATGGTGCCTGGGAGAAGGGTTGGGACTCAGGCCACCCCCTTTTCAGATCATTGCCAGACTGGGTTTCGAGGTAGCTGGGGGAACACCTGAGAGTGGGGCTGAGTATCCTGCGCTCTGTTCTGTCTGCCAGGCAGCTGACACCCTTGCTGTGCGCCAGAAGCGGCGGATTTACGACATTACCAACGTGCTGGAAGGTATCGGGCTGATCGAGAAAAAATCCAAGAATAGCATCCAGTGGAAGTAAGTGGGGGCACCTGGGAGGGCAATGGCATCTTTAACTCAGAAGTGTCAGGGGTGTGGGGAGGAGGATACAGGTGAGAGCAATGGCCATGGGACCCAGAGTTCCTGGCAGCTCTGCTAAGCCTCACTCCCTGGGCTCAGGGGTGTGGGGCCTGGTTGCAATACTCGGGAGATTGCCGACAAGCTGATTGAGCTCAAGGCTGAGATCGAGGAGCTGCAGCAGCGGGAACAAGAACTGGACAAGCACAAGGTGTGGGTGCAGCAGAGCATCCGGAATGTCACAGAGGACGTGCAGAACAGCTGATATCCTCCTGGCGGTCCCTGCTCCTGGGGAGTGGGCGAGGGGCCCTCTAGTCCAGCTGGGTTTGCTCTGTGGTGCCCTAGACACTGTCCTTCTTGGGAGGATGATCCTGCAGCTCCTGGCCAGGTCCCTGCCTTGACATCCCTCAAACTCAAAGTCCTTCCCCAACCATTCTTGGTCTGTGATCCTTCTCCATGTAGATCCCAAGGCCCAGGACTTTCTCTGAGAGCTTGTATGTCAGATCTCTGTTAAAGAGCTGGGTTTTCTCTGTGGTCTGCTGTCTGTCACCATAGGCAGGGCATCAGCCGTTCTCCTTAACCCCCACACCTTGGCCTACGTGACTCATGAGGACATCTGCAGATGCTTTGCTGGTGAGCAGAGCCTGGGTAGGGGGCCGTGGGGGTGGGGCCACGCTGAGCCACAGCCCTGAGCAGTGGGCTTAGTGCCCATGAAGAGTTTCTCTCTTAAGAGGGTTCCTTGGGCTTGCCTAAGAGGGTTCCTTGGGCTTGCCTAAGAGGAACCAAGCAGGGTAAGTCCTGGATTTAAGGGTCATTGGGACCCCATGGAGGCAAATCATACTGAAAGCGTACAAGAATTTTGGGCTCGGTTCCTGGGTCAGTCCCCATCTGCATTGTTTCCTGGGTCTGGCTTCTAAAGGCATGACAGAGGCATAAGGGGTCTCAGAGGTTGTGTGTATACTCTTGCATGCTTCTCTCCAGGGAACAGTGGTGCTCACTTGCAACCTGTAGTTAGTTGCATTATAGATGTTCCTTCCTCCTTCTCTGCCTTGCATTCTCTGCATTGTTTTGGGGAAGGAACATTGATTGGCCTTGGCCTGAACATCTACTCCTAGGTAGCAGCCCCATCAATCAGGAAGTGAAATGCCCATGGCCAGCAATCCTTTGATACACATGTTTGAACCCAGATTTTCTGGTTACTGACCCTTGGGCTCTTAGTAGGAGAAAAGCTTTAGTTTTCTTCCCCGACCAGTGTGGGGTTTGGGTGAAATTTACTGTCCTGAGAGACTATATTTTCCTTCCTTGCTCAAAGGGATAGGCACCCCCATTCTCAGATTAGATTGAGCCCATGGGCCCTGACCCAGCCTTGTCATTCTAGGAGATACCCTCCTGGCCATCCGGGCCCCGTCAGGCACCAGCCTTGAGGTGCCCATCCCAGAGGTGGGTGCTAAGCCCAGGCAGGCGGGGTTGATTGAGGGCGGGTGCTGGCTGTGGAGCCTGATAAGTCCCGGGTGGGGCAGGTAGGGGGAGGCCTGGGTTTGGGGTTTATCTAGAAGGACGGGCATCTAGGGTGGGAGAGAACGCTGTGGTCCTGGCCCAGGGTCAGGCAGGAGCCAAGCCTGCTTCTAATTCCACCTGTCCCCCATCCCCCACCTCTAGGGCCTCAATGGACAGAAGAAGTACCAGATTCATCTGAAGAGTGTGAGTGGCCCCATTGAGGTGCTGCTGGTGAACAAGGAGGCATGGAGCTCGCCGCCTGTGGCGGTGCCTGTGCCACCACCTGAAGATCTGCTCCAGAGCCCGCCTGCTGTCTCTACCCCTCCGCCTCTGCCCAAGCCTATGCTGGCCCAACCCCAGGACACCTCACGCCCAAGCAGTCCCCAGCTGACCACCCCCACCCCTGTCCCTGACATCGCTGAAGCCCAGGGGGTCCCTGGTCCAGCAACTGAGATCACAGGTGAGGTATAATAGACAGCTGGTGATGCGGTGATTTCTGGGGCCCAAAAGGCAACGCCTCAGTGTGGGGGGAGGTGTACTCAGAGTTGGAAGAGACCCTGTGGGGTTGTCCTTTACCTGGCCTCCAGCTGGCCTCCCCTTGCTATGGTGGTAAATGAGTCCTTTTTAATAGGGAAGCTCTCAATGTATGAAGGGGTGTCAGTGGGTACAGTTCTCCCCAGGTCCACCTGTGTCTCACTTTCCCTGGCAGCCGCTCTTAAAGTGTGGCCACGGCAGCCATGCCATCCTTGAGTCTCCCTCCTGCAGGCCTCATGCCCCTCTCTCCTTTGGGGGCTCATTTCTAGGTCACCTCTGTGGCCTGGGGACTGGCCGTGCCTCTGTCCTTGGGGCTGGGAACTGGGGCTCTTGTCATCCCGACTATAGGTTCTAGCACAAAGCCTTCATATCCTACTTCCTGCTCCCAAGTGACTGGGTTTCGGGGGATCTGGTTGCAGTGAGTGGTGGCCCTGGACCAGACAGCAAGGATGGTGGGGAGCTCGGCTCCCTCCCCCCGGTCCTGGCAGCCCTGGACACCCGGCCCCTGCAGTCCTCCGCCCTGCTGGACAGCAGTAGCAGCAGCAGCAGCAGCAGCTCATCCGGACCCAACCCTTCTACCTCCTTTGAGCCCATCAAGGCAGACCCCACAGGAGGTGAGTGTGTGTCCCCTGAGAGGCAGGGAGAACCCAGGCGCAGTCACTCCCTGGTCCGAAACAGCTGGAGCTGGAACCCAGCTCACCTGTCTCCTGAGCCAGACCAGAGCTGGCCAGCCCAACGGCCAGCACCCAAGCCTCAACCCTTGCCTCAACCCCAGAGCTCTGCCAGCCTGAGTGAGGAGCCTGCCACCAGCTCAGCACCGGTGCCCCTTTGCTTCCCTTCCCGGGCTACCCAGGACTCTCGGGACCTTCTCGTGCCTTGCCTGCCCCCCCTTGCACTTAGGGGTCAGGAAGGCATAACCACCATCCTGGGGAAGGGGCTATGGTATGGCCCTCAGGTCCCAAACCGGGGGGCAGTGCTTTCCTAGGGGAGGTGACATCATCTGCTTGGAGTCTTCTTTCCATCCTGCCATTTGGGTGTTTGCTTCTTCTAGGACTCATTCTCCTTGGCCCACAGGCACCACTTAGTCTCTTCTCACTAAGTGACCCTTTATTCTCTGTGTTTCTTTTCTCATGTTCACTGTGTCGTTTCTGTCTGGACTCCACATCTCTATCCCATTCTGTGTCTTGGTCTCCTCATCACCCTCCAGGTTGGTAGCATTCAGGACACTTGTACTCCCCACCCCACAGGATGCCAGTGCTGCTCTGGAGAAATGGCCTTGCCCTGACTGCTGGCTCCAGCAGGTTTCTGGGCTGATGCGTTCTGGTGCCCTCTTGCTCCTTGGTGTTGCTTTCTAGTTCCTTTAGCATTTATGACACCAACTTCGGCCCTTCTCTCTCACTGGCTTTTTCTGACCTCTCCCTTGCACGCCTTTATAAATGTGCTTCCCAGGTCTCTGTTGCACACCTGTGGAGGGTATCCATTCTGGGCAGATGAATCCCCAGCCTCCAGCTTGCCTAGGTCTTTGTCTGAACTCCACACCTGTGTCCTCGTGCCTTCCTCTGCGCATCTGATGAGCACTTCATTCCTGTGTCACTAACTGAAGCTTGCTTTTCTTTTTCTGTGTGTACCCTCCTATTGGCCCTGGTCCCCCAGGCCTGATATCTGCTTGTCACTCCACTTCCCGTTTCCTTCTTGCTCCTCCTGCTCTCCACCTCACATTAACTAACTTGAGTTTTGTCTCAGACATCTCCCATCACTGGCTTCATGTATTCTCAACACTCAGGGTCACTGCTGGCTACTTCTCCCCTAAATTCTTCAGCACCCTCCTCTTTACCCCAATTGACAGGGGTCTGTCTGACACACAGGTTAGGTGGGGCATTTCTGAGTTTGAAAAGGACCTTTAATGCTTCTTAAGGCCTGCTGGATAAAACCAGAGCCCTACACCTGGCCTGTGAGATCGTCATGTGCCAGCACACCTCTCCACTTTTGTTTTCCTCTGCTTCCCATGTGCCTCCTCCCAGTCAGACCTTTGTAGCAGACTTGTCACCCTGTAGCACCAGCCCCTAGTAAGTGTCTGCCTCCTCCTCTCTCCAGTCAGCAGGAGCAGGCATGAGGGGGCATCTGTCATCGGACAGGGCATATCTACTGAGTCCATAAAGGGAAGGGGTCTGCTGCCCTTCCGCAGCACTTCTGAGTTAGAAGGGCTGTATCAGTCTCCTAAGATGGGCCTTTAGTGCCCTGGGCTCAGCACTAAGGAACTCACATCTAGCAGGGGAAACTAACAAGGCCAGCTTGGCCTGGGGCAGGGCCTCCATCTCAGCTGTGTGGAGCCCCAAAACAGGTGGTGTAACATCTGAGGAAGGTGGAGCCCAGAGTGGGATCAGACTGGATCTCTGCCCCTGAGCATGGCTTTCTTGTCTTTCAGTTCTGGAACTCCCCAAAGAGCTGTCAGAAATCTTTGATCCCACACGAGGTAGGTCTGCATTCTTCCATGGGGTAAGGGCACAGCTCATTGGGTCTTATTTATGGTCGTTTTCTTGCACTTCTGAGGACCTATGATTGTGCTGGGTACCTGGGCAAAGAGTCAAGTTCCTGATGGGTTGGCTGGCGTGGTGGGGGGGTCTTTTTCATGGGCTTTAGTAGGTGGAGAGCCAGGAGCCAAAATGTAACTGAGCTTTCCCTTCCTCCCCAGAATGCATGAATTCAGAGCTGCTGGAGGAGCTGATGTCCTCAGAAGGTGGGTGGCCCAGGAAGGTGGAGGGTGGGGGTGGGCAGGGTGTTGGGCAACTGCTGGCGGTGGGGGGTCTTGGCCCAGAGCCTCAGGCTGGTGCTCTCTGCAGTGTTTGCCCCCCTCCTCCGCCTTTCTCCACCCCCTGGAGACCACGATTACATCTACAACCTGGATGAGAGTGAAGGTGTCTGTGACCTCTTCGATGTGCCTGTTCTCAACCTCTGACTGACAGGGACATTCCCTGTGTGGCTGGGACACAGACTGTGTGACCTGGGAGGCTGCCTGAGGACCTCCCCCACTCTACCCCTACACAGCTTGAGAGCCACAGACTCCTGGCTTCCCCAGCCTTCCCTCACTGCAGTTCTGAAAACTCCCACTCCTCCACAAGCACCTGTACCGTGCTAGGAAAGCAGGGGCAAGGGGCTCAGCCCCCTTTGCCATGGAGCCAGAGTGTTTGCCTCTCCTTTTCTGGGGTTCTTCCCCCACGTCATGCCCTCTCCGAGCCCTCTCAGAGCCCAGGCTCGGCTGCCACTCAGTGGCACAGAACTGAAGACCTGCCATCATCTGCATAGGGCAGCTTGTCCAGCCCCACTGCCTTGTTGCAGCCAATGCCTCCCAGTCTGTGGAGGGAAGCCTGGGGTGGAGCCAGAAGCTTGCCAGCACCACCCCTAGCCTCCTTCGCATCTCCCCACCCCTGACCCTGCAGCTCCCCCTGGACCTCTCCCCTGTACTCCCCCATCTGCTGGGCCAGTAGCCCCCGGACCTATAGGTGGTGGGGTTGCGGGGGGGCTGCTAACAGGAAGGAACAGAGAGGTCTTTAGCTAGAAAATTGGGCAGGTAAGCCCCTGAGGATTGGCCCAATCTGCTGCCCTGTAGGCCTTGTTTATTCATTTACCCTCATTTAGAGCCATTTGCAGAGATTTAGAAAGATTTGCAGTAACGAATGGATTCCTATATAAAGATTATTTTTATACTTTTTGCAGCAAAAGGAAATTGTAATATTTGTACAGTATCCAAGTGAATAAAGACCATGCCTAAGGCTGTCTCTGATCTGGTTCTTTCAGGGCCTCTCTCTGGAATTTTGTTGGGTTGGTGGTGGGACCCCGCGGGTTACCTTTCCTGGAAAGGGAGGTGTGGCTGCTCTGGTATTCCGCCCTCCCGCGTCCTGACCTGGCGCACCTTGGGGCGGGGTGGGGCCGAGGGGAGGGGGGCGGGGCCAGCGCCTACCCACAGGACTCCAACCCGGAACTAATCTCGTCTCCCTTGGGAAGGCCGCGGACCCTGGCCAGGAGCGGGAACCCGGCCAGTCACTGCGGGCCCCGGGGTCCAAGCCTTGGACAGAGGGACGTCCTCGTTTTTGGAGACACCAGACCAGGCGCCTGCCTCGGCTGGAGCTTGGATGGTCTGGAAACTACAGGCGCCCTTGCCCTGGTAGGACCATGGCACCCCCGCGAAACGTCGTGAAGATCGCGGTCCAGATGCCTGACGCCATCCCGCAGCTCATCCGGCTGGACCAGGTCACTCAGCCTGTCTGGCCTACATTCACCCCACCACCCACCTCCGGGTCCACCCCTTCCCCTTGGAACCCCCAGGGTCCTCCCCAACTCCTCCCTATACCTGCCCCATGAGTGACCTCCACTTGCAGGCAAAGCCTCTGGCCGCTGTGCTGAAGGAGGTGTGCGACGCGTGAGTGCTGGCTGGCCAGGCTGGGGAGGGCAGGAAGGAGGGCCGCCCTCTACCTGCCTCACTGAGCCTCGGCCGCCTCGCAGGTGGAGCTTGGATCACTCGGAATGCTACGCTCTGCAGTTTGCTGATGGGCACAGGAGATACATCACTGAGAACGTGAGTCCCCCCCACCCGCTAGGCCCATACCCCACTGTGCGACACCCCCGCCCCTTCTAACCCACCTTATCTTGATCCCTCAGACTCATCCCCGTCTAGAATGTGATCTTTCTTTTCCTGACTCCCAAACCCTCCCTCACCAACAACCCAGATTAACCAATCCTCAGAGCCCTTCCTTGATTTCTCTCCCTTTCTCTCCGTCTTCTCCAGAACCGCGCAGAGATCAAGAATGGCAGCATCCTGTGCCTCAGCACTGCCCCAGTAATGCCCTTCTTGACCCTCCCCTCATTCCCTGCCCTTCTTCCATGCCCCTTTGCCGCCCACCTTTCTCCCTGCCCGTAGTGGGAGGGCCCAACCCCAGCTCCGCAGCGCTCCACCTAGTGGGCATCTGAGTCCCCACACCTCCAGTTTCTGTTCTCCAGCCTCCCTCACCTTTCCCACCCCTGCCCAGGACCTTGAGGCTGAGCGGCTGTTGCGTGGGCTGCAGAATGGGAGTCGTGAAAGGCGCCGGGAAACACTGCACCACCTGGTCTTGCTGGTCCCAGACGTGACCTTTGCCCAGGAGGTTATCAGCCGTGATGGGCTTCAGAGACTGGGCACCATCATTGAGGATGGGGATGAGTGAGCATAGGACTGTGGTTTGTGGTGGACATGGTGGGGCTGGGGGTCCTGGCCTGGGCCCCACTCAGCCCCAGATGTCCCCCCAGCTTAGGGGAGGTGCTGACCCTTGCACTGAGGGCCTTCTTGGAGCTCATGGAACATGGCATGGTGTCCTGGGAGACACTCAGCATCCCCTTTGTTAGGAAGGTGGGTTGGCTTTTCTAGGGGCGGCAGGTGGGACTGTGGGTTGGTGTCAAGATCTGGCCTTCCATGGCGAGGAAGTGGTAGCAAGCCCCTCCCCCTGTTACAGGTGGTGTGCTACGTGAACATGAACCTGATGGATGCATCTGTGCAGCCCCTGGCCCTCAGGCTGCTCGAGAGTGTGACCTTGAGCAGCCCTGCCCTGGGCCAGCTGGTCAAGAGTGAGGTGCCCCTGGATAGGCTGCTGGTACACCTACAGGTGTAAGTGTCTGGGGGTAGGGGTTGGAACACAGGTGAGGGGCATGGAGCCAGACCCTGGACAGCCCGCTGATAGCCTCCTCTTCTTGCCCCAGGATGAACCAGCAGCTACAAACCAAGGCGATGGCATTGCTGACAGCCTTGCTGCAGGGGGCCAGCCCTACTGAACGTAAGGTGAGTGTCCCATCTGGTGAGGACTTGGGGCTGGGAGGAAGGGCAGGAGCGTGGGTACTGCGCTCCATCCCGGGACTGCAGGATGGCTGCTCACGGTGGGGCTAAATCATCTAAGCCCCCTTCCCACTTACCCCAGCACATGCTTGACTACCTGTGGCAGAGAAACCTTCGCCAGTTCATCTATAAGGTAGGAAGGACTGGGTTAGGCAGACCCCTCCCCACTTTTCCTCCCCCAGTAAGCCTCCATTCACACCTGCGGACTGACCGTTCTCCAGAACATCATCCACAGTGCGACACCATTGGGCGACGAGATGGCTCACCATTTGTATGTACTGCAGGCCCTTACATTGGGGCTGCTGGAGCCACGTATGAGGACGCCACTGGACCCCTATAGCCAGGTGGGTGCCTTGGGGGTACACGAGGCTGGGGAAGCTAGAGCATGGCCTTGGATCTGTGATCCTGACACCCCCTTACCCCATGACGACGACCCCAGGAACAGCGGGAGCAGCTGCAGGCCCTGCGTCAGGCTGCCTTCCAGTCGGAGGGGGAGTCTCTGGGCAGCGGGCTTAGTGCCGACCGTCGCCGTTCCCTGTGTGCCCGCGAGTTCCGAAAACTGGGCTTTTCTGTGAGTGACCCCTCCCTAGCTCCCCACCCTCGCCTCAACCCGGGGCTGCTCTTGTTCCAGAGGCCGGGGGCCCTTCCTGAACTGCCGGTCCTGCTTTCCCCCAGAACAGCAACCCTGCACAGGATCTAGAGTGCGTGCCCCCCGGCCTGCTGGCGCTGGACAACATGCTCTACTTCTCCAGACAGGCACCCAGCGCCTACAGCCGGGTCAGTACTCGTCTGGGGGGGTGGGAGATGGCAGGGTCTCCTGGGCCCTAGCTCTGCTCCCATCCCATTTGCTTTTTCTCCCACCCCAGTTTGTGCTGGAAAATAGCAGCCGCGAGGACAAGCACGAGTGCCCCTTTGCCCGGAGCAGCATCCAGCTCACCGTGTTGCTGTGTGAGCTGCTTCGTGTTGGGGAACCCTGTGAGTGGCACTGGGCACAGCGTGTCTGGGAACAGGGGACGGAAGGGCAGAGAGGGCCAGGGGCTGCACACGTGTTCTCCCTGAGCCCCGCCTGCCCCCCTGCTCCAGGCTCCGAAACAGCCCAGGACTTTTCGCCCATGTTCTTTGGCCAAGACCAGAGTTTTCATGAGCTCTTCTGTGTGAGCATCCAGCTGCTGAATAAGACCTGGAAGGAGATGCGAGCCACCCAGGAGGACTTTGACAAGGTGGACAGGGTGGGAGGGAGGAAACCCGAGCCAGGGCAGGGGCTGTTCTCAGTCGAGGTCCAGAGCGCAACGCTGAGCAGAACTTGGTGGCCCCAGGTCATGCAGGTGGTGCGGGAGCAGCTGGCCCGCACGCTGGCCCTGAAGCCCAGCTCCCTGGAGCTTTTCCGAACCAAGGTGAACGCGCTCCCCTATGGGGAGGTGCTGCGGCTGAGGCAGACAGAGCGGCTGCATCAGGAGGGCACGCTGGCCCCTCCCATACTGTGAGTTGGTGGGTGAGGTTCCCCTTCCAGCCCCTAACCCGGTGCCCCACGGGCCTTGCTCCAGGTCAGTCCCAGTCAGCAAGGCTTCCTCTTGTCCCCCACCCCCAGGGAGCTACGGGAGAAGCTGAAGCCAGAGCTCATGGGCCTGATCCGCCAGCAGCGTTTGCTCCGCCTCTGTGAGGGGACACTCTTCCGCAAAATCAGCAGCCGGAGGCGCCAGGGTGGTGGAGCCCGTGGGGGGTGGGGGAAGTGGGGGTGTTGGGGTGGGCAGAATGTGGCTGGGTTGGGGTCAGGGCCCCTCTCGTCACTCCCTCCCTCTTCCCTTTCTGCTCACAGACAAGCTTTGGTTTTGCTGCCTGTCCCCCAACCACAAGGTGCTACAGTACGGGGACATGGAGGAGGGCGCCAGCCCACCCACCCTGGAGAGCCTGCCTGAGCAGCGTAAGGAGGACAGGGCAGGGGTCCGGGTCAGCCACCTGCCCTCCCCAGACCACCCCCTGTCCGGGGACCACCTGGGTCCCAGGGATCAGCCCAGCCTTCTTCCTGCAGTCCCTGTGGCCGATATCAAGGCACTGCTAACAGGCAAAGACTGCCCCCACGTCCGGGAGAAGGGCTCAGGGAAGCAGAACAAGGTGAGTGCAGTGGAAGCCTGGGGCTCCTTCCTACCCACACCTGCCCTGCTCTGTTCTCCGCTCAGCGCTCTCCACTCCCTGCCTTCCCCAGGATCTCTATGAGTTAGCCTTCTCCATCAGCTATGACCATGGGGAGGCAGAGGCATACCTCAACTTCATCGCCCCATCCAAACAGGAGGTGAGTGTCTGGGCCAGGCTGAGCCAAGTTGGGCAGATGGGCTAGGGCAGAGATGGGCAGGCCCTCACAGAGCTGGCTCTGTCCCCAGTTCCACCTGTGGACAGATGGGCTAAGTGCCCTGCTAGGCAGTCCCATGGGCAGTGAGCAGACTCGGCTGGACCTGGAGCAGCTGCTGACGATGGAGACCAAGCTGCGGTTGTTGGAGCTGGAGAATGTGCCTATTCCTGAGCAGCCTCCTCCCATCCCCCCGCCCCCCACCAATTTCAATTTCTGCTATGACTGCAGCATCGCTGAACCTTGACAGTGAGGTTGGCTGTGTACCTCAGCTGCTGGCATTGGTGGCGGTGAAGGGTGGGGGGTGGAAAAACCCAGACACCCTGGCCAGCAGAGGCTGCAGCAGAAATAAAGTCTGCCTGACTCCTGGGTGTGTGTCGAGCCAGTTCTCCAACTGTGGGCCAAGCCTGCCTTCAAATTTAGCTGGCAAATGATAGAGGCATCGGGTCAAGATCACTGCCTGGGGCCACAAACATGGGCGGCTGTGGTTGAGGAGCTGGTCTTCTCCAGGAGGGGCTGGAGACAAGCTGACCCTCCAGTCTTTCCACCGGATGAGTCCTCAGCCTGTCTCAGTGCTGGGCCAGTTGAGGGAGAAGTGGCAGGGCAGAAGGTATTGCCTAAGTGGATACCTTCCTGGGCCGCATTAACAGGGGCCTAGTTTCCAGAAGGCTCCGGACATCTGAACTCAGTCCTCAGTCCTGCTTGGCCACATCTCATGTCCTCTTCAAGACTAGGAGGCCCTCTGATGAGAGACCTAAAGGGACAGATGTGAAGCCGGGCCTGTTTGGTGATGAATAGCAAACTCCGAATTCCAAATTTATGCCCCCAGTTGGTGGTGGGATGGGGCTGATGCTGACAGGAGGGTATTCAGTGCTGGAAGCCTGGCATTCTGATCCAAATCTACCCAGGAGCATGGGTGTGGTAGGGGCCACAGCCAGGCAAGACCCCTGGGGGTGGAAGCGGCTAGGGGTGTTGGGTCCAGCTGGAGGTCAGTTTCAGAGACTAGTACACCAACCCATGGGCCCCACAGGGCAGGCTGGAAACTGCCACCTCTCTCTGACCTCCTCCATGCCCTTCAGTACTTCTCTTTCTCAGCACCTTTGCACATACATTTTCAAATGTTAACCATCAATCTGTTACCTTGAAAACTGGTGAAATGGCATCTCCTTTGGACAATGCGCTTGGGGGAGCACCTGCTTCTGACTCAGGCCTACAGGGCCCTCCTGTATCCGGAGCCTTCCCACCACACTTGGAATAGTTCAAGTTCAACTTGTTGAGTTCAAGATGGCAGCTAGGAGTGTGATCCCACATGCAGTTAACTCTTCTAATACCATCAGTTCTTCCTCCCTCCCCAGTGTCTCCACGCCCTTGTCCAGGCCACCAGCATCTTGGCAAGAATCTTCCTGGCTTCCTGCCTCCTGTCTTGCCCCTACAGTCCTTAACCCCCCGAGTGCTTCTTCAGACATGAAGCTGATGTGATTACACACTCACAGGCACACTACCCCCTCCTGTATTTTTCAGTGTCTCTGTTGTCTGTGGGAGGATGGTCAGTTACCCGCCTGAGCAGTAGAACTAGATGTGTTGCAGACGTGTTGTGGTTTAGGACTCTAACAAAAGGCCTGTGGCAGGGGTGCCTGGGTGGCTCAGTGGGTTAGAGTCTCTGCCTTCGGCTCAGGTCGTGATCTCAGGGTCTTGGGATCGGGTCCGGCATCGGGCTCTCTGCTCAGCAGGGAGCCTGCTTCCTCCTCTCTCTCTGCCTGCCTCTCTGCCTACTTGTGATCTCTGTCTATCAAATAAATAAATAAAATCTTAAAAAAAAAAAAAAAAAAGCCTGTGGCATGCAGAGTTCTCCAGAGTTCTCTGTGCTTGATCCGAGCTGGCATCCTCCCGAGGCCCAGGGGCCCCACCCTGCCCTCCCAGGCACCAGCTCTGGCTTGCCATATGCACGCCCCCGGTCCTTTCTCATTGCCCTCTTCCTTCCCTGCTGCTCCTTTTTCACTGACTTGAGTCTTGCCTTGATCTCCCAGGCTCTGTTTGTTGCTCTCCTAGGCTCCCAGTTCCAGGTGCTTGTTTATTTATGCATACCCTGCACACTGGACTGTCCTTCTCTGCTGGGTCATTTGCCTCCCCACCTGACCTGTCGACTGGGAGAGCTTTGGCACCTCCGAACCCCACATAGAGTGCAGTGCCTGTGGGCACTCGGGCAGCTATGCTAGCTGCTTCTAGAACTGATGGACAGATGGACAAAGAGGGTGGACAGATAGTTTCTCACAGCTGCTGTTGAGAAATCACTGGCACTGTTTAGGAGGTTGGACTAGGGGATTTCTAATATCCCTACCCAGAGATACTGTCCTCTTTTTTCTCCCTGATGACAGCCTTAGCACATCCTTAAGTGTGGTCCTTGGGCCTGGCTGGAGGACATGTTTGGAGGCTCAGACACGGAGGCCTCTAGGCTTCTAGTCTCCCACCATGCTGGGCAGGAAGTTAGGACTTACTGGGGGTACCTGTGGGGCTTTGGGTCAGGTGTAAGGAAGAAATTGGCTATGTGCCTCTGTGCTTCTGGTGTTTGTCCACACTGTCCCTGGACTTGGCTGGGTTGCTTCAACAGAGGTTGGGGGGAGGGGACCCTTTAGTCTGAGAACTTCAGACAAGGAGGTAAGATCTGGAATTTTTAATTTTGTTTGGGTTTACAACAAAGTCTTGGTTTGGCTTCTAAAGCTTGGTGCTAGTAGGGGCCAGGTGAGCTTCTTACAGGGGATGAGACGAGGTGAGGTGCGGACCTTGGGTATGAGAAGTGGGCAGGGCAGGAGGCACAAGGTCTCCTCTGCAGCCCCTGATGCATCCTGGGGGCCTAGCCTCCAGACCCAGGCCTGGCCAGAAGAGCAGGAGCTGGCATTTCCAGAGGCCTGTGGCAGCGATGTATAGCTGGGAAGGGCTCCTGCTGGACTTTAGGGCAGACTGGGGCAGAAAGGCCCCTGGGCTGCCCTGGATTAGCCCTATGCCCAGTCCTAGAAAAAGGGGTTTATAGTTTGGGGAAGGGGCTTTGGGGTATATGGCAGAGTGGGGCAGAAGCACAGCGTCAAGCCAAGTCAAGAGGCCAGGGCTGGGTCTTTGGGGGCAACGGAGGCTGAGGCCCAAGGTTGGTTACTGACCTGGCCCTAGAGTGTTAAGGTCAGGTCAGCCCCTCCCACATACCGGGACTGGACGCAGGTCACCTGGGGCAGCTGGGCTTGGAGGTGCCTGACGGCAGCCATGCTGATACGAGGGCACATGGCCACATCTAACATCCGGAGCTGCTTGCATGCCTGCCCGATGGTATCCAGGGTTCTGTGGGGAGGCCTCCGATGAGCACAAGCCAGCGTGGGGACCCAGCCCAGCCCCTGTACCGTGGCATCAGACAACTCACTGCTCTGTGAGCTGTCCGCAGCTGGCCAGGTTGAGGTGCTGCAGCCTGGGCCAGGAACGGGCTGCCTGGGCCCAGCCCTCATCGCTGAGGAGGCTGCAATGACTTAGCACCAAGCGTTCCAGGCTGGGGCAGCCCCTGGCCACGGCCACCAAGCCCTTGTCTGTGAATGCTGGCAACAGGCTCAGGGACAGCCGCCTCAGCTCGGGGAACCGGAGCACCTGCAAGGATGAGGGTGAGGAGTGGAGGGTAGAGTATGGCACTGGAGCCCAGAGGCCTTCCAGGCTCTCCCACCCCTACCAGAGCAAGGGCCATATGTAGCAGAAGCCAAAGGGAATGGGTCATTTTTTAAAGCAAAAAATGGGTTGACCTGGGCCTGGCTCTGGTGCCAGGATCCTTGGCTTATCCACACCCCCAGCCCCACACCTTGGCCAAACTGGCATCAGTTAGTTTGCTGCAGGCTGTGAGGTCCAACTCCTGCAGGGCCCGCAGCATGAGCAGTGACGGGCCCTGCGGCTGGGCAGAAGGGTCCTTGGGGCCCGAGGCCTGATGGTCCAGCTCTTGATGTAGCTGCGGGAAGAAGCTCCTGCTTCTCAGGTTCCTCCTGAGTTTGGCCCTCAAATGCTCTTAGACGGAGACACTTAGGAGGGGCAGGAGGGCAGTTGCGCCCAGGGACCACCCCACCTTCCCTGACCTGCACCTGAGGCTCCTGCGCAGGCTCCTCACTTGGTTCTCCCAGCCCCAGAAGACCCCAGTCTTGGAGCTCTGTGCACCAGGCCAGACGCAGGACAGAGAGGTGGGTTAGGCAGGTGCAGATGGCCTGCAGGGTCCTATTGGTGAGGGCCACACAGGAGGACAAGTCTAGCACCCTGAGGCTCAGGCCCAGCACTGGGATCAGGGAGAACACTGAGGCGTCCTAGGAGGGAAGTGCAGAAGGGAGAGACCAATGGGAAGGCAGCTTGTGCAGGTGTCCCTAGGAAGGTTCTGCAGACGTTCCAGCCCCACAGGCAACAGGGAGCTACCAGATGGTCCCTGGAGGGAAGCAACCATGTCCCTATTCTGGTAACAGGTAGGTGCAGGACACCAGGAGGAGTTTGCCGGAGGCCCAAGGCCTAGACTGTCTACAGTGGGAAGGGTGCAGGTGCAAGTTTCTGAAGTATCTGTTGTGCGTGTGCTCCCAGGCCCTGCGGAAGTTGTGGGCAGAGGCAGCCTTCTGGCCGCAGCTTAGTGGATCATCAGTGGACACCTGGCCCTAGCTGAGCCAATCAGGTATGCTCCCTCCGGAATTTGAAGCAGACCGTGAGGTCACTGTGGGGGTAGGGCTGCCACCTGCCAGGAGCAGGAGCTAAGGGCAGAGTAGAGGAAGCTGGTTTTTAAAGAGGTTTGTAAGAGACACAAGAACGCGGGGCCCCAGGGAGAGCAGCTAGGGGACACATCGTGCTGATGGGAAGATGGACTGCAGCAGGGCAGGGGAAACGGTTGTGGAGAAAAGAATGAGAGACGGTTTTCAGGCTGGGAATGCCCTGTGCACACTGAGAGGTTGAAGGAATAACCCCCTGAAGAGGAAGGGACTGACACTGCCAAGTTAGGGACACCACCCAGAGGGACAGGGCTGAGCCCTGTTGAAGGGACTGGCCGCAGGCAGGACATGACCATGACTCCCACATCACATTCCCTTCTATCAGACCGTGCCGAGCAACCTCCTTGTGTAACCTCAGTATCCGTTCCCTGCAGAATCCCCTCTCTCGTCTTCCCTGCCTCCAGAACACCCGCCATCAGTGCCCCTACCCAGACTACAGGGGTCACAGAGCACTCGGTATGGGAGCTGTGTACCAGCTCGTGGGCTGGGCCGGCCTGGTCCCTTGGACCTCCTCTGTCTGGGCCCACAGTAGGGGGTAAGGGGAGGAGTGCCTGCAGCAGCACTGTCTTTCCAGGCTCCCTTCCCCTTGTGCCCTCAGTTCCTTTCTCATCGCTGTTGCTTGGACATTGACACTGGGCAGTGCCTCCCTGCTGCCACGGGTGCAGCTCCCCCAGCCCCAGCCCTGCAGAGGAAGGAAGGGGAGGGTGTGCTCACCTTGAGAGAGGAGCAGTAGGCCAGGCTGAGGGAGGCCAAGGGGGCTGGAGCCCTGTGCCCTGAACCCAGGGCCTGGGCCAGGCCCTGCCCGCTCACCAGACAGCACTCTGCCAGGTCCAGGCTGCGCAGTTCCCGCAGCCCCCCCAGCGCTGTGCATCCCGCATCCGTCAGCCGCTGCAGCTTCCTCAGACAGAGGCACTGCAGGTGCCCCAGGCCCCGGCCGATGGCCAGGAGTGCGCCATCAGCCAGTTCTGAGCAGCCGCTGAGGTCCAGGGAGGTCAGGCCCGACTGCAGACGGCACAGGGCGGTCACAGCCTCTGTGGAGAGGTCCTGGCAGCCGTGCAGCCTCAGCTCCCGCAGCTGCAGCCCGGCCACCCCGCCCAGGGCCTTCAGGGCCTCGGGGAGCAAGCCAGTGCCGCTCAGGTCCAGGGCATGCAGCCTACCAGCCCTCTCCTTCACGAATCGCAGCAGGTTGTGGAAGGAGAGCTGAGAGGGGGAGGAGTCTGGGGGGCCACAGGAGCCCCGGGCTGGGCGTAGTTCAAAAGTGAGGTGACAGTAGGCCAAGGAGAGGCGCTCCAGGCTGGGGGCACAGCTGCTGAGCCGGTTGAAACTGAGGTCAGTCAGGTCCCGCAGGCCGGCCAAGTTGAGCTCACACAGGCCACGCAACACCTGCCGGACCCGCTGCGCCGTCTCGGGCTGCGCGAGCAGCGTGCCCGATGTGAAGAGGCTGTGGCAGCCACTGAGGTCGAGGCTATGCAGGGCCGGGCAGCCCAGGATCAAGGCCACAAAGGAGGCCTCCGTGGGGCTGCCCCCACTGAGGCACAAACTCTGCAGGTGGGGGCCCAAGTGGTAGGCGACAGACTCCAGCACCTGTTGCGAAGCTGGCGAGCCATCCAGGCTGGACAGGCCGATGCAGGTGACGCCCCTGAGGCCCAGGCTCTTGATGACCAGGAGGGAGGCGAAGGACACGGGGATGTTGTACTGCACATTTGTCTAAGGGGCAGCAGCAGGAATGGAGTTAGCCCTCTTGCCTCAGAGGGGGTTGGCCATCAGGTCTGGCGGCCAGTTATTGGCAGGTCAGAAAAGGGCCCTGTCCCAGTTGAGGACCCAGTGTCATGTGTGGTTGAGGGGGTGCTGGTGGGAAGTGGGGGGTGGGAAGACAAGTCACTCCGGGGCTCAAAGGAGATGACTGCGAGGGGAGGGCAGGGAGATTATCGACAGATGGGACTAGATGCCCGTGGACGGGTGGGGACAGGGTGGGGAGCTGGCATGCTGGGCACAGGGGGCTGGGGTGGCCTGGAGGAGAGCCAGCAAAGCTCCCAGGGGGCAGAAGGACTAAGTGTGCTAGATCCCAAACTTTGGGACCTTCCGAAGGTGGCCCTGAGACCCGTGGCCTCGGTTCCTTCTGCAGGGAGTCAGCTCAGCATTACCTAAGAAATCAGCCTCCCCCCACTTTTTCCAGAGACTATAAATAGCCCTCAGAACAGCTGAGGGCATTAAGAAGCAAAGCAGTTGTCACTTCCCACTACTGTGGGTGGCCCAGGTGCCAGAGGTCTAGGGCAGGCAGTGAGGCCTAGGTCCCCTGGTGACCTAAGTAGCTCAGCCACTTGAGTGTTTGTGAAAAGGGGGTTGTGTGTGTGTGTGTGTGCGCGCGCACGTGCATAGGGGTGCACCAATGTGTGTGGGCCCTGCAGGCTCCAGAGTTCAAGATGTGCTGGGCGGGGTGTATGTGTGTGTGTCTGTGACTGATGTGGGGTGGAGCCTGGAGGTGAACTCAGGGCTAGGTTGAGGCGGAGAGAGCCTGGCTTGTCTAGGAGTTTGGGGAGCCCCCATTTTCATAGACTTGTCCCTGATTTTGTGCCAGAGGGAAGTTATAGCAGGCGTGGGGGAGGGAGAGGAGGGTTTGGCTTCTTTTCTACCCCCGATGGATGGCCAGGCCACAGGCAAGCAGTACTCAAAGGCTGTTTCAATACAGCATCGTGATCCTGATGCAGGAAAGCAAGCTCTCTAAAAAACCTGTCCTGTCGGTTACTGCAAGAACAAGCTGATGTCCCCTGCTTGTGCCCCACAGAACGTCATCAAAAGGGACTCAGAAAGGTAGGATGACACACAAGATGCACGCCTGTAAGATACTTATCAGCGGAATCTCCCAGGAAGACACGGGAAACCCATTCCTGGGTGGAGAAACCAGGCTGACTTCTGCCAGAGAGAGAAGCAGCTCCCTGTGGCTGTCATCAAGGGACAGAGTGTGTGGTAAGAAATGGGGGTCAGCTCCTGACCACTTCCACGGGAATGAGGGGTCAAGCCAGGCCCCCTGTCCAGACCCCATTCCCATTCCCGGGATGTGGTCCTTGCAGACTAAAGGTGCACTTGCCGCAGCTTCCCCTCGTGGACACTGGGAGGCAGTGGGGGGTGGGAACCCCAAGGGCCTGGCTCTGGGAAGGTGATTCAAGGGGATGAAAAGATCAGAGGGGAAAAGTTTGAGAAAGAAAGGCTAAAGCTGGCTGCCAACAGAGGGGCCAGTCCAAGGATGGAGAGTGAGCGTGGCTACAGGTACAGAGCAGGGCCCGTTGCTGAAGCAGCACTGCCCCTGAACTTGTGTCATGTCCCCCACTCCCATCCCCACCTCCCAGGCTCCACCAGCTGCTGTCCTTCTTTGCCTTCCTTCCTGAGCCTTGGAGGCCAGGAAATGTTCTCATGTTCTCCCCCTCTCCCACTGCCTCCCTATGAACAAGGTAGGTGAACAGCTGAGGGGGAGGGCACTGGCAGTCAGCCTAGAGGCAAGTCCAAGGGCAGACTGGTGGCAGGAAAACCCACCAAACACAGGGGCAGGGCCTGGTCTGAAGGACTTCCAGCAGCTATTGGGAGATGTGTGAGAGTGTGTGTGTGTGTGTGTGTTGAGATCTGAGACCACCTCCCTGCTCCCCATTGTTTTTCTTGATGGGGAGGGGGCAGCCTCTAAGCCATCGCCCAGGTGGTCTGCCCTGGACTCAATGTGCAGTGCCCAGGAGCAGCCCTTTAGGGATACTGATCGTCTGTGGGGAGCAGAGCAGCAAGCAGAAGCAGCAGGCTCCTGGGTCACTGCGGTCTTTGGCCCCAGCGTAGGAAGGTCCCCCTCCCCAGGCCCTAGGCAGATGCTTCTGGAGCTCCAAGGGAGGACTGCAAGGTTGTCTGCTCCAGCTGCAGCTGCCCTATTCACAGGGAAGCCAACCAGCCCCCATCTCGTCCTTTTCCAGAGCTGGCCTCTTAGGACTAGATGCCAGGTCATTTGGGAAATGCCCCAAATCTGCTGAAAGGGACACATAGCCCTTGACTGTGAGAGGCCAGGGTTCCACTGCACCTCATGAAGCCCTGAGCTGAGATGGCAGGCTTGGAAAATCATTTGCTAGAGGAATGGCTCTCCTGTTTGCTGGCACGGGAATCCAAAACTAACATGCCTGTTCTCCAGAAGAAAATATATGCCCTGGAACCCAGGGGCTTTGGTCTCTAGAGAGGAATTAGACCTTGGGGGTCATTTCCAGAGGCTCCTCTGGGCCTCTATAAATACCCCGGGCAGGAGAAGGGAGTGGAGGGCAGAAGCTGAGCTGTCCAGAGTTCTTCACAGTGACTGGCCCAGTGGCAAGCAACCAGGGCTCTCCCCGAAATGGGCAGAGCCTGTGTGTGTGTGTGTGTGTGTGTGTGTGTGTGTGTGTGTGTGTCTGGGGGAAGGTTCTGCCTTTGTCTACCTTCTTATTTGAGAAGAGATAGGATTAAGTGGGAGCAAGTCAGGGGGAATAAGAAGTCACCCATCCAGCATCCTAGCCTGGCCTGGTGAGGCATACACCCCAGCCATGCTTTGGTGAGCCAGAATCTTCAGCAGCACCGACTAGCAGGAAGTGCTAATTTCTTATCCACCTGCCCATATCTGGGCCCTGGGAGATGGTTCCTGCTAGTAAATTCTGCAAATTGCTCTCTGGGACATGGTGGTGGTGGGATGTCAGCAGAGCCCCAGATGCCCTGTACCTGTGGCTTGTCCTTCGAGGACTCCCAGCCCAGGTGAGGCTGAGTTCTGACGAGACACCAAACAGGTCTCTGTGTCTGGAGCTCACAGCTGGAACAGCCCGAGGGCTAAAATGGTGGCGGACTCTACCATCTCAAACTTCGCCCTCCTTCTCCTCACTCTCCTATCCCATTCCACTCTACTCTTGACCACCCACTTCACTTTTCCCCTCTCCTTCTTGGCTGGACTCCAAGAACCTCTCCCCTGATTACCTCTTCTTGGGGTCCTGGGCCCCTGCCCCCATCATGCTGCTGTGCCCATTCTTCTTGCCCTGCCAAGATGAGACTGCTGCCTCTTCTGGGTCTGTGCTAATTCTGCCCATGGAAGCCATAGTCTCCCCTCTTGTCTCCCCCACTACCAGCTCCTCCCCTGGCTCTCTTCCCCCTGTCTCAAGGTTTCTCCCCAAGCCCACCATTCTCTCCAGTCCCTGATGCAAGGGCAGCACCGTCCCCTTACTCTGACATTCTCAGAGAGAATTCTCAGAGACGATCTGTTCTGTTTCAAAAAGAAGCCAAAGCCATCGAGTGGGGAAGGCCCTCCCTTTGCCATGTTCACATCCGCCAGCCAGCTCCCTTAACCTCCTTCCCTCTCCAGGTCCTAATTCTCTTCTCTCGACCTGCTGGTCCTGCTCCCACCTTCTGGCATAGGAATGGGCAGTCCCTGCCTTTCCGCTGCTTCTTCCTCAGTTTACAAATACCTCAGGGTCATAACTAACAAAAGGCCTCCCTTGATCCTGCCCCACCCCCCACCACTCCTGCTTCTCCCCTTTCCTCTGTCCGCAGGCCTCTTGGAAGCACGTGGGCCTGCCCACACCACGCTAGCCACCTTATTAGACTTCTTGCCTCACCCACTCACCCCTCTCTCACTCCCCCATGGGACCTCTCATTCCTGGCAACAGCTCCCCTCCAGCAAAGTCACCAACATCTGGGGGCTCCTCTGCAGACCTCCCACAAGTGTCCTTTCTGCCGTGCCACCTGCTGTGGATGGCCAGTCTCCCCCATGCTCTCTCCCACTGGGCGTTCTGTGGCTCTGCCTGCCTGGCTCTCCTCCTACCTTCTAGCCCGCTCCCCATCAGCCTCTTTCGGGACCACCAAAGAAGAGAGAGACCCAGTCCATAGAGGATTGAGTTCCTTACTGTACATTCCGCCCCAACACACACACACACACACACACACACCCCTCCCTGATCTTTTCATCCCCTTGAATCACCTTCCCCACCCACTGGGATGGATCGTCCCACTCTCCTTAAATCTGAGAGAGGGAGCCAGGCCCTTGGGGTTCCCACACCCCACTGCCTCCCAGTGTCCACACACACGTGCGTACACACACATACACGCATGCACGCACACATGCGCATGCACACACTCTCCGTTGCCCTCACGTGCACCCTAGCAGACTGCACTCCATCACATCCCAACTTCTTTATTTGCAGTCCACATCTTTTTCCAGAACACAGAGCCTGGGACCTCGCCAGACACATGGATGTATCATACTTCCTTTTAAATTCACTGTCTGATCCCCTGGTGCTGCTCCTTCTCCTGAGCTCTCACTGCCCTCTACCAGGTCACCCGAGTCAGAGATCTGGGAGCCGTTCTAGACCTCTCCCTCACTCCCTGCCTCCAGTGAGTGAAGTCCCTTGCATCTCAACCCCCTCCACTCCCGCCTCACTGCTCCTGCCCCAGGTCAGGTTCCCGCACCATTGCTTGGAAATACATGACAGCAGTTTCCTCCTTATGGGAGTCCTGGTCCCCGGTCTTTCTTGGTCCTGTCTGGCCTTTGTACTCTCATGCTGGTCCTTATGAAAGGTGAACTGATCATGCTCTTCGGACCCCTCGGTGGTTCTCTACTCCACGGGATGGAGGCTGAGCCTCCCAGCCAGCACCTCCTCAGCCCGGCTTTCCCACGCCCGCGCCCCCTCTTTCCCGGCCCTGAGAATGGCAACTTCTAATGCTTGTCTCACGCTGCCAGGCCTCTCTGCTTGCTGCTTTTTCTGTCTGGTCACAGTGCTGGGGCGGTAGGGGGCTTGGTCTCACTGCTCACCTACTTCTGTTCTTTAGCGGATGTGTATTCCTCCGTCTAGACTCAGCACAAGCATCCCCTGCTCCATGAAGTCTCTTCTGAATCTTCTGGGCACCCCCGTGTCCCACACAAGACTCCAGCGCGGTGCCCCTACTCACTCTTCTTAGCTCAGGCTTCCCTCCCTCTCACTACC
Organism: Meles meles; assembly: GCF_922984935.1. NCBI lineage: Eukaryota > Metazoa > Chordata > Mammalia > Carnivora > Mustelidae > Meles > Meles meles. The sequence goes on along the minus strand of NC_060084.1, from coordinate 18,379,174 downwards.
TGTTCTCAACCAGTGGAGGAGTGCCATGCCTCCCCCGGCCCTGCAACCCCGGTGGCCAGCCCAGGCCTCCCCCAGCCCTGCAGCCAGAGTGGCCAGCCCAGGCCTCGGCACAGACAGCCAGCATCCCTGTCTGAGGGAGCGAGGCCTTTCTGAGCGGCTCTGGTAACTCTCCCGATTCCTTCTGCCCTGCGACTATTCCAAGCCTCTGTGCTGAGACCTTTCTTGTCACTCCCCAAGACAACGTGGCCTCCAAATTCACCCATCAAAGAGGCCACTAGCCTCAGAGGAACATCCTCAGCAAACGGTTCCACACTGCCACCCGCTCTCCTCCATGTCCCGAGCCAGAGAGGTGCCATCCTCCCCACCCCAGCCCAGGCCAGGCCTTCTATTACCCCGGGTGGCATCTGCCCTTTCTCCTGTCTCTGCTTCCAGCATTCACATTCACCCCTCCTCTGTGACTCTCCTTAGCATATGGACACATCTGAAATTTATCCCAACGAAAATCCTTTGTGGAGTCCCCTCAACCTGTCCTTACTGCCCTATTTGTTTCCTTCCTCTCATGGGGAAGTTTCTTGCAAAGGAGGTCACTCTCTACAAGCCCTTTCTTACCTCATTCACTCTTCCACCCACCTGGCTTTTGCCCCCAGATGCCAAATGTTGCTGAAGTCACTGGGGACCTCCCTGGACATCAGACATCATGGACACTGTTCTTTATTTTCTGGACTCTTCGTGGGATTTGACACTGTCAGTCATCCACTCGACACTGTAAATGCTCTCCACTTTTGATCCCTGGGACTTCCTCTGGAGGGGCCTCCTCCCTTCCATGCCCTTGGACTGGTTTACTCTTCTGGGGTATTCTGCAGCCCGCTGTTCCTATGGCTCTTCAAGTGCTTTCTGGGGGATGTTGCTTGGACCCATGGTTTCAAGCTCCACCCGTTCCTGAATGGTACCCAACTCTGCATTTATTACCAAGACCCTTGTCTTGAATTCCTCACTCAGAAACCCAACGACCAACTGCATCTCACCATCTAGATGTCTCACACTTGAAATTTTCAACAAGTCCACATCAAATTGCTTTAGACACTGAGCTCAATGACACTGGATAGATAACGTGACAATAGACCCTACTTATATATGCACATTTAATATGTGACCGAGGAGGAGTCCCACGCAGCAGGGAAGGGGAAGAGTATATATAAATGGTATTAGGGCTCTTTGAAAACTAATCAGTTTAGCTTCTTACCTGAGAGAATAGATCAAAATGACCTTTACAATTAAAAAATTACTATAAAAATTCAAGCCATGAAACAGAAGAAACACTTTTGTTGTGAACCTAAAACCTGTCTGAAAAAATAAGTCTAATTAAAAAAAAACAAACAGAAGAGACATCTGAGTGTATATCAAATCATGAAGAAGCAAGGGGTCTCTAAATTTAAAAAGCAGTGGAAGAAATAAGAAAGCAAAAGATGTTCAGAATCAACAACATAGAAATTTAACCTCTGTGTCTCAGAAATAAGCTTGTATCCACAAATCAGAGGCAAATACGTTGGGAATATATTTCAATAGATATGTAAAAGGTTCATCTCTTTAATATAGAAAAGGTTCATACAAATGGATAAGAAAAATACTAAGATGCCAATGGTTAAATGGATAAAGAACAGAAATAAACAAGAGAGGGAAATATAAATGGGAAGCTAATGAGAAAACTGTTCAACCTCAGTAGTGATCAAAGAAGTCAGAGTGAAAACAAGGAGCTGTTACTGCTTGCCTTTCGAACTGTCGCAGATGTCTGCATTCACTTCTGAGCTGGGCTGTCTCCCCACATCCCGACTCACCCTCTCCAGTCCACTCAGCGCTGGAGTTCTAAGACATCACACCATCTCACTTCTCTGCCTTAACCTTCCTTTACAGGCTCTCGGAAGATAATTGGGCCCCAACACGAGGGCCAGCTTGTGGTCTGACCCGTTCCCCTCACCCATCTCCCACCCCTTCTACGCACATCTCAGTTCTAGTCTTAGGGAACTTATGTGGTCATTTCCATCATTTCCAGAACTATTTCACACCTTGCTGCCTTTCCCAGTGCTGTCACCGGTTCCTGGGAGATCAACCTTTCCCCTCATCCTATTCCATTGGGAAGCCTTCCTTCCCTGATGCTGCTAGTCTCCTTTGGACGTCCTTCTTCCTGTTCCTGGTGCACCCTTCATTCCAGTGTCACAGCACCAAGCACACGACATCACCAAGCTTCATGCACTTGCTTTTCTCCTTCACTGGACTGAGAGCTCCTTGGGGCAGGGGATTATGTCTTACTCATCTGTAAAGTCCCAGCACTGTACCCAGAGTCAAGTGTGTATGAATGTAACGTATGTATATGTATGCATGGATGAATGAATGAATGGACGACGTACGAGCAGGGCCATGAGCAAACTGGAATGAGAGACAGCTGAGAATGGGCTAGGTGAGGCTAGCCACCTTACCTCCCGAAGGGCATTCTGGGCTGCACAGTACCAAGCCCGGCTCACGAGGGAGGCCTCTTTCTGATCTGACAGAGGCAGAAAGCTCAGAATATGTGTGAGCATCTGAGGGAAAAAGACAGGGCATTGGGAACTATTAGAGCTGGGGGCCCTTGGAAACTTCTCCAGCTAATAGCACAGTCAGTCTGAGGGGACTGGAACACTGGCTTCTAGATCATCTTGAATCCTAAGCTTCATGGGGTCTTCACTTCCCCCTCTCTTGCCTCCAGGCATCTCTACTGTTGAACAAACCATTCCTGAGAATTACCTGGACGCAGTTTTGTACTGACCGATAAAAAGCAAACTTCCTGCTCAGTTTGGTAAAAAGAGCCTGGGCATTAGGACCAGTAAACCTAGTTCAAATCCTTACTCTATCAACTGTCCTCTCTGAGCCTTGTTTTTCCTAATCTGTAAAATGGCAATGGTAGTGAAGTTTAAATGGGTTGTGCTGAGAATTTAATAACATAGTAAAGGGTCGGAGCGCCTGGGTGGCTCAGTTGGTTAAGCATTTGCCTTCGGCTCAGGCCATGATCCCAGGGTCCTGGGACTGAGTCCCGCATTGGGATTCCTGCTCCGTGGGGAGCCTGCATCTCCCTCCCCCAGCTCTTGTGCTCTAGCTTTCTCACTGTCCCTCTCAAATAAATAAAGTCTTTTTTTTTTTAAGATTTTATTTATTTACCTGACAGAGAGAGATCACAAGTAGGCAGAGAGGCAAGCAGAGAGAGTGAGAGGGAAGCAGGCTCCCCGCCGAGCAGAGAGCCCGACGCGGGACTCGATCCCAGGACCCCGAGATCACGACCCGAGCCGAAGGCAGTGGCCCAAACCACTGAGCCACCCAGGACAGCAAGTCAGGTATCCTCCTCTGATCTTAGGAAACCATATCCCTTCCTCCTGCCCTCAAAGGTCAGGCTCTGGGTCCTCCCTCTTGCCATTTTCTCCACTGTCAGCTCGCCTTCTCAGCTGACTGTTATGATCCCCAATAGGACCCAGCTCAGGCCCTCACTTCACCTATGCTCTGTAAGGCTGGGGGTCATGAGGTTGGAGGCCCTACAGGGAACTGGGGAGGGAGTCACTTGTGAGGCCAAGAATGATCTAATATTAACTGTTCTTCTGGAATCTTCCCTCTTGGACTCTTGTGACATTGTGTTTTCTAGAGCTCCACTCTCCAACTCCAAATGCCCTGTTTCTGGAGTCTTCTGTGGCTCCCATGGCTCAGACCTGGTCTTTCAATCTGTTTACTTCCTAGGATAGTAAGTTCATTTGCATGGTTTCAACAGTTACCTCTATAGGAGAAACCAACAATTCAGTATCCCCATATTGTCTCACCATTCATGTGCTAGTCTAGTGTTGCCAATCGTCCATAGGATCCATCATCTAAATGTTTTACTATCACTTTCATCTCAACCAAAATTCACATTCTCAGTCCAAAACATCCCTTGCTCCCAACTTTCCAGCACCTGAGCTTCAATGCCACTAGTGCATCTTGCCTGAAGATCCTGATTAATACTGTGGACTCTTCATGCTCTTCTGTCTCTTGCTGTCAGATATAGGTGTACAGCACAGGCTTAGGCCAGGATAACTTAGACATTCAAATCCCAGCTCTGGAAGCACCTGGGTGGCTCAGTGGGTTAAGCCTCTGCCTTCGGCTCAGGTCATGATCTCAGGGTCCTGGGATCGAGCCCTGCATCGGGCTCTCTGCTCAGCAGGGAGCCTGCTTCCTCCTCTCTCTCTGCCTGCCTCTTTGCGTACTTGTGATCTCTGTCTGTCAAATAAATAAATAAATCTTTAATCTTTTTTTTTAATCTTTTTTTTTGAAAGATTTTATTTATTTATTTGACAGAGAGAGAGATCACAGGTAGGCAGAGAGGCAGGCAGAGAGAGAGAAGGAAGCAGGCTCCCTGCGGAGCAGAGAGCCCGATGCGGGGCTCGATCCCAGGACCCTGAGATCATGACCTAAGCCGAAGGCAGCGGCTTAATCCACTGAGCCACCCAGGCACCCTAAATCTTTAATCTTTAAAAAACCAAAAAAACAAATCCCCGCTCTCTCTACTACTTCCAAGCTGTGGGACCTATGTGACCTCAGGCAAGGTAACTGACCTCTCTGAGCTTCAGTTTCCATTATATATATATATACATATATATACACATATATATGTGTGTGTGTGTATATGTGTATATATGTGTGTGTACACACACACACACACACACACATATATATATATAGGTGTGCTTGACACTTAGTAGATGTTCCATAAATGGTTGCTGGACTGCTGTTACTAATATTTCTACCTTTGAAATTTTAGCACCTCAGTAGCCCAGATCTTTATCACCATACACCGGGATTCCTCCTACAATCTCCCACCTGACCTCCCTGCTTCCAGGCTCAGCCTTGCTAGTCAATTTGCACATAGTGACAAGGTTAATTTTCCTTAAAAAACAGCTTTTATGGGCACCTGAGTGGTGATCCCAGGGTCCTGGGATCGAGCCCCATGTCAGGCTCTCTGCTCAGAGGGGAGCCTGCTTCCTCCTCTCTCTCTCTCTCTGCCTGTCTCTCTGCCTACTTGTGATCTCTATCTGTCAAATAAATAAATAAATAAATAAAACAAAACAGCTTTTAGTCTTAGCACATCCCTGATGAAAACCTTCAGGGTATCCAGTACCCTCAGGACAAAATCTCCACTCTTGGGTCAGCAAGACCCCAAGCAAGACCTTGCCAGGCCCTATGCCTGACTGGACCCCTGACCCCAGAGCTTCCCCAGTTCAGGCTTCCCATTGTCCTACATACTATGCCTATTACCTTTTGCCTAGGTAGGCCTCTTTCCAGGAATGCCTTTCCTTAACCTTGACGTCACCAGCCCATTCTAACCTCTTCTTCCTTTCTTTGATCCCTAACACAGAGAAGTTACTTAGCCAATAGTCATTAGATTGAATTAAAGATGGATAGTGCTCTATCTCTATTTTCACCAAAGCCCTCTACCTCAATTTTCACCAAAGGTTTGCCCAGGTAAGGAGTGGGGAAGATAAAGCAGATCTTCACTACTGAGAAGATTGGGGAGAACTGCCTTCTGGGTCAGGAAAGCTAGGCATGGGAAAAAGAACACTGATGAGATTGGGACTGACTAAGCCCCCAACCCCAGGGGGAGGCAGGGAAGCCTGTCTGAGCCAAGTTAAGACAGTGGCCATCCAGGGGCGCCTGGGTGGCTCAGTGGATTAAGCCTCTGCCTTCAGCTCAGGTCATGATCTCAGAGTCCTGGGATCGAGTCCCGCATCGGGCTCTCTGCTTGGCAGGAAGCCTGCTTCCTCCTTTCTCTCTCTGCCTGCCTCTCTGCCTACTTGTGATCTCTCTCTGTCAAAAAAAAAAAAAAAAGACAGTGGCCATCCTGTCTTCTGGGGCTCAGCAACCAACCCAGAAAGCAACAGGAGAGGGCAATAAACTGTCCTCACTGAGGGGACGGAGCATGGCTCTTTGAGTTGAGAAAGGGGGTAGCTTTTCTAAAGGAAAGAGGAGGCAATGGTAAGGGTGGGGTCACCATCCTATGAACCCTATCCTAAGGGGCTACTACTAGAGATATGACTGGTTATTCCTGGGATCTATGTAGTAGACATCCTCTGATGCCCAGGAGATAAAGGATGCCATGGTAGGTGGCTAAAGGAGGTAGAAGCTGTCCTATTCTTGCTAAGGGGAAGAAGCACCGTTCCAGGACCGATGAGGAAAGGGTGACTTGTCTCCCGTGGACCACGGGAGGGGGCTGACAACTTTCAGCCCCTGGGAACAAAAATCTATTCGCTCTCTCTGGCCAATGGCGGCAGAGTGGCCTTGCTCCAAGCTAAGGAAAAGGAGCAAACATCCCACTGGGTGAAGGAGGTAGGGACAGCCATCACTACGGACTGAGGGAGTGGGGATCAGCCCTGTCCTAGGTGAAGTAATCCAGCGACTGTGCCCGGAGTTGATGGAAGGGGTCAGTCTCCCGCCGCCAGGGGGATGGGGCAGCCGTCTTTCTGGGCAGAGGGAATGGAAAGATCATCCCAGGGCTCCAAGGAGGTTAAGATCGGTTACCCTTCGGGGACGAGGGGATGGAACGGACATCTTCCAGAACTGAGCGGGAGGGTGGCCATCTCTAGAGAAGGGGGTAGGCAGAGACCCTGTCCTCGCTGAGGTGACACGGCAGCCATCTCCTGGGGCCGATGGGTAAGGAGAGAATGGTTTCCCCAAGCTAAGGGGATGGGATGGCCCAAGGAGGGGCCGTTACCCATAGCCTGCAGGTCCTGCGATCTCGATCCCTCCCGCCTGTAGTTTCCACCTGGCGGGCGGAGCCGGGCGAGCTGTCTGACAGCCCCTCCCCACAACCTGGGACCCCGAGGGCAGAGCCTGTTCCAAGCCGGGCCTCAGGGCGGCCTCCTCTCACCTCCAGGGGCAGCGACTCCGCCATCGCATCCCTGCCACCTCCGCCCCCGTGCAAGGCCTTCTGGGAAGTGTAGTCCTACCGACTCTGGGTGCGGGGAGGGACTGGGAAGGAAATGGACCATCCCCACTTCCGTCACAGTTGTGACGATTTGCGTCTGCACCGGAAGTGCCTGTACTGCCGATGTGGTACCTACTGACCGCGGTTTCGGTCGCTCTCCCTTGTTATCCTCGCTGGTTGTTAGCGTCGCGCCATGGCGGTAAGGAGGGCGGATAGGGCGGGGTTCGCAACGGCAGAGGATTCCCGGGTCTGGGAGACTAAAAACAGAGGAAGGACATCGAAGGAAGCGGATCTGCCAGAGGGGGGCGCCATGCAGTGGCCAGACCATTCTAGAGCTAGCGGGGTGGGGGGAATGGAGTGGCGCACCGCCATACCAGAAGTGGTGCGGGAGGGGAGTGGGCGTCAGTACCAGATTGTACCAGACCTGATAGGGGACCTTAGGGGCTTGTGAAACGGGTGGGCGTCAGCCAAGATCTGGAGGGGCGCACTATTCAGCGCCACTCAGGAGCTCCCCTTGAAGGGGTAGTCAGCCCAAAGCTGGGTCTCAGCAGGAGAGCTAGGAGATACCAGCCTAGTGTTGGATTGTTCCAGGGTGAGCAGGAGGCGATCATCGGTAAGGGTGTTGCACAGATACTGTCAGCCCTAAACAAGGTGGACTGGAGGAGGTGTGGGCATCCCAAGGATTGTGCTAGATTTGAGCACCATGGGGATCTGGCTTAGGTGCAGGTTTAATTCTGTACCTGACTAGACTGGGGAGGAGGGTGAGGAGGACCCTGCCTGAGGAGGGCTCTGACAGCATCTTAACCATCCCTGTGCAGCCCAAGGGCAAAGTGGGCACGAGAGGGAAGAAGCAGATATTTGAAGAGAACAAAGAGACTCTGAAGTTCTATCTGCGAATCATACTGGGGGCCAATGTAAGTACCTACCTCCTTGCCTACCCGATATCCCACAGTCAGCTCTGGTGTGTGGGGTGGGGGGGATGGTGTGTGACAGCCATGTGTCATTTTCAAAACTGCAATTAAAAAGAAATGAGAATGGGGCATCTGGGTGGTTCAGTTAAGCGTCCGCCTTCAGCTCAGGTCATGATCCCAGGGTCCTGGGATCAAGCCCCGCGTTGGTCTCTCCACTCTGTGAGAAGCCTGCTTCTCCCTCTCCCACTCTCGTTGCTTGTGTTCTTTCTCTCGCTGTCTCTCTCTGTCAAATAAATAAATAAAATCTTTTTTTTAAAGATCTTTTTTTTAAAAAGATTTTATTTATTTATTTGACAGAGATCACAAGTAGGCAGAGAGACAGGAAGCAGGGGGGAAGCAGGCTCCCCGCTTCGCAGAGCCCCTGAGGCAGCGCTTGATCCCAGGACCCTGAGATCATGACCTGAGCCAAAGGCAGAGGCTTAACCCTCTGAGCCACCCAGGCCCCCCTAAATAAATAAAATCTTTAAAAAAAAAAAAGAAAAAGAAAAAAAGAAATGAGAATGGATCCGGGCACAAAGAAAATGCTGAGTAGTCAAAACAAAACAAAGTAAAAAATGAAAGGAGGGTTTGAGAGTCAGATGGACTTGAGCCCAGTCCATCCCAACCCAGATACACAGGACCTTCTTTCTTGGGCTGACATATCAGAGGGGATTCTGGGTACTCAGAACTCAGGGAAGAGACCCCTTCCACCCACCAACCCTAAGAGAAACAACTGTCTCTTACCACAGCCTGGCCTAACTCTTGGTCAGAGTCAAGGAAGGCCTTGTGGTTTAGGGTATCTTTTGATCACAGCCTGATCGTATATCTGCTTACAGGCCATTTACTGTCTTGTGACCTTGGTGTTCTTCTACTCATCTGCCTCATTTTGGGCCTGGGTAAGTGTCCCCTATCCTGGGAAGTGGATAAGCATATAGGATTTCTGGCTGGTCTTTGATACCATTCTTTTTCTGCAGATGGCCCTGGCCTTTAGTCTGGCAGTATATGGGGCCAGCTACCACTCTATGAGCTCGATGGCACGGGCAGCCTTTTCTGAGGATGGGGCCCTGATGGATGGTGGAATGGACCTCAACATGGAGCAGGGCATGGCAGAGTGAGTGTCCCCCGCTGCCAGCCCAGGTGAGCGGCCCCAGGGCTGGGGTGTTGGGGCCCAGATAGCCCAAGACCCACAACTGCCCGCAACTTGAAGAGGGTAGAAGGGAGAGGAACTGGGGCCCATGTACTATTTTTGGCCCTTTCAGCCTCCCTTCTATCCCCAGGCACCTTAAAGATGTGATCCTACTGACAGCCATCGTGCAAGTTCTCAGCTGCTTCTCCCTCTACATCTGGTCCTTCTGGCTTCTGGTGCGTGGATTGTAGGGCTCCCAGGAGGGGGCTGGAGCATCTAACCCTTCCCTTTCATTTCCTGTGCCTGGCTTCAAGTTCCCTTTTCTGTCCTAGGCTCCGGGCCGGGCCCTTTATCTCCTCTGGGTGAACGTGCTGGGTCCTTGGTTCACGGCAGACAGTAGCACCCCAGCACCAGAGCACAATGAGAAACGGCAGCGCCGACAGGAGCGGCGGCAGATGAAGCGATTATAGCCAATGACATTTTGGCCACAGGCTGCATGGCCCCCATGCCAGGAGCAAGGAGGGCCTAGTCCAGGGCCCAGAAGCAGTCTAAGGTATAGGATTGTTGAATAAATGGCTCAGAATGTGGCTAATGGCTGTGTGGGTGATAATGGAAGGGCGAGGCAGGAAGAGCCAGTCCTTTGGTACTAGCCTCCAGCTGCAGACCGAGTGTGGTGGGTACCTTGAAAGAAGGAAAAGGCGCTTGGGTTGGCTATGAAAACTTTATTATACTCCATGTATTCAGGGAGCTCATACAAGTATGTATACAAGTACACACACACAAACACACACACACAAACACACACACTTGCACATAGGCACGCATAGCTAATACTGCTCAAGGCATTGTCCACTGGGCACAGAGTGGCCCTGGGGTTGAAAAGAGACCCAGAATTCTGCTGATCCCTTCTCACTCTGTAGTCTCTTGCATTGCAGGCTGGGGACCCAGTAGGTAGGTGTCCGGAGGCAGGGCCTTCACACCTCCAGGCCAGGACCCTTGCTCAATCCCAGGGCCTGCACCAGGTCCTCTCCAAGCCCGCTCTTCAGTGTCCGTCTCACTGCAGGGACAGAGCAGGGTTGGAGGGGGTTGATGGAATAACGGCGGGTGGTGGGCATTTGGGAAGTACTCACAGGACTTGCGGTTGCCCCGGGAACGTTTGCGCTCCCGAGCAGCTAAGGCACGAGGACTGCTCTTGGTCACTGACTGCACCAGCAGATCCATGATCTCATCTGAAGTGTCACTGGGTAAATTGGAGCCTGGGGGTTCTTCTGGGGGTGCAGTGGAGGGCCCTGTTGCTGTCGGCGTGACTGGGGAGCTGCTCTGGACCGTGCCTAAGGGAGGCCAGACGGGGAAGTCAGGTTACGGTGACCACAAAGCCCATTGCTCCCAGTGGCCACAGGTCCCACCTCTGCTGCGGCGGCCATGTGTGGTGTCCTCCGGCTTGCTGGTCAGCAGACTCTTCATGCTGGCGTGACTGTCGGCATCACCCCGCCCTGGCCCACTGCCCACAGCCACTGGGACAGATGGGTGGTTGGGGGCTTCCCCAGCCACACCTGAGAACTTCTCTGTCTGCAGAAGAGAGAAGGATGAGCTGGGAGCAGGGGAAGGGAGCCACAGGGGGCGGCAGGCCAGACCTGGAAGGGTGCCCACCTCCGTGATCATGCGGCCCCGGGTCTTGTTGCGCTCCCGGTAGGTGGCACGCTTCTGCTGCTGCTGCAGCACCCGTTCCCGGCACGTGCGGTACTCCAGGGCAAACTCGCGCAGCGTGTGGCAGAACTGCATGATGCGCACTTCCCGGGCCGCGGGAGCCGTGTAGCCCAGGTACAACAGGAAGGCATGGAACCTGGGCAGGGTGGGGGAGGGAGGGATGGTGAGTCCTGCGTGGGGTTTGAGGGATGGCGGTGGCGTTCCTGCCTCTCTGGCCCATGTGCCTACCTATTGCAGACACGGCGGTGTACTACCCGCAGCATTGCAACGCGGCGGCCACACTGGGCCAAGAAGTGGGTGAGGCGGGCACGCAGGGCTGGGGACAGCTCATGCTTGGCCAAGCTCCGTAGGCTCTCCTCAGCTGCCCGGCTCCGACGCTCCAGCTGCCCCAAGTTCTCAGTCAGCTGCTCGAAGTCCACCTGGAAAAGCAGGGGGTACGCATGCTGTCCCCCCACAGAAAGGCAGCACCGGTGGCTGCCTCTATCAGGTCAGCCAGCTTGGGCTCAGATAGCCAAGACCTGCCTCCTTCCCTCCAAAAGCACACAGTCTAATGCAGGAGACAAGTCCATTTAATCTAATGTGGAACAGAGAAGCTTTCTTGGGGGAAGTGGTGGCTGAATGGAGACCCAAAGACAGTAGGTGTGTGTAGCCAGGCCAATAGAGGAAAGAGTGTTTCTGGCCAAGGACACAGCCCACGCAGACACCTCTAGCCGAGCACACTCTGGCACAACAGTCCAAACTGTTGGGGAGGGAGAGCCAGCCCCAGGAAGCAGCACGCCCTCCTTTCCACAGCTGGGCTTAGTCAAGCCTCTGGCTGGGGCTAACCTTGGCACAGCGGGTCAGGGCAGGGATTTCTGAGTAGAGGTCCGAGGAATCAGGCCGGGTCTGGAGCACCAAGGAGCAGAGATGGTGCAGCAGTGACTGCCGGCGCACTGTGTCCTTCACCTCTGACACCTTCTCCAGGTAGCTCAACTCGAAGCCGCTGCTCTGAAAGGACTCCATCTGAGCCCGGGCCCAGCTGGCTCCAGGGCCCTGGCCCCCAGCCCTTGTGTGCTGCCACTCACCTGGGAACCGTTGAGGAAATTGCCCACAGCCAGGAGAGTGGCCAGGATGCAGTGGAAGGTGGCATTTTGTACTAGCTGTGCCATGCCCACTTTCAGGTCAAATAGTGGCTCTGCGATTTCCTGGAGTGGAAGGTGATGGAGGGACTCTCAAATTACCTGGTCCTCATGCTCACCTGGCCCACTTTCTGCCCCACCCCATAATCCAAGTACCCGCTCCATGCCGTCATAGTCCAGCTTGAAGGCCCAGAGTTGTAGGCGGGCGGCCAGGCCCCCAATGGAGGCAAGGGTCATCAGGAAGTTTTCAGCTGGGCCCAGGGGTACGTCAGGATTGGCTAGCTGGGCCTCCTCGATCTTCTGCCGTTCCTCCTCCGTGGGCATCATAGTCAGCAGTTTCTGAGGATGCAGCCACCACCCCACAGAATCCCTTCAGTCCTGGCCTGAGGCTTTAGGCATTGGTTGGACTCATCCCTAGGTCATCCAGGGGATCCCCAGGGTCTGGGGACTGCTCTAGAAATACCAAGCCCATGCCCACTACTGGAGGGACAGGAATGCCCACTGACTGAAGGAGAGGGCCAGACCTCCCCCCCTCCCTATCACCCCCCTAGCTGGTATCCCCACCTCAATGCCATCCTTGCTGACAGCAAACTCATCAAAGTTGAGCAGGGCAGCCTTAATGACATGCACAGGTGGCAGGGTGGTTAGGCCAATGTTGATGGCGTTGCTGCGCTTGGGGTCCAGCACTGTGGTCATTGTCCGGCGGCCCTCACCAGCTTTCTTTAAGGTTGGGGAGAAGGGTGGTAATGAGATTGGGAAAAGAACTAGCTGGGGCAACAATCGAAGAGGGCACTCTTAAATCCCCCTTCTAAATGGCCAGATGGTGGGGTCACCCCACAACCAGGGATCTGGGATGTGTAAGACCTTGGGATGAGTTGAGATTCTAGTTAGGGCTCTGCTGAGACCTTGTTGAGAGACCTTGGACAAGACTCGATGCCTTTCTTTGCCTCGGTTCCCCCATGTGGGAAATGAGCGGCAGTTCAGACCCTTAAGCTCGGATTTCCTCCCGTCTCCACTGGGGTTACCCCGCAGATGAGGGTGGGTTTACCTTGGAAGGCAGCACGTCCTTGGCACGGGACTCAAACAGGTGTTCCAGCCGGGCTGTGTCCACTGAGACAGGTTCCAGTGAGGCCCACAGGGTGGGGCAAGGCCCAAAACGGCTCCCAGAGCCTCCTTGGCCTCCAGCCAGCTTTAGCTCCCGCCAGAAGAGTTTTACTGTCTTCCTCTTGCTGGGGAGGGCTAGACCATCAGGTGCTGAGGGAGGCAGTGGCGCGGCCGGAGGTGGAGGTGGTGGGAGTGAGCCTTTGATGGGTGGGGGAGGTGGGGGCGGAGGAGGTGGGGGGCCTCCAGAGAACGCAGGCAGGGAGGGTGGTGGGGGTGGGACCCCTTTCACAGCCTCCACAGCCTCCACATTCAGCATGTCCTCGTCTTCATCCTCCCCCAGATCTGAGAAGTCCAGGTCTCCAATGCAGAGCTTGGGTACATGGACAGGAAACTCCTGAATGGGCTCAGCCTTGGGGCTTGGTGGGGCCAGTGACACCTTGGGCTCTGGCTCAAGGCTCCGCTGGGCCCGGAGCAGACCTCGGGAGACAGGGCTCTGGGGTGTTCCGGGTGCAGGACCTGGTTCTGGGGAGCCCCATAGTTCCCGGGTATCTAGAAAAGAGAAACAGCCGTTAGCATCATGCCCTCTGTGGAACAACAGGGCAACACGAGTGGATTCTACCCACCTGCCTACTTACCTGGGTGTCCATCGGCCTCATCGGCCATGGCCCCAGCCAGTGTCTCTGCCCGGCCCTGGGCCAGTGCAGCCTGCTTCTCTGTTTCTGCCGCTGCCACATTCTCCAGGAACCGGGCTCTGGAGGGAGGCACTTGTCAGTGAGGATGTCTGACACAACCTAGCCCAAGGTGGTGTACATGCCTTGCTGGGCCCCTGGGCACTGCCCCAAATTGCAGGCACACACAGACACACAGGGGAACAGTCCATGCGCTGAGCAGACCCAGGACTTACCCCCCAAGGCCGGTCCCTGTTCAGTCCTCCATATCTGGGGAGGCTCAGTACCAACCAAGCATCCCCAGTTCAACATATGGGGAGAAGTTCTGCTTAACGTCTAACTTGCAACCTTGCTGCTGTTCATGTTCACTGTCTTGATTCTAGACCAGGACCCTCAGAGCAGGGGAAGGGGATAGCTGTCTCATGCCTGGTAGCTCAGAGAGCTATGACCCATGCCCAGAAAAGGGCCGAGTAAACAACAGGCTTTAGCTTGAGTGTCTTATGCTTTACTGACCGAGCTACCACAATAGGCACTCAGTTTATGTGGAAATAATGAACGTGATCCAGTGTCTTTTTTCAGCCCCTCCAGCCTCTCTTGGCCCTCGGTCCCTGCCCTTCCCTCAGTCCTAGGTTGTTTCTCTTCCCCCACTCCATACAGCACCCTAGACACCCTAGATAGCTTATGATCCTGCCTTCTTCCTGGGAGAATGGGCTCCAGGTTGGGAGTCTGTGTCTTCATTTCTGGTTGAGTCTGTTAAGGTGTCACTATCAAAGCACAGCGACCACTATGGAACTGCTTCCCTACCCCTAGGATATCAGAGGAGGCGTATGCCTGGGAGAGGGTGGGCCTGAGAGTCCCCCAGCTCTGCGGCATGAGGCACATGGAACCCCCGCTGGGGGAAGCAATGCTGAAGCCCTGAGCACGTGGCAGGCCTGGCAGGCTGGCCTCTGTACTTACTCCAGCCTGGCCTGCTCAGTAGGGGACTGAGGGACAGGTGGGCTCTCTGGGGCGCTGGGTGGGGGGGATGAGAGGAAGAGATGGTAATTGTGGTGCCTGGTCCACTCCAAAGCCCAGCTGCTCATACCCACCCAGAGCTGGGCGGTAATACCAGGGGTTTCTTCCCAGCCCCCGCGGGAAGGGGAGGTGTGGAGGAGGCAGGACATGAGGAAACTGGAAATGGAAGGGAGAGACTGACACAAAGCAGGACAGGGAGCAATAAGAGACAAAGACAGAGCAGAACAAGAGAGTGCAGGGACAGCAACAGAGAAACAAAGAAGGGGGACCAGGGGATAGATGACAAAGGGGCAGGGGCAGGTAGAATGCCAGAAAGAGATGAAGACAAGCAGCAGGAGGAGGAGGTCCCGTCAGAGCAGAACCCCACCCCTCAGCAGTCACTTACCAAACAGGAGCAGTTTGGTGAAGTCTGGAAAGAAAGAGAAAGCACGCGTTTGGGCAGAGGAGTTTGGGCAGAGGAGGCGGAGGGGCTCAGAGTGCGGGGACAGCTGGAGAGAGGACTCTAGGGGCAGTTTCTATCTCCCTGCTTACTTGTAGATGCTCCTCTCGCTGGAGCTGTCGGCTGAGGGCCCCACAGAGATGGCAGGAAAGAGGTTCACTGAAGTACAGAGGCCAGAGGCTGGGCCCGCAGGTTTAGGGGCCAGGCTGGTCGACAGGGCAGGGCCAGCGGAGTAGGTGGAGATGACCGCCAAGGAGGGGTCCCCGGGGCTCGAGGCGGGGTCCCCCGGGCTTGAGGGGCCTGTCCGAGGTGAGGCAGGGCCTGTGCGACCAGCTGCGGGACCTGCAGGGCTAGAAGCGGGGCCTGTCAACTGACAAGGCCACTGCTGGGCAGATCCACCCCTCCCCATGTGCCAAGTTCTCTCTTACCCAGGCTCCGAGGGGCGCACGGGGCAGCCCCCGCCTTCTAGAGACCGGCGGCTCCTCTTGCCCTCCTCCGAAGAGGGCTTTCTGCGTTCTCGCCGCCCACCTGCAGCGGCTTCCTCAATGTCTCCATCCTCCAACCGCAGGGCATTCTAGTGGAGGTGGACCCAGATGTGAGCCGCTGAGACCCGCACAGGTAGGGTGGGGTGCTGGGGAACTGCGCCTCCTCCCTCCCCTCCAACCGCGCCCAGATGGCCCAGCCCACCTCATAGAGCACAAGCTGTGTGCGCAGGTCGAAATCAGTCCCCGATGCGCCCAAGTGGCGCTGGACCAGAGCTTCCATGCCCTGCTGCTCCAGTGCATCTGTCACATCATAGAAGGAGTCCTGGTCTGGAAGCGCTGCCAGTGTCTAGAGGGTGGGGATGGGAAGGCAAGGCTAAGGCTGATGGAGACCGGAAGTTAGGAGCTTTAGCGGCCTAAAATTGGCACCTGGTTCTCCCCCCTTCTCAGGGTCCCCCCGACCTTGTTGATGAGGGTGACGGTGTACACCAACAACTCGGGGTCAGCGCCATTCTTCTCCTCCAGGATGGACACCAGATTGGCCCAAGGAAGAGAGCCTAACACACAGAAAGGGCAGCGATCATGCAGGGACAGGTAGGAGAGAGGACTCTGAGTGGCGGGGGAGGAAGGAACAGTCTCTCACCTGTGGAGCTGGCCACAGAGTTGACGGCACGGATAAGCAGCGGCGCGTTGCTCTCCGAGTACTCCACAAATACCAGCAGCAGCTTCAGGGCCGTTTTCACTACCAAGCGGGACTGGGGGGAGGGGTCACCACATATGAGTGGGGCTTGGGCCAGACTTGTGCCAGCTCCTGGTGGGGAGGGTTAAGGGCTTCTGGGGCTGGACCCAGAGAGGAGAGTCTAGGCACAAAGACCCTGGCCCCAGACCCCCAGGTATTGGAGAGCCTTCTAGGCTTAGAGGAGCCTTAGGCTTACTCCATTCCAGCCCATTTTGAAGAAGAGGAGACTGAGGTCAGAGGCAATGGGAGAAGGGTGCACGGCTGTGTGGAGGGCCACTTACCACGCTGGCACACAGTGTGTACAGCCACTGCACAGTCTCACTGTGGGCCACCACTCCCAGCATCCCATCCACAAACAGCATCAGCTGGCCTAGTGCTGGGGACACAGGGACAAGACAAGGTCAGATAGGGATTGCCAAAGGCAGGGGTCACGAGGGAGGAAAGGGACTGACCTCGGAGGATGTAGCTCTGGTAATTGTGGTCAGCAGCAGCACCTACACGGATCAGGCAGCTCAGCCCCTCTGAGTGCACAAATTCAGGCACCAGGTCCTTGTCCTCCTGGGGACACCATGGGGGAGTTTAAGCAGTGCTCAGGCTGGATGCCCAACCCCAGCCCTCTTCTGGGCCTCACCTGGAAGATCTGCTTTAGTGAGAAGAGGGAGCGACGCAGCTCAGGGCCACTGGAGCCATACAACTTTTCTGCAAGGGGTAGGTGGACATGGAAACCTCAAGGGGGCACAGACACCCTCTTCTACTGGAACACAGTCCCCCACCAAAGAATATTCTAGTACTCTTCAACCCCCAGCCTCCTCCTCCACTGCCTGACTCTGGGCAACCCCCATCACGGTTTAGCTGCAGCATCAGCCCTTGGCCCTGGAAGGAGAGGTCAGGATAGGAATGGGGAGGGGCTGCACATCCTGTCTCCCATGTGCCTTGTCCATTGTCCAGCACAGGCCTGAAAGAAACTGAGCCAGTGGGGCTGGGAGGGGGGATTCCTGGACTCTAATGCCCTCATACACTTACCCAAGATGGCATTGACCCTCACAGAGAGTTGAGTACGCAGGATGAGTGTAGGCTTCCGCCCTTTGCTGGAATCAAGCAGCCTAGTCAGCAGTTTCCAGGCCATTCCTCAGGGTTCCTGCCCCCATACCAGAGTTGCTAAACACCACCCCACATGCCAACCTTGGCCCAACTCCTTCCTTCCTAACAAGAGGATCTGTGCAAACATAGGTATCTCAGGTATGTGCGAGAGCCCCTCCCCCCCAGTCCCGGGCATCAGGTAACACTGGCCAGGTCTTGGGATTCCCCTGGCACACAGTCCCCTGGGGTGGCAGAAGGTAACCCATACCCCAGGCTAGAGATCAGGTGTCCTGGCTGCTGACACCTGAGCCAGCCCCTGGTGGAAGCAAGGTTGGGGCCAGCCTTGCCTTCCCGGTCCCATCAGCTCTGACCTGATCTCCTCATAGAAGCTCTCCAGCATCTCCCGCTGCTCTTCCAGAGACAATTCAGGGTCCAGGTAATATCCAGAGGGAGACACTTGGAGGGCACAGTCCTCCAGCTGGGGGCAAAGGGAATAGCTGTCAGGGCTGGGAAAGAGGTGGCAGGGGTATGTCCGAAGACCCTATGACCTCCCGACCCCCACTCAGAGAGCTGGCAGAGTGGCAGACCACAGGGTGCGTTGCAGCGGCGCATTCCTCCAGCAGCCGCTTCTCGCAGGCCTACTACATGCAGCGCACCCCCGCAAGGTGCCAGGCTTTCTGGCCCTTAGCACATGCTGTATCTTCCAGCTAACACCTACCCATTCTGTAGGTTTCAGATCAGGTAATGGTTTTTTGGAACGCTCTCCTCCCCTCCTCTAGCCAGTGCTATGCAACCCATTCCATGAACCCCCAGCCTCCTCCTCTGCTGCCTGACTCTGGGCAACGTGTGCAGCTCCCACATGTGAGGCCTTCCACAGAGCGTGATAATATCCCAGACCCTACTCTTCCTCCCCACTAACCATGAGTTCTCTGGGTTCAGGCACCGTGTCTGTCTTGCCCTATGCCATATCTGCAGAGCCCAGCACAGCATTTGGCTCACACTAAGTGCTTACTAAACACTGTTGAGCTAATGAACATGAATAAGGAAGGGGAATAGTGAGAAGATAGGAGGAAGTTCCTGCTTTCGAGGAAGTTCACAGCCCTGGGGTGATAAGCTGCATCCACAAAGCATTCAAGCCCAGGGAGAAAGTGTAAACCCAGCTGGGAGGGGTGTGTGTGTTGTCTCCCTGAACCCAGGTGGTGAGGAGCTGCAGGTAATACATGGGGGATAAGTCCCTCTAAGGCTCAGGATCTTTGCCCTGCCCCATGCGAGCTGGACCTCAGAGGCCTCCAAGGGGCCTCTTGAAAACCAGGCTTTAGGGTCTGACTCAGTCAGTCTGCACTGGGTTCCTGAGACCTGCATTGTATAAGGCACACGTTCTACCCACGTGTCTGCCTCCCACATATCTCCGCGGCGGCCTGAGCCTGGCTCCGGTCCACCACTACCAGGCATGACACTGGCCTCTTGAGAAGTACCCGTAGAGAGGGCTAGTGAAGTGACTCCAGAGAGTCTGAGGGCAGCAGCACTGGGCCTCTTCTGGACACCTCCCCGGTAGCACAGAGCCGGTATGCAGAGCTCAGCAAAGTCCCCTTGAATTGGGTGGTCCTGCTCCTTGATGTAACATGGCCCAGGGAGAGCCCACCTCTGGAGAAGCAGGGTATTTTCTGGCTTCCATCTTCCTGCGAAAGTCAATCCCATCATTTGTCCTGCTGTTCTGTCAGCCCTGCCCTGCTCTGGGCCCAGTCCAAGGGCTTCCAGCTGCCCTTGGTCCCCTGGGTGGGGGAAGGGAGTCCAGAACCTGCCCCTACCCCTGTTTCTGCTTTGTACCCCTGCTCATGCATGAGAACCTGACCCAGCTCCTTCCTGGCAGTTCAGCCTTGAGGCGCTTGGGTGACACCCCCTCTCCCCCCCCGGCTCCCCTCCCCCACCCTGTCTCGCCTGGGACATGGGACATAGGACAAACACTCCAGCCTGTTCTCTGTCCCACTTCCTGCCTGGCTGCCTGCCCTCCCTTGGGCGCCTTGGGCGGGCCTGGCCTCTCTCCCCTCCCTGGGAGCAGAGTCATCTTCTCCAGGGCCTGCTAGCAACAGGCCTGAGATGGCAAGGCAAGGCCCCAGGGCTGGGGTGCTCCGTCTTGGGCCAGCTCAGCTGAGGGCAACCCCACATTCCTCCTGATCCCTTTTCCCACATGGTGACTCAGCAGCCTGCCTTCCCCACCCCCATCCAAGCACAGCCGCATCTCCTTCCACCTCGGACTAGAGGATTCTGGGACCCTAGAGAAACATATCCACACACCCTGCCCCAGCCCCAGAGCAACAAATTCCTTCAGGGATCCCCCAAATCACACATCTATAGAATAGCTCACTCATTCAAACATTTATGGACCAGGCTGGTTTGAGGTGCTGAACACACAGCAGGGAAGATAACTGCTTCTGCTCTTCCTGCCTTCCAGCCGAGGCAGGCAGACTCGCCTCAAGAAAAGGCTACAAATGAATGTAGAAGTGTAAGTGCCATGAGTGCAAAGCAGAGGGGTGGAGTGCTGTGAAGGTAAATACTGGGGGTGAGCAGATTATACCCGGTATGTACTTCCACACCCAGGTTCATGGTCCGGTGTCTGTATGTGTCCTGCTGGAGCACATGTCCAAGAAGCACACCCCCACAAAACTCGGCTCCAGCAGGCTCTCCTCCCTCCTGCAAGCACGTTCGTGCGCTCTCATCCCAAGTGAGCAGAGAACGGCTCTCTCCTTCCAGAATGCCTGCATATATCCGGGGTAAGGTCCTGAAGGCCAAGTGCTCCATCATCAGTGGCCTCCCTAGAGAAGTTCTGAGGTAGCAGCCAGCCCAAAGGCTCCAAGGATGGTGCCCCCCAGTGACCCCCAACCCAGCTGCCTGTCCTGAGTGGAGATGGAGGGTGGGCTAAGGTAGCAAAGAACAGAGACTTCCTACCAGCTGGGTGGTGCTTGTCCCTCACACCCCTGGCCCCTTGCTTGGGTCACCATTCTGAGAGCCAAACCTCTGGGGCTTGTTTCTCACACCCTGGGGCTGAGCCAGGCCAGAATAATCCTGCTGACAGTGCTTAAGGTCAGCACAGGGCCCATGTGGGCCCACATCCTTGACTCCCTCCTGGTTCTTGTCTTGCACGCTTCTCTGTGTCTGTCTTGGAGTGGAGTCCTCTCCTTTCTTCCCAGGCTCAGCCCCTCCCTTCAGCATCCAGCCCACTTTTCTCTTGGTTCTCTGCGCTTAGGCTTTTCTGACAGCCTAAACCAACTCATTCCATATATTTTTTTTTTTTAAGATTTTATTTATTTGTTGGAGAGAGAAAGCACACAAGCAGGCAGAGTGGCAGGCAGAGGCAGAGAGAGAAGCAGGATCCCTGCCAAGCAAGAAGCCTGATGGGGGACTTGATCGCAGCACCCTGGGATCATGACCTGAGCTGAAGGCAGCCGCTTAACCGAGTGAGCCACCCAGGCATCCCTCCACATGGCTTTAAATTCAGGGCCAAACTTAGGGGACCACGGTGTCTACTCCCCAGTATTTTTCATTAACTACAAATCAGGTGAGAACGAACACTAGGGGCAGGGAAAGAAGATGGAGCAGAGGGCAGAATTATATGCTGAAGGACTACTGTTCTAGGAAATAATTTTGCTAACTGCTTTTTTTTTTTTAAGATTTTATGTATTTGTTCATGAGAGACAGAAGGAGAGAGGCAGAGGCAGAAGGAGAAGCAGTGAGCAGGAAGCCCGGGATGCGGAACTCAATCCCAGGACCCTGAGACCACGACCCGAGCTGAAGGCAGACACCCAACCATCTGAGTCACCCAGGTGCCCCATTGCTAACTGCTTTTTTCTTTTGCCTTCCTATAAACACAAGACCCTTGTGGCGCCTGGCTGGCTCACTTGGAGAGCATGCAACTCTGGATCTTGGGATTATGAGTTTAAGCCCCACATTCGGTGTAGAGATTACTTAAACAAACAAACAAACAATTAAACTTTAAACATGAGATCCTCCTTCTACTGTTATCTTGGGTTTCCAACTAGACCATGACTTCCTGGATGAGACACTATGGATGGGCCTTGAGGAGGGAAACCCACATTAGTTATGCCTCCTCTGTGTCACATACCAGGCTGCTTAGTTGTTTGATTCTCCTGCTATTCCTTCTTTTTTTAAGTTTTATTTACTTAAGTAATCTCTACGCCTAAAGTGGGGCTCGAACCCACGATCCTGAGATCAAGCATCAGATGCTTTACCAACTGAGCCAGCCAGGTGCCCCTCTCCTGATAATCCTTTTACAGGTGAGGAAACCAAGGCTCAGAAACTCAGTGAATATGCCCCAGACTGCACAACCAGGAATGGAACCAGGGCTAATTGACCTAGATCTTGGGAGCATGTAGTGTTGTTAAGGGCTGAAGACCACCCCTCAGCTTTCTGGACTCTGCAAATACCCCAAACTGGTCTTCCCAGTTGTAGCAAGGGAACACAAATGAACATAATAAACGCATCATACACACCAAGGTAACCGTGCCTACATCTGCAAGGACCTAGGTCCTGGGGTCCCTCACCAGGCTGCATCTCAGGCTCCCTAGCCCAGAATGACCAGTAAACTGGACATGGACGGTGGTCCCAGAGAAATCTGGGAGAAGCCATGACTCATGTCCATATCCCAGTCTTCTAGTTTCCCCAAAAGACCTCCATATCAAGGAAATAAAGGGCTCAGTTCATCACCAGAGCACCCCATCTTACCCTTAAGACTCATCGGAGACCCCTCCAGTTGGTCCCTGTCCCAGCAGATCAGGTTCACATTTTAGCCCCCTTGCCACATGCTCTTGAGAGGTAAACTGAGGCTGGAGTATGGAGGGTGCAAGGGCAAGAAACATTCCAGGACAGTGCCACCCCTGTCCTCCTCTAATCTTTA
Organism: Meles meles; assembly: GCF_922984935.1. Classification (NCBI taxonomy): domain Eukaryota; kingdom Metazoa; phylum Chordata; class Mammalia; order Carnivora; family Mustelidae; genus Meles; species Meles meles. The sequence goes on along the minus strand of NC_060084.1, from coordinate 18,356,862 downwards.
GCCATGGCTGGGGAAACAGAGTTACTGGTGACAGATTTCTAGGGCTATCCCTGCTGCTAGAAGTAGGGGGCTCCTCGGGCCTTTGCATCAGGATCAGAGCAGTGCTCAGGTCTCTCTACCCAGAACCCACGGAGAAGTCAGTGCTGTCTCATATGTGACAGGGCCTTTAGGTGTCCAAGAGGGGCTCCTGAGGCACTGCCCAGAAGACCAAAATGTATCAGAGCTCTGGGTAGAGATGAAATGCAGGGCCAGAGGGTCAGGTTCTCCCCTGGGCAGGGGCACGTTCCAGGGCTGAGAGGTTTCTGCACTGAGGGAAGACAGATACTCCTAATATTCGCCTGCAGACACCCAGCGTGACCCAAGGCACTGCCAGGACCCTCCCCACCCCCCTCACCCCTCCCACTCCCACCCAGGGCCAGGAGATGAGTCAGAGGCTGTGGCAAGGAGCTTCCTCCTAGACTAGGAGGAAATGAGCAAGGCCTTCTCAGATCTGAAAGCTCTAAACGGTTTAAAAAGGAAGCCCCCAGGGGAACTCTAGTGGCTAGGCCCAGCCCAATGGGGTATGTGGGGTGGAGCTCCAGAGAGAAAGTGGGCTGGGCCTTCCTACATTCCCAGGGAGGGAGCAGGGTTTGCAGGGATGATGAAGGTCAGTGCCCAGAGTGGGAGGGCAGATGTCATCTCTTGACTGTGTCCTGTTTCCCTGTTGGACAGATATACAGAGGATAAAGTATTGAGTGGAGCCCCCCTCCTTATTATTTCTGCTCTAAGCCTGGGATGGGAATGCCTGGGTTTCTGGGCCACCTCTCCCCTCTTTAGGGCTATGTAGGCAGGCTTGAGTCACGTCTGTGCCCTTGGGGCATGCACTTATAGGGGCAGGGGAGGAACCAGCTGTTGATATTTCCTGCAAGGAGCAGCCCTGCTCCCCCTCTCTCAACCCTCTGATGTCCCTGCCCCTACCCTATTCTCAGCCCTTCTTCCTCTAGCCTTCTATTCTGGGGCTGTGGTCACAGTTTATATTTGGGATGAGCACATCACAGTGTATCTGACCGTTCCTGGCAGAGCTGCCAGCCCCAGGGAATCCTGGCTCCAGGCACAGCGGTAACTCAGTGTGCCCACCAGCATATCCTGCCTGTGGGGGATATGGTAGTTCTCAGGTACACCAAGTGGGAGATCCTAAAGGTGGGGAGACCAGGAATGCCTGAGGTGGGGAGTTCATACTTAACACATTCTACATCTGGGCTCTGTAGTGTCTTTAGCTATGAAGTACAGAGCACCTGGTGCAGCAGGGAGATGGGTCCCTAAGTGAGGGGAAGAAAATGGGGTGGGTTCTTTTCTGTCGCTGACCTCCCAAATCTGCCTCTAATTGGGAAGAGGGCTGTTAGGGCTAAGTCCTGTCCTAGAGTGGGGAGTGGGAGGAATACTATGTTTTCTGTAGTGCTCCAGGCTTATTTCAGCACCAGGAGTTCCAGGAGCCTGAAGGCAGGAACCTAGACCTGGTTTAACACCCCTCTCCAGCGCCCATCCTGAATTGAAGGTGGCCTCGGGCTGGACGTGATCCTTCCAGGCCCACCTCAGGTTGCCCCTTTGAAAAGGGTAGAACAAAAGGGGTGGCATCAAAACTCTAAAGTGGGCACTGTGCTGCAACCTTCAAGCCGTGGCCTTGAAGCCCGGGCTCTGCCCAGACACGCGCCACTCCCCCGGCCGATAATCTCACCAACTCTCCCGCCCGCGCTCAGAGGCGGGGCCGGCCCGCAGAGCGAGGAATGCAGGCTGAGGGCCCGGCGCCCGGGGCACATTCCAGGGGAGACCCCGGGCTTGGGGGGCAAGTTTGCGCAACTCGCCTCAGCTAAGGCTGATAGCAGTGGGGGGGCACCCCCGCCAACTCTTTCTCCTTTCCTCTCCACTCGGTGTATACTGGCTGGCGGGGAACCCTGGTGGGGGTGGTAGTGCGCCTCCCAGAGTCCTGGTCCGGAAACCCAGCGCGCCGGAAAGCGCTGCCTGCAGGGGGCTGAGCGCAGGGAGCCGGAGGGGAGGTAGGGCCAGCCATCTGGAAAAGGGCCTCTCCCTGCGCTGTGCACGAGTCGGCTCCGGGACGCAAGCAAACTAGGGCAGGCTGGCGGTTTAAAATTAGCCCGGCCCGCCCCCTCCCTTCTAGCGGTGGGCTGGCTGCGGCGGGAGTACGGGATGGTGGGGGCGGTGACTCAAAGGGCTTTTCCACCAATGCAGACACCAGCTAGTTCTCGGCGTGTCCCGGGCCGGACCGCTTCCCGGGGACTCACCTCTCCCCGAGAAGCCTTTCTTCTACTGGCAATACCAAGCAGGGCCCCCACCTACAGAGGCAACACTCTACCCGGCAGGACCCAATCCAGCTCCAGAAACCGCTGGAAGCCAGTGGCCCGCCCCCGGATCCGCCCCTCCTCTTGGTCCCGCCTCACCTCACCTGAAGCAGGTGGAAGCTGGTCCTTCCCCGGCTCCAACTTTTAGTCTGCTACTACCCAAACACCTACCGTCCCTTTATCCAGATCGGTTACCGAGACAGACAGGCCCTGAAGAGACCCCGAACAACTTCCCAGGTGGGCCTCACTTCCAAGGGCAGCCAAAGTGGCGCAGACCACAAACTCCCATCTCCCTTCTTCAGCTTCCCTCAGCTTGAGAGGCGTCCCGCGAAAGGAGGAAGCGTGGACCTTGAGTCCCCAGCCCAAGACTTTCCCGCAGAAGCGCACCCGCTCCAGCCTCTCCCCGAGGGTTACTTCCCAAAGGCTTTCATGGCGCCATGAACCTTTGATCGCCCGGGGTCTCTCCGGGTCCCCTCACCTTCAGTGGCGCCGCCAGTAGGCGGTGCAGCGCGGGTATCTGCGCACCCAGGGGCAGCGCCCCGTCCAGGCTGCAGGTGGGGGCCCGGCGCGGCTCCGGGAAGTTGGCACATGCGAAGGGGTCGGTGTCCTCCAAGTACTGCACCCGCACGGTCACCACTGATACCGGGTCCCCGTCTCCGCGGTCTTCCTCGCCCGCCATCGTTTGTCACTGGCTCACGTCGCGCCTCCGGGACGGTCCCGGCCCCGCGGCGGCGTCTGCTCAGCTAGCTCCGCTCGCTGACTGGGCCGGGTAGGACCGGACAAGGCTGAAGAGGGGCGGAGCCAGACGGAGGCGGGGCCGAGGAAGGGGGTGGAGCCAAGAGGCTTCCCTGAAAGCGCGGGGAGGAGCAACTACTGCCAGGGGCGGGGCTTGCCGCCAGCCACTCAGAGGCGCTCTCGTGTTCCCGTTAGTTCACTGGCTCTGCGGGCGGGAAAACCCGAGCTTGAGCCCCGCCTTTAAGAACGTGCCCAGTGCAGAGAGGTTTTCTTTGGGGTTCTTGGGGGTGAGGCTGCCTTCTTGTTGAGGGGGTTATTCGGGCGGCTGGGGCGGAAATTTCTTCAGCTAATGGCCCGCCAGGTCTCCCAGAGTTTAGGGACGAGAAGGTCCTGATTCCTTCAGTTTGAGGATGAAGTGGATAGAATTCCGTCATTTGGGGAAAGCAGGGAGATGGGTCCCTTTCACTTTGGAGCAAGAAGTGAAAAAGGTTCCACTCAGTTTTAAGGAAGAAGTCGGATCATTTCCCTTTAGTTGGGGTAAGAAAAGGGACGGGTGCCCCTTGGCTCTGGGAAAATTGAGTGAGGAGGTAGAACGTTTTTCTCAGTTTAGGGTAGGATGTGGGATGGATGCCCCTCAGCTTGAATGAAAAATGGAGACGGTCCTCCTCAGTTTGGGGCGAGATAAGCCAAATGCCTCTCAGGTTTGGGGGAAAAGGTGAGTGGATCCCTTTTAGTTTGAAGGAAATCGATAGGCTGGGTTTTCTCATAGTTTAGGGAAGGAAGATAGGTTCCCTTCTGTTCATGGAAAAGGTGAGGAGACTTCCTTGTAGCTTGACCGAAAGGGAAGCCGGGTGCTCCTCCTTATCAGCCTCGAATGAGCTGGGCCCAGCGTGGGCCTTGGAGTTTCTGGGGACTTGAGGAAGGACAGCGTTGTCCATCACGTCTTTCTGGGTGCGCCCAGTGCGCGTGCGCAGCGCTGGTCTGGGCGGGGGCCCGAAGGGGGTCCTAGGCTCTGGAGGGCGGCGGCGCACTGCCCCCTGCCGTCTGCACGCGGCAGCGGCGGGGCCCGCGCCTTCAGTACCAGCTGCCGGCTCCTCGCCGCCGGTCTGCACTAGCTGTGAGGGAGATGAGCCCCTCCGACCCGCCCCCCCGCCCCCCCGCAGACCCCCTCCCCTTCCGCGACCGGCTACCGCCTTCGGCGGGTGGGAAGCGGCCGCGCCTCCGGAGGGCTGGGGCACCTTACAGCTCTGAAACCGGGTCAGAGGAGCTTTGGGGAAGGTTTGGGGGATTGGACTCGAAGGAATAGGTTTCGGGACTTGGAGAGCTGGACTGGGGGCTATCCAGAGCTCAGACTGGTCTAGAGCGGGAGGAGCAGTGGTCCAGAGTCCGGACGCCCGGGGCACGGTCTCGGAGTCCGGACCGGGCTTGGGGGTTTCGGAGCTGGGATTGGGGGGAGCGGGCCCCACGTGCTTGTGACGCGGGGGCGGCCGGTAGGTGCGGCGGCGACGCGGGGCCGGCGGCCGTGCGGTGCTGGGAGGGCTGCTAGGCAGGCAGCAGGATGCTGCTCGCCTCACTCCCGCTGCTCGGGCTGTCCCTGGCGGGGGCGGCCACCACCGAAGCGCCCACCCAGGAGCCGGGGTCGTCCGGCGAGCCTCCCCCAGGGCTGGCGCTCTTCCGCTGGCAGTGGCACGAGGTGGAGGCGCCCTACCTGGTAGCACTGTGGATCCTGGTGGCCAGCCTGGCCAAAATCGGTGAGTGCGTGTGTGTGAGCGCCAGGCCAGCGGCCGGCAGCGGACCCGCCCTCAACCCCTAGTCCCCAGATCTGGGTCGGCTTCTTGCACCGTGCCAGGACTCAGGTTCCGATTCCACAAATCCGGGCTCTCAGAGTTCCTGCGCCCTCTCTTCCTCCTCCCCTCTCCGCGGTGGAGGTCTGAGGATTGGCCTTCTCTGAGGGCTGCCCCAGCTCTCTCCAGCCTCATCCCTACACTCCTTTGCTCTTTCAGCCCCCCTCCTCCGCGTAAGCCCTTTGGTCTGGCCTCTTCTCCACCAATCTCCAGGCTCCTAGAAACCTCTGTCAGCAACAAAGATGTGTGGGGATATTGTGGAGATAGTGTCCTCCAGCAAATCCAGGCATCCTGGATCTGCAGAAGCAGTCTTCCCAGGAGACCACGTACAAGTGTCCACTCTCTTGGGATACTAGACTGCCACTTTTCCTCTAGCTACCCTCTGCTCTCCTATAGATGCACGGTTCTTTAGGGTGCTTAGCAGGACCCCCCCCCCCCATAATTCAGGTCTACATTCTTCCCATTTCAGGGTAAAAAAAAAAAAAAGAAAACCTTCCATTTATTAGGGCCTTACTCTCTGCTGCCTACACTAGGTGCTTTCATACATCCGACCTTCTTCAGTCTGCACAACATTGAAGGTTGTTCTTCACATTCCTTACCTTGAATAGAGCTGCTTTTCCCTGTCTTTGCCCCTTCCTCCCCACTTCTGAGCAGCCACTGGTCCCTCCTCCCACCAGAGACCCTCCTCCTTCTCCCTGTTGTTCAGGCTCTGCTGTGGGGGTGACTAATTATAGCTGAGCGTTGCTACTCACTCCCCAGCTATGCTGGCACAGGCTGTACTCCAATCTCACCAATACAGTCTTCCTGTAGGAATCACACAGCTTAGAATTTGCCCCTCTACTCCCCCAGGGACTCTGCTGGGGATGAGGGGAGGCTGGGCAGGAACAGAACTACTTTCCACTCTGTTCTGGCAACCCATTAATAACGGAAAATGGGGCCTGAATGCCTTCAGGGAACCTAGCTCTGCCTGAGTACAAGATCTGGTGATGGGTTTTTGGATTGCAGTGCTGGGGTTGATGCATGCCCTGGAAGTGAGAATGGAATGGAGTCCCTGAAGGAGAGGAGAGGGGAACTGAAGGTAGGGATGTGTGTGGGCAGATCTATGACTGAATTTACCTTAGAGCCTGGCAGCAATGGGAGCAAGTAGGAGGAGCCTAGATTTGGGAGCTGAGAATTGGGTTTGCTGAGGAGTCTATGAGTTGTGGAAAAGTTCCTGTCTTATATGGGGTTTATATAGCAACAAATGTAGTTTGCCCCATAAATTCTAGTGTTTTGGCTAGGTTGGAAGTCACCTCCTCTGGAGGTAGAAGAGAGCCTCTTCATCAGCCACACACACACACTCACACACATTCTCTCTCTCTCTCTCTCTCTCTCTCACACACACACACACACACACACACACACACACACACACAAGTCCTCACAGAGGATGGGAGAGATCAGTAGGACAATCAGGAGTACCTTCCCTCAGCTTCATTGCTAGGAGGTTTTTTCCCCTTTTATTCAACAGAAATTTATCCCACTATGTGCCTGGAATTGCTCTAAGCCCTTTGGGTACAGCTTCCAAAGGGCACTGTCTTGGCATTGGGTCTGACATACACTAATGTGGAGGCCACTTCCATCATCTGCCACTCCAGGTGTGGGTAGAGGTGTTTACTTCGGATCTCAGGGCCCAGGGGAAAGCCAAAAGAGTTTATTATAGTGGGGAAAGATAGGAGTGGCGATAATGCTAGACACCCATTTCATACTTCTCTTCTTTTCCTGGGGACAGATCTGTCATTATTTTCCCACAGAGCCATTTTTTTTTTTTAAGATTTATTTATTTGACAGATAGAGATCACAGGTAGGCAGAGAGGCAGGCAGAGAGAGAGAGAGGAGGAAGCAGGCTCCCAGTCAAGCAGAGAGCCCGACGCGGGGCTCGATCCCAGGACCCTGGGATCATGACCTGAGCTGAAGGCAGAGGCTTTAACCCGCTGAGCCACCCAGGCGCCCCCACAGAGCCATTTTTTAAAAAATATTTTTTATTTTTAAGTAATCTTTATATACAACTCTAAGTCACAACCCCAAGATCAAGAGTGGCATCCTTCACTGACTGAGCCAGCTAGGCACCCCTTCCCTAGAGTCATTTTCAGTCAACATTTGTTGAGAACCTACTATATATCTGATATCCTGCTGGACACATTCACACTATATCATTTTATCCTCACCCTGGGTGAAAGGTATTTTTCCTATATTACAGGAGAGGAAATTGAAGTTCAGGTAAATTAAATAGTTTGAGATCACACATTAGAAAGTGATGGAGCCAGAAGAACTGGAGATCTTGCTAAAAATCCGGTGTTTTAAAAACTATTGTTTTAATTTAATTTAAAGCTATTGTGTCATTAGTTGAGCCTATATAATGAGAAGCACACTGGGTTAGGAGGTATAGTATGTGTTATGGTCTAGTTAGGAAGCAGGACACAGTATATTAGGTAATGTTTACTGAGTGCTTATGATAAAGCACTGGATTAAGTGCTATCAAGTAGATTGTTTTACTTAAACCTCCCAGCAACTCTATGGGATCATGACTGTTTTTATTCCCATTTTGCTGATGAGAAAACTGAAAGAGAGGTGAAGTTAAGTGCTCGGAGCCCATGGAACTAGGAAATAGAGGAGCTAGTTTTCAAATGCAGACAGCCTGACTGTAGAGGCACTGATTTTTATAGCTATGTTATGCATAAAAATATACCAACTAGCATTTGCTGAGGCTCAAATAATAGCTATGAATAAGGGAGATCAGAGAGAAAGGTGAGGTCCCCTGAGGATGAGAGTAGAGAGGAGGGGACATTTCCAGAAATGGAAAGAGCAAGCAAAGGCCTATGTTACCATGACAGAAGCACCAAGAGACAGACAACCTTAGCTGCCGCGCAGGGCTTGTAGCCATGCAAGCTGGAGATTTGAGCAGTCTTGCCTTTCTTTTCTCCTCCTTGGTCCCAGGGTCAGGTATCCTGACCTTGGATAACTCTCTGAGACTGGGAGGTTAAAGACGTGTGTGTGTGTGTGTGTGTGTGTGTGTGTGTGTGTGTGTGTGTGTGTCTCCCTGTCCCATAAGCTGATAGATCCTGCCCTCTTCTTGCATTGTAGTATTTCACTTGTCTCGGAAGGTGACATCGCTGGTTCCTGAGAGCTGCCTGCTGATTTTGCTGGGACTGGTGCTTGGAGGCATTGTCTTGGCTGTGGCCAAGAAAGCTGAGTACCAACTGGAGCCAGGCACATTCTTCCTCTTCCTGCTGCCTCCTATTGTGCTGGACTCAGGCTATTTCATGCCTAGCAGGCTGTTCTTTGACAATTTGGGTGCCATCCTCACCTATGCCGTGGTGGGCACGCTCTGGAATGCCTTCACAACAGGTGCTGCCCTCTGGGGCCTGCAGCAGGCTGGACTTGTGGGTGAGTGTCCCTAGGACCTGGACTGGCAGAGGGAGGCTTTACTAGATTCATCACCCAGCTCCCTTCTCCAGCTCTGGAGATCCCATATTGGCAAGAGCCATACCCTGAGAGCTCCATCTTAGGTTGCTCCCACCTGGAGTGCAAGGCAACACTCCAGATGGGCTTTCAGCCTTCATTTAGGTCTCTGCCAGTTGAGTCTGGGCTCCTGCAGCATGACAGCTGAGCAGAGGCCTGGCTCCCAGCTGTGTGTGGGCTGCCGAGGCTAGGAAGCCTATATTACTACTCTGCTGCCTCCTGCCCTCTGTTACCACACTGCCACTTGCCAGTCTTGCTCCCCTGAGATACGATTCACTGTTCCATGAGGGCCAACCATCCTGGCTCTGCCCAAGTCACGTCAGGGTGGTTTTCTGTTATTATTATTTTTTCTTAAATTTTTTTTTAACTTTTTAAAAAAGATTTTATTTTTAAGCAATCTCTACACCCAACATGGGGCTTAAACCTACAACGCTAAGATCAAGAGTCACATGCTTCATTCAGTGAACCAGCCAGGCACCCTTTTCTTTTCTTTTTTTTTTTTTTAAAGATTCATTCATTTATTTGAGAGAGTACATGCGCATAGTAGGGAGGGGGCAGAGGGAGAAGAGAATCAAGCACACTTGCTGAGCACTGAGTCCGAGATGGGGCTGGATCTCAAAACACTGAGATCAGGACCTGAGCCAAAACCAAGTCGGGCGCCCAACCAACTGCCACCTAGGGACCCCTAAATTTTTTTTTTTTTTAAGTAATCTCTACACCTAACATGGGGCTTGAACTGGTAACCTTGAGGTCAAGAGTCACATGCTCTTATGACTGAGCCAGCCAGGCACCCCTATTGTTGTTGTTGTTGTTGTTGTTGTTATTATTACTATTATTATTATTATTAAAATCCACATTATACATCCACAGAATTCAGTATATTACACTGAGTGTTCTCTCTTTACTTATCCCATGGACTCTTTACAGCAACCCTTTTGGCGTATAATTTGTCCCACTTAATAGATGAGGAAATAGAATTCCTTAGGTCATTAGATAGGTCCAAGGGTAGTAGGAGAGGTCTGTTTTACTGGGGCTCTTTGCCCTCAGGCTGCCTTCCTACTCCCTTCCTCCTCATTTCCTATACCCAAATCCGTTCAATTCTGAATTTTGATAATTCAGACTTCTTCCAAGGCACAAGGGGAGGTTTGCAATTTCTACTTGAGGACTCCAACCTGGTTTTCCGAATGGGTGAGTGAACTCTTTGGGGCAGGAAGGGAAGGGAGGACATTAGATAAGAATAAGAATAAGTAATATCTATTAGGTGCTTATTATGCATGAGGCTCTGGCTAAATAAAGAAGCTTTTGAGGTAGATACTGTTACTATTCTCAGTATATACATGAAGAAACTGAGGCTCACAGAGACTCTATGTCATATTCAAGTTCTCCCCACGGTGGGTGTTTTCCTAGCATACTGAGCTCTCATAGATGGACAACCCCTCCCCCTCCTGCCGAGAATTGTGTCACATCCCTTAGGCTGAGAACCACAGATGTGGGAGAAAGCACTCTCTTGTTCTTGTCTCTAATAAAGCCAGTCAGCAGCCAGTTTCCACCAGCTAGTGGTTCTTATTACTGTCGTTGAAATCGTTATTCTCAGCGCCCCCTTAACTTTTCAGGTTACTTAGAGCTTTCTTAGCCATCTCCTGGGTTGATTTTGCAGCAATCTCGTGAGGTAGGCAGATGAGGAGGCATGGCTTAAGAGAAGTCATGTGACAGTGACAGCGCCAACATCACAGAGCTGGTAAGTAGCAAAGCCAGGCCTTAGGCTCAAGTCTCCTGACCTGCGGGCTGACACTCTTCACCATCCCAAGTCCTCTCTGGGCATCCTTGTTTCCACAGTGGGTGGGGAGCTAGGGCTTGTCACGGGGAAGGCAGTGGGAGACTGGATACCTCACCAGCTGCTGTCCCCCATCTATCCCTCAAAAGCCCCTCGAGTGCAGGCCAGCTTGTTGGACTTTCTGCTATTCGGGAGCCTCATCTCAGCAGTGGACCCTGTGGCTGTGCTGGCTGTCTTTGAGGAGGTGCACGTCAACGACACTCTCTTTATCATCGTCTTTGGCGAGTCCCTGCTCAATGATGCCGTCACCGTGGTGAGAGTGCTCAGTTGGCTGCCATTCCCTGACCCCTATTGCCGTGCTCTGACTGGTTGGGTGTCTGAGCATGCTCAGACCCTTCCCTGGGTCTCCTGGGGAAGAAACATGGCCTCAGTTTTCACCTTCTCCTGGCAGTCCCAGTTGGGGCTTCTCTCTCCTTGCTCCTGACTCTCCTCTTCTCACTCAGGTGCTGTACAAGGTCTGCAACTCCTTTGTGGAGATGGGCTCTGCCAACGTGCAGGCTGCTGATTACCTGAAAGGAGTCGGTCAGTATTTTCCCCTCTTGGCTGGGTTGCTGAGTCCCTGCCCCCCCAACTGCATCAGGACAGAAGAGGCTGTTGGGTTGCCTCATTCCCTTCCCTCCACTATGGAGAAATGGGGTCCCAAAAACCTGAGAAGGAGAGGCTCTCCCAGGATCCTGGCTTTGGGATCCTGACCCCCGGGGAGTACAGTGGGCATTGTCCTCCGCTCCCTGCCAGGCAGCAGTCTTGTCTGCCCGGGTGGGGTCCGGGCCAGGGGTCATGCTGACAACCCACTCCTCCCCCAGCCTCCCTGTTTGTGGTCAGTCTGGGCGGGGCAGCTGTGGGCTTAGTCTTTGCCTTCCTCCTGGCCCTGACCACACGCTTCACCAAGCGGGTCCGCATCATCGAGCCGCTGCTGGTCTTCCTCCTCGCCTATGCAGCCTACCTCACTGCTGAAATGGCCTCGCTTTCTGCTATTCTTGCGTGAGTCCTGGGGGCCTTGCATGTAGGCTGCTGGGAGGGGGCATTGGAGATGGTTGCCCCTTATGTGGGCAGAAGCAGGACCCTGAGGAGGCAGTAGGCTTCCCTGAGCCCTTGTGGTAGTGGGAGCCTCAAACTCCCCTGGGGAGATGACAAACCTCAAGTAATATTTCAGGATCTGCCTCTAGCACTGCCCTGGGCACCTCAGAACCCAACCTTCCTCTGCCTGAAGCACTCTCTAGGGTATAGGCTGAGCTAGAAGTGGACCTCAAGGCCTGATGCCACCAGCTCTAATGGCTGCAGCACTGTAAAAGCTGCCTCAGAGAGGATGCTAGTCAGAGCATGTTTCTCCCAGCTTCCCCTCCAGGAGGCACTGAGTGGGAACCTGCAGATTTGGAGCCTTATCCCAAGACCACCCACCACTAGCTATCCTGAGATAATCTCTATGCCTCCCTAGGCTCGGCTCTGATGGTCTGACATCCTGTGATGGGCAACACCCCTCCTGCAGCACGCTCAAACCCCAGAGGTTGCAACCCCTCCTTACTTGCCTTGTCTGTCCATTCCTCTCCCAGGGTGACTATGTGTGGCCTGGGCTGTAAGAAGTACGTGGAGGCCAACATCTCCCATAAGTCACGCACGGCTGTCAAATACACAATGAAGACTCTAGCTAGCTGCGCTGAGACTGTCATCTTCATGCTGCTTGGCATCTCAGCTGTGGACTCTTCCAAGTGGGCCTGGGATTCTGGGCTGGTGCTGGGCACCCTCTTCTTCATCCTGTTCTTCCGAGCCCTCGGTATTGCCAGTACCCTCTGGTTTCCCACTCTCCTTCCTGCCCTGCCCCAGCGCATCCCCCAGTTTGAGTCCACATCCTTGTCAATTCCTAAGCCCCCTGCCCCCAACCCCGTTGCTCACCCCTTCCAACCCCTGTGAGACCCTAGCCCAGATACTTGGTGCCAGCCACTCCTGGGTCCTCCACTCCCAATGCCCTGCTCCCACTGGCCTCCCTCCTGCTGTAGGCGTAGTCCTGCAGACGTGGGTGCTGAATCAGTTCCGGCTGGTCCCTCTGGACAAGATTGACCAGGTGGTGATGTCCTATGGGGGCCTGCGGGGGGCTGTGGCCTTCGCTCTCGTCATCCTACTGGACAGGACCAAGGTCCCTGCCAAGGACTACTTTGTGGCCACCACTATTGTGGTGGTCTTCTTCACAGTCATTGTGCAGGTGGGAGAGCCCATGAGGCTGGGTAGGGAGAGGGTCCGGCAGGCCCTGGGGGAGGCATGGAGCCTTTGGGACCGGGGCTCCTCTCTTTGGGGAATAGGGATCTGACTTCCCAGACCTTGAGTGCAGTGAGGTGGAGGTACAGAAGCTGAGGTCTAATTATGGGGAGAGAAAGGCAGCAGGGAACTGGATAGGGCAGGGCTCACCTGCTGCCTGTCCATAGGGCTTAACCATCAAGCCACTGGTCAAGTGGCTGAAGGTGAAGAGGAGTGAGCATCACAAACCTACCCTGAACCAGGAGCTGCATGAGCACGTGGGTACCAAACCCCATCCCTCCACCCATACCTCTCTTCCTTCTGTTTTGAGCAGAGTCCTGATCCAGTCCCCCTACCCACCCCCTTCTAGACTTTTGACCACATTCTGGCTGCAGTGGAGGACGTTGTGGGGCACCATGGCTATCACTACTGGAGGGACAGGTGAGGGAGCTCCCCCAAGGCTCCTTCAGCAGCACCAGCCCCACCAGCCAGGGCAGCATTGGGGATGTGCCACACTTCTGAGAAGGGACACAGCCAGACTTGGGCTGGCTGACCTCTGCCAGGAGCTCTTCAGTGGCATCCCAGTACTCTCAGGATAAGACAGGTTTTCCCAGGGAGGCCTGCTTGGCCCTGTGTCGTCTGGCATCTGCCAGACTCCAGCCTCATCATGCTCTGCTCTGCCTTCGACTCTCTGCTTGCTCATTACACAGATCCTGGTTTAGAGCCTCAGGATCCACTGTGCTTTCCCCACCCTGCCACTGGGACCTTTGCCCATATTCTGTATATTAGAACATTCCCTTGCCTCCTCCTCAACCTACTTAACCTCTGTTCAGCCTTCAGATCTCACCATAAGCATCAAATCTCTAAGGAGGACTTTCCTGGCCTCCCTGACTGGGACAAATCCCTATCATACTCTATCCTTTGTAGTTCTTGTTATGGTTGCAATTTTAGTTATTCGCAATAACTTCAATTTAATGTCAGTCTTTCCCATAATGCTGTAAGTTCCATAAGGGCCGGGAATAGCTATGAGATGCTCCATGGCTGAGGCCCACACCAAGAGAGCCAGGCCAGTGCTGGCAGTGCCCCTGCCCCATTTGAGGAAGGGCCAGCCAGCTGGGCTTTGGGGATGGCACTCAGGGCTGGGCCTGACATCCTCTGTAGGTGGGAGCAGTTTGACAAGAAGTACCTGAGTCAGCTGCTGATGCGGCGGTCAGCCTACCGCATCCGGGACCAGATCTGGGATGTGTACTATAGACTCAACATCCGGGATGCCATCAGCTTCGTGGACCAGGTGGGCCAGCAGCCAGTGGGGGGTTGGCAGGTAACCAGTAGATCAAGACAGGAAGGGGTGACAAACAGGCAGGACCTGAGCAGGCAGTTGGGAATTCCCAGCTGACTCCATGGTCTGATAAAGTGGTAGCTGCAGGAACCAGCCTGACCTGATGCTGAATTCAGAGTCTGGCAGGCAGTAGAGAAAGCTGAGAAAGAGCTGGACTCTAGAGTCAGCAGATGCAGTTCAATTCTTATCGCTTACAGGCTTGTGATCTTGGGTAAGTCCCTTATCGTCTCTGAGTCTCAGTTTCCTCAATTGTAAGAAAGCAGGAATAAGAATACCTATGTAATGGAGTTTTGTGGATTTAATATTTAAGGTGCGTAGCACAGTACCTAGAAGATCAAAGAGCAGAATAAGTGTTAACTATTGTTTTTTTTATTACCCTTTGACTCTCTGGGCCACCCTCCATCTGACTGCTGTCTGACCTCTGTCTTGGCCCCTGCAGGGAGGCCATGTCTTGTCCTCCACAGGGCTCACTCTGCCCTCTATGCCCAGCCGCAATTCTGTGGCAGAGACCTCTGTCACCAACCTGCTGTAAGTCCTTGAGCCCCCTTCCAATTCCTCAAGCTCCTCTCTCCTGGGCCCTCTCTCTGCATCCTTTTCAGGGAAGATGTGTGGGCACCTTTGCCTTTTGCCCTCCCCTGGCCTGTGCCTCCTGGCCCCTCCCCAGCACACGTGTTCCCTGCCTCCTGCAGGAGGGAGAGCGGCAGTGGAGCATGTCTGGATCTGCAGGTGATTGACACAGTGCGCAGCGGCCGGGACCGGGAGGATGCTGCGATGCACCACCTGCTCTGTGGAGGCCTCTACAAGCCACGCCGCAGGGTGAGAGCAGGCAGGATGTGAGAGTTCCAAGGGAGAGTTGGGGGCTGGTTGGGGGGTGGTGGTCTGGGGAGGCCATGACTACAGGCGCAGGAGGCAGTTGGTGCCAGCTAGTGGAGAGCTATAAACGCCCAGTTGAAGAGCATGGGCTTCATCTTGTAATAACTTTTAGCCTTTTTTTTCTTTTTCTTTTTCTTTTTTTTTTTGTTTTTGTTTTTGTTGTTGTTGTTGAGGAAGGGTTGGCCTGATACAAGCACTATTTAAAGATGTCTTCTTCTGGTAGCAGAGCACAGACCAAATTGGAGGGGTGAGGTGAGAGACGGGGAGAGCCAATTGGGAGGCTGGAGTGAAACACTAGATCAGAGCTGGGTGGTAGTAAGGGAGAGGAACACATAGGATTGGGTGGTTGTCTTGAAGGGTGTAGGCGGGGACAGACTACAGAGGGCTTGATGGGGTTGCAGGCAGAAGCAGGAGTGCTGAGGAAGCCTATGGGACCAGCTCAGCACAGGGGAAGGCAGACATCTCTTAGGTAATGTCAGTCCAAAGCAGGTCAGAAAGCTTTGGGGCTAGAAGGCCCAGCCCATCCAGGAGGGAATCTGTTGCAACCCCACAAGGGGGCAGCAAGCCATTACATTGAACTTTTCTGAACCTGGAAGGCAGCTGTTAACATTCCTGGCAGTTTTAACAGTCAAGGTTGTTTCTATCATTGAGGCAGAACTGGCTTCCCTTAACTTGGTGGCATTAACTGGCCCTAATTTGACCCTCTGCAGTTCTGCAGAATAAGCCTTCAAAGGTTTCAAGACAAATTCCCTTTCACATAGGCTTTCTTGCCCTCAAGCCAGCATTTCTTCTCCCTGGTGTGTCTTCTCTGGTCATAAGAAACAAGACCCAGAATGCTTCTCTAGCTGTGGTTGGCCAGGGCATCGCATAGGGGCTCTCTTACCTTTCTAGTTCTAGAATTTGCCGTTCTCTTCCCACTACTCAGAATCTACCCAGCTTTGTTTTATCATTCTGAGGCTCCATATTGTCCTTGCAATCAGGCACTGCCCCCCCCCCCCATGTCTTCCTCAGTTAATGGCTGTTAAACACTGTCTTATCTTACCTGTGGGTTTTTTGGTTTCATTTTGTTTAGTTTTTTCTTAAGACAAATTTTACTTATTCACAAAACTAGACAATAAAATAACTCATGTATCCATCACTCAGCTCCTCTAATTATCAATGCATGGTTTATCTTGTAACATTCTGTACCCCTACCTCACCCCATCCACACTTATTATCTTAAAGCAAATTCCAGACATATTACCTCTAATATTTCAATATATATCTCTATGTGGCAGGAACTCTATATGTACACATGTATACATACATATATTTTATATATATAAAATCATAGTACTATTATCACTTACAGCAAATAATAATAATTTCTTCTTACATGAAATATCCAATCAGTGTTCATATACATCTTTTTTTCTAGATGGTTTCAATCAGAATCCAAATAAAGTCCACACTTTGCATTTGGTAAATATGTCTCTTTATTAAAGAAGAAATCTCTAATATATTGTTCCTTCTCCTTTTCACCCAGTTGCTTATTTGTTGAGAAACTAGATACTTCGTCTAGGAGAATTTCCCATTTTATGGATTTTGGTGATTGTATTCCAGGGGCGGTGTTTAGCATGTTCCTCCATCCCTTGTATTTCCTGGTAGCTAGATCTGGAGGCCTGGTCAGATTCAGGATCATTCAGTAGGTGTGCTCTGTATTTCTTCCTGTATCACATCAGGATGTATGTAACAATTGGTTGTCTATGGATGTGTGTGCATAAGATTGGTCAATGGGTGCAGTTCCTGTATAGTCAATTAAAAAAACTGGAGTAAGATAGTGCTTATCCCTGTTAAATGTCATCTTACGTGATTTAGCCCATCATTCTATTGTTTGGATCCCATGTCTGGCACCAAATATCTGTTCAGATTCACATGATGTGAAAATTTGCTAAGGCTGCTAACTCTGTATTCATCCAAATCAACCTAAAATGTTGAACAGGATAGAGTTGAGGACAGAGCCCTATGGCCTGCTACTAAAGACTTTCCTCCAGACTGACATGGACCAAGTATTGTTGGGTATAGTTACTCAACTAGTTCTGAATCCACTTGGGTATACCATAACACAATCTATAATTCTTCATGTTCTTCACAGAAATGTCGTCAGAGAAAGACACAGAACTGTCATCAGAGAGAGACAGGAGTGTTTAGTATGCAGTTACAAGTATGAGATGATAGTTTGAGAGAGAGATAAGGGCTACAACTTAAGATTTATAAGCAGTCTTTATCATCAGAGGTTTCCTCACCTGGTGACATCAGAATCCGCTGTGGGAGTTTGCTAGAATACTAGTTTGCTAGAATAGTATTCCTGGCTTCACCTCCTGGAGATTCTGAATTTGTAGTATGGAACAGACTAAGAATCTGGTGAGCTTAGTCAATTGTCCAGGTGATTCAAATGCATATGGTCTGATGGCGCCCTGGTCTCAGTCAGGAGGCTGGCTAGCTGAAGCTGGGGGAAGGGCTAGTTCACTCTGGAGAACATTTGGAAGGGAGAGAGGAGGGCCAAGGACAACAGGGTGAGGACTCCAGGTGAGGACTCCACATGCGAGAAAAGGAAGGGGAGCCAGCAAAGGAGGGGAGAGGAGCAGTAGCAGATGGTGTGTCTCGGAGGTGTGGGGCAGGACAGCTGAATGCTCCACAGAGGTCAGGCCAGCGCCTATCCAGAGGCCATGCCTTGGCACTGGTGACCAGGGAGAACGCAGCACCATGGACTCGTGGACCCTGGAGTTGTATTTCTGGCTTTTAAGAAAGTAATGCATATGAGGGAAAGTGTCAGAATCAAAGTATGAAAGTTTGGCAGCAGAAGGCAAGCAGTGCCTTCAGTGGAAAGCTTTCTTCAGGGGAGTATGGGCAGGAGCATGCTTAAAAGTAGGGGGTGGTCATGGTGGGGGAAGGAGTGAAGGTGCTGGGGCAGGGGGAATAGCAGGGAGCCAGGAGCTGATGGAGGCAGAGAGGAATGGGCTGAGCAAGGGAGAGGCCAGGGTTCGGGGGAGGCCTGGGAGAGAGCTGATTCCTGCACCACCCGGAGAGAGGGTGATTAGGTCAAGGAGGGCTGATGGGAGACTTGAAGAAAGCTCTTAGAACTGGCTCAGGGCAGCAGAAAATACAAGGCATAGGAAAGGATGGTACTGGGGAGGTGAGCCCAGATGAGATGATTCAGACCAAATGGCAGTACTTCTATCTGGCAGTCTAGGTAGGTAGGTAGTGGGCTTGGTCTTTGTAAGGAAGAGTGGGAAGGAACAGGTGATGGGTGTGGGGCTGAATTGGTTGCAGGTGGCTATTGGACCGAGAGGGTCCAGGTTGTCAGGAGAAATAGTTCTGGAAGTCCAAAGTTTTTGAGAAATGGCTGGCTAGAGAGTTCCTCATGGAGGGAGAATCCTGTGTACCTTGGGGGTGGTGTGGACCAGGCACAGGGACCAGGCTCCTAAATGGAAGTGCAAAGAAGGAAATAGTAGTAGCCCTGAGGGACAAGATACAGGGTCCCCCGCCTCTTGTTACGTCAAGTCAGAGAGGATTGGGAAGGGTAGTAGAGGATAGGGATGCCAGATTCGGAGGGAATAGGTTCGTGATATAAAGAAGTTTTTTCCCCCCCAGTGAATTGAGAATAGAGTCTCTCTGGGTTCCTATTTCTTCTTCTTCTTATTTTTTTTTTAATCCATGGTTGGTTCTGGAAAAAACTGGGTTAGCAGGGCCTGTGGTGCACATGGTGCTATGGCCTGGGTTCCTGTGGGAGGCCAAGGCTCCCAGCCTCATGGCAGGGTGGGGCTGTCATTGCCAGTACAAAGCCAGCTGCAGCCGCCACTTCATCTCAGAGGATGCTCAGGAACGGCAGGACAAGGAGATCTTCCAGCAGAACATGAAGCGGCGGCTAGAGTCCTTTAAGTCCACCAAGCACAACATCTGCTTCAACAAGAGCAAGCCACGACCTCGCAAGACCGGTCGCAAGAAGGCACGTGCTTTCTCTGGGACTTCTGTTTGGGGCTAGAGGCTGATGGTGCAGAGTGTCGAGCTCCCAAGTATTGGAATCCAGCCCAGGGGGGCCCCTAGTTGGATAATCCTCAAGGCTGTGGCGGGTACAATAGTTTGTGTACCCTTTTGCGTCTTCCTGGTGTCACAGAAGGGTAAGGTGAGGCCTTCTGAGGGAGATCCACCTCTTGTCATGTGGGTGGTCACCTGCTGGGATGAAGCAGGACCTTTTACCAGAAATGAACCCAGCAAGAGAAAGGCAGGTTCCTGGGGGCAGGGGCAGGGGGAGCTCCGTGAGTCCCTAATTCAGCCCAGGCTGAGGCGTCCAGAGCCCTTGCCAGTCGGAGCAGAGGTTACTTAGACTCCACAACACTTGCCTGGGGGGCCAAGGGTGGATGGAACCAGTGGGATTGACATAGATTCCGACAACAGGGCTGGGGTTTTGAGCTGGGGTCGGAGGCTTAGGGTTTCTTTTCCTTGGTCCTCAGAAGGATGGCTTGGCTAACACTGAGGCCACAAATGGGAAACCTCTGCGAGACCTGGGCTTTCAGGACACAGGCAAGCAGGGAGTGGGGGTGGGGCTGAGGGAGGAGAGATCTGGGAGGGCAGATGCCCTTCAGCCCAAACCTGGAGGATCTCCTCTGTGCTGCATTCAGAGCCATAGACTGAGGCTCCTCCCTTCCTTGGGTTCAGAGCTTGGGTTCAGACCTAGGCTTCCTTGGTTTCAAAGCTGGACATATTCTAAGCAGATCTCAGTTTATGGCAAGAGGCGTCTGATGGCTACTAACTACAGGTTATAGGCCCTGAGGACTTGGAAACGGTGTCATGGAGAAGGGGGTAGTTTGAAGGGTGTGCGGCACCTGGGGCCCAGTGTCTTGTCTGCAAAACCAAGAGTTTGGATGAACTGAGCACTGATGGGCCTTTCACCTTTCCAGATGCTCATATTTTCAGTTGATGATGGGCTCTGGGGCTGAGAGGACAGGATGGAGGAGGTGGAAAGTAAAACCTCCCCACTGGCTTCCTCTGAGGAGGGGCTCTGCACCCCACCTCCCTTCCTCTCCAGCCTCAACCCCTAGGCCAGGGCTGAAGTAGCCAGAGGAGAAGGTGGGGGGCTGTGCCAGCTGTGGGCTCTTGCCTGGGTGGACAGGGAGCTGGCTTAGGATTATGTGGCACCAAGAGGCAGCTGCCAGGCTGGCCATCCCCACTTGCTTCTTGTCCCCGTCCAGCTGCTGTGATCTTAACTGTGGAGTCTGAGGAGGAGGAGGAGAGTGACAGTTCAGAGACAGAGAAGGAGGACGACGAGGGGATCATCTTTGTGGCTCGGGCCACCAGTGAGGTTCTCCAAGAGGGCAAGGTCTCAGGTAATGCTTTCCTCCCAGCCTCCCTCCCCCTCAGGCAGGCCGGAGCTGTGCAGCTGCCTTCTTCCCTCTTTGCTCATGGCCTTTCCTCCAGACAACTCCCTTTTCCTACTCATTTATTCCCCAACCAACATTTACTGAGCATCTCCTTTATAATCAGACATCTGACCTGCCTGATCTGATTCAGTCTTCACAACAACCACAATCAAGATGGGGGAACTGAGCTCATAGGGCCAAAGGGACTTGGGACTTGCCCAGCATCCCACAGCAGAATCAGAATTCGAATCTGACCCATGTGACTCCAAAGCCTACACCTTGGTCACTACTTCCCAGCCTCCCTTTACAGTCTGGCGAGGCATATGAGGTGAAAAGCAAACCTAACACCAGGCTCTGTTGTGACCCAGGCTCAGCACACCTGCCCTCAGGTAGAGCCCCTGGTGAGGGTGGCAGCCTGGCCTGGGGGAGGAGTCCGAATTCATCAAAATGGCATTGTTGTGGATAAAAAACAACGCATACGTGTTTCCATATGTGGAGACCTAACTTACTCATAGTATCACTGTAGTTGGCTCTGCAGAGGTCATTTAAAAAATTTTTTATTATGGAAAATTGCAGAATATACAATAGACAGAATAATAAAGTAAACTTCCATCTACCCATTACCCAGCTTCAGCAATTACCTACTCCTAACCAATCTTATTTCATCTAGTCCCTCACTTATGCCCCCCTCTTCTCTGGGTTCTTTTGAAGCAAATCTCAGATAATATATTATCTCCTCAATAAACACTCAAGCATGTATCTTTAAAAGATACAAGGTCTTCTTAAAAAATATTAACCACAATACCGTTATCATATCTAAAGTCTTTATCGAGTGTTCAAATTTCCCTGATTGTTATAATTTTTTTTTTACAGTAGATTTGTTCAAATAAAAACCCATACAAGGCCCACAAATGACATTTGGTTGCTAAGTCTCTCTTAACCTACAGCAAGTGGTTCTCAAGAGAGTGGTAGTGGAGTGACTTTGACTGCAGGGGACATTTGGCAATATCCAGAGACATTTTTGGTCGTCACAACTGGAGAGGTGCACTTGCGTGTAGGAAGTAGAGGCCAAGGACACTGCTGAATGCCCTTTAACGCACGGGACAGCCCTATAACAAAGTATCTGTTCCATCTTGTCAGTGGTATCAAATTTGAGAAACCCTGATTTATAGGTTCCTCCCCCTTTCCTTTCTTTCCCTCCCATGTATTTATAGAAATAATCTGGTTATTTGTCCCCCAGTCTTCCCTTGTCTGGATTTTGCTGACTGAATCCCCAAGGCATCATTTTCATATGTTTCACTGGGCCTTATATTTCCTTTAAACCAGTCATTACATCTCGATCAGACTTCAGTTCAGCTATTTTGCTAAGAACCCTTCAGAGGCAGTGATGGTGTACTTTGTATCGCATCACATCAGGAAACACATCCCCGGTGGGGTCTCTCTTCTGGAAGGTTACCGCTGATCACTGGGTTCAGATGGTAGCCCGACCCCTCCATAGTGAAGTTCGCCCCCAGCTGTCCAGCCGTCTTCGTGGCCGCTGACGGTCATTGCCAGATCCAGCACTGCATTCAGGACTCTCCATCTCTTGTCATCTGCATTACCAGCACTTCTTCTACCAAAAAAACTTCTCCTCAGCGACTTCATTACTTTGAGGTGCAGTTCATACAGGAAAGAAGAGATATATGCTCATTTTTGTCCCTTTCACTTAAGAGTTCTCAGACCAATGAAGCCTCCTCCAAAGTTAAAGAGTGAATTTTGTTGTTGTTTTAGTTTGGTGGTGGTGGTGGTTAAAAATGTAATATTCTGGGTCTTTCAAGAGAGGGAGTTTACTTCCAATCACAGCATCAGTGCATTTCATAATGTACTCGACTGCGCAGGACTTTTCAGTGAGCGGGTAGAGACCCAGCACCTATTATACGCAAGGTATTGTATTGACTTTGGAGAGCAGGGGGCAGGATGTGGCCAGGGGCTTCTCTTCGAGAACCTCAGACTTCCTGTCACGCAGTGGCCTGGCTTTCCGTGCCGGCTGCCAGCAGTGCGGAGCCTCTTGGCCCAGGACCTCTCTGCGGCACAGCTTCCAGCCTGCTATGGGGTTTGCATGAGCTCATGCTCCTGGGCTCTGTCCCACCAAACGGCTGTGGTGGAGGCTCAGGCAGGGCGTCCAGCACCAAAGCCTTTGGCGTGGAGCCTCACGATCTCCCTCACCCTCGCTGCTGTCTCCTCTGGAACAGGGCCTGGCAGGATGTGGTTTCTGAGGCCAGTGCTGCAAGCTGGTGAGGACTTGATTGTAGATGGGCTTTTATCCCTGCCTGGCGCCTGCTTTCTTTTGATTGAATTATCTTCTTTTGTTCAGTCAGTATTTGCTGAGCAACTACTGGGTGCCCAGTCCTGTGCTAGGTGCTAGGGACACAATGGAGAGCTTTCCCTCATCCACGAATCGCACATATGGATGTATTAGGGCAACTGTGGAATGAATTTATTTATGAAAATGTGGTGATACTTGAGAAGGATTCCACTGTGTTACTGATGAGTGCATTATGTACTCTCTGTCCCCAGGGAGCCTTGAGGTGTGCCCAAGCCCACGCATCATCCCCCCCTCCCCAACCTGTGCAGAGAAGGAGCTACCCTGGAAGAGTGGGCAGGGAGATCTGGCAGTCTACGTGTCCTCGGAAACCACCAAGATTGTGCCCGTGGACATGCAGGCGGGCTGGAACCAGAGCATCTCGTCCCTGGAGAGCCTGGCATCCCCGCCCTGTACCCAGGCCCCAACTATGACCCGCCTGCCTCCTTGCCCACTGGCCGCTGAAGAGCCCCAGCCCCCTTTCGACCTGCCTTACGATCCACGCCCTAGCTTCGCCTTTCCACCAAGCCTGGCCAAAGCTGGCCGCTCTCGCAGTGAGAGCAGCGCTGACATCCCCCAGCAGCAGGAGCTGCAGCCCCTCATGGGACACGAGGACCGCACCCATCTTAGCCCACGCACAGCCAACTCCCACTGGTGCATCCAGTTCAACAAAGGTGGCCGGCTGTAGCCCACGGGCTCAAGGAGGAACAGGAGGCTGGACCCCCCCATGGGAAGTCTTCCCTGGGCAATGGAAGAGGAGCCCACTTAGCCTGACAAGGGGCCAGAGGAGCCTGAACTAGCAACCGGACTTCCTTGGGGCAGGTCAGAGGGGTATCCTGGACTGGTCCTCACAGGGGCCCTTTCACCACCTTCCCTGCTCCTAATCCCTGCCACCTTCCCTTTCAATAAGGCCCTTACACTGGCTCAAGACACAGTCCAGAACTTCTAGGTCTTAGGCCCAGCCACTTGGGAAGCTGATGCCCTTTCCTCAGTGGGTCCCACTAGGGTCACTCTAGGTAGCTGTTCCTGCCTCCAAAGCGAGGGCATCATTCCATAGCTGATGCTGGCCTTTCCTGCCCTCCACCCATTCCCCAGCATCAGCTCAAGGACAGCGCCCTGGCACTGAGGCTACTTGAGGGGCTGGTCCTCAGAGAGATGGGGGTGGGAGGTGGAGCAGGCCTCAACCTTAGGCTTTGCTGCCCTGTTGAGTCCGCTACCTATAGCCAGTTGTGGGGGGGCGGGGGGACAGTGGGAACCTGTGCCCAATTTTTGCTTTATTTCCTTCCCTTTGCTGCCAGTTATTGGGGCCGTAGTTCTTCCTTTTCCAGGATCAAGGCCACAGGGCTGGGCCAGGCTTCAGATCAGGGCTATTTCTTGGCAGGGGTCACTCTGAAGATCTGCTGCTCTGTATCCAAGTCTGGATCTTTCAGATTCCTGGGTCTGGATTTTCTGAGGGAGGGAGATAGTGGCCTCTGGACCACGGCCACCTTGACATTCCCCAAATAGGAAAAGAGCCAGGTATTCCAGGGCCACCGTCCCACGGCTCTGGGGCTGGGATACCTGGCTGCCGTGGTAAGCGGGCTGACTGGGTGGCAGGTAAATTTCCTGGGGTTAGCACCTGCCCTGTGTCTTGTATCTTGAACTTAAGACACATTAAACATCTATCGGATGAATGGGTGTCCTGTGTCCATGTGTCTGGGGGTCCTAGGGCTGCAGGGGCAATTGGGGTATCTGATGAGGGAAATACAAACTTATAACTGTCTGCCCTGGGCTTCTAGGAGAGAGAATAGAGGGGGATTCTGGGAAGGACTGCTGGGCCCTCTGGCCCTCTTTGCCTCCTCCCTCATACCTTCCCAATATGGTCGCCTGAGCACGGGGCCTACAGTGGCAGTCCAGAGATCGCTGTATGGGCATACAGTCATAGAACTGGGAGCCCACTCTAAAATGGGGAGAGCAGTGGGAAAAGAGACTCCAGAAGATAGGTCCCAAGGTACCTAAAGATGCAGCCAGCACATCCCGGGACCAGATAAGCCTTCCTTGAAAATCTGGAGGCAGGTATAGGACAAATAAACAGAAGTCCTCTGCACCTGGCAGGTGGGAGGCAATCTCAAGGGAGCTGGTTACCATGGGAGTTTACACTCTAAATTGGGTAGTGTGGGGTCCAGAAACATCTAGGGACCAAAACCCTTAGATAACAGCAGCCCCAGATTCAATTCCCACTGTGTCTGAAGCACTTAAGAAAACATCCATCTTTATTGAGATACAACACATATACTACAAAACTCACCGGTTCAAAATGTATATAGTTCAGTGGTTTTTTTTAATATATTCACAAAGTTGTACAACCCTCATCACAATCTAAGTTTAGAACATTTTCATTATCCCCAGGAAACCTTGTGCCTATCAGCAGTCATTCGTCATCCCCTGCCTGCCCAGCTCTAGGGAATCACTAATCTACTTTCTGTCTCTATAGATCTGAAGGACTTTCGACACTGCGAAGGTTACACAGGTAGTCAACAAGCACTTCCCTTCTCTGGGCTACAAATGGGAAAATGGGAAGAAGTGGGCTTTGCCCTCACATTGTTTAGAGTTTACAGTGATAGGACCTTAGAGTTAACAGTCCAGCTGTCACTTACCAGCTATGGCAGCTCAGGCACGTTACATACTTTCTGTGAGCCTCAGTGTCTTCATCTCCAAGATGGAAAAGCAAGTATACTTATTTTCTAAGTTCGCTGTCAGGATGAAGTGAAAAAATGAGAAGAATCTAGTAAACAGCATGGCCTACAGTAAGGGATCACTAATGTTCGCCATTACAGGTTTTAGACGCAAGGCGGGGATCGAGGAAAGTGCTGTGGGGCGCTGAGATCTGGGAAGGCTTTGTGAGGAGGTAGTGGATGTGAAAGTGTGTGTATGTAAGGGTTCAGACAATACAGGCAAAGGTGGGTGGGTGCATTCCAGGTAGAAAGAACCGCATAAACAAAGGATGCCCAGAGCACACGTGGCAAGATGCTAGGAGCAGTGGCTGATGTGCTGTGAAGAGACCAGCCGGGGACACAAAGGCTGGGGTTGTAGGGGTTGGTGTGGGAAACGCTTCTGAGTTGTGGAGGGGGCAGAGAGCTGGCCTGGGAGAACTGTGATCTGGGGAGTGGTGTGGGCAGTGATATGCTTCAGGGAGCTCAAATGCAGCTGGTGCCAGATGGAACGAAAGAAACCCCTGGTGGAGGATGGACTGGTAGAAAGGAAGGCTGGAGACGGGAGGCTTGTTCTGCTCAAGCACCCTAAGGACATGAAGAGGCTGAAGAGGGCAGGCAACCATTCTCAGACTTTAGGGTCACAATCACCAAGAGGTGTCAAACATGCAGGTTCCTGGGGCACCTGGGTGGGTGGCTCGATGA
Source organism: Meles meles (assembly GCF_922984935.1). Taxonomy (NCBI): domain Eukaryota; kingdom Metazoa; phylum Chordata; class Mammalia; order Carnivora; family Mustelidae; genus Meles; species Meles meles. Next base: position 18,331,036 of record NC_060084.1, on the reverse strand, counting down.
GTTAAGCATCTGACTCTTGGTTTCGGCTCAGGTCGTGATCTTGGGGTTCTAAGATCGAGCCCCATGTCGGGGCTCTGCAGTCAGTAGGACGCCTGCCTGAGATTCTCGGCCTCTGCCCCTCCCCATCCTTGCTCCTTTTCTCTCTAAAAATAAACCTTTAAAAAAAAAACCATGTAGATTCCTGGGCCTGCCCCAAGGTTCTGACTCAGCAAAGCAATGGGACGCAGAGATCTGTAATCTTCAGCAGCTCCTCATAAAGGAGATCACAGAGACGACATCCTTCGAGAATTTGTAGATTAGAAAGGTGGTAGAAATCAAATCCACATAATCAGGCAACTAAACGTGTAGGGGGAGGGGGTACAGAGGGACTCCTGGGCTTGGTGCTGGGTAACTAAGGACAGTAGAACAGCTGGGAAGACAGGGTTAGCCAGAGATGGAGGGGGAGAAAGAAGGTGAGTACAGCTGGGGGAGAGGCAGGCATGTGGGATATAGGAGAGTGAGCAAGTCATGGGTTGGGCAAGATGGTGGACAGGGCCTTGGTGTGACCCAAGTTGCATCCAGGCTTTGAAGGAGGAAGGAGTTTGACTAGGGGAGATGAGCTTTCCAGGTAGAGGACAGTTTACGATAAGATTTGCGATCAGATGAGTTTTCCAGGCCAGTACGGAGTTTGGAGTTTATTTAGGCCAAAAGTGAGAGCAATCTGGAAGGTCTGGGGTATTATCACACTTGCTGTCTGGGGCAGTACTGAAGAGAGTGTGCAAGGTTTGGGGTGGAGTAAGGCCATGACTTTGGGTCTCTTATCACTAGGCCCACAGCCCCCATCATATTTTTGATTGATTCATGTTGGCAAGGAATGGGAGGCTGAGGGAAGGCTGGGGACGGGGCAGAGGAGGGAGGCCCAACCCCATTTTATGATCTCAGTGGAAAAGGCTGCTATGAGCGGATTTTGCTGCCAGCAGAGCCACAGAGAAGGGCCCCATGAGTCACTGTTCAGTCCTGCAAGCTCAGCCCTGCAGAGCCTGCTGTGGTCAGCGGCCTGGGTTGGTTCCAGGCCCAGTTCCCAGTATTCCCCCACCAGGCCTCTGTGTGTCCCCATTTCTAGCTGTATCTTTGCCATCCTAGGGCCGTGCATCCGGCAGTTCTCTGCCTTTTCTGTCTTCCCTCTCTGACTGTGACTCTAGTTCACAGCTGGCTTAAGGATGGGGAGCCTCAGAAGGGCAGGTGTAATGTGACCACTCTCAGGGACCCCTAGGCATTTATTCTATGCCAGGCCCTATGTTAAGTGCTGGAAGTACAGAAGTGGACAGTACCCTCTGTTTCCATGAAGCTACAATGCACATTCTATGTGGAGTGAATAAACCAAGGCCTGACCTGACCCTGAATCTGTCTGCCCGCCTGTGCATGGCCATGCTGGGGTCGGCTATGGCCTGTGGCTTGAGGCCTCTTATTTGCCTCTGGTATTGGGGGGGGTATGTGTGCCTGCCATAGGTCCCCCCAGATCTTAGCACTCCTAGGAGGCCTGGCTGGTGGCTGGGGGTGGGCAGACAGTGGGCAGCAGGAGGAGAGGGAGGGAGCAGGAGGCAATGACTCAATGGGGCGGCCCTGGGACAGCTGGGGAGGGATCCAAGGTTGGTCCTGATGCTCACAAAAGCTAGAGGAGGGTGGGACCAGGTCCTGGCTGGGGGTTGGAGATGGAGCAGGACAATTCCAAGCCTCCTCTGACAGCCAGATCAGCTTGAGAAGAAGGCTCCTAGGTAGCTGGCCTGAGAGTCTGGACTAGGGGTGCTGATGTGGCAGCTGGGGTTGGGGGAGCCGGTTGCTGTTGTTACTGTGCCTGCTTAGGAGGCTCAGGTCTGCTCCTCTGGGAACCTCCAGGCTTCTGAGGAGGTGCCTGCTTTAGAGCCAAGGAAGCCATAATACCAACTGCCCCCTCCCCACCCAGGAACCAAGGGCCTGAGCATGTTGTGGGGCATCGTGCCTTCCTCTGGCTACATAGCCTATCTTCTGACAGTCTTCCCACAAATTTTGGAGAGTGTCAAGCCAGGCACACATGCCCTAAAGGCACCTCACACCTCAGAGCTGGGAGGGATCTCACAGGTCAACTCTCCAGGTAACTTTCACCAGTTCAGGATGCCCTGACTGACGGTGAAATGATGGGGTGGGCATGAACACAGCCCAGATGCTGACAGCGACGGAACATCTAACACATGGGGTCTTCCCTACTCCTATCGACAACCCCAGGAAAAAAAAAAAAAAAAAGGAATGACTTACTTTCTTTTCTTTCTTTCCTTTTTTTTTTTTTTTTTTAAACAGGTGAGTAAATTGAGGCTTAAAGGGAACTGAGTTGTTGGAGCTCACCCAGCAGGTAAGTGAAGGAGCAGGCCTGGGTTAGTGTCTCTGGTTCCAGGACCCTGACCTCAGTCCCAGCCTCCTTGACGGGACTTTGTGGGGAGGGGTGGTAGGTGAAAATGCCCAGGAACGCACCAGAGTGGAGGGTCTGGGCCTGGTAGATTCTGGTAGGCCTGAGTCAGCTCCTACCCCAGAGGCCTCCAGGCTCCCTCCCTCCCTCCAGCCCAGACAGCAGTCCCCAGCCAGGCATGGAATTAAACAACCTGCCTCTTAGTGCCCCTGCCTGGAAGGAAGATTGAGCGCTGCAAGGGAGGGGTGCCTTCTTCCTACCCTCCACGAAGATACCCCTATTGGTTTCTAGTAGCCCAAGCAGCTGGTTTGGGCTTAGAGAGTTTCTCTTTCTAGGGACCTCCTGAGACCCTGGGCTCACACTTTTCTTCTCCCGTCAGGAGTGAATGCTCCCAGTTTTGAGGAGAGAGGGTGAGGTAGTCCCCCCCACCCCATACTGCGTGCATTCAAGAGCAGAAATCTCACCAACCCCGTCTCCGGGACCCCGGAGTGCCCCACTGCCCCCCCCCCCCCCCCCCCCCCCCCGCCGCCCACCGGATCACTCACCTCGGGCACTTAACACCGCCTTCCCCAGCAGGGGGCAGCTTCCGGCGCTCCCAGGCAGGCCCGGGGAGTGGGCACAGCAAAACTGCTGGTAGTCTCTGCCCCTTCCGGGCGACAGAGAAGCCAAGTCAAAGTAAGGGGGCCCTGAGGGTGGGAGTGGAGCGGAGCCGCCTGGCCCCGAGGGTTGGGGTGGGACGGCGGCTGGCAAGGGGCGCTGCAAGGGCCGGCCCCTCCGCGCTTTCCTGGGGGTCCGGGCGGCTGCCGTCGGGCCTGGGGTGAGATGCAGCTCCGTCCTCCGGCCCCCAGGGGGCGGCGCGGCGCCGCGTCCTCTGCCGCCCTGCGTTCCCTCCCCGCGGCCAGGAGGCGGCGCCCGTGGACGCCGGGCGGCGCGCTGTACCCGCCGTCGACGGCGGAGCGGTAGGTTCGAGGGCTGGGGTACGCGATTCCGCGTCCCGGGGACGTGAGTGAGGCGGGCGGGCTCGGGGTGGGGTGTGGAGTCTCGTGGGGAGACAAGGCCCAGTTGGGCTGGTGTCGGCACTAGGCAGCACGGCTTCCTCGCAATGGCGGCGGCCCATCAGCGTAGACCGGCAAAGCGTGGTGGGAGTGCGCGTCCAAGCGTGGGGGCCCTCATGGCTGAGGCCCACGTGAGCGCGGTCGCGTGGGGACTGACCCCTGTTGTTCTCCCCTCTCTTCAGGTCTGAACTGCCGCTGCGTCTGTGCTCCCTCTGGGCACCAGGACCAGCCCCTCCTCTGGTCTAGTGCCTTCTGCCTGTCTCACCCACTGAGCTGTACCCCGACCATCACCACCCCATTCCCTGGATGAGCAGAAGCCTCACACTGAGGGCCCAAACCCCTCTTACTTGCTCTGAGCAGGCCCATTCTTAAGGAGGGGGTGATGGAAGGGCCACCGGCGGTTGGGGATGAGTCCCCGGACTCCCAGGGTCATGCCACTGACTGGAGGTTTGCAGTGTGCAGCTTCCGGGATGCCTGGGATGAAGGGGAACCTGTTCCCCCCATGCAGGTTAAGGACCCCAATCCTCTGAGACCAACAGTAGGGACAGCCCAGGGAGAAGGGCTACAGGGCAGCCCCCTGCCTGGGGAGCCTCAGTCACCCCCAGGACAGATGGCTGTAGATGGGTCGGGGGATGGCCAGGGTTGCCCATTAGGGGGTTCCTCACTCCAGTTAGAGGGACCAAAGCCCCCTGGAGTGGAGAGCCTCCTGTGCCCAATGTCCTCCCACCTCAGCCTCGCACAGGGTGAGAGTGATAGCAAAGGGGGAGGCTTGGCAAGGGACCAAGTTCCAAGCAGATTAATGCCAGCCTGCCTGGGTCCTGAGGGCTTGGACAGTGATCCTGTGGACCCTGGAGGCCCATTATCTCAGATGTCATCAGAGCTACTGGAGGCAGGTAAGGGAGGCAGGGCCAACGAGGTCTTGGAAGGGAGTGGGGGTTCCTGAAGGTGTGGAGGGCTCTCACCCTACTCCAGCTGGAGCCCAGGTCTGAGGGGGTCTCTGGGTGGGTGGCCCAATGCAGACCCAAGCCATTTTCCTTCCGAAGACCCCAGTGGATCTAGCCTCCCTAAGCCTGCTGATTATCTCCTGGCTCAAGACCTGGCCTGGGAGCTGCTGGCCAGTGGCATGGCTACTCTGCCAGGTAGTTGGGAAAGACTGGAGGTGGGGGCAGGGGGGGTGACTTGATTGGGCAGGTGTTCACTGTCTTCTCCCCACAGGGACTCGGGATGTAGAAGGCCGGGCAGTGCTGCTTCTCTGTGCCCATAGCCCTGCCTGGCTTCACCCCAAGTGCAGTAACCATGAACTCATCCGTCTCCTGCTCTATCTGCGCAGCATCCCCAGGTTGGGGGAGGAAGTTTGAGGGGGTGGAGCTGAGCTGGGAGATGGCAAGTTTGGGGAATTAGATACTGAACTGAAACCTCTCTTTTAGGCCCGAAGTACAGGCCATGGGTCTGACCGTGCTGGTGGATGCCCAAGTTTGTTCCCCAAGCTCTTCTCTCTTCTGGGGGCTCAGCCAACTGCAGGTGAGTACAGGATTGTAGCTTCCGCTGCCTTCAGTCATTCCTTTTGTGTAGGGTTGGGAACATGGTTGAACTCAAATGCCTTGCAGGAGGCAGCTCCAGGGTCAGTGTACCAGGTGCTGCTACTGGGAAAGATGCCAGAGGACGTGCCTTCCAGGCTGCAGGTACTGAGCCATTTTGGCCAGGGGTGGAGATGGGCTCTTTCTCCACTAGGCCTCTGTCGCCACTTTCTTTTCTGGCAGCTGCAGCAGCTGCCTTCTCATCAGAGCCTCCTGAATCACGTCTCCACCTCCGGGTTGCCAGCTTCAATGGGAGGAGGCCTGCCTTACTGCCACCAGGCCTGGCTGGACTTCCGGATGGTCAGTGCAGTGCGTGGGGCGTAGGGTGGGTGGCAGGCAGCCTGGCCAGCAGAGGGGCCTCTTTGGGGTTGGCTTCAGCGGTGCAAAGCTGGCCCAGGATCCAGAATGCGGGGGACCAGCACTGCACTACTCTGGTTATACCTGCCCCTGCTCACAGCGTCTGGAAGCCCTACTGCGGAGCTGCCAGGTGGTTTGTGCCCTGCTCCAGGGGGCCATCGAGAGCATGAAGGCTGTGCCCCGGCCAATGGAGCCTGGGGTGAGTGTTCCGACACCTTTCCAAACTGGATGGTAGGCGGCGGTAGGCCAAGGCTTTTCCGCCCGCTGAAAGTCCCGACACCTTTCCAAATGCTCCTTGTCTCCCTCATTTTCTCCCATGCCCACCTCCACTACCTATTGCCTTAAATCACAGGAAGTTGGTCGGCTGTTACGGCAGGCACGGGTCCTGATGCAGCACGTGCTAGACTCACCACGGCTAACGTGGCTACAAGGCCAGGGGAGTTTGGAGCTGGCATGGCTGAAGCAAGAAGTCCCAGAGGTGGCCCTGAGCCCAGACTACAGGTAGATGCAAACTCAGGTTCCAGATCTTGCCCCCAGCTCACCACATCCTATGCTGGCTCAGAACCAGCCAGGATTGTGGTCCCAGGACAGGGTGGAGTGGAACAGGGTAACTAAGAGCCCTAAGACCATGTACCCTGTACCAGGCCAGCAGTGGATGAGGCTGATGAACTCTATGGCCGTGTAGATGGACTGCTGCACCAACTGACCCTCCAGAGTAACCGGCGGGTACAGGCACTAGAGTTGGTCCAGACTCTGGAGGCCCAGCAGGGTGGACTGCACCAGGTGGGAACTCTGCCCAGATGGGCCCGCCCTCTCATCTCAAGCATGACCTCCACCCCACAGCAGCATTCCTTTCCCTGCTTGTCCCCCTCCAGATTGAAGTGTGGCTGCAGCAGGTGGGCTGGCCAGCACTTGAGGAGCTAAGGGAGCCCTCCCTGGACATGCTGCTCCAGGCCCAAGGTCCTTTTCAGGACTTGGACCAGGTTGCCCAGGTGAGTTTGGTCACCTGTTTATTCCATAAGTATTGGGTCACTTTGCTGGGGACAGGGAGTGCAGGGTGAGTGAAGGCACATCTATTCTTTTCTCTCTTGGAATTTATAGTTAAGTAGAGAATATGATCTGTAATCACAGGTTCAAAGTCATGTATGTGTTTGTAAACAGGCAGAAGCTCTGGAGAGAAGTAATGCAGGTGGTTCTACCTGAGTATATTAATAAAGACCTCACCCACAAGGGGCGTTGGGCTAGCTTGAGATAAGGACTTTTTAAAAATTTTATTTATTTATTTGACAGAGAGAGAGAGCACAAGTAGGCAGAGAGGCAGGCAGAGAGAGAGAGGGGGAAGCAGGCTCCCTGCCAAGCAGCCCAACGCAGGGCTCGATCTCAGGACCCCGAGACCATGACCCGAGCCAAAGGCAGAGGCTCAACCCTCTGAGCCACCCAGGCGCCCCTTGAGATAAGGACTTTTGAACTGAAAGCTGAAAAATAGATCTGGGTTAATCAGGAGGGAGAGGGGTTGGGGTTAAGAGACATTCCAGGCTGAGGGAGCAAACAGCATGTGCAAAGATTCTGTGGCAGGAGGGAGCATGGGTTGCTGGAGAAACCATAAGCAGGACAGTGAGGTTGAAATGCAGTGCAGAAAAGGGAGAGAGAATGGAGTGAGATGAGGTAAACTGAGGCTGGAAAAGTAGTGGCCAAGTTTCTGGGCCCTGTCGCAGTGTAAAATCTAAGTGGGAAGGTCACATAACGAGATCCACATTCTCAGATTATCATCTTAGTTTCTGAGTAGACAGTGATGTGAATGATGTCTGTGTAGAGTCCACACATGCAGTTGCAGTGGCCCACTGGGAGTGATGCTTTCCCTGGCCAGATGGTGGCAGAGGAGATTGATTTGGGAAATTGCTGGGATTTGATGGTGGATACATAGTAAGAAGGAGAGGGGAGTTGCAGGGGTGAATGAGTGCCATTCCCTGAGAGAGGGGCTGGGAGACAAGGACATTGGGTGTGCTTTGGAGATGGCCATGAGGGAATGAAGCCCATGGGGATTGGCCTGGAACTCAGAGAACAGGGTGTAGAGGGTCACTTGGTGGATGTGGATGTGTGGATGACATTTGAAGTTGGTCACACAAGATTGCCTGAGGCGAGAGAGTGTGGACTGTGTTCAGGAGCATCAGTGTTTAATGGCCCAGGTGAGGGATGGGGAGCAGGAGGAGGAACCACCAGAGAAGGATGAGGAGAGTCAGGTGAGTGGAGAGTTGTTGGGGAGCTAGCAGAGAGAGGACTAGAGGCTGCTGAGCGGTGGTCAGATGAGGCCTGAGGAGGGCTGGGGATGGAGGTGGCAATGAGGTTGCATTAGGTTGACAGGGTGAAGAAGCAGTGATACCAAGGATAACAACCTCTCCAGGAAGTTTGGCTGTGGAGAGGGGCACAGAGACAGAGGGGAGTTTGGGGGTGGTGGGCAAGGGAAGGTCTTCAGTCATAGAAGAGACTTGACAATGATATATACAGATGTCTGTGGAAAGGACTGTTTTGGGCTAGACCACCAGGCCCAGATCACTGAGCCCAGTCTCTGTCTCCAGGAGCAGGTCAGGCAAGGGGAGAAGTTTCTACAGCCACTGGCTGGCTGGGAGGCTGCTGAGCTGGGCCCCATTGGGGCCCGCTTTCTGGCCCTGCAAGCCCAACTGACTGACTTCTCCAAGGCTTTGGCCCAGCGGCGGCAGCAGCTGGCAGATGCTGAGAAGCTCTCCCATTTTTTCAAGCAGGTAGGTAAGGTGTCCTGACCTTGGCTCCAGGTGGTCAGTGAGAATGGAGGGGCGGCTGCCTAACCCCAGCACAGCCTGGGCTCTTTCAGGACATTCTGTTTCTCTCCTTGTCTTCAGGTTGACCCCAAAATCCAACCACTGGGGGGATATGGCCCGAGTCATGATCCTGTGGGAATGGAGAGTGGGTTGAAGGGAAGGCTTGGTGGTCTTGGTGGGTTCCACCTTCACTGCCTCTCCGGGCTTGGTGTTACAGGCCTTGACCTGGGCTGAGGCCGGGCAGCAGGTATTGGCAGAGCTGGAGCAGGAGCACCCCGGGGTCGTGCTGCAACGGCTGCAGTTGCATTGGACCAAGCATCCTGACTTGCCTCCTGCCCACTTCCGAAAAATGTGGGCTCTGGCCACAGGGTTGGGCTCTGAGAGCATTCGCCAGGAGTGCCGCTGGGCCTGGGCACGATGCCAGGACACTTGGCTAGCGCTGGACCAGAAGCTAGAGGCCGCACTGAAGCCACCACTGACCACGACCACAACCACGACGGGCAGCACAGCCAGCCTGTGTGTCAGACGCATCCCACCTGTATCTGCTATCCCTCCCCTGAGGAAGGCACATAGCCTTGATCAGAATTTGGGGCAGAGTCTCAGAGAGCCTGCCCACCACTGCCACCATGTGGCCACTGCGGCTACCTGCCATAGACCAGAGGCTGGAGGGGGTGACCGGCCAGGGTCATCCCCTCCCATGCCTCTGCCAAGCAGCTCTGACCCCAGGAGCCCCAGCAGGTGCAGCCAGTGGGCAGGGCAGGGAGGGCAGTGGGAGGAGAGAGGTCTTGAATCCTGATTCCACCTCTCTGGTAGGCTCCAGCTGGTGCTGGCGGAGATGGTGGCTACGGAGCGGGAGTATGTCCGTGCTCTTGACTACACCATGGAGAACTACTTCCCGGAGCTGGAGCGTCCCGATGTGCCCCAGGGCCTCCGTGGCCAGCGCGCCCACCTCTTTGGCAACCTGGAGAAGCTGCGGGACTTCCACTGTCATTTCTTCCTGCGTGAACTGGAGGCCTGTACCCAGCACCCATCTCGAGTAGCCTATGCCTTCCTGCGCCACGTAAGCCTCCCACAGGCCACATGGCCCCTAGCTGATTCTGTCACACTCAACAAAGGGCACCTGGGTACATGCTTGGTTCCAGGCTCTGTGATGGGTACAGCTGTGAGCAAGACCAGCAGGGTCCCTGTCCCTCTGGATGCTCATATTTTAGTAGAAGAGACATAAAAGTAAAGAGAATTCCAGATTATAGGTGGAGCTAGGAGGAAAATAATCAGGATAGATCGATGATAGTGAATTAGTGGTGGGGCAGTTAGAGGCCTCTTTAAGGAACTGATGTTTAAGCTGGGGCCAGGGGGCAGGGCTAGAGTTGGAGTGTTCCATCCAGAGGAAAGATTAAGGTTAAAGGAAGAGACCAGTCAAAGCAGCCAAGTGTAGTGAGCAAGAGAAGGGGTAGTCTGAGGTGAGGGGTCCCGGAGTGGTGTTCCCAGAGCAGTGGGAGGAGCAAAGGCCCTGTGGGCAAGCGCCACTCTGCACAGTGCCTGTTCTTGCCACATTACCCCTCATTCAAGGCCAGGCGGATTGGATCGGGGGAGGCTTCCCTGGGAGCTGTTTGTTGGCATTTTGAGGGCATCTGGCCCATGGGGGCCAGACTTTGGGAGCTGGCCCCCTTGCACTCAGCAGGCTGAACTGTGTGTCCTCACAGAGGGTGCAGTTTGGGATGTACGCGCTCTACAGCAAGAATAAACCTCGCTCCGATGCCCTGATGACCAGTTTTGGTCACACCTTCTTCAAGGTAGATGTGCCTGAGACTGTACGGGAGGAGGGGCTGGAGGAAGCACCCCAAAGCCACCTAATGGTCTTCCATGCACCCGGCAGGACAAGCAGCAAATGCTGGGGGACCACCTGGACCTGGCCTCCTACCTGCTGAAGCCCATCCAGCGCATGAGCAAGTATGCGCTGCTGCTTCAGGAGCTGGCACGGGCCTGCGGGGGCGCCGTGCAGGAGCTGAGTGCCCTTCGGGCCGCCCAGAGCCTCGTGCGCTTCCAGCTGCGACACGGCAATGACCTGCTGGCCATGGATGCCATTCAGGGCTGTGATGTGAGTCATGCCAGGCTGTGGTGGGCAGATGCAGTGGGTATGGAGGGGAGGGGGCGGCAGAGGCTGGGCACTCACTGGGCACCATCTTGGCAGGTTAACCTCAAGGAACAGGGGCAGCTGGTACGACAGGATGAGTTCATGGTGCGCACTGGGCGCCGTAAGTCCTTGCGCCGCGTTTTTCTCTTTGAGGAGCTGCTGCTCTTCAGCAAGCCTCGCCGAGGACCCACAGGCACGGACACATTTGCCTACAAGCGTTCCTTCAAGGTAGGCCCACCCGACCGCTCCCGTGCTCCCCGGCCCCTCCTCCCCCAGTGCCTCACCAAGCCTCTCTCCTGACCGCGCAGATGGCAGACCTGGGCCTCACAGAGTGCTGTGGGGAGAGCAACCTACGGTTTGAGATCTGGTTCCGCCGTCGCAAGGCCAGGGACACCTTTGTGCTGCAGGCTGCCAGCTTGGCCACCAAGCAGGCTTGGACAGCTGACATTTCTCGTCTTCTCTGGAGGCAGGCCATCCACAACAAGGGTGTGTCCCTGCCCCCTACTTCAATATAAGGTCCCCTCTCTGGACAGCTTACAGTGTCCCACAGGGGCCCAGGCAGGGCCTAGGGGCCTGGAAATGCTTGGGAGTAGGGAGGTCCAGCAGCAGCAGCCAGTGTAGGGGAAAGAACTTCAAAGTCAGGCAGTCCTGCTATCACTGTACCTGATTAGAGGACACAGTATTAATCTCTCTGAGTATCAGAAGCCTTATATTTAAAAGGGAAATTATGACACCTGCCCCCAGGATTGTTGGGAGGAGAGCATGGCACCAAGAAAGGCTCTGTGCACAGGATAGCTAATCTGCAGGGTATGGATGTACGGGAAGGACTTACTCAAGGGAGTGGGTAGACAGAGGCCAAGGGCAAGGCTGATGTCCAGAGAGCCCTCACCTATGCCCCCTCTCCACCCAGAGGTGCGCATGGCTGAGATGGTGTCCATGGGTGTGGGGAGCAAGGCCTTCCGGGACATCGCCCCCAGCAAGGAAGCTATCAGCGACCGCACTGTCAACTATGTCCTGAAGTGCCGAGGTAGTGGGAAGCCTGGCGGGGGTGTGGGAGGAAGGCTGCGTGGGAGGCAACATGGACCTTTGTCAGCCCTTGCCTGTGCTCCCTTCAGGACCCTGGCCCAGGTAGGCTCTGGTCTGTCCCAACCTGACCTTCTCTCTTATGCAGAAGTTCGCTCTCGGGCCTCTATTGCTGTGGCCCCGTTTGACTGTGACAGCCCCTACCTGGGGACCTTGAGTTCCCTTTCTGGAGACCCTGCCTCTTGCTCTGTACTGGGGTCCCTCAACCTGCACCTGTACAGAGACCCGGCTCTTCTGGGACTCCGGTGGCCCCTGTATTCTGCCAGCTTCCCGGAGGAAGCAGCTCTGGAGGCCGAAGTGGAGCTGGGCAGTCTGCTGTCTTTGAGTAGGTCTGGGCTTAGCCAGAAGCGGGATGGTATCGTTCAGGGTCTGGCTCTCCCTTGCTGACAGCTAACCTTCCTCCTCCCTAGCTCCTGAGGACTCAGAGGTCTCATCCCAGTGCCCATCAGCCAGTGGATCCAGTGGGTCTGACAGCAGCTGTGTGTCAGGGCAGGCTCTGGGCAGGGGTCTTGAGGACTTGTCCTGTGTGAGTACCATTTTGTCCTGTATCTACCAGCCCCAGCCCAGACCTATGGCTGCCTTTCCTTTAGGTGGGATGGGGGGGTGGGTGGGCGGGTGGGTCAGGGCCATACCCCAGGCATCCCTGCTGGACCCTGAGTTGAGGAAACAGGCAGTCATGCCCAGCTTGTCAACTACAGGTCTGAGCCCGGGCTGGAAGGCAGGCAGTGGATCCAGCAGCTTTTGCCCAAGAAACATCACCTCTCTCAGGATCTGCTGTGACCAGAGTGTGGTCGCCACCTGGGCCACCTCCAGCCCACATGCACTGTCCTGTGGACTACTCTTTCTGATGTCTGTGCCCACTGGCAGACTGGCAGGGACCTCTCCTAGGGAGCCTGGCCACAAAGCCCGAGTGACTACCCTGATCCTGAGCTTCTGGCCCCACGTCCCCTTCTTCTGTTCCTTCTGCAGTTCCCATCCCAGTTACAAGTTAGGATTAGGCTAGAGTAGAGTGTGGGTGTTTCCCTGCTCTAGGCTGGTGAGGCACCAAGTGGCTCTGGGCAGCGACTGGACTGCCCCGACCCTCAGGAGGAACATAGGTGGGTTCCCAGCAGTTGCTTCCTAACTCCTGGTCTCAAAGCCAACCTTCTCAAACTTAGGGGCAAGGCCACAGCTGCTATGCCCTTAACCATTGACTGCCCTGGCTGCCCATGCCCAGCTCTTCTTTCCTGGGTCAGTTTGGTTATAATGACTCCACATCTTTTGAATAGCTTTCAGTTAGAGTGTTATCTAAAATTATTTTACTGGTTGTTAGGTCTTTGATGTCTCAGAGAGTCCAGGCCGTTGACTTGTAAATTACTCTTTATTTATAATAAAAATAGACTGATACACCCTCAGATGGGGACACACATTCTTAAAATGAGCCTTGGCAGGTGGGGGTATGTGAGGGCATCATTTCTGGTCACCCTAGCCCTCTTGTAAGTACTTGCCCAGGATAGAATAAGAGACAGACCTAGACAGGCCCCTCTGGATGAGCAGGTCCACGCAGCGACCATATTTCCTGGCGAAAGGCAGTGTGAGCTAGAAGGAAAGGCTCGTTTTATCCCCTGCTTCTTGGCTGGTTGTCTACCCTAGCTAGCTCTGTGGGTGTGTGTGGGGAGGGTCCTCCCATCTGGGAGCAGGGGTAGGGATAGGGCAAGGCCTGTTAGTGGGGACCTTTGATGCTCTCGGGCTCAGTTCTGTCCAAAGGCCTCTCACAAGGCTCTGGCTGGGAGTGGCTATCAGAATGACCAGAGGGTCAAAAATGTATGTTTCTCGGGCCACTGGTTTTCCATTTTCTAGCTGTAGATGCTGACTTCACCATTCTAATCAATAGACCAGCGAGAGGCCTAATAGTAACTGGGAACCAGTGTGTTTAGGGTGAAGAGTATTATAATAATGTACTTGACTGCAGAAATAACAAATTAAGGAGAAATAAGCTGAATCTTTTTCACCTACAATGTTAAAAACTTAAAACTCTAAAATTATTTTAAGGAATAAAAAAACAAAAATAAAAGAACCTGGGTCAAACCTGGGCCATTCCTTTCACCTTATTGAACATTTTTTTTGGTAAAGAATGCTTTTAAAAGCAGCTTATACGTGAAAGGAATGTACGAAAGTGAGGATATAGCGAAGTAGGTGAAATTGGTATCACCCATCAAAAAGGGCTGACTCCTAATAGTTTCTCTGGCTTCAGGACCCCAAAAACTTGGGCTCATGTGATGTGCTTCCCAAGCATGGGCAGGGGTGTTAGTAATGAAGGCAAAATTGGTACCATTGGAGGAAATCTACAAAAACCAGTGGCCCGCATACTGCTTTTTGATCACTCTGGGCTGGTTAATTTCAGCCACTGTTTCTCCCTCCTTGGGACCAGGGATCAGAGGTTAGCTGCCTGCCATGCCTTCTGGGCACTGCTGGCTTGGCCTCATGCAGCAAGACAGTGTCCATTTGAGGTGTCCACAGGGTCAGCATTCCCAGTGGGGTACAGGTGGCCCTCACCTCCACCCAGCTGTACAGGCGTTCCTGGGTGTGCCGGTCATCCTTGAAGCCGGTGATGGCCAGCAAATCCACCACAAACTGCTTGGGGCTGATGTGCAGGGTCTGCCAGAAGAGCCCCTGGTCAGGCAGGGCTGGAAGCAGCTGCCTGACATACATTTGCTCCCATGCAGAACAGGGCTTCCCTTGGTCCATAGGAGCTACAGGGATCAGGGGCCACTGTCATGCCAAACTCCTCTTGGTCAAGGCTTGGTTCAGATGACACTGCCCTGTCTTCCTGTTTGTGTGCTTCTTGCCCCCCTTGGGCCCCTGACCTGTTCCCCTTGACTTGCTTCCCTTTGCCTGGCACCACTTACTGTGGGGAAAGGGGGACAGACAGGTGGAGAAGAAACCAGGTCTGGGGCCTGGCAAACATACCCACAGCCGGTTGGTCAGGGAGACCACCTTGGCTGTCATGGCTTTGGGGTCCTTTTGCCTGATGGAATCCAGGATGATGTCAGTCAGGAAGCGGTGACATTTTTGTGCATAAAACATCTCTTCCCAGGATAGAGAGAAACTCAGGAAAGCCACCTCTGTGGAGGAGAGAGTGGATATGGCCACACTTGCCTGTGGCTAAGGCCTTAGAGCCCGCCTGGAGGAAGGGGAGAGGCGTAGGGCTCCTGAGGAAGACTTTTCCTGAAGTACCCTGGGTAGGGGCTCAGGCATCTCCACAAGGAAGCACAGGGCCAGCTATGGCTTCAGTCTCTCACCTCTGGGCTGAGGGCTGGCTGTAGTTGGTGTATGCCTGAGGTTGTCCATCTGTGTGGTGTAGATGATGCTGTCCTCAAAGAACATGCAGGAGCCATCGCTGCCCACCACAGGGGGATGGGTCACTTTGAGGATGACCCCTGCATTATCCACCTCACTGGCCTCAAGCAGAGGCTGCTCAGAGCCAGGGTTTTCTGTGAAAACAACATGGGATGGGGGGGGGTCCTCCTTAAGCCACTTTGGAGACTAAGCAGGGAAGGGTTCTCTGGTGTCAGACCAGCACAGTCAGTCACTGCAGCCTTCTAGCAGCTTCTGTCTCCAGCTTCTCAGAAGTAGCACCCTCTGCTGGTAGGGGCCTGTCCTGGCCTTCCTCTCTCCATTGTTGTAGAAGCATTACAAGCCCAACCCTACATTTCAGAACTCCAAAGAACTCTCCAAATTCCTCTTGAACTAAGGCTAGTATTAACTAGAGTTGATAATACCCGACCTGGGGAATGGAAATTGTTGGAAAACTGTAAAATGAGAGGAGCTTGAGCTTTTGATACATGTCCACTCTGAAGAGTATGTTTGACAGACCAACTCAAGCCTCACAGGCAGGGGGCCCCAAGGAAGTACCTCTGAGGAGGGCCCTAAGCCTTTAAAAGGGAAGTTTTGCAACAGAATACTGTAGAAAGACTTTGAGGGACCAGAGGAAACAGCCCAACATGGCAGTTCTCAGCATACTCCCCTGGGTTGTCTCCACACTGCTCCACCACATGCCTCTCTCCAGCTCCTTCTGTCCATTCCGCCTCAGTCATCACCCACCCTCCTGCAGTCACACAAGCCTGAAACCTGGCCTCTCTCTTGCTGGATCCTTCCCTACTTCCTCCCCCAACTGCCCAGACTGTTTGATCTAGAATGACCTTACGCTTCTAACACTCCTGCTTCTGCTGCTACATTTCCTCTATTCCAGGAGCAAACTCTCTAAAGGCACACATGACTATTTGCTCCCTTGTTTAAAATTCTTTAGTGGCTGCCCACACCCCGTAGAATCAGAATAAAGTACAAGGTCCTGAACTTGGCCTACAAGACCTGTCCTGATTAATTATGTCTTCAGCCCTATTTCTGGTCACTTCCCTACCTGAAACCTGGCCTCCAGAGCTAGACCAAAGACCTGTGTTTCCACAAGCATTGAAGACTTCTCCTTCCTTCCCCTGCTCACTCCCCAACCCCCAGCCTTCTTTGTGCTCCTGTTATTTCACAGACACCCTCTTCCCATATGCTTCATGCAGGCTCTTAGCCCCACAAGGCATGCCAGTGTGCTGGTCATCTCTGCTGCTTGGCAGAGCTGGTGTCAGTGAATAGAGTGTTCTAGTCCCCCTTTGGCACTAATTCATTCTGTGATCTTGGCCAAGGTTTGCCCTCTCTGTTGTTAAATGAGACTTAGGTCAATGATGGGACAGGACTCACCTTTCTCTCTTGGCTTCTGCTTGCCCCAGTCCTTTAGCGGAAGAGCTCTTTTCACAGGGAAGTACGGCTTAAAGGTTGGCTCTGGCCCCTTGTCTTTGGCTCCAGCCCCTGCTAGTGGGCCCAGGTCCTTCTCTGAGCCTGTGGAGTGGCCTTTCCAGGAAGCTGAGGTGCTGGGCTGGGAAGGAGCCTCACTTCCCGAAGGGAGCTGCAGGGTAGCCTCCTCCATGGAGCTGTTCCGGGGGACTGGCAGTGGCTGGAATTCCCACTGTTTGCAATTGACCATGTCCCATTCCCTCACCAGGGAAATGAGTTTTTGCATGGGGGTGACAGGAGGGTCTTTAGTTTCAGGTTTCTGTGTGAGGTTGACTGTGGTGCATTTCTTCTTGGGAGGACTCTCAGGGTGGGCCCCCCAGTATCTGGGGTTGGCACATAGGCCAGGACAGTGGGAGTATGTGCTGGGATTGCCCGCCCTCTTGGCACCTCGGCACAGGGACACCTGGATGGTCCGGGAGTACTGCTCAGACTCCTCCGTCTGGCTGGATCTGGCCAGGGTCCCCTTGGCCTTGTTCCATGGAATCCTGTCATTGCAGTCTTGGAAGTCCACGGGCATGCAGGCTGTGGTCTGGGGAAGGAGGATACAGCAGTTCTGGGCTTCCACATTGAAGCTTCACCTGAGAATAATAATCTGGGCCTCTAAGACCTCACTTGCTCACCCAGATCAATCCTATCCTCCACATAGGCCACCCATTTGATCTCTGCTCAGCCCGAGTGGGGGTGGTACCAGCCCAGGGGTCTCTCATATTCCAAAGGGACATACCATCAGCATCCTAGGCCACAAGTGGCCAACACTTCCCTTTGCTTCCTTCAATGTTCGGACATAGTTACCATGCTAGGAATCCATGTGGGCCCTGCTCTTTAATTCTGCCATGCACCTCGGTAGCGAGCCTACCCCTGAATCCTCTGATAGCACTCTCAGGACAACAACAAACCAAAGAAGGCCGGGGCTTACTTCCTTGGCATCTCTACTGAACTCCACCAGTGACCCTGGCCCTTCCGTCACCACATGGAGCCTCCTGATGGGAAAAGCTTCTTCATTTTCAGATTCTTTCTCCTGGGTCCATGACCTGCAGACTCCAAGAGGGAGTCAGTGAGCAGAAGTTTCTACTAATTCATCGACCAGTTGGTCAGGTCTGCCCTTTGGCTAGTTAACTCTCAACAGTGGTGGAGAAGGGTTCTTAAAAGGTTTCACTTAGGTCATTAGCCAATCCTGGGCCTCCTCCACCCCCTTAGCCCCAAGGAGAACGGGGAGGTGGGACCGACGACAGGAATCTTAAGAGGACTATAAAGGTCCAAACTGTAGAACATGGTGCCTAGATCAAAGTTTCCTTACTTGTATGCCTCACATTGGGCAAGAGCTTCTGAGAGGGATGGGATGTGGTATTCCTCTACCTCCTGGCAGAATAGGGGCCACTCCCTGCAGATGACAAGATGTCGTCAGCCTGGGCAGCTGCAGTGGGAGTGTGGATGGAGGCATAGCCTTGGGAGCTGATGCCTTGAACAGCAGTTTACATACATATTGTAAATAATACAGCCTCCTTCCTGAAGGTTACAAACTCAAGATTTTTTCATTGCAGAAGGAAGGGGTTTCATCACGATTTCCTTCCATTTGTCACTTACTTGAATTCAGATGGCAAAAACAGTTTTCCAAGTCTCAGGAAGTTGAGAACGTGTCGGAACATTTGGCCATCCCCGTGGACCAGCAGGGTCTGCCCGTAAGTGATCCAGCACACTCTTTGCGGGTTGGATAGAAGTTCTGGATACTGCAAGGGATTGTACGCCAGACTCTGTTAGTCTGTTAGTTAAAGGGCTGGGTCTTTAGTAAGAGGCAGGTCAGTCTTCTCTTACTTCATTTTCTCAACCATTCTAGAACAGAGGCTTTGGGATTTCCATCTCCCCGTCTTGTTGGCCACAGGGAGCCATAGTGGGGAGCAGAGCATCCAGGGACAAGAACATCCCTGCTTGAAGTTTTGCTGGCCTCTGGACTAGACCACCCTCTCGAGGCATTCGTAACCCCAACCTGTGTCTTCCTTGGTCCAGACCCCTCAACCCAAACTCTTGAGGGCCTTCCTGGTGTGCTGCTCATACAGTAAGAGCACTTTGGGTCATGGAATAGGGGGAAGGTCTTATTCTAAGCAGGGGCTAGGAGCTGTGTGAGGGTCAGGTGACAAGCTTCTATAGCTGCTCAGCCACAGAAGCTGAAAGGGAAGGAGGGGAGCCTGGGGACGGCATACCTTCAGCAAGGTCTGCAGGGTGGTTGCATACCAGTGACTTCCAACATAAACTTTGATGATCTGTTGGGGGGAGTACACAGTAATTTCTGCCGTCCACTCCTCATCTGAAGAAACCAGTGAAAAGGAACATGTCACATGACCAGAAGGGAAATTAGTGGGGCATTTTGGTTAATAACGCAGATTAAGACTCAATATCTTCATCAGTTATGTGGTGTTGCCTCCTTTGAGAAGCAGCCGGAATCCCTGAAACCAACCTTCTCTCAGGCTTTCCCTGCAGCTCACCAGCTCACTTTCCTGGGTGGTGAGATGGGTTTGGAATGGCAGCTTGGAGGGTCAGCTGGTAACTCGGGGTAGGAAGGGAGAATCCTCTAAAATCTCAATCCCAGGGATACTGATGCTCTTCCCCAACCCACCTCTCTCAGGAAAGCTGGACTGATGTTCCTGTCCACCTACACTGCCAACTGCCTCTGGTTTCTGGCTGGTGTGTCCTGGGTGTGTAACTCTTCATGTGGTGAGGAGTGCCTCTGTATGTTCGTGCTTATGGTTTGGCAAATGTCACATTGCCAGCTCTCATCAAATCACTGTCACTGCCTCTAGGCCTGTCTGGAGAACGGGGCTTTATTTTGAGAAGATGAACCCATGACCCTTTTCCTGGGGGAGGTTAGACTTAGGCTTTGTTCTGATGTTTGGGAACCAGTTTCCAGTGAGCTTTGTTAAGGAGTAAAGGGCATATACCTAGGTTATACAATCAAAGGGTAAGAGGTATATCATTAGATTGTGAACTCCATGATGATAAGGACTGGGTCCGTTTTCCTCACTTCTACACTCTAAGTGTCTACTTCTTTCCTGGCGTATGGTAGGTGCTCAATAAATTTGATTATTGCTGAATGATAGAAATACAGTGGAAACTTGATCTAACAACTTGTTGTTAATAGGTTGTTTATTAGAGATTACAGGGCAGCTGGTGAAAACAACATTAGTTTTGGACTCAGATTCAAACTCTAACTCAATCACTATCCCACTGTGTGATTTGAGCAAGTCACCTCCCCGAGCCTCTGCTTCTCTGTTAAATGCACCCAGAGATTGTCCCTCCCTGGATGGCTGTGAGGATCAAGTGAGCACAGCATGTGAGCTCAGAGCCAGAGCAGTCATACCCTTGGAGACCCATGCAGCCCCATACTGAGGTCAGGCCCAGTGTATACTACTCAAGACTACTCATGGGCTTGAGGTGAGGAGGGGTACCTTAATATGAAAGTTTCCCTCTAGGAAAACCTACAAATGTTGGCTTTCCTCTCCTCTTCCATCTATAGTTCCTGGGTCTGGCCAGCCTTGACTTTGCTTTATGATGCCCAAGCCCTCCTCTGATGCTAAATTCAAATAAAGAAGATTTCTCATTTACTGAGCACATCCACGGGTTCCAGAGTCCTCGGCTCCAGATGAGTCTTCAGGGCCATTTTCATTGGCTCATAGGTGATGTCCCTCTTGTCCAGGAAGGCACAGAGCTCATACACCTCAGAAATAGTTTCAGTCAGGGGCAGCCGACAAGTCCCCAGCCAGTTCCTGCCCAGAAGAAAGGCCTGTTAAGGAGAACCTCAGCACCGCACCCCAAGGGAGTCTAGCCTGCCAACTTTTCACTCTAGAATGCCTTGCCCCTACCACTGCCTCAAACCTGTGGCCACTACATCATTTCCTGCTTTAACCAGAAATCTGATGATGTCTCGTGGGAGACTGAACTTGGACACACAGGCTCACCATGTTGGAGCTGAGTCTGACCTACTTTAGCAAAGCCCTCTTAATCAACTAACTGTAAGCTTCTAGGCTATGCCTAAGGTTCCAGAAGCCAGGCCAGGGCCCAGCCACTCCCATCCTACCCCTGTAAGTATCTGCCCATATCATACCCCCATAAGTATCCCTAAGACCTGCCATGGTCTTAGGAGATTACTGATACCCTGTGTGCCTAGGAAAGAGGCTGGGGGTCTGAACATCAACCCCCTGCCTCCAAAGACACTTGTCTTTCCCCTCTGTGACATCAGGGATGGGACCTCTCTGGGAGAGATGGATGGTGTGGGCCACAAAGGCCCAAAATGCCAAGGACTTGCTGACCTTCCTAGGGGCCCAGGAAAACCCACTTCTATGTTTAGTTGTGGTATCCATGTTTTGTGACTCTAAAAGAACTGCTCCACTCTGAACATCAGTTTGCCTTTCTATAAAACAGGATTAGAATCCATGCTCCTGCACTAATGGGGACATTCAAGAGCTCATCCCCCAAGCCAAAGGCCAGGTATTGCCTTTTTCAGAAAGCCTGTCTGGCTTTGCTTCCTGAGCTCACCCCCAGTTCTGGCCCTTCTGCATCTCCATCAAGTCTCCCAAATGTTGAGGGGCACGGGGAGGACCTTCGTAGAAAGGTCTGCATGGCGGGGGAATTATCTAGCACCCTGAGGGTTGTGACTGTGGTCTGGTCACCTCAGACCTAGAACAGGGCTAAAAACAGCAATGGATTGCAGAAAACAGAAGTATGAAACCATCTGAAGCCTTTGAACCCTGGGAACCCTTCTACTTAGCACCAGTCCTCTCCTTTAAGGCCTAGGTTTAATGGTGGTGGTGGGTATAGCTAAAATGATGGGTTTGCCTTCAAGGACTCGACTTCCCTCTGGCTCATAGACAGGGCCCCAGTTTGGTTCCTGAGGAAGGGCAAAGACCAGCCTGAGTGGAACCAAGCTGCTCTCTGAGGAGGGCCTTACTTGACATGCTGAAAGAGGACCCCGTTCCCCGTGATGTACAGTCTACTGCCGTCCAGCGTGCTCTCGATGCGGAGCTGTCCCAGTGCAGAGTCTGGGTACTTGACAAGCAGACCCAGCGCCATCATGTACAACGGCTTCACAGACTCCTGGCCTGCTGCGCGGCCCCCCTTCCCAGGGCTTGGGGGAGGACAAGAGGTCCGGGAACAGCCACCTGTGCCGGTGAGAATGGGGTGACTCCTAGACCCCTCATGGTCATATCTCTATTAGAAGCTTTGGGTCTTGCTTCCTACTGCTGCCTTGAATTAGTACCAAAGAAGCTTAAAGGGAGCTTATTTCTTTGCACAGCCAAATCCGGATCCTCTCAAAATCAGTATAATTTTGTGAATACTTAGTTGGGTTTAGAGGTCAAAGTTATTTGTTGGGAGGTAGCGGTTGGGGGGATTAGTTTGCTGTATCATTAACACTTGATTTTCAGAAATTTCAGTAGAGCAGCCATTTGGCCCCAGGCTCTTCAGGAATCTCCCTTAGTTCCAAGCTCTGCTCTGACCATCTGTGGGGAAGGATCAGCAACCATAGCACAGAACCTGCCGTGCATCACAGCCCCTGTCACTCCTGGGCAGGATTTTCCCCGGAGACACGCCATGTGGTGTTAGTTTCAGACTGGGTATGGGGTTGCTGGCTCATGGGCAGGCCCTTGCTCTACTGCAGTGGGCTCAGTGCACAATCTGTAGGATCCTATCCCAGTGGCAACAGTGGGCGAGCAGGCAAGCTGCTGGGTGATTTTCATGGATCATTTCCAACCCTCTGAGCAGTCCTCCAGGAGGGGTCATGCCATCCTTGTATCACAGATGAGGAAGCTATCCTGAGAGGCTAATTAAGTACCTTGCCCCAAACCGCAAACCTAGGTGGGGCAGAGCTGGGATTTGAGGGCATCTTGGCCCCGCTCCAAGGCTATGGGAGCTGTTTCCTTTAGTTGTGTGCTTAATAAAAGGTGAAAACTATGCTTTGTCTTTGCGGGCTGCTGCATGGTTTACAGAGCCTGACTGCAAACATGCTTTCCCTCCCAACTTCTCATGGCTCTGGGGGAGCAGGCACCCCTACAGCTCATCTCTCACTGGCCCATGTCCTCTGAGAAGTAGGAGCCCCTGAAGGAGGGATTTGAACTCACCCCCCTTGAGAGGACTGTAAGACCCTAGAACAGGCTCCTGAGACCTGCTGCAGGATGCCACTACTTGCAGATCGGGTAGAACCCCCATTTTGCCTGGGGATGAGGCTGGGAGAGCTGGGCCTAAGCACAGGGAAGGACCTTATTCCCGTGCATAACTGTCTGGTGATGCACAGGCCAGATTCCACATGTGCAAGACAGTTCTCTACACTCTCAGCACGCCAGCTAAGGCCACACCGGGGTAGCCGGTTCCCTGCAACATGCACCATAGCTTCCATAGACGTATGGGATTCGGTAGATGGGATGATGAAAGGCAAATAAAACACGCGAGGAAGAAACTAGAATGAGGCAGGCTGGGAGCATGAAAGCCTGCTTTGGACCTGGGTCAGGAAGTGTCAGAAGCAGGCAGACAGGCACAGCAGCTGGAGGTGGTGGAGGAGGGAAACAAGGGAATCTGGGGGTGGGTGGGATAACTGAGGCACTAGTGGAGAAAGTGCCCTAGAGTCTCCCATGCCCTCCAGCTGTGCCTGGAGGAGGAAGGACTGCAGTGGCCGTCAGGTGCTTCAAGTTCCCAGGTGCTCACCACTTCCACAAGCAGGGCACACCCACTGTATCCCCCAGGAAGCTTGCGCTTGGGCCCAACCTCCCTCCCTAGCACATTCAGGCCTGGTTTCCCCACCCAGGCTGGGCTGAGCCAAAGCCCAAAGTGGTTGTGGGTGGAAGGGGAGACGTTTGATCTTGGCTTTTCCAGCTCAAGCCTGGACTGCCCCAGAATGTCAAGAGGAGGGCAAGGTCCCCCTGGTGACATACCCATGTTCATCCGGTATAACCTTACAGCCTCAGTGAGCTCAGGGATTTCCAGAATCTCCACTTCTGCTTCTAACACATCTGTGTTGGAGAAATTATCTGGTAGTAAAATCTTCTGTGAGCGTAGAAAATTCACTTGAAAAGCAAGGGGAAACAAAATGGTTAAGGAGGTTATTTCTGATTCAGCTGTAGGTCCGGGTTTTGGCAGGTTTGTGGTTCTGCAACATATCCTAGGCTCTCCTTGTTCTGAAACAAATTCTAAACATACCTGGTTAGATTAGCTTCAAGTCTGTGGTTTCAAGGTGAAAGACCTCAAATTACATTGTTTTCCTGTGTTTGAGTCCATAGGTGTGGCCTCCCTTGGTCTGGCCTGGGGCTTTCAGGCCAGGACTTCCTGGTGAACTTACTGGCCTTGAGACTTACCCTGTGAGTCTTGACCCAAGAGCAGGTCATTCCAAAAGAGGGAGTTGTCTTGCCGCTTACAGAGGAAGGACCCAGCTGAGCTGGGCTGGCAGGTGGCACTTGCAGTTTGTCCCCGCCTGGACTGCAGTGTGGGAGGCAGAGATGGAGCCAATGCTAACGTCCTGTGTGAATCAACTTGGAGGTTCAGAAGCACATCAAAACAACTTTCGAGGTGACTAGAAGGAATGGCTGGGGTTCCAGGCAGTTGGGCCCCAGTACGATTTGGGTGTTTCCTGTCCTATTCATTTAGGCGGAACAGCATCTTGGAATCAAAGAGCTCACTCAGTTCACACCCTGACCGGAGCGTGTTCTGGGGGTGTGGGGGGAAGGAGGTTCTCTCTGTCCAGGGGTTGAAGATATCCCTCCTTAGGTCACTAGCTCAAGCAGACAATTTTACAATGATTTTGAGGAATATTTCACCATATGCCCTCCTTCTCTTTTGTTCTGGATTTAGTGGATAAAAGAGCAGGTAGGGACCATTCTTTGAAACAAAGGAATAGGAATAGGAAACCATAGTTGCTCATTTTATGGTGAGAGGAACTGGGGCTAGGAACCCACCCAAGTAGACACATAAAGGCAAGCTAGAGAATAGCTGACTTTTGAGCCCAGCTCAGGGCCTTGCCCTTCACACCAACTCCTGTGGCCCCTGATCACTGCAGGCACCCCCTCGTGCTCCATTACATCCAGGCCATCCCCAAATGAACAGAATGAAATAGCCCTGAGGTTCATGGGAGTCTAACGCTGGGAATCTGCTTGCCTTCCAGAAGGCTCTGTCATGCCTCCACCACCTCAGCCCAAAGAAGCTTCTGAGGCTCTAAGCACCAAGCTGAGCCTCCATGGGATCTGGGATGGGGAGGGGTGGATAGGCTGTATCAGCCCCCCTCCCCCAGGATAGAGCAATCACCAATGAAGCGGAACTCGCTGCACTCGCACTCGATTAAGGCCACAGTCTCGGCCAGCCACAGAAGATTGTCTTCAGTCACCAGGCTTGGGTACTTGGCCACGAGGTCTAGGGGCAGAAAACAGTAGTGCACTTCCTCTTCCGTGTCTAACAATGGTGTGTCCATGAGTCCCAAAGGTGCCTTATCATGTAGGCCTGGAAAAGAATGTTCAGAGTGGCATCACTACCTCTCAGAGACAAGGGTTCTCACTTATCCCAGGGTCTTGGAGAAAGCTGGGGAGATCACCCCAGAGACGGCCCTGCCAGGTGCCTCCTTTCCCCATCCCCCTCTCTCCAGATGTAACCCTAACACCAAAAGCAGAAGTATGGTGGGAAGAAGGACACGGAAATCTGGTTTATCTGCAATGAAAGGCAGTAGGACATGTTGTAGCAGTTTGGCTTATAGACTCAAAGTCATTAAATTCATACTTGTTACCCATCTGGTTTTTTCTTTTTCTTTTTTTTAAAGGTTATATTTATTTATTTGACAGAGAGATAGAGAGCGCACAAGGAGGCAGACAGAGAGATAGAGAGTGCACAAGGAGGCAGAGCAGCAGGCTCGGGGGGCGGGGGGAGAAGCAGGCTCTCTGCTGAGCAGGGAGCCTGATGTGGGGCTCGAGCCCAGGACCTTGGGATCATGACCTGAGCTGAAGGCAGCTGTTTAACCGACTGAGCCATCCAGGCACCCCGCATCTGTTTTTTTCTAATTGATCAAACCAACCATTTTTACCCACAGACACAAAACAGATGCTTTTGACTCTCTTGGAAGATCGAAACCCATCAATAATCATGAATGGCTGTATTGGTGTCTCAGGCCAATCTATACTGCAAGTCACCCATCAGACAGTGATCATTTGGGGACTCTTCTCGTGTGGTAGTTAGAGGTGACTTGAAAGGTTGGTGGAGTTCTCAGACTACTAGGAGAGGGCAGAATACAGTCCAGCCCTGCCCAAATGAAGCCCGTATGCAGAAGAATGAACGTGGAAAAGGATGTTTAGTTCCAGTGGGTAAGCACCCTTGGAGAGGACATGTGCAGGCTACAAGATCAAAGAAGATGATGGAGAGGTAGAGAGATCATCCAGAACTACTTCCTGCTCTTAGGAAGCCCAAGCGTTGAGAGCAGTCTTGCTCTCTGGAGGAAGCTACTCTGTTAGGGCGAGGAGAAGGGAAGCTGGCGTGGGCGACAGGAACAGTCAGCCAGTGGGTATACCTGTGAAGGCGGGACTTTTTATAGGAAATTCTGAGGGTTTGCTGATACATTTCCATGTCCGCCAGTAGTTCAAAGATGCTCTCTCAGCAACAGGTATGTCCGCAGGCCGTACACGCAGGTGGTGTTTCCCTTCCTTCAGATTATCTAGAGTCTGTGAGATACAGAAAATTACTGCCTTGAAATTCTAAATTGCATAATTATCAGTTCTAGGGCAAAATACCAGGAAAAATAGCATGTGACTCACTTTGGCAAAGTGTTTTGAAATAAATTTAGTCAATCACACAAAAATATAAAAATTTAGTCTACAAGATGATATGCTGATATTCAAAATTTCAATGACCATCTTCTGATTTTTGAAACAATCCTTTTGGGTTATAATTTTATGCTGATTAATAAAAATTTATCTTACATAAAGCTAAAGAGTAATTTATATTTAATCATTAAAAACTGGAGATTTTCTACCATTTCCCCTCAACAATTTGTATAATTGTTGTGATCTGCTTATCGTTTGTGTTCATCCTAATCCTGGAACGTGAGCTTAGCAGAGAATTGGACATGGCAGAGGGTACCACAGTTTTCAGAGCACTTTTTTTTTTTTAATATATTTTTTTAAGATTTATTTATTTTTTTGACAGAGAGAGATCACAAGTAAGCAGAGAGGCAAGCAGAGAGAGAGGAGGAAGCAGGCTCCCCGCTGAGCAGAGAGCCCGATGTGGGGCTCGATCCCAGGACCCTGAGATCATGACCTGAGCTGAAGGCAGAGGCTTAACGCACTGAGCCACCCAGGTGCCCCTTTAAAAAATATTTTATTGATTTATTTAACAGAGAGATCACAAGTGGGGGGGGGGAGCAGGCTCCCTGATGACCAGAGAGCGAGATGTGGGGCTCGATCCCAGGACCCCGAAATCATGACCTGAGCTGAAGGCAGAGGTTTAACCCACTGAGCCACCCAGGTGCCCCCAGAGCACTTTTGTATACATTTGCTCAAATACCCTGACACAACTCTGTGAGACAGATGTGGTAAATGTCTGCATTCCCATTTTACTGATGAAGCAATTGAGGGTAAAGTATTTGTGACTTGCTCAAGCAGTCTTCCACGTCCAGAGCTTCTCCACTTGAAGGAGCAGGTGACCAGGGTCGGGTACATAAGCTGGAGCACACTAGGTGGGCAGGGCTGAAACTCAAAGCAGAAGGTGGGCTGGTGCTGCCCGTCACTCAAGGACCCATTCTCCCTTGAAAGTCCTGTATAAGGGGCAGATTATCACAACAGCAATCCCATTTTTCCTGTCCCTACTCTAGAAGAAAATAGTATTTTCCCAAGACATTTCTGGAGATAGCTAGAAAAGTAGTTTTAGAAAGGCACCACATGACAACTTTTTCTTTCCTCTAAGAGCCTCAAAATCAACAAAATCAACAAAACACCTTAGACTCAGTATGAGAACCTGCTTCTAAGCTGAACAACACAGGTGAGGCTCTTGTGAAGCTGCTCTTAGGAAGCCCAAGCGTTGAAAGTGCCCTCTGGTGGCCATGCACCCACATAATCGCTTAGCGTCTATAAAAGGAGGGGACTAGAAATGGGAGAATCTTCCTCACTTTGGGTGACTGGTAGATTTGTGGAAGGACTCTAAAAGATCAGGGTCGTGGGGAGTGCATTCTGGGAGCACTGAGTAATGGGAGGGAGGATCAGGGTGTGTGTGAAACTCCAGAAGAGAGTCTGTCATGCATTTATTTGAGAAATGCTTGTGTATCACCAGGACCAAAGATACTGTGCCTAGACTCAAGGAACTCTCAGCTTGGAGGAAAGCTGAGAAAAGATGAGAAAACCAACAATTTACATTACGGAGATTAAAAGCCAGCATCGTTTTTGAAGTTTCAGGAGCTCCAGGAACCCCAGAATTTCTTTGCACAGTGTTGGAAGGAAATGTAAGCTTTCTTCTCCCTCTTTGCTCAGCATTGCACATGACTTTAGCTTCTATGTCAAGCTCGCAGCCACCCTGAGGAGGGAAATTGGTGAAAGATGGGTTTCTGTATGAGGGAGTTAGTTAGCCTTGGGCAAAGAGAAATAAAAACGAGGTGCTAGGAAGGTAACAGAGAAACTGGAACAGTTTCTGCATCAGTGGGTGAGCAGGATTACTGAATTAAAATGAGATGATAATGATGATGATGGTAATAATAATAATAATAAATTATTATAATGTGGCAGTATTTGTAAGTGGAATAAAGAAAACGGTGACTGCACAGGAAGGACAGGACAGATGGGAGGATGATAGGTAGAGATATATACTGAGGCCACCTGCCCCTGTGCCTTGATTGTAGCCTTAAAGTGTATGAAGGTTGGAGCACCTGGGTGGTTCAGTCAGTTAAGTGCCTGCCTTCAGCTTGGATCATAATCTTGGGGTCCTGGGATCAAGCACCATCTTGGACTCTCTGCTCAGCAGGGAGTTGGCTTCTTGACTCTCCCTCTGATCTCTTATAATCTCTCTCTCTCTCTCAAATAAATAAATAAAATCTTAAGAAAAAAGTTTTGGAGGTTGAGGGAGTCAGGGAGATGAATCTAGAGCAGTAAACAAGAGCCAGAGAGTGAAGAGCTCTGTAAGCTGGACTGAGGAGTTTGATATCTCCCCTGGTTAAGAGAAAGATTTCAAGCAGGGACTGTGACTTGACTGATAGTCACACCAGTCAACCAGCAAGCCCTAAGACTCCATGCTCTGCTCTCTGTTCCCATTCTTCTTTCTTTCCCCTCCCCTAGTCCTAGTCCTCTCATCCCCAGGCCCTCTCCGTGATCTTTCAAACATGCAAATGAGTCCAATCCACTCTCCATCTTAAAATACTTAAGTGCTCCCCACTACTTATGGGACATCCAAATTCTCCTTGGCATTGAATGCAAGGTCCTTCACAATCAATAGAGGCAGCAGGATATACACCAAAAGCACAAGGGCCTTGAACTCAGACAGACTGGGCTTTGAATCTTGGTCACTTGAGAGCTGACATTTATTGCCCAGGCACTTTTTTTTTTTAAGATTTTATTTTTAAGTAATCTCTACACCCAACATGGGGCTCGAACTCACAACCTCAGGAACAAAAGTTGCACATTCTACTGACTGAGTCATCCAGACACTGCATCCAGAAATTTTTAAACTGAATCCTCCTAATGTCCCACCTCCCCCACATACCAAGTAGGCTCTGCTTTTATCACTCCCTTTTAGCAATGGGAAACAAGGCCCAAGAAGGGAACAAGTACTCAGTGCCCCCACATAAGTGGAGATGCTAGGAATGGAACCCAGAATTCCAGAACCATGCTCTTCACCATTGCTCTTAACAAGTTGCCTCCCATCTGTCACTTAACCTCTAGAAGCCTCAGACTCCTCACAGGCAAACTGGAGATAGGAAAATCTGGAAGGTATTATTGTAAGGATTAAAGGAAGTAATATAAATGTTAATTTCCTTCCTCTTAGGGGTCAGATCCCAAACTACCTTTCCAGCTTCATCTCCTACCATTCTTTCTGTCTGCATCCCATCATCAGTGATTCTAAACTCTGTAAAACTCCAAAGACTCTGTAATGTCTCCTCAACTTTGTATATGCAATTTCCTCTTCCCAGAACACTTCTCTCCTCCCTTCTCTGTCTGAAAAGCCTGGAGCCTCCCCTAGCTAGAATTGGTCATTCTCTTTTGTTCCCACAGACCCCTCCAAACTTCTCTTTCTGGGTTCCTAGCTTGGTTTCAGGCCTGTCCTTTCAGGCTTTGTGGGGGAACAGCTGGCTTGATGCATCCCCAGTTTCTAGTCTAGAACCTAATATGTAGTAAATGCTCAGAATTGATGTGTTAAATGAAACAATATGTGTAAATGGAGAGAGAGAAAACTGAGTCCTCTGGAAAGAAGAGCAAAATGAAACATGAGGGAGCCCAAAATGAGCTGGCCGAGGAGGAGACTGCATTCACAAAAAACTGAGAAAGATGCCAAGGAAGAGCCAACAAAGGATTACAGTGGGCAGAGCCCAGAGAGTTCAGAGAGTAGGGAATGCAGTGATTCCAACTTGGGACCTAGAGTCCAGAGGGAAGATCTAGAAGGGAGAGGGACAGGACATGAAGAAGGAGAGGGAGACAGGAGGACAAGACAAAAGATCTCAACTTGGGTCTGATTGGTGATGGATCAAAAGATGTCACGTGAGGGTGCCTGGATGGCTCAGTGGGTTAAGCCTCTGCCTTCGGCTCAGGTCATGATCTCAGGGTCCTGGGATCAAGACTTGCATTGGGCTCTCTGCTCAGCAGGGAGCCTGCTTCCCTCTCTCTCTCTTTGCCTGCTTTCTGCCTACTTGGGATCTCTGTCAAATAAATAAATAAAAATCTTAAAAAAAAAAAAAAGATCTCGGGTGAAGTAGAAAGAAAAGAGAGTAAAACTAGGGAGAGCCTACAAGAAACAGCAGACCATTTGAAACCCATGCTAAGCTCACTGCATCAGAAGAACTTGAACCTGCCATTATTTCACTTGCAGATTCAAATCCTGAAATTCTGTCCCAGTGGACGAAACAACAGTGCCCTTGAACAACTCTAAATTGGCCATTGTGGAAAGGATGTGTTGCAGGAGGAAATCCCTGTCTGGGAAAACAACCCGGAGGATGGGCCGGGACTCCCTTTTCAGAGGTGCTGTTTGATATCCAGGTATACCCTGTGGGGTGGGTGGGTAGGACAGTCTAACCAGCTTGAGAGATATACTAGCTGAGAGGAGAATGATCTATTTTGTAGAAATGAAATCTCCATTTCTTGCTACTTCTACAAATGTAACGTGTGAGCTGTACCATTCTCTCCAAGAAAGGTATGTTTTGTTTTGCTTTATTTTCATATTTTATCTATTTATTTGTTAGAGAGAGAGAGAGAGCACAAACAGGGGGAACAGCAGGCAGAGGGAGAAGCAGGCTCCGGCTAAGCAAGGAGCCCGACTGAGAATCTGGGATCACAACCCGAGCTGAAGGCAGACACTTAACTGAATGAGCCACTCAGGCGTCCCCAAGAAAGAAGGTATGTTTGACAGATCTTAAAAAAGAAAAACACACAAATCCCAAAAGATCACAATTCCTGCCAGTCAAGTCATGCTGCATGCACTGGGCCCAGAAACCTTAATTAGGTTGTTTTCTAAAACTCTCTCAGTCAATCCTTGCTCTGACTTCTAGAAACACAAAGCATTCTACTCATGGGAAGCCATTTAGGGGCTATATGAATCAGAAGAACACATTCCCTAACTCCCTCACTTTGCTTTATTGTTCTCAATAACAC